>NC_082356.1:7515921-8715921 GCF_027477595.1 Haemorhous mexicanus | reverse complement strand
AGGACATTCCTCTAGGTTTCTATATTCCAACTGTCTGAGAATAGGACAAAGTCTTCAACTGGCTCTAAGCAGCAAAAGGAAGATGAGAAAACAGCTGCACCCAAAGAGATCTTGCACCTCTGGCCTGCTGTAGAAACATCAGTTGGCTCAGAACTCCTCTCTAACTTTGCCTCTCCAACCAAGCCAGGAGAAGAACAGTGCCAAGAGGTAGCAGGATGCTGTTGGAAAGGGCCTCTCTTTGTTTCCCTGCAAGGTTTCCTCCCTTCCATGCCATGTCCTAAACCCTTCCCTATGAACAAGCCTCCAGATCAGAACATGAACCCTCCAGATCCCAGCACTGAGATCAGACTTGCCAGGGCCTCAGCACTGCTGTTCAAACCTCCCCACAAAAGCACCTTTGGCACGGGATGGGTGCCAGCTGACAGAGCAAGCACAGGGACAGGCATGAAGACAGAGCCCCAGTAGTGTCACTGCCACAAGCCCTGGGCTCACAGCTCTGCCTGCAGCTTGTACCTGCCCTGCACGAGCTCCTTCAGGCAGGTGTCCCAGTCCCCTGCAGCTCAGCAACCTCCTGCTGACCAAGGGCACCCAGAGCCCAGTGTGCCTGTGCCAGGCCGGGCTCACGGGCACAGCACATCCTCTGCCCTGGCCCTGCAGCTGGACCATGCTCACTTGTGCTCTGGGACAGCACAGCTGCAAGGCTGGAGAGCAGAGGGGGTGAAAAAGCACCGTCTTTGCTCCAGCCCAGGGGCAGGCAGGGAAGCTGGTGCCAGTCAGCAAGGAGGAAAGCTCTCTGACCTCTTGGTTCCTCTGGTGTTTTCCATCATAATGAAACCCCTTCCCCTAGACCTAGAGATGGCCCAACATCTATCAACAGCCCTCTGTCATTTCCATCCTGCTCCCTCTGCATCTTCCCCTGGGAATGCTCAGGGATGTGCAGGGAGGGGAAGCAGAGCCTGTCAGGCCTGGCTGCAGTGCCTGCCAGCACGGGCCAAGGTGTGACTGGCTGCAGGCTGCCTGCCCATGGCCTGAAGCCAAGCTCACAGCATGCAATGGGCTGGAGCCAGAGTGCAGGGAAAACAATGGCTGTGCAGATCATTCTGTGCTTTGGCTCCTCCACTCTCACCTTGTTCTCGGTGGGGCTGAAGCGGATGCGCACAGGGGCAGAGGAGCCTGCTGGCACCACATGGTACACATCCCTGGGGCACGCCAGCTGGAAATAAGGGCAGCTCTCCATGGATACCTTCACCAGCCAAGGAATCTGCAGCAAAGACACCAAATGATCATTGTGCCACTTGTGCCAACAGGACCAGAGGAGACCTGTCCGTGCCCTGCTGGCATCCCTCCTTGGCCCCTTCCCAAAGCACTTTCAGCTCTGCAGGCACAGGCACATCCTTCACAAGGCTGAACTGGAATCCCTTCTGTCTGCCTCCAGCATTTTGGCCAGGGCCAGTAGGGCAGTGCCTGCTGGCAAGGAAGGGCTGAGCAGGTCAGCACCAGCAGGATGGAGACAGAGCACCTGAACCAAGTCATCTGCCTATTCAACAAGGCCAAAAAACCTGCTGGCTTCTGCCTGCACACAGCCATGCAGTTGTCATGTTCCAGAGGGGGAATGTGCTACCTGAAAGCAAACCAGCACATTGTCCTGGGGGAAGGAAGAAATTCCCTTCTAGCAGATTAGCTTTGGGTAGGGACGTTGTGGGGATACAGTCAGGCAGGCAGAGCAGCAAGAGAGGAGACCAAGCCCTGTGGCCTTACTGGGAAGAAAAGCAAACCTGAAAAGCAAAACAGGGAAGGAACACAGCAAGACAATCCCTAAAACAAGGAGATGGCAAAGAGAATTGCAATTAGCAGTAAAGCAGCAAGGAAGAATCATTAAACCATGAGAGCAATCAGCTTGCCAAAAGTGACAGCAACACAGACAGGCTTTGCCTGTTGACTATGGGCTTCAAAGGCCTTTTCTGCCTGGAGAAACATGACCAGCACTGACTGACAGTGTGGTTCCAGGATGAAAAGCCAGTCTTGGCTCTCCAGGCCTTCTTGCTGCCTGTGCGGGCAGGCTGGGCTGCTGGGCATTCCTGCCTGCAGCCAGCAGGCCAGGTTCTGCCCTCTGGCATTCACAGACACAGCAAACATGCATTTTCTGGCACACTGAGAGCATCAACCCCTGAGCACCAAAATGCTCTCCAAAAGTCTAAACCAGATGATTTGGACTCCCTCCTGTCTCCTCCCACCAGCCCACTCTTGGCACAAGCCTCCCTTGAGAAAATCTTTCCCTGACTGAAATTCCAGTGGTCTCAAGTTTTCCTCTTTACACTGGAACACAACTGCTGACATTTTTCAACTTTTTCCCCTCTTAGCTCTCTTGGCAAACTGCAAAACAATCCAAATTTCTTCAAGTGAAGCTGGAAACCTCCAGGAGCACACAGCTTTGGATGCGCTCTGGTTCTCCAGAGGCAAAGCAGAGCACCGTGTTGCTTTTGGAAAAGCTGAGCAGAGCTGGATGAAGCTGAGCAGGGTGCCTGAAGTGGCACCTAAAGGCCTCTCACTGCTTCTGCTCCATCAGCCTGATTGCAGGGCTCTTTCAGAACACGTTTCCTGCAGTGCCAATGCCATTGATGAGAAGTGATTCCAGCACAAAGTGCAGAAGACTCAGCCCCTGAGCTGTGACTGTCAGCTGCACAAAGGGAGCCAAACTGGCTGAGAGGGCAGAGACTCCTACCAGGAGCCAAGATTAACCAAGGAGACACAGGGTGTGGGATAGACTCAAGGCAAAGCAGGAGAGCAGGAAAGAACTGTACAGCCCTCAACATTCCTCTCAATCCAGAGCTTGCAAGAGAAGGAAACTCCTTTGGGATAGACACCATCACTGCATGGCCAAAATCAGGGGACAATTCCCAGCACAGGAAGATTTCCAGCATCTTGCAGAACAAGGTGCTGAGATATTTTCTTCTGCATGTGATGCAGCAGACAACTTGCTTTGCTGTACACCCAGGGAATGACAGCACTCTCCTCTTCCAGCACAGTGTTAAAGCTCCAGCTGCCAGCACTTACCTTGTCCTTATTAATGAGAGACAGCTCCATCTCAGAGACCTCCCGAGCAACGAAGTTCTGAAATACCAGCTCTGGTGGGGAAACCCCAAACCAGCTCTGTTTCGGGGCAGCTGACGGCAGCTGGAGAGGTGAGAGAGAGCAGGGAGAACTTCAGCTGCTGGGAGGAAGGTTCATGAAGGAGAATCTTCCACTGATCCCCAGGGAAGTACAGACTCTGGGCAAGCACGTCTGCCCAGCCCACACTGGGCAAACAGTGGCTCACCCACCTCTGCTCTGAGTGATCCAGAGCTGCTGGGCCACACAGAGCAGGCTCAGGCCAAGCTGCTCGTTTGGCATCTATTTCTCCAGGTTTCTTTCTCCACAATGCCAGGCAGCACTTCCCTTAAGCACAGCCCTGTGCCCATGTGGTCACAGAGCTCTGGGGCACTGACTGAGCACTCATGGAGTAAGTCAAACCCATGGATTTACAGGAGACTCAATGGGAAACAATTCTGGGATGTCCTTTACTCTCAGACAGGGAAACGCAGGCCCACACAACTGCAAATATCTTTTTTGCTCTAGAACTTAGACCTATCAGTAAGAAGAGCACAGGACCAGAGGAGGTGGGAGAGATGAGGTGGTATTTGGCTGAAGCCAAAAGGTCATAAAGCAAAAGAATGGAATTTGTTGGTTCTGTGTGTTGTTTGTGGTTTGGATTTGTTCAGGTTGGTTTGTTGAGTGTGGCAGTGTGAGGGACGGGGTTGAAGACCTGACCAAAAGGAAGTAGGACGAGAGGGGAGGGGACAGAAAAGTTGGTGGTCAGTAGAGAATGGAAGCTCCTGAGTACCCATCCAATGGGAAAGGGGACAGGGACCGCCCCAGCCGGGTATAAAGGGCACAGAAAGATTGCCATTTTCTCAGAGGGTGTGAGTGTGCTTGGCTCTCGGGGAGGGAGACACACCCGGCTCAGCTGAATCCTTACTAATAAATAGTTTTCTTTTGCTTTGATGATTTTGTCCCCTTTCATTGTACTTAAAAGTTAGTGTGTTTCAAACAGAAGGAAAGGCAAAAATAAAAAGACAGATGAGGTGAAAATCAAAAGACAAGGGAGGTGAATGCTGAATGAGGGTAGGGTTCAGTTATTTTCTCAGCAACTTGGGTAAAAGTAGAGTTGGTGTTGTGGTTTGAGGGGAAATGGTTTTTTTTGGGATGGTGTGGTCACGCCAATCGGTGTCCAGATTTTAATACTGGCACCTGGTTTGTCCACTGAGGGCATGGATACGCCTCTGAGAACACAGGGGGTTAAAAGCTGTGAACTCCCACTGGAAGTTCCTTTTGAGTTCCGGCCCTGGACCAGAGGAGACCTCCCCTGTCCAGCTCGGAGCTGGGCAGGGGGGAGGGGAGCCATGGGGCCGGAGGGAGGTAGGCCAGGCCTGGGCCGAAGGGTGGAGGAGCATTGCACTGCCAGGGCTTCGGGCAGCCATCCCCCATTCCCCCCCCCCGGAGGGAGAGAGAGCGAGAGCAGCCTGTGCTTGTGATAGCGCGGCTGGAGTGAAGGAGAAGGGGGGGTGCCCAGCAGGGCAGCCAGCCATGGGAGTTCATGAACCAAACCGGCAGAGCCTGGGACTTTTAACCCTTCTTGGGACAATGGAAACCTTGCAAATGCTGATTCCTCCTGGAGTTGGTGAGATTGAGAGAAGTTGAGAAGAATTCTAGGTGGGAGGAGATGATGGAGTGGCTTTTGGCTGGACTTTTCTTGGATAGCTATGGACAGAACCCTTGAGTTCCTGTGACACAGAGACTGCATTCTGGGGGGAGGCAGTGGCTCAGAGCCAGGAGAGTGCGGTGATGTGAAGGTGTGTGAACAGAGACGAAGGGTGGAGGAGGGTTGTGGTGGTGCCCTCCGTCTTCGAAGAAGAAGAAGAGGAAGATGATCTCTGTTCAAGAGACCCCTCAGCCCCAGGGGGTGAAACATGGGGGGGACAGGTGTCCCAAAAGGAGAGGGACTGTGCTCTTTTTTGGAACTGGACAAAGCATCCTTAAAGAGAAAAAACCCTAGAAGCAGCTCTGGTCCATGTGCAGTGGTGAGAGCACTGGACATGGAAGGAAGAGGTCACGATGGCAAAATGTTCTCCGGGCGGTGCCACACGTGACACAGAAACACGAGAAGTTTCGCCTGTTTCCTGGGTGAAGTCTGTAGTGCAAGAGGGACTCCTCTCTTCTCAAAGAATTGAGAATTGATTATCCAAAGGGTGGTAACAGAATTAGGAAATTTTTGGTGGGGGGAGGAGGAGGAAATTTGGAAGGTTTTCATCCTGTGTTCTGTGTGTTTTTTCCCTGTAGTTTTATGTTAATAAAGTTTTTTTCCTTTCAATCGTAAGTTGGAGCCTGCTCTGCTCTATCTCTGATCACATCTCACAGTAGATACCAGGAAAAGAGGTTTTCTCATGGAAGCACTGGCATTTCGCCAGGCTCAGACCATGACAGTTGGTATCTCCTTTTTCCACGAGTTTTAAATGGGTGCTTTCTTGTCATTACTGCTATCTTATTTAATGCCACTGTAGAGGCACGTCTGGAATGACACAACAACAGCAAATGCTTCAGGAGCAGAGACATTGCTTTGAGAAAACTCTCCCCTGCTTTGTCTGCCTGCTCCAGCCACACTGCTGTCACTGCAGGGACACCAGCAGGTCTCCTGTGGGACTTCACAGCAGACACATTCTGCTCAAGGGAGTGGCTGCAGCACACTGGCCCTTAGCTGTGCCCTTCCCTGAGGTGTTCCCAATGCCCCTCTCCAGGGCAATCCTTAACCACTTTGTTCCATGTCTCCTGCTGCCAATTTCCTGCTCAACAGCCCACCTTGATCACCTGCCCCTTTGGACTGTGCTTTCTACTGGGCCAGTCCTGCCAGAAAAGCAGCTTTAAACACACCTCTAAGGAGGCACTGATCCAGATAAAGCACATCCATTCCCCTCTGCCCAGGGCCAGTCCCCTGCACATCTGGCACCCTGCAAAATCTAACACCCTGTCAGGGTCCAACACATTCTTCCAGCCCAAAGCAGGAATGCAATTTCTTTTGTTAAATCTGAAGTAATTCCTGCAGATCCTTGGCCTTCAAAGGCCAACACTGCCACTCTGGAGGGAATCCTGTGACCCCAAGCATTTGATGGTGACCACACCAAAGCAAGAGGAGGCTATCTCAGCAGGAGAATGGCAAATGGCAATGTTGTGCCTTTGTGTCCCCAGCCTTCCCCCATTAGCAATGGCAGCTACACTCCAGCACAGCCCAGCAGCTCCAGCAGAGGTTATTTGTGTTGCTCTGTGCACATCAGGACTCCCAGTCCACCCCTCCCAGCAGTGTGCAATGACAACAGCACCTGGACACTGAGGTGTTTTGCTGGAGACAAGCCTGTCACAAGCACACACCCCCTTCAAACTTCATGTTCAACAGAAAGGAAAAGAGCAGGAAAAGGCTACCTTTGGACGAGTCTCACTCCTGTCTGGAAATGGGCCAGTTCTGGGCAGAATACTCCCCCCAGTACTGGCCTCCTTCTTCCTGCTGGGAATCTTCTCCCTCTGGAACTTAGAGGGAAGCAGCTGAAAGGCAAAAATACACCAGCTAGAGCCTCAGAGATGGCTTGTTCAGAGAGGCTTTTCTGGAAAAAGTGGCACTGGTGAATAACTTGTGATCACAGCCACTAGGACAGTCCTGGGAGCCCTGGAAGTTTCCTGCTGAAGTCCTTAGCATCAGTAAATTAATAATACAGAGTGCAATACACACACTCCAGACACATGGCTCTGTCCTATTGGCTTCTCTGGGATTGGATGGGACATGGTTGGGGATTTCTGCTCTTTGGGCATTTGTTTCCTCTTACATTTCCTTGGATTGAGGCAGTGACCTTTCCAGAAAATGGGCAGGAGCACTCAGAACTGCCTGAACTCCATCCCTGCACAACACTCAGAACTCACAGCAAGGAGATATCGCTGCTGGCTGAGTCCAACAGATGCAAGAAAACAAAGCTGTACCAAGAGGGAGGTGCACAGGAATGTGTCCAGGTTTTGGTTCTCCCTGTTAAATTGCTTTCTCTGTCTGGGCTGACAGAGCCCTCCACAGAAGAAAACAGAGGGATCTCCTTGACAGAGCCTCAGCACTGGGGCATCTTCAGCCAAGAGAGCTCCAGACAGCAAGGGACCTTTGTGGCCTTGGCTCCAGTGCTGCCTGCAGGGCTGGATCTGTGCCCACAGGAGCTGGGAGAGAACAGCTGCTTTGGAAGCTCTTCCAGCTGGGAACAGCCATGGCTCTCAAGGCTTTGGGCAGAATTTGAGCTTTCCCTCTCCCACATGCCCGGGTGGCCAAGGGCAGGATGGTCAGAGCAGCACAGGTGAGTGCCCAGCCTGACAGAAGGAATTCCTGTGGCAAAGGGAAAGGGACAGAACACCTGCTCAGGGCTTCAGCTGTACATTGGTTTCACTTGGCTCCACTGGCACAGCCAGGCAAGACACAACTGAAGCATCCCACAGTGTTCCCTGCTGCACCAGGACAGCCCCCAGCAACAGGAGCACGGCACAGAGGGCTGGGGAGGGGCTCTGCAGCTTCACAGCGCTGCTGGACAACAGGGCCAGGGAGAGCAGGGACACCAGGGCAGGTGCCAGCCTTAACACAGCCCCAGTGGCTACTCACAGTGTTTGGCTTCAGCCTTTCCCTCAGCAAAAGACGAGGTGGTGGTGTCTTCTTGGGCAATCCAGACGCCATCTCCAAGGGATGATGTCACAGAGGGAGACAGTGCCTCAACAAAACTGGAAGGAGCAACAACGGAACTCTGACAATCCACAACCCAATCCATGGCAGATTCAAGGCATATACTGGTGCTAAACAATTTGATATGATTTGAAAGTAGCTGAGTGCTTGTTTGGCATAAATAGCTAGTATTGTTAGGCCTCTAGTTGGACTTTATTAGAGCTATATGGCTTCCCTGTGAAATTCAAAGATGGATTGTACTGAAACCTGGAGCTCAAAAGCTGGACATTAATAATAGTTGGAACAGACAAAGCTATAGCTTAAATATTACTTAAAAATAGCCAGAGTGGGCCTCCTCTTCTTCAGGCTAAAGCACCCCTGCTCCCTCAGCTGCTCTTCACAGGACTTGGGAGAGACTGGAATGTTATGGCTAATGGCTTAAATATTGCTATGAAGGACTTTTTGCCCATTCTGACAAAACTGAATAAAGAAGCTGCCTCCACTGAAGCCCAGCCCTCCCTGAAAATGCCTCCTTATTCGAACTTGGGACTGGGAGTTAAGCCACCTAAGGGAACTTGAGACAAGATCAAGGAGACACTATTGTCCTGCTAGCTCAGGTCTGGGGAGAACTAAACAAGGCTAATTGAGAAAAATGTATCCACAACCAGGCCAAACCCAGCAGCTGTCCTGAAAATCAGCTCTCCCTGCCTTCAGGCTGGGGAAGTCATAGCTACAGACTCATCTGCTGAGGCCAGCTTTGCACACAAACCTCCCATCAACACAGGGGGGAGGAGGAAATTTTGGGGGTGTGGCACAACCTCTGGTAAGGGGCAGTGGACACCCATCCTCCCTCAGACAAACTGGCTCAGCTCTAAACCCCCCAGCCCCAGAAGGCCACATCCAGGGGACATTCCCAACAGTGGCAGCTGACGGGGTGTCAGAACCCATCAAAGACCTGCAGAGTGCCCCCAGACCCATTCCTGAGGCCTTGCACCAGGTGACTGCAGGGCATGCAAAGGAACACGACAGATCTGAAAATCCACAACCCAATTCACAGCAGGCTCAAAAGGATATACTGGTGCTAAAGATTTTATATTATTTAAAAGTAGCAAGAGAGAGAGTCCAACTTGCCCCACCCCAGGCAGGAACCTGGGCAGTCCCACCTTGCCCAAATCTGCATGAATCCATTGGAGTCTCATGTTTTGTGACACCTCACCACAGAGAAGACCAGAAGAGTATTTCATGGAATGCCAGTGAGATCCATGCAATGGTGATACTTTCTACTTTCTATTTCATCTGTCACTCTCTTTCTGTCCCCCTCGCCAACTCCCTTCTCTATTTCTCTCTCTCTCTTCCTCACATTTGCTCTTACATAAAATCCAGACAATTGACTTTGGCATATGGTCCTGTTTGCACCTTAATTCAGGGCCATGTCCCTAATAATTTTAAGGACCAGACCATAACAACCCACAGACACCTGAGCAGAACTCATTCACCTTTAAGCAGTTTAAGTCATCGCTACAGGGGAAAAAATGCCTATAGACTACTACATTTAGGAAATTCTGCATTTCTTCAGTGGGAAAAAAGCACCATCAGTAGACCATCTATCGTTCATCTATTCAGCTGCACATTATCCCATCCTCTGTTTCCCTTTGGAATTCTCTTTCAGAGCACAGATGGGACAAAACAAAAAAGCACAATCAATCTTTACCTTCAAACGAAATTGAGGACTCCTCGCTAGCAGAGACCAATGCCCTGCGAGTCCAGGGCTCGCTGGCAGAGACAATCTCTATGAAAAAGTCACCGAGCGAATCGCTGAGTGCAGCCGTTGCACGAGCCCAGGCTGCGAACAACCAGCCCGGAGCGCGCTCTGCGGCAACTGAGGCGGCGGCGCCGTCACAGCCGCTGTGGCCGCGCCCGCGGTTCCCCGGCAACCGCAGCACCCGATTGTCGGGGCCGGGCCGGGGGCAGTGACGCCGGGCGGGCCTCGGTCCCCGCTCCTTCCAGCCCTGGTGCCCCCTCGGTCCCCGGGCGGAGGGGGAGGAATCCGCTCCGGGGCCCGGAACGTGACGGGCCACAGCGGCAGCGCTCGATATCGCCGGGGCCTCGGCCCCAGCTCCGGGCTGCTCCTGCACAAGGAAGGCGCGGCCGGGGGGGAACCCAGGCTCTCGACACTTCCCATAAGTGTCTTAAATCATGCACTTCAATTAAAACAGTGAGATGATTGCACAGAAAGAAGGAGTGCCCAGCCTTGAAGTGGAGGGAGAAGCAAAAGCTCTGATCTGTCTGTCCAAGTGGCTCGACTTTGTATTCAGTTCCCTTCCATCCCGTGTCTCAGATCTTTGCCCTTCCGTGCAGCAATGCACACTAGAATAGCACAGAGGGGGAAGCATGTCCAAGTGGCTGGTAATGATTTTATTGGGGGGGAGGGAGAAAAGGACAATTTTTTTTGCAAAATCATATCTATTCTTGCTTTTCCTGTGCACTTCAGAAGAACCTGAGAACCTCCTGGACAGTCACTAGAAAGACTGTCTGGATACCTGATGCTTAAAGCAACTGTTTTTACAGAGCATTGTGGTTACTTGACAGACACAGGGATATTCCACACAATTTCTTTTGAGATCTACTAAAAGCAGATCTAGAATGCTACTTGAAGTCATCTTCCCAGGGCTGACAGACTCTCAGATTCTGAAAACCTCTATGGTTGACAGTATGAAGAAAGATTCTGAGTGTTGTCATTCTAGTATGGAGGCAACTGAGGTGGTGTTAGAAAAGCTATGGAAAGAGCTGAATTTCCTTCAAACATAAAGTAAGAAACAGGGAATCCAGCAGACTTTATGACTGCATGGCAAGAGCCATAAAACCTTTTTATAATTATCTGAGCAGTGAAGATGGTAGTGCCCTGGTCCATTTCCCAGCTGAAGAAACAGTTAATTTTTCAGCAGCTGGATAAGGATTACTTCCTGCATTTGCTTCCTCCCACTCCAAACTTCAAGCCAAACAAGCACCTGTCAGCATACACTGCCTATTGACCCAAATGATTTGAAGATGTTAGTTAGTGGCTTTATCCTTGTACCTTACAAGGATCTACCTCTTACCATCCTTGGTTTCTTGTCTTTTATTTTGGAAAGCAGAGCTTTCATTGTTCTACCAGTCTCAATCATGTCCTGAAAGACATAAAAAAGGAAATGATCTTTCAAGTTGGAAAGGAAAAGCAGACAGTCAGTGGATGAAATTAGAGCATACCAACCTGGCAGCAGAGTAAGATACTTAATTATTTTATGCAGTATGTATTATTTTGAAAAGAAGGGGAAAAAAAATTCCATGTCATTCCACGCCTCCTTCAGTCAATTACCTCTACTACTACTGACACATTGGGAAGGGAAGTGTTGGGAAGGAAGGGAAGGCAAAAAGGGGAAAGGAAAGGAGGGGGAAGGGAAAGGGAAAGGGAAAAGGGAAAAGGGAAAAGGGAAAAGGGGAGGGAGAGGGAGAGGGAGAGGAGAAATTTCAAGGAAAATAATTTTCAGTGAAAGGAAAGGAAAATTCAAGGAAAGGAAATTTCAAGAAAAAGTTGGAGGAAAAGAAAAGGAAAAGGAATTGTCCCATGGAATCCCAGCAGGGATTACGTCTCATTGCACTGCTGGCATTGCATTGGTCATCAATTCAAATAATTTCCCCATGGAATTCGCATGGCAAGGCTTAGGGGAAGATCCATCCATGGAATTCTCACCTGACTGGGAAGAGAGTGACATCTGGCCATGGAAATTCCATGGGAATTCCTGCATTCCCAAGTCTCCCATTCCTCAATCCCACACTCCCACAGGAACTCCCCTCCTCCTCCCACACCCACTTTTGTGCTCCACAGCCTCCCGACCATGTCTGATGTATTTTGGGAGCTCTTCTACAGAGGTGTGTCCCAGGTAATGCTTCATCTGCTCCACCATGATCCCTTCGGATTCCCAGCACCTCTGGCTGATCCAGGTGGCACCGTCGGACCCTCCTTGCTCCCAGGTCCCAGCTGGAAGGAGATGAAATCCCACCCCTTGTAGCCACACCCATGGGATCCATGGACATTCCGTGGGACAGGAGGGCACAGCTGGAAACCACCTGCACCGTGTGGAGACCTGGGAACCAGGAGAGAACGGACCCAGGGAGTCGTGTCCCAGGGCCAGGGAGCCCCTTGGAGCTCCCTGGATTCCCATTCCAGCCCCACAGATCCTCCCCATCCCCAGAGATCCCATACCAGCCCCTCAGAGTTCTCCATTCCCACAGATCCCAGCCCAGCCCCCGGCTCCCCCCAGTCCCCCCCGTTCTGGTTGTACCAGCCCCATCTCCAGGGCACTGTTGGCCACGGGCCGGGTCCTGTCCTTGGGCCGGGGCTGGATATCCCGACATCCCAGCCCTGGCTACCCCAATATTACGGCTCTGGCTATCCCGACATCCCAGCCCTGGCTACCCCAATATCCTGGCCCTGGCTAGCCCGATATCCCAGCTCAACTCCCCCCTCCATCCCCGCTCTCTGCGGCTCCATCCGGCCCCGCTCGCTGCCCCAGCGCTCCCAGGGGGTCCCGTCCACATCCCCCACAATCAAGGACTGGGGGACCCCCGGGCCGGGCTCCGACAGCGCCACTTCCAGACACTGCAGGGAGTGCAGAACTGGGGGGACACCGAGATCTGGGGGAGCTGGGGGGGCTGAAAGTGAGAGTTTGAAGATCCAGGGGGGGTCAACAGGCCAAGGAAAGGGGGAACTTTTAGGGCTGGCAGAGCTGAGAAGGAGGTTCAGGGGCTCAGAGCCAAGGAAAGGGGGTGCAGGCACTGGAAGAGCTGGGATGGGGTGTCCAGAGAATCCTGTGCCCAGGAAAGGGGGTGCCAGGGCTCCTCAGTGTGTGGAAAGGAGGGGCTGGGGGCTGGGAAATGCAGGAATGGTGGCCCAGGGGTCCCAGGTCAGGGAAAAGGGTGGGGCTGGGGGCTGGGAGAGGCGGGCGCTGGGAAAAGGTTGAGTTGTTCCGGATAAAGGGGTGCAGGGGGGTCTCAGGGTCACGGAAATGGGGGTGCAGGGACGTGCAGAGGTAGAAGGGAATTCCAGGGGGTCTTTGAGCCCAGGAAATGGGGCTCAAGGGGGCTCAGGGTTTCCTAAAAAGGGGGTACCAGGGTGGGGATACCCGGGATGTTCGGGAAGGGGGAGTTCAGGGGGGTCTCTCGTTTTGCACAAAGTTGGGGCTGGGGGCTGGGAAAGGCAGGAATGGGGGTCCAAGGCATTCCAGGGTGTCCCAGGGTCAGGCACACGGCAAGTCTGGAGGCTGGGAGCCAAGGGATGCAGGGAGCAGGGGGTTCTGACGTCCAGTAATGGAGGAATTCAAGGAGGCCACTGTGCAGGATAAGGGGAGCAGGAGGGTGCCAGTGCCTGCAGTGGCCGTTCAGGGTCCCGGTGCCGGTGGTCCCACTCCCCCCTGGCCCCCAAGGAGCGCCTCCAGCCCCAGCGCTGGAGCCATCGCGCTGCTCCCACTCACTCCCAGTATGATCCCAGTATGATCCCAGTAGAACTCAGTCACCCAGGAGCTGCTCCCAGCATGATCCCAGCAGAGCCCAGTCACTCCCAGTCCTGGCATCCCCCCAGCCCTCTCTGCGTTCGGACACGCGAGGGCTCCGGCAGCAGGGGAGGAGGAGGAGGGAGGGAGGGAGGAAGAGGCGGAGCGACAGCAGGAAGCAGCGGGAGGAGGGGACGGGGACCCACGTGGCTCCAGCGCTGCCTGAATTCACAGCAGCCCGGGAGCATCGCCCCCCATTCCGCAGGTGCACAGGGAGGGGGAGCTCGGCCGGAATATCCCGGGGGTGCCTGGGTTTGGGGTTTTTTTGGGGGGATGTTTGGAGCTGGCAGGGCTTTAAAGCCGAGCCGCGGATGGCCCTCGGGGAGCCCTGTGTCCCCCAGGAGCCCAAAGTGGGGAGCCCAGAGAGGGGGGAGCGCCGCCATTGGCGGGACCCTCAAGAGCCTGGAGAGGGGCAGGGGGGACTCCTTGGAGCCCCTGCAGCCCAGAGCAGAGAGTGAGGGGAGAAGGGGGCCCGGGACTGCAAGACCCCCAGCATCCCTAAGTGGGGAGAGCGAAAAAGGGGAAACTTTTAGGATTCCTGGGACTCCCAGCTGCCTGAGGAGGGCAGGGACCGAGTAGAGGGGGGACCCCTAATACAAGTGTGACCCCAAACAGCTGGGACAGGGGGGAACCCCAAACACCAAAGGGGGCAGACCAGAGACAGGGAACTCCTGGGAGGCATTTTCAGGGATGAGTCTTGTTTTTTTGGGAGGCTTTTATGGACCCCAGATGGCTGGTGATTTGTAGAGATGGACTTGGGCAGAGGGACCTTCAAACTCAAGGTGCTCATTCCTTGTTTTTCCCCAAACCAGGATTTCCCATTCCCAAACCTTGGCCACATGGAGGAGGAAGAGGCTTTGAGGAAGAAGATGATGCCTCAAGACACCCAGGCAGGTGAGGAGGAAGTCAGTGCCCATTTCCCCCTCTTTCCTGCTCCATCTCCCAGCCCAGCATGGCCCCTGGCTGCAGGACAACCCTGCTGCCAATGCCGTCCTGCTGGGGAAGCAGTGGGGGGATCTCCTTCCTCTTCCCTCTGGCACACAGGCAAGTCCCATTCTCTCCTTGTCCTGCCTCCCCCAGGGAAGGAGCTGAGGATGGAGACCAGGGAGGACAAATCCCCACAGCAGAACCTTGTGGAAGAGGCTGTGTTGAGCGGCTCCAGGGCACAGGAATCCAACGGGGAAGAAAAGCCCTGGGGATCTTGCAGGAGGAGGGGCTGCAAAGCCAGCCCAGGGTGCTCTGAGGAGGAAAGACCCACCCTGTGCCAGGAAAGTGGGCAGAGCTTCAGCCAGAGCTCAAAGCTGGTGGTCCATGAGCTGCTTCATGATGGAGAGAAGCCCTGCAAGTGCTTGGAATGTGGGAAGAGCTTCAGGCAGAGTTCTGACCTGATCAGCCACCAGAGGATCCACACTGGGGAATGGCCCTACGAGTGTGGGGAATGTGGGAAGGGCTTCAGGTACAGCTCAGAACTCATCATCCACCAACGTATCCACACTGGGGAGAGGCCCTACAAGTGTGGGGAGTGTCAGAAGAGGTTTCGGAGCAGCTCCCATCTCTTCAAGCACCACGGATTCACACAGAGGAGAGGCCTTTCTGCTGCCCCAACTGCAGGAAGGGCTTCAAGCAAAACTCCCACCTTGTCAGCCACCAGCGCATCCACACTGGGGAGAGGCCCTATGAGTGTGGGGAATGTGGGATGAGCTTCAGCTGGAGCTCCAACCTGATCCGCCACCAGAGGATCCACACGAGGGAACGGCCCTATGAGTGTGGGGAATGTGGGAAGAGCTTCAGCCAGCATTCCCACTTGATCTGCCACCGGAGGAGCCACACTGGGGAAAGGCCATACAAATGTGGGGAATGTGGGATGACCTTCAGTTGGTGCTCCCAACTGATCATCCATGAAATGACCCACACTGGGGAGAGGCCCTACGAGTGTCCCCAGTGTGGGAAGAGGTTTCAGACCAGCTCCCATCTCCTCAAGCACCAGCAGATCCACATGGATGAGAGGCCCTTCCTCTGCCCTGACTGTGGGAAGGGCTTCAACCGCAACTCCACCCTCATCACCCACCGGCGCATCCACAGCCGGGAGAGGCCCTACGAGTGTCCCCAGTGTGGGAAGAGCTTCAGCTGGAGCTCTAACTTGACCAAACACCAACGGAGGCACCGGTAAGGGAAGCCCTGCCACTGCCCCAGCTGCAGGAAGAGCTTTGTGCACTGCCCCAACTTCATCCGCCATGGGAGGCCCCACATTGGTCAGAGCCCTGGTGACCCACATTCCCTGTGATCCATTTTGGGAAGACACTGGGCTGGTTATTCTTTTGTTTTGGCCCTAATTTTCTTTGGATTCATCTTCATCTCTTTAAAACAGAGAAAATTGGGTAAAAATCAATAAATTCATCAAAGGCTTCTAAAGCCTCACTTTTTACTTGTGTTTCAGGGGAATCTGGGTTTCAGGGAGATAATTGGGAGAACTTGGGGGTTTTGGGGGTATTTGGTGTACTTGTCTCCTTTCTTGGCACTCAAAGAGACAAGAGGGTTCGATCTGTCACTTCAATGCCACTCACTCTCTCCCCAAAATTCCTCGATTCCACAGCCCCTTGGTGTGGAATGGGGTTGGAAGGGGATTGGGCAAAGTGGGCTTCAAATCTGGAGGGGTGAGATGGGCATTGTGTGGGGCAGGATGGGTGGGATGGGGTTTGGAAGGTTTGAAATGGGGGAAATATGGCTTGGGAAGGGGGTCATGTAGTCCAGGAGTGGTGGGATGGGTTGGGGTTGGGACTGGGGAGGTGGGCTGGGGTCTGGAATGAGACAGCTGAAGTTTGGGGATGATGAAGGGAGGGGGAGCCCATTACTGAGTGAGTTTTTCAATAATCCACGTTCCTGAAGAGATTTTGGGGTATCTCACGTTTCTGAGGCGGTTTTGGGGCACTGCCCAGCTCTTGGGGGTTTCCTGAGAGCAGCTCCCTGGATCCCCATTGCCGGGGTGGTTGCCATTGGCACGAGCTCAGAGCTGTAACCAGAGTCCCTTGCCTTGATGCTGGAGAGCAGAGAAAGGATGAACAGTCTCAGATACCTGCAGTGTGTGTGTGGGGGCAGGGAGAGTTCTGCATAGGTGGGGTGGTCACTGTCCTGCCCCAGCCACTGCAGCCTCTGACCCAGCCCCAAAGTGGCTGCCAAGCCCCTGGCACCCCAAAAACCCCACCTGTGAGAAGGACCAGAGCAGGTCAGGCTGTAACACGGATGTGACACTGACACATTCCGTGGCCCTGAAGCTCACAGCAGCTGAAATCCAAGACTGTCTGTGGGTCTCTCTCTCCCTCTCTCTCTTCTCCTGACCTCCTCTTCTCGAAATCTGGGTAACTTGAAGTTGGACAGGTTAGAGTTTGCTAAGTCAGGGCTTTGTCAAGTGCTTTAATGTCATTCAATGTTGATTTAAGATTTCCCAAGTACCTCATTCTCTGAAGTTTGCAACTAAAGGTTTGTTCTCCACCCTCCTGAGAAGTCTGTTGGTTTCTCCCCTTGGCCATCTCTCCTGCAGGCTGTGCCCCCTGTGTGTGCTGCTCCTGTGCCCATCTCGCTGTCCCCCAGCATTTCTCACCCAGTGTTTCTGTGCCCTCCCTGGGCTCCCTGCACCCAGCGCTGCTGGCTCCCGGCACACAGAGCCAGGGCAGGAGCCCACCCTGCCAAGGGGCTCTGGAGCAGGGCAGGGGCTGTGTTGGCTCCTGAGCTCAGCCGCTGGTCCTGGCATGGCTCTATGGAGACCGAGCACAGCAATGCTGCTGAGCATTGTCCCTGCTGAGGGTCTCACACTGGCGGGGCACATTCCCTGGCTGCAGGATTCGTGCCTGACCCAAGCACTGCACTTATAGCTCCAGCATTGCTTTCCAACAAAAACAGGGGAAGGCAAACTGTGTAGCTCATTATCCATTTCTCATGGTTAGGATTGAAGGCACTTGAGATGGTAGTTCATGTTTGGACTCAGGTGTTTATTATTTCTTATCGGTGAAATGGCCTCATAACCATGAGTTCAGCAGCTTTTCATTAGCAAGGCACAAAATGGCTAACTATCTCTTGTTACAAGGTCTTTTAAGACTCAACTATCCAATTAAGAAATGATATCTAGATTATTTTCCCTTTTAACTCAATAACTGATCCCTCGAAGCCCACAATGCAGACTTTTCTGTCCAATTGCAAACCATCACCCAAACACTTGAAGAAGGAAGAAGAAGGTGAAGAAGAACAGCTTGCCTCCAGCCTAAAACCTCCATCTTGCTTCATATTTATTTCTGTATTCTAAAACCCCAAAGTCTTAAGTTTTCAACGCTGTGATATTACACATTTCTCACCAACTACACACCTGTAATCCCAGTACTACCAGTCAATTTTTGAAGCCTTCTCCACAGCCTCAGGTCAAGTGCAGTGTTCTCTTGTGCATCTTTGCCTTTAAGCACAGGAAGTTTACAATTCTCAGCATCCAGGGTTCCAACAGCTCATGGTATTTTATACTGTCTAAAACTCTAAGTCATCGATCTTAGAGGTGAGATGCATTTGAAATTAGTGGCATGGAGAAGTAGTGCAAGATGGAAAAAGGAAGCAGAGAAATAAATAGAGGAAAGCATTTCAGATTGTTTCCATTTTCAGTGCACTTCTGGAAAGCTGTTTCAGTTTTCCAGGAATGTTTTCCACAGTCCTGTCTGCTCTTCTCAAGAACCTTTCCTGGAGAACAAGGTCGAGCTCCTGTCACAAGCTGTGCCACCACCTGCAGCTTCCCTTGGCTTTCCACACTGTGCGTGCAGCAGGACTCTTGCAGGAAAGAAGGACAAAGGTTTTGAGAACTTGACAACTTGTCCTTTCTTTTCCTGGTGGACTGGAGAGTTGTGCTGTGGGTAAGGTTTTTATTGTTACTGTTCTAGGCTAAGAAAACATGAGGAGGTACCAGGAGTTGTTAGGGAATACAAGCCTGGCTGAATGCAGAGAAAGAATCTCCAGAGCCTGCAGCCACAAGTAGAGAGTTGGGTGATAATCATTCCAGCCTGTCAATGGACATCTTGAAAATTATCTGGAACGTGAAATGCTCTGACAGAGGGAGTTTGTTTCTGAGTTCAGTGTAGATGATTTCACATCTGGTGCCTTGGTGCATAAATCAAGAGCATAATCAGCTCGTGGTAGGCACTAGAACAAGCTGGACCTTTCAGAGCAGCTGACTGAAAGAATCTGAAAAGGAGAAATGCAGGGAATGACTTGGTGAACCTTGCCTGAAAGAAGGGTGATTTTTTTTTTTCTAATAACTACTATTCCATTCCCTTGGGTTTTGGCTTTCTTAGCAAGGCCATTTGCATCTCAGACTCTCCATGAAGGGAGAAGCCGGAGCTTGTGGAACTGCCTGAAAGATGCCCTGTTCCTCTGCAGGGACACTCAGGCTGGAACAGGAGCCAGAGCCCTCTCTGGGGAAGCCTCCTCTGAGCTGGAATTTGTGCCGTGCTGGGAGAGGAGGAGGAGGGGGAGAAGGCTGGCGCTGTGTGGCAGGAGCAGGAGGTTTGGGCCGCAGGACATTCTGTCTGCGCTGCTGCCCCGCAGTGGGCGGCCGTGCCCGGGGCTCTGGGCCTGGCCCCGTGTGCGCTGAGCTCCCTGGGCTGGGCTCAGGTTCCTGCTGGGACTGGGCAGAGCCTGGGCTCCAACTGGGCTCAGCAGTGCAAAATACCTCTGGGCATCTGCGTTTCCTGCTGCTGGGAAAGAGAAATGAAGCAAGTCGAGAAGTTCTGGTTTCTGTTTTTCCTGGTGGATTTTCTAATTTAATTCCACACTGCAGAGGCAATTTCTCTGATGGCCTCTGTCAGTTCATTCTATTTCAACAGTGCCAGCAACACGGCTGTGTTTGAGCGCTGCAAATGTGGCCTGTGTGGCTTTAATTCCCCTCGCCTTAGTGCTCAGGGGCTGGTGGGCATTCCAATGTCTGCTGATCTTTATGCCCGTGACAAAAATACTGACTTCACTGTCATGAAAGCACTGTAGGTAGCACCACCTGAAGGAGGCACCTGCAGTTTTATGGATAAAATTCAGGTGGCAAGCAGAAGAGGGCCAAGAGAAGCCATGATCTCCAATTCCCAAGGCAAAGGCACCAGCAGTCTCCTGCTGGCACCTCAGGGTGAGTCAGAGCTGAAAACAGCGCTGGAACCTGATCCTTTCTTCCTCTGAGGGCTGGCTCAGGGCAGCACAGGCGGGCCCTGAGGAGTCAGGGCTGTGTGTGGGTGCTTGTTGCTCTAGTCCCGAATTCAGCTGGAAAAAGCCCTTGGAAGCTGAGGCAGGAGCAGGCGGGAAGGGGCCGGCGCTGCTGCTGCTTGGGAGCCCCGGCTGGGCCGGGCCCGCGCCCCCTGCGCTGCGGCTGCTGCTGCTGCCAGAGCCGGGCGGGACTCGGGGACAGGGAACGGACACGGGGGGACAGCAAAGGCCTGGCGGCTGCACGGATGGTGGCGCTCGGGCCAGCGCCAGCACAGAGCTTCAGCCCGCAATTAACCCCGAGGGAAACGCTGGGGAAAGGCTCCATTTCAGCCTTTCTGCACTCGTGGCTGTGAAGGGACTGAAATGAAAGGAGAACAAGCAGGGCCCGACCCCGTCTCCTTTGGGAGGTGCCCTGGGCCTGTGGCTGTGAGGGGCCATGAGGGGCTGTGCGGGGCCATGAGGGTCTCTGAGGGGTCATGAGGGGCTGTGAGGGGCTGCGGAAGGCCAGGCACCTCATGGAACCAGTGGTCCATGGTGACACTGCAAGGCCTTGTGGAACCAAAGAGACCATGGTGGCACTATGGAACATCATGGTACCACAGGTCCATTGTTACACATCAGCCACAGCAGGGCCACAGAACCAGGGAGATTATTGTGACACTGCAGAACCTTATGGAATCGAGGTGTCCATGTTACACTACTGAACCTCATGGAACCAAGGGTCCATTGTGACACTGTGGAACCAAGGAGACTGTTGTTGGCAGTACGAAAGCTCATGGAACCAAAAGTTTGTTGTGGCACTGTGGGGCCTCATGGAACCATGGACACCATTAAAACACTTCAGGACCCACTGGAACCAAGAGGCCACTGTGACCCTGCAGGGCCTTGTGGAACCATGCAGAGCATTGTGACAGAGCAGGACCTCGTGTCACCATGGGGCCATTATGACACTGCAGGGCCCCATGGAACCAAGCTCCTCAGGGACTCCTGGAATGAAGGAAACATGTTTGACACCGTGGTGGCCCTTGGGACCAAGAGGCGATTGTGACACTGTGGAACCAAGGAGAGCATTGCTGCCCTGCCAGACCTCATGGAACCAAGGATCCATTGTGACACTACAGGGCCTTGGGGGACCAAGGGCTATTGTGACACAGTGGGGCTCAGGATCCAAGGGACTTTGTGACACCAATGGGTCCCATGGAACCAAAGGGACATTGTGACACTGGGAGGCCTCATGGAATCATGGAGACCATTGGGACGCTCTGGGGCCTAATGGAACTGAGGTGACACCAAGCTGTCGGGGAGAGTTGATCTGCTGGAGGGTAGGAGGGCTCTGCACAGGGCCCTGGACAGGCTGGATCCAGGACCCAAATCCAACAAGTTGAGGTTTAACAAGTCCAAGTGCCGAGTCCTGCACTTTGGCCACAACAACCCCTGCAGCACTACAGGCTGGGGACAGAGTGGCTGGACAGCAGCCAGGCAAAAAGGGACCTGCAGGGACTGATGGACAGCAGGCTGGACATGAGGCAGCAGTGTGTCCAGGTGGCCAAGAAGGCCAATGGCTCCTGGCCTGGATCAGGAATGGTGTGGCCAGCAGGAGCAGGGCAATGATTCTTCCCCTGTGCTGGGCACAGCTTGGGCAGCACCTCGAGTGTCGGGTCCAGTTCTGGACCCCCAATTTAGGAGGGACATGGAGAGGCTGGAGCGTGTCCAGAGAAGGGCAGCAAGGCTGGGGAGGGGTCTGGAACACAAGTCCTGTTCAGAGTGGCTGAGGGAGCTGGGGTTGTTTATCCTGGAGAAGAGGAGGCTCAGGGGAGACAAGGTGGTGCCAGGACCCAGGTTGGACTTGATGATCTCTATGGCCTGTTCCAACCTTGCTGATTCTGGGATTCTCTGAAATCACCCTTGGAGAAGTTGCAGGATGAGCCCTGGGCCTCCTCTTCAGAAGCTCCAGCAGCCAAGGTCCCTCAGCTTCTCCTGCCAGGCCCAAAGCCCATCCTGTCAGTCCTGCAGAGCCTCTGCAGCCCCTCCTCATTGCCCAGAACAGGGAGCCCCAGAGTCAGACACAGCAGCCCAGATGTGCCCCCCTGGCCTGTGGTGCCTCTGGCAGGGGAGCAGCAGGAGGCACTGCTGGAGCCTGCAGACAATTCCTGCAGCACTTGTGGGATCATCCTGCTCCCCAAAGGACATTCCCATGGTGCCAAGTCAGGAACTGCAATGGGGAGTGGGGCCAGAGAGGAAAGGGCAAACAGGGATGGGCTGTTTGCAGGAGAGGGAACAGCGGTGGGCAATAGGAAGAAATCTGAACCAGGGGAGAGGAAAGAAAGCCAAGGTGAAGCCAAGGAAATGCTCAGGGCAGTTTGGGGATGGCTGCCAGGCAGCCCTGGCTCTGAGCAACAGCATCTGCAGTGGGACAGGACACTCCCAGCTGATGGGAACAAACTTTCTGGATGACTGCAGAGGCCAGTACAAAGCTGAGTCATTTCCCTGCCATTCCCAGCCCTTCCTGGCCCCAGGGGCTGATGGCATTTGTGCTCCCTCAGGTTCATGTCCCCACAGCAACACCATGGGGGTGCTCCCCCTGCTCTGTGCAATGCAAACAGGGGCTCCTGAGCCAGTGCTGCCGTGCCTGTGCCTGCAAGGATGGGGCACCTGTGTGAGCTGGGGGAGAGGCCAGGGCTGCAGAGGGGGGATGTTGTTGGCAGCTCCATGAGGACGCTCTGGGACGCTGCCCTGGCCTGTCCAGCACACTGGGGATGGATCAGCCCCTGCTCTGCTGCTCCTTCCCATCTCCCCCAGGGCCCTTGCAGAGCACCAGCCATGCTGTTTGCCCCCAGCCTGCCCACGGCCACCCTGGGGCTGCTCACGGGGGTTTTCTGTGCTGAGCATTGGCCTGGCCATGTTCTTGAGAGAGCCTGGGCAAGGAGCCTGGAGCCCCCAGGGCCTGGCCTGAGGTGTCAGCGCTGCCCCAGCAGTGCCCATGGCCTGTCCCTGCTGCAGCCCTGGCACTGCCACCCCCAGGGCTGTGCCCAGCCCCGAGAGCACTCAGGCCCTGCAGCAACACCAGGGCCACCAGGGCAGCGGGGCAGGGCCACGGGAGCAGCACTGGCAACACCAAGTGCTGCTGCTGCTGGGCACAGCTGCTGTGCCAGCACTGATCTGCCCCAGCTCTGCACACAGACATTGCTGCTGCAGCTCCAGAGAAGGCAACACAAGGGCATCTCTGCAGAAAACTTTGCTGGGAAATCCTTTAGTTCCTTTAAAGCCACCTAAAGTGCAGCCCCGCATTGGAACAGTCTTTGGCCAAAGGGAAGGTAGAGAGAAATGAAATGAGAAATGGCACAAAGAATGACATTTATTTTTGGACAATATGAAAAAAGTAAAACAAAGAAAAATTACATCAGAAATGAAACCAACAAGAAGTATCAAAGATTACTTTTATTACAAGTGATTTGCAGAAACTGGCCAGCAGTTTAATGTTTCTGAAAGCAGCCAGAAATCATTCTCCACACTGCAGCCTTGAGCTCCTGGTTCCTCAGGCTGTAGATGAGGGGGTTCAGGGCTGGAGGCACCAGCGAGTATAGAACTGACAGGGCCAGATCCAGGGATGGGGAGGACATGGAGGGTGGCTTCAGGTGAGCAAATATGGCAGTGCTGGTGAACAGGGAGACCACGGCCAAGTGAGGGAGGCAGGTGGAAAAGGCTTTGTGCTGTCCCTGCTCAGAGGGGATCCTCAGCACTGAAGATCTGCACATAGGAGAAAACAATGAACACAAAACAACCAATGGCTAAACAGGCACTAACTGCAATGAGCCCAAGTTCCCTGTGCTTTGAATATGAGCAGGAGAGCTTGAGGATCTGTGGAATTTCACAGAAGGACTGGCCCAGGACATTGCCATGGAACAGGGGCAAGGAAAATGTATTGGCCGTGTGCATGAGAGCATTGAGAAAGGCACTGGCCCAGGCAGCTGCTGCCATGTGGGCACAAGCTCTGCTGCCCAGGAGGGTCCCGTGGTGCAGGGGTTTGCAGATGGACACGTAGCGGTCGTAGCACATGATGGTCAGGAGGGAAAACTCTGCTGAGATGAAGAAAAGAAAGAAAAAGAGCTGGGCAGCACATCCTGAGTAGGAGATGTTCCTGGTGTCCCAGAGGGAATTGTGCATGGCTTTGGGCACAGTGGTGCAGATGGAGCCCAGGTCAGTGAGGGCCAGGTTGAGCAGGAAGAAGATCATGGGCGTGTGCAGGTGGTGGCCGCAGGCTACGGCGCTGATGATGAGGCCGTTGCCCAGGAGGGCAGCCAGGGAGATGCCCAGCAAGAGGCAGAAGTGCAGGAGCTGCAGCTGCCACATGTCTGCCAATGCCAGCAGGAGGAAGTGGCTGATGGAGCTGCTGTTGGACATTTACAGTGCCTTGACATGGGGATCTGTAAAAAAAGGAATCATGGAATAGTTGGGCTTGGAGAAGATTTTAAATATCCCAGCACAGCTGGGGACAACTTTACCCCCACTGCCTGGCTAGGGCTCTTCTGCCTGGAGCTGTCCCTGCCAGCAGCTGCTTCCCTGTGCCCAGGGCTGGGCCCTGCCACTGCTGCCAGGGTCCAGCTCAGCCCTGGGAGCTCAGCTCTGCCCTGCAGACCCCTCCCAGCTCTGGCACTGCCCAGGGGCAGCTCTGGCTCTGCAGGCTCTGATGGCAAAGTCAGATCTACCATGAGGAGGCTGGAAAAGCAACACTGATGCTGCCTCTAAGGGGCCCTGTGCTGATTTCTGTCACTGCCTGGTTTACTCAGATCTGTGATATATGTTTTTTTTTCAACCTGAACTGAGAGATAAATATCTTTGGGCAATTTCCCATCCAGGCAACCCTGAGCAGTAGATAAAGAAAGCAGGATTTTCCCTTTTATGCAGCCCCTCCCTTGCTGTGCTCCCTGTATAATCTACATGGAAATGTTCTGCAGTTAAATGCCATGATGGGAGCAGTCCTGACCAATGCAGCATCCTCCCCACAGAAGGAGAAGCCTTACCAGCTGTCTCCTCCCACCCAGATCTTGTCCCCTAGTGCTGGGAGTTGCCCCCAGGGCTGGCTGAGAGCTGTCCCTGGCAGGCAGCAGAGTCCCTGCCCCAGCACAGCGCCCTGGGCTGCAGGACCCTGCTCTGCAGGACAGCCCTGGGCACCCCTGGCTGCTCTGCACAAGAGAGAATCAGAGAATGTACTCACAGAGTCTGCAGGCATTGGGATGTTGCAGCTTTAGGAGATGGCTCCAGGAGCTGCAGCTGCATTGTCCTGCAGCCAGAGGTTCCTGTGCCAAGGGCTGGCAGTGATTGTGCCCCAGGCACTTCTCAGCACCTTCCCAGCCCTGACTGATTGAAGCTCTCTGTGCCTCTGTGCTGTGCCCGGGGTGGCTGCAGGCAGTGCCCCAGCCCTACTGGGCTGGGAAAAAACCTGCTCATAAAGAGAAAAGTGCTTTTGAAGCTCTTCTTGGTTACCAGGAGCTGTTTCTGTGCCAGGAGCCCGGCCCAGCTCAGCAGCACAGACACAGCACAAAGACTTTAATGACCCTCTGGGGCTTTGTGCTCAGGCCCTGAACATCAGTCCCTGAGAGGGAGCTGAAGAAACCTCTCCAGAACTCCAAGTAAGAATCCAACTCCAAGTCAGAATCCAACTCCAAAGTTTCTTTCACTTTTAATGGGTCCCACTGAGAGACACGACAGAGAAAGTGTCCCCAGGCCCCAGGCAGAGCAGAGAACTGCAGGCACTGATGACAGGTGGGGACAAAGAGAAGCCAAGTCTTGGTGCCCTGGGGCACAGCAGGGTCTGTGCCACCAAGGGCTGGGAGGAGACACCTTGTCCTGAGGCACTGGGGCCTCCTGGCACAGCCCCAGCCAGGCTGGGCACTGTCAGCCCCTTGTCCTGCCCTCAGCATCCCCCCCTAGCCCACATCCCAGTGGCCTCAAGGACCTCCTGGAAGGAGTCCCTGGGGAGCCTTGCTCAGCAATGGCCCTGGGGGCTCCTGAATGCTCCCAGGCACTGCAGGGTTTTCAAAGGACTTTGGGTTTGGTTTTTGCCTGGGAGTCTCTGAGAGGTGTGAGCAATCATGGCCTCCAATTATCTGCTGTAATTAGTCCCTGGAGAGGCTTTGTCAGTAACAACACTCAGTGGGGCTCATTAATGCTTCAAGGTACTTCAGTTCTTTTAAGGTACTTGGTGTTTCCCTTTGGATACAGACTGTGTGAGAGGTTTGTGCAATCATGGCCCCAATTATCTGCTTTAATGAGTCCCTGGAGAGCTTTGTACTGACACACAGTGGGGCTCATTAATGCTTTGAGACACTCAAGGTGTTTAAGGTACTTTGGAATTTCCTTCCCACATTGAGTGTTTGAGAGGTTTTTGTTCAGTCCTGGCCTCAAATTCTCTCCACCAAGGAGTCCAAGGGGAGCCTGTGTTGGGTATGGACCTCAGTGGGACCCATTCATGCCTCGAGACACTTTGGGTGTTTTTTCTGCCTTTGGCTCCTGGAAGGGTTTGTGCAATCTCCTCTCAGGCCCTGAGGTTCAAGGGCTCAGCTCCAAATGCACCACAGGGCTCATTAGGATCAAACAAGTCCTGACAAACCATGGGTCTGCCTTGATTCCCTCAGCTCTTGTGCTTTTCCTCTCCCTACAACCTTTTCTTTCTTACTGACAATGTAAGGAGACAAAACCTAAAATTTTCAGTCAGTTTACTACCTCTACAATATTCTATTTTTCAGTTCACTTAAGGAGAGAAATTCCTCCTGTTAATGATGTTAAGACTTCTCCACAAGAAAACTGTTCTCTCATGGCTTTTAATTTCCACGAATAGGAGTCACCTGGAAAAATTTGTCAAGTCCCTCCCATTTTTCACAGCTTTTCCCACAGCTCTGTTTATGCGCCATGTCAGCTTGTGGGGTATTAGATTAAAGATGAGCTGTTTAAGAGCAGAGGTTCTCTTCATCTATTTCTGAAATCATTTTCATCTCTGGGAACAGAGGTCTTCTTGTCTCCCTGAGGGCACAGGGTCTCATCACTCTGCTCTTTTCTCTGTACAAACTTCGCATGAAATCACAGATACTTCAACATTTGCTTCCTTTAGCATGGAGGCCTTGGCTGAACAAGTCATCTCCCCATACTTTTCAATGTGTTATAGGGAAAAAGAGAGTCTGATGCATGAATTACATCCTTGTCCATAGCTTTACAAGAGGATTCCAGCCCCAAGATCAAGGCACCTGCTCATCCCTCCCATCTGGGGCTCAGCTTCCTCTTCATGGACCTCAGTGTGTTCACGTTGCCCCTCTCTGTGCCTGCACTTTGTCCTTTTCTCTCACTCGAGGGAGGATGGAAGCACTGACAGAGTTCATATCTCACCCGGGGCCTGCAGATGGTTCCGTGACCCCGGCCGGGCTCGGTCCTTGGGCCGGAGCTGTTTTACCATGGAGGTTTCTGCAGCGGCTGCGCTGGGGCTGTGTCAGGATGGGCCGCGCTGGGGCAGGGCCAGGATCTCAGCAGCCAGGCCAGAACACAGCAGCAGCACGGCCGGGGGCCGATGGCTTCTCCTCCCCCTGCCCGGGGGTTGTGGGCGAACCCCAACGGTGGCAGAACCTTGGCCGAGCCGGCCCGGCCCGGGGCTGCTCCTGGGGCCCGGCGGATCCTGGCTCGGCCCGGGCTGGCGGCGGGGCAGGGCTCAGCAGTGCCCAGATGTTGGAACTGCAGCCATGGCCCGGCCCGGCCTCGGCCCCGCGGCCTCCCCTGCCCTGCCCGGCAGCCGATGGGGCCTGGCGGGGTCCCTGGGAAGGGGCCCGGCCCCACGGCAGGAGCCGCCTGGGCTGCCCTGGCTGAGACGGGGGCTGGGTCAGCCTTGTTACCTCTGTGCCAGCCAGAAGGGAAAGAGACCCTCCCAGGCTTTTTCATCTTTACCGTGTGTCTTCACAGGGCCGGGTACAGTTTCCTTAGTGGTTTAACAGATTCTCAGTTCTCAAAGCTAATTACTGATTGGTTTTTTTCATTGGAGGAAATTGCTTCTCTTAGAACATCACTTCTGTGATGCAAAACCACCAAACAGCACAGAGCACAGTGTTCCATTGTCCATATATAGTGGTCACGTGCTCGATGGTATGAGTTAAAAAGGGTTACCAATTTTTTTTAAAAAGGTTGTAGAAATATAAGTTTAACCAACAGTGGCAGAGGAGAGTTCTTTGTTAGCTTCATGTTGTAATGACCTATTAAGAGTAGGTCGTTAACTCTCTATTTTTGAGAATTCCCCTTTTTGTATCAGTACCACCCTGCCTGGGCCAGGTGGATGGCCCTTCTCGGCCAGTGAAAGGAGGGGACATCAGAGGACATGCAAAATAACCTCAGACCCAGCATGCCATGGGAAGGACCCCCAACACACTTACCGAAAAAAACCCCAAAAGCCATGAGCCAATACAGAATTAGAAGATCAAAGTGATGTCTAGACATGAGGACAAAGGTCCAGAGCCTGCAGAGACACTGAGAACCTTTGTTGCCCCTAGCCCCAGACTAAAAGGATCTTGGCTAGAGCCAGTACCCTAGACAGAAAACCCAAAAAGCAGAATTAGGGGAATATCCCCACTGCTTTTGTGGGGACAGGACCCCCAGCTCTGCCCCCTAGTCGATGAAGCTGCATTTTCCTCCTCCTCCGAGCCACTCCTGGGAGCGACAAAGGTGTGACGGCAGACCCGTCTTACCTCTGAACCTGAGCTGATCGCTTTTAATAAAGGCACTGAAAAGGAAAAAGATCCCCTGCCCTATTTATTTCAGTGCTGGTCTCTCCCTGCCGGATGCTGTGGATGAATTCACGAACGAGCTGTTGGAGAAGAGCAAGAAGCCGGGGATGTTGCATGGACTGCTCCACACACGGTGCTCAGCTGAGCAGGGACAGCAGGCCCAGCCCAGCTGGGGATGGCTGCAGGTATCTGAGCTGTGCTGTGGAAGCGGCCACGGCTGGATTCCTGCTCTCCCATGCGCTCCACGGCTGCATCTGGCAAAGAGCAAGCACAGACAGAGCTGAGGGGCTGCGGGAGAGGCCGGAGAACACAGCCCAGCCCTGCGCTTCCCAGGCAGGGAGAGCCCTGGGATGCCCCAGGGGGATGGAGCACGGCCAGTGCGGGTGTCTTCCCGGCCCCTCTTCCGTCCTGTCTGTGGCCATGTCTCCAGGGCATGGGATGGCATGGGATGGGACCAAGTTGGCTGCAGGCTCCAGCCCTGTGGCCCAGCTCTGCCACTCACCCTCCTGCGGTGGCTGGAACGGCACCACCTCTTCAGTATCCTGCGCTGGGGCAGCTCCAGGGCCTTCTTCCACCTCCTCCTCCTCCAGCCAGGCCAGCTTGGGCACTCTCGGGGGTCTCCGCTCCATGTCACTGACTGGAGATACTTGAAGGAGAGATGTCCTGGAAAAGCTCCGGGGCCCCAATTAGGATATCTATGTTTTGGACCCAATCCTTCAATATTTCCTCCTATGGACTCATGCTACAGTGTCAGCTTCCTTAGCCAACCAACCATGTTATGACGCACAAACCTACGGCACTGCATCCTAAGCTTCTTTTTTACCATTGTAACTATTATTTTTTCTAGATCTTGAACTCTACAACTCTAAACTTTCCTCCACTTCAACCTACCTCTACGTGTCTCTGCTTTAAACTATCAATCCACATTCTCGCTTCTAGCACCTAAGTTTGGAAGCCCTTTCCAAGGTCTCAGATCAAATCCTGTCTTTAATTCTAAGCTTTGCTGACAAGACCAAAGGTCTGAGAATTCCCTGCATTTTGCTTTCCAACAACACTGATGCTGTTAGTTCCAGAGCGCCCAGGATCCGTCTTGCAAGTCAGCTCCAGCAGGAACAAGGCAGCTGCCAAGGGGCTGCTTATGGCCTCTGACACCCAATTGCTCAGGGCTTCCCGGTGCCCCAGCCCCTCAGGGTCTCCCCCAGCCCGGCCAAGCTGCCCGGCAGCAGCGCCGCAGCCCCACAGCAGCTCCAGAGGAGCCCCAGCCAGAGGCACCTCGGAGCCCTCAGCAACGCAGGCAGCAGCACACGGGCAGGAGGACACGGACGGCGCTTCCTGCCTGGCACAGGGCTTGTGGCCGTCTCCAGGCACCGCTCTCACAGGGATTCCCGCAGCTCCGGCCCCTGCCGGAGCTGTCGGCAGCTCTGTCGGCAGCACAAAGGCTTCAGGGGAACCACCAAAGGCCAAGGAGCTTCTGGGCATTTCCCCTTCCCCACTGCACGCCTGGGCAGCTAGCTGAGCACAAGCACACTTTTCCCCCGCTTCCCCTATGCCCTGAGGACCCTGGGCAGCAAAAGAAAGATCCTGGCAGTCTGTGTATTATAACACAGTCTATATTTACATTGTAAAACAAAACAAAACAAAACAACAACAACAAAAAAAACCACCCAAAAAAAACCATTCCTGAAGAAAAAGAAATGCCTCCTGCCTCAGGGAGCCTCAGAAAAAAGAGCCTGTGGATCAGCTCTCCACAGAGCTCCAGCAGGGCAGGCAGCCGAGCTGTAACAGGCGAGGCCGTGTCTTCCATGCCCTGCGCAGGTGATTTTGGAGCCGCTGGAACATGGAGATCGGAGCCGGATCTGATGACTTGAGGACGCACAATGTTTGAATTGCCAGGCTTCCAATGGCGAGGCTGACATCATTTGTTTGGTCCTCAAGGGCTGCAAGAGAGAGCCACAGTCAGATGCCAGATATCATGGGACCCCAGGAGAGCACCCAGCCAAGGCCATGCCAGCCGGCTCTTGCCATGGCCAGGAGGGAGCAGGTACTCAGGGGATCAGCCCGAAGCTTCTGGCCAGGAATGGCCCACTTAGCCCTGAAATCTCAGAGTGCTCTGCCCATGGGAGCAGAGCCCTCTGCAGCCAGGGCAGGGCTCGAAGCTCTCCCCCTGCCAGCCCCCGGTGCCAGCCCGCTGCCCTCACTCACCACTACAGATCAGCTGGAGCTCTTGCTGCTGCCCCCTCAAGCTCTGCCCGGCGATCCCTGTGAACACAGAGCCTGTCACGGCCCCAGTGGCACAGCTCCCTGCCGGCGGCGCTGCCGGCGCTGTGGCCACACGGCCTGCTGGCCCAGCAGGGCTCAGCCCGGGCCCTGGCCGCACGCTGCCGCCCAAGGGCACGGCTGCCAGAGGGCGGCAGCAGCGCCGAGGCCAGCCGGGGCTCCACGGCGCCGGGCCCGGCCGGCACTGCCGGGGCAGCAGGCGGGGCTGGGGCCGAGCTGCGGCGGGCCGGGGAGGGAGCCCGGGCTCGTGGCTCACCCATGAACCTGATGGCCGCCTCTCGCAGGGGCTCCTGTGGGCTCTGCAGGTAGCGCAGGGCCCGGCGCAGGTGCTCGGCCACTCTGCTCCTGTCCTCTGCCAGCTGGAGAGAGCGGCGGGAGGGAAGGAAGGGTTGGCGCAGGCTCAGCCCCTCGGCCAGGCGCTGCCTGCGCCCAGCCCCGACCTCCCCTGCCCGCACAGCCCTGAGGCGCGGCCAGCAGCCGCTGGCACCGGGCTCCCGAGGGGAGGGGCCAGAGGGCCGGCTGCTGCCCGGGGAGCCGCGGTGCCGGCCCGCCCTGCAGCTCCGCCGGGCCGGGGCTCCACGGGCACCCGGCTTGGGCCCACGGGAGCCTGGAGAAGAGCCCGTGCAGCCTCTGAGTGCAGCAGCGGGCAGGGGCACAGCTGCCAGCCCCGCACACTTAGCACCGCCCTCGGGGGCTTTCTCCAGGCTGAGGCTGGGCATTCTCGGTCATCCTTACCAGGCACTTGCTGAACTTCCACAGTTTCTCCTCCTTCACGAGCTTTTTGAGATCCCTCCTCTTCATGAACTTGACCGCACTAAGCAGCATTTCCCATGAAGCCTGGAGAGCAGCAGAGACGCGGAGATGGCCCCAGAGCCCAGGGCACGGGACCGACGTCCCTGTGCCACGGCCTGGAGGAGGCTGCGGTCCAGCAGGCGCAGGGCAGGAGGCAGCCGAGCCCCCTCGCAGGGGGACAGCAGCAGCCCACGAGTCCTCACCTCTGCCACACGCTGATTCTCATCGTGGCAGTGGAAGAGCAGTGGAAGCAGGCTCTGGTGCACAGGGCTTTCCAAAAGTTTATCTCTCTCTTCCAAAAACTCCATCATGTCTTGGAAGAGTTTTATGGAGAGCAGCTGTACCTGGCTATTATCCTATATGAAAAAAAAAGGAAGAAATACCTCAGCATTGGCTCCTCCAGGCCCCCCTGGGCACAGGCCTGGAAGTGCACAGGGCACACAGTTTCCAGGCAGCACCCAGTGGCTGTGGCTGGGGGCACAGAGCCTTACGTGGTCAAAGAGTGGCAGGAGTGCCTCAGCCAGCTGCAGGGCAGTGGAGGTTGACATCAGAACGTATTTGTGCAGGAATATAATTCTGAGTGTGATGAGCGTCATCCCAGCTATCTCTGCATCACTGTCCCACAGTAGGTCCATGAGGCTTTCGGTCAAGCTCCACATTCTTTCGGCCTGTGCGGATCACAAGTCTGTGAAACCCCACCCTGCTGCCGCAGGGCCCAGAGGCCAAAGGCCTGTCCCGAAGCACTCGGGCAGCTGAAGTGGGAGGCAGGAGAGCTGGGAGCAGCTGCCCCAGCGCCCGAAGCCCAGGCAAGGCCAAGCGACTGCGTTCCCAGCTCAGCTTCAGCCACTGCCCCCTTCTCACCATTGAGGGATCATCAATGAGCTCGAGAAGGGCTCTGAGCGCCAGGCGATGCCTCTCCCTGCACTCGCTCTGCAGGTACCTTGATGAGACCTTCACAACACTGTCAGCACATTCACTCGAATCCAGGCACTCGAGGACCTGAAAGGCACAGGGCAGTGACGGGGACCTCAGTCAGCAGGAGCCCAGAGCCACACAGGGCTGGGCCCGGGCAGCAGCAATGGGTGCGGGCACCGTCCCAGGCGGCTGCGGCGACGAGAGGGCAGGGAGGTGGGAGACAGCTCAGCGAGGCAGCGCTGGACACCCGGCTCACCTCCACAAGGAATGCCAGGGCGGGCAGATCCCAGTGTGGCTCCTGCGAGCTGAGGAGCCCAAGGAGGTGGAGTGCAATTCTGGAACACAAGCGAGGACAAGCACGGCGCATCTCCCTAAGAGGGTGAAAAAGGGACCAGGCACCTGAGCAAATTTCTCCAAGGATGGGCTCACAGAGCCTGGTGATCTTTCAGCACCATCCTGAAAGGGCACCTGGGCCTTTTAGGAGGTGTCTCCTCCAGTGCTCTCTCCCCTCCCAGCCTTTTCCAGTCTGCTTGGCCATCCCTCAGTGACAAGGCCCTGTGTCCCAGGGCCATGGGATCTGTGTGGGACACCCTGGGCACAGAGCACAATTGCCAGGAGCAGTGGGCAGAACAGGAGTCTCACCTGGCCAGCAGACCCACGGCATAGTGGCAGGTGTCAGCACAGAGCAGCGTGTCCCAGCAACACTTGCGTTCCAATGACACCACCACATCCTTGTGCTGCTTTCGGCAGAGCAGGGACTTCAGGGTCTGCAGTGCAAACCTGTGTGCAGAGCAAAGCCCAGGTCACACTGGCAGCACTGGCTCCTTCACAGGCCACGTGGCAGGGACAGGAGGACTGGGATGGAGCACCTGTTGGGGCTGGTGGCAAGACCGTGCTCTTCCTGGCATTCCTTCCAGAAGGTATCTACCTCCTCTGGCATCTCTTCTGTGCTGAAGAGCACTTGGAAGAGCAGATGCACAAACAGGCGGGGAAAATATGCCGTCACTACACGTGAGACGCGGGGCTCCTGGAGCATCTTCCACATCACCACGGTTGCCTGCAAAGGACAAAGCCCCCCTGAGACAGTGCTCAGTGCCGAGGTATCAGTGTGGCAGGGCCCGAGCTTGGCAGGGAGAAGCCCGGAGAGACTGTGCAGGGGGAGCACGGGGCCTGGCGGGCCTGAAGCTGCCCCTGGGCCAGGTTTGAGGCCAGCGCCTGAGGCAGGGAGATGCAGTGGGGGAAGGAGGATGGAGAGCTGCTGGAGAGGTGGCCTTGGGGCCAGCAAAGGCCAGTGTCAGAAACTCACAGCCAGGGCAAAGACACCCATTTTGTCCCCATCGGAGGTGCACATGCTGCGCTCTGGCCAGCTCCCCAGCACATCCAGGAGGATCAGCAGCACTGGCTCCACAGTCCTGGCTGAGCCCATGATGGTCTTCCACATGGCCATGGCAGCTCTGTGGGATTAGAGCTCTGTCTCAGGCCAGGTCTCAGACACAGCACCGTGGCCTGGGCATCCCTAGGGGCCCGGGCTGATTGCCGGCTCTGCCTCTGCCCACTGGCCCTCAACAGCCGCACCAGGGCAGCCCAGCCCTATGGGGACGGAGCCCTGAGGGGCGGCAAGGGAGCATGGCAGCAGGCTCAGGGGTGACATTCCAGCCCTGGGAAAGGCAGCAGCCAGAGGGCCCTGGAATTCTCTGTTGGTCAGACACCTGGGACAGGCTGTACAGGGTGATTGGCTAGGGAGCCCTGAGCCCTCTGGGCAGGTGAGCCCCATACCTGTCACAGGACGGGGCCAGACGCAGGAGCGTCACGACTGCGTCACCCGGGTGTTCTTTGGTGACACTCAGCAGGGTCTTGTCCAGCCTGTGCTCAGCAGAAGCATTGGCCAGGAGCCATCGGTGAATGTACCTCATCATGGTGGGAACCTGGAGAAGGCACAGGGAGGCTTGGAAAGCTGCTTGAGGGAGCGATGTCCCCAGCGTCCCCGGAGAAGTGCTTCCCTTCCCAGCACACTGTGATGGCCTCAAAGGCTCCCAGGGACCAGCAGGCACAGCTTGGGAAGCCATGTGACTCATGGGGGAATTGAAGCCTGGCCACAGGCTGCTTACTTGTTCTGGCCTGGAAACACCCCTCTCCACGAGCAAATCCAGCAGGGCAGCACTGGTCTCATGTCCCAGGAGCTCTGAGTGAGCTCTGAGCCCAGTGCCTGTGGTGCTGGTCTCTCCCTGCTGGATGCTGTGGATGAACTCGTGAATGAGCTGTAAGAAAAGGGCAAGAAGCCGGGGATGTTTCATGGACTGCTCCCCATATGGTGCTCGGCTGAGCAGGGACAGCAGGCCCAGCCCAGGTGGGGATGGCTGCAGGTACCTGAGCTGTTCTGCGGAAGCGGCCACGGCTGGATTCCTGCTCTCGCGTGCGCTCCAGGGCTGCATCTGGCAAAAAACGAGCGCAGTCAAAGCTGAGGGGCTGTGGGAGAGGCCAGAGAACACAGCCCAGCCCTGCGCTTCCCAGGAAGGGAGAGCCCCGGGATGCCCCAGGGGGATGGAGCACGGCCACTGCACGGTGTCTGCCCGGCCCCTCTTCTGTCCTGTCCATGGGCATGTCCCCAGGGCATGGGATGGTATGGGATGGGACCAAGTTGGCTGCAGGCTCCAGCCCTGTGGCCCAGCTCTGCCACTCACCCTCCTGCGGTGGCTGGAATGGCACCACCTCTTCAGTCTCCTGTGCTAGGGCAGCTCCAGGGCCTTCTTCCTCCTCCTCCTCCTTCTCCAGCCAGGCCAGCTTGGGCACTCTCGGGGGTCTCCACTCCATGTCACTGACTGGAGCTACTTGCAGGAGAGATGTCCTAGAAAAGCTCCGGGGCACCAAGTCCCACGCTCTGCCCTTGAGGGCAGCTGCAGAACAGAAGCCTCAGAAGACCACGGGTCACCGAGTCCTGTGCTCGGGGCACGAGCTCAGCCTCAGGAACAAGGCCACAGAAAAGCTCCGGGTCAGACGGGAACGAGTGGCTGTGCGGGGGCTCCTCACGGCACCGCTCTGTCCCGTTCTGAGCCGTTGTGTGTTCCGAGCACCCAGGCAAGCTTCTATTTCCCACGCGTCACAAAGGGCCCTTGGACACCGGCTTCCATTCCGTGCCACGGTGACCGTGCTGCAGCGTACCACCCAGGGCCCCTGCACACACTGCCGCCTGCCCTGGGGCTGCCCCCTGCCAGCATTACGAGTCCTTGTCATCTGTTTGTAGCTAAATCACACGTTGGGGGATTTGAAGGAGTTAGGAAGGAGCTAGAGAGCAGACCTCTGAGTTTTTTAGATGATGCCATTTCTTTTCCTTATCTTCTACATAGACAGGAAGGGTGAGTTTGGCTCCCATCTCCACCGCACGGCTCATAAGGCCGCAAGACTTCTAGTTACAAGAGCTTTTAAGGATTTGTTGGCAAATAAGACACTGCTAAGAAGGATACCTATGTTTTTCCTTCAGAGGTGAGGCATCAGAAATAATGAAAATTTGTTGCATTTTAAACCAAAGTGGAAAAGAAACGAAAGCACTCACAGAGGATTTGGCTAAGCTAAGAGATGCCAGTGTAGCTTATCTCGTTGGCTGCTCAGTTATTGCAGCCCTTTGCTACTTTGCCATTTATCTTGTTTGGAGATTGTGCTCAGATAATTCAATGATGGGTACAAGAGAAATCTAAAAAATCATAGCTGATCAATGATGCAAAATATTACAACTTAGGAAAATGTAAATAGATTGTGAAGTACTGACATCAGGGTGATGACAGTTACCACACAGAGACCAAAAGAAGCCCTTTTAACAAAACTTCAATTACATCCTTGTTCCTCAAGCCCTACTATCCATTTGTTTGGCTGATGTAGTATAATGTAAAAATACTGTTCAATACATTGTATTGTTTATACTTTCCAACATTTCTGATGTGTTTTCTAAAAGCTGTGAGTATTTTTTAGTTTGAAAAAAAATCTATTATTTTGGTAGTAACATTGCAGTTCTGTCTTTTCCTTTTGGTACTCAGCTGAAGAAATAAGGAAAAAAAAAGAGCAGAAAAAGTTGCTGAGGTGGAAAGTAGATCACAAGGAGCAAAGTTACAGGAGATGAGTACATGACTACTGCCACTGCTTAAGAGCATCTCTCACAAAAAGCAGACTGGCTACACTGTCCCAACTCCATCATTTCAACTCTCCATGTTTTGTTTCTTGCTTTGCAAAGCTGAGCTGAGCCATTTTTACCTAATATGAATAACAACTAGTAATACACACTTACAGTTCTCTTGTATTACTGCAACAGCACTAGGTACCCTTAGAATTTTATAGGGCAAATGCAATGCTATCCCTAAATTTAAACTGGTTCAAGATATTATTTGTAGCTTATTCTTGAAAGTAATTTGTAGCGAAAGTCAAAAAATTATTGCAGATGGTCAGTGACTGGACTGTTATGTGTATGGGATGCACAGGATGATTTAAGTGCTGCTTCATTCTGTGTGACTGCAGGCTTTGAAAAGAGTAATCCCACTTGGCATTTGGACTCCATTTGGTCTCAGGAATTATGGATCCAGAGTAACTTGTTAGAAGCTTGTGAAAAAATGTCTCTGAAGTATACAGCAGAGCTGAAGTGTACAGAAGGATGAGAATTCAATGAATAATTCAATGAATACTTAGAATAAGTTTGAAAAGCATATCCAGTTATCCTACTGTCTATGTCCAGTGACAATCCACTGTTACAGTACAGTGCACAATGTCACCAGGAAAATTGTGAATGTCATCTTCAGACCAATCTATTCACACATTTTAATATTGATCAGAGTTACTTTCTACCAATTACCAAGCTGTTCTGCCTTTTTGAGGCTCTTGTTTTTTTTCGTGTGAAGTATTCACATGTATAATACAGGTGGCTCCTGTGTCTTGGTTTGGAAAGACAGGTGTTTGCTAAGGAAGGCAGGAGCCTTTCTTGAAATGGAAAAATGTAAACCTCTTCCTTCAGAATTGTTATAAATTTGAAATTAAGGGGGGCTCTCAGGTAAAAATATGGGAGCAGGAATAACAGTTCTTTATCAGGGAAGCGTCAGCGATGGAGAGAGATGGGGAGACTGACTCGGGGATCAGAATCCGATTTTATTGTGGGATACAAGCACTTATATACTATTTTAGGGAGACTAGTAATGTGTGCTACAATGATTAGGTTACAATCACCTACACAAACTTATGCATAAAACAACATCCCTTGCTTGCAGAGTTTAATGGGATTTTCTTTTTCCAGCATACCTGTCTGATTTAATCTTCTTGCAATTTAGGTCTAATTTTCAAAGTTCTGTTTGCTTTTGCCAAGGCATCCTGGTATCAAATCTCTTCTGTTAACCACGTCCAAAGTCCATCATCTGTCTTCTGTCCTCCAACATTCCAACATCTTAACACCTGAATTATATTGCTGACTGATGGGAATGGTTTAGATTGTAACCTCTGTCATCAATGTACAGCTCAGATTCTTAAGGAAGCGCCCTGAAGGAGATGATGCCTATTTGGAAAACGTGGGGGTTCCCAGGAGGGGGCACCCCTGATCCAGGGCATGGAGGCGCTGCCTGAAATCGTCCATAACCACCCCTAAGGAGCCTCCAGGGCTTCACCCTCCATGAGCTGCAGCAGACGTGTCAGGAAAGGTGACAAGAGCCCGCGGAATGGTCCTTGTTGCAGGCAGATTAGCCACTTGTAGCTCTTCAAAACTCCCTCCCGCGAAAAGTGAAAAAACTTAAACCGTTCCTAAATGTGAAAAGCACGTTCACTCTCCTGTGAAAATGTAAAAAGTTTAATAAAGGACAGTGGGAGACCAGGACCATGGAGGACCATGGTTATTACGGCCGGGTGCATCTTGGCACTCAGCCAGGAGCACCCTGTTCCCTTTGGGGATCCCCCTGAAATACCTTTTCCCTTAGACCAGCCTGTTGCATATTCATAGACCCTCATGCATATCCATAAACTACTTTACATATTCCAGGAACTCTTCTACCTGGCCCCTCCTTGGGTCTGCCTTTTCAGAGCATGTGTGTTTCTTGGCTGTGGTTTTGGCTCCTTCTCTTTATCACCTCCAGTTTTTGGGCCTTGGTCCACTCTGCCTTCAGACAGGAAGTGCTGATAGTTGGCAGATCTGTGCAGGTGTCCTCATCCTGTGTGCATTGGATGTTATCCCATCCCAGCAGGAATTTTAACACAAGCAGCTATTTCATGAAGCTTAATTAACAACAGAAATAAAAGCTGTATCTTTACAACAAAGTTGCTTTAACATCACAGATATAAAATCCATTTTAATATTTGCTAAAAGCCAATATTATAATATGTTTCTATAACATTGCCCACATCTTTCCTTACCCTTTTGTTCCCAAGCGTGCAGCAAGGAGTGAAAACTGCCAGCATGGCACGGGGTTGCTGCCATCTCTCCATCACCCCGTGTCCCTTTCCTGTAAGAGCCTGAATGAGAGATGAGGGGCTCCAGGCAGCTCTTCAAAATGCAGTTTATTGTATCCAAGATGTTACAGCAGTCCAGGGTCTGGTGACAGAGCCTGTGCCTCCAGCTGTCAACTCCAGCTGCAGACAAGCCTGGAGACCCTTTAGCTCTGGTTACAGTGCATTATATACTCTGCTTTGCTGAGCATCTTAACACAGAAGAAACAATCTATACCTTTACTTTTACCTATAGCCTATCATAACCCCTGTAATTACCATATTCATATTACTATTCTCCAGTCACTAAAAGTTAGTACGTTAGTTTAAGCTAGAAGTTGTTTTTCAGTTTTCTTGCAGTGGAAAATTCGGAGACCTTTTTTCTACTTGCAACTTTGCTGACTTGTTTACCTGTGGAATCTTTTTGGTTGGTAAAAACATCTGATTGAGGTAGGTTTATCCTTTGCTCTAAGCCATAAAAACCACTTGTAAGTAGCACACCCTTTGCCTTCTTAGTTACCCAGTGAGACTGGCTCAGCAATTCTTTTCTTCTATGTCAAAACTTGCTTTCATTTCTATTCCTTCTTCAGATTCTACATTCAAAAATCTTTCTGCCAAGCACACATATCTGTTAAAGTTTCTTGTCGAACTTTCATCCTTCCCAACACTCTGTGCCACCCTGTCACACTTTTCCTGAGGGCAGAACAAGGGACAGAATCCATCCAGAGGTGACACGGGAGCGCTGCCGTCCTCTCTCCATTCTGTGTCCTCCTTTCCCCCCCATCTTTCCATGTCCCCCCTTCCCTGCCTGTCACTGCTGAGTCAGAAATGACACGGATAAATGAGTGACACACTCCATGCATCTTCAGAAGGCCAATAATCATCTTTATTAGGAAACCCATTTTTTTATACTCAATCCCAATACAGTGGACCTGATTGGTTATTTTACATTTCACATGATTGGCTAATTAAGAAAACACCCCTTGGGGTAAACAATCCATGAGGAAAACAATTGTCACAAACACCACCTGCGAGGTTGTTCAGAATTCTTCATCTCCAGCTCCCTAATGTTTCCCAGACGGATCCATGGGAAATCTTACCTGGATTGTGTATCCACACCTACCCGGGAAGGTGACGGCCGCGCCGTCCCGGGCCCTCCCTCTAGAAATGGCGCTTACCACGCTGTTTAAGGTTCCCCTTTTCCCTGCCCAAGTCCTTCTTTTCCTGTCCCCAACCTCCCCTTCCCCCCTGCTGTTGGAACCCAGGGCACAGGGAATGTCTCCCTGCCTGTCCTGAGAAGTCCTGATCCCCAAGAGATCACTGCTTTTAACTTTTGTCCATGGAGAAAGCTTCCAGGACTTTGGGATGAATTGGGATCTACAAGTGTGTGAAATAGAGATTAGTGTAGTTTATCACAGGGTGAAAAACTGAGAGCTTTGGATGTTTAGTATGAGGGTGGATAGAAGGGAGGATTTTGGGCATTGCCTGATCTCCTTCTTGTTCTTCATCTCCTCCATTTTCTGCTGTGTTGGAAGCACAGGGTGATTGGTTGGAAAGAGCTGCAATGCAGATGCTGAGTGGCAGACAAAGAATTAGTTACTGGTAGAAAGGTAGAAATAAAATGCGTTCTAAGAGTTAATTAGGCAAAATGATTTTAAAAGACCTTGAACCTGTGTGTCCTGTGACTTTTGGTGCCTTCTCTTTGTATGCTAAGTCTGGTGTGCAGACGGCGTGCTGAACTTTTGGTAAGAGAAAAATAAACAACAGCCTGAAGACTGAAAAAACCAAAGGTCCCTTTTGTTTCTCAGTCCTGGCACAGAACTTTTTAGGGGTGTCCCCATCAGGGGATCCTCAGGGGGGTTTTCACACCTCCCTCCTTCCCCCCATTCCTGCCCCGCTGCTCAGCCCCACTCCAAGCCCTGCACCTGGGGCCCTTGCCACTTCACAAAAGGAACCAAAATTACCCCAAATCCACCCAAAATTACCTCAGAACCCATCCTGAGGGGCTCTGGGGGAAATTTGAGGGGAGTTTTGAGGGGATTTGGGAAGATTTTGGCTGGGTTTGAATTCTTCACCCGCTTGGGCATCCACAAGTTACTAAAACCACCCAAAATTTCCTCCAAAATAACCCAAAATCCACAAAAAGTAGACTCAACAACCAGGCAGTTAGGGGGAAAATTTGTGGAGTTTTGAGATTTGGGGGGATTTTGTCTGGGTTTGAATCCTATGTCAAATTTTGTGTTCAGGAGGTACCAAATCCACCCAGAATCGACCCAAAATTACCTGAAATTCACCCAAAATTACCTCCAAATCCATCCTGAGGGGGTTTGGGGTAGATTTGGAGGGATTTTAGGGGGGCATTTAGAGTGGATTTGAATCCTATGCCCACTTCAGCATCCACAAAGTACCAAAATCCCCCAAATCCATCCAAAATTACCTGAAATGAATGAAAAATTCATCCTGAGGGGGTTGGGGGGAGGTTTGGTGGGGGGGGTTTAGGGGTTTTGGGGGGGATTTAAGGGGGCTTTTTGGCAGTCATCATCAGCCGAGACCAAACCCTAAAGACTGTGCCCCTCATGAAGAGGAGATCAAAGAACTGCTCCCCTTCTGAGGAGGAGATCAAAAGCCAGAGGAGACTGAGCTATTAACTCATTAGGTTAAAACGTATTCATTTAATCAAGTATCATCATTTCTGTTATTTTATCCTTTGTGATTAAGTCTCAAATGCTTTCCTATTCCTTGTTAATTTAGCTGAATGATATTCATTTTGGTTTTGTAAACTATTAAGTCATATTCTTCATGTTATATATGGGGTCCCATATGTCTAATTCAATAAACCACAAACTTAAAATTTAGCAGCAGTTTTAACTGAGATAAAACAATACAATCAAATAGAATCCAGTAGTTACAAAAAGAAATTTGGCAGTGGTTTGGATAAAGCATAACCAAAACTGCTCAGGGTACGGAGAGGGCTTCCCACCCTGCCTCACGTGCAAAGGCAAAAGGATCCAAACACAACTTATGTACTGTGTGCTAATACATATTCATCAATGTTTTCCTGTAAATCTCCTCCTGTTTCTGATTCTTGAAATCAACATCACCACACTCACAGCGCATGCTCCCACTGTGGCTAAGGGGGCTTCTGGCTCTCTGGGGCTCTCCCTGGAGGAAGGCCAACAGTCTTCCTCACTGTCCTCTGAATAACCTGGCAGGCTGTGCATGTGCCCCAAGTCCTGTGTTATGTAAGTAAGCACTATGCTCCAATTAAGCCTTATTATTTTATAGATAAGAACACTCTTTTATGCTCCCTGTCTGGAATTATCCCAACGTTATTCATGTCATGGCCGATCCTGTCCTGGGAGTTGTCTTAACTTCGTCTTGATGCCAATTCTGACTCGGGAGTCTTCCTAACTTTTGTTCATCAAGGCCAATTCCAATCTCCTGTATCCTGTTTCCCACATGTATCATCTACAAAGAAACCCATCTGCTTCATACTATGAATCACATATACCTTCCCAATTTTCTTCCCAAAATATTGATATAATTACAATTTTGTTAGCACAAACCACATCCATTTATCACAATTTCCCCCATCTTCTCTCTGGATAATATTAATTCATGCTTTTTATTAAAGACTGAATTTTGGTATCTTCTACATCCCACAAATCCAGGTTTTCACACTCCCTCATTTTTCTTTTTGATCAAATTTGATACATGGTATTTTACCTATGCAGGAAATACAACATGGTATAAACCACAATAGAGTCCAGCTGGTATAAACCACCAGATTGTGTTAGCACAAATCATATCCATTTATCACAACAGGCCAAAAGCTTGGAAAAGGATGAAAGAAATGCACCGATGACGACGGTAACAAAAAAAAAACCCAAAATAATTTATCTTTGACAGCAAATGAACATGGGCTGCCCTCCAGCCCTCGAGCCTGGCAAGCTGAGCGGTGCCGTTCCCATGGCATGAGGTGCTGGCAGCCTGCGGAGAGAAACCAGAGAGCCACGGTCAGTCGCAGCAGGCTCCTGTCCCCCTGTCCTGCCATGGCCTGTGCCCGGGCCAGGCTGCTGGCTGTGCTCAGAGCCCAAACCTCCAGTCCTAGTCTCTGTTTTTAGAGAAGGGCAGCATGGCAGGCACCGTTCCACCTCCTCCGCCTAATCACGGCACAGCAACTCCTCAGCAGCTGCAAGAGCGGGATGCCCGTGTGCCCGCTGCCGCCTGCCCAGAGCCCTTCTGCCAGCTGAGCTATGGAGCCGGGTGCCCACCTCTGGAGAGCTGCTGCCAGGAGAGGAGCCAATCACGCACCAGGTCCTCGTCCTTCTGGAAGGGGCTGTCCCTGCAGACCGTGGCCCCTGGGGTAGTGCTGCCACTGGACGTGCTCCACAGACACTGCAGGCGCTTCCCCCTCCAGTCTGGGCACCAGGTGTAATCCTCCTGGGAAAAACAGAGAACAATTGCATGGAAGTCAATTCAAAACAAGACCTGGAAACAAGAAAAAGCACAAAGCCTGTCACCATTCCACAGGCCTGAGGAGGGTCTGACCACTCAATGAAAGAATTAAACCTGCCCAAGGGTGGAGAAAATCCCCACCTTTCCTCCCGTAAACGCACCCCCCATCCACACGGATGGATGCTTTTGTCAGGCTGGCTGCCCCTGCCTCAGCCCGTGCCAGCCTGGCTGGCAGAAGCTGTCAGCAAGGCCAGCAGCCGGCTCCCCTTCCACAACTCTGCAAGCAAGGGATGTTGTTTTATGCATAAGTTTGTGTAGGTGATTGTAACCTAATCATTGTAGTACACATTACTAGTCTTCCTAAAAAAGTATATAAGTGCTTGTATCCCACAATAAAATCGGATTCTGATCCCCGAGTCAGTCTCCCCATCTCTCTCCATCGCTGACACTTCCCTGATAAAGAACTGTTATTCCTGCTCCCATATTTTTACCTGAGAGCCCCCCTTAATTTCAAATTTATAACAATTCAGAAGGAAGGGGTTTCCATTTTTCCATTTCAAGAAAGGCTCCTGCCTTCCTTAGCAAACACCTGTCTTTCCAAACCAAGACACAGGAGCCACCTGTATTATACATGTGAGTACTTCACACGAAAAAAAACAAGAGCCTCAAAAAGGCAAAACAGCTTGGTAATTGGTAGAAAGTAACTCTGATCAATATTAAAATGTGTGAATAGATCGGTCTAAAGATGACATTCACAATTTTCCTGCTGACATTGTGCACTGTACTGTAGCAGTGGATAGGCACTGGACATAGCCAGCAGGATAACTGGATATGCTTTTCAAACTTATTCTTAGTATTCATTGAATTCTTCATTGAATTCTCATCCTTCTGTACACTTCAGCTCTGCTGTAAACTTCAGAGACATTTTTTCACAAGCTTCTAACAAGTTACTCTGGATCCATAATTCCTGAGCTCCAATGAAGTCCAAATGTCAAGTGGGATTACTCTTTTCAAAGCCTGGAGTCACACAGAATGGAGCAGTACTTAAATCATCGTGTGTATCCCATACACATAACAGTCCAGTCACTGACCATCTGCAATGATTTTTTGACTTTTGCTGCAAATTACCTTCAAGAATAAGCTACAAATAATATCTTGAACCGGTTTAAATTTAGAGACAGCACTGCAATTGCCCTAAAAAATTCTAAGGGTACCTGGTGCTGTTGCAGTAATACAAGAGAACTGTAAGTGTGTATTACTAGTTGTTATTCATATTAGGTAAAAATGGCTCAGCTCAGCTTTGCAAAGTAAGAAACAAAACATGGAGAGTTGAAATGATGGAGTTGGGACAGTGTAGCCAGTCTGCTTTTTGTGAGAGATGCTCTTAAGCAGTGGCAGTAGTCATGTACTCATCTCCTGTAACTTTGCTCCTTGTGATCTACTGTCCACCTCAGCAACTTTTTCTGCTCTTTTTTTTCCTTTATTTCTTCAGCTGAGTACCAAAAGGAAAAGACAGAACTGCAATGTTACTACCAAAATAATACATTTTTTTTTCAAACTAAAAAATACTCAGAGCTTTTAGAAAACACAACAGAAATGTTGGAAAGTATAAACATCACAAGGTATTGAACAGTATTTTTACATTATACTAAATCAGCCAAACAAATGGATAGTAGGGCTTGAGGAACAAGGATGTAATTGAAGTTTTGTTAAAAGGGCTTCTTTTGTTCTGTGTGTGGTAACTGTCATCACCCTGATGTAAATACTTCACAATCTATTCAAATTTTCCTAAATTGTATTATCTTGAGATCAGCTATGATTTTTTAGATTTCTCTTGTACCCATCACTGAATTATCTGAGCACAATCTCCAAACAAGACATATGGTAAAGTAGCAAAGGGCTGCAATAACTGAGCAGCCAACAGGATAAGCCACACTGGCACCTATTGGCTTTGCCAAATCCTCTGTGAGTGCTTTCGTTTCTTTTCCTTTTTGGTTTAAAATGCAACACAATTTCATTACTTCTCATGACTCGCCTCTCAAAGAAAAAGGCAGTAGCTGTTTTTGGCAGGGTAAGTTACATTTGCAAATTGGCTCACCTCCTTGGCAGCAGAACTGCATTTTTTCTTATCAAAGCTGCTCCTCAGCTTGAGTGGGGAGAAGGTGCAAAAGGATGAGAGGCTGGTGGAGCTCTGATGGTCTGAGGATCCAATGGTGCAAAGAGCTGGAAGGTGAAATACCTTTTCTTGAGTTCAGGGTCATTAGGGAAAAGGAGTGTGTGCCCGAAAGCTCAGTCCTGTCAGCCATATACACCGAGTAAAAGGCTTTTTTCCTGCACCTGTGTGTGTGGCCAATGCCAAGGGATGGCAGCTCTTTCTGTTGTGGGGGCATTGCAGCCTCCAACTGCAGAGTATGCAAACTGAGCTGCATTGAAATGTGTTTTCCAGGGCTCAGTTTTGGGGCTGGTCCTGGTTAACTTCTTCATTGCCTGGTTAACTTTTTTATTGATGATCTGGAGATGGAGATTGAGAGCACCCTCAGTAAATTTGCAGATGCCCAGTTGGGTGGGAGTGTGGATCTGCTGGAGGACGGGAAGGCTCTGCAGTGAGACCTGGACAGACTGGATCAATGGGCCAAGGACAAGGCCATTGAGGTTCCACAAGGCCAAGTGCCACATCCTGCAGGTCACCAGCCGCCTCAGTGTGAGCCAGAGTGTGCCCAAGGGGGCAAGAGGCCAATGGCACCTGGCCTGGATCAGCAGCAGTGTGGGCAGCGGGACCAGGGCAGTGCCTGCCCCTCTGTGCTGGGCACTGCTGAGGCCACACCTCGAGGGCTGTGTCAGCTCTGGCACCTCGGGAAAAAGGACATTGAGGGGCTGAGTGTGTCCAGAGAAGGGCAGCAAGGCTCACAAAGGCTCTAGAAAACATGTCCCATGAGGAGTAGCTGAGGGAGCTGGTTTGTTCAGTCTGGAGAAGAGGCTCAGGAGGGACCTCACCGCTCTCTCCAACTCCCTGACAGGAGCGTGCACTGAGGGGGGGCTGCTCTCTTCTGCTGGGCCTGCACTGAGAGCCAGGGGAAGTGGCCTCATGTTGAGAGGAAATTCAGGTTAGACTTTAGAAAAAAAATTGCACTGCTCAGGTGTTCAGGCCTGGGAATAGGTTGGCCAGAGGGGTGGTGCAGTTGCCATCCCTGGAGGTGTTAAAGAGACCTCTGGATCTGACACTGGCAAATGGTTTAGTGGTCTGTGTTTGAAGTGTCAGAGCTGGGCTGATGTTGAACTGATGCTCTTCAAGATCTCTTTCACCTCTGACGGTTCTACCATTCCAAGCGCTTCCCGCCTGGCTGAGGGGAAGGCTCAGGGCTGTCCCGAGTCCGAGGGCGGCCGCACCCTGAGGCGCTGGGGCGGCGTCTCCTGAGGGGCCGGGCCGGGCTCTGCCCTCAGCTCCGCGAGATCCCAGATCAGCCCGGCGGGGCCTCCGCTGTCCTTCAGCCCGCAGTTCCCACCCCTCAGCCCGCAGATCCCACCCCTCAGCCCGCAGATCCCACCCCTCAGGCCGCAGATCCCACCCCTCAGCCGGACAGTGCTCGGCAGCGGGCACCCGCCTCGCCTCGGGGTCTGCCCGGAGCCACCCGCGCCACTGGGTCACAGGTACCCGAGCCGTGCCCCATTTCCCCCCTCGGCACTCCCCAGCCTTCCCACAGAAGGCTGCTGTTTCATCTTTAGACTGTTGCCTTCCAACCCCCACCCCCCCACCCCGCTCTTATTTTAAATATGTATATGTTCTTTCTCTTTTATCTTTGGGCTGATCTGGAGTGCTTGCTAAGGCTTCAGAGGGGAGCTCTGATAAGGAGCTGTAAATCACACACGGCCCATCTGAGGGAGGAGGGTGCGAGGGAGCTGAAATAGGCCAGGACAGCCCCAAGTCCTGTTCCACAGCGCAGCGTCCTCACGGCCTCAGCTGCTGCTGTGGGGTTTGGTTTCCACAGGACGCCAACAACCCGCACTTCTCCCCTCTGGCCTTTGCTCCCTGGGTTTCGAAGGATAAGTCCTGCCCAGGCTGGCTGGTCTACTGACCGTGCCAGCCATGTGCTCTGGTGCTGCTGAGCACACACATTGACAGATCTGCACTTCTCCAGGAGTGGTTTCTGAGATTTAAAGCAATGTTACTGGGTTGTTTTCCATAACTGATGGAGAAGAATTTTAGATGCAACATTTGCCAGCTGTTTGTTGAAGCAAATCTAGTTGTTTGTCTTTCCACCTTGCTCTGTGATGCAACAACCGAGATGAGCTATTTGAATCTAATTAATGTAGGCTGGTTTATAAATACTATTTTGCGTACCTCCTGTAGGTTGCAAAAGTCAAAAAGATGCAGGTAAAGGTCAAGATGTGTCCTTGTATACATCCAGTTTTAAACCCCTTGTGCTTCTTATATTGCATAATTGTATAAACATGTATTAAATGAAACTCTTCTGAAAAGCAATTAGCTCCAGAGCGAACTCATTTTTACAGGCTTCCTTTTGTTTGGGTGGGTTGTGTTTTTTCTTAGGCTGGCAGGGTGGTGGCAGTAGGACAAAAAGAGGTGAGGAAGGCTGGCAAGCTTTTCCTTGTTGTGGCAGGGTTGGATTTGCAGGAAAATGAAATGCATGTCTGTTATCACTTCTGAAAGGCTGCAGGGAGATGACCACTCTCAATTCTCCTCTCTAAGGGAAGCAGCAAAGGAACGGGGCAATCAGTAACTCCCAAGAGAAAGCAGGGCTGGCTGCTTTCAATGGATGGATGCACAGTGATGACAAGGATTCTGCTTTGAGCCTTTGCTCCACTTGGAGAAGGAAAATGAATCCATTCTTAAGCTGCATTTGCCACTGATTTAAAGTTTCTGCCTGGAGCGAAGTAATTTTTGGAGAAATTGTAAGAGGTTACTGTGATGCTTGCATCAACCTTCTCTGTTTGGGACTTGGGGCGTGTTTGAGGGAGCATCTTTGTGCCTCCAAAGCTGAATGTCACTCTGCTGCTCTGCTCTCAGAGGCTGCCCTGTGGGGTTTGTGAAGAAGCAATGCTGTGGGGTTTGGTGGGTTGCATGGTTCATGGAATGTGGCAATGTCTTTGGAGAATTTCAGTGGGTTCTCCCTGTAAGGAACATGTCTCTGTGCTCACTGCCCTTGGTTTGATCAGTGCTGCCAGAACAATGCTGATGGTTTGGTGGCTCCTTGAGCAGCAGGAGGCCGAATGTTTTAGAGTGTTCACCCCCTAAGTAACATGACTTGGTCTTAGTGCCAGTTGTTGGCTGATGGCAAAGGTGGCCACTCTTGTAAGGAAAGTTGGATCAGCTTTGTTGTGATCAGTGACACAGAGCAGGGGATGTTCTTTACTGACAGTGCCCCTCAGGGGTAACATGGAACGACCTGATTTCTGCAGAATGTCCACTCTCAAAAGATGATCACCTGTTAGTTACAAATGCAGGGCTGTCATAAAAGACTGTATTTCCAAAGGAAAACTCTGCCATGTAAGAACGCATTCAACCGTGTGTGTGTGAGATGACAAAGTAAAAGCAGAAAACTGGGAAAAGTGCATTTTAGAAAAATGATGTTGTTTCTACTGCATATATTATAAACACTGCTAATCTGAACAGAACTGAAAAAACTTTTTCCTTGCTGTTGTAGAACAAGAGCAGAGATTTAAAAAAAAGGAACACTCAAAAGGTGCAGATAAGTCAGTGTGGTAAGATATCTAATATAATTTGTCATTATAATCTGCATCAATTTTACAAAGTTTTAGTAGACTCTGATAGGCCTGTTATGGGGTGGTGAGCAGTTGGGAGAACATGTTTTTTCCTAATTTCCACATTTTGGATACTGTATTGGCTATGCAAAGGGTAAATCCAATGTCAAACCTGCACACATAGTAAAACACACCATTACGAAGTCACAGTTTTTGGTTTTAATTTGCTAATATTTATCCACATTTTTATTGTATTTTAACTTCTTTAAGAACCCTCAAACCTTGTAAGGGTTTACTGTTAACAATACCTTCTGTCGCTGTTAGAAATAATTATCATCTAAGTCTTTTAATGATACCCCAAAGACTAAGAAGCAGATTTTCCAAGTCTGTTTTCCCACCCAGGGTTGTGTGTAGGTGCCCAGAGAATATTTTGTGTTCTGTTTCCAACCACGTGACTGAGGGCTCTGCTGCTGTGCTGCATGGTTTATGTCTCCTGTACCTCAGTACCACGGAGCAGCCTTGTGCTCTTGGACTCTTTCCTTACTACTCCACAGATTTTCAACTGCACCCTGAATTTTATTTGCACTCTGAATACTTTAATGGCTCTGTATTATTTACACTTAATGCACCTTGCAATTGTGAATTTAATATTTAGTAGTTTACATCAGACTTACTAAGAGTTACTAGTAATGAAAGGCCAGAAATATTAAAAGGAAGCTGTTACTCTGCAAAGGAACTCATGCTCAAATAACAAAGGATGGACAGAAATATTTCTAGGTTTGTTATTGGTGGCTGAATAGAAGTGATGTAGCTCCATTTTGGCTCACTTCCCCCCCTTTTTTAAAATACACCTACATACTGCATTTTGACAGGTTTATTCTAATACTGACTAGATTAATAGAGAGAAAAGATAACAACTTTAATGAAGCTTTTTGTGTTTGCTCCTAGATATGAAAACAGATCTGACCTTACTGCTGGAATGCCTTAAATCTCAGTTGGACTGCCCTCTGTCTCAGCAGGAGGCTGTGGTCACTGTCTATTCCATTTGCCAACAAAACAGTAAGAAAGGCTTTTCCTTAGAAACAATGCAGGCATTTATGTTCACCATATATGCCAAGGAACTGGTGGGCACTGTAAAAATGTCTAAAGGACATAAGGCTTGAGATCTTGGAAAATCATAGAAGCCTTTCATTTTGCAGAGAAACAGAAGCAAAAGTTTTTCCTCTTGTAGGTGAAGCAAGCGAATACTTTGGAGAAATTGGTGGTTTGATGTTTAGAAATGACCTTGCCAAGTCGAGTGCTCATTGCATCGTAAAGGAAGCAGCTTTATTTACATTGGGGATTATTCTAGAGAGTAATGGCAATAAAAATAACACTGTTTGTATTTCTGAGTGTGCTCTGGCCCCCTGTCATTACTTGTGCTCCTGCTTTGTCTCCATTTTCTTTTGGTCTCACAAAATGAGACTACAAGATTGTCAGTTGGAGCAAGGGCAGGGAAGGTGCCCCAGTTGCCCTGTCCATCCCCAGATTTGATCTGTGCCTTGCTGACTTGTGCACACAGGGTGTCTTTAAGTTACCAGACAGCTGCACTCCCCCTCTCCCTCAGCAGCAAGTGTTCAGTGACTCCTGGATTGTTCCAGAGCTTGCCAGGGTCCTGCTTGGTGTAGAACTCACTGCAGGGAGAAGCCCTCAGGCACTTCATAGTCCTGCCCTGTCTCTGCTCCCCACATACTGGCCACAACTGAAATTTAATAATTTAGGATGATGAGTAGCTTACTTGAGGTTTTCACTTTTTGTTTTCAGTGTCTTGTCAACAGACACTGTTGACAAGTACACTGTCTTGTGTACTTCTGAGTTGCTTGAAGAACTCATTTTATTTTGAATTAAAAAGGATTCTGATGTGAACTTGAAAAGAATGTCTGTTTCTGTCATCTTAGTACTGGTGTCAAATAATGGTAAGTTGGGTTTTTTTTCTGTGTTATGATAACTCTCCTTTTCTATTTGCCAATCTGCAGTCCAAACTTTGGAACATGCAATAAGCAATGTTGTGGTGAAGTGAATTTATAAAGATGAATGTTTGCATGTAACCGAACCTGAATTGTCGAAGTAGGTCATTGCTCACTGGGATTTCCTTAAACAGCAGAACGTGGTTTAGTTCTAAGAAGAGAGTTTGCAAATGCAAACCCATAGTTTATGAGAGTGTCTAGAAAAAGAGAGACATGGAAAGGTTATTTACCAATATGTTGATATGATTTTGTATTTCCTTGTGGGGAGGATATGTGCTTAGGAAAGGGAATGTATGTATGTAAATTCAACTTGCTGTTAAGATTTTGTCTGCAGTTGCATTTGTCTCTGGAGTCTTGTGTGTGTTCTCTTTTAGAAAATGGGCAAACCCATGTCAGAGACACAGGCTGCATCAGCCTGCTGCTGCAGTTGTTCAGGTGAACAGGGCTGCAATTCAAACAGGCAAATAGTAGGCTGGTTAGCAGCTATGTTTCCTTGACTGTCTGGGCCTTGCTTGCATTTCCTTAACAGAACAACTCTCTCCAGGTCTGAGAAGAATCTGTCAGCTGAAAACACTGATCCCTGCTGTCAGCTCTGGTCCTCAGTGTGCAGCACTCTCTGTGCCTGTGTCAACAACCCCCAGAACGGGACAGGTTGCTCTGAAAACTGTGGAAGAAGTCCAAAGATATTCTCCAAATCGGTAACACTTTGGTTTCATTTTAACTGTTCAGCTGAAGTTGATTTCATTGCATTTTGATTTGGGGTAATTTGTTTTTACTTTTCTAGAAGATAATCAGAACATTTGCTGTGGGGTTTTTCCCTATGCCAAAGGGTGGCTTGAGAGTTGCACAGAGCCTGAGATAGTTCGTCCCATCTGTTCATTTCTTGGTCTCACAGTTGCAAACAACTGGAAGTGCAGCTCAACCTTTACACAGCTTTGAATTTGATAAAAGGAAGTTTAATTCAAGAGGTAAATGGGTTTTTCTTTCTTGTCAATCTCTACAAAGTCATTTGCTGTTCTTTCCACTTTTACTCTGACCACTGTACTCCACCATCTTTACTTACACTGTGCTGTGCTCAAGTCCACAAATAGCGACAGTCTGCTTACATTTGATAGGGTCAGTAAAACTGCTGGGAGCTGTTCTGATTAAAAGTGTGTCTAAATTAAAGTCCTTGTGACATGGCTGAAAACAATGACTTAGGTAGAACTCAGGCATGATGTTTGCCATTTGTGTGCACATATCAGGGACATGTTTTCCTGTAACTATTTTATCTGCGGTTACTGCATTTCTTGAGATTAATGTATCTCCAGCTTCTGTTGTATAAGAAATGTAATGACTGACACATGCACAGAAAAACTCTGATGGACTTACTTGGTGAAAAGCTAAAAGAATTTGCAGACTCTGTTGCTTAAATCACATTTTTTTCTTTTTTCCACTGAGCAGATGTGCAGAAATCTTTTGTTTCTATTGGAGGATTGGATACATTAGCCAAAGCTCTCCTTGAGCTTATGCATGATTCCTGTTTGTGTCACTCCAGCATGAGACTTGCAGTGGTAGTAACAAAGACTCTGAATGCCTGTAATGCTACTAACTGTGAGTGGAAAGACATTTTTGATCTATGGCAATTTTAAAATGCTATTTTTAAAGTCTTGTGCTGGTGGAAAAGTTGCAGAAATGAATGCTTAAAGGCAGTTAAGTTCTCCACATCCCAGTGGATGTTGCAATGCTTTTTAAAACTCAGAGGTGTAAGTGGGGAGTGATTCAGTTCATCTGAGGTGGATTACTGTCCCATTGTTGCTCAAATGAATGCAGTGAAATTTAAACCCAACTGAAAATTAAAACTGAGATGCTCCTGCCCGTGCTGGGTAAGTAAAGCTGAGCTCTGGGCCTGGATTTGACCAGTCAGTTTGGATCCTGGAGTTGTGCCAATGGCTGAATAATAAATTGTGTAGCTTTAGGAAGCTTTAGTCATTTAGAGGTGGAGCTGAACGGACGTGGTGTTTGTGCACAGCACACTCTGCTCTGGTTTGCTGGCCGGGTACTGCTCTCCTGATGAGGTTTTGTGTTTTCCACAGAAGGTTTGCAGAAACCTGTGATCCTGACGAGCCGGAGCTGTGGCCATGGTTGCTGTACCTCACACTTCTGCCATAAGAGCTTCAAATGGAAGTTCCCAGAAGTTGAAAAGCATCAGCCTGCACTAGTTGTGAGGGTAGTTTCAGCTCAGTTGGGTGTGACAGGACTGGGCCTCAGCGTGGATGCTCTAGCAGTGGTGTTGCCAGTGCCAGGAAGGGCTTGCCCCCTGCTCTTTTTATGGCAGATACTCTGCGTGTCAAAGCTTATTCAACTCTCTCTGGCTCCATGCTGGAGCTGATCAAGGACATGGAGAAACTCAGCAGGGATCTCCAGAAGCTGCACAGTGCAAAGCCCTCCTCATTCATCAGATCTTCTGCCTCCTCTCCGTGGAGCACAGGCTGGGAGGATGGGCAGGACTGGATTTGGGAGCAGCACAGGAGGGGTGGGGTAATCTGAGCTGTTCAAGGTGGAGCAGGGCAGGGCTGAGCAGGCCCAAGGCTTTGAGGGCTCTGTACAGTTCCCTCCAAACCCAGCATTTGATCCTTGGATAATTCCTGTACACTCACAATTGACTTTCTTTTCCTTCCAATCATTTTAACCAACAGCTGCCATGAGTGTTGTCTTGGCAAAGTATCCCACTGTGTCAGAGCTGCTGAAGCTGCTGTCCAATGAGACACTGAGCACAGGAGAAAAAAATCAGTATTATTCTAACAATTGGACACTGTACTGAAGTTTGTGGTAAGATTTGCTTTTTCTTTTTCCTGTCTGTCAGCTTCTCCTAAATTCTCATCCACTGACTCCTCCTGTGGTGTCACTTCATCAAGACTGGAACACGAGAGAGTGTTCAGTTAAATAATACAATGTCAGTATTTGGACAAAAAGTTTTCTAGAATGTTCCATCTTTAAATTTTAAAGCTTGTTAGCCGGAAGTGTCTTAAGTAGCTTTGAAAAGTAGACTCAATATGCAAGAATTCAGAGCTGGGCTTAGGTGTCTCAAGGAATAATTAATCCAGACTTGACAGCTACTACAATCCAGACCTAGCAAATGGGTTGTCTTGAGCACCCTTTTAATGGTCCTTGGCACATACAGCTTCTCTCCACTGCTTACAAGGCCAGGAATATTTGTAAAAGCCATGTAAGAGCATTGGTTTCAAGACACAGAAGCAGTTGGTGGCTCTAAAATGGTTTTGTCGTGTTCCTCAGGGCTTGCCCAAGCTTATCTGGTACAAATACAGCACTTCAGTTGGTATTTTGTGGTAGTGCAAGCAAAGAGAAAGGGAAATTCATTTGTACTTGTGGTGTTTCTCATGTATGTTTAGAGAAACAAGAAAAAGACCTTGTGTTCAGAAAGTTTGATTTTTATCCTCTGAGTGCCAATAACATGTTCAATAATTAGCTCAAGAGGTCATAAATTTATTTTAACAGGCATTTTTTCATTAAGAACTAGTGAAACAAGACTTAATGGAAAATGTCTTTTGAAAAGAAAAATTATTAAAAAATTATTTCAACATAAAAAAGGTTTTTCTTCAAATGCCAACACTGTCAAAATAAAAATGGTAAAAGTTTTTATTTCCTTTTTTTTGTTAAGTTTAAAGAAGAAAGAACTATGTTTAGCAATTATCCATGATATGATTCCATATGGGAATGAGAGCACAATAAAAATTCAGCCAATGACAGAAGAAATGAGGAGGAACAGATTGGCTAGACCAGGCTTAAGCTACTAATTTTATTTTGCTAAATAGAAACCTTGAGATTTTGATATTTCTGCATCCCAGGCCTCACAGAAATGTTGCATATCTACTCCGAGAGCAGGTCGTGAAAGAGAAGAAAAACAGGAGTCATTATTCAAGTGTTTTGAGCCACAATTAAATGAGCTTGGAACTCAATCGAATAAGTGGTCTCAGTCCTTCAGTTTTCTTACAGCAACCTGAGTTCTGGTCAAATCATCCTGTGGGATGTAAAGCTCTCCTGCTGTCACTGCAGCAGGCTCGGGTCTGGAGTGAAAATCTCTCTTTCTGCAGAAACTTGCAGAGAGTTGCCAGTATTGGCCCCTACAGTGACTGTAAGGTGAAGGTGTGTGGGGCTGAAACCAAACCTTTCCTTTACCATGTCCTGTTCTAGAAGAGAACCAGTGTGAGCTGCCTCAGAACAATGCTCTGCCACTCACGATTCAGGTATTGACAGAATCTCAGGACAAGGAGCTCGTCAAAGCTGCTACTTTTGTGCTGCAGAGCTGCAAACAAATGAGTAAGCTTGCTGTGACTGCTTTAAAAAGGAGAGGGATTGTTTCCATCTCTGTGTTCTGCTGATTCCCCAAGTGATTTTAACTTCTGTGGCAGCTTTTTTTGTAATTCTGTATACTCCAAAAGATGTTTGTTTTCTGCACAGAAAGTTGCCTATTTGTCTTTAAGAACTGACTTAGGCAGAAAAAAAAAGAAGTAAAAATTCCAAGAGTGTTGCAAAAATGCATTTGTGAAACCTCTCCATGTAGGGCCAATTCTTAAAGCTTTCCCATCTCTAAATTGTGTGGAAAAGATCAGCATTGTCATTTATCACCCAGGGGATACTTTCTTCCTGGGGGTGTACCACTAGAGGGAGGGAATAAACCAGGAGATAATCAAGCCTGAAATCACTGTGTCTGCACTGATTTCCAATCTGAAGAAATCTTGATCTTTTTTTTCTAAAGTAGGATGTATTTTTGGGCCCCCTGTTTCAGTTTTTTATAAATTACCTGTACAATCCCTCCCATGAAGCAGAGAGACCTTGTCCTCTAATCTCTAGAGCGTGGAGGGTGTGCAGTTGCTAATTAGGAAAAAACAAACCTGTATCTCCATTTCTGTGCTGCAAGCACAACAGAGAGGTTTGTGTCAGATTGAGGTGTGGAGATTTGTCGTGTCCATTACTGTGGAGTTGTTTTTTTAAAAAAGCAGTGACTCATACTGGTGAAGAACCCAGAGTTAATTCAATGAAAAAGCTTTTTTTTCTTTCACAGCATCATTGTGGAAACAGTTTGTAGGAACTCTAATTGCAAGTTCACCTCTTGTAACAGCAGCTTATATTTCAAGTGTGTTAACATTTATGTAGAAATCTAAGTTTTATAAAAATTGTAATTTTGCATTAAATGATTGGGGCTGTCCCTTAGCATACAAAAATGTTATAAATGCTTCTTAAATGTTGTGTTTACATGATAAAATTTTAATTATTAATGTTGTTTTATATTTTATAAAGCTGAACAGTTGCTCTGAAATGATATGATAACTCATTAAATGTGAACAGTGCAGAAGAATTGGATATGCAAGTCAGAAAAAGATGTCTGCAAGATAGCTGGAAGAAAGCAAAAGTAATTTTACACAGAATAAACTCAATTGAAAAACAGCATGATGAGGTTGGCCTACTTACCGAAATGGGATAAAACTAATCACATCTTTCCAGAGTTTAAGGAGCAAGCAAAAGTAAAGCCTTAAGATAAGTTCAATGTGAGCAAAAAACCCAGGAAAAAACCTTGAATTTGTGTGAAACGACAACCTGCAACATTTATCAGTATTGTAGATCAGCCTGAGTTACAGGTGTGCAGAGAATGGAGGCATCTGTATTGTAGGAAGTATTCTAGTTTCCTGTAAACCCAGATTTTCTATAAGCTAGAAAAAGAAGTTGAAGTAATTTGTAATTGCTAGACATTCAAACCTGTAATTTTAATATTTGGGTGCATGAAATGCTCAGGATTGTATGGCTGTGGGAACTGATTTACTGATCTACCCCAAATGGTGGATATTTTATATATATATATATATATATATATATATATATATATATATATATAACCTCCCCTCTCCTAGAGAATGTTTTAGTAGTAGAGGTAGGTAATGACTGAAGGAGGCGTGCAACGACATGGATTTTTTTTCCCCTTCTTTTCAAAATAATACATACTGCATAAAATAAAGTATCTTACTCTGCTGCCAGGTTGGTATGCTCTCATTTCATCCACTGACAGTCTGGTTTCCTTTCCAACCTGAAAGATCATTTCCTTTTTTATGTCTTTCAGGACATGATTGAGACTGGTGGAACAATGAAAGCTCTGCTTTCCAAAATAAAAGACAAGAAACCAAGGGATGGTAAGAGGTAGATCCTTGTAAGGTACAAGGATAAAGCCACTAACTAACATCTTCAAATCATTTGGGTCAATAGGCAGTGTATGCTGACAGGTGCTTGTTTGGCTTGAAGTTTGGAATGGGAGGAAGCAAATGCAGGAAGTAATCCTTATCCAGCTGCTGAAAAATTAACTGTTTCTTCAGCTGGGAAAGGGACCAGGGCACTGCCATCTTCACTGCTCAGATAATTATAAAAAGGTTTTATGGCTCTTGCCATGCAGTCATCAAGTCTGATGGATTCCCTGTTTCTTACTTTATGTTTGAAGGAAATTAAGCTCTTTCCATAGCTTTTCTAACACCACCTCAGTTGCCTCCATACTAGAATGACAACACTCAGAATATTTCTTCATGCTGTCAACCATAGAGGTTTTCAGAATCTGAGAGTCTGTCAGCACTGGGAAGATGACTTCAAGTAGCATTCTAGATCTGCTTTTAGTAGATCTCAAAAGAAATTGTGTGGAATATCCCTGTGTCTGTCAAGTAACCACAATGCTCTGTAAAAACAGTTGCTTTAAGCATCAGGTATCCAGACAGTCTTTCTAGTGACTGTCCAGGAGGTTCTCAGGTTCTTCTGAAGTGCACAGGAAAAGCAAGAATAGATATGATTTTGCAGAAGAAATTGTCCTTTTCTCCCTTCCCCCGACTAAAATCATTACCAGCCACTTGGACATGCTTCCCCCTCTGTGCTATTCTAGTGTGCATTGCTGCATGGAAGGGCAAAGATCTGAGACACGGGATTGAAGGGAACTGAATACAAAGTCGAGCCACTTGGACAGACAGATCAGAGCCTTTGCTTCTCCCTCCACTTCAAGGCTGAACACTCCTTCTTTCTGTGCAATCATCTCACTGTTTTAATTGAAGTGCATGATTTTAGACACTTATGGGAAGTGTCGAGAGCCTGGGTTCCCCCCTGGCCGCGCCTTCCTTGTGCAGGAGCAGCCCGGAGCTGGGGCCGAGGCCCCGGCGATATCGAGCGCTGCCGCTGTGGCCCGTCACGTTCCGGGCCCCGGAGCGGATTCCTCCCCCTCCGGCCGGGGACCGAGGGGGCAGCAGGGCTGGAAGGAGCGGGGACCGAGGCCCGCCCGGCGTCACCGCCCCCGGCCCGGCCCCGACAATCGGGTGCTGCGGTTGCCGGGGAACCGCGGGTGCGGCCACAGCGGCTGTGACGGCGCCGCCGCCTCAGTTGCCGCAGAGCGCGCTCCGGGCTGGTTGTTCGCAGCCTGGGCTCGTGCAACGGCTGCACTCAGCGATTCGCTCGGGGACTTTTTCACAGAGATTGTCTCTGCCAGCGAGCCCTGGACTCGCAGGGCATTGGTCTCTGCGAGCGAGGAGTCCTCAATTTCATTTGAAGGTAAAGGTTGATTGTGCTTTTTTGTTTTGTCCCATCTGTGCTCTGAAAGAGAATTCCAAAAGGAAACAGAGGATGGGATAATGTGCAGCTGAATAGATGAACGATATCTGGTCTACTGATGGTGCTTTTTTTCCACTGAAGAAATGCAGAATTTCCTAAATGTAGTAGTCTATAGGCATTTTTTTTCCCTATAGTGATGACTTAAACTGCTTAAAGGTGAATGAGTTCTACTCAGGTGTCTGTGGGTTGTTATGGTCTGGTTCTTAAAATTATTAGGGAGATGCTCCTGAATTAAGGTGCAAACAGGACCATATGCCAAAGTCAATTGTCTGGATTTGATGTAACAGCAAATGTGAGGAAGAGAGAGAGAGAGAAATAGAGAAGGGAGTTGGGGAGGGGGAGAGAAAGAGAGTGACCAATTAAATAGAAAGTAGAAAGTATCACCATTGCATGGATCTCACTGGCATGGCATGAAATCCTCTTCTGGTCTTCTCTGTGGTGAGGTGTCACAAAACATGAGACTCCAATGGATTCATGCAGATTTGGGCAAGGTGGGACTGCCCAGGTTCCTGCCTGGGGTGGGGCAAGTTGGACTCTGTCTCTTGCTACTTTCAAATAAGATAAAATCTTTAGCACCAGTATATCCTTTTGAGCCTGCTGTGAATTGGGTTGTGGATTTTCAGATCTGTTGTGTTCCTTTGCATGCCATGCAGTCACCTGGTGCAAGGCCTCAGGAATGGCTCTGGGGACACTCTGGAGGTCTTTGATGGGTTCTGACACCCCGTCAGCTGCCCCTGATGGGAATGTCCCCTGGATGTGGCCTTCTGGGGCTGGGGGGTTTTAGAGCTGAGCCAGTTTGTCTGAGGGAGGATGGGTGTCCACTGCCCCTTACCAACGGTTGTGCCACAAGCCCAAAATTTCCTCCTTCCCCCTATGTTGATGGGAGGTTTGTGTGCAAAGCTGGCCTCAGCAGATGAGTCTGTAGCTATGACTTCCCCAGCCTGAAGGCAGAGAGAGCTGATTTTCAGGACAGCTGCTGGGTTTGGCTTGGTTGTGGATACATTTTTCTCAATTAGCCTTGTTTAGTTCTCCCCAGACCTGAGCTAGGAGGACAATAGTGTCTCCTTGATCTTGTCTCAAGTTCCCTTAGGTGGCTTAACTCACAGTCCCAAGTTTGAATAAGGAGGCATTTTCAGGGAGGGGTGGGCTTCAGTGGTGGCAGATTCTTGATTCAGTTTTGTCAGAATGGGCAAAAAGTCCTTCCTAACAAGATTTAAGCCATTAGCCATTACATTTCAGTCTCTCCCAAGTCCTGTGAGAAGCAGCTGAGAGAGCAGGGGTGCTTTAGCCTAAAGAAGAGGAGGCCCACTCTAGCTATTTTTAAGTAATATTTAAGCTACAGCTTTGTCTGTTCCAACTATTCTTAATATTCATCTTCTGAGCTCCAGGTTTCAGTACAATCCATATTTAAATTGCACAAGGCAGCCATATAGCTCAAATAAAGTCCAACTAGAGGCCTAACAATACTAGCTACTTATGCCAAACAAGCACTCAGCTACTTTCAAATCATATCAAATTGTTTAGCACCAGTATATGCCTTGAAACTGCCATGGATTGGGTTGTGGATTTTCAGAGTTCCGTTGTTGCTCCTTCCAGTTTTGTTGAGGCACTGTCGCCCTCTGTGACATCATCCCTTGGAGATGGCGTCTGGATTGCCCAAGAAGACACCACCACCTCGTCTTTTGCTGAGGGAAAGGCTGAAGCCAGACACTGTGAGTGGCCGCTGGGGCTGAGTTAAGGCTGGCACCTGCCCTGGTGTCCCTGCTCTCCCTGGCCCTGTTGTCCAGCAGCGCTGTGAAGCTGCAGAGCCCCTCCCCAGCTCTCTGTGCCGTGCTCCTGTTGCTGGGGGCTGTCCTGGTGCAGCAGGGAACACTGTGGGATGCTTCAGTTGTGTCTTGCCTGGCTGTGCCAGTGGAGCCAAGTGAAACCAATGTACAGCTGAAGCCCTGAGCAGGTGTTCTGTCCCTTTCCCTTTGCCACAGGAATTCCTTCTGTCAGACTGGGCACTCACCTGTGCTGCTCTGACCATCCTGCCCTTGGCCACCCGGGCATGTCGGGGAGGAAAGCTCAAACTCTGCCCAAAGCCTTGGGAGCCATGGCTGGTCCCAGCTGGAAGAGCTTCCAAAGCAGCTGTTCTCTCCCAGCTCCTGTGGGCACAGATCCAGCCCTGCAGGCAGCACTGGAGCCAGGGCCACAAAGGTCCCTTGCTGTCTGGAGCTCCCTTGGCTGAAGATGCCCCAGTGCTGAGGCTCTGTCAAGGAGATCCCTCTGTTTTCTTCTGTGGAGGGCTCTGTCAGCCCAGACAGAGAAAGCAATTTAACAGGGAGAACCAAAACCTGGACACATTCCTGTGCACCTCCCTCTTGGTACAGCTTTGTTTTCTTGCATCTGTTGGACTCAGCCAGCAGTGATATCTCCTTGCTGTGAGTTCTGAGTGTTGTGCAGGGATGGAGTTCAGGCAGTTCTGAGAGCTCCTTTCCATTCTCTGGAAAGGTCGCTGCCTCAGTCCAAGGAAATGTAAGAGGAAACAAATGCCCAAAGAGCAGAAATCCCCAACCATGTCCCATCCTGTCCTGGAGAAGCCAATGGGACAGAGCCATGTGGCTGGAGTGTGTGTATTGCACTCTGTATTATTAATTTACTGATGCTAAGGATTTCAGCAGGAAACTTCCAGGGCTCCCAGGACTGTCCTAGTGGCTGTGATCACAAGTTATTCACCAGTGCCACTTGTTCAAGAAAAGCCTTTCTGAACAAGCCATCTCTGAGGCTCTAGCTGGTGTATTTTTGCCTTTCAGCTGCTTCCCTCTAAGTTCCAGAGGGAGAAGACTCCCAGCAGGAAGAAGGAGGCCAGCACTGGGGGGAGTATTCTGCCCAGAGTTGGCCCATTTCCAGACAGGAGTGAGACTGGTCCAAAGGTAGCCTTTTCCTGCTCTTTTCCTTTCTGTTGAACATGAAGTTTGAAGGGGGTATGTGCTTGTGACAGGCTTGCCTCCAGCAAAACAGCTCAGTGTCCAGGTGCTGTTGTCATTGCAAATTGCTGGAAGGGGTGGACTGGGAGTCCTGGTGTGCACAGAGCAACACAAATAACCTCTGCTGAAGCTGCTGGGCTGTGCTGGAGTGTAGCTGCCATTGCTAATGGGGGAAGGCTGGGGACACAAAGGCACAACATTGCCATTTGCCATTCTCCTGCTGAGAGAGCCTCCTCTAGCTTTGGTGTGGTCACTATCAAATGCTTGGGGTCACAGGATTCCCTCCAGAGTGGCAGTGTTGGCCTTTGAAGGCCAAGGATGTGCAGGAATTACTTCAGATTTAGCAAAACAAATTGCATTCCTGCTTTGGGCTGGAAGAATGTGTTGGACCCTGACAGGGTGTTAGATTATGCAGGCCGCCAGATGTGCAGGGGACTGGCCCTGGGCAGAGGGGAATGGATGTGCTTTATCAGGATCAGTGCCTACTTAGAGGTGTGTTTAAAGCTGCTTTTCTGGCAGGATGGGCTCAGTAGAAAGCACAGTCCAAAGGGGTAGGTGACCAAGGTGGGCTGTTGTGCAGGAAATTGGCAGCAGGAGACATGGAACAAAGTGGTTAAGGATTGTCCTGGAGAGGGGCATTGGGAACACCTCAGGGAAGGGCACAACTAAGGGACAGTGTGCTGCAGCCATTCCCTTCAGCAGAGTGTGTCTGCTGTGAAGTCCCATAGGAGACCTGCTTTTGACCTCCTCTGGTCCTGTGCTCTTCTTCTGATGTTTAAGGTCTAGAGCAAAAAAGATATTTGCAGTTGTGTGGGCCTGGGTTTCCCTGTCTCAGAATAAAGGACATCCCAGAATTTTTTCCCATGGAGTCTCCTGTAAATCCATGGGTTTGACTTACTCCATGAATGCTCAGTCAGTGCCCCAGAGCTCTGTGACCACATGGGCACAGGGCTGTGCTTAAGGGAAGTGCTGCCTGGCATTGTGGAGAAAGAAACCTGGAGAAATAGATGCCAAAAGAGCAGCTTGGCCTGAGCCTGCTCTGTGTGGCCCAGCAGCTCTGGATCACTCAGAGCAGAGGTGGGTGAGCCACTGTTTGCCCAGTGTGGGCTGGGCAGACGTGCTCGCCCAGAGTCTGTACTTCCCTGGGGATCAGTGGAAGATTCTCCTTCATGAACCTTCCTCCCAGCAGCTGAAGCTCTCCCTGCTCTCTCTTGCCTCTCCAGCTGCCGTCAGCTGCCCCGAAACAGAGCTGGTTTGGGGTTTCCCCACCAGAGGTGGTATTTCAGAACTTCGTCGCTCGGGAGGTCTCTGAGATGGAGCTGTCTCTCATTAATAAGGACAAGGTAAGTGCTGGCACCCAAAGCTTTAACACTGTGCTGGAAGAGGAGAGTGCTGTCATTCATCAGTGTACAGCAAAGCAAGTTGTCTGCTGCAGCACATGCAGAAGAAAATGTCTCAGCACCTTGTTCTGCAAGATGCTGGAAATCTTCCTGTGCTGGGAATTGTCCCCTGATTTTGGCCCTGCATTGATGGTGTCTATCCCAAAGGAGTTTCCTTCTCTTGCAAGCTCTGCATTGACAGGAATGTTGAGGGCTGTACAGTTCTTTCCTGCTCTCATGCTTTGCCTTGAGTCTATCCCACACCCTGTGTCTCCTTGGTTAATCTTGGCTCCTGGTAGGAGTCTCTGCCTCTCTCAGCCAGTTTGGCTCCCTTTGTGCAGCTGACAGTCAAAGCTCAGGGGCTGAGTCTTCTGCACTTTGTGCTGGAATCACTTCTCATCAATGGCATTGGCACTGCAGGAAACGTGTTCTGAAAGAGCCCTGCAATCAGGCTGATGGAGCAGAAGCAGTGAGAGGCCTTTAGGTGCCACTTCAGGCTCCTGCTCAGCTTCATCCAGTTCTGCTCAGCTTTTCCAAAAGGAACAGAGTGCTCTGCTTTCCCTTTGGAGAACCACAGCAGATCCAAAGCCATGTGCTCCTGGAGGTTTCCAGCCTCACTTGAAGAAATTGGGATTGTTTTGCATTTTGCCAAGAGAGCTGAGAGGGGGGAAAAGTTGAAAAATGTCAGCAGTTGTGTTCCAGCGTAAAGAGGAAAACTTGAGACCATTGGAATTTCAGTCAGGGAATTATTTTCTCAAGGGGGGCTTGTGCCAAGTGTGGGCTGGTGGGAGGAGACAGGAGGGAATCCAAATCATCTGGTTTAGACTTTTGGAGAGCATTTTGGTGCTCAGGGGTTGATGCTCTCAGTGTGCCAGAAAATGCATGTTTGCTGTGTCTGTGAATGCCAGAGGGCAGAACCTGGCCTGCTGGCTGCAGGCAGGAATGCCCAGCAGCCCAGCCTGCCTGCACAGGCAGCAAGAAGGCCTGGAGAGCCAAGACTGGCTTTTCATCCTGGAACCACACTGTCAGTCAGTGCTGGTCATGTTTCTCCAGGCAGAAAAGGCCTTTGAAGCCCACAGTCAACAGGCACAGCCTGTCTGTGTTTCTGTCACTTTTGGCAAGCTGATTGCTCTCATGGTTTAATGATTCTTCCTTGCTGCTTTACTGCCCATTGCATTTCTCTTTGCCATCTCCTTGTTTTAGGGGTTGTCTTGCTGTGTTCCTTCCTTCTTTTGCTTTTCAGGTTTGCTTTTCTTCCCAGTAAGGCCACAGGGCTTGGTCTCCTCTCTTGCTGCTCTGCCTGCCTGACTGTATCCCCACAACATCCTACCCAAAGCTAGATTTGCTAGAAGGGAATTTCTTCCTTCCCCCAGGACAATGTGCTGGTTTGCTTTCAGGGAGCACATTCCCCCTCTGGAATATGACAACTGCATGGCTGTGTGGAGGCAGAAGCCAGCAGGTTTTTTGGCCTTGTTGAATAGGCAGATGACTTGGTTCAGGTGCTCTGTCTCCATCCTCCTGGTGCTGACCTGCTCAGCCCTTCCTTGCCAGCAGGCACTGCCCTACTGGCCGTGGCCAAAATGCTGGAGGCAGACAGAAGGGATTCCAGTTCACCCTTGTGAAGGATGTGCCTGTGCCTGCAGAGCTGAAAGTGCTTTGGGAAGGGGCCAAGGAGGGATGTCAGCAGGGCACGGACAGGGCTCCTCTGGTCCTGTTGGCACAAGTGGCACAATGATCATTTGGTGTCTTTGCTGCAGATTCCTTGGCTGGTGAAGGTATCCATGGAGAGCTGCCCTTATTTCCAGCTGGCGTGCCCCAGGGATGTGTACCATGTGGTGCCAGCAGGCGCCTCTGCCCCTGTGCGCATCCGCTTCAGCCCCGCCGAGAACAAGGTGAGAGTGGAGGAGCCAAAGCACAGAATGATCTGCACAGCCATTGTTTTCCCTGCACTCTGGCTCCAGCCCATTGCATGCTGTGAGCTTGGCTTCAGGCCATGGGCAGGCAGCCTGCAGCCAGTCACACCTTGGCCCCTGCTGGCAGGCACTGCAGCCAGGCCTGACAGGCTCTGCTTCCCCTCCCTGCACATCCCTGAGCATTCCCAGGGGAAGATGCAGAGGGAACAGGATGGAAATGACAGAGGGCTGTTGATAGATGTTGGGCCATCTCTAGGTCTAGGGGAAGGGGTTTCATTATGATGGAAAACACCAGAGGAACCAAGAGGTCAGAGAGCTTTCCTCCTTGCTGACTGGCACCAGCTTCCCTGCCTGCCCCTGGGCTGGAGCAAAGACGGTGCTTTTTCACCCCCTCTGCTCTCCAGCCTTGCAGCTGTGCTGTCCCAGAGCACAAGTGAGCATGGTCCAGCTGCAGGGCCAGGGCAGAGGATGTGCTGTGCCCGTGAGCCCGGCCTGGCACAGGCACACTGGGCTCTGGGTGCCCTTGGTCAGCAGGAGGTTGCTGAGCTGCAGGGGACTGGGACACCTGCCTGAAGGAGCTCGTGCAGGGCAGGTACAAGCTGCAGGCAGAGCTGTGAGCCCAGGGCTTGTGGCAGTGACACTAGTGGGGCTCTGTCTTCATGCCTGTCCCTGTGCTTGCTCTGTCAGCTGGCACCCATCCCGTGCCAAAGGTGCTTTTGTGGGGAGGTTTGAACAGCAGTGCTGAGGCCCTGGCAAGTCTGATCTCAGTGCTGGGATCTGGAGGGTTCATGTTCTGGTCTGGAGGCTTGTTCATAGGGAAGGGTTTAGGACATGGCATGGAAGGGAGGAAACCTTGCAGGGAAACAAAGAGAGGCCCTTTCCAACAGCATCCTGCTACCTCTTGGCACTGTTCTTCTCCTGGCTTGGTTGGAGAGGCAAAGTTAGAGAGGAGTTCTGAGCCAACTGATGTTTCTACAGCAGGCCAGAGGTGCAGGATCTCTTTGGGTGCAGCTGTTTTCTCATCTTCCTTTTGCTGCTTAGAGCCAGTTGAAGACTCTGTCCTATTCTCAGACAGTTGGAATATAGAAACCTAGAGGAATGTCCTGTGTTCCCAAGCACCATGTTCTTTAGAATGAACTTAGGAATTGTTTAACAATCATTAAAATTTAGAGTAAAATTGTGGTGGCCTAGGGTATGGGTATGACCTAGTGATACAAGAGCTGAATGCCACAGAGATAGGTTTTGCAAAAGTGCCCCGGTGCCTTTAAAATGTGACATATTAGTAGAACTTAGTGCTCATTTTAGGGTGCAATAGGTAAATCGATGCCCTTGGAGCATCAATTTACCTATTGCACCCTAAAATGAACAATAAGTTTTTCTTCTGCCATGGGGATGGCACTAAATGCCCTGTGCTGAGGCAGTTTCTTTTCCTGCAGGATTATTGCCACCAGCTGGTCTGCATGACATCAAGGGAAAGGATCGTTGTGCCCATCCGGGCCATTGGTGCCCGAGCTGTCCTGAACTTCCCTGCCCAGCTGGATTTCTCCAAGTGTGCAGTCCAGGGCAGCACCCAGAAGACTCTGCTGGTGCGCAATGTCGGTACCCAGGCAGCTCGTTACCAGCTGAGCACCCAGAGGTGAGGCAGCTCATCTGTCCTTGTGCAAAACACCTTTGGGGGACAGCAGAGCTGGGAAAGAGCAGCAAAAGGAACCAGAGCATTGCAGCTGCTGCCCTGCAGCCTGGCTGGAAGGGGGAGCAGGATGGATGGCATCAGCTCTTGCTTTCTGTGGCCTTGGAGCTTTCTCTGTCCCAGATTTGCTGGAGGCTGCTGGAACATGTTGGTAGCTGGCTTGCACCCTCCTGAGCACAAGCAGCTTCTGAAATGCTTCCTCAGCACTGTCAGCCAAATAGACCCATTCCCTGAGAGGCCACAGGCACGTGGCTTTCCAGTGGTCCTGGAGGGGACCTCTGGCAATCATCTGAGCAAACACACTGCTCAAAGCAAGAGCAGAGTCTGGGGACTGCAAGGTGCCATTGGGAGATCTGGACCTGGCTTTAGATGCCATAGAAGGGAACAAACATATCAATGGACCTAGCTAAAAAGCAGAAGAAAACAACGTGTTTTTCAAGAAAACCCTCTCCATCCCTTATCTTTTCTGCCTGTCAGTTGCAGTAGTGATTCATTGAGAGGATGGATCTAACAGGGTGAGAAGTGTCTTAAGGAGCAGCTCACAATGAACAGAGAAAAGGCCAAAACTGAGCTTGCCAGCCCCATCTCTTGGCAGTGGTTTTCATTTGGTTATTACAGTGTCAGGGATGTCTCCTGCACAGCTCTTCTATCTGTGGGCTCAGGGAACAGCTTAGTGCTGTTGGCTGAAATTCAGAGGAGTTGAGAGATGACTGCTACAGCAGGAACAGAAGAGTCTGGTGGGTCCAGCCCAGGGTGGGATGTAGCAGGTGAAGGGGCTGAATTGCACTCAGTTTTTTCGGCCTGAAACTGAGTCCTGGACTTGGCTGGATCCTCTTCTCCTGATAATTTGAAAAGAAGAAGACACCTTCTTTCTCAGGCAAGCCCTGAAGTCACCTCCAGGAATGTTCTTCCCATCCTGCCATCTGAGGGCAGGAGCATGTAACATGGGGCAGGAGTGGGAAGGGAATGGAATGGAAGGGAGTGCTGAAGCCTGGCCAGGGATTCCCCTAACTGGCAGCTTCTCTGTTCTGATGAAATTTCTGGCAAAAGACTAAGGGAAGAATCCTGTGCCTTGCCCCCAGCAGGCACTGATCCCCCGAGCCCCAGCAGAGAGCTGCAGCAGGGCTGGCATCAGCCCCGGGGCAGATGCAGGAGCACGTGCACTGATCTGGCTCTGGGGCTGCTGGGGCCTTGTCTTTCCTCCCCTCCCTCCAAAGTCTCACGTCCAGCCCATAAACATTGGTGGCCCAAGGCTTCTCCACCAGCCAGCAGTGATGTTCTCCCCAGTGGCAATGGGAACAGCTCAGCCCATCATTGCAGCAAGAGGTCCTTCATGAGCACAACCTGAAGCAAGTTCATCAGCTGTCACTGCTGACATGAGCAAAGCTCAGCTTGCCAGATGTTCCCTTTGTTTTTGTGTGTGATGCATTCATCACCAAAGTCCCCAGAAGACACTTTGAAGTGACAGATTGACCAGCAGCAAAGCACCAAGGCCAGGAACTTTTGTTTGCTCAGTGGGGCTGTAGAAGAGCACAAAGCCCAGCAGCTGCTGGGCAGAAGCACTTTTCCCCTGGGCTGTCTCTGAGCATCAAAGCACAGAGTCTTGTGTTTGTCAGGCAAGAGCTCTTTACCTGGTGATCAATGCTGATTGCTCCTGGTAAATCCAAAGTGCACCAACACAGTTGCATAATTATTTCCAACACATTGCACAGAGTTTGTCTGGTGGGCCAAGCAAGCAGTTACCAGGCTGCATGACAACCCAGAGTCCCAGACTGCATTGCTGGTAAATACACAGAAACCTCCTGTTCTGTTTCCTTGATGTGCTCCTGCTGATGGTTCTTCATTGAGCTGGGATTGGACCCTTCAGACTGTAAATGGCATCCTCCTTTTGGGTCTTGTTTCCAGGTCACTGTATTGCTCTAATCTGCAGTTGCACTCTTTCAGAGTTTTGATTGCTCCTTTTCTTAGAAAAGGAAGCTCTCATTGAAATGCTGATAAAATGTGTCTTTTTGGCTAAATCAGGATGTTTTCAATGGAAAAGAAACCAAAGAACCACACTGCAACAGTAACTATTCCTTGGTCTTCAGGGAATAGTTCCTTCTCCCTGTCTGATTGCTAGGCTGTAATCTGCCAGGACAGGGAGTGCCCTAACGTTTGCATCTCCTGAGATGAGGTTCATAGGCAGCAGGAAAAGAGAAATTCCTGAGGCAGTCAGTGTCAAGTTGTCATGCAGATAGCTCTGAACCCTCTCTGTGCTCTTCAGAAACCATTCTCTGATGGGATTGGTGGCAGTGGGACCCTTGAGCCTCATTGCAGAGAGCTGGATGCAGAGTATGGGGGAGCTGAGGTCATTTTAGCCCCAGGATCTGGTGAGAGCTGGATCTCCTCAGCAGTGGCTCAGTGGCTGTTTCTGATGCTGTCTGTTCTGGCTGTCTTCTGCTGCCTGTGCTTGGTTTGCTCCCTGCTTGCCCCAGGGAGCTGCAGTGAGCTGCAGTGCAGAAGGAATCTCCTGGCCAGGTGTCCCCCCAGCCCTGCTCCCTCTCTCTGTGTTGCAGTCCTTTCTCCGTGGTGCCGGCCACAGGAGCTCTGGGCGCTGGTGACACCGTGCAGGTGACAGTGGGATTTCACCCGCGGGCCAGCGGTGACCATTGGGGCTCCCTGGCAGTGAGCTGCAGCACAGGTGAGTGCTGGGCCCTGCACGGGCACAGGACAGTTCTGCACCATGGCTCCGTGCTGTCCCATCCCCTGCATTCCCTCCAGAGGTACCTCCCCTGCTCAGCTTCACCCCAAAGCAAACTTAGAACTCCTTGGTCTTTAGGGGCTTGAGAAAGTGAATCTCCTCTAACAGGCAGAGATTTTGGACTCCTGTTGTGCTGGGAGTTGCTGAGTGGAGGAAGGAGGATCCCTGATTCTCCACTCCCATGTGGCTATGCCTGGCTGAAGTTTTATTTGATTCCTGGGCAGTGCTGTAGGTGAGGTCTCCATCAGACTCTCTCCAATGCAGTGGATTTCTTGCACACCTCTGTCCCATGTGTGTCTTCTCCCCTGGCTTGCCACAGACCCTTTTTCTCTGTGGCCCTTAGACATAGATGTAGTTTCTGTCTAACAACATTTTCAGGTGCTCTAGTTCTTTTTTTTGTGACAAACCCAAACAAACTTCTCCCTGTCCCCATTTCCCAGGCTGTTCCTGCTGTTGCAAACCTCTCACATCTGTCTCCCATTTGATTTCTAGACTGAGGAATCCCATTCAGTCTTAATGGAGAAGCTGCTCTGTACTTACTCATCTTTGTCCCTTTTTTATTTCATTTGCAATGCTGCAGCTTGGTTTTTCAGATCAGAACAATATCAAATATTTCAAGACTGATGAGGCTTTGGCTTTGGCCAGGGAGATGATGATGATGATGATGATGATGATTTTCATGGTGTTCATTTTGCAGTGGTTTGTCACATTGCAGAGACAGGCTGGTTGTGTTTCCTCCCCTGTGTCCCCTCCTGCTGGGGGCTGTCACTTCACTTGTTCCTCTGGGCCTCCTTTTGCTGCCCACCTGCCCCCAGGCATATTTGCTGGTCAGCAACAAGGGATCCAAGGGATCAGGAGAGACAGAGTCTGGTGGGATGCCCAGGGAGAGTCTGGGCAAGGCAGGACTGAGCAAGGCTCCTAAGCCCTGTCACCTGAAGGACTTGGATGCAGAAATCCTGGTGATCTGAGTGGTCACCGGAGCACATGGACCAATCTCCCTGTCCATACTGTCACCTTGGGGCTAAATCTCCACAAACACCCTCAGAAATAAGGTGTTTAAGGAGCTGCTCAGGACATCCCCACATTCTACACACAGAGCTGTCAGGATGGGATAAATGGACTGATCCACAGAACTCCTCATTCAGCTCAAAACTGTGACACTTTCTTCTGTGCCCTGTGGTTTGCTCCGTTCCTTGTGCTTCCATCAGGCAGTGAGCTGAGCAAAGACTCCCCTTTGCTTTGTTCCAGGGGAAGAAATTATCCACACAAAGCTCCACGGAGAAGCTGTGGATGTCAACGTTGGGCTGAGCACAAGTTCCGTGGAGCTTGACAAGACTTTCATCACCATGTCAAGCCACAGAACTGTGTTCATTGAGAACAGGAGTAACATCAGAGCCCACTTCCAGTGGAAGGCTTTTCCTAGTGAGGAAGAAGAGAATGAAGAGAAGAGGAGGTTGGTTTGAAAGATGCATTTCAGTGAGATCCATGGCCCAAGAGTGAAGCTAATGTTTGGCCTCAGTGGGGTGTTGGTGCTTTTGAAGGGTTTAGGCCAAGCAAACCATCCCTGGCACTGGGGTGTGTGTCCCTGGCCTTCAGGAGCTCAGCACTCAGTATTCCAGTTCCATTGATACTCCAGCCAGGGATGGCATTTTGGGAAGGAAAGGTTGATTGCAATGACTGGATTTCCTCAGGTTCTCACTGGGCTCTTGTCTCTCTAATCTTCTTCCTACATGACCTGGCAACATCCCTAAACATTTCCTGAATTGCCAGCCCCTCTTTCCAAAGGTGATACACCCTCTTCTTTCCCTTAGTTCCTTCAAAAGCATGGTCCAGGAGAAGATGGCAAAGGTGCCAGAAGACCCCATGCTGTTCTCCCATGACATTTTTTCCATCGAGCCAATGGTAAGTGATAGCTGAGAACCTCATTTTCCTCCTCCTCCTCCTCTTCCACTTGCTCCTCCCAAGACCCCTGCCCTCGTCCCCCTTCCCCCGGCTGCAGTCACTGGGCAGATCCTCAGCTGGCCCCATGTGGTGGGAGGGAGGACATGGAGTTTCTGGAGTGGCTGCAGAGCTCCCTGCTCAAAGCATTTGTGCCCTGCAGGCTCAAGGCAGGGCTGGGAGCCTGACAAAGCCGAGCTCTGCTGCCAGGCTCGAGCTGCTCAAGGCACTGTGTGCGTGTCCCTGCAGTGTCACAGGGAGCAGTTATTGCAGGCAGGGGCTCCCCCAACACGTGGGGTTCAGCAGAGGCTGTTGGAGCACTGCCAGCTCACACACTGACCTGAAGCTTGCCACGGTTCCCTGGCAAAAGGAGGTCAAATTCAGCCCAAGGGTAATGCCAGAAATGCCAATCCCCTCCTGTAAGCATGCCTTGCACTATTTCTGAGTCTGCCTTCCAGTGTCATCTGTGAGCCTGGACACCAGGGTGCAAGGCTGAAATGGGCCTTTGGAGTTCTCCTGCACACAGGGACACAAAACCTTTTCCTTTTCTGGTGATGCAAGCAAACTGCCACGTGCTCCCATCAAGCAGAGCCCTGATTCTGAGTGCTGGCATTGTGAGAGATGATGAGTACCTGGTGTGTGCACAGTGCAAAATCCCTTCTCATCTTGGAGTAAAGCCCAGAATAATCCCAACCTCTGCTTTCTTTCAAAACAGCTTAACTAATATTTGCATTTCAAGGAAGGGCATCATGTTCTCTTCTTGATCACTCCTATGGCCCATCTAAGGCCAAGAGCCACCAGTGCACAGGGGCAGTTGCATCCCACTGTGGCTGCCAGCAGCATGATGGGACCAAGAGCTTGTGTCAGAGCAGCAGGAATCTTGTGGAGAGTGGGAGCTGATCAGCTGAGCATTGAGAGCTTCCAGTGCTGGGTTGAGCTGGGTTTGGAGGGTTTCCTTGGCTCCTTGGGTGGTTCACTCATCACTGATGCTCTAAACAAAGGCTTACAGGAGTGTGGTTGCAAACAAGCAGTGTGAAGTGTGCAGAGCAATGTTTTGCTGTCTCTCTCTGTTGTAGGAGGGAGAAATCGAGCCGAATTGTTCGGCCGAAATCAAGGTGACCTTCAAACCCCTGGAAGCACTGGAGTATGGAAGTGTGGCTTACTGCAGCATCTCAGGTGCAGCTCCTTTGCCCTGCTTCTCTGCCCCTCAGTGAAGCCATGGTGCAAGCCTGAGCCCACTGGGCTCCCATGGAACTGCTGGGAAGAGTCCCTGGTCAGCAGGGACACCTCCCCCTAGACCAGGAAGCTCCAAGCCCCATCCAGCCTGGCTTGGAGCACTTGCAGGGCTGGAACCTCCACAGCTTCCCTGGGGAACCTGCTCCAATCACTCACAGTAAAAAATTCCTTCCCTAATATCTAACCTCAATTTCCTTTCTTTCAATTTCTACCCATTACTCCTTGGCCTGCCACTCCAGGACACCAGAGATGTTTTAAACTCAGCAAAGTGGTGGCTCAAATTGGAAAGCAGCCTGAGGAATGGGTTAGAAATTAGAAGTCAGCCCCAAGGGATATCTCCTGAGGGGAGAGAAGGGTCCTGATCTTCTCCTGCAGCATCAGGAGCTGGTTGCATCCAGCTCAGTCAGGCACTACCACTGAGGCAGCCTGGAAAATGCAGTGTAACAGAGGGAATGATTGCACTGCAATGGACATCTCTCCCCAGGCCGTGAGAGCAGGCTGCCCCTGCAGCTCCGAGGGGAAGGCCAAGGACCCTTGGTTGAACTCAGCTCTCAGACTCTGGACCTTGGGAACGTTTTTGTCAACACCCCCCACGTCTATGAGGTGAGCAGCAGGACTTGGGATGGATCCTGATGGCTCCTGAGGCAGCAGCAAGCATGCTGGAGCTGTGGAATTCCTGCCACCCTGGGCACTTGTGAGCAGGGAATATTTGATGTCCTGCTCAAATCTGGGGGAGGTCAGGAAGGTGTGTCTGTTGTTCCTGAAGCCCCAGTCCCTTCTTTTGGGCAGCCTTCCTTAGGGATCAGCTGGGAGGCTTCCTGCACCACAGCCCCTTGGCCCATGAACCCAGCACTGGCTCCAAAAGCTGCATGTTCAGAGGCTTTTGTGGCAGTGCAGACACAAGGTTCCTTTGGCCTGGGCTCTGCAGAAGCAGCTGACACAAACTGGCTGCCTTTGAGCTTCAGCCCACTGCAACAGCTTCCAGGCAAGTGTCTCCTGCTGATTGCTGCAAGGCACAGGAAAGCCTTGGGAGTTCTCTCCCTTGCTGACCAGTCCCTCAGCACACTTCAGCCTTGGTGCATCTCTGGCTCTAGAAAGAGAAAAGTGTTCCTGGGAATAAAGCAAAGCATTTTTCTACCTATTTGCCTCCCCCACAATAGTATCAAGCTTGCCAAAAAAACCCATGAGAGATCAACTGAAGGGGTAGAAAGTGAGGCACTGCATCATGCCAGACATTTTCAAAAGCTTGGCTGGGGAAGAGAAAGACACCCTGAGTTTTCTTACCAAAAGTTGGTGCTGTCTGTACATTTTGATGCTGATGCCTCATTCCCAATGTATTGTTTTCATGGTGTGGGGAAAGGTGAATGAGCAGATGGTGCTGGTGGAGCTGTGCTAACTGGGGCAGCAGCAGCTCTGGGGTGATTCCCTACGCAGCTGCAATCAGCCCATGTTGCTCTCAGGGCCAGCTCTCAGTGAGCTTGGTGATGCTGAGCAGAGGTGCACAGCTCTGTGTCCATGGGATCACCCCAGGGCGAGTGCAGTTCTGTGGAGTTACCTCTGCTCTGCAGGAAAACCCAAAGGCAGAACTTGTCCTGTTGTATCTTTTGACTTCTGCCACTCAGCAGCACAAAGCATCTTCTGCCTTTTCTGGCTGTTCTTGGCATCATGAGACAATAACTCCCAAGAAGGGAAGGTTCCACATGTATTTCCACTTTGCTTTCTTGCTGCTGCAGGTGAAACTGATGAACCAAGGAGCTCTTGATGCTCCCTTCACCTGCATCCCTTCAGCCACCAAGGTGGGCTCCTGCTTCAAGTTTGCACCCGAGGAGGGCATCATTGCAGCAGGAGGGAGCCAGACTGTGCAGATCTCCTTCAGTGCCACCGTGTTGGGCAGCTTTGAGGAAGAGTTCCAGCTCAGAGTGGCTGGATCTCCTATGCCTGCCATCCTGACCATCAAGTAAGGACCCTAGGAGCTGGGTGGGCACATCTGTAGCTGTCTCTGGGACATCCCCCACCTACCTCATGTTGGGCTGGAGCAGAGAAAAAAGGTGTTTCCTGAGGTCTGAATCTGTGCTCTGATGCTGGCACTGCTTTAGTGTGAGGATGCCTCCTGCCCTTGGTGGTGCCTGGGAGCTGGAATGACTCCTCCCTGCAGAGATCTCCCTGTGCCTTGGGCCATGGCAGGCAGTGGGATGGATCAGCCTTGGGCAGCAGCTGCTCTGAGATGTCCCACCTGAATGGGCCAGCCTGGCTGATTCTGCAGCAGCAGCAGTGCTTGTAAAAACTTGTGTTAATAATCCATGGCAGGTGGGCAGCAGCAGCCTCAGCTCACCTCTGCCAGCCCTGCTGGGAGGGACAAGCTGTGCTCCCAGCTGCTGTGCACAGAGTGCTCTGGTGCCTCCTTGGCACAGCCAGGAAAGGGCTGAGGTGGGAGTCAGGGAACTGCAGCAGGAACTGTCCCAAGGACTTGGGCATCCTCCCGTGGGCTGGGGCCATGGCAAGAGATAATCCTGGCCCAGCACAAGGGAGAAGGGCTGATCACAGGGGAGGCAGAGCTCAGTCCTCAGAAGCACAGCAGCGTGAGGCCTTGTCCCTGCCAGCCTGAGCCATGTGCTGCTGGGATAATGTAGTGGGAGCAGGAGAGCTGTTCTGGCTGCTCTGCAGCTTTGGAGCTGGGCTGCTGCTGTTGGCAGGCACTGGCTCAAGGCAGTAAAGAAATGGAAGCAATCTGCACTGGATTACACCAATAAGATAAGGGAGAGGGATAAAAAAGAGCAAGGAAGTTCTTACCTAGCAAGAGAAAAGTGGTGAGTAGGTGTGCCCACAGTGGAGAAACAATGCTGCTGGCTTTGTTTTTGGAGGAAAAGTGCTGCTTTCGTATTTTGGAAATCAAGAGGGAACCTTTCACCATCAAAGAATTGATTCTCCTCTGTCCCTCCCCAAAAGTGATCAGGGGTGTTTCTGCATAAGCAGCTTTCTCCTTGGGCAAGGGCAGGTGTCTCTTGTTGAGATGTGCAGAGCAGAGCCAGGGGCAGTCCTGTGAACACAACACAAGGCCCAGGTCACTGCTCCTTGAGTTTGAACCAAAAGGCAGAGTGGGCATTGATTGGCAGCAACCATGAAATCAACTGGTGAGTGTTGTGCAGCTTCAAGTGCTGATTTCAGTGGATGTTGGTGACTTTTGGAGTTTGTCTGCTGAGTTCAAGAACAGCTGAGGTGCTGTGCTGGATTCAGGACACCCTGGTTTGGTTGCTGAAGCTGTTGCTCTTGGCTGTGCCAGCTGGTGCACTGCTGACAAGCTGGTCCTTTCCTCTGAGATCCATCTGTCCCCGGCTAGAACTGTTGCTGCTCCTTTCAGAGGATGATTGGGCATGGCCTGGATTCATGTCTCAGAACTCTGTCTGTAATGACTGTGTGGGTCAAACTCTGCTGAGAAAGCTCCTCCATGGAAACAGCAGTTCCAGCTAAGAAGGAGCAAAGCAGGGAACCTGTGGCTGCAAGGGCTGCTTACAGAAGTGTGTGGGGACACCTTTATGTCCATCCCCTTGCAGACGGGGAAACTGAGGCACAGAGCCATGTCTGGGTGTGTGTTCAGGGTCCTTCATGGGACCAGCAACAACCTGGGGGCTTCTCCTGCCTGCCCTGTGCCCAGAGCCCATCAGTGGCTGTTGGCTGCTGGCCACTTGGCTTTAGCTGCCTCCTGTGCACGGGGCCCTGTGCTGAGCACATGGGGCTGTGTTGGTTGGAAACCCAGGGTGCCCTGAGCCCAGGTTTTGTGCCCCCGAGCCAGGACAGCCAGACCTTTGCAATTCCTTTAACCGAGCCATTTCCTCCTCTGTCCTCGCCCTCCAGGGGCAGCGTCAGTGCACTGAGTTTACACTTCGACCTCCCTGAGCTCGACTTCGGGGACATCTCCTTTGGTGAGTGTTCCCTGGGCTGGGACACAGCCTCAGGAATCTGTGCCTTCCAACAGAACAGCATCCCTCACTCACGCTCTGCCCCAGCAGCCTCTCCAGGCTGTGAACTGCAGGGCTGCTGCTGCTGCCTCAGGTGGCATTTGCCATTGGGAGATCCAACAGAAGCAAGGAATATAAAGTCAGTGTTTTCTGGTGTCTCTGTGCTGCTTTAAAAGACAGATGTCTGTCAAGGAAGGTGGGAATCTTCCTGCAATGGAAAGATGAGCCCATCCCTCCAAATAATTCTACCTTTGAAATGAGAGGGCTCCCAGGCAAAACTATGGGAAAAGGAATAACAGTTCTTTCCTAGACTCGATCAGGAGAGCACAGATAAGAAGGCAAGAACAGACGTTTCCCAGGCGCCAAGTCCCGTTTTTCCCCTTGAGTGGAGTTCGGGTCCCAGCAGGAGGAGCTGTGGGATCCGGCAGGGCAGTGATCCCCTCCCAGCCGGTGCAGGGAGGGAAGGAGGGAAGGGAAGGGAGGAAGGAAGGAAATGCTCCTTTTGCAAACTGCCAAAGGGCAGGGGGATGTCGGCAGTGCGGAGCATCAGCAGGCAGGAGCAGGGCAGGCAGGCAGGGTCGATGGCAGCGCTGAGCTGCAGCCAGGGCAGTCCCGGGGCCAAGCACACAACCTCCCGCAGCAGCAGCGGCCGAGCTTCGATCCCCGAGCGGGAGGAAGGGAAGCTCCGCTCCCTGCCCGAGCTCAGCTCCGACTGCACAGCCGCCCCCAGTATCACGCCCGAAATCCCAAAAAACCCCGAAGGGAAAAGCCCAGCCCCAGGGCCAAAACACCCCAAAACCCCTCTGCCCCTTCCCAGACCAAGGGCAACATTCACTGCCAAGCCTAAACCCAGAACAATGAAGTTCCTGAACTTTGGAAGGAAACTCATTGCCTTTCCTGAGCTGCTTCTTCCCCAGCCTGCATCGGCATGGAGGCACTTGTCAAGTTGCCTTGTGAAGAAATGAAACAAGCAAGGCAACAGATAGAAATATGGTTCTAAACCAGGAGATTGATCCTGCTGAATCCAATTTCATTCCTAAGGTTTCTCCAGCTGAAGGCAGCTGTTGTATCTTTGCTTCTTTGTGACTGTTGACTGTTGTCTGCATGTGCTGAGCTCAGTCTCATTTGAGGTTTTGACATCTGGGTTTGTCCTTTTTGTGCCTCTCCTACCTCCTTGCTGGAGTCACTGCTGGAGCTGGCAGTGGTCATTTGGATGGGCCCAGAGAAGCTTTGGGCTGCACCTGCAGTCCTCATCTGTGTTCCAGGGACTCTTGGTGAGCAGGCCTGGGGAGAAGTCTCCTCCCCACAGAGCTGGCCAGCCCAGCCAGGTGTGCCCTGCAGAGCAGGTTGTGGCTGCTCTGCGGGCTCGGCAGGACATCCCCACCATGAGTGGCTGTATCTCTGGCTTTCCAGGATGGAAAGCAAATCTCAGAGCTAAAGTGGGCTAAACCCTTGCAGGCAGCAATCCCAGTGAGCAGCATGGCTGTAATGTCCCTGTTTGTTGGGTGAGGTGGGAGCTGATTCCTGATTGCTAATCTCAAAGCAAGGCTTGGGTGTGCCCCCAGCTGAGTGGGCTCTGAGCTGTCCCGTGCTCAGTCTGTTTGGCCCAAACCAAGAGATGCCTCAAGGATGCTGCAGAGAGAAGCTGCATTAGGGTGCTTTGCACCACGTTCTAGTTCCTGATTCCATCCTCACTTTCTTTTGCTGTAGCTTCTTCTCAATGACGACTCCCTGTTTATATCTCTTGAAAACAGTGGGAGTGTTGGCAGGCTTCCCAGGGAATTTGACAGCTTGAATTCTCAGAGTAAATGCTGGGTCTGGATGCACACCCATCACTGAGAGATAAGTGGTGCTGGTTTGGGGCAGGTGAGGGAGCTCCTCCCCATCCCAAAGAGAGAAGCTTGCAGTGTTGAGCAGGGCTAGGAGTGGGCATTTTCAGGGCTGCAGTCTGGAATCTGGAAACTGTGTCAAAGGGAACTAAGTGACAATTAATTCCTCACGCAGCTTCTCGGTGAGCTGTAGTTCAGATAATAAAGAGCTGAACTCCAATCCCACATTGATCCTGCCAGGATATTCACCCCAGGATCATGCCATCATGGGTGCCTGACTGGATATTTGTGTCCTTTGCCAGGCTTTCCCTACACCCAGCGCTGTCGCCTCACCAACAGCTCCGCGGTGCCGCTGACGTTCCAGCTCCGCATGTCGGACGATGGCACGCAGCCGGCTGTTGACAGCGTGGATCAGATCCGCAGGCACAGCGACCCAGCCTGGAGGAAGGGAATCCATTTCTATGTTGAGCCCAGGGAGTTCACCATGAATCCCAGCCGAGGGACCATCCTCCCCCAGGGACACCAGGACATCGAGGTACAGCCAGAGTCCAGCCACAGACGCTGCAGCACCAGGGCTGAAGCTGCACTGGAGTGTGGGAGGGCTTTAGCTCTGGTGCCAGCTTTGAGCATGGTGGGAGGGAGAGATCTGCACTGCTGGGAGGCCTCTGCTTGCTGGCTTACTCGGGATGTTCCTCCAGGAGCACTGTTTGGTTTCCAAAATCATCTGCTGAGGTCACATACCTTATGGTCAAGGCCTGAAGCCATTCTTGTGTTTTTGAGAGCAATTGATTTGATTGCAAGTGGGCAGAGCAAGGATGATGGCAGAAGGTGGCTGTTAGAGAGATGTCATTGTATAAAGCAGTTAGCTTTTCTTCTTGGTCTCATTTCCCCCCTCCTGGGGAGCAGAATGATTTGTGTTCACTGCAGGAATCTCTAGAGGGGACAGAAAACTTTGCAGCCATGTGTAGGGGTTCAAATTTATTTTATTGATTTCTTCTTAAGTGGTTTGTTCTGTTGTACCCCCATGTTCTCCCCGAGTTGGTTTACCCCTGGGTTTCACCCTCCCTCAAAGCTGTCCCTCATGCCATTCCTTGCCCCTTGTTCCAGCTCTTTCCCTGCCTTTCAAGGCAACCCACCCCCTTTTGTTCCCCAGCCTTCTTTGCCAATTTGACCTCGAGCCATTCCCTGTCTGCAACACTCCTTTGGAATTCCCCTATTCCTGGAGGTCCCATTGGCCCTTGTGAGCCATCCTCTCCACCCTCCTACCCCAAGTGGCCCCAGATGTACACTTGATGTAATCCCCTCACTGCTCCCCTGAGGATTCCCTAATGGTTTGCTGTTTGTATCCCCCCCCCCCCCCCCATTTGTGCCTGTACAAAAGCCATTTCACAGGAGTGCCCAGGGCTCTTTTGCCTCTGATCCCCTTGCTTGGAATAAACCCTTCCTTGTGGAACTTCAAGACAGGGAGCCTCCTCCTTTCTTCTCTGCCTGCTCCCTGTCATGGCTTGTCTCTTGCACCATAGAGCAAGTGTCTCTGAGGGTTCTGCCTCTGGTAAGTGCCCATCCTGAGGCAGTTCCCCACTCCTGGCATGGGGCCAGAGTTCTGAGAGCCAGCCCGGGCTCCGGGTCCCACGGCAGCCATGAAGTGCCCAGCACCTGCTGGGCCACACTTTGCCCTCAGCTTGCTTCTGTAAAGCTGAACTCATTTTGTTCAAGTCAGATTTCCTCTGCATGGATGTCATTGTAGTCAGATGAGAAATTGGACCCCTAATTTGAATTCAGTATTGCAAAGAGCTGTAGTCTAATGTCTGAATGTAGCTGACCTATGCCCTGATAGCAAGGTGTGTTTAACAAATCTGGTATTGCCAGAAGGCTTTTGTTCCTCTGAGACTGTGCTCTACACATGGAGCTGCAGAAGAATGAAGGCCAAATCCTCCTCAAGAACTGGAGGATATCACAGGTGGGTAATGAGCTTTTGTAAGGAAGAATTTCCTGTTCTTCTCTTCCACCAGGTGACCCTGTGTTCCAACACGGTGATGGAGTTCCGCCGGAGGATGCTGGTGGACCTGGAGGGCATTGGCAAGGGAGTGACAAAACTGTTCATCACAGCCAGGTACCAGCCCTTGCCTGGCCTCCCCCAGGCCCTGCCTTGCACAGGCTTTGCTGGCTGCAGCTGCCAAGGAGAAGTGCTGCTTAATGGCCTCATGTTGTGCCAGCTGGACATGAGAACAGCAGGGCTTGGGCAGCAGCCTGTGGTGAAAAGCAGCCCTGCTCACAGCCCAGCACGGTCCTGGGCCCTCTTCTAAAGGGACCAGGAATGATATCATTTCTTGGCCTGGGTTTTGGTGCTTGAGGTGGAACAAATTTCCCGAGGGCCTCCTCTCCTTCTTGCTGCAGGATGTGGAGTTGGGCTGGTTGTGACCAGTGTGCATTGGTTTGGGCCACAGCAAGCAGCCTGCTGAGAGTCAGGCTCTGCTTCTGTTCATGAGGGCACCTGGCAGGGGGGAAGTGGCTCTCAGCAAGAGTGGCGAGGGCAAGGTCTTAGGAGGGGAAAGCAGCCCTGGATGTGGCAGCTCAGTCCAGTTTTTCTCCTTCCCTCTCCTTCCCATTTTGAGCTTTAATATTCTCAGAGTTGAGACTAAAGGCCATTGTTGCTGCAGCAGAATTCCATCCTGCAGTGCTGCTGTGGGTGCCAGTTGAATGCCCAGAGGGATGCAGCTCCCTGGTGTTGATCCCTGTCCCAGGCAGAGCCATCCAGTCAGTGCCTGGGCTGCCATTCTGTAAAGCAGGTGGAGCTGGGGCCATTCAGTGCCTGGAGCTGTGCAGGGAAGGAGGGAGGGAGCTGCAGGGCCTGGGAGGGGGTGATCAGCCACTCTGGAGGGCAGCTGGTGTCTCGTGCCCTCCAGGGCTGGGGCAAAGAGCTGAGTTCTCAGGCAGGGCAACAGCACCATGGCAGAGAAGGGAGTCATTTTTCCTGAGACACTGGAGCTGTGTGTTCCTTGAGCCTTAGTGAGCCCTGATCCTTGTTGGGAAGGCTCCCCCAGAGCTCGTGGATCACTGGGACTGTGACAGGAGTCCTTGCAAGGCTTCTTGGGCAAAGGAGGGGCTGAGGCAGCTGTGGCACAAAGTGCTCTGCCTGGGGCACTTGGCAGCCTCTGGGTGCTGCCTCAGGGTTTGCCCCTCCTTGACAGGACCTGTTTGAGTGGGAAGAGGCAGAAGGCAATTTATCCCTGTAGGGCTGTTAAATGTCCATTTGACAGTGACCAGTGTGTTCTGCTCCATTGCACAATCTTTGGGGGTAAACGTTCTCCATTCTCTCAGTATCTCTGATTCCCCTGGGGTCATCTCTTTGCCCAGATGTCTCGTTCCTGAGCTCCAAGTGTCCCCCTATGTGCTCCAGTACGATGAGTGCCACCTGAAGGTGCCCTATGAGAAGAAGCTCGTCATCAGGAATCCCAGCCACCTCCCTGGCTGCTACGGGCTTATTCCCCAGGTTTGGCATCACATCCACCTCCTCCTGTCAAATATTATTGAGGAGATTCTTAGGGGAAAAAAATGGTTTGGATAAGACTTTGCTGCTTTCTATTCAGTCTTAAAGATCTGCTGAGAACAGGATCCTACCCGACTGTAAACTTGAGGAGGCAGTGTAAGCTGCTGAGGGAACAGTTGATGTTCTAGTCTTCAGGGTGTTTTCTTGTGGGAGATCTTAGAGGGTTGTGAAAAGCTGCTGCATCCAGAGACACCAGTGCCTGTGCTGGCAGCCTCCTTGCAGGATCCCCTGCGAATGTTAAGCCTCCAATTCTTGCATCTTGTTTGTGCCTTTTACCTTTGTCCTGGGGAGTTTTAAACGTGTGTGTAAGTTGCTGTTGCGGTGGATGTTAAGGAGTCTAAAGTTTCTTCAGAGGTGCCTCTGAAGCTGCATTTCATTCTGTCCCTTCCAGAAACGCAAGGAGGACTCTGCTGTGTTCTACTCCAGCCCCCAGCCCTGTGGGATTGTCCAGCCCCAGAGCACAGCAGAGATCCCAGTTGTGGTGGAGGTGCAGGCGCTGGGCGAGCATCGCACCAACGTTCTCATCGGCGTGTTCGGGGATGAGAGAAACCCCCTGGTGAGGGCAAGGGGAGCTGTGTGCCTGTGGGCAACTGCTCCTGGCAGGGGCACAGGGACAGGGATTCTTCTGGGGAAAACAGGCACAGGCTGCTGTGGAGAAGGACAGGAGGGATGGGTGGCACAAACAGCTCGTGCCTTAGAGGTGGGAATCTCAGTGTCTGACACAGAATGGAGTTGGGCTAAGCTGGGATCCAGGGTCATTTTAGTTCATTGTTCTTTCAAATGCTGTTCACTTTGGAAACATCTGGTTTAAATGCCATCTCTCTGAGCACAAAAGAGGAGGTCAGAAGACTTCTAAGAACCTTGAGCTTTCTATAAAAGAAAGGAAAGCTGGCATTTGAAGTGTGGATGCAAAGATTGAAACTTATCTTGAGACATATGGAAATGGTGATGCCAAATTCCCTGGATGGCAGCAAACATCTGAACCTGGGCCATTGTGGCACTGCCTGTAAATCAGTGAACAGGAAGGACAGGCAGTGCAGGCTGTGCCAGGGAGCCTGAAGTTTGACAAAACAGTTGCTTTCAACTCTCAGGCTGCTTCCCTTAAAGAGGAGGGTTTCTCCCCACCAGAAGAACCAGTTGTTTAACTGTCAGCATGGTCTTAACTAGAGATTTCTGGCAAATCTTTTACCTTTGGGCCAATAATTTGTACTTTGAAAGGTTCTCTTAGCTTAATCCTTTTCAATTTGGAGGTGAACATGTAATTTTCTTTTTCCCCAAAAGCCCAGCATTTCAGCTGGAGAGTGCTAGGTGTCCCTAAAGAAATAACGTGAGCAGGGTTGAGCTGTTGAAGGTTTTTTAGGTTTCCCTGTTGTAGTTTGGTTTGGGTTTTTTTAAAAATCTTTCTTGCTTGCTTCCTGGCACAGAGAGCACAATTACGGAGCTCAGGACGGCTGGCAGAAACCTCCCCAAGCCCAAGGGTGACAGAGCTTGGCAGGATCCCAGCACCACAGCCTGTGTATGTATGGATGGGGAATGTGACCTGAGTCACCTGGGAGTGCTGGAAAATGTCAACCAAGGCCCCAGCAGTGTCAGGGGAACATTCCTGATAAATCCCTGGTGGAGCTGCAGAGTTTCTGGCCTTGGGCACTGGGGGGGGCTGTGCTGGCTGGGCACTGGCTGGGTCTGCCCCTGGGTCTGCCTCAGATCTCCCCTTTTTGCTTGCCTTCTCTGTCCTTTCCTCTCCCACTGTGCTTTTGGCATCCCCACAAGGTGTTCATGCCTGTCCTCTGGAGCTGCTCAGTGCAAGCAGTTGCAGCTGCTGCAGCAGCTCAGTGTCATCCCTGGGCTGCCTTTAGAGCAGAGCTGCTCCAGCCTGGATTGGGAAGGGCTGGATCAAACCATTTCTCAGTTCAAGGTGCCAGCACCCAGCCAGGGGCTGCATCCTGACCAGAAGCTGCTGGTGCAGGTGTCCCTCCCTCCCACTGCAGGTCCCTGTTCATAGTTCTCTTATTTTCCAGAGATGAGCTTCACCCACCTAAGTTCAAGCCCCAACCACCAAAGGAGCAGAGAACCGGCTTGGACTCCTCAGCATCTCGATGGCGGAACTTCAAGATCAGAAGGGAGGAGCCAGTCCCAGCCCTGAGAGAAGTGCAGGATCTTGCCCAGTCTTCAGGAGCAGAGGTAGATTTTCTTGTCCACCCAGTGCTTGTGTTGCCTCCCCAGCCTGCCAGCACCAAGTCATGCTCGTGCTGACCTCCCTTTTTGCTGCCCTGCTGTCCTGTGCCCTGGCAGTGGGCTGGGCAGCAGGGCCAGTGGCTGGACATGGGGTGAGTGGGAGGGAGAAAGAGGAGAGTTTTCCTTGGAGAAGCTGACTCAGATCCTACAGGCCTGTGCTGAGTGTGGGATGTTTTGCCTTGTTTCCTTCCCAATGTAAGATGAGGCTTTTGTCTGCATCATCATGCTCAGAGCTCCAGCTTCCTTCCCAGAGCAAGCTGGGATGAGTCCTGATCTCCATGGAGCCTCTTCCCAAGCCAGCCAGACTCCCTGTGTGCAGGGCTCTGCTTTCACCCCAGAGCTGCTGTTGCACTGCTGGCCCTGAAGCTCTCTTACAAAGGGAGACTTTGCAGAGTGGCTGTCTCTTCCTCCCAGCACAGAAAATGGCTTGTTTTTCAGGTGCCAGCACAAACTCCTGAAAACCCTCCCCTCCCACGGGGCTTGGAGGGATTCAGGTGCTCCCTGGACGTAGTGCACACTCCCCTGGAAGGCAAGAGGGAATCTGTCTCACTTGCCCATTGTCAGTGTGGCCAGCAGGGCTGGAGCTCCCAGTGCCACTGGGGGCCCTCAGCATTGGCCACAGAGGGGCCTCCCCTCCCTCCAGGCCCGGCACAAAGTGCTGCTGAAGCAGCTGCTTGTTGGAGAGGCCGTGCAGGACACGGTGTGGGGCTGCCCAAGGACGCTGTGCAGCACCTGTGGAGGGCACTGCTCCCCCTGGAACTCCTCAGGTGGTCCATAGGAAATTTTTGCAGGAGCTTTTGCTGTAGCACCTTGAGAAAGCAGCATTTAAATCAGAGAGAGAGGGGAAGAGCCTCAGGAGTCAGATGAGCTGGGCTGGACTCCTTCCCTCAGCTGCAAGAGCTTTCACTCTGAGTCTTCTCCTTCTCTAAAAGCAGGAAGTTTTTAAACTTTTTCAAGGCAAGTTGTGCATCAGAGAGAATTTCTACTGCCAGGAGACATCCCAGTTCCCTTTCATGTAATGTACTAATTAATGCATTGACCTGTGAGCATGGGAGAAGATTTTCCCCATGGTCCCTGCCCTGGTCAGTGGCATGGATGCAGGATGAGGTGAGGGTGATTCTGGCAGTGTTTGGAGAATAGGCCCCTCCAGGTCCAGCTGCACTTTGCTCCAAGATGCTCTTCTGCATCCATTTCCATGCTCAACACCTCAATCTCTCCTGTCTTCCATCCAGGCTTTCAGTATCCTGCCACTCTCAGGTGTGCTGCAGCCAGGACAGAGCCAGCAGGTTTCCTCCACCTTCTCTGGCCACCTCAGCAGCACCTCCAATGTCACCGAGCTGTGCCACGTGGAGGGAGGCCCCACCTGTGAGGTGCTGGTGACCGGGGAGGCCTCAGGTGTCAGCTCCTCCCTGAGCCCCCGGGAGATCAGCTGTGGCTCTCAGGCACCTCTCAGGGACAGGTGAGTGAGCCTTGCATGGGTTACTGCTCTGCCATGGGTTCTTGTCCCTGCAGGGCTTCCCTGCTCCAAGGACTCTGAGCTCAGAGGTGCTGCATAGCAAAGGCCAGAAGCAGCACAGGGATGGCCACTCTGAGCTCCCTGGCTCCCAAGAGAGGAAGGACCTTCTTCTGTTGAGACAGAACATCATCTGCTCTATAGGAGTGCTGAGCCCTCCTGGCTTAGCTGCTGCCTGCAGGGAGCTGGGCTCTGGGCTTGCCTTGGCACTGCCTCTGGAGGTGTCTTGAAGTCCATGGTGTTGAGTGGCATCTTCTTCATCATCTCCTTTCTTCACCAAAGCAGTGGGATTGTGGGATGGGCAGGCATGGGGCACAGACCAAACCTTGCTTTGGGTCCTGCTCCTGTCCCAGATGAAGTCCTTGCAATGCTGATCTGCCAGGTTCTCCTTGTGGTGGGACAGCACCCAGAAAAGCTCATGTCTTTGAGGCTCCCCTTCAGCTGCAGCAGTAGGCAAGCACAGGAGAAGCTCAGCTCCAGCAAGGCAGCCCAGTTCAGGACACACAGGCCAAGTGTGGAGCTGGGAGGGGAGGCTGCTCAAAGCAAGCCTGTGCATCAGGACTTCTTCAGGCCAGGCTGAAGTTGGTTTCATGGGGAGGAGATGGATGAGGCTGCTTCCAATGGTTTCCACGGCAGCCAGCCCTGGTTTGCTTGGTCACAGCTGGGTTCCAGCAGGAAATCTGGCTGCCAAGAGCCTGTCTGGCAGGAGAGGAGTTCCTGCAGCCTTTGCTTTCTGACTGACAGGATTGTTCTCATTAAGGAGCAGGCTAGGAGTCCTTAAAACCGAAGATGAGGGACAGAGTCTCTCTAACTAATTAAAGTCAGACAGTGGTGTGTTTATTAACACCGGCGGGCGGCACCAGAGCCGTCCCTAAAAGGCGTGACCGCGCTGCCCAAGGTTCTCTGCCCTCTCTTTATTTCCCAAGATCTTACATACAATACATCTGCACAGCCCCAGCACCTCCCATCCCTGCTCTGTATTCAAATGAGGCCATTGGTCCTTCACACCTGTGCAATTCTTCTCTTTAATTGGGTCGGTGGTCTGAAATTGGTCAGTGGTTTTAAGGGATGAAGTCAGGAATGTCTTCATCAGGTCTCTGTGACCCTCTGGCATGATCCAAGGTCCCCTGCTTAGTGATTGATTGACATCAAGTCCAGGTGCTAACCCATTGTTCTACTGGTTTCAATTTGTTCTTGGAACAGTTCACTTACTCCCCTTCCTTCTAGAAAGAAGCTCCTAATGGTAAACAATAGAACAATCAGCTCCAGCTTAAGCATCTCATAATCATTAACCTATGGTCTGCCTATCTGCCTTACATCCTGATCCATGGGAATTGCTTCTAACCCTCAGCTGAAATCTTAACCCTTTAAAATCATGCTTCAGCTGTGCCCAGGGAGAAGGGGCTGAATGAGCTGAGTAAGAATGGTAGGAGAGAGAAGCAGATGTGAGCAATCTGTGCTCTGCTCTAACCTGGGGAGCCAAGAGACAAAGGGCATTTTCAGCACCAGCACAGAGAGCTGGTGGATCAGCCTTTGGCACTGGGCTGGAGGGCTCTGGCTGAGCCTTAAGAGGGAGCTTGCACAGTCAAGAGCTGATGATGGCAAAGCTCAGGTTTGGCTGGTCCTGGAGGTCCCCTTCCACCAGTGCCCTCACTTGGGATGTTCCCAACCTCTGTGGGCTGAGGTGAATTCACGGAAATGGCCTGAGGGTGAAGGAATGAAGTGCAGGGCCAGCCAGGACTGGTGAGCCCAAGTTTCTGGTGGGACTCTCAGCCATGTTTTCTGTTTTGTCTGCAGAAGGGAACTGAAGCAGCCCGCTCAAAAGCTTCAGGAGGAGGCCAAAACCTTAGAGGAAGAAAAGAGGCAGAAGGAGGAAGAGAGGTGGAAGAAGGGAAAGAAGGGAGTTTGTGTGGGGAAGCAGCCTCCAAAAGCAGAGAAGGGGAAAAGCAAACCACCAGAGATGAAGGAAACCAAAATCCCAAAAAAAGAAACAAAATCCCCTGAGAAGAAGGAAAAGAAAGGCCCAGAGAAGAAAGAAACCAACGCCCCAGAGAAGAAGGTCACCAAAGCCCCACAGAAGGGGAAAGCCAAAGTCCAAAAGAAGGGGGGGAACTGAAATCCCAGAAAAACCACATGGGATAGAGAAGGACTCCTAATTTTTTTATTCACACAACTAATTATACTCAGTTTATTAGACATCTTGTTTAATTTTAGCTAGTTAACAAATTTCTTAGCAGTTTTTCTATTATTGTTTAATAAATAGATTTTAGTTGTGCATCAAATCTCTCTACTGTATTGTTTTTCTGTTCTCTTCACTGATTCTCATGGCACAAATCCCTTGTTCTTGCAGGTGCATTTGTTTCTCACCCTCAGAATGGATTGTTCACAAAGTCTCATTCTCAAAATCGCTTCACATGGGAACTTGTAACTGCTTAGCTGCACTCAGAGGAGATGACAGGCCAGCTGTTAATAGAGCAGAGCAAGGCCTGATTTCATAGGGCCTTTCTTTTATCATTATTCTACCTGTCTATGGCATCTCCCCCTTTTTGTTCATTTAAAAAAGGCTCCTGTGTTCTGATGTTGAAACTGCTCACTCTTGTGAGGGTATTATCTCATCAAGGTTATCACTGGTTATCTGTTAGATATGGGATAAGGTAGATAAAAGAGCAATTACAATCAACAAAACTTACCAAATTCTATCAAGTCATTGACACAGGGTTTTGCAGCATGAGAAAACAGAAGAATAATGTCCAATGTCTCTTGGGGAAATGGAAAGAAATGACCATTGTTTCCAATTAGTTGAGAAGGATGAGAAAGTCCATTAGCTGGAAATGTTGATCTTTGCCATCCCTGAATGTCCTCCTGGGAGCTGGAACAGGGAATAACTGGAGAAGGTCAGTAGGAGCACTGTACCATGAGGGTGCCATGAGGCTTTTGTTGGCAAAGTGCCTCTGTCAGTTTCCAGACCCAGCCATGTCTTGGCAGTCCTCTTCCTGCTCCTGCTCTGGCCACAGAGGCTGCAAGGTGATGAGGTTATTTCTCTTTGCCCTGGGCCTCATTTTTACAGAGCTGATCAGTGTCTGATGGAATGAACAGGTGACTGCTTTGAGCTGCTGATGATAAAACACAGGCACATCTTCTCCTGAAGGTAATGAATCAATTGGGCTTCACTGTGGTGCACTCAGTTGGGATTTAGATGTGGTGAGCTTTTTTCCAAATTTCTCATGTAAATACTGCATCATTCAGAATGATTAGTTGTCCAAATTTCTCATGTCCATATTGCAATATTTGAATGTTCTTAAGGCGTTCATTCCTCTTCTTTTTTGTTTTTTAAGAATGAGATGCATGTCTTTTGTTATGAGTATGAAGCAACATCACAGTAAAATAATACATGCAGTGGACAAGAAACTTACAGCAATTAGGAATAATTTGGATACAACAATCAGGAATATTTCAAATAGCAGACAAAACTAACAACATAGGTGGAATTAGGTAAATAGCAATCTCTGAAATAATGTACCATCATCCCAGAGTCTGCAAACAGCTGACAAACCTCCATGCAGGGGGGACTTGGATCATTATTTCCAGACAATAATTCCCAAGCTCCCTTTAAAAGTTCAACAGTCATGTCTAGAGGGTCAGATTGCCAAGTGCAAGCCACTCAAATCTAGTTTTGATGCAGAAAACATCTGGCTCTGTTGGCAAATTCCTGTCCAGGCAGGGCTGAGGCCTGGCCACCACCCAAGCTCTAAGTGGGAGAGAATTCCCTAAAGGTAATTTAAAACAAGGCTCTTGAGAATGGCACTTAGGAGTGAAGGTCTGGGGGTGACAGACTAATGAACCATCCAATAGCTGTCTCCTCCAAAATTCCCCCAGCACAGAGATGCTTTAAACCCAGCAAACTGTTGGAGTGGTTCTGTAATAATAATTGGGGCTGCATCTGATTCCTTAGAGGAGATCTCACAACACCATCAGTTTAGAGGAGGCTTCCCACAGAGCTGAGAGATCATTTCTTGGAACTCTGAAAAATCCTTAAAAATGCTGAGACAGCCCCGGGTCAAACCATGGAGGATTTTGGTGGGATTTGGGGCAGATTGTTTGCTGTGTGTCCAGAGTGACTTTGGGCAGATTTGGGGCCTGCTTGGGGCAGGTTTGGGGCAGGTTTGTTGCTGATGTTGGGGTTTTTCTCCCGTTTGCCCAGCTGTGGGCAAAGTCCCGAAGCACATCCTGTTCCTGCCCCAGCTCCTGAGGAGCCCAAGGAGCTGATGCTCTCCATGCTCTGCCCCCAGGGAGATCTGTTTGGTGGGTATTCTGATGCTATTTGGGATTTATTTTGGGTTTTTTGGTGGGGATTTTTCTTGGGGTATTCCAGCGTGATCTGGTATTTTTTTTGGGATATTTTTTGTGATTTATTTTTGGATTTTTTGGGATTTTTCCGGCATTATTTGGGATTTTTTGGGGGTTTTTTTAGGGATTTTTTTTTCGGTGTTCTGGCACATTTTGGGATTTAGTTTGGGATTTCTTTTGGGATTTTTTTGGGTTGTTCCAGATTTTTTTGGGATTTGTTTTGGCATTTTTTGATTGATTTTTTTTTGGCGGTGTTTTGGCACTTTCTGGGATTTATTTTGGGATTTTTTTGGGGATTTTTTCTGAGGTGTTCCAGCATTATTTGAAAATCCCAAATAATGGGATTTTTATTTTGGGAATTCTTTGGGGCTGTTCCTGCGCTTTTTGGCATGTTCATGGGATGGCGGCAGCTGCGGGGGAGGCACCGGGGGGTCCCAAATCCTTTGGGGTTCCTGGCTGGGCTCGGCTCTGGGGTTACTTGAAATGAAGTTTCGGGGTGGATCAAGGAGCGGTAGAATTTTTTCCCACGTCTCAAGGCAATAAGAATAATTAATTAAAGAATTAATTAACATGTAATCAAACTGTAGATACTCCTAGGACAGGAAATCTATGCCGATAATTTTATTTTGTATCATTTTCCCTTTCTCTCTGTGTTGTTTTTCACCCTTTTCCCTCTTTTTCTTTCCACCCATGTTTCAATAAATTTATTTTTTAGGATTCCTAAAAATTGCAAGTTTGGATCCTCCCCTCCGGTTTTGGTTTTGTTTTTTGTTTTTTTTTTGTTCTGTTGTTGTTTATTTTTAATTTGTATTTTATTCTGAGTTGGGCTGTGTTATTATTCCCGATACCTTTAAAATATTGTGGGTGTTTTAATAAATTTTTTATTTATTTTTTGCACTCAACACCAGGCTCGGCTGCAATTCCTGAGGGATTGGGGTTTTGGGATGGGAGTTTTTGGGGTTGGGGGGGTCTGGGAGTGGGAATTTGGGACAGGATTGGGGTTTTTGTGGTTGGGGTTTTTGGAGTTGGGATTTTTAGGATTGGGGGTCTGGTAGTGGGAATTGGGGGCAGGATTGGGGTTTTGGGATTGGGATTTTTGGGGTATTTGGGGTTGGGGTTTGTGGGGTTTTTGGGGTTGGGGATTTTGGGGTTGGGGTTTTTAGGATTGGGGGTCTGGTAGTGGGAATTTGAGGCAGGATTGGGGTTTTGGGATTGGGATTTTTGGGGTTTTTGGGATAGGGATTTGTGGGGTTTTTGGGGTTGGGGTTTTTTGGACTGGGGGGTCTGGATGGAGTTCTGGGCATGGGAATTGGGGGTCCTTTGGGGGGGAGATCAGGATGAGGGCCCATCTATGGGATGAGAGGGGGGATGGGATCATTTTGGGATCCTTTTGGGGGTCGGGATGGGACCCTGGATATGGGAATGGAGTGGGGGGAGGATGGAACTTTTGTGGGGTCAGGAGGGGAACCTTTATGGGGGCAGGAGGGGACCCTTGGTGGGGACCCTTTGGGGGGCGTCGGGGGGCGGGGCCTCTCCTGGTCCTCCGAACCACCAGGGGGCGCTCGTGGGGTGCAGCGCTGGCCCCGCCCCTTTTGTCACCGGCGCGCTCTGATTGGCTGAGCCGGAGGTGACCCCGGCGCGCCCCCGGGATGGCGGCGGCGGGGCTGAGCCGGGGCCCGGTGAGTGTCCGTCAGTCCCCTGTCCCTCTGTCCTTGTCCCCGTCTCCCTCCCCCTGCTCGTGCTGCCCTCCCGGCCCGTTTCCCCCTGTGTCCCCCCGGTGCCGGTAACCGCGGCCCGCGCTCCCTCCTGGTGTCCGTCCCCGGGCCCCGTTCCCCACCGTCTCCCGGTGTTCCCCCGTTCCTTGTACCGCTCCCGGTGCTGCCGCTCCTCACAATGTTCCCCCGGCACAGGTAACCCCCCCGCCCCTCCGCAGGCCCCGTTCCCACCGTCCGATCCTCCGGTGATGGCAGCTCCCGTTCCCACCCCTCCTTCTCCCGGTTCGCCCGCATCTCCCGGGGTTCCGCAGCTTCTTGTGCCCCTCTCCGGTGCCGGCAGCTTCTATTTCACTTTCCCCTCCCCTCCGCTCCCGGGGCTGTTTTTAGGGGTCCCCCCGGGGCTCTCAGGGCCGTTTCCCCCCAGCTGTTCCTGCGCTGCCGCTCCTGGCGGGGAGTCGCGCCTGGCGCGGCTGCTGCGGGAGAAATTCCCGCGGGCTTCGGCCATCAAGGTGGTGGGCATCTCAGGTAGGGACCCGCTCCTGCTGGGCCTAAACCCGCTCTTGGTTACCCCAAACCCAGTTTTTTTTAAACCCAGTCAGTCTCCATCCCCCCCAGGCTGCGGGGACCCCCAGACAGGGCAGGAGTGTGAGGGTGCTCAAGCCTTGACTTGAACTGACTTTAATTGATTTTAATTGACGTTAATTGGTGTTAATTGTCCCGGGTTCCCAGGAGGCTGCGGTGACATGTATGAGATCCACGTGGAGTCGGAGTTGTTCCGGGAGAAGCGCCCGGTGCAGCAGCACAGGATGGTGACCCAGGTGTGGGGAAGGGGGAGAGGGAATGGGAGAGAACAGGGGAGAGAGGATGAAGAGAGGGAAAGGGAACAGCTGGAATTGGGGAGAGGGAATGGGGAGAGGGGATGGGAAAGAGGGAACGGGGGAGAGGGAATGGGAGAGGGAGCAGAGGAGAGGGAATGGGTGTGAGGGAATGGGAGAGAGGGGCTGAGGGTGCAGCAGCCCTGGCTGTGGGGCTGTGGCTGCCGGCTGAGGCTGCTCCAAGGCCAGAGCCGGCCCTGAACCGCGCTTGCCCCGCAGACGCTGAGCGAGGAGATCACGCACATGCACGGCCTGCGCATCTTCACCTCAGCCCCCAAGGGCTGAGCCTGCCCCGAGCTCCAGGAGGGGCCCAGGGCTGCACTCCTGGGCGTGAACCCCACCCCATGCTGTGTGCTCAGTCCTGGGGATGGTTGTTGTTATTATTATTATTAGCCTTGGAGCCCAAAAGGGCCCTTGAAGGAGGGTTTTGGAGCCCATGTTCTCAGAAGGGTCCTTGCAGAGGGCTTTACTCCCCAGCGGGAAGGGCTGAGGGGAGTGGAGAGACCTGAGGGAAAGGACTGAGGGGAGCATACAGGGCTGAGGGAACGGGAAGGAATAAGGGAGAGGACTGAGGGAGCGGGGAGGGCTCAGGGGAGCAGGAGATTGAGGGAACGGACTGAGGGAGCGGGGAGGGCTGAGGGGAGCAGGAGATTGAGGGAGCGGGGAGGGCTGAGGGGAGCGCGGCCAGGCCGAGCTGGGCTGCTCTGAGGGAGCCCCACCCGCGCCGCCAAGTCTCGCGAGAGCTCCGGGAAATGGCGGGAATTTTGTGAAGGGGGCGTGGCCCTGTATTGGGCGTTGCTGCACTGCCACGCCCACTCAGGGGCGGGGCAAGAAATGAGCGCGGGAACCCCAAAAGTGGGAGTGGGACCCCAAAAAAATGAGCCCAGGCAGACCAGAAGTGGGGCTGAGACCCCCAGGGACCCCTCCCCATGGGCCTGGGAGCCCCAAAAGTGGGGCTGGCTTAGGGTTAACCCCGACCTCAAACCCAGCCCCAACTGCAGCCCCTTCCTAAACCCACAGCCCTAAACCAAACCCCACCTTTAAGCCTGACCTTACATTCAGCCCCCAATTTTTATTATTATTAGCCATTAAACAAAATCCATAATAAATGTCACATTTTTATATAAGGAATAGTAATTAATATAAATAGTATATATCATGTATATATAGTTAATATAAATTATAAATACTATAAAAATAATAAATGATATAATAAATTGTAATAAATAATCAGTCCACGCCTGGTTTGTGCTGTCAGATTTTACTGAATTTTATTTATTTCAGAGCCTGGGGGCACTCGAGAGGTCTCCATCCATGTCACACTGGGGGCACTGAGAGGGACTGGGGGGGGGGCTGTGCCTCTAAATCCACAGAACAATTAAATAATTAAATAATTAATCACTTGGAAAGCCCCTGGGTGTGACAAGGATGGAATCTCTGGCTGCCCCGTGCTCCCAAGCCCAGGGGTTTGGGATTTGTTTGCATTTTTATCTCAAGTGCTACTTGGGAGAGCAAATAGCAGCTAAATAAGTAGCTAAAGTATCAGCCAAACTAACAGTCAGCCAGATAAACAGCCAAATAATCAATCAGCCAAAATATAAATCAAATTATCAGCCAAATTACGAGCTGTTAGAATTCATTTCTGCCCATTTTTCTTTGCCTGGTGCCCCCAGACGCTCCAGGTCCATCCCCTCTGCCTCTGGGGGGTCGGAGGGGGCCCGGGGGGTTCCCCTCCCTAAATTCACTTTTCATTTCTGTCCCCTCCCTTAAGTAGGGGGGGGTCCAATGGTCCCCCAGTTCAGGGGTGGGGACCCCCAGCAGCCCCCAGGTGTGACAAGGATGGGCACAGCCCCGGGGTGGGGGCTGGGGCTTTGTGATTTGTTCGTGTTTTCACCTCAAGTGACTCCTTGGGGGCGTCAATATCAGCCAAAACTTCCCACAACTTGAAATATTTGATTTTTGTAAAATTGGATTTTTTTTTCCATGCGTTGTAAAATTGATTTTTGTAAATTCTAGTTTGGTTTTTTTTTTCCCCATCTGTTGTAAAATTTGATTTCTGTAAATTCTGGTTTCCATTGCCCAGAGCCTGGGGGATGCTCAGGGGCTCTCTCTGGGCCCAGGGCTGCCTGGAGGGGCTCTGGGGATGCTGCCCTGCTCCTCTCACCCCGCAGGATGCTCGGGAGGGTCTCCACCCTTCTCACCCTTGAAGGACACCGGGGGGGGGGGGTCTCCGTCCTCCCGCCATTTACGGGGGGTGGGGGTCTCTGGCTGTCTTTTTTGGGGTCTCCATTTCTACATTTAGGGGCACTGGGGGTCTCAGCCCTCCTCACCTCCCTCAGGTGGGACAGGCTTGTCTCTGGCTCCGGTCTCAGTCCTCTCCCGTTGAGGAGAGCCCGGTGGGCTTGGTCCTCCCCCATGATGGAGGGCCCGGTGGTCCCGGTTCTCCTCTGTTAAGGAAGGGCCCGGTTGGTCTCGGTTGTCCCCCGTTTAGGAGGGCCTGGTTCGGGGTTCAGCTCCACCCCGGTCCCGTGCGGGGATGAACGGGGGGGTCAGATCATCTCCGTCCTTCCCCATTACCGGGAGGGGCCGGCTCGTCTCAGTTTGTGTTTAATTTAATGGGGGGGGGAAGGGGGGTGGGGGTCTCCGCAGCCCCGCTGCTCCCCAGTTCCCGGGACTGTCTGTGCCCACTGTGGAGATAAGAGGGAGTCAGGTTATATCCAGCCGCTTCCCGTTACTGGGAGGGGGCCGGATCCTCTCCGTTCGTGCTTACCGTGATGTGATGTGGGCGGGGGGTGGTCTCTGGAGCGGAGTGTCCGGTGGGGTCCCCGCACCCTTATCGCTCCTCCGCTGTTGGGGGGTGGGGTGGGTGTCAGATCATTTCCGTCCTCCTTCCCTTACCGGGAGGGAGTCGGATCCTCTCCGCTCGTGCTTACCGTAATGTGTGCGGAGGTGGTCTCTGGAGCGGAGTGCCCGGTGGGGTCTCCAGACCCTTGCTGCTCCTCCGCTGTGGGGGGCCGGGACCGTCTTCACCTGAGCAGGGGGGTGAGTCAGATCATCTCCGTCCTCCTTCCCGTTACCGGGAGGGGGCGGATCGGCTCCGTTCGTGCTTACCGTAATGTGTGTAGGGGCGGTCTGTGGACCAGTGTTCATCGCTGTGGTTCCCCGACGTCCAGCGCCGTGATCCTCCGGTGTCCGGCCGCCCCAGTGTCCACCGCTGCGATCCTCTGGTGTCCGGCCGCCCCAGTGTCCACCGCTGCGATCCTCCGGTGTCCGGCCGCTCCGGTCCGGGGCCTCTGGCCGTTCCAGTGTCCACCGCTGGGATCATCCAGGCTCTGGCCACTGCAGTGTCCACCGCTGGGATCCTCCACTGTCAGGCTGCCCTGCTCCGGGGGTCTCCGCCCACTCCGGTCCGCGCCGATCCTGATCCCGAACTCAGCCCCCTGCTCCAGCCACCCGCTTTATATACCCAGCCTGAGCCACGCCCCCGCACAGGACAGCCAATGGGAATTGAGAAAACAGCATGGGGGCGGAGCAACCAACAGTCCACATTGTGAGCAAACAGAGGGGAGGCGTGACCAAAATGCAGACGAGCGATCTGATTGGTCAAGAGGCGGAGGGTTCCAAAGGGGCGTGGCCCAGGGACAGGGGTGAGGGTGGGGTGGGGGCGGGGCCACGCTAAATTCGGGATTTTGGGAGCATTTCCTGCTTGTTAATAAAAGATATTGGTATTTTTTCGCTTTCAGATCTTCATTTCTTCCCGATGGAAAGTGGAATTATTGGAAACTGGAATTGGTTTATTGGAAATTGGGATAACCGGAATCCTAAAGGAGGATTCCAGGACATTAAATTCAATTTTTAAATTTCTCTGACACCTGAATGAGGACAGATTCCATTAATTCCATAAAATTCCAATAAATTCTTTACTTCTTTTTTCTACATGTTGCGTCCCTGCTTGTTAATAAAAGACTGTTATTTTTTCACTTTCATCTCTTCATTTCTTCCCAGTGGAAATTGGAATTGGGAAATTGGGATTATTGGAAGTTGGAATTGGATCCTTGGAAATGGGGATTATTGGAATCCTAGCGGAGGGTAACTCACGCCATTAAGTCCAATTTTCATTTCAATTTTCTCTGACACCAGGACGAGGACAGACTCCATAAATTCCATGACGTCACAGCACCAGGAATGACGAAACCGAGGCTCTATTGTGACACGGCAGGCGTTCCACACCTGGTGGCACCCAGGGCAGAGTCGTGACAACGGAACCTCATGGGACTGAGGGGTCCCAGCCCCATGGGAAGGGTCTCTGGGGGTCCCAGCCCCATTTTGGGGGAGCTTGGGTTTATGAGGAGGAGTCTCTGGGGGTCCCTCTCCCATTTCTGGTGGTCCCAGGCCCACAGGGAGGGGTCTCTGGGGGTCCCAGCCCCATTTCAGGGGTGCCCAGGTTTATGGGGAGGGGTCTATGAGTGTCCCATGCCCACAGGGAGGGGTCTCTGGGGATCCCAAGCCCATTTTTGGGGTGGTTGGGTTTATGGGGTGGGGGTCTTTGGTGGTTGCTACCCCATTTCTGGTGGTCCCAGGCCCACGGGGAGGGGTCTCTGAGGGTCCCAGCCCCACTCTTGGGGGTCCAAGCCCCACTTCTGGGGGCGCTGTGTGATTTGTGCGAGTGGCGAGTGACGCATGGAGCTATCAAAGAACAGCCACAGCACGTAATGTGATTTTTGCCAATTTTATTTTGTCCCTTACCTTTGGCAGGCCGGGGTGGTGGCCAGACCCCTCCGGTTTGGGGGGCCCGGCGTGGTCCCTCGGTGCCCCGGCGGTTCTCGGCCCTTACCTTTGCTGAGCCGGGGGTGGTGCCGCTGCTGGTGCCGCTCCCGTTCGGAGGGGCTGGTACCGAGAAGGCGGCAGTGAGAAGAGGCGCAAGGACGGCGAGAGCGGCGCATCGGTGGATCCCCGTCCCTCCCAGCCTCCCCCCAACGACCACCCCGTGCTGGGGCTCCGGGCTGGCAACGCCGAGGGTCCGGCCAGTGCCAAAGCTCCAGGGCTGCTGGTTCTGCGGGCTCGGCCGGTGCTGCGGCTCTGGTGTTGGCAGCTCCGCTCTCCTCTGCCTCCTCTGCTTCCTCTGCCTCCACTGGACCTGAACTGATCGCACAGCACCTGCTCCTGCTTTATATAGGCAGGCTTAGCTCCGCCCCCTTGCCCGCAGCCAATGGGAGCAGAGTGCAAACAATGGGGGGCGGGGAATAGAGCAGGACAGAGCAATGTGATTGGCCAAGAGGGTCCCAGGAGGGGCGGGGCCTGGGTGCACTGGGCCTGGTCACCAGGAGCCTTCACATTGCCTTGGGGCAGGGCCAGGCCAGGGCATCTCGGCCCTCCTGGCCCCGGGGGATGCTCCGGCCGGTGCCCTCCTTCCCCAGGGTCCGGCGCGGAGTCGGCATGGCTGCCAGTGTCCGTTGTCGTTGCCCTGGGGGATGATCCGGCCAGTGTCTGTCCCTCCTCCTTCCCTGAGCTGGGCCCCACGGTCAGGGCACCCGGCTGGCTCTCTCCTTCCACATCCCACCGTGATCCAGGACCAGGCACAGAGGAGCCCGTGCTGCTCCCACCTCCCTCGCAGCCACACTCCCCAGGGGTGTCCCCGTCCTGCCCAGGGGACTGGGGCTGGCACTCGGGTGGGGGCTGATGACGCCGTTGGGATTAAGGCAGGAATTGGGGCTGAGTTTGGGAGCTGGAGCTGAACCTAGGCTGGAGTTAGGGCTGAATTTGGGATCAGGGCTGGGGTTAGAGTGTCCATGCCCTCCCCGAGCCACCAGAGACAGGGACAATGCTTTGGTGCTGCTTGGACACGGCTTTGTTCAGGAGGGAACATCCATGGGCAGCTCCCCCAGCGTTCCAGATGGGACAATCCCCTCCTGGCTGCAGAATGCACCGAGGACATCCAGAGCAGCTCGGGAGGGGGGTTCAGAGCCAGGAAATCGGGGAGCCGGGCAGCTCCTCCTCAGCGCTCCGTCAGGGGAGGCTTCGTGCCCGGCTGCTCCTTGGCCGGCAGGAGCTGGCGTGGGTCAGCCACCTTCACCTTGAGGGTGCCCTGCAGGGGGACACGGGGCAGTCAGGGCATGTTCAGGGGTGCCAGCAGGGTGTTTGTGGGGCAGTGCTGACCGGGAAGAAGGAATGGAGCAGCAGGAGCAGCAGGAGTGCCGCCAGCCCCAGGCCGAGCCACAGCAGGTAGCGCCAGCGGACGCCGTGGCAGACAAGGCTCAGTGGAGATGTCAGCCACAGGAACGAGGACTTGGGGTGCCTGCGGGGACACCGGGCTCAGCCACCGCCTGTCCCCGGCCCACCAAGAGCTGCTGGCCACCGTCCTTGTGCACGGTGCAGGGCCACCAGCCCCGCGCCCTCCTTCTGCGGAACAGGTTCAGGGGCGAGCGCTGCCGCGCTGGGCACGGCACCAGCACCGGGAGAGCCAGGCCAGGGGGAGCCAGAGCCAGGAGAAGCGGGCCAGGGAGAGCCAGGCCTGGGAAAGCTGGGCCCAGAAGAACCGGGGCAGGGGGAGCCAGGCCCAGGAGAACCAGGGCAGGTCCTGCAGCGTGGCCCGGCACAGGCGGGCGCTGCAGGCCGGGTGGGGCAGCTGCGTCAGCTCCAGCTCCAGGATCCCTGCAGGACAGGGCAGGGGACAGCTCTGTCACTGGGGGGAGCTCCTTGTCACCTGGGGGAGCTCCTTATCACCAATGGGTGCTCCCTGTCCCCACTGGCTGTCCCCTGTCCCCTGCGGTGTCCCCCCGGTGGTGACACGGGTTCTCACCCAGCAGATCGTCCACCTTGAACTTGTCATTGTCCCACACCTGCAGGATGAGCTTGGGCAGCACCTTCAGCAGCATCTCGTCCAAACTCCACACGTGCTCCTGCCCGAGGACACGGCAAGGTCGCACGTGTCCCTGGGCTGTGTCCCCACTCTGTCCCCTCTCTGGCTGTCTCTGACCTTGCGGCGGATGGCGCAGAGCTTCTCGGCCGCCAGGAACTCGAAGGGGAACACGAAGCGCCAGTTGAAGGCACCGCGGCCGTTCAGGGAGCGATAGTGGATGTCAGTGTGCTGCTGCTGCTCGGAGAGCCCATCCAGCCACCTGCAGGGACACCGCTGTCACCTCTGTGCCACCCCCCAGGGGACACTGCTGTCACCACTGTGCCCACATGGATGGGGACACCCTGGGGTGACAGGGACCCTGGGGATGGCTGATAGGGACCCTCTGGTGACAAAGGACCTGCAAGGGGCTCTGGAGTGAGCAGGACAGAAGCTGGGGGGTGACAGGGGACATGATGGGGACACACCCGGACACGTAGATGTCACTCATGCGCTGGCCCAGCAGGTTGATGTCCCCAGGATCCATGTCCCGCACGTTCCACACCACGCAGCGCAGCTCGTACCTCAGGAGGGGACAGGGACAGGTCACCTTCCACCCGGGGTGGCCCTGTCCCCACGGGGGGTGGCCCTGTCCCCACAGGGGTGTCCTGTCCCTCACTCACCCCTTCGCCTTGTGGGGGTCGATGTTCACAGGGGGCCCAGGGGGGCCAAGGCTGGTGGGGAAAATGTCCACCCACATCTGCACCTTGCCCTGGGGACAGCAGGACAGATTGGCACCAGGCCCATGTCCCCGGGTGTCCCCCAGTGTCCCCTCTCTGTCCCCACGGCCCCAGGCTCCTCATCACTGCGGGGTTCCTTTGTCCCCCCAGCACCTGTCCTTGTCACCCCCTGGCCCCATCACCCACTCCTGGGGTCCCTGGCATCCACCCCAGCGTCGCTGTCCCTGCGATGTTCCCATCCCCACGTTCTCTGTCACCCCAATGTCCCCATCACCCCTCCCCGCCAGGTGTCGCTGTCACCCCCAGCCCTGTGTCTCTGTCCCCGGCGTCGCTGTCACCTGCTCCAGGCCGGGCTGGGCGCGGCTCTGCAGCCCGCGGGTCTCCAAGTGCTCCGGGACGAGCTCGCACAGGTTCAGCACGTGCAGGGCCAGGCGCTCCCGGGGGCCCCGGCGTGTCGCGGCGGGGGGTGGCCCCGCTCTGTGACACCGACCCACCTGTCACCCACCCGACAGCCACCTCACAGACCCCCCCAACACTCCCAAATTACCCCAGACACCCCAGACCCACCCAGATCCCCCAAACCCCCCCCGATCCCTGGAAAACACCCCAGACCCCCCCCAAACCCCCCCAAACCCCCACCAGACCCACCCCACATGCTCCCAAACCCCACCAGATCCCCCCAAAACCCCCCACACCCCCCCAAGCTCCCCCAGTCCCTCCCCTCACCCAAGTGGCGCAGCTCGAAGCGCTGCCCGCTCAGGCTCAGGGCGGTGCCCCCGCGGCTGAAGCGGGGCCCGGGCAGCCCCCGGGTGCCCGCCAGGAGCTCCAGGGCCCGGCTGGGGCACAGCTGGTCCCGCCAGCACGCGGGGCCCGTGCTGGGGACAGGGCAGTGGCACCTCTGCTGGGAGTTACCCCTGTGCCCGCCCCTGGCCCTCTGTGCCATCTTCCTGTGCCCCCCAAACCCTCCTGTGCCCTCCAAACCTTCCTGTGCCCCCCCTCCTGCCCCTCCTCGTGTCCCAATTCCCCCTCTGTGCCCGCTCCGTGCCATCCTCCTGTGCCCACCATGTCCCCTCCTGGCCCCCCTCCCAGCCCCCCGTGTCCCCTCCCTGTCCCTCAGGACAGGGAATGGTTCAGCTGGTGGCACAGGGAGTGGGACAGGTGAGGACACAGGGACATGGCAGGACAGGGAGTGGGACAGGTGGTGGCACAGGGAATGGCACAGGGATCTGGTGGCACAACAGCACTGGGAATGGTGACCTGGTGAGCGCCCCCAGTGCCCCCTGGAGGTGACAGTGACACGGGCCACCCGCCCCGGGGGTGACAGTGCCGCACCTGCCAAAGACGGGCTCCAGGGTGTTGGGCACGTACTGGTCCCGCTGTCCCAGCGTCTTCTTGCCCAGCGCCACCCGCACGTAGCGATCGCTCTGGGGCACGGAGGGGACACCGCGGTGACACGGCTGCTCCGCCCCGCCCCGCCCGGCCCCGCGGGCGTCCCCGCTGTCCTCACCAGCCCGGTGACATCGCGGGGGGACAGGTCGAAGGCTCGCACGACGTAGACGCGCAGCAGGCACGGCTGCGGCTGGCGGGGCGGCAGGCGCTGGAAGCAGCGCGGCGCGGGGGCGGCTCCGCCCTCCTGGGGCACGGGGTAGATGCGGAACAGCCCCTGAGAGACCCTCGGTGCCCTCCGGGGGTCCCGCCCCGCGGCCACGGCGTCCCACGGGGAGGGGGGCTTCACCCACCTTGAAGCTGCCCACGGGCTCGGGGGCACGGCCGGGTTTGGAGAGAGGGAAGGTCTGGCAGAAATCCTGCAGCCCCTCGAACTCGGGCACCGCCTCCAGCTCGCAGCCGTAGATCTGCGGGGCAGGGCTGGCCTTGGATCAGACCCGGGGCTGCTCCCCACCGCGGGCCCGGCCCTTTCTTCATCCTTGTCCCATTCCCTCCTCATCCTCATCCTTGTCCCCTCCCCACCTTCATCCCTATCCCTGTCCTCACCCACTCCCTTTATCCTCCCTGTCCCTGTCCCCAGCCCTGTCCTGTCCCTGTCTCTGTCCCCATCCCTGTCCCCAGCTGTCCCTGTCCCTGTCCCAGTGCAGGTCCCAGGCTCTGGCTCACATTCAGTCTGTCCTCGTTGGTTCCCCACGGGAATTTGGGGTCCTTGTCCTCCATGGACACATAGAATTTGCTCCACCAGTCCTCCTCCATGTCCTCATTCTGATGAAATTTCTGGCAAAAGACTAAGGAAAGAATCCTGTGCCTTGCCCCCAGCAGGCACTGATCCCCCGAGCCCCAGCAGAGAGCTGCAGCAGGGCTGGCATCAGCCCCAGGGCAGATGCAGGAGCACGTGCACTGATCTGGCTCTGGGGCTGCTGGGGCCTTGTCTTTCCTCCCCTCCCTCCAAAGTCTCACGTCCAGCCCATAAACATTGCTGGCCCAAGGCTTCTCCACCAGCCAGCAGTGATGTTCTCCCCAGTGGCAATGGGAACAGCTCAGCCCATCATTGCAGCCAGAGGTCCTTCATGAGCACAACCTGAAGCAAGTTCATCAGCTGTCACTGCTGACATGAACAAAGCTCAGCTTGCCAGATGTTCCCTTTGTTTTTGTGTGTGATGCATTCATCACCAAAGTCCCCAGAAGACACTTTGAAGTGACAGATTGACCAGCAGCAAAGCACCAAGGCCAGGAACTTTTGTTTGCTCAGTGGGGCTGTAGAAGAGCACAAAGCCCAGCAGCTGCTGGGCAGAAGCACTTTTCCTCTGGGCTGTCCCTGAGCACCAAAGCACAGAGTCTTGTGTTTGTCAGGCAAGAGCTCTTTACCTGGTGACCAATGCTGATTGCTCCTTTTGAATCCAAAGCATGCACAAACACAGCTGCATAATTATTTCCAGCACATTGCACAGAGTTTGTCTGGTGGGCCAAGCAAGCAGTTACCAGTCTGCATGACCACCCAGAGTCCCAGACTGCATTGCTGGTAAATACACAGAAACCTCCAGTTCTGCTTCCTTGATGTGCTCCTGCTGATGGTGCTTCATTGAGCTGGGATTGGACCCTTCAGACTGTAAATGGCATCCTCCTTTTGGGTCTTGTTTCCAGGTCACTGTATTGCTCTAATCTGCATTTTCACTCTTTCAGAATTTTAATTGCTCCTTTTCTTAGAGCAGCTCTCATTGAAATGCTAATGAAATGTGTCCTTTTTGGGCTAAATCAGAATGTTTTCAATGGAAAAGAAACCGAAGAACCACACAGCAAATTCAACAGTAACTATTCCTTGGTCTTCAAGAACTGCTCATTCAGCTCAAAACTGTGACACTTTCTTCTGTGCCCTGTGGTTTGCTCCGTTCCTCGTGCTTCCATCAGGCAGTGAGCTGAGCAAAGACTCCCCTTTGCTTTGTTCCAGGGGAAAAAATTATCCACACAAAGCTCCACGGAGAAGCTGTGGATGTCAACGTTGGGCTGAGCACAAGTTCCGTGGAGCTTGACAAGACTTTCATCACCATGTCAAGCCACAGAACTGTGTTCATTGAGAACAGGAGTAACATCACAGCCCACTTCCAGTGGAAGGCTTTTCCTAGTGAGGAAGAAGAGAATGAAGAGAAGAGGAGGTTGGTTTGAAAGATGCATTTCAGTGAGATCCATGGCCCAAGAGTGAAGCTAATGTTTGGCCTCAGGGGGGTGTTGGTGCTTTTGAAGGGTTTAGGCCAAGCAAACCATCCCTGGCACTGGGGTGTGTGTCCCTGGCCTTCAGGAGCTCAGCACTCAGTATTCCAGTTCCATTGATACTCAAGCCAGGGATGGTATTTTGGGAAGGAAAGGTTGATTGCAATGACTGGATTTCCACAGGTTCTCACTGGGCTCTTGTCTCTCTAATCTTCTTCCTACATGACCTGACAACATCCCTAAACATTTCCTGAATTGCCAGCCCTTCTTTCCAAAGGTGATACACCCTCTTCTTTCCCTTAGTTCCTTCAAAAGCATGGTCCAGGAGAAGATGGCAAAGGTGCCAGAAGACCCCATGCTGTTCTCCCATGACATTTTTTCCATCGAGCCAATGGTAAGTGATAGCTGAGAACCTCATTTTCCTCCTCCTCCTCCTCTTCCACTTGCTCCTCCCAAGCACCCTGCCCCCATCCCCCTTCCCCCGGCTGCAGTCACTGGGCAGATCCTCAGCTGGCCCCATGTGGTGGGAGGGAGGACATGGAGTTTCTGGAGTGGCTGCAGAGCTCCCTGCTCAAAGCATTTGTGCCCTGCAGGCTCAAGGCAGGGCTGGGAGCCTGACAAAGCCGAGCTCTGCTGCCAGGCTCGAGCTGCTCAAGGCACTGTGTGTGTGTCCCTGCAGTGTCACAGGGAGCAGTTATTGCAGGCAGGGGCTCCCCCAACACGTGGGGTTCAGCAGAGGCTGTTGGAGCACTGCCAGCTCACACACTGACCTGAAGCTTGCCACGGTTCCCTGGCAAAAGGAGGCCAAATTCAGCCCAAGGGTAATGCCAGAAATGCCAATCCCCTCCTGTAAGCATGCCTTGCACTATTTCTGAGTCTGCCTTCCAGTGTCATCTGTGAGCCTGGACACCAGGGTGCAAGGCTGAAATGGGCCTTTGGAGTTCTCCTGCACACAGGGACACAAAACCTTTTCCTTTTCTGGTGATGCAAGCAAACTGCCACGTGCTCCCATCAAGCAGAGCCCTGATTCTGAGTGCTGGCATTGTGAGAGATGATGAGTACCTGGTGTGTGCACAGTGCAAAATCCCTTCTCATCTTGGAGTAAAGCCCAGAATAATCCCAACCTCTGCTTTCTTTCAAAACAGCTTAACTAATATTTGCATTTCAAGGAAGGGCATCATGTTCTCTTCTTGATCACTCCTATGGCCCATCTAAGGCCAAGAGCCACCAGTGCACAGGGGCAGTTGCATCCCACTGTGGCTGCCAGCAGCATGATGGGACCAAGAGCTTGTGTCAGAGCAGCAGGAATCTTGTGGAGAGTGGGAGCTGATCAGCTGAGCATTGAGAGCTTCCAGCGCTGGGTTGAGCTGGGTTTGGAGGGTTTCCTTGGCTCCTTGGGTGGTTCACTCATCACTGATGCTCTAAACAAAGGCTTACAGGAGTGTGGTTGCAAACAAGCAGTGTGAAGTGTGCAGAGCAATGTTTTGCTGTCTCTCTCTGTTGTAGGAAGGAGAAATCGGGCCGAATTGTTCGGCCGAAATCAAGGTGACCTTCAAACCCCTGGAAGCACTGGAGTATGGAAGTGTGGCTTACTGCAGCATCTCAGGTGCAGCTCCTTTGCCCTGCTTCTCTGCCCCTCAGTGAAGCCATGGTGCAAGCCTGAGCCCACTGGGCTCCCATGGAACTGCTGGGAAGAGTCCCTGGTCAGCAGGGCAGTGCTGGCACATCCCCCCTGGCCCTGCAGCTTCCAGGGAGTCTCCCGTGCCAGGCCAGGACTCAGAATGCTGGGTCTGCCTTACTGATCCCAGAACAGCCCAGGCAGTGCAGGGAGAGGTTTTCATGCCGTGGCTTTGCCAGCATTTCCTCAAAGGCCAGAGAGCTCCAGAGCAGAAGAGCTTTAGTGAACAATCACTGAGCCCCTCCAGGCCCCTGGCCTCCAGGATGGGTCCATTTGACATGGATCCATCATCAGGTGGTAGGAGCTGAGTTAGAAATGGGCTCCCTGAGCCTGGACCACCTCCCAGTGCCCAGACAGCAGCAGAGCAGAGGTGGCTGAGCCCCACTGAGCCCAGGCTGTTTGTAGAAGGAACAGCCTTGGCCAGCACCTGCTCCTCTCCCTGTGTGGCAGTTGTCACTTTGCAGCTCTCAGTCTGTGCAAATAGAACACAGTGCTGAGTGTCACAAGGGGAGGACTTGGGCAACAAAGTCCTGTGCTGCTGGGCCAGGGAGTTTGGTCATTGCCAAACTCTGTGTGAGCTTTGTGTCTTCACTGAATGGATTTCAAAGCTGCTCTGGGTGCATGGGAAGGAAACCACAGAATCACAGTATGGTAAGGATGGAATGGACCCTAAAGATCATCTAGTCCCAAGGCCCCTGCCATGGGCAGGGACACCTCCCCGTCCTGGTTCTGGGCAAATCTGGGAGAGAACCCCCAAAGGGGCTCCTCTAGGAAATCGGATTCTATCGCCCCTCCCCCAACCGGTCTGGGAGAAAATACTTCCTTGGAGAAAAGTGGAAAAAACTGTTTATTAAACAAGAAAACCTAAACAATATTAAACAATAAAACCCCTTGCTGCTCCAAAAGAGATGACAAACCCAGAAAGTCCCCTCCCCAGATTCCAGTTCAGCTCACTCAGTCCCTTATCAGTCCCTCTGGCGCTGGAAATCCCGTGGCCCAAGCCCCGGCCTGGCCCACTGATGCGAGCTGCTGGTGCTCTTATGGTTGTTCAGTCCAGAGCAGGTGTGAACAGGTCCAAAGAAAGGGAAAAATAAGGAAAAAAAAAACCAAAAACCCACAGTCCTGGGAACTTCTTTGCCTCAGCTAGCTAAACTAACTAAAAGCAAAAAAAAAAAAAAAAAAAAAGAGAGCCCTGTCCTGCCGTCTGTTCATCTGCAGGCAATGCAGTCCAGGAGCAGGAATGTGTAGGAGTGAGTTCAGTGTCTGAAAAACAAACTGCGCGCCTCCTCTCCCCCCCTCAATCCTTGGAGCAAGTCTTAAAGGTGCAAAACTTACTATTCAGCATAAACGGAACAAGATGATTGGGGATAAAAGTATCATACAGTCAACCTAGGACATGTCCCCTTGGTTCCCATGGGTCCCAAAGTGTCAGAAGAGTCTCCATTGTTCCATAAGGCCCCCAAAGTCACTGTGCTCTCCTTGGTTCCACAGGGCCCCACAGTGTAACAATGGACTCTTGGCTCCATGAGGTTCTTCAGTCACAATGGTCTCCTTGGATCCACAGTGTCACCATGGTCCCTTTGTTCCATGAGGTTCTGCAGTAGAACACGGTCACCTTGGTTCCATGAGGTTCTGCTGTGTCACCATGGTCCCTTTGTTCCATGAGGTTCTGTAGTAGAACACGGTCACCTTGGTTCCATGAGGTTCTGCTGTGTCACCATGGTCCCTTTGTTCCATGAGGTTCTGCAGTAGAACACGGTCACCTTGGTTCCATGAGGTTCTGCTGTGTCACAATGGACCCATGGTTCCACAAGGCCTTGCTGTGTCACAATGGCCCCTTGGTTCCAAGAGGTTTCTCAGGGTCACAATGATCTCCTTGGATCCGCAGTTTCACCAGGGGCCATTGGTTCAGTGTGGCCCAGTGTGCCAAAATGGATTTTGTTTCCAGGGGGTTCTGCAGTGTCACAATGGACCCTTTGGTCCAGGAGTTGGCACAGTGTCACAGCTGACTCCTTGGTTCCGTGAGGCCCTGCCATCACCACATCTCCAAAACATCAGAATAAGACTCCTTAACACTAATTTGCTATTTAAGAGGGGATCATTTATTCAGGCCTGAGGTCTAGTGAGGGATAACTCCTAACCTATGTGGACATGTAATTCTCCAGTGTGTTGCTTATATAGAGTTGCTAAATGTGTATTACAATTTACCCATTACCATAAAAGCCACCCCATTCCCAGATTTAGTCCTGCTTTTGTCTATCACTGCATTCTTTAGCCAGATGTCTTCTTCTTCTCTTCCAACCATCCTTCCTGGGAAAGCAGCCCCTGCATGCCTTGGTCCTGTGCTAAAAGTTCACTGGCATGGTAAAAATTGAATTAACCCTTTTGGTATCAAGGCTGAGGCTTTGTGTGGGCAGGCAGAGGCAGGCAGGAGGCAGAGCTGTCAGCAAAGGAAGGGGCCAGCCAGGTGGGACAGCCGGGGGATGAGCACAGCCTGCAGGGACAGAGGCCAGGGCAGGGACACCGTAGGACAGCCTGGGCTGCACAGGGCACAGGGATGGGCAGCAGCTGCCAGGCCCTGACAGAGCCAACTTGGGCAGCACTTTGGCCATGGCTGCTGGCCCTGGGCCTGAGGCCATGAGGGGACAAGTGACCCTGGCAGCCCTGGGGCCTCATTGCCTCCTTGTCCCTGCTCAGCAGCCTGGCAGGGGCTGCCCCATGGTCCTGCCCTTGGCATTGCCCATCCCCACATCCCAGTGCCCATCCTGGGAAGAGCCCTGAGCAAGGAGGGAGGGACAGGATCTGCCTGGCCAGGGGCTGGGGCTCAGGCCTTGGCCCTTTGCATTCCTGAAACACATCCCCACCATTTCCCTCATCCAACCCCTGGCACTCAGAGCAGCTGAGGAATGGAGTCACATCCAGGGCTGTCCCCAGGGCTCAGGACTGGGGCCAGGTCAGTGAAATCTTTTTATTGCTGATCTGGATGAGGCCATTGAGGGCACCCTCAGTCAGTTCCCAGGTGAGCCCAAGCTGGGTGGGAGTGTGGCTGTGCTGGAGGGCAGGAAGCTCTGCAGAGGGATCAGGACAGGCTGGAGCCATGGGCCCAGGACAGTGGGATGAGGTTCACCAGGGCCAAGGGCCGGATCCTGCCCTGGGCTCACAACCACCCCAAATCCCTGACTGCCCTGCCCCTGATCCCCACAGCCTGTCCTGTTTCCTTCATCCCTGCATTGCCAGGGACTTTCTGGGACAAGGGAGCTCTGCTCTGGCTATGGAGGGAGGTGCAAGTGCTGCCACTGGATTGGGAACCACAACTCATCAGGTTTGTGTCCTTTGGGGGTCAGGAACTGGTGGGACTCAGAGGCACAGAAAGTTTTTCTTCATGGCCAACAGACCATAGATGAACAGGTCACAATTTAATAACCATCATACTCTTCCCTGAGCCATGTGCAATATCCCAGCAGTGTCTGATGAGTCCAATACCCACAAAGTGATTGCTGAATTAAAATTAATTTGAGACACACGTGGTTCTGAGATAGATATAAACACAATTAAGTTCTTGTATCAGGATGCTCGTCCTGGAGTGAGGGCAAAACAGCACAAACAATTCCTGATTTGCAAAGCTGTCAGTGGTGGATGGAGAAGGGAGGTCAGGCTCCTCCTGCTGTTGAGGAAATGCTGAAACCAGCCTGACTCATTTCATCTCCTCCAGTCCTGGTTGCTCTCCCCTTTTTCCCCTTCCACCCATTGGCTTTTGTCTCCCACCAGGCCCCACAGGGAAGAGCCTGGCTCTGTGTTCTCCATCACCTCCTTGGTGGCACTGCCAGGCTGGGATGAGGAGCCCCTCAGCCTTCCCTGCTCTGGGCTGGACAAGCCCAGCTCCCTCAGCCTCTGCTCACAGCCCAAGGGCTCCAGCCCCACCTTGGAGGCCCTTCCCAGACCCTGCTCCAGCTGCCAGACATCTTTCCTGCCCTGGGGAACCCAAACCAGGCCACAGTGACCTGGATAATCCATGAACTTTGTGTCCTGGTCACACAGCCCTGGCCCCTTGTCCCCATGTCAGGCTCTGGGGTGGATTCTGTGGAACATCCTTGGGTGGAGGCTGTGGCTCCAGGTGGGCCAGGGGGATCCCGTGGGACAGGGACCCTGCTGGGCATGGACAGCCTTGAACTTGTTGGGAGAAACTTTGAGGGGGATCTGGGGCAGAGTGACCAACCCAGTGACCTCACACAGCCCTGCTGGGATGTCACACAGCCCCTCTGTGATGTCACAGCCTGCCCTGTGATGTCACAGCCCATTCTCTGATGTCACACAGTTGGTCTCTGATGTCACAGCAGAGTCTGTGATGTCATAGTCTGCTCTGTGATGTCAGACCTCTGCCCTGTGATGTCACAGCCTTCTCTGTGATGTCACAGACCATTCTCTAATGTCACAGAGCGGGTCTCTGATGTCACACCAGAGTCTGTGATGTCATAGCCTGCTCTGTGATATCAGACCTCTGCACTGTGATGTCAGACCTCTGCCCTGTGATGTCACAGAGGCAGTCTATGATGTCATAGCTGCTCAATGACCTCACATAACCCACTCTGTGATGTCATAGCCCACTCTATGACCTCATGTTACCAGATGATAAATTGTCTCCACCAGGTGAGCTGACACCTGGAGCTTGTTCTCCAAAACCCCAGGCCTATGGAAACCACACAATGCCCATTGTGTGAGAAGGGGAACTGGAAGTTCACCAGCCTCAGTGTCCTGCCAGCTCAGCCAGGCCCACTGGAACATTGGGGTCCACGACCACCAGGGACCACCAGAGAGACCCCCAGGACTAAAGGGCATGGGTAAAGGGGAGGGGAAATATGTTAATGATTTTGGGGAAATGATTATCACATGTGTGAAATAGAAGAAGAAAATCACCAGATTTGCAGATGACACCAAGCTGGGTGAGAGTGTGGATCTGCTGGAGGGTAGGAGGGCTCTGCACAGGGGCCTGGACAGGCTGGATCCGGGGCCCAAATCCAACAAGGTGAGGTTTAACAAGTCCAAGTGCTGGGTCCTGCACTTTGGCCACAACAACCCCTGCAGCACTACAGGCTGGGGACAGAGTGGCTGGACAGCAGCCAGGCAGAGAGAGACCTGCAGGGACTGATGGACAGCAGGCTGGACATGAGGCAGCAGTGTGCCCAGGTTGCCAAAAAGGCCAAGGCTCCTGGCTGGATCAGGAATGGTGTGGCCAGCAGGAGCAGGGCAGTGATTCTTCCCCTGTGCTCAGCACAGCTTGGGCAGTGCCTCGAGTGCTGTGTTCAGTTCTGGGCCCCCAATTTAGGAAGGACATGGAGGGGCTGGAGTGTGTCCAGAGAAGGGCAACAAGGCTGGGGAGGGGTCTGGAACACAAGTCCTGTGAGGAGTGGCTGAGGGAGCTGGGGTTGTTTATCCTGGAGAAGAGGAGGCTCAAGGGAGACAAGGCAGTGTCAGGGCACAGGTTGGATTGGATGATCTCCAAGGTCTTTTCCAACATTGCTGATTCTGTGATTCTCTGAAACCACCCTTGGAGCAGTTGCAGGATGAGCCCTGGGCCTCCTCTTCAGAAGCTCCAGCAGCCCAGGTCCCTCAGCTTCTCCTGCCAGGCCCAAAGCCCATCCTGTCAGTCCTGCAGAGCCTCTGCAGCTCCTCCTCATTGCCCAGAACAGGGAGCCCCAGAGGCAGACACAGCAGCCCAGATGTGCCCCCCTGGCCTGTGGTGCTGATGGCAGGGGAGCAGCAGGAGGCACTGCAGGAGCCTGCAGACAATTCCTGCAGCACTTGTGGGATGATCCTGCTCCCCAAGGGACGTTCCCATGGTGCCAAGTCAGGAACTGCAATGGGGAGTGGGGCCAGAGAGGAAGAGGCAAACAGGGATGGGCTGTTTGCAGGAGAGGGAAGAGGAGTGGGCAAACGGAAGAAATTTGTAGCAGGAAGAGTAAGGAAAGCAAAGGTGAAGCCAAGGAAATGCTCAGGGCAGTTTGGGGTTGCCTGCCAGGCAGCCCTGGCTCTGAGTAACAGCATCTGCAGTGGGACAGGACACTCCCAGCTGATGGGAACAAACTTTCTGGCTGACTGCAGAGGCCAGGACAAAGCTGAGTGGTTTCCCTGCTGTCCCCAGCCCCTGCTGGCCCCAGGGGCTGATGGCATTTGTGCTCCCTCAGGTTCATGTCCCCACACCAACAGCATGGGTGTGCTCCCCCTGCTCTGTGCAATGCAAACAGGGGCTCCTGAGCCAGTGCTGCCATGTCTGTGCCTGCAAGGATGGGGCACCTGTGTGAGCTGGGGGAGAGGCCAGGGCTGCAGAGGGGGGATGTTGTTGGCAACTCCATGAGGACGCTCTGGGATGCTGCCCTGGGCTGTCCAGCACACTGGGGATGGATCAGCCCCTGCTCTGCTGCTCCTTCCCATCTCCCCCAGGGCCCTTGCAGAGCACCAGCCATGCTGTTTGCCCCACTCTGCCCTCGGCCACCCTGGGGCTGCTCACGGGGGTTTTCTGTGCTGAGCATTGTTCCTGGCCGTGTTCTTGAGAGAGCCTGGGCAAGGAGCCTGGAGCCCCCAGGGCCTGGCCTGAGGTGTCAGCGCTGCCCCAGCAGTGCCCATGACCTGTCCCTGCTGCAGCCCTGGCACTGCCACCCCCAGGGCTGTGCCCGGCCCCGAGAGCACTCAGGCCCTACAGCAACACCAGGGCCACCAGGGCAGCGGGGCAGGGCCACGGGAGCAGCACTGGCAACACCAAGTGCTGCTGCTGCTGGGCACAGCTGCTGTGCCAGCACTGATCTGCCCCCAGCTCTGCACACAGACATTGCTGCTGCAGCTCCAGAGAAGTCAACACAAGGGCATCTCTGCAGAAAACTTTTCTGGGAAATCCTTCAGTTCCTTTAAAGCCACCTAAAGTGCAGCCCCGCATTGGAACAGTCTTTGGCCAAAGGGAAGGTAGAGAGAAATGAAATCAGAAATGGCACAAGGAATGACATTTATTTTTGGACAATATGAAAAAAGTAAAACAAAGAAAAATTACATGAGAAATGAAACCAACAAGAAGTATCAAAGATGACGTTTATTACAAGTGATTTGCAGAAACTGGCCAGCAGTTTAATGTTTCTGAAAGCAGCCAGAAATCATTCTCCACACTGCAGCCTTGAGCTCCTGGTTCCTCAGGCTGTAGATGAGGGGGTTCAGGGCTGGAGGCACCAGCGAGTATAGAACTGACAGGGCCAGATCCAGGGATGGGGAGGACATGGAGGGTGGCTTCAGGTGAGCAAATATGGCAGTGCTGGTGAACAGGGAGACCACAGCCAAGTGAGGGAGGCAGGTGGAAAAGGCTTTGTGCTGTCCCTGCTCAGAGGGGATCCTCAGCACTGAAGATCTGCACATAGGAGAAAACAATGAACACAAAACAACCAATGGCTAAACAGGCACTAACTGCAATGAGCCCAAGTTCCTTGTTCTTTGAATATGAGCAGGAGAGCTTGAGGACCTGGGGGACTTCACAGAAGAACTGGCCCAGGACATTGCCATGGCACAGGGGCAGGGAAAATGTGTTGGCTGTGTGCAGCAGTGAATAGAGAAAGGCACTGGCCCAGGCAGCTGCTGCCATGTGGGCACAAGCTCTGCTGCCCAGGAGGGTCCCGTGGTGCAGGGGTTTGCAGATGGACACGTAGCGGTCGTAGCACATGATGGTCAGGAGGGAAAACTCTGCTGAGATGAAGAACATAAATAAAAAAGAGCTGTGCAGCACATCCTGTGTATGATATGGTCCTGGTGTCCCAGAGGGAATTGTGCATGGCTTTGGGGACAGTGGTGCAGATGGAGCCCAGGTCGCTGAGGGCCAGGTTGAGCAGGAAGAAGAACATGGGCGTGTGCAGGTGGTGGCCGCAGGCTACGGCGCTGATGATGAGGCCGTTGCCCAGGAGGGCAGCCAGGGAGATGCCCAGCAAGAGGCAGAAGTGCAGGAGCTGCAGCTGCCGCGTGTCTGCCAGTGCCAGCAGGAGGAAGTGGCTGATGGAGCTGCTGTTGGACATTTACTGTGCCTTGACATGGGGATCTGTAAAAAAAGGAATCATGGAATAGTTGGGCTTGGAGAAGATTTTAAATATCCCAGCACAGCTGGGGACAACTTTACCCCCACTGCCTGCCCAGGGCTCTGCTGCCTGGAGCTGTCCCTGCCAGCAGCTGCTTCCCTGTGCCCAGGGCTGGGCCCTGCCACTGCTGCAAGTGTCCAGCCCAGCCCTGGGGGCTCAGCTCTGCCCTGCAAACCCCCTCTGGCACTGCCCAGGTGCAGCTCTGGCTCTGCAGGCTCTGATGGCAAAGTCAGATCTATCATGAGGAGGCTGGAAAAGCAACACTGATGCTGCCTCTAAGGGGCCCTGTGCTGATTTCTGTCACTGCCTGGTTTACTTGCGATATATTTTTTTTATTTTCAATCTGAACTGAGAGATAAATATCTTTGGGCAATTTCCCATCCAGGCAACCCAGAGCAGTAGATAAAGAAAGCAGGATTTTCCCTTTTATGCAGCCCCTCCCTTGCTGTGCTCCCTGTATAATCTACATGGAAATGTTCTGCAGTTAAATGCCATGATGGGAGCAGTCCTGAACAATGCAGAATCCTCCCCACAGAAGGAGAAGCCTTACCAGCTGTATCTTCCCAGCCAGATCTTGTCCCCCAGAGCTGGGAGCAGCTCCCCAGGGCTGGCTGAGAGCTGTCCCTGGCAGGCAGCAGAGTCCCTGCCCCAGCACAGTGCCCTGGGCTGCACGACCCTGCTCTGCAGGACAGCCCTGGGCACCCCTGGCTGCTCTGCACAAGAGAGAATCAGAGAATGTACTCACAGAGTCTGCAGGCATTGGGATGTTGCAGCTTTAGGAGATGGCTCCAGGAGCTGCAGCTGCATTGTCCTGCAGCCAGAGGTTCCTGTGCCAAGGGCTGGCAGTGATTGTGCCCCAGGCACTTCTCAGCACCTTCCCAGCCCTGACTGATTGAAGCTCTCTGTGCCTCTGTGCTGTGCCCGGGGTGGCTGCAGGCAGTGCCCCAGCCCTGCTGGGCTGGGAGAAAAGCTTCTCATCAAGAGAAATGTGCTTTTGAAGCTCTTCTTGGTTACCAGGAGCTGTTTCTGTGCCAGGAGCCCAGCCCAGCTCAGCAGCACAGACACAGCACAAGGACTTTAATGACCCTCTGGGGCTTTGTGCTCAGGCTCCTGACAGGGAGCTGAAGAAACCTCTCCAGAACTCCAAGTCAGAATCCAACTCCAAAGTTTCTTGAACTTTTAATGGGTCCCACTGAGGGACACAACTGAGAAAGTGTCCCCAGGCCCCAGGCAGAGCAGAGAACTGGAGGCAGTGATGACAGGTGGGGACAAAGAGAAGCCAAGTCTTGGTGCCCTGGGGCACAGCAGGGTCTGTGCCACCAAGGGCTGGGAGGAGACACCTTGTCCTGTGGCACTGGGGCCTCCTGGCAGAGCCCCAGCCAGGCTGGGCACTGTCAGCCCCTTGTCCTGCCCTCAGCATCCCCCCCTAGCCCACATCCCAGTGGCCTCAAGGATCTGCTGGAAGGAGTCCCTGGGGAGCCTTGCTCAGCAATGGCCCTGGGGGCTCCTGAATGCTCCCAGGGACTGCAGGGTTTTCAAAGGACTTTGGGTTTGGCTTTTGCCTTGGAGTTTCTGAGAGGTGTGAGCAACCATGGCCTCCAATTACCTGCTGTAATTAGTCCCTGGAGAGGCTTTGTCTGTAACAACACTCAGTGGGGCTCATTAATGCTTCAAGGTACTTCAGTTCTTTTAAGGTACTTGGTGTTTCCCTTTGGATACAGACTCTGTGAGAGGTTTGTGCAATCATGGCCCCAATTATCTGCTTTAATGAGTCCCTGGAGAGCTTTGTACTGACACTCAGTGGGGCTCATTAATACTTTGAGACACTCAAGGTGTTTAAGGTACTTTGGAATTTCCTTCCCACACTGAGTCTCTGATAAGTTTTTGTGCAGTCCTGGCCTCCAATTCTCTCCTCCAAGGAGCCCATGAGGAGCCTGTGTTGGGTATGGACCTCAGTGGGACCCATTCATGCCTCGAGACACTTTGGGTGTTTTTTCTGCCTTTGGCTCCTGGAATGGTTTGTGCAATCTCCTCTCAGGCCCTGAGGCTCCAGGGCTCAGCTCCAAATGCACAGTGAGGCTCATTAGGATCAAACAAGTCCTGACAAACCATGGCTCTGCCTTGATTTCCCTCTGCTCCTGTGCAGTTCATCAGGGAGGTTTCTGTAGTGGTTTTGGCCAATGCATCAATAAGTGTGGTGGGTTCAGAGCTGGCTAATTACCAGTGCACTCACTGGAATATCCTTACTCATTTCCTTTGTGAGATAGGAGTAGGACAAAGGCCAAGTAGGCTCAGAACTTTGAAAGGATATAAAGAAAATGTTATTAACAGTAGCTAAAAGAGCAATAAGAATCAGAACAAAACTTCCAGAAGTCTTCTCTCCCTACAACCTTTTCTTTCTTACTGACAATGTGAGGAGACAAAACCTAAAATTTTCAGTCAGTTTACCACCTCAAGAATATTTTTTTTTTAGTTCACTTAAGGAGAGAAGTTCCTCTGTAAGTGTTGTGGAGACTTCTCCACAAGAAAACTGTTCTCTCAGGGCTTTTAATTTCCATGAATAGCAGCCACCTGGAAAAATTTGTGAAGTCCCTCCCATTTTTCACATCTTTTCCCACAGCTGTGTTTATGCGCCATGTCAACTTGTGGGGTATTAGTTTAAAGATGAGCTGTTTAAGAGCAGAGGTTCTCTTCATCTATTTCTGAAATCATTTTCATCTTTGGGAAGAGAGGTCTTGTCTCCCTGAGGGCACAGGGTCTCATCACTCTGCTCTCTCTCTGTACAAAGTTCTAATGGGATCACAGCTACTTCAACATTTGCTTCCTTTAGCATGGAGGCCTTTGCTGAACAAGTCATCTCCCCATACTTTTCATGCATCATAGTGAAAAAGAGAATCTGATGGATCAATTACATCCTTCCCCATAGCTTTACAAGAGGATTCCAGCCCCAAGATCAAGGCATCTCCTCATCCCTCCCATCTGGAACTCAGCTTCCTCTTCACGGACCTCGGTGTGTTCACATTGCCCCTCTCTGTGCCTGAACTTTGTCCTTTTCTCTCACTCGAGGGAGGATGGAAGCACTGACAGAGTTCATATCTCACCCGGGGCCTGCAGATGGTTCCGTGACCCCGGCTGGGCTCGGTCCTTGGGCCGGAGCTGTTTTACCATGGAGGTTTCTGCAGCGGCTGCGCTGGGGCTGTGTCAGGATGGGCCGCACTGGGGCAGGGCCAGGATCTCAGCAGCCAGGCCAGAACACAGCAGCAGCACGGCCGGGGGCCGATGGCTTCTCCTCCCCCTGCCCGGGGGTTGTGGGTGAACCCCAACGGTGGCAGAACCTTGGCCGAGCCGGCCCGGCCCGGGGCTGCTCCTGGGGCCCGGCGGATCCTGGCTCGGCCCGGGCTGGCGGCGGGGCAGGGCTCAGCAGTGCCCAGATGTTGGAACTGCAGCCATGGCCCGGCCCGGCCTCGGCCCCGCGGCCTCCCCTGCCCTGCCCGGCAGCCGATGGGGCCTGGCGGGGTCCCTGGGAAGGGGCCCGGCCCCACGGCAGGAACTGCCTGGGCTGCCCTGGCTGAGACGGGGGCTGGGTCAGCCTTGTTACCTCTGTGATAGCCAGAAGGGAAAGAGACCCTCCCAGGCTTTTTCATCTTTAATGTGTGTCTTCACAGGGCTGTGTACAGTTTCCTTAGTGGTTTAACAGATTGTCAGTTCTCAAAGCTAATTACTGATTGGTTTTTTTCATTGGAGGAAATTGCTTCTCTTAGAACATCACTTCAGTGAAGCAAAACCACCAAACAGCACAGAGCACAGAGTTCCATTGTCCATATATAGTGGTCACATGCCCGATGTTATGAGTTAAAAAGGGTTACCCATTTTTTTAAAAAAGGTTGTAGAAATACACGTTTAACCCATAGTGGCAGAGGAGAGTTCTTTGTTAGCTTCATGTTTTAATGACCTATTAAGAGTAGGTCGTTAACTCAGTATTGTTGAGAATTCCCCTTTTTGTATCAGTACCACCCTGCCTGGGCCAGGTGGATGGCCAGTGAAAGGAGGGAACAACGGCAGACATGCAAAGTAACCTCAGACTCAGCATGCCACGGGAAGGACCTCCACCACACTTACCGAAAAAAACCCAAAAGTGACAAGCCAATACAGAATTAGGAGATCAAAGTGATGTCTAAACATGAGGACAAAGGTCCAGAGCCTGCAGAGACACTGAGAACCTTTGTTGCCCCTAGCCCCAGACTAAAAGGACCTTGGCTAGAGCCAGTACCCTAGACAGAAAACCCAAGAAGCAGAATTAGGGGAATATCCCCACTGCTTTTGTGGGGACAGTACCCCCAGCTCTGCCCCCTAGTCGACGAAGCTGCATTTTCCTCCTCCTCCGAGCCACTCCTGGGAGCGACAAAGGTGTGACCGCAGACCCGTCTTACCTCCCAACCTGAGCTGATAGCTTTTAATAAAGGCATTGAAAAGGAGAAAGATCTCCTGCCCTATTTATTTCAGTGCTGGTCTCTCCCTGCTGGATGCTGTGGATGAACTCGTGAATGAGCTGTAGGAGAAGGGCAAGAATCCGGGGATGTTGCATGGAGTGCTCCACACACGGTGCTCGGCTGAGCAGGGACAGCAGGCCCAGCCCAGGTGGGGATGGCTGCAGGTACCTGAGCTGTGCTGCGGAAGCGGCCACGGCTGGATTCCTGCTCTCCCGTGCGCTCCACGGCTGCATCTGGCAAAGAGCAAGCACAGACAGAGCTGAGGGGCTGCGGGAGAGGCCGGAGAATACAGCCCAGCCCTGCGCTCCCCAGGCAGGGAGAGCCCCGGGATGCCCCAGGGGGATGGAGCACGGCCACTGAGGGGTGTCTGCGCAGCCCCTCTTCCGTCCTGTCCATGGGCATGTCCCCAGGGCATGGGATGGCATGGGATGGGACCAAGTTGGCTGCAGGCTCCAGCCCTGCGGCCCAGCTCTGCCACTCACCCTCCTGTGGTGGCTGGAACGGCACCACCTCTTCAGTCTCCTGCGCTGGGGCAGCTCCAGGGCCTTCTTCCTCCTCCTCCTCCTCCAGCCAGGCCAGCTTGGGCACTCTCGGGGGTCTCTGCTCCATGTCACTGACTGGAGATACTTGCAGGAGAGATGTCCTGGAAAAGCTCCGGGGCACCAAGTCCCACGCTCTGCCCTTGAGGGCAGCTGCAGAACAGAAGCCTCAGAAGGCCACAGGTCAGTGAGTCCTGTGCTCGGGCCTTGAGCTCAGCCTCAGGAACAAGGCCAAGGAAAAGCTCTGGGTCAGACAGGATCGAGTGCGCTGTGCGGGGGCTCCTCACGGCACCGCTCTGTCCCGTTCTGAGCCGTTGGGTGTTCCGAGCACCCGGGCAAGCTTCTATTTCCCACATGTCACAAAGGGCCCTTGGACACCGGCTTCCATTCCGTGCCACGGTGACTGTGCTGCAGCGTGCCACCCAGGGCCCTTGCACACACTGCCACCTGCCCTGGGGCTGCCCCCAGCCCACCCAAAGTGGCCCAGGTTGGAAGGAATCCCTGGCCCAAGGGGTCTAAGACAGCCCGACAGGATCTTTAGGAAGGGCTCAGACCATCAGCAAACGCTGCCCTGCTCTACGGGCTCCGTCCTATTCCCATATCTTTCCCTGAGAGCATTGTAATTTCTAAATTATAATCATTTGAAGGGAGGGGATTTACATTTTCCATTTCAGAGAAGGCTTCTGCCTTCCTTAGCAGACACCTGTCTTTTCAAAACAAGACAATTGTTTCTCATCTTGCAGATGTGCAGTTGCTGGGGAGCCCCCTTTTACACTAGGGACCTGGAGAACCATTCCCAGCAACTGGGAAAATCCTAGGTGCACCATCCACCCATAGAGGAGGTCTCCAAATTTGCCCCGAAAGTGGCTCCAGCTTTTATAGGCCAAGTGACTTGATGCTATTTTTAGCCCAGAAAGCCCTGCAGCTGATGGCACACTTCACAATCAGCAGGGACACAGCTAGGCCAATGCCCAGACCTCTGCTGGGAGGCTTTCTCCTCAAACACCTTTCAAACAAACCCCCATTCAATTCCGTGGGGAAAGTTTCTTCAAATTATACATTTCTGGCACATAACTACACAGGGTTATGTGAAAGATTCTAAAGCAGCTGCTTTGGAGTCAAAGAGCCAGCAATACGAGTCCTTGTCATCTGTTTGTAGCTAAATCACACTTCAGGAGATTTGAAGGAGTTAGGAAGGAGCTAGCGAGCAGACCTCTGAGTTTTTTAGATGATGCCATTTCTTTTCCTTATCTTCTACATAGACAGGAAGGGTGAGTTTGGCTCCCATCTCCACTGCACAGCTCACAAGGCCGCAAGACTTCTAGTTACAAGAGCTTCTAAGGATTTGTTGGCCAATAAGACACTGCTAACAAGAATATCTATGTTTTTCTTTCAGAGGTGAGACATCAGAAATAATGAAAATGTGTTGCATTGTAAACCAAAGAGTAAAAGAAACAAAAGCACTCACAGAAGATTTGGCAAAGCCAAGAGATGCCAGTGTAGCTTATCCTGTTGGCTGCTCAGTTATTGCAGCCCTTTGCTACTTTGCCATTTGTCTTATTTGGAGATTGTGCTCAGATAATTCAATGATGGGTACAAGATAAATCTAAAAAATCATAGCCGATCAATGATGCAAAATATTACAACTTAGGAAAATGTAAATAGATTGTGAAGTATTGACATCAGGGTGATGACAGTTACCACACAGAGACCAAAAGAAGCCCTTTTAACAAAACTTCAATTATATCCTTGTTCCTCAAGCCCTACTATCCATTTGTTTGGCTGATGTAGGATAATGTAAAAATCCTGTTCAAGAACTTGTATTGTTTATACTTTCCAACACTTCTGATGTGTTTTCTAAAAGCTGTGAGTATTTAGTTTGAAAAAAAATCTATTATTTTGGTAGTAACATTGCAGTTCTGTCTTTTCCTTTTGGTACTCAGCTGAAAAAATAACGGAAAAAAAAGAGCAGAAAAAGTTGCTGAGGTGGACAGTAGATCACAAAGTTACAGGAGACAAGTGCATTAATACTGCCACTGCTTAAGAGCATCTCTCACAAAAAGCAGACTGGCTACACTGTCCCAACTCCATCATTTCAATTCTCCATGTTTTGTTTCTTACTTTGCAAAGCTGAGCTGAGCCATTTTTACCTAATATGAATAACAACTAGTAATACACACTTACAGTTCTCTTGTATTACTGCAACAGCACTAGGTACCCTTAGAAGTTTTTTGGGCAATTGCAGTGCCATCCCTGAATTTAAACCAGATCAAGATATTATTTGTAGCTTATTCTTGAAGGTAATTTGTAGCAAAAGTCAAAAAATTATTGCAGATGGTCAGTGACTGGACTGTTATGTGTATGGGATGCACACGATGATTTAAGTACTGCTTCATTCTGTGTGACTCCAGGCTTTGAAAAGAGTAATCCCACTTGGCATTTGGACTCCATTTGGTCTCAGGAATTATGGAGCCAGAGTGACTTGTGAAAAAATGTCTCTGAAGTTTACAGCAGAGCTGAAGTGTACAGAAGGATGAGAATTCAATGAATAATTCAATGAATACTTAGAAAAAGTTTGAAATGCATATCCAGTTATCCCTACTGGCTATGTCCAGTGACTATCCACTGTTACAGTACAGTGCACAATGTCACCAGGAAAATTGTGAATGTGAAAGGCAAAACAGCCTTTTTGAGGCTCTTGTTATTTTCGTGTGAAGTATTTCCATGTATAATACAGGTGGCTCCTGTGTCTTGGTTTGGAAAGACAGGTGTTTGCTAAGGAAGGCAGGAGCCTTTCTTGAAATGGAAAAATGTAAACCCCTTCCTTCTGAATTGTTAAAAATTTGAAATTAAGGGGGGCTCTCAGGTAAAAATATGGGAGCAGGAATAACAGTTCTTTATTAGGGAAGTGTCAGTGATGGAGAGAGATGGGGAGACTGACTCGGTGATCAGAATCCGATTTTATTGTGGGATACAAGCACTTATATACTATTTTAGGGAGACTAGTACTGTGCACTACAGTGATTAGGTTAAAATCACAGACACAAACTTATGCATAAAACAACATCCCTTGCTTGCAGAGTTTAATGGGATTTTCTTTTTCCAGCAAACCCGTCTGATTTTTTACCAGCAAACCCTTCTTGCAATCTAGGTCTAATTTTTCAAAGTTCCGTTTGTTTTTGCCAAGGCATCCTGGTATCCAATCTCTTCTGTTAACCAGGTCCAAAGTCCATCATCTGTCTTCTGTCCTCCAACAGTCCAACATCTTAACACCTGAATTTTATTACTGACTGATGGGAATGGTTTAGATTGTAACCTCTGTCATCAATGTACAGCTCAGATTCTTAAGGAAGCGCCCTGAAGGAGATGATGCCTATTTGGAAAACGTGGGGGTTCCCAGGAGGGGGCACCCCTGATCCAGGGCATCGAGGCGCTGCCTGCAATCGTCCATAACCACCCCTAAGGAGCCTCCAGGGCTTCACCCTCCATGAGCTGCAGCAGACGTGTCAGGAAAGGTGACAAGAGCCCGTGGAATGGTCCTTGCTGCAGGCAGATTAGCCACTTGCAGCTCTTCAAAACTCCCTCCCATGAAAAGTAAAAAAACTTAAACCATTCCTAAATGTGAAAAACACATTCACTCTCCTGTGAAAATGTAAAAAGTTTAATAAAGGACAGTGGGAGACCAGGACCATGGAGCAAAGGTTATTACTGCCGGGTGCATCTTGGCACTCAGCCAGGAGCACCCTGTTCCCTTCGGAGATCCCCCTGAAATACCTTTTCCCTTACACCAGCCTGTTGCATATTCATAGACCCTCATGCATATCCATAAACTACTTCACATATTCCAGGAACTCTTCTACCTGGCCCCTCCTTGGGTCTGCCTTTTCAGAGCATGTGTGTTTCTTGGCTGTGGTTTTGGCTCCTTCTCTTTATCACCTCCAGTTTTGGGCCTTGGTCCACTCTGCCTTCAGATGGGGAGTGCTGATAGTTGGCAGATCTGTGCAGGTGTCCTCATCCTGTGTGCATTGGATGTTATCCCATCTCAGCAGGCATTTAACACAAGCAGCTATTTCTCTGTGCTTAATTAACAACAGAAATAAAAACTATATAACAAAGTTATTTAAAAAATGGTCCCAGACCATATTTGATCCCTGACAAGTTGATCCCAGTCTGTGTGGTCCTGATCCATATGGTCCCAGTCCATAGGATCCCAGTCCGTATAATCTCAGTCCAGTTTATCCCAGTCTGTGTGGTCCCAGTCCATAGGATCCCAGTCCATATTTGATCCCACTCCAGGCTATCCCGGTCTGGAGGGTTCTGATCCACAGAATCCGTCCATGTGATCCCCGTCCATGTGATTCCAGTCCAGGTGATCCCAGCCCATATTTGATCCCAGTCCAGTTGATCCCAGTCTGTGTGGTCCTGATCCATGTGGTCCCACTCTGTGCAGTCCCAACCCACAGGATCCCAGTCCATATCTGATCCCAGTCCATATTTGATCCCAGTCTGTGTGGTCCTGAACACACTCCCAGGGTCTGGAATTCCAGTTCCAAGCCAGGAAAAAATGTTCCTGCCCTTGAATTTCCTTGCTATCATCTCAAAAAATTAGAATGAAATTTTAAATAAATAAATAATAATTAAAATGAAGAAATTTTGATGAAAATGAAATATAGTAATTTCAACTCTTACTTACAATACTCCAATAATGATTCAATCCAAAACAGCAATAATTATTGCTATAAAATTCCCAATAAATATATATAAACAAATTATATACCAAGAAATACCTTTTGAAAGTTTTAACTCAATGGCTAATACTTTAGATAAAAAATATCTAAAAAAACTAACATGCAATCTAACACACCTTAGTTAAACAATTCATATTACAAATATACTAAACACAAAACCAAATACCACTATAATTTCTCACACATTTTAACCAAACAATTTAACTTTAATAACACCCTTAAATACTCTAAAAAAAAAACTAAAATTACTTTAAAAAATTTTAATTTCGGGTGGGTTGTTTCATTTGGATATTGGTTTTTGGATTGTTTGGGTTAGATGACTTAAAAAATGGGATTTTTATAGGAATTGAATCAGCTGAGAAGGTGGCACTCTGCAAACAAAACTGACTGAAAATGAATGGGACAGAAATCAGCAACTTTGAAAGTTTTATTTGCTATCAAATACATCCCACACACCCAGCCCCACACAATCCCCATCCCACCACTCCAAATTGGGATCCCACTTCTCCCAATCCCTTCCCAAACCCAACTCATCCGGGCAGCTGTGGAATGGAGTGAGTTTGGCCTGGGATTGAGTGGGGGGAAATTACTAGGATTTTGTGGCGAGTTTTGGGATTCTCGTGAATTTCTGGGGGATTTTGCGTGGTTTTTTTGGAATTGTTGAGTATTTAGTGGGATTCTTTGAGGTCAAGGTTTATTACGTAAATTTTTTGGGTTTCTTGTGGATTTTTGTGCAATTTGGGGGGGTTTTGTGGGGTTTTTTGGGTGTTGCCAGGATTTCTTTGGGTCCCGGGGTGGATTCTGTGGGACATTTTACGGTTTTGCATACAATTTTGGGGGATTTGTGGGGTTTAATTGGGATTTTGGCGGGTTTTGTTGGGATTTCAAGACACTTTGTGGGCTTTTATTTTGATTCTAGGGTGTTCTAACAGGATTTTGTGAGATTTAATTGGGATGTCGTGGGTTTTATAGGGACTTTTGGGGGTTTAATGGAGATTTTGGTGCCTCTCAGCCCTTCCCCACACCCAGGGACAACCCACGGACCACCCAAGGCCCCCCAAAATTCCACTAAAAATCCCCCAAATCTCCCCAAAAAAACAATAAGATCCTCCAAAACCCCCGAGAATCCCACAAAATCCCAGTGGAACCCACCAAAAAAAAAAAAAAAAAACCCTGCACAACACCAGTAAACTCCCTCAAAATCCAAAACCCCCCAAATCCACAACCCCCCAAAACCCAATAATTCCCCCAAAAACCCATTAATTCCCGCTAAACAACAAAATCCCTCAAAACCCAAAAAAGCCACCACCAAATCCCCCCAAAAATCCCCCAAAAAAGCCCCCAAAATCCCCTCAGACTCACTGGGGCCGTCCTGGATCAGGGGGCACCGGCCGGTGGAACAGGAGCCACTTCAGGGGGCCCTCGGAGCTTTTTGGGGAGGGGGCACCATGGGAGACCCCCCAAAAACCGGTAAGGGGGGGGAACCCCTGCTGTGACCCCTCCCCCTGAAACCCCCTGACCCCGGTTCAGGGTGGGCCTGGGACTCCCCCGGGACCCCCAAATCTCCCCCAGGACCCCTCCAGGAACCCCAAACCCCCCAGAGCCCCACAGGGTTGGCCCAGGACCCCCTGAGAGCCCCCAGACCCCAATCGGGCCCAGCCCAGGATGTCCCCTGAGACCCCCCCAGACCCTTCCCAAGACCCACCCAGGACCCTGCCAGGACCCTCCAGACCCCGCCCCAAACCCAACTCAGGCTCCCCCAGCCCCTCCCCAGACCCCCCCGGGACCTCTCCCCAAACCCCCCAAACCCTCTCCTAAAATCCTTCCAGACCCCCCCAAAGCCCCTCCCCAAAACCCTCCCAGGACACCCTCAAGACCCCCCAGAGCCCTCCCCAAACTCCCCCAGGACCATCCCAACACCCCCAGACCCTCCCAAGACCTTCCTACGACCCCTCCCACATCCCCCCCCTCGAGACCCCTCTTAGGACCCATCCGCACCCCCCAGGTCCCCCCACAATGCCCCAGGACCCTCCCCAGACCCCCCAGACCCCACCCAAAGCCCCGGACCCCTCCCCAAAGCGCCCCCGGACCCCCCAGGACCCTCCCCCGCCCCCCCGATCCCCCCCCAGGCCCCTCCCGCACCTGTCCCGCGCCCGGCGGTCCCGGCAGCGGCGGGGAACGGGGCGCAGCTTCCGGCTGGCCTCTGATTGGCCGGGGCGGGGAAGGCGGGCCTTGCTGAGGCGCGCTGTGAATGGTTGGTTCGGGGACGTGCAGCGCGGTGATTGGTCGGTTAGGCGGGGCGCGCCGCTATTGGCTGGGAGCCGGCGCACGCGGCTGAGGCAGGAGATTGCGAGAGGAGAGCGGCAGAGGAGGAGCTGAGGTGGGGTTGGGGGGAAACTGGGGGGGGGGGGGGGGGGGGTTTGGGGCGGGTCTGAGGCGAAAGGGGGGATTTTTGGGGGCATTGACTGGAAATAGGGGGGTGTGCAGTGGGTTTGGGGGGAATGTGGGGGGGTGTGAGGGGGCTTTGGGGGGTGTGAGCGGGCTTTAGGGAGCTTTGGGGGAAGCTTGAGAGGGTCTGGAGCGTTCTCAGGTGGGTTTAGGGGGATCTGAGAGAAATTGGGAGGGTCTGAGGGGATTTTGAGAGGAACTGGGGTGTTGTGAGGGGATCTGGGAGGTTCTGAGGTGGGGCTGGGGGAAATTCGGGGGAGTCTGGGGAGATTAAGGGGTCTGAGGGGGATTTGGGGCAGTCTGATGGATTTGGGGGCATCTCAGGTGGGTCTGGGGTGAATTTTGGGGAAAACTGGGGGGAGTCTGATGGTCCTGGGGAGGTTTTGGGGGTCTTGGGGAGTGATTTGGGTCCTGGAGTGGTCCTGGGCCAACCTTGGGGGGCTCTGGGGGTCCTGGGGGAGATTTGGGGGTGCCGGGGGGTCTCAGGCTCACCCTGAACCAGGGTCTGGGGGTTTCAGGGGGAGGCGGCACAGCAGGGGTTCCCCCTTCAGGTTTTTGGGGGGTCTCCCATGGTGCCCCCTCCCCAGAAAGCTCCAAGGGCCCCCTGAAGTGGCTCCTGTTCCACCGGCCGGTGCCCCCTGATCCAGGACGGCCCCAGTGAGTCTGGGGGGATTTTTGGGGGCTTTTTTGGGGGATTTTGGGAGGGTTTTGGGGATTTGGTGGGGGTTTTTGGGGAGAATTACTGGGTTTTGGGGGGGGGTGTTACATGGTTTGGGGGGGTTTTGTGGATTTGTGGGGTTTTGGATTTTGGGGGATTTAATGTAGTTGTGGAGGGTTTCTTGGGGGGGATTTATTGAAATTTTTGAGAGTGTTTTTAACTTTTGGTGGGTTCCACTGGTATTTTGTGGGATTTGCGGGTGTTCAGAGGGTTTTTTGAGGATCTTTTGGAGATTTTGGAGGTTTTTAGTGGAATTTTGGGGGGGCTTTGCAGTTATCCCCGGATGTTGGGAAGGCCTGAGAGGCACCAAAATCTCCTTAAAATCCCCAAAAGTCCCTATAAAACCCACGACATCCCAATTAACTCTCACAAAGTTCTGTTAGAACACCCTAGAATCCTGATAAATGCCCACAAAATCCATTGAAATTTCAACAAATCCCCAAAATCCTAATTAAACCCCACAAATCCCTGCAAAAATGTCCACAAAACCATAAAAAGTCCCACAGTCCCCCTCTTTGGCCCAAGACCCAAAGAAATCTTGGCAACACCCAAAAAAACCCACAAAAACCTCCCAAAATCCTAACAAAAAACTCCAAAAAATTCCTTAAAAAACCTGAACCTCCAAAGAATCCCACTAAATGCCTCCACAATTCCAATACACCCCCCCAAATCCCCCAATAATCCAAATAAACCCCCTCAAAATTCCAGAGAATCTCACAAAACCCTCACAAAATCCTAGTAAAACCCCCAAAAGTACAAAAAAACCTTAAAAGATTGCAATAAATCTCAAAACACCCCCCCACAAGGCCGATAGAATCCCCCAAAGTCCAAACCTACCAAAATCCACAAACCCCCCAAAATCCCCAACACCCCCCAAACTCAGTGATTCTCTCCAAAAACCCCAATAATTGCCCTAAACTCCCAACAAACTCCCCCAGCCCACTGGTATGAACCAGCTGTGCTCCACATGGCTCCAGTTGCTCTCTTTCACCCTCACTTTTGTTCCAGTCACTCCCAGTATCTCCCAGTGTTCCCCAGTTCCCTCCAGCATGTTCCCAGTCACTCCCAGTATCCCCAGTATGATCCCATTTGCTCCCAAGCATTCCCAGTCACCCTCAGTTTAGTGGCACTCACTGCCAGTATGATCCCAGTCACCTCCAGCATGATCCCAGTTCATCCCAGGATAAGCCCAGCAGTTTCCAATGGCCCCCAGCATACTCCCAGTCACTCCCAGTTGCTCCTAGCATGATCCCCGTTCCTCACAGCTGCTCCCAATCACCCTCAGCACCATCCCAGTTACTCCCAGTACATCCCATTTGCACCAACATGGTCTCATTTGCTCCCCACAGGCTCCTGCTCACTCCCAGTGTGATCCCAGTCTCCATCAGTGTGATCACAGTCTGCCCTGGCAGTCTGATCCCAGTATTATATCAGTACAAACCCAGCACAGTCCCAGTCACTCCCAGTATGATCCCAGTATAATGCCAGCACAAACCCAGTACAGTCCCAGTCACTCCCAGTACAATCCCAGTATGATGTCAGCACAAACCCAGTACAGCCCCAGTCACTCCCAGTACAATCCCAGTATGATGTCCATACAAACCCAGTACAGTCCCAGTCACTCCCAGTATGATCCCAGTATAATGCCAGCACAAACCCAGTACAGTCCCAGTCACTCCCAGTACAATCCCAGTATGATGTCAGCACAAACCCAGTACAGCCCCAGTCACTCCCAGTACAATCCCAGTATGATGTCCATACAAACCCAGTACAGTCCCAGTCACTCCCAGTATGATTCCAGTATGATATCAGTACAAACCCAGTACAGTCCCAGTCACTCCCAGTATGATGTCCATACAAACCCAGTACAGCCCCAGTCAATCCCAGTACCATCCCAGTCCAGCCCAGTCCCTGGCAGCGCTGCCACTGCTGGGATCCCCCAGCCCTGGGTGCGTTCCTCCCTCCCGGAGGTGCCGAGAGGAGCCCCAAGGGCTGGCAGTGCCCAGGCAGGGTCCCCAGCAAGGCCCAGTTTGGATGTGCAGCCCCCAGTTTTCCCAGTTTGCCTCTCCTTTGGCCCGGGCCGGGTTCCCCCCGCCCGCAGCGGCTGGGAGCAGCCGAGAGCCCCGCGCTGCCCATCCCGACCTGTCCCGGCTCCATCCCCGCTCCTTCTGCGGGAACGGGGCACCGAGGGTGTCGCTGCTGCTGGGGGAGGAGGAGGAGGGAGGGAAGGGGAGGGATGGAGGGGGAGAAGGAGGTGGAGATAAGACAGCAGAGGAGGATGAGGAGCGGGGGATGGAAGGAGAGGAGCGGGAGGAAGAGGAAGGACAAAGGCGGATCAAGGCTGGGCAGACAGAACCGCGCGCTCGAGCCCTGCCTGAATTCGCAGCCCCCACCTGTGGGATCATTGCCCCCCCATCGCGCAGGTGAGCGGGGAGGGGGAGCTCGGCCCTGATATCTCGGGGGGGCTGCCTGGGTTGGGTTTTTTGGGGGGATGTTTGGAGAATGAAGAATCCAAGGCTGAGTGGAAAAGGCCCCTTGGGGGGACATCGGGGGGTGCCAGTGGCGGCCGCCGGCAGAGGCAGCCTGGAGGAGCAGAGCCCTGTGTCCCCCAGGAGCCCAGAGTGGGGAGCCCAGAGAGGGGGGAGCGCCGCCATTGGCGGGACCCTCAAGAGCTGGAGAGGGGCAGGGGGGACTCCTTGGAGCCCCTGCAGCCCAGAGCAGAGAGTGAGGGGAGAAGGGAGCCCGGGAGCCCAAACAGCCCCGGCATCCCAGAATAGTGAGAGCGAAGAGGGGGGAGCTTTTGGGATTGCTGGGACTGCCAGCAGCCTGGGGAGGGCAGGCACCGAGGAGAAGGGGGACCCCCAATCCAAGTGTGATCCTGGCAGCTGGGACAGGGGGAAATCCTGAAAGCCACAGGGGAGGGACCAGGGACGGGAGCTCCTGGGAGGCTTTTTCAGGGCTGAATCTTCTTGTTTGGGAGTTTTTCTGGAGGCCGGGTGGCCGGGGACTTGTAGAGACAGACTCGGGCAGTGGGACCTTCAAACTCAACGTGTGTGGGGCAAGATGAAACAGGACAGCCTTACAAATATGATTGTCTGGCAAAAGATTTTGAGAATGTAGGAAGTATTAGCAAGATGGAAATGAAAGCAAGCTTTGAGATACCTTAGTTACTGAACAACTGGTAAATAATGGTGTGGCACGACGGAAGGCAATCCGCTTGTGATGAAACAATTCCCTCTGCTTGCAGACAGGTCCAAGGGCCGGAGCAGACCCTGCTAGCTCAGCAGAAGGGGTCCAAAGAGGAGTTTTTAGGCTTTAAAATGTAACACAGTATGGTGATGTAATTATTCTTATAGGCTGTATGTAAATGCTATAGAATTTGTATCTTGCACTGGATTGGTGAGTGAGAAATAGAGTATTCAACACAGGAGAAGATTTATTGTATTGTGACTGGAACCTTACTCTCTTAACACTCTTACCCTCTTCCTCTCTTACCCTCTCATCCTCTCTACCACTCTCTTCTCTCGGGCCTGCTCTGAGCAGTGGCTGGACGCTCCCAGCAGGGCCCCTGCACCCAGGCCCTTTGCAATGAACCCCAAGTTCCACAACCTGGCTGTAGAGATCTCTCGTCTCCGTCCGTCCCGGCTGTCCTACCCCCAACGATCCTACAACAGCTCATCCCTTGTTTTCCCCAAACCAGGATTTCCCTTTGCCAACCCCTGGGAGGCTCCAAGGAAGAGGAAGATGCCCTGGGACACTGAGGCAGGTGAGGAGGAAGTCAGTGCCCCTTTCCCCTCTGTGCTGCTCCATTTCCCAGCCCAGCGCAGCCCCCGGCTGCAGAACAGCCCTGCGGGGATCTTCTCCCCTTTTCCTGTGGCACAGAGGCAAATCCCATCCTGTCCTTGTCCATCCTCCCCCAGAGCAGGAGCTGAGCATGGAGAGCAGGGAGGACAAATCCCCACGGCAGAACCTGGTGGAAGAGGCTGTTTTGAGTGGCTCCACGGTGCAGGAACCCAACGGGGAGGAAAAGCCCCAGAGATCCCGCACGAGGAGGGGCTGCAAACGCAGATGGCAGGGATCTGAGGGGGAAAGAGCCAGCCTGGGCCGGGAAGGCGGCCGGAGATGGAGCCAGAGCTCGGAGCTGGTGCTTCATGAGCAGCTCCATGATGGGGAGAAGCCCCACACGTGTGGGGAGTGTGGGAAGAGCTTCAGGAGGAGCTCCAACCTGATCATGCACCAGAGGACCCACACTGGGGAACGGCCCTACGAGTGTGATCAGTGCAGGAAGAGGTTTCAGACCAGCTCCAATCTCCTCCTGCACCAGCACACTCACACAGAGGAGAGGCCCTTCCGCTGCCCCGACTGCAGGCAGGGCTTCAGGCAGAATGCCCATCTTGTCACGCACCGACACATCCACACTGGGGAGAGGCCCCACGAGTGTGAGGAATGTGGGAAGAGCTTCAGCCGGAGCTCCAACCTGATCAGGCACCAGAGAACCCACACTGGGGAGAGGCCTTACGAGTGTCGGGAGTGTGGGAAGAGCTTCAGCTGGAATTCCAACCTGATCCTCCACCAAAAGATCCACACTGGGGAGAGGCTCTACGAGTGTTCTAAGTGTGGGAAGAGGTTTCAGAGCAACTCCGATCTCCTCAAGCACTATCAGATTCACAGAGAGGAGAGGCCCTTCCAGTGCCCTGACTGCGGGAAGGGATTCAAGCACAGCTCCACCCTCATCACCCACCGGCGCATCCACACTGGGGAGAGGCCCTACGAGTGTCCCCAGTGTGGGAAGAGCTTCAGCTGGAGCTCTAACCTGACCCAACACCAACGGAGGCACCGGTGAGGGAAGCCCTGCGAGTGCCCCGAGTGCAGGAAGAGCTTCGTGTGCTGCTCCAGCTCCATCCCCCACTGGAGGAGCCACATTGGGCAGAGCCCTGGTCCCTCACATTCCTGTGATCCATGTTGGGAACACACCTGGCTGCCTCTCCTTTTGGTCTGGCAATGATTTTCTTGTGCCTCATCTTCATCCCTTAAAAACACCATAAACATGGTTAAATAAATGAAATTGATCAAAGATATCTAAAGTCCCACCATTTCTCAGATGTTTGAGGAGGAATTTAGGATTTGGGGACACATTCTGTGTGGAGTGTCCCTGTTGCTAAAAGGCAGGAATTTGATCTAACCCTTCTTGTGTTGCTAACAACTCCTCCCCTGGCCCAAACCCAAACTCCACCCCTGGCGTACCCTATAAAAACCCCATGGCCCTGCCTTTGCCCTGTTTTTTGGGGTCAGAAATGGATTCTGGAGATCTCTGAAACCAAGACCTGTCTCGTTTGTTCCCGGCACCGGCAGCTGCAGCCTCCCTGGGCACCATGAACTCTGGAGAATGGGGGCAGCCAGTGAGGACATGTCCTGGATTGCAAGATAAGTGTGTGTTGTGTTTGCCATCTGTCAGAGGTGGGGCAGTTATCTTCTGTGCATTGGGCAGTTTATCTCTTCCACAACCATTCCTCCCTCCAGGAGAGATCTGCTGTTAATGGGCCATTAATTTACAGGAGAGTGAACGTGTTTTTCACAGGCAGCTTCACAGAAACTGGAAAACGTGGGGGTTCCCAGGAGGGGGCACCGCTGATCCAGGGCATCGAGGTGCTGCCTGCAATCGTCCATAACCACCCCTAAGGAGCCTCCAGGGCTTCACCCTCCATGAGCTGCAGCAGACGTGTCAGGAAAGGTGACAAGAGCCCGTGGGATGGTCCTTGTTGCAGGCAGATTAGCCACTTGCAGCTCTTCAAAACTCCCTCCTTTAAAAAAATGAAAAAACTGAAATCGTTCCTAAATGTGAAAAGCACATTCACCCTCCTGTGAAAATGTAAAAAGTTTAATAAAGGACAGTGGGAGACCAGGACCATGGAGCAAAGGTTATTATGGCTGGGTGCATCTTGGCACTCAGCCAGGAGCACCCTGTTCCCTTCGGGGATCCCCCTGAAATACCTTTCTCCTTACACCAGCCTGTTGCATATTCATAGACCCTCCTGCATATCCATAAACTACTTCACATCTTCCAGAAACTGTTCTACCTGGCCCCTCCTTGGGTCTGCCTTTTCAGAGCATGTGTGTTTCTTGGCTGTGGTTTTGGCTACCTTCTCTTTATCACCTCCAGTTTTGGGCCTTGGTCCACTCTGCCTTCAGACAGGGAGTGCTGATAGTTGGCAGATCTGTGCAGGTGTCCTCATCCTGTGTGCACTGGATGTTATCCCATCCCAGCAGGCATTTAACACAAGCAGCTCTTTCATGAAGCTTAATTAACGACAGAAATAAAACCTATATGTTTATACCAAAGTTACTTTAACACCACACATATAAAATCCACTTTATTATCTGTGAAAAGCCAATATTATAATATGTTTCTATAACATTGCCCATATCTTTCCTTACCCTTTTGTTCCCAAGCGTGCAGCAAGGAGTGAAAACTGCCAGCATGGCACGGGGTTGCTGCCATCTCTCCATCACCCCGTGTCCCTCTCCCTTAAGAGCCTGGGTGAGAGATGAGGGGCTCCAGGCAGCTCTCCAAAATGCAGTTTATTGTATCCAAGATGTTACAGCAGTCCAGGGTCTGGTGACGGAGCCTGTGCCTACAGCTGTCAGCTCCAGCTGCAGGCAGGCCTGGAGACCCTTTAGCTCTGGTTACAGTGCATTATATACTCTGCTTTGCTGAGCATCTTAACACAGAAGAAACAATCTATACCTTTACTTTTATCTATAGCCTATCATAACTCCTGTAATTACCATATTCATATTACTATTCTCCAGTCACTAAAAGTTAGTACGTTAGTTTAAGCTAGAAGTTGTTTTTCAGTTTTCTTGCAGTGGAAAATTCTGAGACCTTTTTTCTACTTGCAACTTTGCTGACTTGCTTACCTGTGGAATCTTTTTGGTTGGTAAAAACATCTTCTTGTTTGAGGTGGGTTTATCCTTTGCTCTAAGCCATAAAAACCCCTTGTAAGTAGCACACCCTTTGCCTTCTTAGTTACCCAGTGAGACTGGCTCAACAATTCTTCTATGTCAAAACTTGGTTCCATCTCTATTCCTTTTTCAGATTCTACATTCAAAAATCTTTCTGTCATGCACACATATCTGTTAAAGTTTCTTGTCGAACTTTCATCCTTCCCAACACTCTGTGCCACCCTGTCTCTCTTTTCCTGAGGGCAGAACAAGGGACAGAATCCATCCAGAGGTGACATGGGAGCGCTGCCGTCCTCTCTCCATTCTGTGTCCTCCTTTCCCCCCCATCTTTCCATGTCCCCCCTTCCCTGCCTGTCACTGCTGAGTCAGAAATGACACGGATAAATGAGTGTCACACTCCATGCATCTTCAGAAGGCCAATAATCATCTTTATTAGGAAACCCATTTTTTTGTACTCGGTCCTGATACAGGTGGACCTGATTGGTTATTTTACATTTCACATGATTGGCTAGTTAAGAAAACCCCTTGGGGTAAACAATCCATGAGGAAAACAATTGTCACAAACACCACCTGTGAGGTTGTTCAGAATTCTTCATCTCCAGCTCCCTAATGTTTCCCAGATGGATCCATGGGAAATCTTACCTGGATTGTGTATCCACACCTACCCGGGAAGGTGACGGCCGCGCCGTCCCGGGCCCTCCCTCTAGAAATGGCGCTTACCACGCTGTTTAAGGTTCCCCTTTTTCCTGCCCAGGTCCTTCTTTTCCTGTCCCCAACCTCCCCTTCCCCCCTGCTGTTGGAACCCAGGGCACAGGGAATGTCTCCCTGCCTGTCCTGAGAAGTCCTGATCCCCAAGAGATCACTGCTTTTAACTTTTGTCCATGGAGAAAGCTTCCAGGACTTTGGGAAGAATTGGGATCTATGAGTGTGTGAAAGAGAGATTAGTGTAGTTTATCACAGGGTGAAAAACTGAGAGCTTTGGGTTTTTAGTATGAGGATGGATAGAAGGGAGGATTTTGGGCATTGCCTGATCTCCTTCTTGTTCTTCATCTCCTCCATTTTCTGCCGTGTTGGGAGCACAGGGTGATTGGTTGGAAAGAGCTGCAATGCAGATGCTGAGTGGTAAACAAAGAATTAGTTACTGGTAGAAAGGTAGAAATAAAATGTGTTCTAAGAGTTAATTGGACAAAATAATTTTAAAAGACGTTGAACCTGTGTGTCCTGTGACTTTTGGTGCCTTCTCTTTGTACGCTAAGTCTGGTGTGCAGACGGTGTGCTGAACTTTTGGTAAGAGAAAAATAAACAACAGCCTGAAGACCAAAAAAAGCAAAGGTCCCGTTTGTTTCTCAATTCTGGCACAGACCTTTTTAGGGGTGTCCCCATCAGGGGATCCTCGGGGGAGGTTCACACCTCCATCCCTCCCTTCCTCCCTCCCTCCCTCCCTCCCTCCCTTCCTGCCCCGCTGCTCAGCCCTGCTCAAAGCCCTGCACGCTCGTTGCTTCACAAAAGGACCCAAAATTAACCAAAATCCACCCAAAATTACCTCAGAACCCATCCTGAGGGGCTCTGGGTGAAATTTGAGGGGCGTTTTGAGGGATTTGAGCAAACTTTGGCTGGGTTTGAATCCTTCACCCGCTTGGGCATCCACAAGGTACTAAAACCACCCAAAATTTCCTCCAAATTAACCCAAAATCCACCAAAAATCGATCCAACAACCAGGCAGCTGGGGGGAAAATTTTGGGATTTTGAGATTTGGGGGGGATTTTGGCTGGGTTTGAATCCTATGCAAAATTTTGTGTCCAGGAAGTACCAAAACCACCCCAAATCAACCTAGAATCGACCCAAAATTACCTGAAATTAACCCCAAATTACCTCCAAATCCGTCCTGAGAAGATTTGGGGGTATTTGGAGGGATTTTAAGGGAGCATTTTGAGTGGGTTTGAATCCTATGCCTACTTCTGTATCCATAAGGTACCAAAACCCTCCACAATCCACCCAAAATTACCTGAAATGAATGAAAAATTCATCCTGAGGGGGTTGGGGGGGGGTTTGGGTGGGGTTTGAGGGGATTTGGGGGTTTTGGGGGGGATTTAAGGGGGCTTTTTGGCAGTCATCATCATCCAAAAAACAACACCCCCTGCCAAGCTGAGACCAAACCCTAAGGACTGTGCCTCTCATGAAGAGGAGATCAAAGAACTGCTCCCTTTCTGGGGAGGTGATCAAAAGCCAGAGGAGACTGAGCTATTAACTCATTAAGTTAAAATGTATTCATTTAATCAAGTATCATCATTTCTGTAACTTTATCCTTTGTGATTAAGTGTCAAATGCTTTTCTATTCCTTGTTAATTTAGCTGAATATTACATTTGGTTTTATAAACTATTAAGTCACATTTCTGATGTTATATATGAGGTCCCATATGTCTAATTTATAAAACCAGAAACTGAAAATTTAGCAGCAGTTTTAACTGCGATAAAATAATACAATCAAATAGAATCCACTAATTACAAAAGGAAATTTGGCAGTGGTTTGGATAAAGCATAAGCAAAACCAATCGATCGGGGTATGGGGAGGGCTTCCCACCCTGCCTGACATTCAAAAGGCAAAAGGATCCAAACACAACTTATGTACTGTGGGCTAATACATATTCATCAATATTTTCCTGTAAATCTCCTCCTGTTTCTGATTCTTGAAATCAACATCACCACACTCACAGCGCATGCTCCCGCTGTGGCTAAGGGGGCTTCTGGCTCTCTGGGGCTCTCCCTGGAGGAAGGCTGACAGTCTTCCTCACTGTCCTCTGAATAACCTGACAGGCTGTGCATGTGCCCCAAGTCCTGTGTTATGTAAGTAAGCACTATGCTCCAGTTAAGCCTTATTATTTTATAGATAAGAACACTCTTTTATGCTCCCTGTCTGGAATTATCCCAATGTTATTCATGTCATGGCCGATCCTGTCCTGGGAGTTGTCTTAACTTCATCTTGATGCCAATTCTGACTCGGGAGTCTTCCTAACTTTTGTTCATCAAGGCCAATTCCAATCTCCTGTATCCTGTTTCCCACATGTATCATCTACAAAGAAACCCATCTGCTTCATACTATGAATCACATATACCTTTCCAATTTTCTTCCCAAAATATTGATATAATTACAATTTTGTTAGCACAAACCACATCCATTTATCACAATTTCCCCCATCTTCTCTCTGGATAATATTAATTCATGCTTTTTATTAAAGACTGAATTTTGGTATCTTCTACATCCCACAAATCCATGTTTTCACACTCCCTCATTTCTCTTTTTGATCAAATTTGATACACGGTATTTTACCTATGCAGGAAATAAAACATGGTATAGACCACAATAGAGTCCAGCTGGTATAAACCACCAGATTTTGTTAGCACAAACATATCCATTTATCACAACAGGCCAAAAGCTTGGAAAAGGATGAAAGAAATGCTCCGATGACGACGATAACAAACAAAAACCAAAATAATTTATCTTTGACAGCAAATGAACACCGGCCGCCCTCCAGCCCCCCGAGCCTGGCAGGCCGAGCGGTGCCGTTCCCATGGCATGAGGTGCTGGCAGCCTGCGGAGAGAAACCAGAGAGCCACGGTCAGTCGCAGCAGGCTCCTGTCCCCCTGTCCTGCCATGGCCTGTGCCCGGGCCAGGCTGCTGGCTGTGCTCAGAGCCCAAACCTCCAGTCCTAGTCTCTGTTTTTAGAGAAGGGCAGCATGGCAGGCCATGTTCCACCTCCTCCGCTTAATCACGGCACAGCAACTCCTCAGCAGCTGCAAGAGCGGGATGCCCGTGTGCCCGCTGCCGCCTGCCCAGAGCCCTTCTGCCAGCTGAGCTATGGAGCCGGGTGCCCACCTCTGGAGAGCTGCTGCCAGGAGAGGAGCCGATCCTGCACCAGGTCCTCGTCCTTCTGGAAGGGGCTGTCCCTGCAGACCGTGACCCCTGGGGTAGTGCTGGCACTGGACGTGCTCCACAGACGCTGCAGGCGCTTCCCCATCTGGTCTGGGCACCAGTTGAAATCCTCCTGGGAAAAACAAAGAACAATTGCATGGAAGTCAATTCAAAACAAGACCTGGAAACAAGAAAAAGCACAAAGCCTGTCACTGTTTCACAGGCCTGAGGAGGGTCTGACAACTCCATGCGAGAATTAAACCTGCCCAAGGGTGGAGAAAATCCCCACCTTTCCCACGCGTAAACGTACCCCCCATCCACACGGATGGATGCTTTTGTCAGGCTGGCTGCCCCTGCCTCAGCCCGTGCCAGCCTGGCTGGCAGAAGCTGTCAGCAAGGCCAGCAGCCGGCTCCCCTTCCACAACTCTGCAAGCAAGGGATGTTGTTTTATGCATAAGTTTGTGTAGGTGATTGTAACCTAATCATTGTAGTACACATCACTAGTCTCACTAAAAAAGTATATAAGTGCTTGTATCCCACAATAAAATCGGATTCTGATCCCCGAGTCAGTCTCCCCGTCTCTCTCCATCGCTGACACTTCCCTGATAAAGAACTGTTATTCCTGCTCCCATATTTTTACCTGAGAGCCCCCCTTAATTTCAAATTTATAACAATTCAGAAGGAAGGGGTTTCCATTTTTCCATTTCAAGAAAGGCTCCTGACTTCCTTAGCAAACACCTGTCTTTCCAAACCAAGACACAGGAGCCACCTGTATTATACATGTGAATACTTCACACGAAAAGAAACAAGAGCCTCAAAAAGGCAGAACAGCTTGGTAATTTGTAGAAAGTAACTCTGATCAAAAATAAAATGTGTGAATAGATCGGTCTAAAGATGACATTCACAATTTTCCTGGTGACATTGTGCACTGTACTGTAGCAGTGGATAGGCACTGGACATAGCCAGCAGGATAACTGGATATGCTTTTCAAACTTATTCTTAGTATTCATTGAATTATTCATTGAATTCTCATCCTTCTGTACACTTCAGCTCTGCTGTAAACTTCAGAGACATTTTTTCACAAGCTTCTAACAAGTTACTCTGGATCCATAATTCCTGAGACCAAATGGAGTCCAAATGCCAAGTGGGATTACTCTTTTCAAAGCCTGCAGTCACACAGAATGAAGCAGCACTTAAATCATCCTGTGCATCCCATACACATAACAGTCCAGTCACTGGCCATCTGCAATGATTTTTTGACTCTTGCTGCAAATTACCTTCAAGAATAAGCTACAAATAATATCTTGAACCGGTTTAAATTTAGAGACAGCACTGCAATTGCCCTAAAAAATTCTAAGGGAACCTAGTGCTGTTGCAGTAATACAAGAGAACTGTAAGTGTGTATTACTAGTTGTTATTCATATTAGGTAAAAATGGCTCAGCTCAGCTTTGCAAAGTAAGAAACAAAACATGGAGAGTTGAAATGATGGAGTTGGGACAGTGTAGCCAGTCTGCTTTTTGTGAGAGATGCTCTTAAGCAGTGGCAGTAGTCATGTACTCATCTCCTGTAACTTTGCTCCTTGTGATCTACTTTCCACCTCAGCAACTTTTTCTGCTCTTTTTTTTCCTTTATTTCTTCAGCTGAGTACCAAAAGGAAAAGACAGAACTGCAATGTTACTACCAAAATAATAGATTTTTTTTTCAAACTAAAAAATACTCAGAGCTTTTAGAAAACACATCAGAAGTGTTGGAAAGTATAAACATCACAAGGTATTGAACAGTATTTTTACATTATACTAAATCAGCCAAACAAATGGATAGTAGGGCTTGAGGAACAAGGATGTAATTGAAGTTTTGTTAAAAGGGCTTCTTTTGTTCTGTGTGTGGTAACTGTCATCACCCTGATGTAAATACTTCACAATCTATTCAAATTTTCCTAAATTGTATTATCTTGAGATCAGCTATGATTTTTTAGATTTCTCTTTTACCCATCACTGAATTATCTGAGCACAATCTCCAAACAAGACAAATGGTAAAGTAGCAAAGGGCTGCAATAACTGAGCAGCCAACAGGATTAGCCACATTGGCATCTCTTGGCTTTGCCAAATCCTCTGTGAGTGCTTTCGTTTCTCTTCCTCTTTGGTTTAAAATGCAACACATGTTCATTACTTCTCATGACTCGCCTCTCAAAGAAAAAGGCAGTAGCTGTTTTTGGCAGGGTAAGTTACATTTGCAAATTGGCTCACCTCCTTGGCAGCAGAACTGCATTTTTTCTTATCAAAGCTGCTCCTCAGCTTGAGTGGGGAGAAGGTGCAAAAGGATGAGAGAGGCTGGTGGAGCTCTGATGGTCTGAGGATCCAATGGTGCAAAGAGCTGGAAGGTGAAATACCTTCTCTTGAGTTCAGGGTCATTAGGGAAAGGGAGTGTGTGCCCGAAAGCTCAGTCCTGTCAGCCATATACACCGAGTAAAAGGTTTTTTTCCTGCACCTGTGTGTGTGGCCAATGCCAAGGGATGGCAGCTCTTTCTGTTGTGGGGGCATTGCAGCCTCCAACTGCAGAGTATGCAAACTGAGCTGCACTGAAATGTGTTCTCCAGGGCTCAGTTTTGGGGCTGGTCCTTGTAAACTTCTTTATTGATGATCTGGAGATCGAGATTGAGAGCACCCTCAGTAAATTTGCAGATGCCCAGTTGGGTGGGAGTGTGGATCTGCTGGAGGACAGGAAGGCTCTGCAGTGAGACCTGGACAGACTGGATCAATGGGCCAAGGACAAGGGCGTGAAATTCCGCAAGGCCAAGTGCCACATCCTGCAGGTCACCAGCCGCCTCAGTGTGAGCAAGAGTGTGCCCAAGGGGGCAAGAGGCCAATGGCACCTGGCCTGGATCAGCAGCAGTGTGGGCAGCGGGACCAGGGCAGTGCCTGCCCCTCTGTGCTGGGCACTGCTGAGGCCACAGCTCGAGGGCTGTGTCAGCTCTGGGCCCCTCGGGAAAAAGGACATTGAGGGGCTGAGTGTGTCCAGAGAAGGGCAGCAAGGCTCACAAAGGCTCTAGAAAACATGTCCCATGAGGAGTAGCTGAGGGAGCTGGGTTTGTTCAGTCTGGAGAAGAGGCTCAGGAGGGACCTCACGGCTCTCTCCAACTCCCTGACAGGAGCGTGCACTGAGGGGGGGCTGCTCTCTTCTGCTGGGCCTGCACTGAGAGCCAGAGGAAGTGGCCTCACGTTGAGAGGAAATTCAGGTTAGACTTTAGAAAAAAAATTTCACTGCTCAGGTGTTCAGGCCTGGGAATAGGTTGGCCAGAGAGGTGGTGCACTTGCCATTCCTGGAGGTGTTAAAGAGACCTCTGGATCTGACACTGGCAAATGGTTTAGTGGTCTGTGTTTGAAGTGTCAGAGCTGGGCTGACGTTGAACTGATGCTCTTCAAGATCTCTTTCACCTCTGACGGTTCTACAATTCCAAGCGCTTCCCGCCTGGCCGAGGGGAAGGCTCAGGGCTGTCCCGAGTCCGAGGGCGGCCGCACCCTGAGGCGCTGGGGTGGCGCTGCGGCTGCGGCGTCTCCTGAGGGGCCGGGCGGGGCTCTGCCCTCAGCTCCGCGAGATCCCCGCCCTCAGCACGGCGGGGCCTCCGCTGTCCTTCAGCCCGCAGATCCCACCCCTCAGCCCGCAGATCCCACCCCTCAGCCCGCAGATCCCACCCCTCAGCCCGGCGATCCCACCCCTCAGCCCGCAGTTCCCACCCCTCAGCCGGACAGCGCTCGGCAGCGGGCACCCGCCTCGCCTCGGGGTCTGCCCGGAGCCACCCGCGCCACTGGATCACAGGTACCCGAGCCGTGCCCCATTTCCCACCTTGGGACTCCCCAGCATTCCCACAGAAGAATGCAGCTGCTGTTTCTCTTTAAACTGTTGCCTTTCAACTCTCCCCCCCCCCCCCCCCCCCCGCCCTTACTTTAAATATGTATATGTTCTTTCCCTTTTATATTTGGGCTGATCTGGAGTGCTTGCTAAGGCTTCAGAGTGGAGCTCTGATAACGAGCTGTAAATCACACACGGCCCATCTGAGGGAGGAGGGTGTGAGGGAGCTGAAATAGGCCAGGACAGCCCCAAGTCCTGTTCCACAGCGCAGCGTCCTCACGGCCTCAGCTGCTGCTGTGGGGTTTGGTTTCCACAGGACGCCAACAACCCGCACTTCTCCCCTCTGGCCTTTGCTCCCTGGGTTTCGAAGGATAAGTCCTGCCCAGGCTGGCTGGTCTACTGACCGTGCCAGCCATGTGCTCTGGTGCTGCTGAGCACACACATTGACAGATCTGCACTTCTCCAGGAGTGGTTTCTGAGATTTAAAGCAATGTTACTGGGTTATTTTCCATAACTGATGGAGAAGAATTTTAGATGCAACATTTGCCAGCTGTTTGTTGAAGCAAATCTAGTTGTTTGTCTTTCCACCTTGCTCTGTGATGCAACAACCGAGGTGAGCTATTTGTGTCTAATTAATGTAGGCTGGCTTATCAATACTATTTTGCGTACCTCCTGTAGGTTGCAAAAGTCAAAAAGATGCAGGTAAAGGTCAAGATGTGTCCTTGTATACATCCAGTTTTAAACCCCTTGTGCTTCTTATATTGCATAATTGTATAAACATGTATTAAATGAAACTCTTCTGAAAAGCAATTAGCTCCAGAGCAAACTCATTTTTACAGGCTTCCTTTTGTTTGGGTGGGTGGTGTTTTTTCTTAGGCTGGCAGGGTGGTGGCAGTAGGACAAAAAGAGGTGAGGAAGGCTGGCAAGCTTTTCCTTGTTGTGGCAGGGTTGGGTTTGCAGGAAATGAAATGCATGTCTGTTATCACTTCTGAAAGGCTGCAGGGAGATGACCTCTCTCAATTCTCGCTGTGTAAGTGAAGCAGCAAAGGAACGGGGCAATCAGTAACTCCCAAGAGAAAGCAGGGCTGGCTGCTTTCAATGGATGGATGCACAGTGATGACAAGGATTCTGCTTTGAGCCTTTGCTCCACTTGGAGAAGGAAAATGAATCCATTCTTAAGCTGCATTTGCCACTGATTTAAAGTTTCTGCCTGGAGCGAAGTAATTTTTGGAGAAATTGTAAGAGGTTACTGTGATGCTTGCATCAACCTTCTCTGTTTGGGACTTGGGGCGTGTTTGAGGGAGCATCTTTGTGCCTCCAAAGCTGAATGTCACTCTGCTGCTCTGCTCTCAGAGGCTGCCCTGTGGGGTTTGTGAAGAAGCAATGCTGTGGGGTTTGGTGGGTTGCATGGTTCATGTAATGTGGCAATGTCTTTGGAGAATTTCAGTGGGTTCTCACTGTAAGGAACATGTCTCTGTGCTCACTGCCCTTGGTTTGATCAGTGCTGCCAGAACAATGCTGATGGTTTGGTGGCTCCTTGAGCAGCAGGAGGCCGAATGTTTTAGAGTGTTCACCCCCTAAGTAACATGACTTGGTCTTAGTGCCAGTTGTTGGCTGATGGCAAAGTTGGCCACTCTTGTAAGGAAAGTTGGATCAGCTTTGTTGTGATCAGTGACACAGAGCAGGGGATGTTCTTTACTGACAGTGCCCCTCAGGGGTAACATGGAATGACCTGATTTCTGCAGAATGTCCACTCTCAAAAGATGATCACCTGTTAGTTACAAATGCAGGGCTGTCATAAAAGACTGTATTTCCAAAGGAAAACTCTGCCATGTAAGAACGCATTCAACCGTGTGTGTGTGAGATGACAAAGTAAAAGCAGAAAACTAGGAAAAGTGCATTTTAGAAAAATGATGTCATTTCTACTGCATATATTATAAACACTGCTAATCTGAACAGAACTGAAAAAACTTTTTCCTTGCTGTTGTAGAACAAGAACAGAGATTTAAAAAAAAGGAACACTCAAAAGGTGCAGATAAATCAGTGTGGTAAGATATCTAATATAATTTGTCATTATAATCTGCATCAATTTTACAAAGTTTTAGTAGACTCTGATAGGCCTGTTGTGGGGTGGTGAGCAGTTGGGAGAACATGTTTTTTCCTAATTTCCACATTTTGGATACTGTATTGGCTATGCAAAGGGTAAATCCAATGTCAAACCTGCACACATAGTAAAACACACCATTACAAAGTCACTTTTTTTGTTTTTAATTTGCTAATATTTATCCACATTTTTATTGTATTTTAACTTCTTTAAGAACTCTCAGACCTTGTAATGGTTTACTGTTAACAATACCTTCTGTCACTGTTAGAAATAATTATCATCTAAGTCTTTTAATGATACCCCAAAGACTAAGAAGCAGATTTTCCAAGTCTGTTTTCCCACCCAGGGTTGTGTGTAGGTGCCCAGAGAATATTTTGTGTTCTGTTTCCAACCACGTGACTGAGGGCTCTGCTGCTGTGCTGCATGGTTTATGTCTCCTGTACCTCAGTACCACGGAGCAGCCTTGTGCTCTTGGACTCTTTCCTTACTACTCCACAGATTTTCAACTGCACCCTGAATTTTATTTGCACTCTGAATACTTTAATGGCTGTGTATTTTTTACACTTAATGCACCTTGCAATTGTGAATTTAATATTTAGTAGTTTACATCAGACTTACTAAGAGTTACTATTAATGAAAGGCCAGAAATATTAAAAGGAAGCTGTTACTCTGCAAAGGAACTCATGCTCAAATAACAAAGGATGGACAGAAATATTTCTAGGTTTGTTATTGGTGGCTGAATAGAAGTGATGTAGCTCCATTTTGGCTCACTTCCCCCCCTTTTTTAAAATACACCTACATACTGCATTTTGACAGGTTTATTCTAATACTGACTAGATTAATAGAGAGAAAAGATAACAACTTTAATGAAGCTTTTTGTGTTTGCTCCTAGATATGAAAACAGATCTGACCTTACTGCTGGAATGCCTTAAATCTCAGTTGGACTGCCCTCTGTCTCAGCAGGAGGCTGTGGTCACTGTCTATTCCATTTGCCAACAAAACAGTAAGAAAGGCTTTTCCTTAGAAACAATGCAGGCATTTATGTTCCCCATATATGCCAAGGAACTGGTGGGCACTGTAAAAATGTCTAAAGGACATAAGGCTTGAGATGTTGGAAAATCTTAGAAGCCTTTCATTTTGCAGAGAAATAGAAGCAAAATTTTCTGTTCTTTTTTCCTCTTGTAGGTGAAGCAAGTGAATACTTTGGAGGAATTGGTGGTTTGATGTTTAGAAATGACCTTGCCAAGTCGAGTGCTCATTGCATCGTAAAGGAAGCAGCTTTATTTACATTGGGGATTATTCTAGAGAGTAATGGCAATAAAAATAACACTGGTTGTATTTCTGAGTGTGCTATAGCCCCCTGTCATTACTTGTGCTCCTGCTTTGTCTCCATTTTCTTTTGGTCTCACAAAATGAGACTACAAGATTGTCAGTTGGAGCAAAGGCAGGGAAGGTGCCCCAGTTGCCCTGTCCATCCCCAGATTTGATCTGTGCCTTGCTGACTTGTGCACACAGGGTGTCTTTAAGTTACCAGACAGCTGCACTCCCCCTCTCCCTCAGCAGCAAGTGTTCAGTGACTCCTGGATTGTTCCAGAGCTTGCCAGGGTCCTGCTTGGTGTAGAACTCACTGCAGGGGGAAGCCCTCAGGCACTTCATAGTCCTGCCCTGTCTCTGCTCCCCACATACTGGCCACAACTGAAACTTAATAATTTAGGATGATGAGTAGCTTACTTGAGGTTTTCACTTTTTGTTTTCAGTGTCTTGTCAACAGACACTGTTGACAAGTACACTGTCTTGTGTACTTCTGAGTTGCTTGAAGAACTCATTTTATTTTGAATTAAAAAGGATTCTGATGTGAACTTGAAAAGAATGTCTGTTTCTGTCATCTTAGTACTGGTGTCAAATAATGGTAAGTTGGTTTTTTTTTCTGTGTTATGATAACTCTCCTTTTCTATTTGCCAATCTGCAGTCCAAACTTTGGAACATGCAATAAGCAATGTTGTGGTGAAGTGAATTTATAAAGATGAATGTTTGCATGTAACCGAACCTGAATTGTCGAAGTAGGTCATTGCTCACTGGGATTTCCTTAAACAGCAGAACGTGGTTTAGTTCTAAGAAGAGAGTTTGCAAATGCAAACCCATAGTTTCTGAGAGTGTCTAGAAAGAGAGAGACATGGAAAGGTTATTTACCAATATGTTGATATGATTTTGTATTTCCTTGTGGGGAGGATATGTGCTTAGGAAAGGGAATGTATGTATGTAAATTCAACTTGCTGTTAAGATTTTGTCTGCAGTTGCATTTGTCTCTGGAGTCTTGTGTGTGTTCTCTTTTAGAAAATGGGCAAACCCATGTCAGAGACACAGGCTGCATCAGCCTGCTGCTGCAGTTGTTCAGGTGAACAGGGCTGCAATTCAAACAGGCAAATAGTAGGCTGGTTAGCAGCTATGTTTCCTTGACTGTCTGGGCCTTGCTTGCATTTCCTTAACAGAACAACTCTCTCCACATCTGAGAAGAATCTGTCAGCTGAAAACACTGATCCCTGCTATCAGCTCTGGTCCTCAGTGTGCAGCACTCTCTGTGCCTGTGTCAACAACCCCCAGAACGGGACATGTTGCTCTGAAAACTGTGGAAGAAGTCCAAAGATATTCTCCAAATCGGTAACACTTTGGTTTCATTTTAACTGTTCAGCTGAAGTTGATTTCATTGCGTTTTGATTTGGGGTAATTTGTTTTTACTTTTCTAGAAGATAATCAGAACATTTGCTGTGGGGTTTTTCCCTATGCCAAAGGGTGGCTCGAGAGTTGCACAGAGCCTGAGATAGTTCGTCCCATCTGTTCATTTCTTGGTCTCACAGTTGCAAACAACTGGAAGTGCAGCTCAAGCTTTACACAGCTTTGAATTTGATAAAAGGAAGTTTAATTCAAGAGGTAAATGGGTTTTTCTTTCTTGTCAATCTCTACAAAGTCATTTGCTGTTCTTCCCACTTTTACTCTGACCACTGTACTCCACCATCTTTACTTACACTGTGCTGTGCTCAAGTCCACAAATAGCCACAGCCTGCTTACATTTGATAGGGTCAGTAAAACTGCTGGGAGCTGTTCTGATTAAAAGTGTGTCTAAATTAAAGTCCTTGTGACATGGCTGAAAACAATGACTTAGGTAGAACTCAGGCATGATGTTTGCCATTTGTGTGCACATATCAGGGTCATGTTTTCCTGGAACTATTTTATCTGTGGTTACTGCATTTCTTGAGATTAATGTATCTCCAGCTTCTGTTGTATAAGAAATGTAATGACTGACACATGCACAGAAAAACTCTGATGGACTTAACTTGGTGAAATGGTAAAAGAATTTGCAGACTCTGTTGCTTAAATCACATTTTTTTCTTTTTTCCACTGAGCAGATGTGCAGAAATCTTTTGTTTCTATTGGAGGATTGGATACATTAGCCAAAGCTCTCCTTGAGCTTATGCATGATTCCTGTTTGTGTCACTCCAGCATGAGACTTGCAGTGGTAGTAACAAAGACTCTGAATGCCTGTAATGCTACTAACTGTGAGTGGAAAGACATTTTTGATCTGTGGCAACTTTAAAATGCTATTTTTAAAGTCTTGTGCTGGTGGAAAAGTTGCAGAAATGAATGCTTAAAGGCAGTTAAGTTCTCCACATCCCAGTGGATGTTGCGATGCTTTTTAAAACTCAGAGGTGTAAGTGGGGAGTGATTCAGTTCATCTGAGGTGGATTACTGTCCCATTGTTGCTCAAATGAATGCAGTGAAATTTAAACCCAACTGAAAATTAAAACTGAGATGCTCCTGCCCTTGCTGGGTAAGTAAAGCTGAGCTCTGGGCCTGGATTTGACCAGTCAGTTTGGATCCTGGAGTTATGCGTGTGGCTGAATAATAAATTGTGTAGCTTTAGGAAGCTTTAGTCATTTAGAGGTGGAGCTGAATGGATGTGGTGTTTGTGCACAGCACACTCTGCTCTGGTTTGCTGGCCGGGTACTGCTCTCCTGATGAGGTTTTGTGTTTTCCACAGAAGGTTTGCAGAAACCTGTGATCCTGACGAGCCTGTGCTGTGGCCGTGGTTGCTGTATCTCACACTTCTGCCATAAGAGCTTCAAATGGAAGTTCCCAGAAGTTGAAAAGCATCAGCCTGCACTAGTTGTGAGGGTAGTTTCAGCTCAGTTGGGTGTGACAGGACTGGGCCTCAGCGTGGATGCTCTAGCAGTGGTGTTGCCAGTGCCAGGAAGGGCTTGCCCCCTGCTCTTTTTATGGCAGATACTCTGCGTGTCAAAGCTTATTCAACTCTCTCTGGCTTCATGCTGGAGCTGATCAAGGACATGGAGAAACTCAGCAGATTTTCCAGAAGCTGCACAGTGCAAAGCCCTCCTCATTCATCAGATCTTCTGCCTCCTCTCCGTGGAGCACAGGCTGGGAGGATGGGCAGGGCTGGATTTGGGAGCAGCACAGGAGGGGTGGGGTAATCTGAGCTGTTCAAGGTGGAGCAGGGCAGGGCTGAGCAGGCCCAAGGCTTTGAGGGCTCTGTACAGTTCCCTCCAAACCCAGCATTTGATCCTTGGATATTTCCTGTACACTCACAATCGACTTTCTTTTCCTTCCAATTATTTTAACCAACAGCTGCCATGAGTGTTGTCTTGGCAAAGTATCCCACTGTGTCAGAGCTGCTGAAGCTGCTGTCCAATGAGACACTGAGCACAGGAGAAAAAAATCAGTATTATTCTAACAGTTGGACACTGTACTGAAGTTTGTGGTAAGATTTGCTTTTTCTTTTTCCTGTCTGTCAGCTTCTCCTAAATTCTCATCCACTGACTCCTCTTGTGGTGTCACTTCATCAAGACTGGAACACGAGAGAGTGTTCAGTTAAATAATACAATGTCAGTATTTGGACAAAAAGTTTTCTAGAATGTTCCATCTTTAAATTTTAAAGCTTGTTAGCAGGAAGTGTCTTAAGTAGCTTTGAAAAGTAGACTCAATATGCAAGAATTCAGAGCTGGGCTTAGGTGTCTCAAGGAATAATTAATCCAGACTTGACAGCTACTACAATCCAGACCTAGCAAATGGGTTGTCTTGAGCACCCTTTTCATGGTCCTTGGCACATACAGCTTCTCTCCACTGCTTACAAGGCCAGGAATATTTGTAAAAGCCATGTAAGAGCATTGGTTTCAAGACACAGAAGCAGTTGGTGGCTCTAAAATGGTTTTGTCGTGTTCCTCAGGGCTTGCCCAAGCTTGTCTGGCACAAATACAGCACTTCAGTTGGTATTTTGTGGTAGTGCAAGCAAAGAGAAAGGGAAATTCATTTGTACTTGTGGTGTTTCTCATGTATGTTTAGAGAAACAAGAAAAAGACCTTGTGTTCAGAAAGTTTGATTTTTATCCTCTGAGTGCCAATAACATGTTCAATAATTAGCTCAAGAGGTCATAAATTTATTTTAACAGACATTTTTTCATTAAGAACTAGTGAAACAAGACTTAATGGAAAATGTCTTTTGAAAAGAAAAATTATTAAAAAATTATTTCAACATAAAAAAGGTTTTTCTTCAAATGCCAACACTGTCAAAATAAAAATGGTTAAAGTTTTTATTTCCTTTTTTTTGTTAAGTTTAAAGAAGAAAGAACTATGTTTAGCAATTATCCATGATATGATTCCATATGGGAATGAGAGCACAATAAAAATTCAGCCAATGACAGAAGAAATGAGGAGGAACAGATTGGCTAGACCAGGCTTAAGCTACTAATTTTATTTTGCTAAATAGAAACCTTGAGATTTTGATATTTCTGCATCCCAGGCCTCACAGAAATGTTGCATATCTACTCCAAGAGCAGGTCGTGAAAGAGAAGAAATACAGGAGTCATTATTCAAATGTTTTGAGCCACAATTAAATGAGCTTGGAACTCCATTGAATAAGTGGTCTCAGTCCTTCAGTTTTCTTACAGCAACCTGAGTTCTGGTCAAATCATCCTGTGGGATGTAAAGCTCTCCTGCTGTCACTGCAGCAGGCTCGGGTCTGGAGTGAAAATCTCTCTTTCTGCAGAAACTTGCAGAGAGTTGCCAGTATTGGCCCCTACAGTGACTGTAAGGTGAAGGTGTGTGGGGCTGAAACCAAACCTTTCCTTTACCATGTCCTGTTCTAGAAGAGAACCAGTGTGAGCTGCCTCAGAACAATGGTCTGCCACTCATGATTCAGATATTGACAGAATCTCAGGACGAGGAGCTCGTCAAAGCTGCTACTTTTGTGCTGCAGAGCTGCAAACAAATGAGTAAGCTTGCTGTGACTGCTTTAAAAAGGAGAGGGATTGTTTCCATCTCTGTGTTCTGCTGATTCCCCAAGTGATTTTAACTTCTGTGGCAGCTTTTTTTGTAATTCTGTATACTCCAAAAGATGTTTGTTTTCTGCACAGAAAGTTGCCTATTTGTCTTTAAGAACTGACTTAGGCAGAAAAAAAAAGAAGTAAAAATTCCAAGAGTGTTGCAAAAATGCATTTGTGAAACCTCTCCATGTAGGGCCAATTCTTAAAGCTTTCCCATCTCTAAATTGTGTGGAAAAGATCAACATTGTCATTTATCACCCAGGGGATACTTTCTTCCTGGGGGTGTACCACTAGAGGGAGGGAATAAACCAGGAGATAATCAAGCCTGAAATCACTGTGTCTGCACTGATTTCCAATCTGAAGAAATCTTGATCTTTTTTTTCTAAAGTAGGATGTATTTTTGGGCCTCCTGTTTCAGTTTTTTATAAATTATCTGTACAATCCCTCCCATGAAGCAGAGAGACCTTGTCCTCTAATCTCTAGAGCATGGAGGGTGTGCAGTTGCTAATTAGGAAAAAACAAACCTGTATCTCCATTTCTGTGCTGCAAGCACAACAGAGAGGTTTGTGTCAGATTGAGGTGTGGAGATTTGTCGTGTCCATTACTGTGGAGTTGTTTTTTTAAAAAAGCAGTGACTCATACTGGTGAAGAACCCAGAGTTAATTCAATGAAAAAGCTTTTTTTTCTTTCACAGCATCATTGTGGAAACAGTTTGTAGGAACTCTAATTGCAAGTTCACCTTTTGTAACAGCAGCTTATATTTCAAGTGTGTTAACATTTATGTAGAAATCTTAGTTTTATAAAAATTGTAATTTTGCATTAAATTATTGGGGCTGTCCCTTAGCATACAAAAATGTAATAAATGCTTCTTAAATGTTGTGTTTACATGATAAAATTTTATTTATTAATGTTGTTTTATATTTTATAAAGCTGAACAGTTGCTCTGAAATGATATGATAACTCATTAAATGTGAACAGTGCAGAAGAATTGGATATGCAAGTCAGAAAAAGATGTCTGCAAGATAGCTGGAAGAAAGCAAAAGTAATTTTACACAGAATAAACTCAATTGAAAAACAGCATGATGAGGTTGGCCTACTTACCGAAATGGGATAAAACTAATCACATCTTTCCAGAGTTTAAGGAGCAAGCAAAAGTAAAGCCTTAAGATAAGTTCAATGTGAGCAAAAAACCCAGGAAAAAACCTTGAATTTGTGTGAAACGACAACCTGCAACATTTATCAGTATTGTAGATCAGCCTGAGTTACAGATGTGCAGAGAATGGAGGCATCTGTATTGTAGGAAGTATTCTAGTTTCCTGTAAACCCAGATTTTCTATAAGCTAGAAAAAGAAGTTGAAGTAATTTGTAATTGCTAGACATTCAAACCTGTAATTTTAATATTTGGGTGCATGAAATGCTCAGGATTGTATGGCTGTGGGAACTGATTTACTGATCTACCCCAAATGGTGGATATTTTTTATATATATATATATATATATTTTATATATATATATATATATATATATATATATATATATATATATATATATATATATATATATATATATATATATAACCTCCCCTCTCCTAGAGAATGTGTTAGTAGTAGAGGTAGGTAATGACTGAAGGAGGCGGGCAATGACATGGATTTTTTTTCCCCTTCTTTACAAATTAATACATACTGCATAAAATAAAGTATCTTACTCTGCTGCCAGGTTGGTATGCTCTCATTTCATCCACTGACAGTCTGGTTTCCTTTCCAACCTGAAAGATCATTTCCTTTTTTATGTCTTTCAGGACATGATTGAGACTGGTGGAACAATGAAAGCTCTGCTTTCCAAAATAAAAGACAAGAAACCAAGGATGGTAAGAGGTAGAGCCTTTTAAGGTACAAGGATAAAGCCACTAACTAACATCTTCAAATCATTTGGGTCAGTAGGCAGTGTATGCTGACAGGTGCTTGTTTGGCTTGAAGTTTGGAGTGGGAGGAAGCAAATGCAGGAAGCAATCCTTATCCAGCTGCTGAAAAATTAACTGTTTCTTCAGCTGGGAAAAGGACCTGGACACTGCCATCTTCACTGCTCAGATAATTAAAAAAAGGTTTTATGGCTCTTGCCATGCAGTCATCAAGTCTGCTGGATTCCCTGTTTCTTACTTTATGTTTGAAGGAAATTCAGCTCTTTCCATAGCTTTTCTAACAGCACCTCAGTTGCCTCCATACTAGAATGACAACACTCAGAATATTTCTTCATACTGTCAACCATAGAGGTTTTCAGAATCTGAGAGTCTGTCAGCCCTGGGAAGATGACTTCAAGTAGCATTCTAGATCTGCTTTTAGTAGATCTCAAAAGAAATTGTGTGGAATATCCCTGTGTCTGTCAAGTAACCACAATGCTCTGTAAAAACAGTTGCTTTAAGCATCAGGTATCCAGACAGTCTTTCTAGAGACTGTCCAGGAGGTTCTCAGGTTCTTCTGAAGTGCACAGGAAAAGCAAGAATAGATATGATTTTGCAGAAGAAATTGTCCTTTTCTCCCTTCCCCGGACTAAAATCGTTACCAGCCACTTGGACATGCTTCCCCCTCTGTGCTATTCTAGTGTGCATTGCTGCATGGAAGGGCAAAGATCTGAGACACGGGATTGAAGGGAACTGAATACAAAGTCGAGCCACTTGGACAGACAGATCAGAGCCTTTGCTTCTCCCTCCACTTCAAGGCTGAACACTCCTTCTTTCTGTGCAATCATCTCACTGTTTTAATTGAAGTGCATGATTTTAGACACTTATGGGAAGTGTCGAGAGCCTGGGTTCCCCCCCGGCCGCGCCTTCCTTGTGCAGGAGCAGCCCGGAGCTGGGGCCGAGGCCCCGGCGATATCGAGCGCTGCCGCTGTGGCCCGTCACGTTCCGGGCCCCGGAGCGGATTCCTCCCCCTCCGGCCGGGGACCGAGGGGGCACCAGGGCTGGAAGGAGCGGGGACCGAGACCCGCCCGGCGTCACCGCCCCCGGCCCGGCCCCGACAATCGGGTGCTGCGGTTGCCGGGGAACCGCGGGCGCGGCCACAGCGGCTGTGACGGCGCCGCCGCCTCAGTTGCCGCAGAGCGCGCTCCGGGCTGGTTGTTCGCAGCCTGGGCTCCTGCAACGGCTGCACTCAGCGATTCACTGAGGGTCTTGTGCACAGAGATTGTCTCTGCCAGCGAGCCCTGGACTCGCAGGGCATTGGTCTCTACCAGCGAGGAGTCCTCAGTTTCATTTGAGGGTAAAGATTGACTCAAGTTGTGCTTTTTGGTTTTGTCCCATCTGTGCTCTGAAAGAGAATTCCAAAGGGAAACAGAGGATGTGATCATGCCATTCTTCTGGTGCATTAGTTCAGTGGCATGTACAGCTGAATAGATGAACGATATCTGGTCTACTGATGGTGCTTTTTTTCCACTGAAGAAATGCAGCATTTTCTAAATGTGCTAGTCTAGACATTTTTTTCCCTATAGTGATGACTTAAACTGCTTAAAGGTGAATGAGTTCTGCTCAAGTTTCAGTGGGTTGTTATAGTCTGGTCCTTAAAATTATTAGGGAGATGGCCCTGAATTAAGGTGCAAACAGGACCATATGCCAAAGTCAATTGTCTGGATTTGATGTAAGAGCAAATCTGAGGAAGAGAGAGAGAGAAATAGAGAAGGAAGTTGGCGAGGGGGACAGAAAGAGAGTGACAGATGAAATAAAAAGTAGAAAGTATCACCATTGCATGGATCTCACTGGCATACCATGAAATCCTCTTCTGGTCTTCTCTGTGGTGAGGTGTCACAAAACATGAGACTTCAATGGATTCATGCAGATTTGGGCAAGGTGGGACTGCCCAGGTTCCTCCCTGGGGTGGGGCAAGTTAGACTCTCTCTCTTGCTACTTTTAAATAATATAAAATCTTTAGCACCAGTATATCCTTTTGAGCCTGCTGTGAATTGGGTTGTGGATTTTCAGATGTGTTGTGTTCCTTTGCATGCCCTGCAGTCACCTGGTGCAAGGCCTCAGGAATGGGTCTGGGGGCACTCTGGAGGTCTTTGATGGGTTCTGACACCCCGTCAGCTGCCCCTGATGGGAATGTCCCCTGGATGTGGCCTTCTGGGGCTGGGGGGTTTAGAGCTGAGCCAGTTTGTCTGAGGGAGGATGGGTGTCCACTGCCCCTTACCAGAGGTTGTGCCACACCCCCAAAATTTCCTCCTCCCCCCTGTGTTGATGGGAAGTTTGTGTGCAAAGCTGGCCTCAGCAGATGAGTCTGTAGCTATGACTTCCCCAGCCTGAAGGCAGGGAGAGCTGATTTTCAGGACAGCTGCTGGGTTTGGCCTGGTTGTGGATACATTTTTCTCAATTAGCCTTGTTTAGTTCTCCCCAGACCTGAGCTAGCGGGACAATAGTGTCTCCTTGATCTTGTCTCAAGTTCCCTTAGGTGCCTTAACTCCCAGTCCCAAGTTCGAATAAGGAGGCATTTTCAGGGAGGGCTGGGCTTCAGTGGTGGCAGCTTCTTTATTCAGTTTTGTCAGAATGGGCAAAAAGTCCTTCCTAACAAGATTTAAGCCATTAGCCATAACATTCCAGTCTCTCCCAAGTCCTGTGAGAAGCAGCTGAGGGAGCAGGGGTGCCTGAAGAAGAGGAGGCCCACTCTGGCTATTTTTAAGTAATATTTAAGCTATAGCTTTGTCTGTTCCAAGTATTATTAATGTCCAGCTTTTGAGCTCCAGGTTTCAGTAAAATCCATCTTTGAATTTCACAGGGAAGCCATATAGATCAAATAAAGTTCAACTAGAGGCCTAACAATACTAGCTACTTATGCCAAACAAGCACTCAGCTACTTTCAAATCATATCAAATTGTTTAGCACCAGTATATGCCTTGAATCTGCCATGGATTGGGTTGTGGATTGTCAGAGTTCCATTGTTGCTCCTTCCAGTTTTGTTGAGGCACTGTCTCCTCTGTGACATCATCCCTTGGAGATGGCGTCTGGATTGCCCAAGAAGACACCACCACCTCGTCTTTTGCTGAGGGAAAGGCTGAAGCCAAACACTGTGAGTGGCCACTGGGGCTGTGTTAAGGCTGGCACCTGCCCTGGTGTCCCTGCTCTCCCTGGCCCTGTTGTCCAGCAGCGCTGTGAAGCTGCAGAGCCCCTCCCCAGCCCTCTGTGCCGTGCTCCTGTTGCTGGGGGCTGTCCTGGTGCAGCAGGGAACACTGTGGGATGCTTCAGTTGTGTCTTGCCAGGCTGTGCCAGTGGAGCCAAGTGAAACCAATGTACAGCTGAAGCCCTGTCCCTTTCCCTTTGCCACAGGAATTCCTTCTGTCAGACTGGGCACTCACCTGTGCTGCTCTGACCATCCTGCCCTTGGCCACCCGGGCATGTGGGGGAGGGAAAGCTCAAATTCTGCCCAAAGCCTTGAGAGCCATGGCTGTTCCCAGCTGGAAGAGCTTCCAAAGCAGCTGTTCTCTCCCAGCTCCTGTGGGCACAGATCCAGCCCTGCAGGCAGCACTGGAGCCATGGCCACAAAGGTCCCTTGCTGTCTGGAGCTCTCTTGGCTGAAGATGCCCCAGTGCTGAGGCTCTGTCAAGGAGATCCCTCTGTTTTCTTCTGTGGAGGGCTCTGTCAGCCCAGACAGAGAAAGCAATTTAACAGGGAGAACCAAAACCTGGACATATTCCTGTGCACCTCCCTCTTGGTACAGCTTTGTTTTCTTGCATCTGTTGGACTCAGCCAGCAGCGATATCTCCTTGCTGTGAGTTCTGAGTGTTGTGCAGGGATGGAGTTCAGGCAGTTCTGAGAGCTCCTGCCCATTTTCTGGAAAGGTCACTGCCTCAATCCAAGGAAATGTAAGAGGAAACAAATGCCCAAAGAGCAGAAATCCCCAACCATGTCCCATCCAATCCCAGAGAAGCCAATAGGACAGAGCCATGTGGCTGGAGTGTGTGTATTGCACTCTGTATTATTAATTTACTGATGCTAAGGACTTCAGCAGGAAACTTCCAGGGCTCCCAGGACTGTCCTAGTGGCTGTGATCACAAGTTATTCACCAGTGCCACTTGTTCCAGAAAAGCCTCTCTGAACAAGCCATCTCTGAGGCTCTAGCTGGTGTATTTTTGCCTTTCAGCTGCTTCCCTCTAAGTTCCAGAGGGAGAAGATTCCCAGCAGGAAGAAGGAGGCCAGCACTGGGGGGAGTATTCTGCCCAGAACTGGCCCATTTCCAGACAGGAGTGAGACTGGTCCAAAGGTAGCCTTTTCCTGCTCTTTTCCTTTCTGTGGAACATGAAGTTTGAAGGGGGTGTGTGCTTGTGACAGGCTTGCCTCCAGCAAAACACCTCAGTGTCCAGGTGCTGTTGTCATTGCACACTGCTGGGAGGGGTGGACTGGGAGTCCTGATGTGCACAGAGCAACACAAATAACCTCTGCTGGAGCTGCTGGGCTGTGCTGGAGTGTAGCTGCCATTGCTAATGGGGGAAGGCTGGGGACACAAAGGCACAACATTGCCATTTGCCATTCTCCTGCTGAGAGAGCCTCCTCTTGCTTTCGTGTGGTCACCATCAAATGCTTGGGGTCACAGGATTCCCTCCAGAGTGGCAGCATTGGCCTTTGAAGGCCAAGGATCTGCAGGAATTACTTCAGATTTAACAAAAGAAATTGCATTCCTGCTTTGGGCTGGAACAATGTGTTGGACCCTTACAGGGTGTTAGATTTTGCAGGCTGCCAGATGTGCAGGGGACTGGCCCTGGGCAGAGGGGAATGGATGTGCTTTATCTGGATCAGTGCCTACTTAGAGGTGTGTTTAAAGCTGCTTTTCTGGCAGGACTGGCCCAGTAGAAAGCACAGTCCAAAGGGGCAGGTGATCAAGGTGGGCTGTTGAGCAGGAAATTGGCAGCAGGAGACATGGAACAAAGTGGTTAAGGATTGCCCTTGAGAGGGGCATTGGGAACACCTCAGGGAAGGGCACAGCTAAGGGCCAGTGTGCTGCAGCCACTCCCTTGAGCAGAATGTGTCTGCTGTGAAGTCCCACAGGAGACCTGCTGGTGTCCCTGCAGTGACAGCAGTGTGGCTGGAGCAGGCAGACAAAGCAGGGGAGAGTTTTCTCAAAGCAATGTCTCTGCTCCTGAAGCATTTGCTGTTGTTGTGTCATTCCAGACGTGCCTCTACAGTGGCATTAAATAAGATAGCAGTAATGACAAGAAAGCACCCATTTAAAACTCGTGGAAAAAGGAGATACCAACTGTCATGGTCTGAGCCTGGCGAAATGCCAGTGCTTCCATGAGAAAACCTCTTTTCCTGGTATCTACTGTGAGATGTGATCAGAGATAGAGCAGAGCAGGCTCCAACTTACGATTGAAAGGAAAAAAACTTTATTAACATAAAACTACAGGGAAAAAACACACAGAACACAGGATGAAAACCTTCCAAATTTCCTCCTCCTCCCCCCACCAAAAATTTCCTAATTCCGTTACCACCCTTTGGATAATCAATTCTCAATTCTTTGAGAAGAGAGGAGTCCCTCTTGCACTACAGACTTCACCCAGGAAACAGGCGAAACTTCTCGTGTTTCTGTGTCACGTGTGGCACCGCCCGGAGAACATTTTGCCATCGTGACCTCTTCCTTCCATGTCCAGTGCTCTCACCACTGCACATGGACCAGAGCTGCTTCTAGGGTTTTTTCTCTTTAAGGATGCTTTGTCCAGTTCCAAAAAAGAGCACAGTCCCTCTCCTTTTGGGACACCTGTCCCCCCCATGTTTCACCCCCTGGGGCTGAGGGGTCTCTTGAACAGAGATCATCTTCCTCTTCTTCTTCGAAGACGGAGGGCACCACCACAACCCTCCTCCACCCTTCGTCTCTGTTCACACACCTTCACATCACCGCACTCTCCTGGCTCTGAGCCACTGCCTCCCCCCAGAATGCAGTCTCTGTGTCACAGGAACTCAAGGGTTCTGTCCATAGCTATCCAAGAAAAGTCCAGCCAAAAGCCACTCCATCATCTCCTCCCACCTAGAATTCTTCTCAACTTCTTTCAGTCTCACCAACTCCAGGAGGAATCAGCATTTGCAAGGTTTCCATCGTCCCAAGAAGGGTTAAAAGTCCCAGGCTCTGCCGGTTTGGTTCATGAACTCCCACGGCTGGCTGCCCTGCTGGGCACCCCCCCCTTCTCCTTCACTCCAGCCGCGCTATCACAGGCACAGGCTGCTCTCGCTCTCTCTCCCTCCGGGGGAGGGAATGGGGGATGGCTGCCCGAAGCCCTGGCAGTGCAATGCTCCTCCACCCTTCGGCCCAGGCCTGGCCTACCTCCCTCCGGCTGCATGGCTCCCCTCCCCCCTGCCCAGCTCTGAGCTGGACAGGGGAGGTCTCCTCTGGTCCAGGACCAGAACTCAAAAGGAACTTCCAATGGGAGTTCACAGCTTTTAACCCCCTGTGTTCTCAGAGGCGTATCCATGCCCTCAGTGGACAAACCAGGTGCCAATATTAAAATCTGGACACCGATTGGCGTGACCACACCATCCCAAAAAAAACCATTTCCCCTCAAACCACAACACCAACTCTACTTTTACCCAAGTTGCTGAGAAAATAACTGAACCCTACCCTCATTCAGCATTCACCTCCCTTGTCTTTTGATTTTCACCTCATCTGTCTTTTTATTTTTGCCTTTCCTTCTGTTTGAAACACACTGACTTTTAAGTACAATGAAAGGGGACAAAATCATCAAAGCAAAAGAAAACTATTTATTAGTAAGGATTCAGCTGAGCCGGGTGTGTCTCCCTCCCCGAGAGCCAAGCACACACACACCCTCTGAGAAAATGGCAATCTTTCTGTGCCCTTTATACCCGGCTGGGGCGGTCCCTGTCCCCTTTCCCATTGGATGGGTACTCAGGAGCTTCCATTCTCTACTGACCACCAACTTTTCTGTCCCCTCCCCTCTCGTCCTACTTCCTTTTGGTCAGGTCTTCAACCCCGTCCCTCTCACTGCCACACTCAACATCCAACCTGAACAAATCCAAACCACAAACAACACACAGAACCAACAAATTCCATTCTTTTGCTTATGACCTTTTGGCTTCAGCCAAATACCACCTCATCTCTCCCACCTCCTCTGGTCCTGTGCTCTTCTTACTGATAGGTCTAAGTTCTAGAGCAAAAAAGATATGTGCAGTTGTGTGGGCCTGCGTTTCCCTGTCTCAGAGTAAAGGACATCCCAGAATTGTTTCCCATGGAGTCTCCTGTAAATCCATGGGTTTTACTTACTCCATGAGTGCTCAGTCAGTGCCCCAGAGCTCTGTGACCACATAGGCACAGGGCTGTGCTTAAGGGAAGTGCTGCCTGGCATTGTGGAGAATGAAACCTGGAGAAATAGATGCCAAAAGAGCAGCTTGGCCTGAGCCTGCTCTGTGTGGCCCAGCAGCTCTGGATCACTCAGAGCAGAGGTGGGGGAGCCACTGTTTGCCCAGTGTGGGCTGGGCAGACGTGCTCGCCCAGAGTCTGTACTTCCCTGGGGATCAGTGGAAGATTCTCCTTTATGAACCTTCCTCCCAGCAGCTGAAGCTCTCCCTGCTCTCTCTCGCCTCTCCAGCTGCCGTCAGCTGCCCCGAAACAGAGCTGGTTTGGGGTTTCCCCACCAGAGTTGATATTTCAGAACTTCGTCGCTCAGGAGGTCTCTGAGATGGAGCTGTCTCTCATTAATAAGGACAAGGTAAGTGCTGGCACCCAAAGCTTTAACACTGTGCTGGAAGAGGAGAGTGCTGTCATTCCCTGGGTGTACAGCAAAGCAAGTTGTCTGCTGCATCACATGCAGAAGAAAATATCTCAGCACCTTGTTCTGCAAGTTGCTGGAAATCTTCCTGTGCTGGGAATTGTCCCCTGATTTTGGCCATGCAGTGATGGTGTCTATCCCAAAGGAGTTTCCTTCTCTTGCAAGCTCTGGATTGAGAGGAATGTTGAGGGCTGTACAGTTCTTTCCTGCTCTCATGCTGTGCCTTGAGTCTATCCCACACCCTGTGTCTCCTTGGGTAATCTTGGCTCCTGGTAAGAATCTCTGCCTCTCTCAGCCAGTTTGGCTCCCTTTGTGCAGCTGACAGTCACAGCTCAGGGGCTGAGTCTTCTGCACTTTGTGCTGGAAGCACTTCTCATCAATGGCATTGGCACTGCAGGAGACGTGTTCTGAAAGAGCCCTGCAATCAGGCTGATGGAGCAGAAGCAGTGAGAGGCCTTTAGGTGCTACTTCAGGCACCCTGCTCAGCTTCATCCAGCTCTGCTCAGCTTTCCCAAAAGCAACATGGTGCTCTGCTTTCCCTTTGGAGAACCAGAGCGCATCCAAAGCCGTGTGCTCCTGGAGGTTTCCACCTTCACTTGAAGAAATTTGGATTGTTTTGCAGTTTGCCAAGAGAGCTAAGAGGGGAAAAAGTTGAAAAATGTCAGCAGTTGTGTTCCAGTGTAAAGAGGAAAACTTGAGACCACTGGAATTTCAGTCAGGGAAAGATTTTCTCAAGGGGGGCTTGTGCCAAGAGTGGGCTGGTGGGAGGAGACAGGAGGGAGTTCAAATCATCTGGTTTAGACTTTTGGAGAGCATTTTGGTGCTCAGGGGTTGATGCTCTCAGTGTGCCAGAAAATGCATGTTTGCTGTGTCTGTGAATGCCAGAGGGCAGAACCTGGCCTGCTGGCTGCAGGCAGGAATGCCCAGCAGCCCAGCCTGCCTGCACAGGCAGCAAGAAGGCCTGGAGAGCCAAGACTGGCTTTTCATCCTGGAACCACACTGTCAGTCAGTGCTGGTCATGTTTCTCCAGGCAGAAAAGGCCTTTGAAGCCCATAGTCAACAGGCAAAGCCTGTCTGTGTTGCTGTCACTTTTGGCAAGCTGATTGGTCTCATGGTTTAATGATTCTTCCTTGCTGCTTTACTGCTAATTGCAATTCTCTTTGCCATCTCCTTGTTTTAGGGATTGTCTTGCTGTGTTCCTTCCCTCTTTTGCTTTTCAGGTTTGCTTTTCTTCCCAGTAAGGCCACAGGGCTTGGTCTCCTCTCTTGCTGCTCTGCCTGCCTGACTGTATCCCCACAACGTCCCTACCCAAAGCTAATCTGCTAGAAGGGAATTTCTTCCTTCCCCCAGGACAATGTGCTGGTTTGCTTTCAGGTAGCACATTCCCCCTCTGGAACATGACAACTGCATGGCTGTGTGGAGGCAGAAGCCAGCAGGTTTTTTGGCCTTGTTGAATAGGCAGATGACTTGGTTCAGGTGCTCTGTCTCCATCCTGTTGGTGCTGACCTGCTCAGCCCTTCCTTGCCAGCAGGCACTGCCCTACTGGCCCTGGCCAAAATGCTGGAGGCAGACAGAAGGGATTCCAGTTCACCCTTGTGAAGGATGTGCCTGTGCCTGCAGAGCTGAAAGTGCTTTGGGAAGGGGCCAAGGAGGGATGCCAGCAGGGCACGGACAGGTCTCCTCTGGTCCTGTTGGCACAAGTGGCACAATGATCATTTGGTGTCTTTGCTGCAGATTCCTTGGCTGGTGAAGGTATCCATGGAGAGCTGCCCTTATTTCCAGCTGGCGTGCCCCAGGGATGTGTACCATGTGGTGCCAGCAGGCTCCTCTGCCCCTGTGCGCATCCGCTTCAGCCCCGCCGAGAACAAGGTGAGAGTGGAGGAGCCAAAGCACAGAATGATCTGCACAGCCATAGTTTTCCCTGCACTCTGGCTCCAGCCCATTGCATGCGGTGAGCTTGGCTTCAGGCCATGGGCAGGCAGCCTGCAGCCAGTCACACCTTGGCCCCTGCTGGCAGGCACTGCAGCCAGGCCTGACAGGCTCTGCTTCCCCTCCCTGCACATCCCTGAGCATTCCCAGGGGAAGATGCAGAGGGAACAGGATGGAAATGACAGAGGGCTGTTGATAGATGTTGGGCCATCTCTAGGTCTAGGGGAAGGGGTTTCATGATGATGGAAAACACCAGAGGAACCAAGAGGTCAGAGAGCTTTCCTCCTTGCTGACTGGCACCAGCTTCCCTGCCTGCCCCTGGGCTGGAGCAAAGACGGTGCTTTTTCACCCCCTCTGCTCTCCAGCCTTGCAGCTGTGCTGTCCCAGAGCACAAGTGAGCATGGTACAGCTGCAGGGCCAGGGCAGAGGATGTGCTGTGCCCGTGAGCCCGGCCTGGCACAGGCACACTGGGCTCTGGGTGCCCTTGGTCAGCAGGAGGTTGCTGAGCTGCAGGGGACTGGGACACCTGCCTGAAGGAGCTCGTGCAGGGCAGGTACAAGCTGCAGGCAGAGCTGTGAGCCCAGGGCTTGTGGCAGTGACACTACTGGGGCTCTGTCTTCATGCCTGTCCCTGTGCTTGCTCTGTCAGCTGGCACCCATCCCGTGCCAAAGGTGCTTTTGTGGGGAGGTTTGAACAGCGGTGCTGAGGCCCTGGCAAGTCTGATCTCAGTGCTGGGATCTGGAGGGTTCATGTTCTGATCTGGAGGCTTGTTCATAGGGAAGGGTTTAGGACATGGCATGGAAGGGAGGAAACCTTGCAGGGAAACAAAGAGAGGCCCTTTCCAACAGCATCCTGCTACCTCTTGGCACTGTTCTTCTCCTGGCTTGGTTGGAGAGGCAAAGTTAGAGAGGAGTTCTGAGCCAACTGATGTTTCTACAGCAGGCCAGAGGTGCAGGATCTCTTTGGCTGCAGCTGTTTTCTCATCTTCCTTTTGCTGCTTAGAGCCAGTTGAAGACTTTGTCCTATTCTCAGACAGTTGGAATATAGAAACCTAGAGGAATGTCCTGTGTTCCCAAGCACCATGTTCTTTAGAATGAACTTAGGAATTGTTTAACAATCATTAAAATTTAGAGTAAAATTGTGGTGGCCTAGGGTATGGGTATGACCTAGTGATACAAGAGCTGAATGCCACAGAGATAGGTTTTGCAAAAGTGCCCCGGTGCCTTTAAAATGTGACATATTAGTAGAACTTAGTGCTCATTTTAGGGTGCAATAGGTAAATTGATGCCCTTGGAGCATCAATTTACCTATTGCACCCTAAAATGAACAATAAGTTTTTCTTCTGCCATGGGGATGGCACTAAATGCCCTGTGCTGAGGCAGTTTCTTTTCCTGCAGGATTATTGCCACCAGCTGGTCTGCATGACTGCAAGGGAAAGGATCGTTGTGCCCATCCGGGCCATTGGTGCCCGAGCTGTCCTGGACTTCCCTGCCCAGCTGGATTTCTCCAAGTGTGCAGTCCAGGGCAGCACCCAGAAGACTCTGCTGGTGCGCAATGTCGGTACCCAGGCAGCTCGTTACCAGCTGAGCACCCAGAGGTGAGGCAGCTCATCTGTCCTTGTGCAAAACACCTTTGGGGGACAGCAGAGCTGGGAAAGAGCAGCAAAAGGAACCAGAGCATTGCAGCTGCTGCCCTGCAGCCTGGCTGGAAGGGAGCAGGATGGATGGCATCAGCTCTTGCTTTCTGTGGCCTTGGAGCTTTCTCTGTCCCAGATTTGCTGGAGGCTGCTGGAACATGTTGGTAGCTGGCTTGCACCCTCCTGAGCACAAGCAGCTTCTGAAATGCTTCCTCAGCACTGTCAGCCAAATAGACCCATTCCCTGAGAGGCCACAGGCACGTGGCTTTCCAGTGGTCCTGGAGGGGACCTCTGGCAATCATCTGAGCAAACACACTGCTCAAAGCAAGAGCAGAGTCTGGGGATTGCAAGGTGCCATTGGGAGATCTGGACCTGGCTTTAGATGCCATAGAAGGGAACAAACATATCAATGGACCTAGCTAAAAAGCAGAAGAAAACAACGTGTTTTTCAAGAAAACCCCCTCCGTCCCTTATCTTTTCTGCCTGTCAGTTGCAGTAGTGATTCATTGAGAGGATGGATCTAACAGGGTGAGAAGTGTCTTAAGGAGCAGCTCACAATGAACAGAGAAAAGACCAAAACTGAGCTTGCCAGCCCCATCTCTTGGCAGTGGTTTTCATTTGGTTATTACAGTGTCAGGGATGTCTCCTGCACAGCTCTTCTATCTGTGGGCTCAGGGAACAGCTTAGTGCTGTTGGCTGAAATTCAGAGGAGTTGAGAGATGACTGCTACAGCAGGAACAGAAGAGTCTGGTGGGTCCAGCCCAGGGTGGGATGTAGCAGGTGAAGGGGCTGAATTGCACTCAGTTTTTTCGGCCTGAAACTGAGTCCTGGACTTGGCTGGATCCTCTTCTCCTGATAATTTGAAAAAAAGAAGACACCTTCTTTCTCAGGCAAGCCCTGAAGTCACCTCCAGGAATGTTCTTCCCATCCTGCCATCTGAGGGCAGGAGCATGTAACATGGGGCAGGAGTGGGAAGGGAATGGAATGGAAGGGAGTGCTGAAGCCTGGCCAGGGATTCCCCTAACTGGCAGCTTCTCTGTTCTGATGAAATTTCTGGCAAAAGACTAAGGGAAGAATCCTGTGCCTTGCCCCCAGCAGGCACTGATCCCCCGAGCCCCAGCAGAGAGCTGCAGCAGGGCTGGCATCAGCCCCGGGGCAGATGCAGGAGCACGTGCACTGATCTGGCTCTGGGGCTGCTGGGGCCTTGTCTTTCCTCCCCTCCCTCCAAAGTCTCACGTCCAGCCCATAAACATTGCTGGCCCAAGGCTTCTCCACCAGCCAGCAGTGATGTTCTCCCCAGTGGCAATGGGAACAGCTCAGCCCATCATTGCAGCCAGAGGTCCTTCATGAGCACAACCTGAAGCAAGTTCATCAGCTGTCACTGCTGACATGAACAAAGCTCAGCTTGCCAGATGTTCCCTTTGTTTTTGTGTGTGATGCATTCATCACCAAAGTCCCCAGAAGACACTTTGAAGTGACAGATTGACCAGCAGCAAAGCACCAAGGCCAGGAACTTTTGTTTGCTCAGTGGGGCTGTAGAAGAGCACAAAGCCCAGCAGCTGCTGGGCAGAAGCACTTTTCCCCTGGGCTGTCCCTGAGCATCAAAGCACAGAGTCTTGTGTTTGTCAGGCAAGAGCTCTTTACCTGGTGATCAATGCTGATTGCTCCTGGTAAATCCAAAGTGCACCAACACAGTTGCATAATTATTTCCAACACATTGCACAGAGTTTGTCTGGTGGGCCAAGCAAGCAGTTACCAGGCTGCATGACAACCCAGAGTCCCAGACTGCATTGCTGGTAAATACACAGAAACCTCCTGTTCTGTTTCCTTGATGTGCTCCTGCTGATGGTTCTTCATTGAGCTGGGATTGGACCCTTCAGACTGTAAATGGCATCCTCCTTTTGGGTCTTGTTTCCAGGTCACTGTATTGCTCTAATCTGCAGTTGCACTCTTTCAGAGTTTTGATTGCTCCTTTTCTTAGAAAAGGAAGCTCTCATTGAAATGCTGATAAAATGTGTCTTTTTGGCTAAATCAGGATGTTTTCAATGGAAAAGAAACCAAAGAACCACACTGCAACAGTAACTATTCCTTGGTCTTCAGGGAATAGTTCCTTCTCCCTGTCTGATTGCTAGGCTGTAATCTGCCAGGACAGGGAGTGCCCTAACGTTTGCATCTCCTGAGATGAGGTTCATAGGCAGCAGGAAAAGAGAAATTCCTGAGGCAGTCAGTGTCAAGTTGTCATGCAGATAGCTCTGAACCCTCTCTGTGCTCTTCAGAAACCATTCTCTGATGGGATTGGTGGCAGTGGGACCCTTGAGCCTCATTGCAGAGAGCTGGATGCAGAGTATGGGGGAGCTGAGGTCATTTTAGCCCCAGGATCTGGTGAGGGCTGGATCTCCTCAGCAGTGGCTCAGTGGCTGTTTCTGATGCTGTCTGTTCTGGCTGTCTTCTGCTGCCTGTGCTTGGTTTGCTCCCTGCTTGCCCCAGGGAGCTGCAGTGAGCTGCAGTGCAGAAGGAATCTCCTGGCCAGGTGTCCCCCCAGCCCTGCTCCCTCTCTCTGTGTTGCAGTCCTTTCTCCGTGGTGCCGGCCACAGGAGCTCTGGGCGCTGGTGACACCGTGCAGGTGACAGTGGGATTTCACCCGCGGGCCAGCGGTGACCATTGGGGCTCCCTGGCAGTGAGCTGCAGCACAGGTGAGTGCTGGGCCCTGCACGGGCACAGGACAGTTCTGCACCATGGCTCCCTGCTGTCCCATCCCCTGCATTCCCTCCAGAGGTACCTCCCCTGCTCAGCTTCACCCCAAAGCAAACTGAGAACTCCTTGGTCTTTAGGGGCTTGAGAAAGTGAATCTCCTCTAACAGGCAGAGATTTTGGACTCCTGTTGTGCTGGGAGTTGCTGAGTGGAGGAAAGAGGATCCCTGATTCTCCACTCCCATGTGGTTATGCCTGGCTGAAGTTTTATTTGATTCCTGGGCAGTGCTGTAGGTGAGGTCTCCATCAGACTCTCTCCAATGCAGTGGATTTCTTGCACACCTCTGTCCCATGTGTGTCTTCTCCCCTGGCTTGCCACAGACCCTTTTTCTCTGTGGCCCTTACACATAGATGTAGTTTCTGTCTAACAACATTTTCAGGTGCTCTAGTTCTTTTTTTTTGTGACAAACCCAAACAAATTTTTCCCTGTCCCCATTTCCCAGGCTGTTCCTGCTGTTGCAAACCTCTCACATCTGTCTCCCATTTGATTTCTAGACTGAGGAATCCCATTCAGTCTTAATGGAGAAGCTGCTCTGTACTTACTCATCTTTGTCCCTTTTTTATTTCATTTGCAATGCTGCAGCTTGGTTTTTCAGATCAGAACAATATCAAATATTTCAAGACTGATGAGGCTGTGGCTTTGGCCAGGGAGATGATGATGATGATGATGATGATGATTTTCATGGTGTTCATTTTGCAGTGGTTTGTCACATTGCAGAGCCAGGCTGGTTGTGTTTCCTCCCCTGTGTCCCCTCCTGCTGGGGGCTGTCACTTCACTTGTTCCTCTGGGCCTCCTTTTGCTGCCCACCTGCCCCCAGGCATATTTGCTGGTCAGCAACAAGGTATCCAAGGGATGAGGAGAGACAGAGTCTGGTGGGATGCCCAGGGAGAGTCTGGGCAAGGCAGGACTGAGCAGGGCTCCTCAGCCCTGTCACCTGAAGGACTTGGATGCAGAAATTCTGGTGATCTGAGTGGGTCACCGGAGCACATGGACCAATCTCCCTGTCCATACTGTCACCTTGGGGCCAAATCTCCACAAACACCCTCAGAAATAAGGTGTTTAAGGAGCTGCTCAGGACATCCCCACATTCTACACACAGAGCTGTCAGGATGGGATAAATGGACTGATCCACAGAACTCCTCATTCAGCTCAAAACTGTGACACTTTCTTCTGTGCCCTGTGGTTTGCTCTGTTCCTTGTGCTTCCATCAGGCAGTGAGCTGAGCAAAGACTCCCCTTTGCTTTGTTCCAGGGGAAGAAATTATCCACACAAAGCTCCACGGAGAAGCTGTGGATGTCAACGTTGGGCTGAGCACAAGTTCCGTGGAGCTTGACAAGACTTTCATCTCCATGTCAAGCCACAGAACTGTGTTCATTGAGAACAGGAGTAACATCACAGCCCACTTCCAGTGGAAGGCTTTTCCTAGTGAGGAAGAAGAGAATGAAGAGAAGAGGAGGTTGGTTTGAAAGATGCATTTCAGTGAGATCCATGGCCCAAGACTGAAGCTAATGTTTGGCCTCAGGGGGGTGTTGGTGCTTTTGAATGTTTTAGGCCAAGTAAACCATCCCCGGCACTGGGGTGTGTGTCCCTGGCCTTCAGGAGCTCAGTACTCAGTATTCCAGTTCCATTGATACTCCAGCCAGGGATGGCATTTTGGGAAGGAAAGGTCGATTGTGATGACTGGATTTCCTCAGGTTCTCATTGGGCTCTTGTCTCTCTAATCTTCTTCCTACATGACCTGGCAACATCCCTAAACATTTCCTGAATTGCCAGCCCCTCTTTCCAAAGGTGATACACCCTCTTCTTTCCCTTAGTTCCTTCAAAAGCATGGTCCAGGAGAAGATGGCAAAGGTGCCAGAAGACCCCATGCTGTTCTCCCATGACATTTTTTCCATCGAGCCAATGGTAAGTGATAGCTGAGAACCTCATTTTCCTCCTCCTCCTCCTCTTCTACTTGCTCCTCCCAAGCATCCTGCCCCCGTCCCCCTTCCCCCGGCTGCAGTCACTGGGCAGATCCTCAGCTGGCCCCATGTGGTGGGAGGGAGGACATGGAGTTTCTGGAGTGGCTGCAGAGCTCCCTGCTCAAAGCATTTGTGCCCTGCAGGCTCAAGGCAGGGCTGGGAGCCTGACAAAGCCGAGCTCTGCTGCCAGGCTCGAGCTGCTCAAGGCACTGTGTGTGTGTCCCTGCAGTGTCACAGGGAGCAGTTATTGCAGGCAGGGGCTCCCCCAACACGTGGGGTTCAGCAGAGGCTGTTGGAGCACTGCCAGCTCACACACTGACCTGAAGCTTGCCACGGTTCCCTGGCAAAAGGAGGTCAAATTCAGCCCAAGGGTAATGCCAGAAATGCCAATCCCCTCCTGTAAGCATGCCTTGCACTATTTCTGAGTCTGCCTTCCAGTGTCATCTGTGAGCCTGGACACCAGGGTGCAAGGCTGAAATGGGCCTTTGGAGCTCTCCTGCACACAGGGACACAAAACCTTTTCCTTTTCTGGTGATGCAAGCAAACTGCCACGTGCTCCCATCAAGCAGAGCCCTGATTCTGAGTGCTGGCATTGTGAGAGATGATGAGTACCTGGTGTGTGCACAGTGCAAAATCCCTTCTCATCTTGGAGTAAAGCCCAGAATAATCCCAACCTCTGCTTTCTTTCAAAACAGCTTAACTAATATTTGCATTTCAAGGAAGGGCATCATGTTCTCTTCTTGATCACTCCTATGGCCCATCTAAGGCCAAGAGCCACCAGTGCACAGGGGCAGTTGCATCCCACTGTGGCTGCCAGCAGCATGATGTGAGCAAGAGCTTGTGTCAGAGCAGCAGGAATCTTGTGGAGAGTGGGAGCTGATCAGCTGAGCATTGAGAGCTTCCAGCGCTGGGTTGAGCTGGGTTTGGAGGGTTTCCTTGGCTCCTTGGGTGGTTCACTCATCACTGATGCTCTAAACAAAGGCTTACAGGAGTGTGGTTGCAAACAAGCAGTGTGAAGTGTGCAGAGCAATGTTTTGCTGTCTCTCTCTGTTGTAGGAGGGAGAAATCGAGCCGAATTGTTCGGCCGAAATCAAGGTGACCTTCAAACCCCTGGAAGCACTGGAGTATGGAAGTGTGGCTTACTGCAGCATCTCAGGTGCAGCTCCTTTGCCCTGCTTCTCTGCCCCTCAGTGAAGCCATGGTGCAAGCCTGAGCTCACTGGGCTCCCATGGAACTGCTGGGAAGAGTCCCTGGTCAGCAGGGATACCTCTCCCTAGACTAGGAAGCTCCAAGCCCCATCCAGCCTAGCTTGGAGCACTTGCAGGGCTGGAACCTCCACAGCTTCCCTGGGGAACCTGCTCCAATCACTCACAGTAAAAAATTCCTTCCCTAATATCTAACCTCAATTTCCTTTCTTTCAATTTCTACCCATTACTCCTTGGCCTGCCACTCCAGGACACCAGAGATGTTTTAAACTCAGCAAAGTGGTGGCTCAAATTGGAAAGCAGCCTGAGGAATGGGTTAGAAATTAGAAGTCAGCCCCAAGGGACATCTTCTGAGGGGAGCGAAGGGTCCAGATCTTCTCCTGCAGCATCAGGAGCTGGTTGCATCCAGCTCAGTGTCAGGCACTAGCACTGAGGCAGCCTGGAAAATGCAGTGTAACAGAGGGAATGATTGCACTGCAATGGACATCTCTCCCCAGGCCGTGAGAGCAGGCTGCCCCTGCAGCTCCGAGGGGAAGGCCAAGGACCCTTGGTTGAACTCAGCTCTCAGACTCTGGACCTTGGGAACGTTTTTGTCAACACCCCCCACGTCTATGAGGTGAGCAGCAGGACTTGGGATGGATCCTGATGGCTCCTGAGGCAGCAGCAAGCATGCTGGAGCTGTGGAATTCCTGCCACCCTGGGCACTTGTGAGCAGGGAATATTTGATGTCCTGCTCAAATCTGGGGGAGGTCAGGAAGGTGTGTCTGTTGTTCCTGAAGCCCCAGTCCCTGCTTTTGGGCAGCCTTCCTTAGGGATCAGCTGGGAGGCTTCCTGCACCACAACCCCTTGGCCCATGAACCCAGCACTGGCTCCAAAAGCTGCATGTTCAGAGGGTTTTGTGGCAGTGCAGACACAAGGTTCCTTTGGCCTGGGCTCTGCAGAAGCAGCTGACACAAACTGGCTGCCTTTGAGCTTCAGCCCACTGCAACAGCTTCCAGGCAAGTGTCTCCTGCTGATTGCTGCAAGGCACAGGAAAGCCTTGGGAGTTCTCTCCCTTGCTGACCAGTCCCTCAGCACACTTCAGCCTTGGTGCATCTCTGGCTCTAGAAAGAGAAAAGTGTCCCTGGGAATAAAGCAAAGCATTTTTCTACCTATTTGCCTCCCGCACAATAGTATCAAGCTTTCCAAAAAAACCCATGAGAGATCAACTGAAGGGGTAGAAAGTGAGGCACTGCATCATGCCAGACATTTTCAAAAGCTTGGCTGGGGAAGAGAAAGACACCCTGAGTTTTCTTACCAAAAGTTGGTGCTGTCTGTACATTTTGATGCTGATGCCTCATTCCCAATGTATTGTTTTCATGGTGTGGGGAAAGGTGAATGAGCAGATGGTGCTGGTGGAGCTGTGCTAACTGGGGCAGCAGCAGCTCTGGGGTGATTCCCTATGCAGCTGCAATCAGCCCATGTTGCTCTCAGGACCAGCTCTCAGTGAGCTTGGTGATGCTGAGCAGAGGTGCACAGCTCTGTGTCCATGGGATCACCCCAGGGTGAGTGCAGTTCTGTGGAGTTACCTCTGCTCTGCAGGAAAACCCAAAGGCAGAACTTGTCCTGTTGTATCTTTTGACTTCTGCCACTCAGCAGCACAAAGCATCTTCTGCCTTTTCTGGCTGTTCTTGGCATCATGAGACAATAACTCCCAAGAAGGGAAGGTTCCACATGTATTTCCACTTTGCTTTCTTGCTGCTGCAGGTGAAACTGATGAACCGAGGAGCTCTTGATGCTCCCTTCACCTGTATCCCTTCAGCCACCAAGGTGGGCTCCTGCTTCAAGTTTGCACCCGAGGAGGGCATCATTGCAGCAGGAGGGAGCCAGACTGTGCAGATCTCCTTCAGTGCCACCGTGTTGGGCAGCTTTGAGGAAGAGTTCCAGCTCAGAGTGGCTGGATCTCCTATGCCTGCCATCCTGACCATCAAGTAAGGACCCTAGGAGCTGGGTGGGCACATCTGTAGCTGTCTCTGGGACATCCCCCACCTACCTCATGTTGGGCTGGAGCAGAGAAAAAAGGTGTTTCCTGAGGTCTGAATCTGTGCTCTGATGCTGGCACTGCTTTAGTGTGAGGATGCCTCCTGCCCTTGGTGGTGTCTGGGAGCTGGAATGACTCCTCCCTGCAGAGATCTCCCTGTGCCTTGGGCCATGGCAGGCAGTGGGATGGATCAGACTTGGGCAGCAGCTGCTCTGGGATGTCCCACCTGAATGGGCCAGCCTGGCTGATTCTGCAGCAGCAGCAGTGTTTGTAAAAACTTGTGTTAATAATCCATGGCAGGTGGGCAGCAGCAGCCTCAGCTCACCTCTGCCAGCCCTGCTGGGAGGGACAAGCTGTGCTCCCAGCTCCTGTGCACAGAGTGCTCTGGTGCCTCCTTGGCACAGCCAGGAAAGGGCTGAGGTGGGAGTCAGGGAACTGCAGCAGGAACTGTCCCAAGGACTTGGGCATCCTCCCGTGGGCTGGGGCCATGGCAAGAGATAATCCTGGCCCAGCACAAGGGAGAAGGGCTGATCACAGGGGAAGCAGAGCTCAGTCCTCAGAAGCACAGCAGCGTGAGGCCTTGTCCCTGCCAGCCTGAGCCATGTGCTGCTGGGATAATGTAGTGGGAGCAGGAGAGCTGTTCTGGCTGCTCTGCAGCTTTGGAGCTGGGCTGCTGCTGTTGGCAGGCACTGGCTCAAGGCAGTAAAGAAATGGAAGCAATCTGCACTGGATTACACCAAGAAGATAAGGGAGAGGGATAAAAAAGAGCAAGGAAGTTCTTACCTAGCAAGAGAAAAGTGGCAAGTAGGTGTGCCCACAGTGGAGAAACAATGATGCTGGCTTTGTTTTTGGAGGAAAAGTGCTGCTTTTGTATTTTGGAAATCAAGAGGGAACCTTTCACCATCAAAGAATTGATTCTCCTCTGTCCCTCCCCAAAAGTGATCAGGGGTGTTTCTGCATAAGCAGCTTTCTCCTTGGGCAAGGGCAGGTGTCTCTTGTTGAGATGTGCAGAGCAGAGCCAGGGGCAGTCCTGTGAACACAGCACAAGGCCCAGGTCACTGCTCCTTGAGTTTGAACCAAAAGGCAGAGTGGGCATTGATTGGCATCAACCATGAAATCAACTGGTGAGTGTTGTGCAGCTTCAAGTGCTGATTTCAGTGGATGTTGGTGACTTTTGGAGTTTGTCTGCTGAGTTCAAGAACAGCTGAGGTGCTGTGCTGGATTCAGGACACCCTGGTTTGGTTGCTGAAGCTGTTGCTCTTGGCTGTGCCAGCTGGTGCACTGCTGACAAGCTGGTCCTTTCCTCTGGGATCCATCTGTCCCCGGCAAGAACTGTTGCTGCTCCTTTCAGAGGATGATTGGGCATGGCCTGGATTGATGTCTCAGAATTCTGTCTGTCATGATTGTGTGGGTCAAACTCTGCTGAGAAAGCTCCTCCATGGGAACAGCTGTTCCAGCTAAGAAGGAGCAAAGCAGGGAACCTGTGGCTGCAAGGGCTGCTTACAGAAGTGTGTGGGGACACCTTTATGTCCATCCCCTTGCAGACGGGGAAACTGAGGCACAGAGCCATGTCTGGGTGTGTGTTCAGGGTCCTTCATGGGACCAGCAACAACCTGGGGGCTTCTCCTGCCTGCCCTGTGCCCAGAGCCCATCAGTGGCTGTTGGCTGCTGGCCACTTGGCTTTAGCTGCCTCCTGTGCACGGGGCCCTGTGCTGAGCACACGGGGCTGTGTTGGTTGGAAACCCAGGGTGCCCTGAGCCCAGGTTTTGTGCCCCCGAGCCAGGACAGCCAGACCTTTGCAATTCCTTTAACCGAGCCGTTTCCTCCTCTGTCCTCGCCCTCCAGGGGCAGCGTCAGTGCACTGAGTTTACACTTCGACCTCCCTGAGCTCGACTTCGGGGACATCTCCTTTGGTGAGTGTTCCCTGGGCTGGGACACAGCCTCAGGAATCTGTGCCTTCCAACAGAACAGCATCCCTCACTCACGCTCTGCCCCAGCAGCCTCTCCAGGCTGTGAACTGCAGGGCTGCTGCTGCCTCAGGTGGCATTTTGCCATTGGGAGATCCAACAGAAGCAAGGAATATAAAGTCAGTGTTTTCTGGTGTCTCTGTGCTGCTTTAAAAGGGAGATGTCTGTCAAGGAAGGTGGGAATCTTCCTGCAATGGAAAGATGAGCCCATCCCTCCAAATAATTCTACCTTTGAAATGAGAGGGCTCCCAGGCAAAACTATGGGAAAAGGAATAACAGTTCTTTCCTAGACTCGATCAGGAGAGCACAGATAAGAAGGCAAGAACAGACGTTTCCCAGGCGCCAAGTCCCGTTTTTCCCCTTGAGTGGAGTTCGGGTCCCAGCAGGAGGAGCTGTGGGATCCGGCAGGGTAGTGATCCCCTCCCAGCCGGTGCAGGGAGGGAAGGAGGGAAGGGAAGGGAGGAAGGAAATGCTCCTTTTGCAAACTGCCAAAGGGCAGGGGGATGTCGGCAGTGCGGAGCAGCAGCAGGCAGGAGCAGGGCAGGCAGGCAGGGTCGATGGCAGCGCTGAGCTGCAGCCAGGGCAGTCCCGGGGCCAAGCACACAACCTCCCGCAGCAGCAGCGGCCGAGCTTCGATCCCCGAGCGGGAGGAAGGGAAGCTCCGCTCCCTGCCCGAGCTCAGCTCCGACTGCACAGCCGCCCCCGGCATCACGCCCGAAATCCCAAAAAACCCCGAAGGGAAAAGCCCAGCCCCAGGGCCAAAACACCCCAAAACCCCTCTGCCCCTTCCCAGACCAAGGGCAACATTCACTGCCAAGCCTAAACCCAGAACAATGAAGTTCCTGAACTTTGGAAGGAAACTCATTGCCTTTCCTGAGCTGCTTCTTCCCCAGCCTGCATCGGCATGGAGGCACTTGTCAAGTTGCCTTGTGAAGAAATGAAACAAGCAAGGCAACAGATAGAAATATGGTTCTGAACCAGGAGATTGATCCTGCTGAATCCAATTTCATTCCTAAGGTCTCTCCAGCTGAAGGCAGCTGTTGTATCTTTGCTTCTTTGTGACTGTTGACTGTTGTCTGCATGTGCTGAGCTCAGTCTCATTTGAGGTTTTGACATCTGGGTTTGTCCTTTTTGTGCCTCTCCTGCCTCCCTGCTGGAGTCACTGCTGGAGCTGGCAATGGTCATTTGGATGGGCCCAGAGAAGCTCTGGGCTGCACCTGCAGTCCCCATCTGTGTTCCAGGGACTCTTGGTGAGCAGGCCTGGGGAGAAGTCTCCTCCCCACAGAGCTGGCCAGCCCAGCCAGGTGTGCCCTGCAGAGCAGGTTGTGGCTGCTCTGCGGGCTCGGCAGGACATCCCCACCATGAGTGGCTGTATCTCTGGCTTTCCAGGATGGAAAGCAAATCTCAGAGCTAAAGTGGGCTAAACCCTTGCAGGCAGCAATCCCAGTGAGCAGCATGGCTGTGATGTCCCTGTTTGTTGGGTGAGGTGGGACCTGATTCCTAATTGCTAATCTCAAAGCAAGGCTTGGGTGTGCCCCCAGCTGAGTGGGCTCTGAGCTGTCCCGTGCTCAGTCTGTTTGGCCCAAATCAAGAGATGCCTCAAGGATGCTGCAGAGAGAAGCTGCATTAGGGTGCTTTGCCTCACGTTCTAGTTCCTGATTCCATCCTCACTTTCTTTTGCTGTAGCTTCTTCTCAATGACGACTCCCTGTTTATATCTCTTGAAAACAGTGGGAGTGTTGGCAGGCTTCCCAGGGAATTTGACAGCTTGAATTCTCAGAGTAAATGCTGGGTCTGGATGCACACCCATCACTGAGAGATAAGTGGTGCTGGTTTGGGGCAGGTGAGGGAGCTCCTCCCCATCCCAAAGAGAGAAGCTTGCAGTGTTGAGCAGGGCTAGGAGTGGGCATTTTCAGGGCTGCAGTCTGGAATCTGGAAACTGTGTCAAAGGGAACTAAGTGACAATTAATTCCTCACGCACCTTCTCGGTGAGCTGTAGTTCAGATAATAAAGAGCTGAACTCCAATCCCACTTTGATCCTGCCAGGATATTCACCCCAGGATCATGCCATCATGGGTGCCTGACTGGATATTTGTGTCCTTTGCCAGGCTTTCCCTACACCCAGCGCTGTCGCCTCACCAACAGCTCCGCGGTGCCGCTGACGTTCCAGCTCCGCATGTCGGACGATGGCACGCAGCCGGCTGTTGACAGCGTGGATCAGATCCGCAGGCACAGCGACCCAGCCTGGAGGAAGGGAATCCATTTCTATGTTGAGCCCAGGGAGTTCACCATGAATCCCAGCCGAGGGACCATCCTCCCCCAGGGACACCAGGACATCGAGGTACAGCCAGAGTCCAGCCACAGACGCTGCAGCACCAGGGCTGAAGCTGCACTGGAGTGTGGGAGGGCTTTAGCTCTGGTGCCAGCTTTGAGCATGGTGGGAGGGAGAGATCTGCACTGCTGGGAGGCCTCTGCTAGCTGGCTTACTCGGGATGTTCCTCCAGGAGCACTGTTTGGTTTCCAAAATCATCTGCTGAGGTCACATACCTTATGGTCAAGGCCTGAAGCCATTCTTGTGTTTTTGAGAGCAATTGATTTGATTGCAAGTGGGCAGAGCAAGGATGATGGCAGAAGGTGGCTGTTAGAGAGATGTCATTGTATAAAGCAGTTAGCTTTTCTTCTTGGTCTCATTTCCCCCCTCCTGGGGAGCAGAATGATTTGTGTTCACTGCAGGAATCTCTAGAGGGGACAGAAAACTTTGCAGCCATGTGTAGTGGTTCAAATTTATTTTATTGATTTCTTCTTAAGTGGTTTGTTCTGTTGTACCCCCATGTTCTCCCCGAGTTGGTTTACCCCTGGGTTTCACCCTCCCTCAAAGCTGTCCCTCATGCCATTCCTTGCCCCTTGTTCCAGCTCTTTCCCTGCCTTTCAAGGCAACCCACCCCCTTTTGTTCCCCAGCCTTCTTTGCCAATTTGACCTCGAGCCATTCCCTGTCTGCAACACTCCTTTGGAATTCCCCTATTCCTGGAGGTCCCATTGGCCCTTGTGAGCCATCCTCTCCACCCTCCTACCCCAAGTGGCCCCAGATGTACACTTGATGTAATCCCCTCACTGCTCCCCTGAGGATTCCCTAATGGTTTGCTGTTTGTATCCCCCCGCCCCCCCCCCCCCCCCCCCCCCCCCATTTGTGCCTGTACAAAAGCCATTTCACAGGAGTGCCCAGGGCTCTTTTGCCTCTGATCCCCTTGCTTGGAATAAACCCTTCCTTGTGGAACTTCAAGACAGGGAGCCTCCTCCTTTCTTCTCTGCCTGCTCCCTGTTGTGGCTTGTCTCTTGCACCATAGAGCAAGTGGCTCTGAGGGTTCTGCCTCTGGTAAGTGCCCATCCTGAGGCAGTTCCCCACTCCTGGCATGGGGCCAGAGTTCTGAGAGCCAGCCCGGGCTCCGGGTCCCACGGCAGCCATGAAGTGCCCAGCACCTGCTGGGCCACACTTTGCCCTCAGCTTGCTGCTGTAAAGCTGAACTCATTTTGTTCAAGTCAGATTTCCTCTGCATGGATGTCATTGTAGTCAGATGAGAAATTGGACCCCTAATTTGAATTCAGTATTGCAAAGAGCTTTAGTCTAATGTCTGAATGTAGCTGACCTATGCCCTGATAGCAAGGTGTGTTTAACAAATCTGGTATTGCCAGAAGGCTTTTGTTCCTCTGAGACTGTGCTCTACACATGGAGCTGCAGAAGAATGAAGGCCAAATCCTCCTCAAGAACTGGAGGATATTACAGGTGGGTAATGAGCTTTTGTAAGGAAGAATTTCCTGTTCTTCTCTTCCACCAGGTGACCCTGTGTTCCAACACGGTGATGGAGTTCCGCCGGAGGATGCTGGTGGACCTGGAGGGCATTGGCAAGGGAGTGACAAAACTGTTCATCACAGCCAGGTACCAGCCCTTGCCTGGCCTCCCCCAGGCACTGCCTTGCACAGGCTTTGCTGGCTGCAGCTGCCAAGGAGAAGTGCTGCTTAATGGCCTCATGTTGTGCCAGCTGGACATGAGAACAGCAGGGCTTGGGCAGCAGCCTGTGGTGAAAAGCAGCCCTGCTCACAGCCCAGCACGGTCCTGGGCCCTCTTCTAAAGGGACCAGGAATGATATCATTTCTTGGCCTGGGTTTTGGTGCTTGAGGTGGAACAAATTTCCCGAGGGCCTCCTCTCCTTCTTGCTGCAGGATGTGGAGTTGTGCTGGTTGTGACCAGCGTGCATTGGTTTGGGCCACAGCAAGCAGCCTGCTGAGAGTCAGGCTCTGCTTCTGTTCATGAGGGCACCTGGCAGGGGGGAAGTGGCTCTCAGCAAGAGTGGCGAGGGCAAGGTCTTAGGAGGGGAAAGCAGCCCTGGATGTGGCAGCTCAGTCCAGTTTTTCTCCTTCCCTCTTCTTCCCATTTTGAGCTTTAATATTCTCAGAGTTGAGACTAAAGGCCGTTGTTGCTGCAGCAGAATTCCATCCTGCAGTGCTGCTGTGGGTGCCAGTTGAATGCCCAGAGGGATGCAGCTCCCTGGTGCTGTTCCCTGTCCCAGGCAGAGCCATCCAGTCAGTGCCTGGGCTGCCATTCTGTAAAGCAGGTGGAGCTGGGGCCAGTCAGTGCCTGGAGCTGTGCAGGGAAGGAGGGAGGGAGCTGCAGGGCCTGGGAGGGGGTGATCAGCCACTCTGGAGGGCAGCTGGTGTCTCGTGCCCTCCAGGGCTGGGGCAAAGAGCTGAGTTCTCAGGCAGGGCAACAGCACCATGGCAGAGAAGGGAGTCATTTTTCCTGAGACACTGGAGCTGTGTGTTCCTTGAGCCTTAGTGAGCCCTGATCCTTGTTGGGAAGGCTCCCCCAGAGCTCGTGGATCACTGGGACTATGACAGGAGTCCTTGCAAGGCTTCTTGGGCAAAGGAGGGGCTGAGGCAGCTGTGGCACAAAGTGCTCTGCCTGGGGCACTTGGCAGCCTCTGGGTGCTGCCTCAGGGTTTGCCCCTCCTTGACAGGACCTGTTTGAGTGGGAAGAGGCAGAAGGCAATTTATCCCTGTAGGGCTGTTAAATGTCCATTTGACAGTGACCAATGTGTTCTGCTGCATTGCACAATCTTTGGGGGTAAACGTTCTCCATTCTCTCAGTATCTCTGATTCCCCTGGGGTCATCTCTTTGCCCAGATGTCTCGTTCCTGAGCTCCAAGTGTCCCCCTATGTGCTCCAGTACGATGAGTGCCACCTGAAGGTGCCGTATGAGAAGAAGCTCGTCATCAAGAATCCCAGCCACCTCCCTGGCTGCTACGGGCTTATTCCCCAGGTTTGGCATCACATCCACCTCCTCCTGTCAAATATTATTGAGGAGATTATTAGGGGAAAAAAATGGTTTGGATAAGACTTTGCTGCTTTCTATTCAGTCTTAAAGATCTGCTGAGAACAGGATCCTACCCGAATGTAAACTTGAGGAGGCAGTGTAAGCTGCTGAGGGAACAGTTGATGTTCTAGTCTTCAGGGTGTTTTCTTGTGGGAGATCTTAGAGGGTTGTGAAAAGCTGCTGCATCCAGAGACACCAGTGCCTGTGCTGGCAGCCTCCTTGCAGGATCCCCTGCGAATGTTAAGCCTCCAATTCTTGCATCTTGTTTGTTCCTTTTACCTTTGTCCTGGGGAGTTTTAAACGTGTGTGTAAGTTGCTGTTGCGGTGGATGTTAAGGAGTCTAAAGTTTCTTCAGAGGTGCCTCTGAAGCTGCATTTCATTCTGTCCCTTCCAGAAACGCAAGGAGGACTCTGCTGTGTTCTACTCCAGCCCCCAGCCCTGTGGGATTGTCCAGCCCCAGAGCACAGCAGAGATCCCAGTTGTGGTGGAGGTGCAGGCGCTGGGCGAGCATCGCACCAACGTTCTCATCGGCGTGTTCGGGGATGAGAGAAACCCCCTGGTGAGGGCAAGGGGAGCTGTGTGCCTGTGGGCAACTGCTCCTGGCAGGGGCCCAGGGACAGGGATTCTTCTGGGGAAAACAGGCACAGGCTGCTGTGGAGAAGGACAGGAGGGATGGGTGGCACAAACAGTTCGTGCCTTAGAGGTGGGAATCTCAGTGTCTGACACAGAATGGAGTTGGGCTAAGCTGGGATCCAGGGTCATTTTAGTTCATTGTTCTTTAAAATGCTGTTCACTTTGGAAACATCTGGTTTAAATGCCATCTCTCTGAGCACAAAAGAGGAGGTCAGAAGACTTCTAAGAACCTTGAGCTTTCTATAAAAGAAAGGAAAGCTGGCATTTGAAGTGTGGATGCAAAGATTGAAACTTATCTTAAGACATATGGAAATGGTGATGCCAAATTCCCTGGATGGCAGCAAACATCTGAACCTGGGCCATTGTGGCACTGCCTGTAAATCAGTGAACAGGAAGGACAGGCAGTGCAGGCTGTGCCAGGGAGCCTGAAGTTTGACAAAACAGTTGCTTTCAACTCTCAAGCTGCTTCCCTTAAAGAGGAGGGTTTCTCCCCACCAGAGGAACCAGTTGTTTAACTGTCAGCATGGTCTTAACTAGAGATTTCTGGCAAATCTTTTACCTTTGGGCCAATAATTTGTACTTTGAAAGGTTCTCTTACCTTAATCCTTTTCAATTTGGAGGTGAACATGTAATTTTCTTTTTCCCCAAAAGCCCAGCATTTCAGCTGGAGAGTGCTAGGTGTCCCTAAAGAAATAACGTGAGCAGGGTTGAGCTGTTGAAGGGTTTTTAGGTTTCCCTGTTGTAGTTTGGTTTGGGTTTTTTTAAAAATCTTTCTTGCTTGCTTCCTGGCACAGAGAGCACAATTACGGAGCTCAGGACGGCTGGCAGAAACCTCCCCAAGCCCAAGGGTGACAGAGCTTGGCAGGATCCCAGCACCACAGCCTGTGTATGTATGGATGGGGAATGTGACCTGAGTCACCTGGGAGTGCTGGAAAATGTCAACCAAGCCCCCAGCAGTGTCAGGGGAACATTCCTGATAAATCCCTGTTGGAGCTGCAGAGTTTCTGGCCTTGGGCACTGGGGGGGGCTGTGCTGGCTGGGCACTGGCTGGGTCTGCCCCTGGGTCTGCCTCAGATCTCCCCTTTTTGCTTGCCTTCTCTGTCCTTTCCTCTCCCACTGTGCTTTTGGCATCCCCACAAGGTGTTCATGCCTGTCCTCTGGAGCTGCTCAGTGCAAGCAGTTGCAGCTGCTGCAGCAGCTCAGTGTCATCCCTGGGCTGCCTTTAGAGCAGAGCTGCTCCAGCCTGGATTGGGAAGGGCTGGATCAAACCATTTCTCAGTTCAAGGTGCCAGCACCCAGCCAGGGGCTGCATCCTGACTAGAAGCTGCTGGTGCAGGTGTCCCTCCCTCCCACTGCAGGTCCCTGTTCATAGTTCTCTTATTTTCCAGAGATGAGCTTCACCCACCTAAGTTCAAGCCCCAACCACCAAAGGAGCAGAGAACCGGCTTGGACTCCTCAGCATCTCGCTGGCGGCACTTCAAGATCAGAAGGGAGGAGCCAGTCCCAGCCCTGAGAGAAGTGCAGGATCTTGCCCAGTCTTCAGGAGCAGAGGTAGATTTTCTTGTCCACCCAGTGCTTGTGTTGCCTCCCCAGCCTGCCAGCACCAAGTCATGCTCGTGCTGACCTCCCTTTTTGCTGCCCTGCTGTCCTGTGCCCTGGCAGTGGGCTGGGCAGCAGGCCCAGTGGCTGGACATGGGGTGAGTGGGAGGGAGAAAGAGGAGAGTTTTCCTTGGAGAAGCTGACTCAGATCCTACAGGCCTGTGCTGAGTGTGGGATGTTTTGCCTTGTTTCCTTCCCAATGTAAGATGAGACTTTTATCTGCATCATCATGCTCAGAGCTCCAGCTTCCTTCCCAGAGCAAGCTGGGATGAGTCCTGGTCTCCATGGAGCCTCTTCCCAAGCCAGCCAGACTCCCTGTGTGCAGGGCTCTGCTTTCACCCCAGAGCTGCTGTTGCACTGCTGGCCCTGAAGCTCTCTTACAAAGGGAGACTTTGCTCAGTGGCTGTCTCTTCCTCCCAGCACAGAAAATGGCTTGTTTTTCAGGTGCCAGCACAAACTCCTGAAAACCCTCCCCTCCCACGAGGCTTGGAGGGATTCAGGTGCTCCCTGGACGTAGTGCACACTCCCCTGGAAGGCAAGAGGGAATCTGTCTCACTTGCCCATTGTCAGTGTGGCCAGCAGGGCTGGAGCTCCCAGTGCCACTGGGGGCCCTCAGCATTGGCCACAGAGGGGCCTCCCCTCCCTCCAGGCCCAGCACAAAGTGCTGCTGAAGCAGCTGCTTGTTGGAGAGGCCGTGCAGGACACGTTGTGGGGCTGCCCAAGGACGCTGTGCAGCACCTGTGGAGGGCACTGCTCCCCCTGGAACTCCTCAGGTGGTCCATAGGAAATTTTTGCAGGAGCTTTTGCTGTAGCACCTTGAGAAAGCAGCATTTCAATCAGAGAGAGAGGGGAAGAGCCTCAGGAGTCAGATGAGCTGGGCTGGACTCCTTCCCTCAGCTGCAAGAGCTTTCACTCTGAGTCTTCTCCTTCTCTAAAAGCAGGAAGTTTTTAAACTTTTTCAAGGCAAGTTGTGCATCAGAGAGAATTTCTACTGCCAGGAGACATCCCAGTTCCCTTTCATGTAATGTACTAATTAATGCATTGACCTGTGAGCATGGGAGAAGATTTTCCCCATGGTCCCTGCCCTGGTCAGTGGCATGGATGAAGGATGAGGTGAGGGTGATTCTGGCAGTGTTTGGAGAATAGGCCCCTCCAGGTCCAGCTGCACTTTGCTCCAAGATGCTCTTCTGCATCCATTTCCATGCTCAACACCTCAATCTCTCCTGTCTTCCATCCAGGCTTTCAGTATCCTGCCACTCTCAGGTGTGCTGCAGCCAGGACAGAGCCAGCAGGTCTCCTCCACCTTCTCTGGCCACCTCAGCAGCACCTCCAATGTCACCGAGCTGTGCCACGTGGAGGGAGGCCCCACCTGTGAGGTGCTGGTGACCGGGGAGGCCTCAGGTGTCAGCTCCTCCCTGAGCCCCCAGGAGATCAACTGTGGCTCTCAGGCACCTCTCAGGGACAGGTGAGTGAGCCTTGCATGGGTTACTGCTCTGCCATGGGTTCTTGTCCCTGCAGGGCTTCCCTGCTCCAAGGACTCTGAGCTCAGAGGTGCTGCATAGCAAAGGCCAGAAGCAGCACAGGGATGGCCACTCTGAGCTCCCTGGCTCCCAAGAGAGGAAGGACCTTCTTCTGTTGAGACAGAACATCATCTGCTCTATAGGAGTGCTGAGCCCTCCTGGCTTAGCTGCTGCCTGCAGGGAGCTGGGCTCTGGGCTTGCCTTGGCACTGCCTCTGGAGGTGTCTTGAAGTCCATGGTGTTGAGTGGCATCTTCTTCATCATCTCCCTTCTTCACCAAAGCAGTGGGATTGTGGGATGGGCAGGCATGGGGCACAGACCAAACCTTGCTTTGGGTCCTGCTCCTGCCCCAGATGAAGTCCTTGCATTGCTGATCTGCCAGGTTCTCCTTGTGGTGGGACAGCACCCAGAAAAGCTCATGTCCTTGAGGCTCCCCTTCAGCTGCAGCAGTAGGCAAGCACAGGAGAAGCTCAGCTCCAGCAAGGCAGCCCAGCTCAGGACACACAGGCCAAGTGTGGAGCTGGGAGGGGAGGCTGCTCAAAGCAAGCCTGTGCATCAGGACTTCTTCAGGCCAGGCTGAAGTTGGTTTCATGGGGAGGAGATGGATGAGGCTGCTTCCAATGGTTTCCACGGCAGCCAGCCCTGGTTTGCTTGGTCACAGCTGGGTTCCAGCAGGGAATCTGGCTGCCAAGAGCCTGTCTGGCAGGAGAGGAGTTCCTGCAGCCTTTGCTTTCTGACTGACAGGATTGTTCTCATTAAGGAGCAGGCTAGGAGTCCTTAAAACCGAAGATCAGGGACAGAGACTCTCTAACTAATTAAAGTCAGACAGTGGTGTGTTTATTAACACCGGCGGGCGGCACCAGAGCCGTCCCTAAAAGGCGTGACCGCGCTGCCCAAGGTTCTCTGCCCTCTCTTTATTTCCCAAGATCTTACATACAATACATCTGCACAGCCCCAGCACCTCCCATCCCTGCTCTGTATTCAAATGAGGTCATTGGTCCTTCACACCTGTGCAGTTCTTCTCTTGAATTGGGTCGGTGGTCTGAAATTGGTCAGTGGTTTTAAGGGATGAAGTCAGGAATGTCTTCATCAGGTCTCTGTGACCCTCTGGCATGATCCAAGGTCCCCTGCTTAGTGATTGATTGACATCAAGTCCAGGTGCTAACCCATTGTTCTACTGGTTTCAATTTGTTCTTGGAACAGTTCACTTACTCCCCTTCCTTCTAGAAAGAAGCTCCTAATGGTAAACAATAGAACAATCAGCTCCAGCTTAAGCATCTCATAATCATTAACCTATGGTCTGCCTATCTACCTTACATCCTGATCCATGGGAATTGCTTCTAACCCTCAGCTGAAATCTTAACCCTTTAAAATCATGCTTCAGCTGTGCCCAGGGAGAAGGGGCTGAATGAGCTGAGTAAGAATGGTAGGAGAGAGCAGCAGATGTGAGCAATCTGTGCTCTGCTCTAACCTGGGAAGCCAAGAGACAAAGGGTGTTTTCAGCACCAGCACAGAGAGCTGGTGGATCAGCCTTTGGCACTGGGCTGGAGGGCTCTGGCTGAGCCTTAAGAGGGAGCTTGCACAGTCAAGAGCTGATGATGGCAAAGCTCAGGTTTGGCTGGTCCTGGAGGTCCCCTTCCACCAGTGCCCTCACTTGGGATGTTCCCAGCCTCTGTGGGTTGAGGAGAATTCACGGAAATGGCCTCAGGGTGAAGGAGTGAAGTGCAGGGCCAGCCAGGACTGGTGAGCCCAAGTTTCTGGTGGGACTCTCAGCCATGTTTTCTGTATTGTCTGCAGAAGGGAACTGAAGCAGCCCGCTCAAAAGCTTCAGGAGGAGACCAAAACCTTAGAGGAAGAAAAGAGGCAGAAGGAGGAAGAGAGGTGGAAGAAGGGAAAGAAGGGAGTTTGTGTGGGGAAGCAGCCTCCAAAAGCAGAGAAGGGGAAAAGCAAACCACCAGAGATGAAGGAAACCAAAATCCCAAAAAAAGAAACAAAATCCCCTGAGAAGAAGGAAAAGAAAGGCCCAGAGAAGAAAGAAGCCAACGCCCCAGAGAAGAAGGTCACCAAAGCCCCACAGAAGGGGAAAGCCAAAGTCCAAAAGAAGGGGGGGAACTGAAATCCCAGAAAAACCACATGGGATGGAGAAGGACTCCTAATTTTTTTATTCACACAACTAATTATACTCAGTTTATTAGACATCTTGTTTAATTTTAGCTAGTTAACGAATTTCTTAGCAGTTTTTCTATTATTGTTTAATAAATAGATTTTAGTTGTGCATCAAATCTCTCTACTGTATTGTTTTTCTGTTCTCTTCACTGATTCTCATGGCACAAATCCCTTGTTCTTGCAGGTGCATTTGTTTCTCACCCTCAGAATAGATTGTTCACAAAGTCTCATTCTCAAAATCGCTTCACATGGGAACTTGTAACTGCTTAGCTGCACTCAGAGGAGATGACAGGCCAGCTGTTAATAGAGCAGAACAAGGCCTGATTTCATAGGGCCTTTCTTTTATCATTATTCTACCTGTCTATCATCTCCCCCTTTTTGTTCATTTAAAAAAGGCTCCTATGTTCTGATGTTGAAACTGCTCACTCTTGTGAGGGTATTATCTCATCAAGGTTATCACTGGTTATCTATTAGATATGGGATAAGATAGATAAAGAGCAATTACAGTCAACAAAACTTACCAAATTCTATCAAGTCATTGACACAGGGTTTTGCAGCATGAGAAAACAGAAGAATAATGTCCAATGTCTCTTGGGGAAATGGAAAGAAATGACCATTGTTTCCAATTAGTTGAGAAGGATGAGAAAGTCCATTAGCTGGAAATGTTGATCTTTGCCATCCCTGAATGTCCTCCTGGGAGCTGGAACAGGGAATAACTGGAGAAGGTCAGTAGGAGCACTGTACCATGAGGGTGCCATGAGGCTTTTGTTGGCAAAGTGCCTCTGTCAGTTTCCAGATCCAGCCATGTCTTGGCAGTCCTCCTCCTGCTCCTGCTCTGGCCACAGAGGCTGCAAGGTGATGAGGTTATTTCTCTTTGCCCTGGGCCTCATTTTTTCAGAGCTGATCAGTGTCTGATGGAATGAACAGGTGACAGCTTTGAGCTGCTGATGATAAAACACAGGCACATCTTCTCCTGAAGGTAATGAATCAATTGGGCTTCACTGTGGTGCACTCAGTTGGGATTTAGATATGGTGAGCTTTTTTCCCAAATTTCTCATGTAAATACTGCATCATTCAGAATGATTAGTTGTCCAAATTTCTCATGTACAATTTGCATTATCTGAACGTTCTTAAGGTGTTATTTCCTCTTCTTTTTGGTTTTTTAAGAATGAGATGCATGTCTTTTGTTATGAGTGTGAAGCAACATCATAGTAAATTAATACATGCAGTGGACAAGAAACTTACAGCAATTAGAAATAATTTGGACACAACAATCAGGAATATTTCAAATAGCAGACAAAACGAACAGCATAGGTGGAATTAGGTAAATAGCAATCCCTGAAATAATGTACCATCATCCCAGAGTCTGCAAACAGCTGACAAACCTCCATTCAGGGGGGACTTGGATCATTATTTCCAGACAATAATTCCCAAGCTCCCTTTAAAAATAGTTCAACAGTCATGTCTAGAGGGTCAGATTGCCATGTCCAAGCAACTCAAATCTAGTTTTGATGCAGAAAACATCTGGCTCTGTTGGCAAATTCCTGTCCAGGCAGAGTTGAGGCCTGGCCACCACCCAAGCTCTAAGTGGGAGAGAATTCCCTAAAGGTAATTTAAAACAAGGCTCTTGAGAATGGCACTTAGGAGTGAAGGTCTGGGGGTGACAGACTAATGAACCACCCAACAGCTGTCTCCTCCAAAATTCCCCCAGCACAGAGATGCTTTAAACCCAGCAAACTGTTGGAGTGGTTCTGTAATAATAATTGGGGCTGCATCTGATTCCTTGGAGGAGATGTCACAACACCATCAGTTTAGAGGAGGCTTCCCACAGAGCTGAGAGATCATTTCTTGGAACTCTGAAAAATCCTTGAAAATGCTGAGATAGCCCTGGGTCAAACCATGGAGGATTTTGGTGGGATTTGGGGCAGATTGTTTGGTGTGTGTCCAGAGTGACTTTGGGCAGATTTGGGGCCTGCTTGGGGCAGGTTTGGGGCAGGTTTGTTGCTGATGTTGGGGTTTTTCTCCCGTTTGCCCAGCTGTGGGCAAAGCCCCGAAGCACATCCTGTTCCTGCCCCAGCTCCTGAGGAGCCCAAGGAGCTGATGCTCTCCATGCTCTGCCCCCAGGGACATCTGGGGCAATCCCGGCATCCCGGGGATTCCGGGGATTCCGGGCGGCCTTTGGGCATTGGGGGATTTGGGGGCTTGGGGGGTGAGAGGGGTGAGGGGGGTTTGGGGCTGGATTGTTTGGGGGAAGTATAGGGATTTGGGGTGGAATGTCTGCATTTTTGAGGGTGAATTTCTGGGGTTTTAGGAGGAATGTCTGGATTTTTGATAGGAAATTTCTGGATTTTTTGGGGGGTGAATTTCTGAATTAGGGTGGAGATTTTGGATTTTTGGGGAGGTTCTGGATTTTTTTTGAGGGGGAATTTCAGGATTTTTGTAGGAATGTTTCTGGATTTGGGGGGAGGGGATTTCTGGATTTTTGGGTATGTTTCTGTAGTTTTTGGGAATTATTCTGGATGGGAACTGAGGTTGGTTTTGGATTTTTTGAGGAGGACTGGTTCTGGATTTTCTGGGCAAAGTTCGTTTTTTGGGAATGTTCCAGGATTTTTTGGAGGAACATTTCTGGATTTCTTTGGGGAACATTTCTGACTTTTTGGGGGAATTTTTCAGGATTTCTTTTTGAGAACATTTTTGGACTTTTTTTGGGAACTGTTACACATCAGGGAACATTTCTGAATTTGGGGAGGGGTAACATTTCTTGATTTTTTTCGGAGAACATTCCCAGGTGTCTGGGGAATGTTCCCGGGTTTCTGGGGCTCTCCTGACCCAATTCCCATCCCAGGTTCCCAGGGTTCCAGGAGCTGCCCTGGTGCCCAGGCACTGCGACATCGCCTGGGTGCAGTTGGAAAAACCCAAAATGTCATAAAATGCTCTCAAATCGAATAGAAATACCAGAAAATCCCTACAAACCGCTGCGAAACACCCTAAATCCCATACAATTGGTCCCAAATCCCACAGACCTGCCCTCTAATCCCATAGAAATATTCCAAAATCCCAGAAAACTGCCCAAAACTAGTCCTGACCCTGCCCCACCCCCCCACTCTCCCAGGTAGGCTCAGCTCAACCCAAATCTTCCTTTTTAAACCCCAAATCCTCCTGCAGACACTGACTCTGGAGGCTCCCAGAGCTTCCTTGTCTCCAGGAGCTTCTGTCAAGTCCCAGTGGAACCTCAGTGCTGCATTGTTCCACAGCCTCACAGCGCTCTCCTGGCTTCCATGAGGTCCCTCTGTGTCCCACTGCAGCCTTGGCTCCATGAGGGTCTCCTGGCTTCCATCAGGGTCTCCTGACTTCCATGAGGGTCTCTTGGCTCCATGAGGGTCTCCTGGCTTCCATGAGGGTCTCCTGGCTCCATGAGGGTCTCCTGGTTTCCATGAGGGTCTCCTGGCTTCCATGATGCTCCACTCTGTCCCAAGGGGCGTCCGTGGCTCAGCTTTGGAGCCCTGCAAGATCCAAAGATTCCCCCCCAAAAATCACCAGCCCAGGGACCCCCAGGATATTTGGGCTGAGCTCCCGCTCCCCAGGCACCTGCAGGGAACCCAAGTGACCGCTGTGACTCCATGGAATGTCCTGGAACAAACTGTCCCTTGTCAGACAGCGGGGTGCCATGGGACACAGGTGCCACTGGGACACGGCCACTGCCCATGGAACCACGTGTCCATGGTGACAGAGCCAGGCCTGATGGAACACTGGAGAACATTGTTACCCCATGGAATCTCATGGAACCAGGTGTCCATGGTGACAGAGCTGAGCCTGATGGAACACTGGAGAACATTGTTACCCCATGGAATCTCATGGAACCGGGTGTCCATGGTGACAGAGCCAGGCCTGATGGAACACTGGAGAACATTGTTACCCCATGGAATCTCATGGAACCAGGTGTCCATGGTGACAGAGCCAGGCTAATGGAACCTAATGGAACACAGGAGAACATCGTTACCTGTTGGAACCCTGGCTGCTGAGAATTTTACTTTTGAGCTGACAGACACTGACCCCTAAGAGAACACTGCATTTGACCTGAGGCTGTGGAGAAGGCTTCCAAAATGGAATGATGGAACTGGGATTACACCCTTGAATGGAAGGGTGTAATAGCACATGGTGGAAAACTTAGAGTTTAAGGTTTTAGAGTATAGTAATATAAATAAAACAAGATGGAGGTTTTAGGGCAGAGGCTGATCCTTTTTCTTTGCCTTTTTCTTCACCTTCTTCTTCTTCTTCCTCACCTTCTTCTTTTCCTTCTCCTTCTCCTCCTTCTTCACCTTCTTCTCCTCCTCCTCCTCCTCCTCCTCACCCTTGTCCTCTCTCTTCCTCCTCCTCCTCAGGTTTGGGTGGTATTGTGTAATTGGATAAAAGAGACCCCGTTGTCAGGCACGGGTGGTTGGTTATTGGGTTAAAAGGAAAAATAATTGAGGTGTCATTTCTTAATTGGACAGTTTATCCTTCAAAGACCTTGTAGAGGGAGAGATGGGGCTCCATTTTTACCTTGTTAGCGAAGTGCTGCAGAACTCACAGCTTGTGAGACTGTTGTATAGACAAGAGCTAATGAACACCTGAGTCCAAACAAGAAACACTGTCTTGTGATTTAATCCCGACCTTGGCAGAGAAGAAGCAAAAGAATTGACTGTTCCCCCACGGAATCTCATGGAACCAGGTGTCCACTGTTTCACAGTGCAGCCTCAGAGAGTGGGGAGACCATTGTGACACAATGGAATATCCTGAAATCAAGGCTCTGTTGTGGCAAACCTGGGCTTTATGAAAACAAGGACACCGCTGGGATGCAATGGAATTTCAAGGAACCAAGGGTCAATTGTCAACACATCAGCTTCTCAGGAAACCAAGGAAAAAAACCACTGTGACACACAGTGGGCCTCATGGGACCCAGGAGACCATGGTGACACCGTGGAACCTCATGGAACCAAGTCTGAATTGTTACAGGACCCAGGAGACCATGGTGACACCCTGGAATCTCATGGAACCAAGTCTGAATTGTGGCAGGACCCAGGAGACCATGGTGACACCGTGGAATCTCATGGAACCAAGTGTCCAGAGTTTCACAGCTCAGCCCCAGGGAGCGCTGGAGACCATTGTGTCCCTGTGGGAACACAGGGAACAAAGGCTCCACTGTGACACAGCAGGGCCTCATGGAATGCAAGAGATCATCCTGATGGAATGGAAACTCATGGAACCAAGGGCCCACTCTTTGGCTGCGTGGCCCCATGGAATGCTGGAGACCATTGTGGCACCATGGAATGAATGGCACAAAGGCTCCACTGGGACCCAGCAGGGCCTCATGGAACCAAGGACACCGCTGGGATGCAATGGAATCTCATGGAACCAAGGTCCAGTTGTGACAAAGCTGGGCCTCATGAAACCAAGGACACCCTGTGATGCAATGGAATCTCATGGATCCAAGGATCAATTGCCAACACATCAGGTTCTCATGAGACCAAGCAGAACATTGTGACACAGGGCAATCTCATGGAAGCAAGGCTCTGCTTTGACCAAGTGGGGCCTCATGGGACACAGGTGCCATGTTGTGTCACCATGGACACTTGCTTCCTCCAAGGCTGGAGATGTCCCAGTGGCACTGGGCTTCCATGAGGCCATGCTTTGTCACAATGGAGCCTTGGTTCCATGAGATTCCATTGTCCCACAGTGGTCTCCTGGGTGCCATGAGGCCTGCCTTTGTCCCAGTGGAACCTTGCTTGCAGGAGCCTTGGCAATGTCCCAGTGGCACAGGGGTTCCATGAGACCCTGCCGTGTCCCAAGGGGCCCTTGGCTCCATCAGGTTCCATTGTGTCACAGAGCTCTCCTGGGTCCCATGAGGCCTTGGTCTGCCACAGGGGTGCCTTGTTCCTCCTGGGCCTGACAGTGTCCCAGTGGCACCTGTGTCCATGAGGCCCCACATGGTCAAAGCAGAGCCTTGGGTTAAAAACTGACCCTTGTTTCCTTGAGATTCCATTTGTGAAAAACACGTTCACCCTTCTGTGAAAATGTAAAAAGTTTAATAAAGGACAATGGGAGACCAGGACCATGGAGCAAAGGTTATTATGGCCGGGTGCATCTTGGCACTCAGCCAGGAGCACCCTGTTCCCTTCGGGGATCCCCCTGAAATACCTTTTCCCTTACACCGGCCTGTTGCATATTCATAGACCCTCATGCATATCCATAAACTACTTTACATATTCCAGGAACTCTTCTACCTGGCCCCTCCTTGGGTCTGCCTTTTCAGAGCATGTGTGTTTCTTGGCTGTGGTTTTAGCTCCTCTTTATCACCTCCAGGTTTTGGGCCTTGGTCCACTCTGCCTCCAGACAGGGAGTGCTGATAGTTGGCAGATCTGTGCAGGTGTCCTCATCCTGTGTGCATTGGATGTTATCCCATCCCAGCAGGCATTTTAACACAAGCATGCTTCTCTCAGCTATTTCACTACAATGTCTAAGCTCAATTAACAACAGAAATAAAAACTGTATCTTTAGAACAAAGTTACTTTAACATCACACAAAGATAATCCATTTTAATATTTGCAAAAAGCCAATATTATAATATGTATCTATAACAGGGTGAAGGAGCCCTGGCCCAGGCTCTGGCCCTGGGGGACACGGGGATGCTGCCGGGGGGTCCCTGTCCCCCTGTCCCACCCCCATGGCCCCGGCCCCCCGTCCCTGTGTCAGGCTCTGGGGTCGATCTCGTGGAACATCCTCTGGGGGAGGCTGCGGCACCGGGGGCGGGGGGACCCGGGGGGACAGGGGACCCTGCTGGGCACGAGCAGGGTTGGACTGCTCTGGGGGGGCTGTGAGGGGGGACAGGGCAGAGTGACCTCACACAGCCCCTGTGATGTCACACAGCCCCCTGTGATGTCATACAGCCCCTTTGATGTCACAGAGCCCCTGGGATGTCACACAGCACCTGTGATATCACACAGCACCTGTGATGTCACACAGCCATCTGTGATGTCACACAGCCCCTGTGATGTCACACAGCCCCTCTGTTATGTCACACAGTCTCCATATGATGGCATTCAGCTGCTATGTGATGTCACAGACCAGCTTTGTGATGTCACAGCCACCCTGTGATGTCACAGCCTTGTCTGTGATGTCACAGCCTTCTCTGTGACATCACACAGCTGCTCTGTGATATCATACCCTATGTCACAACCCACATTCTGATGTCACAGAACCACCATCTATGATGTCACTGCTAACTCTGTGATGTCACAACACCATCAGTGATGTCACACAGCCCACTCTGTGATGTCACACAGGCCCTTTCTGACATCCCAGCTGCTCTGTGCCTCTATGACACAGGCACAGAGGTGCTGCTGTGACACAGCCCCCTCAGGGACATCCCCCAGCCCCTGCCAGTGCTGAGCCCCTGTGAGCTCTGTCTGTGCCCTGCTCGTGTCCCTGAGGTGCCCTGGCCGTGCCCCAGCCCTGCTGGGCTGTGCCCAGGAGCTGCTCCTGCCCAGAGCTGTCTCTCTGCAGCGCTGCCCTTGCCAGGAGCTGCCTCTGGGCCAGGAGCCCAGCCCAGCTCAGCAGCACAGACACAGCACAAGGACTTTAATCACCCTCTGGGGCTTTATGCTGAGGCCCTGAACATCAGTCCCTTAGAGGGAGCTGAAGAAACCTCTCCAGAACTCCAAGTCAGAATCCAACTCCAAAGTTTCTTGGACTTTTAATGGGTCCCACTGAGGGACATGACTGAGAAAGTGTCCCCAGGCCCCAGGCAGAGGAGAGAACTGGAGGCAGTGATAGCAGCTGGGGACAAAGAGAAGCCAAGTCTTGGTGCCCTGGGGCACAGCAGGGTCTGTGCCACCAAGGGCTGGGAGGAGACACCTTGTCCTGAGGCACTGGGGCCTCCTGGCACAGCCCCAGCCAGGCTGGGCACTGTCAGCCCCTTGTCCTGCCCTCAGCATCCCCCCCTAGCCCACATCCCAGTGGCCTCAAGGATCTGCTGGAAGGAGTCCCTGGGGAGCCTTGCTCAGCAATGGCCCTGGGGGCTCCTGAATGCTCCCAGGGACTGCAGGGTTTTCAAAGGACTTTGGGTGTGGTATTTGCCTTGGAGTCTCTGAGAGGTTTGTGCAATCATGGCCTCCAATTATCTGCTGTAATTAGTCCCTGGAGAGTCTTTGTCAGTAACAACACTCAGTGGGCTCATTAATGCTTCAAGGTACTTCAGTTCTTTTAAGGTACTTGGTGTTTCCCTTTGGATACAGACTCTGGGAGAGGTTTGTGCAATCATGGCCCCAATTATCTGCTTTAATGAGTCCCTGGAGAGCTTTGTACTGACACTCCGTGGGGCTCATTAATGCTTTGAGATACTCAAGGTGTTTAAGGTACTTTGGATTTTCCTTCCCACACTGAGTGTCTGAGAACATTTTGTGCCATCCTGGCCACCAATTCTCTCCTCCAAGGAGCCCATGAGGAGCCTGTGTTGGAGAGGGACCTCAGTGGGACCCATTCATGCCTCGAGACCCTTTGGATGTTTCCTCTGTCTTGGACTCCTGGAAAAGTTTGTGCAATCTCCTTCCAGGCCCTGAGGTGCCAGGGCTCTGCTCCAAATGCACACTGAGGCTCATTAGGATCAAGCAAGTCCTGACAAACCATGGCTCTGCCTTGATTTCCCTCTGCTCTAGTGCAGCTCATGAGGAGGGTTTCCTTTGACAGTGATGGAGAAATAGTTCAAAGAGCTTCTAGGAAATATGGATTCCTATTTTAAACAGTGTCTTTTATGGCTGTTCTTATTACACAAGAGGTGATTGCAGCAATCAGGGACTGATATTGATGCAGGAATTGTCCTAAGGAGGTCTGGCCTGCTCAGAGAAGCTGTGCCTTGAGGTCTGAGCCAGCGTGGACAACCCTGCTCCACATTCCCCAAACCCATCGTGTCTCTCCTCACTCACCTGGGACCTGCTTTGCTTGGAGAACTGGCTGCACACAGCCAAAGAGGAATTTTCCTTCCTTTATTTTTGAAGCAATCTAAAACTCCTGAGTTTCCCCATTGCAAACAGACATCCTCCTCAAGTGTGTGCCAAGCCCAAGGTGCCACCAAGAGCACTCCAGACCTGCCCTGGGCCAGCTGTGAGGGTGGATCACCATCCCAACATGGACACTGCAGTGACCCCACTGCTGGGTTTGGGTGCCATGGACACCCCCATCAGTTCAGGTTTCCTTGGAAACCAGCCCAAGGAGCCATTTCTGCAGCCAGGTTCCATGGCCACGTGCCTGCAGAGCTGTTGCTGCCCTTGGCTGCCATGGCAGCCCTCAGGACAAAGTGGTGCCAGGGCTGTTCCAGGTACAATTGCAGTGACACTCCTTGGTGCCACCAGGTGCCATGGCAACGGCCACGGGGACCCGTTCCTTAGTTTGGTGCCATGGCAACCAATGCCCAGACCCGTTGTGGTGGTTGGTGGCCATGGAAACCTGCCCTGGGCCCCTTGCTGGGGGCTGGTGTCACTGCCCAGAGCCAGAGGGGATCCCTGGCTGGGGGCTTGTGCCATGGCCACCTGCCCTGTGCCACGCTGGCCGCTCAGGCACCAGGAACCAGCAGCCAACGCCACTGCCAGGGCCAAAGGCCAGGTCAGCCAGACAGAAAGGGGCAGTGCTGGGCACTGTTTCCATGGCAACCGTCCCTGGGGGGTGACACCTGGCTCACCTGTGCTGGCAGTTGCCATGGAAAGCCCTGGCAGGGACTGAGGGCACAGACACTGGCACTGAGGCACTGCTGGGCCGGGTGCTGAGCACAGGGCTGAGCACGCAGAGATGGTTTTGTTCTTGCTGAGCTGCAGCAGAGCCAAGGCCTGTCCTGCCCCTGGTCCAGCCATGCTGGGGAGGGGCTGGGGCTGCGGGGCAGCTGGGCAGGGGACACAGCCAGGACAGGGGACCCCAGCTGAGCCCAGGGATACCCCAGACCATAGGACATCATGCTCAGTGTATGAAGGGGGGGACAAAGGAGGAGGGAGGGAATTTTGGAGGAAGGGATTTTGCCTTGCCAGGGAACACTTAGGCAAGAGGGGGCCCTGTTTCACCAGTGGGCAGGGTCACTACCAAAGACACAGACACCAGCTTAAGCAATTGTGTCATTTATATCATGCACAGCTGCAAAGAATTACAAAAGGATAAGCTCAGCAAAGCACATCATCGTTAGCAAAGAATTACAAAAGAAGCTCAGCAATCCATCCAGTCATTACTACCAAAGATTGCCTGAAGTGATTAAAGAAAGATCCATCAGCAGTTCCCCTCAGGCTCTACCATCACCCAGATCCACACATCAGCTGGGGAAGCCAAGGACTGCAGAGCCACTCCCAGACACTGGGAATTCCTGCAGGTGCCTCCACCTCTGCAGGCAAGGAGGCTCCAAGCCTGCTGGGAGAGGACACAGCTTTTACTCTGTTAAACACACAAGCTGACATCAGTGCTACTCTGGGAACATCTGGTTTCATTCTCCTCATTGCTTTCTCCCAAAGCCTGGCCAGGGCTCAAGGAGGAACCAGGGGAGTTGGCTTTGATCCTTCAGCCCAAACAAGGCCAGGTGGGGCCTGCTCTGGTTTCTAAATACAGAAAGATAAATCCATGTTTTATCAAGGAACACATACACAGATCATGTTGGTAATAATGCTTCCTTAAGGAGTGGACACAAATCTAACATTTGGTTGGAAGGTTCATCTAGAGGTGAACTTTGCCTCAGGGCCTGTTCAGGCCTTGATACTTTGATCAGCCCTCAGACCTACAATGAACTAAAACCCTCAACAACTCTTTCAATAACACAGTTTAGATTTCCATATTAGGCATAAAGGCACCTCCTCTTCTGCTTCAATTAGGTGCTATTGCACATTTCAACAGGATCAGTTGCTACTTCTGCTAATAATCCATTCAGCTTATTCATGGAAACTCCACAGGACAGGGCAGCACACATGGGGCACAGGATGAACCAGAATCTTTTGCTTGCTGAAATCCAGGGCACTCCTTGGGGGGAAAATGTTCTCTGGGCCCCAACTCTTCCTTGTGGTTGTTGCTGAAGGACCCGAAATGGTGGCCCTGCAGCCAAGAGTGGTGTGACACTGACACCGAGCAGCTCCAGCACCCCGAGTTCTACTGACATTGGCAGGGATGGAAAAGCACAGAAATCCTCTCACACTGGGGCCTCTAGAACTAGAACAGGGTTGGGTTTCTCCTGAAGGGAAATCTCAGGGAATCCTGTCCAAGTGATCCTTGTATTCCTGTGTTTTCTTTAACTGTCCCTTCACTGACAGTGACAGGCAGAGCCCAGGGACAGAGTTCTGGCCACCCCACAGGGTGGGCCCTCCAAGGGAACCCCATCCCTCCCAACTCCAGCTGAGAACATCCCCAGCAATTGGTGACATGCACTGCTTTGGCTACCCTGATCTTCACATTTTCATAACTAATCATTCCATTTTGATCACTCACCCCTTGGTGAAACACTAGAGGTGTTTGTGCAGACAAAGATTCTGGCTGACCATCAAGGTACAACTTACAGACATCAGCAGTACTTTAGTGACACAGTTCTTCATTCTTTTTTCTCAGTCTCATTCAAGTTGGGAACAATAATTCTGTTGTCCATGGAGCTGGTGCCTTTTTAATTCCAGAATAATGCCCCGAGGCCCTTTGCTGTTCAGCTTTTCCATGTTGTCTGTGCCTAACAAGGCTTGGGGGGCCCTTTCCCCTCTGGCTGGAAGGGGGCCGGGTCCCAGTCCCTGAGGGGCACCCAGGCTCCCGGATGGAATTCCTCTGGAAGTCCCTCAGGGTCACAGCAGCCTGCACATGGAGCCCCGTGGATCAGAGCATTTTCCAAAGGGGCCCTTGGGGCAAACAGGGAGATTTGCTCGGGCAGGATGTGTAAAACAATATCCTGTCAGATCTGCTGGGTCTCACACAGAACACTTGGCTGCAGGGACACATTCCCATTGCTCCTGCCCAGGTTTCAGGACTCTGAGTTGTCTTTCCTAGGAGCTGTTCCTTCAGCTGCCTCGGGAGGGCCTTTTGGCCTCCACACCCACACTCTGGCTCCATTATTAGGGCTGCTGGATCCAAACCCTTTATCTCCACAAATGGTGGTGATTGGAGATGGAGCTCCTTTTTTCACAACCTTTCTTAAAATTGCAATTTCAATAATTGTGCTACCCTGTCATGGGGTTGAATAATCCAAACTTGTTCACTATTGTTTAACAGAATTACTGCAATTTCTCCTTGATATTCTGCATCAATTCCTCCTGCCATGACATGAACACTTTGCAAGGCCAAGCTCCAAGCGAGCAATGACCAAAGCAAAGTGTCCTGGAGGAATCTCAATTCCTGTTTCAGTATTGATAGCTCTCATTTGCTTTGAATTTATCCTAATTAATTCCAGTGCATGAAGGCCCAGCCCAGCAGCCTCTGGGCTGGCCCTGCCAGGGGCCATCCCAGCCAGAACAATTTCCCAGGCAGTCCAAGTCTCACTGCCCATGGCTGTATTTGCAAATTGGGTGCAGCCCTGCACAGCCAGGGGGTTTCCATTTCCCCAGTGGGCCATTGTTAAGGGCATGGAGCACATCTGGGAGATGGGTTCTCCATGGGCACAGGTTCCCATCTCCTCATTCTTTCAACTGCTCTTTTCACAACCCCTTCACCCATTCAACCAATCCGACAGCTTGTGGATGGTCTGGTACATGAAAAACCCTGCAGGCTTAATCACTGCATTTTTTACAGGAACAGACAAAGCACTCTGCATCACAGTATCAGCAAACCCTGTAAAAATAGCCAATTTCATCCCTTCCTCCTTTTTTCATTGAATACAATCTCACAAAGTTGACCACTGACATTAGGGTCCTGGCCAATCCTATTCTGTAGGGAATTTAGTGTTACATCCCTGAGAAGCCAAAGCTACCAAATTAGTAATGTCAGCATTATTTCACATTATTATTCTTTTATATGTAGATATTCATATTGGTATAGATATAGATAGATATAGACATACATATAAAAATATAAAAAATATATAAAGGTCCTACTATACTATAAATACATATATAATTATTTATTATATTAATATTTCACTTGCACAAATGCATCTGATCTCAAGATTAAAACCTTCTTTTCTTGCTCCATGTGGGAGCATTCCAACAATAATTGTTCCTTCTGAAGGTGATATTTCCAATGAACTCTTAACAAATTCCTCTTTGTCTGCCCAAACCCACAAGTTCTTTTCCTTTTCCATTTGCAATTTTTGGATGCATTTGAAGACATCCAGGGGTGCAGCTTCTTTTCACTAACTGCCTCACTGCTCACACGGTGCCCCGACCTCAGCCCACTCCAGAGCCAGGGAACTCCAGGAAGGGCTTCCCATCTGGGAATTTCTGATGGGACTGATTCCTCACATTTACGTTGAACAAGTGACATTTTGTTGTCATCTGGACAGACTGTGCCAGTTCTGTTTTACCAGTGGGCAGGGTCAGCACCAAGGACACAGACTCCAGCTGAAGGAATCAGTGTCATTTCCTGCAGCTCAAAGCAGCAAAGAATCACAAAAGGAGCAGCTCAGCAATGCACCCAATCATCCCCACCAAAGATTGCCTGCAGTGATTAACAAAGATCCAGCAGCATTTACCCCCAGCCTTTTCCATCCCCCAGATCCACACAGCAGCTGGGGGAAGCTGTCACAGCCCAGGGCTGCAGAGCCACTCCTGGGCACTGGGAATTCCTGCAGGTGCCCCCAGCCACAGGTGAGGCTCCAACCCCGCTGGGAGAGGGCCCAGCTCTGACAGTGCTGGATGAACAAACTGACAGCACTTCCAGTGGGGGAACATCTGGTTTCATGCTCCTCTTGGCTCCCTCCCAAAGCCTGGCCAGGGCCCCAGGAGGAACCAGGGGAGGTGACTTTGATCCTTCAGCCCCAAACAAGGCCAGATGTCAGATTTCATGGCCTTGTCTGGCTTCTAAACACAGAAAGGTCAATGCATGTTTCACTGAGGAGTGCCTACATCTATCACAGTGCTAATGACCATGCATATTTCATTAGGGAGCAGATACAAAGATAACCTTTGGGTGGAAGGTTCATCCAGAGGCACCTTTGGCTCAGGGCCTGCTGTCCAGGCCTCACTCAGGGCTGTTGTCCAGGCCTTGGCACTTCAGGGACGTGGTTTAGTGCTGGGCTTGGCACTGCTGGCTGACCGACTGCACTGGTGAGCTCAGAGGTCTTTCCCACTCATCCAAGAAAGGATTCTGGGATTCCATGGTTATATCCACTGCATTCAGCTGGGGCTATTTTAGCAGCATGACTTTGCTCAGAAAGTTCCCTCTTGCCCAGCTCCTGTGGCCTGAGGCTTCAGCTCCTTCAGCTCCTGGTGCTGAGCTGCTCATGCTGAACGAGACGACTCGGAGAGATGAACACAGTCCATCCAATTCCTTCTGGGACACGGAGAGGGGAGGCTGTGGAAACAGGAGCATTGTTTGCTGTGGCCTCCTCTCTGCCCTTCACGCCTTTCAGTGCTCTGAACCAGCCAAGAGCTTTCTCCAAGAGTGCAATGGAGCAGCTGTTCCTGCTCCTGGGTCTGGCTCTCTCCAGTCTCTGACCTTGCCTGGTTCTGTCCCTCTTGCTGTGCCCTCTGATCCCCCAGGGCTCGCTGGCTGCTGCCCAGGACTGTGGCACTGGCACAGATCCAGTGCTCGAGACCCTCCTTTCTGTGCCCTTGGAGCTGCCTGGGCACAGCAGCCTTTTCCATCTGGAAGCTCCCCATGGACAGGGAGTCCCCAGCTCCGTTCCCTGCACAACCTCCAGGAGCCCAGGGCTGCCATCTCAAGTCCCTGCTGGCACTGGGGGCTCCCAGGTGCCTCAGGCTGCTGTGACACCGCTGCACACGGGAGGGAAGAGGGGCAGGGGCTGTGCTGAAAGTCAGCTCCATGTGCTGCTGCTGTGGGGTCATTTGTGCAGCCCTGGCCCAGAGTCAGGGATCAGATCCAGGCCCTGCTGCTGCTCCCTCGGGATCAGCCCCAGTTTGGCTGTTGCTGTCAGGGCCAGCAGAAGCCCTGGCTGGAGCAGCAGGTGCTGACAGTGCCCCAAGCCCCGGGGCTGGAGGGGTCCCTGGGCTGGGGCTGGCAGGGAGCTGCCCCTTGTTCTCCCTCTGCCCCAAGCAAAGCTGGGCTGGGCACAAGTGGGGCAGCACAGCCAGCAGGGAGCCTGCCAGTCTCTTCCAGCCCTGTCTGCTCAGAGTTTAGGCCTTGGAGCTTCAGGTGGCCAAAGGCAGCTGCTGCTGGTCCCTCTGGGTGTGCCCGTGTTCAGCAGTGCTGCTCCATCAGTCTGTGCTCAGCAACGGGGAAAAGCCTCAGCCCTGCAGGGCCAGGAGCTGCTGGGCTCTGCCTGAGCAGCTCAGCCAGCAGGAAGGGAGCTGCTCCACACGGGAACCAGGAGCAAAGGACATTTCTTTTGAAGGCCACGTTTTCTATTTAAAGAGAAAAATAAGAAAAAGAAAAAAAAACTTGATAAATTCTAAAAGATAAGAATAAAATCAAAGTGTTAGTGAAAAAACATAACAGAATGTTAGTGAAAAAAACAAAACATAAATGCAAGGGTTACATTCTTTGCATTAAGAGGTAAATTATCTACTTAAAAAGTCAGCTCAGTTATTTACATTGTAAATGTGCTGATGGCATGGATCCATCTTACTGACCTCAGCAGCCTTTTTTAAAATTGTGGGCTTTGTTTCCAACATGTTTTTTTGAAATTATGGTTAAAGCAAAAAAAAACCCCAAAAATTGCTTTGTGCCCTTCCAGCTCCAAGCAGGACTGGGAATGGAAACTCTGTCAATCCTCAAATCCTTTAGAAGATGACCTTCCTCCTCACCCTGTGAATGAACTGCAGATTCCTTTGAAACTGTCAGGGATTTCTTAAAGACACCAAGTCCCACTTACAGCTTTTTGCTCTGGCTGGGAAGTGCAGAAGGGCAATTCTCCATCCATCAGCTCCAGCCTGCACTGCCTCAGGAACACGGCCCACTCGCCAGCCTTGGCCCACTCGTGGCACTTCTAGAGGAAAACAGTGCAATTGCACAATTCCAGCCAATAAAGAAGGAAGAATGGGACAGACAAAAACACCCTGTGCAGATCCAGGGGTTTAGATGGGACTGTGAAGAGTCTGGGTCCTTGCCAATTGGATGTGTGTCCTCAGCTGCAATCTCTGGGCCTGCAGGAGAGTCTCACTCACCTGCCAAAGCAGAAAGCTCAGGCGCTGTGCTCTGAACGGGCTCGTCTGATGCAAAGCTGTCAGAGCAATGTGAGGGCAGAGCCAGCCCAGCTGGGCCCAGGGCTGAGCCCAGCAGAGCCCTGGCAGAGCCCAGAGCAGCCTCAGCACCCGCAGAGCCCGGCTGCAAGGAGAGAAAGCAGAAACTGCCAGTCAGCTGAGGGCTCCTGTCCCCTTGTGCCAAGGCCTGTGGTGCCCAGGCCATGCTGGCTGTGCCCAGAGCTGTGCCCAGAGCTGCCCATCCCTGCTGCCTTTGGGAGCAGAGCAGGAGGGCAGGACATGTGCCTAGCCTGCAGCCAGCCATGGCACATCCAGCCCTCAGCAGCTGCCCAGAGCAGGATGCTCCTGTGCTTGCTGCCATCTCCCAAAAGCTCTGATCCCACCCTGCCAAGCAGACAGGGACCCACCTCACGCCATCCACGGCTGGAAGAAAAGCTGCTCCCAAACCATGTCCTCAGCCTTCTCCAAGGGCACGTCCCATCCACGCCACAGCTGCTCCCAAGCACTTCCCAATCCACGTTGGACCACCCAGTATGCTTGCTCTGGAAAAACAAACAACACATTATGGAAAAGAGATTGGAGATAAAAAGGGAAAACAAGAAAAAAGGGAAAAACTCTTATCTCTGTCAGGGCCTTGAGGAAGGCCCAACCCCTACATGCTAGGGAAAAACCCAGCCATGGGTGAGGGAAGCCCACACTTTCTCTCTTCCCCCCTGCACTGCCCCCCAAAATCACGGGGATCCCAAAGCAAACAAGGGCAGTGGAGCAGCCCAAGCCCTTCCTTGCCTGCACAGCAAAGCAGCTGAGCACAGCTTCTGGAGTCCCACCTCTGCTCCCACCATGGGGTTTGTTTGTGTCGGGCTGACTGCCCCAGCCCCAGCCCAGGTCACGGTGGGTGCTGGGGGCTGTTGGCAGGGCCAGGAGCCCACTCCCATTTTGTACCCACCCCAGCCCATCCCTCCAGCCCTGCCAAAAAGCAGCTGGGCAGCCGACTCAAGAATGAGTTGCATCTGCCCCAGCAAAGGGGGAACCTTTGCTTCCCTGCCAGGCTGGGCAATGCCCAAATCTGGGAGCATTTCCCCAGCTCTGGACTCATCTGCAAATTCCCTGTGGACTTTGGCTTTGAAGAAGGTGCCAGAATCAAAGTCCATCACCTTCAACCACCGGTGGCCAGGTTGAGGAAGAGCTTGTCATCCTTGATGTCATCCTCGCTGTCTCCAGCAGCAGCAGCAGCAACATCCCCACCTGGTACAGCTTCTCCAGGGGCTCCTTCTCCTTGCCTGCAGTGAGACCAGGCTCTCAGGGCTCTGCCCAGGGCCCCAGCTGTCAGGGAACCAGGACAAGCAAAACCAGCTTGGATGGTGGCCACCAGTGCTGGGCAGAGCAGCTCAGCTCCAGCACAAGGGCTGCGTGTTCCCATCCCATGACCCCTGGGCAGTGGCACTGGCAGCACAAAAAGGTTCTGGGTTCCTTTGCTTCTGATTGCCAAGGTGTGTGTGGAGCTGGAACTTACCAGGGCCCGGGATCAAAGTGTGCCTGGGACTCTCTCCCTTCTTCTATGGCAGAGGAATATCCTGCACCCAAGGATCACAGAACAGGTCTTCTAATGTGGGTCTGTCCAAGAAGTGCACGGCTAAACACCACCTGATCAGATCTTTGCACTCTGGGGAGAGAAAGCAGAAACTGCCGCTCAGCTGGAGAAGGCTCCTGTCTGCTTTGCCCCACTATTCCCATGCCCAGGCCATTCTGGATGCGCTCAGAGCTGGGCCTCAACTTTCCCATCAATTCCCTGTTCTGGAGGAGAGCAGGACATGTGCCCCCTCCTCAGCAGCTGCCAGAGCGGGATGCTCACGAGCCTGCTGCTGGCTCCCAACACTGGTATTCCCCCCGTGCCCAGAGAAGAGGATCCACCTTGAGAGAGCCCTTGTGGCAGTGAGAGCTGGCCCCAGCAGATGTTCCAGCCCGTCCTGAAAGGGTGCTCCCCGCAGACCATCTGGTGCAGCAGGATGCCCAGGGACCAGATCGTTGCTGCCCCGCCGTGGTACCAGCCATAGTGGTTCCATTCTGGGGGGCTGTATGACGGTGTTCCTATGGAATACAGATGGAGTTCAGCAGGGGGATGCTGCTGCTCCCACAGCCTGGCCCCAGCATCCCTGGGTGTGCAGGGGCTGCATCAGTGGCACACAGGGTGACCACTGCCCTCTCGCCAGCACCTGGGACTTGTGCATAAACTCAGGGCTGCAAAATAAGCCACTGGTGTTGGAAGAGGGCAGCCCTGGCTAGGCCTGACCATGACATGCAAAGGGAAAACCCCTCCGTGCTGGGGAAAAAACATTCCCTTATCCTCCCTGCTTGCATTGCTCCTAAAATATTATGAAGCCAAGGCAAACAGGGCGAGTGGAGCAGTCCAAGCCCTTCCTCTCGCCTGCACAACAAACTGGCTGGGGCACAGGTTCTGGCCACCCCTCTCTGCTACCCCCACCAAAGGGGGTTTTTGTCGGGCTGGCTGCCCCAGCCCAGCCCCCATCCTGGGAAGAGTGGCTGGCAAAGGCTGCCAGCAGGGCTGGAAGATGGCTCCCCACCCAGCCCCCCTCCAAAGCAACTCAGCTGAAGACTCCGTCCCCTGACTGGCAGCAAAAGGGAGAATCCCCGCTGCCACAGCCAGCTTGGCCTGGGAGATGCTGGGCCATGAGATGCCAGCACCAGGAGGACACCCCTGTGGAGGCTCACCTGCAAAGTGCATGTAGCCTGTGTCTTGCAGGTAGGTGCCACAGCCAAAGTCAATCAGTTTGGCCTGCCCGGTGGCCAGGCCAACCAGGATGTTCTCTGGTTTGATGTCGCGGTGCAGGACCCCGCAGCTGGTGCAGTGCCGCACGGCCTCCAGCACCTGGCGGAACAGCTCCCGCGCCACCTCCTCGGACAGGAACCGCCGTGCCCGAATGAAATCCCGCAGGTCCTGACACCGCTCTGGCCGCTCCAGCACCATCACGATGTAGTTGGGGAGCTCGAGCCACTCCAGCAGCTGCACCACACCGGGGAAGCCGGTGGACACCTTGTCCAGCAGCACAATCTCCAGCGGTGCTCTGGTGCCGTCGGGCTGCGGGAGGAGCACGATGCCGTCCGTGGGAGCCGATGCCGTGCCAGGCCTGGGGAAGCTCTCACCCAGCCCGGGATGCTCTGCGCCCTGTGCTGGCCCCACGCCCGCTCCCCCTCGAGCCGTCCTGGAGGCTTCCACCCTGCCGGGCCTCGGCTCATCCCCGCCCGGCAGCCCCGGCTTCTACCGCTGGCCCCGCTCACTCACCAGCTCGCCCCAGTACCGGACACGGTTCCGCGGCACCCTTTTGATGGCCACCTGCAAGCCAAGGGGAAGAGCGGGCTGAGCTCGCCGCCCGCCCTGCCCAGGCACAGCCCCATCCTCCTCCTCCTCCGCCCCCTCCTCCTGCGCCCGCCGCCGGCCCCGCCGCTCACCGGGGCGCCGTCCGAGAGCCGCGTGGCCGCGAAGACGCTGCCGAAGCCGCCGCGCCCCAGCAGCGAACCCAGCCGGTACCGCTCCTGCAGGGCCTCCTGCGCCTTCCCTGCGGCCGGGACGCGGCTGTCAGCGCTCGGCCCGGGGCCAGCTACGGCCCCCGAGCGCCCCTCACCCGCCCCGGGCCGGCCATCCCCGGGCGTTCGCTCTTTGGAACGCGACACGGGAGGCTCGGGGCCGGCGGCCGCGCTGCCGAGCGGCGGAGCTCGGGCCGGGGAAGCCGCAGCGGAGGCGGCGGGAGCGGCCGCGCCGCGTGTGTCCTCTGCGGGCCCCGGGAGGAGCCGGGGCCGGGGTCGGGGTCGGGGATGGACCCTGCGTCGGGCCCAGCGTCGGGTCCGGGGCCGGGCTCGGGCCAGGCGGAGACAAAGGGCGGCGATGCCGCCCGAGCCCCAGGCACTGATGCCCGCCCAGCAGCGCCACCGCCAGTACGGCCAGAGCCGGGCGGAGGCGAGACTGCGGCGGGACGCCCGGGGACGGGGACGGGGACGGGGACGGGGCAGGGGCAGCCCCGCCCGGGGCCGGGGGCGGGTCGGGGGCATGGCTGGGCCCGGCAAGGGGAGAGAGGGAGGCGGGGGGAGGAGAGGAACGCCGGGAAACGGGCCCCGAGTGAAGAGTGCTCGACAGCGGGAAAGGGAGAGAAAGAAAAAGAGAAAGAAAAAGAGTATAGAGGCTTCTCTGTTTTTTTGCTGCCGCTGCTACTGCCGCCACTGTCGCTGCCGCCGCCGCTGCCGCCGCTGCAACTGAAGCCCCGGTGCCGTTCGTCCCCGTGTTCGTTCCCCGCTCGCCCCACGAGCCCCACGGCCGAGCCCCGCGCGTCCCGGGGACAGCCCCCTCGTCTGTCCGAACACGGGAACTTTGCAGGGTTGAGCCCAGATGCAGAGCCCTGACTCCTGCACGCTGGCAGAGCAATCCCCTCGCTTGCTGCTGGGCATTGTCCTTGCTGAGGGTCAAACACTGTCGGGACACCTTCCCTTGGTGTAGGATTCTTACCTGACCCCAGCACTGCACTTCCATCTCCAGTGTTGCTTTCCAGTAAAAACAGGACAAGGAAAAGTGTGTGTGGCTCATGGTATTTTAGAGTGCCTAAAACTTGCTAAGTCACCAATCTTGTAGGTGAGGTGCATCTACAATTACTGGGATGGAGAAGCAGTGCAACATGGAGAAGGGGAGCATAGAAATAAATAGAGGAAAACGTCCTGGATTGTGGCTTCTGTTTTCATGTCACTTCTGGAAAGCTGTTTCAGTTTTCCAGGAATCTTCTCCTGTCTGTTCTTTTCAAGAACCTCTTGTGGAGAACAAGGTTGAACTTCTGCAGCCACCAGCTGCCGCTTCTCTTGGCTTTCCACACTGCACTGTGTGTGCAGCACCAGATCTTGATGTTGCTGGAGCCAGAACCTGGAAATTTCCAAATTTTGTCTTTCTGTGCCAGAAAATCACTGGACTTGAGCTGTGGCAGCACCAGGAAGTTTTCAGATCTGGGCACTGGCGCTGCCAGCAAATACCAGATCTGGGACGTGTCGCTGCCAGTGGCAGAAATCTGCTGGATTTGGGCTCTGCTGGCATTGGAAAATTTCCAAATCGGGGTACTGGTGCAGCAAACACAAGATGTGGGAGGTCCCAGAGCCAGTTGCAGGAAGTTGCCGGGTTTTAGATTTCTGTACCAGCAAATTGCTGCACTTGGGCTGTGCCAAAATAAGGAAATTTCTAGATCTGGGCACTGGCAGTGCCAGCAAACATCCCATTCCAGGCTCCAGGCTCCAGGAAGGACTGGATCTGGACCCTTTCCTTCCTTCTTTCCTTCCTTCCTTCCTGGAGTCCTGCTGGCAGCAAACACCAGATTGGGCAGTGCTGGCAAGGGAAAATTGCCAGGTTTCAGCTTTCTTTGCCAGCAAATTGCTGGACACTGTTGGTGCTAGAACAGGGAAATTTCCAGATCTGGGCACTGGTGGTGCCAGCAAACACCAGTCCAGACCCTTGACCAGTGGTTGCCCTGAGAACCAGCTCTGGCCCTTTACAGAGAGAGACTGCTTTCGTCTGGGTGTCTGGAAACAGAACTTTAATGAAGGCAAACACAACAAACAGGACAGCGTGCACAGTTCAGAGAGCGAAGCAGAAAAAAGCCTGGGTCCAAGGTCTAGCAGGGATATTTATACATTTATTTATGGGGAGGGGTTAAGGTAGGGTCTGAGGGAAGGATCCAAGAGGAAGGAACGATTAAGAATATTATAATTTTTGCAGTAAAAAGTAACCAATGGTAGCAAAGAGAAATCAGAACTTTCTAGTAACAGTCTGCATAACTGTACAAGAGGAATATGGGCAGGAGCTCCTGCTCAGCCTAACTAAAGAGGGTTTTCCCACGGCCTTAAGCTGAAGCCTCCTTCTTCTTTTAAACCAGCCCAAACACACACCAGTGTGCCAGGTTTTGGCTTTCTTTGCCAGAAAATTGCTGCATTTGGGTTGTGCTGGCACTGGGAAATTGCCAGATCTGGGCACTGGCAGTGCCAACGCACACCAGATCTGGGCGGGAATTGTGCCCCCACTGGGAAATTGCCAAATGTTCCCTTTCTGTGCCAGCAAACTGCTGGAATTACACTGGACAGGCATCTGAAATATTCCTGATTGGGACACTGGCAGTGTCAGCAAACATGAGATCGGGTTGCTGTGGGTACCAGGTATTTGCTTGGTTTTGGCTTTCTGCGCCAGCAAATTGCTGCACTTGGGCTGTGCTGGCACCCAGAAATCTCTGGATCTGGGCACTGGCAGTGCTGGGAAACCCCAGATCTGGGCAGTGGCAGTCCTGGCACCGGGAAATTGCTGTGTTTTATCTTTCTTTTCCAAAAACTTGCTGCACTTGGGCTGTGCTGGAACCTGGAAATGTCCGGATCTGGGCACAGGCAGTGGCAGCCAACACCAGATCTGGGCCGTGCTGGTGGGTGCACCAGGAAGCTGCAAGGATTTGGCTTTCTTTGCCAGAAAATTGCTGCATTTGGGTTGTTCCAGCACTGGGAAATTGCCAGATCTGGGCACTGGCAGTGCCAACTAACAGCAGATCTGGGTGGTGCCGGTGCTGACACCAGAAAATTGCCGGGTTTTGGCTTTCTGTGGCAGCAACCTGCTGGACTTGGGCTGTGCTGCCACTGGGAAACTGCTGGATCTGAGCACTGGCGGTGCCAGCAAACACCAGATCTGAGCGGTGCTAGACCCAGTAATGCTGGACATGAATTTGTAGAGAATTTTTAAGGTTTGACAGAAGGTTTATATAGTATGTCTACAAGGAGGTTTACAAGAAGGTTTATATAGTACGTACAAGTACCAGGAATTCTGATTCCTGTGCCAGCACGTTGCTGCAATTGGGCTGTGCCAGAATAGGGAAATATCCAGATCAGGGAACTGGCAGTGCCAGCAAATATCACATTTCAGAAAGGACTGGATCTGGACCCCCTTCCTCTTTTCCTTCCTTCCTTCCTTCCTCCCTTCCTCCCTCCCACTCTACAGGCTGGGGACAGAGTGGCTGGACAGCAGCCAGGCAGAAAGGGACCTGCAGGGACTGATGGGCAGCAGGCTGGACATGAGGCAGCAGTGTGCCCAGGTGGCCAAGAAGGCCAATGGCTCCTGGCCTGGCTCAGGAATGGTGTGGCCAGCAGGAGCAGGGCAGTGATTCTTCCCCTGTGCTGGGCACTGCTGGGGCAGCGCCTCGAGTACTGTGTCCAGTTCTGGCCCCCAATTTAGGAAGGACATGGAGGGGCTGGAGCATGTCCAGAGAAGGGCAACAAGGCTGGAGAGGGGTCTGGAGCACAAGTCCTGTTCAGAGTGGCTGAGGGAGCTGGGATTGTTTATCCTGGAGAAGAGGAGGCTCAGGGGGGACAAGGCGGTGTCAGGGCACAGCTTAGGCCTGATGATCTCCATGGCCTGTTCCACCCTTGCTGATTCTGGGATTCTCTGAAACCACCCTTGGAGCAGTTGCAGGATGAGCCCTGGGCCTCCTCTTCAGAAGCTCCAGCAGCCCAGGTCCCTCAGCTTCTCCTGCCAGGCCCAAAGCCCATCCTGTCAGTCCTGCAGAGCCTCTGCAGCTCCTCCTCATTGCCCAGAACAGGGAGCCCCAGAGGCAGACACAGCAGCCCAGATGTGCCCCCCTGGCCTGTGGTGCCTCTGGCAGGGGAGCAGCAGGAGGCACTGGAGGAGCCTGCAGAAAATTCCTGCAGCACTTGTGGGATGATCCTGCTCCCCAAGGGACATTCCCATGGTGCCAAGTCAGGAACTGCAATGGGGAGTGGGGCCAGAGAGGGAAGGGCAAACAGGAATGGGCTGTTTGCAGGGGAGGGAACAGGGGTGGGCAATGAGAAGAAATTTGTAGCAGGAAGAGTAAGGAAAGCAAAGGTGAAGCCAAGGAAATGCTCAGGGCAGTTTGGGGCTGGCTGCCAGGCAGCCCTGGCTCTGAGCAACAGCGTCTGCAGTGGGACAGGAAACTCCCAGCTGATGGGAACAAACTTTCTGGCTGAGTGCAGAAGCCAGGACAAACCTGATTGGTTTCCCTGGTGTCCCCCAGCCCTTGCTGGCCCCAGGGGCCGATGGCATTTGTGCTCCCTCAGGTTCATGTCCCCACACCAACACCATGGGGGTGCTCCCCCTGCTCTGTGCAATGCAAACAGGGGCTCCTGAGCCAGTGCTGCCGTGCCTGTGCCTGCAAGGATGGGGCACCTGTGTGAGCTAGGGGAGAGGCCAGGGCTGCAGAGGGGGGATGTTGTTGGCAACTCCATGAGGACGCTCTGGGACGCTGCCCTGGGCTGTCCAGCACACTGGGGATGGATCAGCCCCTGCTCTGCTGCTCCTTCCCATCTCCCCCAGGGCCCTTGCAGAGCACCAGCCATGCTGTTTGCCCCCAGCCTGCCCACGGCCACCCTGGAGCTGCTCACGGGGGTTTTCTGTGCTGAGCATTGTTCCTGGCCGTGTTCTTGAGAGAGCCTGGGCAAGGAGCCTGGAGTCCCCAGGGCCTGGCCTGAGGCGTCAGCGCTGCCCCAGCAGTGCCCATGGCCTGTCCCTGCTGCAGCCCTGGCACTGCCACCCCCAGGGCTGTGCCCGGCCCCGAGAGCACTCAGGCCCTACAGCAACACCAGGGCCACCAGGGCAGCGGGGCAGGGCCACGGGAGCAGCACTGGCAACACCAAGTGCTGCTGCTGCTGGGCACAGCTGCTGGGCCAGCACTGATCTGCCCCCAGCTCTGCACACAGACATTGCTGCTGCAGCTCCAGAGAAGGCAACACAAGGGCATCTCTGCAGAAAACTTTGCTGGGAGATCCTTTAGATCCATTAAGGCCACCAAGAGCACAGCCTCTTATTGACACAGTCTGTGGCCACAGGGAAGGTGGAGAGAAACAAAATAAAAAATTACACAAAAATGACATTTATTTGGGGATAATATTTAAAAACTAAAAACAAGGGAAAAGAACCTCAAAAAAAGGAACAACAAGAAATATCAAAGATTATTTTTATTAAAAGTCAAAGATTACTTTTATCACAGAAATTGGCCAGCACTTCATTGTTTCTGAAACCGTCCAGTGATCAGTCTCCACACTGCAGCCTTGAGCTCCTGGTTCCTCAGGCTGTAGATGAGGGGGTTCAGGGCTGGAGGCACCACTGAGTACAGAACTGAGAGGGCCAGATCCAGGGATGGGGACAACTTGGAGGGGGGCTTCAGATAGGTAAATGTGCCAGTACTGATGAACAGACAGACCACAGCCAGGTGAGGGAAGCAGGTGGAAAAGGCTTTGTGCTGTCCCTGCTCAGAGGGGATCCTCAGCACTGAAGATCTGCACATAGGAGAAAACAATGAACACAAAACAACCGAGTCCTAAACAGGCACTAACTGCAATGAGTCCAAGTTCCCTGAGGCTGGATTGGGAGCAGGAGAGCTTGAGGATCTGGGGGATTTCACAGAAGAACTGGCCCAGGGCATTGCCATGGCACAGGGGCAGGGAAAATGTATTTGCCGTGTGCATGAGAGCATTGAGAAAGGCACTGGCCCAGGCAGCTGCTGCCATGTGGGCACAAGCTCTGCTGCCCAGGAGGGTCCCGTGGTGCAGGGGTTTGCAGATGGACACGTAGCGGTCGTAGCACATGATGGTCAGGAGGGAAAACTCTGCTGAGATGAAGAACATAAATAAAAAGAGCTGTGCAGCACATCCTTTGTAGGAGATGGTCCTGGTGTCCCAGAGGGAATTGTGCATGGCTTTGGGGCCAGTGGTGCAGATGGAGCCCAGGTCAGTGAGGGCCAGGTTGAGCAGGAAGAAGAACATGGGCGTGTGTAGGTGGTGGCCGCAGGCTACGGCGCTGATGATGAGGCCGTTGCCCAGGAGGGCAGCCAGGGAGATGCCCAGCAAGAGGCAGAAGTGCAGGAGCTGCAGCTGCCGTGTGTCTGCCAAGCCCAGCAGGAGGAAGTGGCTGATGGAGCTGCTGTTGGACATTGCAGTGCCTTGCCAGGGCGATCTGTAAGAAAAGTAATCATGGATTAGTGTGGTTTGGACGGGACTTTAAATATTCCAGCACATTCTGGGGGCACTTTCCCCCCACTGCCTGCCCAGGGCTCTGCTGCCTGGAGCTGTCCCTGCCAGCAGCTGCTTCCCTGTGCCCAGGGCTGGGCCCTGCAAGAGCTGCCAGGGCCCAGCCCAGCCCTGGGAGCTCAGCTCTGCCCTGCAGACCCCTCCCAGCTCTGGCACTGCCCAAGGGCAACTCTGGCTTTGCAGGCTCTGATGGCAACATCAGAGCAACCCTCAGGAGGCCAGAAAAGTGACACTGATGGTGCCTATGAGGGGCCCTGTGCTGATTTCTGTCACTGCCTAGTTTATTCAGATCTGAGGAAATTTTTTTTCATCAGCCTGAGCTGAGACATGAATATCTACATGCAATTTCCCATCCAAGCAACACAGAGCAGTAGATTAATAAAGGAGGATTTTCTCTTTTATGCAGCCCCTGTTTCCCTGTGCTCCCTGTATAATCTACTTGGAAATGCTGTGGAGTTAAATGTCATGCTGAGAGAAGCCCTGACCAATGCAGCAGCCTCCCCACACAAGCAGAACACTTCTAAGCCTTACCAGCTGTCTCCTCTCACCCAGATCTTGTCCCCCAGTTCTGAGAGCAGCCCCCAGGGCTGGCTGAGAGCTGTCCCTGGCAGGCAGCAGAGTCCCTGCCCCAGCACAGCGCCCTGGGCTGCAGGACCCTGCTCTGCAGGACAGCCCTGGGCACCCCTGGCTGCTCTGCACAAGAGAGAATCAGAGAATGTACTCACAGAGTCTGCAGGCATTGGGATGTTGCAGCTTTAGGAGACGGCTCCAGGAGCTGCAGCTGCATTGTCCTGCAGCCAGAGGTTCCTGTGCCAAGGGCTGGCAGTGATTGTGCCCCAGGCACTTCTCAGCACCTTCCCAGCCCTGACTGATTGAAGCTCTCTGTGCCTCTGTGCTGTGCCCGGGGTGGCTGCAGGCAGTGCCCCAGCCCTGCTGGGCTGGGAGAAAAGCTGCTCATCAAGAGAAATGTGCTTTTGAAGCTTTTTTTGGTTACCAGGAGCTGCCTCTGTGCCAGGAGCCCGGCCCAGCTCAGCAGCACAGACACAGCACAAGGACTTTAATGACCCTCTGGGGCTTTGTGCTCAGGCCCTGAACATCAGTCCCTTAGAGGGAGCTGAAGAAACCTCTCCAGAACTCCAAGTCAGAATCCAACTCCAAAGTTTCTTTCAGTTTTAATGGGTCCCACTGAGGGACACGACTGAGAAAGTGTCCCCAGGCCCCAGGCAGAGCAGAGAACTGGAGGCACTGATGACAGGTGGGGACAAAGAGAAGCCAAGTCTTGGTGCCCTGGGGCACAGCAGGGTCTGTGCCACCAAGGGCTGGGAGGAGACACCTTGTCCTGAGGCACTGGGGCCTCCTGGCACAGCCCCAGCCAGGCTGGGCACTGTCAGCCCCTTGTCCTGCCCTCAGCATCCCCCCCTAGCCCACATCCCAGTGGCCTCAAGGATCTGCTGGAAGGAGTCCCTGGGGAGCCTTGCTCAGCAATGGCCCTGGGGGCTCCTGAATGCTCCCAGGGACTGCAGGTTTTTCAAAGGACTTTGGGTTTGGCTTTTGCCTGGGAGTCTCTGAGAGGTTTGTGCAATCATGGCCTCCAATTATCTGCTGTAATTAGTCCCTGGAGAGGCTTTGTCATTAACAACACTCAGTGGGGCTCATTAATGCTTCAAGGTACTTCAGTTCTTTTAAGGTACTTGGTGTTTCCCTTTGGATACAGACTCTGTGAGAGGTTTGTGCAATCATGGCCCCAATTATCTGCTTTAATGAGTCCCTGGAGAGCTTTGTACTGACACTGAGTGGGGCTCATTAATGCTTTGAGACACTCAAGGTGTTTAAGGTACTTTGGAATTTCCTTCCCACACTGAATCTCTGAGAGGTTTTTGTTCATTCCTGGCCTCCAATTCTCTCCTCCAAGGAGCCCATGAGGAGCCTGTGTTGGAGAGGGACCTCAGTGGGACCCATTCATGCCTCGAGACACTTTGGGTGATTTTTCTGCTATTGGCTCCTGGAAGGGTTTGTGCAATCTCCTCTCAGGCCCTGAGGTTCAAGGGCTCAGCTCCAAATGCACCACAGGGCTCATGAGGAACAAACAAGTCCTGACAAACCATGGCTCTGCCTTGATTTCCCTCTGATCTTGTACAGTTCATCAGGAAAGTTTCTGTAGTGGTTTTGGTTCACCAATTTGAGGTTTCTTGGTCAGTGCATCAATTAGTGTGGTGGGTTCAGAGTTGCCTAATTACCAGTGCACTCACTGGAATATACTTGCTCATTTCCTGTTGTGAGATAGGAGTAGGAGTAAGGCAAAGTAGGCTCAGAACTTTAAAAGGATATAAAGAAAATGTTATTACAGTAGCTAAAAGAAAGAGCAATAAGAATCAGAACAAAACTTTCAGAACACTTCTCCTCACCCTACAACCTTTTCTTTCTTATTGACAATGTAAGGAGACAAAACCTAAAATTTTCAGTCAGTTTACCACCTCTACAATAGTCTTTTTTTCAGTTCACTTAAGGACAGAAGTTCCCCTTGTAAATGTTGGGGAGACTTCTCCACAAGAAAACTGTTCTCTCATGGCTTTTAATTTCCACGAATAGCAGTCACCTGGAAAAATTTGTCAAGTCCCTCCCATTTTTCACATCTTTTCCCACAGCTGTGTTTATGTGCCATGCAAACTTGTGGGGTATTATTTTAAAGATGAGCTGTTTAAGAGCAGAGGTTCTCTTCATCTATTTCTGAAATCATTTTCATCTCTGGGAACAGAGGTCTTCTTGTCTCCCTGAGGGCACAAGGTCTCATCACTCTGCACCTTTGTACAAACTTCTCATGAAATCACAGATACTTCAACATTTGCTTACTTTAGCATGGAGGCCTTTGCTGAACAAGTCATCTCCCCACACTTTTCATGCATCATAGTGAAAAAGAGAGTCTGATGTATCAATTACATTCTTCCCCATAGCTTTACAAGAGGAATCCAGCCCCAAGATCAAGGCACCTCCTCATCCCTCCCATCTGGAACTCAGCTTCCTCTTCACGGACCTCGGTGTGTTCACGTTGCCCCTCTCTGTGCCTGCACTTTGTCCTTTTCTCTCACTCGAGGGAGGATGGAAGCACTGACAGAGTTCATATCTCACCTGGGCCTGCAGATGGTTCCGTGACCCCGGCTGGGCTCGGTCCTTGGGCCGGAGCTGTTTTACCATGGAGGTTTCTGCAGCGGCTGCGCTGGGGCTGTGTCAGGATGGGCCGCGCTGGGGCAGGGCCAGGATCTCAGCAGCCAGGCCAGAACACAGCAGCAGCACGGCCGGGGGCCGATGGCTTCTCCTCCCCCTGCCCGGGAGTTGTGGGCGAACCCCAACGGTGGCAGAACCTTGGCCGAGCCGGCCCGGCCCGGGGCTGCTCCTGGGGCCCGGCGGATCCTGGCTCGGCCCGGGCTGGCGGCGGGGCAGGGCTCAGCAGTGCCCAGATGTTGGAACTGCAGCCATGGCCCGGCCCGGCCTCGGCCCCGCGGCCTCCCCTGCCCTGCCCGGCAGCCGATGGGGCCTGGCGGGGTCCCTGGGAAGGGGCCCGGCCCCACGGCAGGAACCGCCTGGGCTGCCCTGGCTGAGACGGGGGCTGGGTCAGCCTTGTTACCTCTGTGCCAGCCAGAAGGGAAAGAGACCCTCCCAGGCTTTCTTATCTTTAACGTGTGTCTTCACAGGGCCGGGTACAGTTTCCTTAGTGGTTTAACAGATTGTCAGTTCTCAAAGCTAATTACTGATTGGTTTTTTTCATTGGAGGAAACTGCTTCTCTTAGAACATCACTTCAGTGAAGCAAAACCACCAAATAGCACAGAGCACAGAGTTCCATTGTCCATATATAGTGGTCGCATGCCTGATGTTATGAGTTAAAAAGGGTTACCCATTTTTTTAAAAAAGGTTGTAGAAATACAAGTTTAACCTGTAGTGGCAGAGGAGAGTTCTTTGTTAGCTTCATGTTGTAATGACCTATTAAGAGTAGGTCGTTAACACTCTATTGTTGAGAATTCCCCTTTTTGTATCAGTACCACCCTGCCTGGGCCAGGTGGATGGCCCTTCTCAGCCAGTGAAAGGAAGGGACATCAGAGGACATGCAAAATAACCTCAGACTCAGCATGCCATGGGAACGGCCCCCAACACACTTACCGAAAAAAACCCCAAAAGCGACAAGCCAATACAGAATTAGGAGATCAAAGTGATGTCTAGACATGAGGACAAAGGTCCAGAGCCTGCAGAGACACTGAGAACCTTTGTTGCCCGCAGCTCCAGACTAAAAGGACCTTGGCTAGCCAGTACCCTAGACAGAAAACCCAAAAAGCAGAATTAGGGAAATATCACCACTGCTTTTGTGGGGACAGGAGCCCCAGCTCTGCCCCCTAGTCGACGAAGCTGCATTTTCCTCCTCCTCCGAGCCACTCCTGGGAGCGACAAAGGTGTGACCGCAGACCCGTCTTACCTCCCAACCTGAGATGATCACTTTTAATAAAGGCATTGAAAAGGAGAAAGATCTCCTGCCCTATTTATTTCAGTGCTGGTCTCTCCCTGCTGGATGCTGTGGATGAATTCACGAATGAGCTGTAGGAGAAGGGCAAGAAGCCGGGGATGTTTCATGGACTGCTTCACACACGGTGCTCGGCTGAGCAGGGACAGCAGGCCCAGCCCAGGTGGGGATGGCTGCAGGTACCTGAGCTGTGCTGCGGAAGCAGCCACGGCTGGATTCCTGCTCTCCTGTGCACTCCAGGGCTGCATCTGGCAAAGAGTGAGCACAGCCAGAGCTGAGGGGCTGCGGGAGAGGCCGGAGAACACAGCCCAGCCCTGCGCTTCCCAGGCAGGGAGAGCCCCGGGATGCCCCAGGGGGATGGAGCACGGCCACTGCGGGGTGTCTGCCTGGCTCCTCTTCCGTCCTGTCTGTGGCCAAGTCCCCAGGGCATGGGATGGCATGGGATGGGGCCAAGTTGGCTGCAGGCTCCAGCCCTGCGGCCCAGCTCTGCCACTCACCCTCCTGTGGTGGCTGGAACGGCACCACCTCTTCAGTCTCCTGCGCTGGGGCAGCTCCAGGGCCTTCTTCCTCCTCCTCCTCCTCCTCCAGCCAGGTCAGCTTGGGCACTCTCGGGGGTCTCTGCTCCATGTCACTGACTGGAGATACTTGCAGGAGAGATGTCCTGGAAAAGCTCCGGGGCACCAAGTCCCACGCTCTGCCCTTGAGGGCAGCTGCAGAACAGAAGCCTCAGAAGGCCACAGGTCAGTGAGTCCTGTGCTCGGGCCTCGAGCTCAGCCTCAGGAACAAGGCCATGGAAAAGCTCTGGGTCAGACTGGAACGAGTGCGCTGTGCGGGGGCTCCTCACGGCACCGCTCTGTCCCGTTCTGAGCCGTTGGGTGTTCCGAGCACCCGGGCAAGCTTCTATTTCCCACGTGTCACAAAGGGCCCTTGGACACCGGCTTCCATTCCGTGCCACGGTGACCGTGCTGCAGCGTGCCACCCAGGGCCCCTGCACACACTGCCACCTGCCCTGGGGCTGCCCCCAGCCCACCCAAAGTGGCCCGGGTTGGAAGGAATCCCTGGCCCCAGGGGTCTAAGACAGCCCGACAGGATCTTTAGGAAGGGCTCAGACCATCAGCAAACGCTGGCCTGCTCTGCGGGCTCCGTCCTATTCCCATAGCTTTCCCTGAGAACATTTTAATTTCTAATTTATAATCATTTGAAGGGAGGGGATTTACATTTTCCATTTCAGAGAAGGCTTCTGCCTTCCTTAGCGGACACCTGTCTTTTCAAACCAAGACAATTGTTTCTCATCTTGCAGATGTGCAGTTTCTGGGGAGCCCCCTTTTACACCGGAGACCTGGAGAACCATTCCTGGCAACTGGGAAAATCCTAGGTGCTCCATCCGTCCATAGAGGAGGTCTCCAAATTTGCCCCAAAAGTGGCTCCAGCTTTTATAGGCCAAGTGACTTGATGATATTTTTAGCCCAGAAAGCCCTGCAGCTGATGGCACACTTCACAATCAGCAGGGACACAGCTAGGCCAATGCCCAGACCTCTGCTGGGAGGCTTTCTCCTCAAACACCTTTCAAATAAACCCCCATTCAATTCCGTGGGGAAAGTTTCTTCAAATGATACATTTCTGGCACATAACTACACAGGGTTATGTGAAAGATTCTAAAGCAGCTGCTTTGGAGTCAAAGAGCCAGTATTACGAGTCCTTGTCATCTGTTTGTCACTAATTCACACTTTGGGAGATTTGAAGGAGTTAGGAAGGAGCTAGAGAGCGGACCTCTGAGTTTTTTAGATGATGCCATTTCTTTTCCTTATCTTCTGCATGGACAGGAAGATTGAGTTTGGCTCCCATCTCCACCGCACAGCTCACAAGGCCACAAGACTTCTAGTTACAAGAGCTTTTAAAGATTTGTTGGCCAATAAGACACTGCCAACAAGGATACCTATGTTTTGGACCCAATCCTTCAATATTTCCTCCTATGGACTCATGCTACAGTGTCAGCTTCCTTAGCCAACCTACCATGTTATGACACACAAACCTACGGCACTGCATCCTAAGCTTTTTGTTTACCATTGTAACTACTTTTAGTTTTTCTAGATCTTGAATGCTACAACTCTAAACTTTCCTCCACTTCAACTTTCCTCCACGTGTCTCTGCTATAAACTATAAATTCACATTCTCGTTTCCAGCACCTAAGTTTGGAAGCCCTTTCCAAGGTCTCAGATCAAATCCTGTGTTTAATTCTAAGCTCTGCTGACAAGACCAAAGGTCTGAAAATTCCCTGCGTTTTGGTTTCCAACAACACTCTTAGTGTTGTTTCCAACAACTGCTGTTAGTTCCAGAGCGCCCAGGATCCGTCTTGCAAGTCAGCTCCAGCAGGAACAAGGCAGCTGCCAAGGGGCTGCTTATGGCCTCTGACACCCAATTGCTCAGGGCTTCCCAGTGCCCCAGCCCCTCAGGGTCTCCCCCAGCCCGGCCAAGCTGCCCGGCAGCAGCGCCGCAGCCCCACAGCAGCTCCAGAGGAGCCCCAGCCAGAGGCACCTCGGAGCCCTCAGCAACGCAGGCAGCAGCACACGGGCAGGAGGACACGGACGGCGCTTCCTGCCTGGCACAGGGCTTGTGGCCATCTCCAGGCACCGCTCTCACAGGGATCCCAGCAGCTCCAGCCCCTGCCCAGCCGCTCTGTCGGCAGCACAAAGGCTTCAGCAGAACCACCAAAGGCCAAGGGGCTTCTGGCCATTTTCCCTGCGGCACTGTACGCCTGGGCAGGATGCTAAATACAAGAACCCTTTTCCCTGCTTCCCCTATGCCCTGCTGATCCTGGGCAGTAAAGAAAAGCTCCTGAGAGTCCGTATATTATAACACATTTTATATTTACATAGAATAAAAAGGAAGGGAAGAAAAAAAATCATAAAGAAAAAGAAAATCCCCAATGGCTAAGGTTGCCCCAGCAAAGAGAGCCTCCTGGATTCAGCTCTCTACAGAGCTCCAGCAGTGCAGCCAGCCAAGCCGCAACAGACGAGACCGAGTCATCCATGCCCTGCGCAGCTGATCTTGCAGCCTCTGGAAGATGGAATATTGCCCACTCGCTGTTGCTCGGAGGACATGCAGTGTTTCAAGTGCCAGCTCTGACACAGCACTGCTCATGTCCTCAGTCAGGCGTTCGAGGGCTGCAAGAGAGAGGAACAGAGCCACAGTCAGATGCTGGATCTGCGGGGAGCCAAGGAGAGCCCCGTGCCAGGGCCATGGCAGCCGACTCTTGTCATGGCCAGGAGGGAGCAGGGACCGAGGGGATTAGCCCGAAGCTGCCGGCGATGAATGGCATACGTGGCCCTGAAATCTCTGTGTGCTCTGCCCACGGGAGCAGAGCCCTCTGAAGCCGGGGCAGGGTTTGCGGCTCCCCCGCTGTCAGCCCCTGCGCTCAGCCCGCTGCCCTCACTCACCACTGCAGATCAGCTGGAGCTCTTGCTGCTGCCCCCTCAGGTACTGCCCAGCCATCCCTGTGAACACAGAGCCTGTCACGGCCACAGCGGCACAGCTCCCTGCCGGCGGAGCTGCCGGCGCTGTGGCCACACGGCCTGCTGGCCCGGCAGGGCTCAGCCCGGGCCCTGGCCGCACGCTGCCGCCCCAGGGCACGGCTGCCAGAGGGCGGCAGCAGCGCCGAGGCCAGCCGGGGCTCCACGGTGCCCGGCCTGGCCGGCACTGCCGGGGCAGCAGGCGGGGCTGGGGCCGAGCTGCGGCGGGCCGGGGAGGGAGCCCAAGCTCGTGGCTCACCCATGAACCTGATGGCCGCCTCTCGCAGGGGCTCCTGTGGGCTCTGCAGGTAGCGCAGGGCCCGGCGCAGGTGCTCGGCCGCTCCGCTCCTGTCCTCTGCCAGCTGGAGAGAGCGGCGGGAGGGAAGGAAGGGTTGGCGCGGGCTCAGCCCCTCGGCCGGGCGCTGCCTGCGCCCAGCCCCGGCCTCCCCTGCCCGCACAGCCCTGAGGCGCGGCCAGCAGCCGCTGGCGCCGGGCTCCCGAGGGGAGGGGCAGAGGGCCGGCTGCTGCCCGGGGAGCCGCGGTGCCGGCCCGCCCTGCAGCTCCGCCGGGCCGGGGCTCCACGGGCACCCGGCTCGGGCCCACGGGAGCCTGGAGAAGAGCCCGTGCGGCCTCTGCGTGCAGCAGCGGGCAGGGGCACAGCTGCCCGCCCCGCACTCTCAGCACCGCCCTCGGGGGCCTTCTCCAGGCTGAGACTGGGGCTTCCAGGCCGTCCTTACCAGGCACTCGGTGAACTTCCACAGCTTCTTGTTCTTCAGCAGTCTTTCAAGATCCCTCCTCTTCAGGAACTTGGCCACACAAAGCAGTGTTTCCTGTGAAGCCTGGAGAGCAGCAGAGACGAGGAGATGACCCCACAGCCCAGGGCGCAGGACCCGTGTCCCTGTGCCAAGGCCTGGAGGAGGCTGCAGCCTGGCAGGCACCAGGGCAGGAGGCAGCCGAGCCCCCTGCCAGGGCGACTGCAGCAGCCCACGAGTCCTCACCTGTGCCACAAGACGATTCTCATCATGGCAGTGGAAGAAGAGTGGCAGCAGGCTCTGGTGTAGGGGTGTCTTCAGGGCCTATTTTGCCTTTTCTGCTGGATGAGTCACCAATGTTCGGAAGAGCAGTATGGAGATTACCTGCACCTGGCTATTGTCCTGTTTGAAAGGAAGAAAAAAAGACCTCAGATTCGACTGCATGGGGCTCAGCTTGACGCAGGCCTGAAAATCCTGAGGGCACGAATTATCCAGGTAGCACCCAGTGGCCGTGGCTGGGGGCAGCGAGCCTTACGTGGTCAAAGAGTGGCAGGAGCGCCTCAGCCAGCTGCAGTGTGATGGGGCTGGGCATCAGCATGTCATTGTCCAAGATGATAAAGCTGAGTAGCATGACTGTCATGATAACTATCTCTCCATCTGTGTCCCACAGGAACTCCACAAGACTTTCAGTCAGGCTCCACATTTTTTTGGTCTGTGCAGAACACAAATTTGTGAAATGCCATCCTGCTGCTGCAGGGCCTGAAGGCCAAAGGCCTGTCCTGAAGCACTTGGGCAGCTGAAGCGGGAGGCAGGAGAGCTGGGAGCAGCTGCCCCAGTTCCCAAAGCCCAGCCAAGCCCAAGCGACTGCATTCCCTAGCTCAGCCTCAGCCACTGCCCCCTTCTCACCATCGAGGGATCATCAGTGAGATCAAGAAGGGCCCTGAGCGCCAGGCGACGCCTCTCCCTGCACTCCCTCCGCAGCTGCCTTGACAAGATTTGCAGGACTCTGTTAGCACTGCGTTCACTCAAGTCCAGGCACTCGAGGACCTGAAAGGCACAGGGCAGTGACAGCGGACCCGGCCGGCAGGAGCTCAGAACCGCACAGGGCCGGGCCCAGGCAGCAGCGCAGGGCACGGGCTCCATCCCAGGCAGCTGTGGCTCTGAAAGGGCAGAGAGCTGGGAGGCAGCTGAGCGAGGCAGCGCTGGCCTTGAGGCTCACCTCCACAAGGAACGCCAGGGCAGGCAGCTCCCAGCGTGGCTCCTGTGTGCTGAGCAGCCGGAGCAGGTAGCGAGCGATCCGGGAACACAAGGGGATGGAGACATAGGACATCTCCCTGGCAGGAGAAAAAGTAACCAAGACTGTGGGCCAGGAGCACAAACCTCCGCCAGGATTGACACACACAGGTCTGGTCTTTCCCCAGCATTGTGCAAGTGGCCCTGGACTATTTGGGAGGCGGCTCCTTGTGGGCACCCTCCTCTCCCAGCCTTTTCCAGTCTTCTTGGCCGTCCCTCGGTGACAAGACCCTCTGGTCCACGACCACAGTATCTGTGTGGAGCTCCCTGGGCACAGAGCACAAATGTCAGAGGCAGTGGGGAGAAGGGGGTCTCACCTGGCCAGCAGACTCATGGCACAGTGGTGGGTGTCAGCACACAGCAGCATGTCCCAGCCACAATTGTGTTCCATTGCCACCACCACATCCTCGTGCTGCGTTCGGCAGAGCAGGGACTTCAGAGTCTGCACTGCAAACCTGCGTGCAGAGCAAAGCCCAGGTCACGCTGGGAGCACTGGCTCCTTCCCAGGCCATGTGGCAGGGACAGGAGGAGTAGGATGGAGCACCTCCTGGGGCTGGTGGCAAGGCCATGTTGCTCCTGGCATCCCTTCCAGAAGGTAATGACCTCCTCTGGCATATCCAGAGTGCTGAAGAGCACTTGGAGGAGCAGATGCACAAAGAGGCGGGGGAAATACACCGTCACCATATGTGGGACACAGGGCACCTGGAGGATCTTCCACATCACCACAGCTGCCTGGAAAGGACAAAGCCCCCCGAGACAGTGCTCAGTGCTGAGGTGTCAGTGTGGCAGGGCCCGAGCTTGGCAGGGAGAGGCCCAGAGAGACACAGGGGGAGCAGGGGGCCTGGTGGGCCTGAAGCTGCCCCTGGGCCAGGTTTGAGGCCAGCGCCTGAGGCAGGGAGATGCAGTGGGGGAAGGAGGATGGAGAGCTGCTGGAGAGGTGGCCTTGGGGCCAGCAAAGGCCAGTTACAGAAACTCACAGCCAGGGCAAAGACACCCGTTTTGTCCCCATCAGAGGTGCATGTGCTGCGCTCTGGCCAGCTCCCCAGCACATCCAGGAGGATCAGCAGCACTGGTTCCGCAGTCCTGGGCGAGCACATGATGGTCTTCCACATGGCCATGGCAGCTCTGTGGGGTTAGAGCTCTGTCTCAGGGAGGTCTCAGACACAGCACGGTGGCCTGGGCAGCAGTGGGGATCTGAGCCAGCTTCCAGCTCTGCCTCTGCCCATTGTCCCTCACTGGCAGCACCCAGGCAGCCCAGCCCTGTGGGGACAGGCCCCTGAAGGGCAGGGAGGGAGCATGGCAGCAGGCACGGGGGGTGACATGCCAGGGCTGGCAAAGGGAGTAGCCAGAGGGCCCTGGAACTCTCTGTTGGTCAGACACCTGGGCCAAGTTGTACAGGCTGATGGGCTGGGGAGCCCTGAGCTCTCTGGGCAGGTGGGCCCCATACCTGTCACAGGATGGGGCCACGCGCAGGAGCGTCATTAGTACATCAGCAGGCTGTGCTTCTGTGAGATCCAGCAGGGTCCTGTTCAGCCTGTGCTCAGCAAACTGATTGGCCAGGAGCCACTGGTGGATGTACCTGACCAGGGCGGGCACCTGGAGAAGGCACAGGAAGACTTGGAAAGCTGCCAGAAGGAGGAATGTCCCCAGGGTCCTCAGAGAAGTTCTTCCCTTCCCACCACACTGCCATGGCCTCAAAGCCTTCCAGTGACCAGTGGGTGTGGCTTGAGAGGCCAAGCAGTTCCTGGGAGGATCAAACCCTGGCCACAGGCTGCTTACTTGCTTTGGGTTGGAAAAGCCCTCCTCTACAAGCATATCCAGCAGGGCAGCACTGGTCTTGGTTTTGAAGATGTGCGTGTATGCTCTGAGCCCAGTTCCCATGGTGCTGGTCTCTTCCTCCCGAATTCTCTTGATGAATTTGCAAACCAGCTGTAGGAGAAGGGCAAGAAGCCAGGGATGGTGCATGGAATTCTCCAAGTGCAGTGAAAGCAGGCCCAGCCCAGGTGGGGATGGCTGCAGGTACCTGCGCTGTTCGGCGGAAGAGGCCACGGGCGGGGTCCTGCTCTTGTGTGCGCTCCAGGGCTGCACCTGGCAAAGAACGAGCGCAGCCAGAGCTGAGGGGCTGCGGGAGAGGCCGGAGAACACAGCCCAGCCCTGCGCTCCCCAGGTGGGGACAGCCCTGGGATGCCTGAGGGGATGGAGCACGGCCACTGCGGGGTGTCTGCCTGGCCCCTGTCCATGGGCATGGCCCAGGGGATGGGATGGGATGGGATGGGATGGGATGGGATGGGATGGGATGGGATGGGATGGGATGGGATGGGATGGGATGGGATGGGATGGGATGGGATGGGATGCAATGTTGCCAGGCTGGCTGAAGGCACCATCCCTGTGGCCCAGCTCTGCCACTCACCCTCCTGCAGCAGCTCAAACAGCACCACCTCTTTGGTCTCCTGTGCTGGAGCAGCTCCAGCGCCTTCTTCCTTCTCCTCCTCCTCCTCCTCCACCCAGGCCAGCTTGGGCACTCTTAGGGGTCTCTGCTCCATGTCTCTGAGTGGATTTGTGGCTACTTGCTGGAGAGATGCCTCAGAAAAGCTCAGAGTCAGCAAGTCCTGCAGTGGTGCCTGGAAGGCACCTTCAAGTAAGAAGCCTCAGGAAGGCAACAGGACAGCAAGTCCTGCACTCTGGTCTCGAGGGCTCCTGCCACAAGGACAGGAGACTCCTGTCAAGGATTGTGGTCTGGCCTCGAGGGCACTGGCAGCAGGGATGGGAGATGCCTCTGGGGCACCAAGTCCCACGCTCTGCCCTCAAGGGCACCTGCAGAAGAAAAGCCTCGGGAAGGCCACAGGGCACCAAGTCCTGTGGTCAGGCCTCGAGCTCAGCTGCAGCAATAACGCCTCGGAAAGGCTCCGGTTTGGACAGGAACGAGCGCGCTGTGTGGGGGCTCCTCACGGCACCGCTCTGTCCTGTCCTGTTCCGTTGTGTGCTCTGAGCACTGTGGTGTGCTCTTGTCACTGCCAGCTTCTATGTCACCACGTGTCACAAAGGGCCCTTGGACACCTCTTCTATGCCATGGTGCCCACGCAGCACCGTGTCACAAAGGTTGTGCTCTGCACCCACGGCCCCTTGCCCTGGGGCCACCCCCAGCCCACCCAAAGTGGCCCAGGTTGAAGGAATCTCTCACCCCAAGTGTCTAAGACAGCCCGACAGGGTCTTTAGGAGCGGTTCAAACCATCAGCAAATGCTGCCCTGCTCTGTGGGCTCAGGGCAGCAGAAGGAGCCTCCAGGGCTGCCAACACAGCTGCACTGGGAAGGGCACGGGGCCTTCCAGGGAAGCTGGCTCGGCCTCCTTGGGACACGTCCTGGCTGGTGGCCATCCTAAACCCACGGGTGTGGCATGGACATGGAACGTGTGGGCCAGGGCACGAATGCTTCTCTGAGCCCTGGGGCCCGGAGAGCGCTGAAATAAGCAGGTGTGGCAGAGTCCCTGCCCAAGCAGACCTGCCACCCTCCGAGCCCTGGCAGCGCTGGTGCCCATCTCCTGCCCCAGAGACCTGTGCCCCCGGGGGGCTTCTGTGCCAGAGGGAGCCAAAGCCCATGTACACTGGGGACTGTGCTCCTTCCTGCAGGGGCTTTTGGCAGGAGCACCTGGAGACACTGCTGGCAACACTTGGTCTGGGTCAGAAGTTCTCACTCCATGCTGAAATTATTTTCTCATTTCCTTCAGCACAAAAACACCTTAATGGCAAAGGCACAGAAGAATCTGGCATTTAAGAATCCTCACTTCAGGAAAGCATTACTTCCCGTTGCTGAACTCAAGTAGTTCCAAAAAGTTGCAAACTTCCCAACTTCATTGGGATGGCCTGAGAAGGTGAAGAGTTGGAATTTTGCTTTCTGTCTCAAAGCAGCAACTCATTTGCCTTAACATCATCCACTGAGAGTCACTTTACAAAACATAACACTGCACAGAGTTAAAAAAAGGACAGTTCTTTGGTTTGCAAATGGTTTTCTATGAAGGGATGATTTTATCCTAATTCTCTTAAAGAATAAAAGCTCTCAAGAAATTAAAGTCCATTCAATGTTACAATAGTAGCCCAAACAAATGAGTAGATGGCAAAAGGGCTAATCCTCCCCCTGGTACAGATATCTAAGTGGCCAGTAAAGTACAGCTCTCCCCTCTTGTTCCCTGCAGGAAAATCAGGACGATGAACAAGAATAGTCACAGGTATTCTTTCTGCCCTCTGTAACCAAATCTGTGCCAAACCACAGATGCTGCTTTAAATCTGACTCAAATTCCAGCCTAGACCTCTCACCTTGCAGACAGCTCCTTCCCCGACACCCCACCAACACCAACACCCCCAAACTCCAACACAGAAGCCCTCAACACTCCACCAGGACCCCCAGCTTTCCCTGTCCCTCTGCAGAGCTTTCCCACCCTCCAGCAGACCCCCTGGTTCCCTGCACATGCCAGGGGATGGCACTCAAGAGGATCTGCTCCAAGGCCTTCCTCAGTGGCAAGCTCAGGCTGCCAGACCTATGGTTCCTGGATCACCCTTCCCACCTCACTGGGAGCTCCCTGGGAAGCACTTTCCTTGAGAAGCAAGCCCCTTTCCTCCAAAGGCATTTCCCCAAATGTTTTGCTTTCCTGGGGAACACCAATACACTCTTAAGAAAAGCTGGCAAGGCTGAATAACTTCAGGTCATTTCAGGACAGGCACTCCAGCTCTAGCTCGTATTCCCCCAAGTGTGTTTCCAGGTGGAGGTTCAGAGGTGCAGCCCCAGGCCCTCTACAAACACAAGCTGCCCACTGCCTCTTCACCTGCCTCAACTCCTGCCTGCAGTCACAGCAGCAAAACCAGGCTGTTCCCAGCCAGAGCCCAGAGCCCTGTTCCTGCAGGACGCTCTTGCTAGCACCTTCCAGGACTCTCAGCTGTGCACGCAGAGCTTTTCATGCTGGCTCCCAACAGGCTTTGGAAGGCAGAGCACAACCTGGCTGGCTCTGCCACCAGCACACCCCAAACACAGGCGGAGGAAGAAGCAGCAGGGGCTGTTTTGCAGCCATGCCCAAGAGAAACTTGAAGGGTGCCCTCCCTCTGGTCTCACTTGTTTGGCTTTCTGACTGGGTCTGAGCCTGGGGCTGCCATTCCTTGGTTGTGGGGACCAGAACCACACCTGGGATCCCAGCACTGCCTGACAGCGCTCTGGGCACTGGCACGGTTGCGCCTCCGAGTCTCAGGCACCGTGCTGCGGCTTCATTTGCCCTTAGGCACACCCAAAGCTCTCTGTTAAGCCCAGATGGTCTCTGGTTCTGCCCTCTTCCTGATCCTGTGCAGGGATGGAGCACTGCTGTGCTTTCAGGAAGCTGTTCTTGAAACCTTCCAGCATTCCAAGCTCCTTTGCCCTCCATGGATGCTTGCCATGGAATCCTCACAGGTGGGTTCAGAGCATCCTCAGGTTTGCTCTTCCAAAGTCCAGGGGCTCCAGGGTGCTCAGCAAGATCTGTAACTCCACAGTGTTGTGGAACTGGACCTTCAGCACAGGGACCTTTCCAGCCTGATCTGCCCTCGTTCCTCTGTGTCTGTGCAAAAAACACAGTGCGGAAGAGAATGGCAGGAGGGGCCTGTGTGTCCCAGGGCTCCAGATTTGCATCGCTCCAGCTCCACAGAGATGCAGGTAAAGCAAAGAAGCCAAACTGTTTATTAATGGAAGGCGAAGCAAAGGGATGAGCTGGGAGGGAAGAAAGGGGATGGGCAGGTTCTGAGGGCTGTCAACAGCAAGAGAGAAGGCAGGAGCTATGGGAGCTTCCCACAGGCTCAGCTGTGCCAGTCATCAGCTGTGCCTGGAGCTCCAGGTGATCTCCTCTGGTCTCCAGGTGGTCTCACCTTCCAAGGGATCTGGAGGTCTTAAAGAGACAGTGGTTTTTCTGAGCCAGCTGATAAAAGTAGTTCTGCAGCTCTTCCCTCAAACATCACCTGAACAAATATGCTTATGCAGGAGGGGCTGTTGTGTTCACTCAGGCCTTGAAGGGCTGAAAGAGAGAGGAACAGAGCCACAGTCAGAACCTGGATGTGCAGGAATCCAAGGAGACCTTTCTGCCAGAGCCATCCTACTAGCTCTTGCCATGGCCACAAGAGAGGAGGGGCCAAGGGGATCAGATACAAAGTGCTGGCCATGAATCCCCCTGCCCGCATCCCTGAAATCTCTGTGTGCTCTGCCCACAGCACCCCTCATCCACACAAGGAGCAAAGCCCACCACAGCCAGGGCAGGGATTGCAGCTCCCTGCCTAGGGATTGCAGCTCACCCAGCCAGCTCCTGCTGTCAGCCCACTGCCCTCAGTCACCCTCACAGAGGGCCTGGAGCTCTTCCTTCTGCCCCATCAGCAGCAGCCTGGCCATCCCTGGGAACACAGGGCAACCATAGCTAAGGCTGCTGTGGCTATTATCCAGTTTGCTTTATGGCTTAATAAGGTGAGGGATCAATGGATTTTTAACTTCCTCTGGAAGGCAGGCACATGGATTCAGAGCTATCAGACACTAAGTGTATGTTTTTGGGGTTACTTTAATAATGGTACTTACTGTGAGGAAATGACACTGGGGGAAATTTTCTCCCAGCCCTTCACCCAGCTCTTTGGGTCTGACCCACCAGTTTCAAAGGGTTCAGATCCACTCTAAATGCTAATGATACCATACAGTGGTTGGTGTTGCTGATAGGCCTGTTACATTTAGCATTCAGAGATAAGGGAAGATTAACCTGGATAACCACACTGATACCTACCCCAGAGACAAGGGATGCTGCTGCCCCAGAGCCTGACCCTGCCCCAGAGCCCATCTCAGAAATGAACCACCCAGGTTGGGTGGGGGTTCTAGAGAAAAAGATGGGCCAGATGCTGAAGGAGTACATTTCCTTGGCTGGTGAAAAACCCTCTCCCTGCCTCAAAGAGGGAGAGTCTGATGGTGCAGCAGTGGAACCCACAGATGTTACAACTGTCCAGGTTCCAGCTGAACTGCAAAGGCAATCATAGCCAGCAGCAGTTGCCCCAGTGGAAACAAGGAGATCTACGATGAAGCCAGAGCAGCCAGATGAGGATAAGAAAGGAGGGCCCTCACAACCCGCAGGAGAGACAACAGCTGAGATCATCACTGAGTCCCTGATGTACAAAAGTCTCTGTAATCTACACAAAGTCATTGTACAAAGGGGATGTGAGGCTTATACAACCTGTCTATTTTGGGTCTGGGACCTTATTGGTACAGGTGTGCAACTGGATGGTGGTGAGGCAAGGAATGTGGGACCCTTGACCCAGGACTCAGGTATGAATCGGATTTTTGTAAGGGAGCCAGGCTCCCTTTCCCTCTGGGAGCGGCTTTTAATGAGTGCCAGAGAGAGGTTTGTCCACAGGGAGAGAATGCAGGAGCACCACCATAGAATGTGCTGGAAGACCCTCTGAGGGGGGAGGAGGGTATCTAACAGCTGAGAGAAGTGGCAGTATTGGAGGTCTCCTTGGGAGGGATGGACAGCATGAAAATGACCCCGACAAGGTCAGGTGCACAGGGCAAATGTGTGGGAGTCTGGCAAATCTGGGGCCCTCTCAATACATCACCTTCATTGCACCAATTAATGCCGATACCAACTGAGAGACAGTGGGCTCTTTTGGCAACAAGCTTAGAAATTATGAAAGTATGATCAGTGGCCTGATGCAGGCTCATGTCTCTGCTGTGCTCCAAGAACTCAGAGAGGAGATGAAGGAGGAGGTGAGGAGGAACAGTTCCCACATCGCACCAGTGCGAGTCACAGGCTCCAAAGTCAGAGCCCAACGTTCCCCAGCTAGAGAGAGAGGGTACACCCCACGGGCTGACCTGTGGTTCTTTCTGCAGGACCATGGGGCAGAGACATGGGAAGGTGGAATGAGAAACCCACTTCTGTCCTGGCAGCACGAGTGTGTCAACTCAAGGAGGGAAACACTAATCAAGGGAACTCCAGTAAAGTGAAGGTAGCCTCATTCTCCCATGACCGAGCTGCTGAGTATGATCTGTCTGATCCCCTTCAAGGAACCTCTGCCATGTATGCCCAGGAAAGAAATAATACCCAGGGTTAGAGGGGCCCTGCCTCTAGGCAGGGAGAGGCACAGGAAAACCAGATCTTCTGGACAGTGTGGATCCGATGGCCCCTGGCACATCAGAACCAGAAAAATACCATGCCTCAGTTGATACTGGTGTGCAGTGTACCCTGATACCATTGGGATATGTGGGGGCAGAACCTGTTTCCTTTGCTGGCGTGCTGGGGGGAATCACAGCAATTGACCCTGTTGGAAGCCGAGGTGAGCCTGACTGGGAAAGACTGGAAGAAACATCCTATTGTGACTGGCCCAGAGGCCCCGTGTGTTCTGGGCATAGACTTTCTCTGGGATGGCTATTACAAAGACCTAAAGGGACTCAGATGGGATTTTGGCATAGCTGCTGTAGAGGCAGAAAACATTAAGCAGTTGAACACTTTGCCTAGACTGTCAGAAAACCCATCTGCAGTAGGTCTCCTGAACGTGGAAGGGCAACAAGTGCCAATTGCCACTGCGACAGTGCACCGCCGGCAGTATCAGACGAACCGAGATGCCGTGATCCCCATCCACAAAATGATCCGTGAGCTGGAGAGCCAAGGGGTGGTCAGCAAAACCCACTCACCCTTTAACAGCCCCATCAGGCCTGTGCACAAGTCTGACAGGGAATGGAGATTGACTGTGGACTATCATGCCTTGAACAAATTGACTCCACTGCTGAGTGCTGCTGTGCCGGACCTGCTGGAACTCCAGTATGAGCTGGAGTCCAAGGCAGCAAAGTGGTACGCCACTGTTGACATTGCTAATGCATTTTTCTCCATTCCTCTGGCAGCAGAATGCAGGCCTCAGTTTGCTTTCACCTGGAGGGGCGTGCAGTACACCTGGAACCGACTGCCCCAGGGGTGGAAGCACAGCCCCACCATCTGCCATGGACTGATCCAGACTGCACTGGAAAAGGGTCAGGCCCCAGAACACCTGCAGTACATCGATGACATCATTGTGTGGGGGAACATAGCAATGGAAGTATTTGAAAAAGCAGAGAGGATCATCCAGTTCTGCTAGAAGCCAGTTTCGCCATCAAGAAGAGCAAAGTCAAGAGACCTGCCCGAGATATCCAGTTCCTGGGAGTAAAGTGGCAAGACGGACGGCATCAGATTCCCACTGAGGTAATCAACAAGATCACCGCAATGTCTCCACCAACTAGCAAGAAGGAAACACAAACTTTCTTCAGTGCCATGGGTTTTTGGAGAATGCATACTCCTGAGTACACCCAGATTGTGAGCCCTCTTTACCTGGTCACCTGCAAGAAGAATGATTTCCACTGGGGCCCTAAGCTGCAGCAAGCTTTTGCCCAGATCAAGCAGGAGATCGCTCATGCAGTTGCCCTTGGCCCAGTCAGGACGGGACCAGAGGTGAAGCACGTGCTCTACTCTGCAGCCGGGAACAATGGCTTGTCCTGGAGCCTTTGCCAGAAGGTGCTTGGGGAGACTCGGCATCGACCACTGGGATTTTGGAGTTGAAGCTACAGAGGGTCCGAAGCCAACTACACTCCCACAGAGAAGGAAATCTTGGCTGCCTATGAAGGAGTTCAAGATGCCTCAGAGGTGATTGGCAGGGAAGCACAACTCCTCCAGGCACCCTGACTACCAGTGCTGGGGTGGATGTTTAAGAGAAAGGCTCCCACCACCCACCACGCCACTGATGCTACATGGAGTAAATGGATTGCCCTGATCACACAGCGCGCCCGTATTGGAAACCTGAATCGCCCTGGGATTTTGGAGATAATTACAAACTGGCCAGAAGGTGAAAACTCTGATCTCACTGATAAAGAGAAACAAGAGCAAGTGACATGTGCTAAAGAAGCTCCACCATACAACCATCTACCAGCAGAGGAAACACGCTATGCTCTTTTCACAGACGGTTCCTGTCGTATCCTAGGGATGAACCGGAAGTGGAAAGCAGCCGTATGGAGCCCCACACGACAGGTCACTCAAGCTACCGAAGGAGAAGGTGGATCAAATCAACTTGCTGAACTCAAGGCTTTTCAGCTGGCCCTGGACAGAGAGAAGTGGCCAAAGCTCTACCTTTACACTGATTTATGGATGGTAGCCAGTGCCCTGTGGGACTGGCTGGAAAGGTGAAAAAGGCCAACTGGCAGCGTAGGGGAAAACCAATCTGGGCTGCTGATGAATGGAAAGACATTGCAACTCCGTTGGAGAAGCTACATGTGAAAGTCTGCCATGTAGATGCCCATGTCCCCAAGAGTCAGGCTAATGAGCAACATTGAAACAATGAACAGGTAAATCAGGCAGCAAAAATAGAGGTGTCAAAGACAGACCTAGATTGGCAACACAAGGGGGAGCTGTTCCTAGCTCGATGGGCCCATGATGCCTCAGGTCATCAGGGTAGAGATGACATGAGGGCACGAGACTGAGGGGTGGATCTAACCATGGACAGTATTTCTCAGGTTATCCATGACTGTGAGACGTGTGCTGCCATCAAACAGGCCCAGCGGGTGAAGCCCCTGTGGTATGGTGGGCAGTGGTCCAAGTACAAGTATGGGGAGGCCTGGCAGATTGACCACATCCCACTGCCCCAGACACGCCAAGGCAAGTGCTACGTGCTGACCATGGTGGAAGCCACCACTGGGTGGTTGGAGACCCACCCTGTGCCTCATGCCACTGCCCGGAACACCATCCTGGGCCTGGAAAATCAAGTCCTGTGGAGACATGGAACCCCTGAGAAAACTGAATCAAACAACGGGACCCATTTCAAGAACAGCCTTAGCAACCCCTGGGCCAGGGAACATGGTATTAAATGGATATATCATATCCCCTATCATGCACCAGCTGCAGGGAAAGTTGAACGGTGCAATGGACTGCTTAGGACTACCCTGAAGGCACCTGGGGGGGACTTTAAGAACTTAGGAAATGAACTTAGCAAAAGTCGCCTGGATGGTCAACACCTGAGGGTCCATCAATCGAGCTGGTCCTGCCCAGTCTGAACCCTTGCACACAGTGGATGGAGATAAAGTCCCTGTTGTACACATGAAAGATATTTTAGGAAAGACTGGATTAATCCCACCTCAGGCAAAGACAAACCCATCTGTGGAATTGTTTTTGCTCGAGGACCAGGTTACACTTGGTGGGTAATGCAGAAAGATGGAGAAATCCGTTGTGTACCACAGGGAAACCTAGTCTTAAATGAGAACAGTGTGTAAGGTTTCATTGTGATGCAGATGGAAATAGAATAAGGGGTGGATAATGTCCTAGATTGCAAGGCAATATGTGTGTTCTATTTGCCATCTGTTAGAGGTGGGCAGTTATCTTCTGTGAATTGGGCAGTTTTTCTTCATCTCTTCCACAAACCAATCCTCCCTCTGGGAGACATCTGCTGTTAATGGGCTAATGAATGTCACTGCATGACTGATAACAGTTACATCATCCCATTGGGAGATGCTCCGCCCAGAGGAGGGGCCAAGCATTCCTACCTGGATAGAATCTGAGATTTTGGGACAACCGAACAGCCTTTCCACTGGATTCCCAGAGGAAGACTAGGCCCATCTATACCACCACTGGACCTTCAGAAGAAGACTACACCCTTCTACAGGATCACTGCTCCAACAGAACCACACCTGTCTGCAGGAAGACTGCAGGAGGAATGCAGCCACCATTTCAATTGCACTGCTACCAACACCCTGACCCACAGGGTGTCAGGTCATATTCTGAGCCTGTCAGTGCTGTTTTGTCTTACTGCATTGTTTCTTTTATTTTTATTTTCTTCCCTAATTTTTATTTTCTTCCCTTATTCCTGCTCCCATATCTGTGCCTGAGAGCCCCCTCAATTTCAAAATTATAACAATTCGGAGGGAGGGGGTTTACATTTTCCATTTCAGGGGTGGCTCCTGCCTTCATTAGCAGACACCTGTCTTTTCAAACCAAGACAAGGGGAAAGGTTCAAAGCCTCAGTTATAATGCCAATAAAGTTTGAAGGAACAAATAAAATAGGAATTGGGGATGTTCTGTTAGTTCCAAATGCAGGGTGAAATTTATTAGGATGGAGTGCTCCCAGAGAAAGGGAAGATGGTAGTTAAGCTTCTCCAGTTAAGGGAAGGAAATGAGGAGAAAATTCATGAGATGATGTGGGCAAAACTAAAAAATGGATGTAAATTAAACATCAAACCTATAGTAATAAAAATAGCTAATGAAAACCATCCATTTTGGGTACAGCAACATCCACTCTCCCTGGAGGGGAGACAAGGACTACGGCCGGTGATCCAGGACCTACTTGAGGACAGGCCCTTAAAGCCATGTATGTCCCCCCATAATACACCCATATTACCAGGAAAGAAGTCAGATGGAACTTACAGGCTTGTCCAAGAGTTGAGAGAAGTGAACAAAAGAACAGTGAATCGGTACCCAGTGGTGCCCAATCCCTATAGACTACTGAGTAACATCCCAGTGGTTCAGTGTGACAGACCTAAAAGATGCTTTTTGGGTGTGCTCTCTGGCAGAGGAAAGTGGGTTATATTTGCCTTTGAATGGGAGAACCCTGATTCTGGGGGAAGCAACAGCTTCAGTGGACTGGGTTTCCCCAAGGGTTTTCCAAATCCCCAAACCTGTTTGGTCAAACCCTAGGAGGAGAAGTACTAAAACCACTTCTCCATTAAACCTGGGATAAAGCTCATCCAATATGTAAATTATTTGCTCTATCAGGACTGGAAGAAAAAGAAGTTTGGGAATCGACCATAGTGTTGTTAAATTTTCTGGGGAACTAAGTTTTTGGATATCAAAATGGATTCTCCATTTTGTAAAAATGGAAGTACCTAGGACATGTGATTTGTCAAGGGAGCTGGCAGCTGAACCCTGGGAGAATTATGGGGATAGTCTCACTCCCAGGGCCAAAAACTAAGAGGGAAGTCAGCAGGTTTTAGGCTTGTGGGGATATTGTAGGCTATGGATTGAAGGATACATGCAGGCCATCCAGATCTTGTATGAAAAGTTAGTTGAAGAAGAGATTAGGTGGGAAAAAGATGATGAACAAAAGTTTGAAGCTTTAAAGCAAAAATTAGTCAGTGTACCGGCACTGAGTCTTCCTGCCTTAGACAAACCCTTCTATCTGCTTGTGGATATAGAAAAAGGGGAAATGAGATTGACTCTCAAGCAGAGACTGAAAGAAAACCAGAAAAACACCAAGATGCCCAAAAAGTAGAGTCAAGCTTCCACCAACCAGCTTGAGAACTGTCTTCCTGTTTTAATGGGTGAGAATTACCAGCATCTGTTGAGGAGAAGTACACAAGGGACTGTAAAAGGTAATGGGACAGCTTCATCAAGAAAATAAGACAAAGGGAGGAGAGCAAGACCGGGTTGGCTGCTTTGCTCACTACCAAGAAGGCTCCATAGCCCTGCTGCAGGCGGCAACCCTGTAGGCATGGTAAGGTAGGGACAAAAGGCCAGACCAGACCTCTGTCATTCCTCTCCTCAGTTGTCTTTTAATTCAACAGGGACTGGAGGGCAGGGCCGAGCTGGCCTCTGTACTCACCCCTAAGATACACTGACTATGGGTAGCAACCACATAGGCATGGTAGATGGGAGTCAAAGCCATACTGGACCTCTGTGATGCCCTTTTGTCCATTCCAAATAAGTGTGTCCAAGGAAAACCTGAGATTTTTTCTCCTCTTCCCGCTGTCCTTGCCCACATCAACAGATGCTGGTATGACTCATTCAAGAGAGAGAGGAAATTTTTTACTTAACTGTTTGAGCAAAATGACTAATAGAAAAAGAAAAGGGGGGTTTGTTATAGATGAGTAATGCTATGGTTGACTCTCACAATTAAGGGGTGAATATTAAATATATGTTAAGAGAAGTTTTGTGGATGTATAATTATCCTTCCCCTCCCCCTTGCCTTGTTATCATGGGATGGCCTCAGTAGTTGGGGTATTTGGGAGGGTCAGCTTGTTACTATGGCAGCACCTGACCTCCAATCAAGATGTAATAAAGTGATCTGCACCACTGGACAGGAGTCGATTGACAAAGCTTTGGGAGGGGCTGGAAGTATAAAAGACAGAACATCCATTTTGTAAATAAGCACACAGTGACTGAATCCTTTGCTCCCAGTGCTGTGTCCTTCTCTTTATTCAGTCTTCTGTTGTGTTTTGATAAGATCTTAATAATTTAAATTTTTGAAAGTGATAATGGTTTCTCACATGAAGTTGGGGAATGTGAGGTAAGGTTATCCATGCTGAGTCAGCTCTCAAGGTACAACTTCTCTGACCTGGCCAGACCTCCTTGGGAGTGGTCCAACATCAATATCAAACACAGAGTGCTGCAATCACCTCTTCCCTAAAGAGAACAGTAATAAAATACATTCTTTAAAATAGAATTAAATATTTCTTAGAAGCTCATTGAAATAGGAATCCATAACTGTAAAAGGAAAACTTCCTGCTGACATGAACTAGAGCAGAGGGAAATCAAGGCAGAGCCATGGTTTGTCAGGACTTGCTTGATCCTAATGAGCCCCACTGTGCATTTGGAGCTGAGCCCTGCAACCTCAGGGCCTGAGAGGAGATTGCACAAACCTTTCCAGGAGCCAAAGTCAGAAGAAAACCCCAAAGAATCTCAAGGCATGAATGGGTCACACTGAGGTCCATCCCAAAAGTGGCTCCTCATGGACTCCTTGGAGGAGAAAATTGGAGGCCAGGATGGCACAAAAACTTCTCAGAGATTCAGTGTGGAAAGGAAAATCCAAAGTACCTTAAAAACCTTGAGTATCTCAAAGCATTAATGAGCCCCACGGAGTGTCAGTACAAAGCTCTCCAGGGACTCCTTAAAGCAGATAATTGGGGCCATGATTGCACAAACCTCTCCCAGAGTCTGTATCCAAAGGGAAACACCAAGTACCTTAAAAGAACTGAAGTACCTTGAAGCATTAATGAGCCCCACTCAGTGTCAGTACAAAGCTCTCCAGTGACTCATTAAAGCAGATAATTGGGGCCATGATTGCACAAACCTCTCACACAGTCTGTATGAAAAGAGAAACACCAAGTACCTTAAAAGAACTGAAGTACCTTGAAGCATTAATGAGCCCACTGATTGTTGTTACTGACAAAGCCTCTCCAGGGACTAATTACAGCAGATAATTGGAGGCCATGATTGCTCACACCTCTCAGAGACTCCAAGGCAAAAGCCAAACCCAAAGTCCTTTGAAAACCCTGCAGTCCCTGGGAGCATTCAGGAGCCTTCAGGGCCATTGCTGAGCAAGGCTCCCCAGGGACTCCTTCCAGCAGATCCCTGAGGCCACTGGGATGTGGGCTAGGGGGGGATGCTGAGGGCAGGACAAGGGGCTGACAGTGCCCAGCCTGGCTGGGGCTGTGCCAGGAGGCCCCAGTGCCTCAGGACAAGGTGTCTCCTCCCAGCCCTTGGTGGCACAGACCCTGCTGTGCCCCAGGGCACCAAGACTTGGCTTCTCTTTGTCCCCAGCTGTCATCACTGCCTCCAGTTCTCTGCTCTGCCTGGGGCCTGGGGACACTTTCTCAGTCGTGTCCCTCAGTGGGACCCATTAAAAGTGAAAGAAACTTTGGAGTTGGATTCTGACTTGGAGTTCTGGAGAGGTTTCTTCAGCTCACTCTCAAGGGCTGATGCTCAGGTCCTCAGCACAAAGCCCCAGAGGCTCATTAAAGTCCTTGTGCTGTGTCTGTGCTGCTGAGCTGGGCTGGGCTCCTGGCACAGAGGCAGCTCCTGGTAACCAAGAAAAGCTTCAAAAGCACATTTCTCTTGATGAGAAGCTTTTCTCCCAGCCCAGTAGGGCTGGGGCACTGCCTGCAGCCACCCCAAGCACAGCACAGAGGCACAGAGAGCTTCAATCAGTCAGGGCTGGGAAGGTGCTGAGAAGTGCCTGGGGCACAATCACTGCCAGCCCTTGGCACAGGAACCTCTGGCTGCAGGACAATGCAGCTGCAGCTCCTGGAGCCATCTCCTAAAGCTGGAACATCCCAATGCCTGCAGACTCTGTGAGTACATTCTCTGATTCTCTCTTGTGCAGAGCAGCCAGGGGTGCCCAGGGCTGTCCTGCAGAGCAGGGTCCTGCAGCCCAGGGCGCTGTGCTGGGGCAGGGACTCTGCTGCCTGCCAGGGACAGCTCTCAGCCAGCCCTGGGGAGCTGCTCCCAGCTCCTGGGAGAAGCTCTGGGGGGAAGGAGCCACCCTGAGCAGGGCAGGTGCTGCTGCTGAGAGGGGCTGGGTGGGGCAGGGCTGCTCCCAGCTCCAGACCAGCCTGGGCAGAGCTCTGGAGGGCACTTCTCAAAGAAGGTAAGCCTGGGATTGCTGTAAGGATCAGGAGGTTTCCTGAGAGTGTTTTCAATTTCCTTCTTGGAGAAGGATGGGAATGTTGGGGTGGTGACAAAAAGATTTTTGCTTTTTCTATATTTTTCATATATTCATGCCTCTGTAAAATACAATTATATAGCTATAAATCTATAATCATTATTTTTTTCCATTAAACTCTTTTTTTTTTACTCTTAATAAGCTGCTATTATATATTTCTATAACTAGAACCCTTATTAACTCTGGTACATTTCCTAACCTTTCTCTTAGATTTTAGAACAATGGGCTGACTGTCTAAATACATTCCTGAAATACTGTCTTATTATCTGTGTTATTATCAAATAGCCTTATTATTAGGAAGAGAGCCTACAAGAAAATTTTGTTTCTTGACCAGAATGTGAGCAGTCACAACAAAAAGTAGAGGCAGAGAAGCCCTTGGACCTACTCTAGTGGGTTGAACCAGGGGTGTGTAATCTGCTACTGGATGTTCCCGTTAAATATCCTAATTTATCAACCTTAATAAATTGTTGAAATCAGGAGCTGGGTTTGCCCCATCCCCACTGGGACACCTGGAAGCCTCCAATTAATGTCTGGTTTTTACTTTACTGCTCTAACACTGTTGCAAGGGTTTTTTTCTTTTTTGATTATACACAACAGGGGGATGAGAGAAGCAGAACAGGAATTGTAATCCCAGAACCACAGAACATTCTGAGTTGAAAGGGACACACAGGATCATTAAAGGAATGTTTGAACATTTACAGAGACTCCAGAACTGTAACTTTGGGTGGTCAGTCTCTCTGTTGGGAGCCTCCCAAAGGGCCCTCAGCCCCTCCTCAGCCCGGGACAGCAGCAGCATCACCTTTGCAGGGCCCAGCAGGGCTCTCCTGAGCTGCCCTTGCCCACCTGCACACAGAGCCTGCCCCAGCCAGGGCCCTGCACACAGGCAGGTTTCTGTAGGGCCGGGGCCAGGGCACACAGAGTGGGATGGGCTCTGTGAGCGCTGGCAGGGACAAGGCTCCTCTCAGGAGGGAATGTCCAGGCCCAGGGAGATGCTGAGGGAGGGAGAGGGGGCTGAGGAGAGCAGTGCTGGGGGCAGGAGGGCACTGCTGGTGTGTGGGAGGTGCCGGGCACAGCTGGGCACAGGAACACTGTCCTGAGTGCCCGGCTGTCTCTGCCCTGCCCTCTCAGGCACAGCACCACAACACCTTCCCTTGTTTCTGCACTGCCCTGATATTGTCACTGTTATCTGCTGCTTTCAGGGAGGCTCTGGCATTTGCAGCAGCTGGGTCAGGCACTGCCCCTGGCATTCCTGCCAGGCAGGGGGATCCATGGGAATGGGGTGTCCAAGCTTCCCTGGCACCTGTGGGGCTGTGGGCAAAGCAGTCCATGGGAAAGGGGAATGAGCTGAGCCCCCTCCCTGAGATCCCATCATGGGCACACACAGGGATCTCCCTGCTGTGCCCTTCCAAGCTCTGAGCTGCCCTCCTGGGTGCAAATCTGTGCCAGAGCCTCTGGAAGTTCCCTGAATGTCACACAGGGAAGGGGAGAGCTGCCAGAGCTGAGGAAATGCTGCTGGGTTTGCCAAGGGAGCCATGAGTGTCCTTGGCACAAGGGGGTGCTGAGACCTTGCCCAGAGACCTTGAGAGAGGGTGAGACATTCAGGGATCCCTCTGCTCTGGGCAGGGTCTGGTTTACTCCAGGGTGACCCTGGAGTGTGATTGTGCTCTGATTGCAGCCAAAGGTGCAAAGCCAGGGCAGCTGGGAACAAGCCCATCCAGCCCCTCACCTTCCCTGAGCCACAGGGAATCCTTTGCCTCTCCCATCTCTTAATGGCAAACTCTGAGTGCAGCAGAAATGCTGGGGATTTCTAACCTCAGAGAGCCAGGAATGGTGTGTGGGTAGGAAAACAATCCTTACACTAACTTCTGCCCTCTATTTACTTTAGAAGTCTGAGTGCAGATGCTATCAAGCCTTTCTGCATTTGGAGTGATTCCCTTGAGAACTCCTGAATATCCAGCTTTGTCCCCCTGCCCCATGGCCACAAACCCAGGGCAGTGGAGCAGGGATGGTTCCTCAAGAGCCCCCCCCCCACAGGCCTGGCTGCTCCTGGCACACTCAGCCAGCACAGCTGGAGATCAGGCCGGGACCTGGGTGGAGGTTTTCCCAGAGCGGGAACAAGTGTGGGTGAGTCCCAGCGGGACAGTCTGCAGGGAATGGCACAGGTTTTGCTCAAAGCAGCTTCTCCTGACTTGTCACTGTCCTTTCTACATGAACAGGTCCCCATGTGCAGCCACAGCAAATGTCCAACAGCAGCTCCATCAGCCACTTCCTCCTGCTGGCCTTGGCAGACACGCGGCAGCTGCAGCTCCTGCACTTCTGCCTCTTGCTGGGCATCTCCCTGGCTGCCCTCCTGGGCAACGGCCTCATCATCAGCGCCGTAGCCTGCGGCCACCACCTGCACACGCCCATGTTCTTCTTCCTGCTCAACCTGGCCCTCACTGACCTGGGCTCCATCTGCACCACTGTCCCCAAAGCCATGCACAATTCCCTCTGGGACACCAGGACCATCTCCTACACAGGATGTGCTGCTCAGGTTTTTCTGATTATCTTCTTCCTTGGAACAGAGCCTTCCCTCCTGACCATCATGTGCTATGACCGCTACGTGTCCATCTGCAAACCCCTGTGCCACGGGACCCTCCTGGGCAGCAGAGCTTGTGCCCACATGGCAGCAGCTGCCTGGGCCAGTGCCTTTCTCAATGCTCTCCTGCACATGGCCAATACATTTTCCCTGCCCCTGTGCCATGGCAATGTCCTGGGCCAGTTCTTCTGTGAAATTCCACAGATCCTCAAGCTCTCCTGCTCTTTCTACAAACTCAGGGAACTTGGGCTCATTGCAGTTAGTGCCTGTTTAGCCATTGGTTGTTTTGTGTTCATTGTTTTCTCCTATGTGCAGATCTTCAGGGCTGTGCTGAGGATCCCCTCTGAGCAGGGACAGCACAAAGCCTTTTCCACCTGCCTCCCTCACCTGGCCGTGGTCTCTCTGTTCCTCAGCACTGCAGCATTTGCTCACCTGAAGTCCCCCTCCATGTCCTCCCCATCCCTGGATCTGGCCCTGTCAGTTCTGTACTCAGTAGTGACCCCAGCCCTGAACCCCCTCATCTACAGCCTGAGGAACCAGGAGCTCAAGGCAGCAGTGAGGAGACTGATGACTGGATGGTTTCGGAAACATTAAACTGCTGTCCAATTTCAGCAAACCACTTGAAATAAAAGTCATCTTTGATACTTCTTGCTTTGCTTGTGGGGTGTTTTGTTTTGTTTTGCTTTTTTCATATTGTCCACTAAGTAAATTAATTCCTGGTGCCATTTCTCTTTTATTTTTCTCTCCACGTTCCCTGTGGCCAAAGACTGTGTCAGTGAGGGGCTGCGCTCTTGATGGCTTTAAAGGAGCTAAAGGATCTCCCAGCAGAGTTTTCTGCAGAGATGCCCTTGTGTTGCCTTCTCTGGAGCTGCAGCAGCAATGTCTGTGTGCAGAGCTGGGGCAGATCAGTGCTGGCACAGCAGCTGTGCCCAGCAGCAGCAGCACTTGGTGTTGCCAGTGCTGCTCCCGTGGCCCTGCCCCGCTGCCCTGGTGGCCCTGGTGTTGCTGTAGGGCCTGAGTGCTCTTGGGGCCAGGCACAGCCCTGGGGGTGGCAGTGCCAGGGCTGCAGCAGGGACAGGCCATGGGCACTGCTGGGGCAGCGCTGACGCCTCAGGCCAGGCCCTGGGGGCTCCAGGCTCCTTGCCCAGGCTCTCTCAAGAACACGGCCAGGCCAATGCTGAGCACAGAAAACCCCCGTGAGCAGCCCCAGGGTGCTAATGTGAGTGTCCAGCTACTCTGTCCCCAGCCTGTAGCACTGCAGGGGTTATTGTGGCCAAACGGCAGGACCCAGCACTGAGACTTGTTAACCCTCACCTTGTTGGATTTGGGCCCTGCATCCAGCCTGTCCAGGGCCCTGTGCAGAGCCCTCCTACCCTCCAGAAGATCAACACTCCCAGACAACTTGGTGTCACCACAGTTCCATGAGGTCCCAGAGTGTCACAATGGTCTCCATGATTCCATGAGGTCTCCCAGTGTCACAAAGTTCCTTTGGCTCCAGGGGTCCCTTTGGTGTCACAAATTCCCTTGGATTTTTGGGCCCTGCAGTGTCACAGTGGTGCTGTGGTCCCCCAAGGCCCTGCAGTGTCACAGTGGATCCTTGGTTCCATGAGGTCTGGCAGGGCAGCAATGCTCTCCATGGTTCCACAGTGTCACAATGGCCTCTTGGTCCCAAGGGCCACCACGGTGTCAAACATGTTTCCTTCATTCCACGAGTCCCTGAGGAGCAGCACTGGCCCTTTGGTTCCATGAGGCCCCACAGTGTCACAGTAGTCCCAAGGATTCCATGAGGCCCTGCAGTGTCACAATTGTCCCAAGGACTCCATGAGGCCTTGCAGTGTCACAAAGGCCTCTTGGTTTCACAAGGCCCCACAGTATCACAATGGTCCTCTTGGTTCTGTGGGGAACCCCAGGGTCACAATGGTCTCGCTGGTTCCATGAGGCCTCACAGTGTCACAGTGCTTTGCTTCTTCCATGGGCCCTCATAGTGTCACAATGGTGGCCATGATTCCACGAGTCCTCTCAGTGTCACAAAGGTCCCTTGGTTCCATAAGGCTGTGAAGTGTCCTTATGGTGTCTCCATGGTTCCAAGAGGTCCATCCTGCAATGTCGCAGTGGACCTTGGGCTCCATGGGGTCTCACAGTGTCACAATGGCCTCTTGGTTCCATGACACCCCCAAGTGTCACAATGGTCTCCATGATTCCATGAGGCCCCTCAGTGTCACAATGGACCCTTGGTTTGATGGGGCCTCACAGTGTCACAATGATCCCTACATTCCATGGAGCCACACAGTGTCACAATGGTCCCCTTCATTCGATGAGGCCCAGCAATGTCACAGTGTTCTCCATAATTCCATGAAGCCCCCACAGTGTCACAGTGTTCCCTTGGTCTCACAGGGCCCCCCAGTGTCACAATGGTCCCTTGGTGTCACAGGGCCCCACAGTGTCACACTGGTCCCTTGGTCTCACAGGGCCCCACAGTGTCACAATGCTCCCTTGGTTCCATGGCCTTGTGCTGCTGCATTCCCCCCTCCCCTTCTCAGCCCGCCCTGCCAGCTGAGAAATGCTCCTTGGGCCTCGGCCTTGGCCAGCAGCCCCTGGGCTCAGCTCCTCTGCAGCTCATCACAAACACTGCCTGCTCCAGGCACTGCTGCTGCCCAACCAGCTCCTGGTTCCTTTAGGAGCAGCCCTGGGAACTGTTTTTGTTCCCTCGGTGGCACAACATCCCTGTTCTCACAGTGCCAAAGAAAGCTGCTGATGCCAAGTGTGGCCAGGATGAGCCATTGCTGGGACTGAAGCCCCTCTGGTGGGGCCCTGCAAACAGCGCTCCAAAAGGAGCCCTTGGAGCTCTCCTGGGCCAGCGACTCCCTCTGAGTGGGGCCTCTCCCAGCCGGGAACTCTCCCGTTTGCTGCACTCGGGGATCCTGAACAGCGACAGAGCCTGGGCCGATCCCCCCACTGCTCCAGGCTCAGCCCTTGGCCCGCTGGGGAGATGCCAAAGCATCAGCAGTGAGCATTCCCTGCCCTCAGGGGAATTTCTCCCAGGTGCCTTGCACTGACTCTTTGTGTCTGTGTGCACACAGGAGTGCCTGTGCTGGGGAAATGTGGCAGAAATGCTGCTCTCTGAGGGGTTTGAGTGCCTTGGAGAGCTGAGTCAGTCAGGCCTCTAAGAATAGTTCAGTCATGAGGTATGAGCTAAGTTAAATGCTTCTGAGAGTTGTTCTTTTGCTAAGTTGTTACTTTTAATGTAAGTTATTAGGTAAGTTGAACACTCTTAAGTCTTATTCCTCTGTTAAATTGCAAAGTCGTAGGTTTCATGTCACGTTAAATAGTGTTAGCTGCTGGTTTTGGCTAAATTGTGGCATTTAAGGTATCAGTTAAGGTATAAATTAAGTCCTGTTAGGTTTGAGCTCTTTTAGGCTTTTATCTCTTTGTTCCTTTTATCCTTGCCCTTTTGTCACACACACACAGGGAGAGTTCTCAGTTCATTTCTGGTTTGATTGCCTGGATTCTGTTTGGTTTTGTTGTTGCTTTGTTTTCCTGGTGTGCCTGAAGTGTCCAGGCAGGAGCAGAGTGACTCTTGCCAAGGAACTTTGTGCTGCTGTCCCTTAATATCAAATCTGGTTTTTGCTGATCCCTTGCCAGGGATTTTTTCAGCATTCTCAAGCCGTCATTCCTAACAGGGTGAAGGAGCCCTGGCCCAGGCTCTGGCCCTGGGGGACACAGGGACACTGCTGGGGGGTCCCTGTCCCCCTGTCCCACCCCCAGGGCCCCGGCCCCCCGTCCCCGTGTCAGGCTCTGGGGTCGATCTCGTGGAACATCCTCTGGGGGAGGCTGCGGGGCCGGGGGCGGGGGGACCCGGGGGGACAGGGGACCCTGCTGGGCACGAGCAGGGTTGGACTGCTCTGGGGGGGCTGTGAGGGGGGACAGGGCAGAGTGACCTCCCCAGTGACATCACACAGCCCCTGTGATGTCACACTGCCCCTGTGATGTCACACAGCCCCTGTGATGTCACACAGCTCCTGTGATGTCACAGCCCACTCTGGGACGTCACACAGCACCCTTGTGATGTCACAAAGCCAACTCTGGGATGTCACCCTGGAATGTCATACAGCTGCTCTGTGATGTCACAAAGTCACCTTGTGATGTCACAGTCTGTTCTGTGATGTCACAGCTTGCTCTACGATGTGACACAGCCACCCACTGATGCCACAACCCACTCTCTGATGCCACAGAGCCACCCTCTATGATGGCAGGATCTACTTTATGGCCTCACACCCTACTCTATGATGTCACAGCCAGCTCTGTGATGTCACAACCCCCTCAGTGATGTGACAAAACCCTCTCTGTGATGTCATACTGCCACTCTGTAATGTCACAGCACACACTTTGACCTCACAGCCTGCTCTATGATGTCATACAGCCATGACATGATGTCACAGCCTGCTCTGTATGTCACAGAATCCCCTCTATGATGTTGTAGCTGCTCAGTGACCTCACACAACAAACTCTGTGATGTCATAGCCCAATCTGTGACCTCACACAACCCACTCTGGGCTGTCACACAGGCCCTTGCTGACACCCCAGCTGCTCTGTGCCTCTATGACACAGCCACAGAGGTGCTGCTGTGACACAGCCCCCTCGGGGACATCCCACAGCCCCTGCCAGTGCTGAGCCCCTGTGAGCTCTGTCTGTGCCCTGCTCGTGTCCCTGAGGTGCCCTGGCCGTGCCCCAGCCCTGCTGGGCTGTGCACAGGAGCTGCTCCTGCCCAGAGCTGTCTCTCTGCAGCGCTGCCCTTGCCAGGAGCTGCCTCTGGGCCAGGAGCCCAGCCCAGCTCAGCAGCACAGACACAGCACAAGGACTTTAATGACCCTCTGGGGCTTTGGTGCTCTTTGCATCAGACCTAGTCCCTCAGAATGTGCTCAAAGAACTTCTCAAGAACTCAAAAAGACATTGATACACTCAAGTTTCTTATAATTTAATAGATCCTTCAGAGGGACAGGACTGAGAAAGTGTCCCCAGGTTCCAGCTAGAGCAGAACACTGGAGGCACTGATGACAGCTCAAGACAAGCAAAGGGAAAGGTGTCTCTGGTGCTGAACAAACCTGCACCTCTGTCCCTGCAGGTTGTGGTCATCCCCTGGCTGCCCCACCTGGCTGGCCCCTTCCTTTGCTGACAGCTCTGCCTCCTGCCTGCCTCTCTGCCCACACAAAGCCTTGGGCTTCTCCAGGCTCCTTCTGGGGACGTGCTGCACCACAGCCCTGCCCTGGCAGGGAAATTCCTTTCTCCTGGTGCCCAGTCTGGGCCTCTCCAGCTGCCCTTGGTGCCATTATTTCTTTCTCTGGCTGTTTTATACAATGGAGAAAAACTCCAGCCTCTCTGAAACCACCCTTCAATCCCTTCCAGGCTACTCCTGTTCTGTCCTCAGTCTCCACATCAAGGAACCCAGAGACCTCAGCCTGTCCCTGCTGGTTCTGTGATGAGGCCTCCAAACTCTAGCTTGGGAGATTTTCGGTTTCTTTCCAAGATCAGTGAAAGCGGGAAAATACTGGTCAAAATATTTTCTCCCAAATCCTGCAGTGACAGAACAAGGGTCAACATCTTTAAACTGAATGAGGGTGAATTTACATTTGTCAGAAGGAAGAAATATTTTACAATGAGAGTGGCACAAAACTGCAACTGATTTCCCAGAGAAGTGGATTCCACATCACAGGAATGCTCCAAGAGCAGGAGATTTGTGCAACCTGACCCAGTGAAACCCTCTCATCCCCAAGGATGGATTTCCTATTATGTGGGTTCTCTGATGTGCTGGGTGCCCTCACAACACTTCTGGCCAGAATGTCTGCTGAGGGCAGCCAGGCTGCTGCAGGGGCAGTGACCTCATAACCATCACCATGGCAGCCCTGGCCCTGGGCCTGGCTCTCCCCTTTCCTCTGCCCCTGCCTTGTCTCTGCTGGCATCAAGAGTTTTGTCATTAATATCTTGTCCCCAAGGTGCTGAGGCCAGTGGCTTCCCAGTCAGGCTCCTGGAGCAGAAGTGGCTTTTCAGAGCCCAGCCAGAAATGAGCCCTGAGGCAGCAGCTCTGCAGTGGTGACCACCAGGCCGGGGTGCCAAGGGAGGCTTCTGGCCATGCCCTGCAAGCAGCTGCTGCTGCCAAGGTGCCTTTGGTGCCTCAGGCTCTCCCTGGCACAGCTCCCAGCAGGGCACTCTGCCCTTGTGCCCGAGGCCTTCCCTGAGCTGGGACTGGCCTGGGGCTTTTCCTGCAGCGGGACCTGCCCTGCTCATGGCACAGGAAAGGCAGTTCCTGCTGGAGCAGGAGGCTCTGCCTGCAGTGGGCTTCAACCACACCAGCAAGGCCCCAGTGGGAAATGAATGACAGAGGTCACACTGCTTTGGGGTGAATAATGCAGAAACCAGCCTGACTCCTCCATCCCAAAGTTCAACATCCTCAGAGGGAGCTGAAGCTGTGGCAGGGCTGAAAAAATCCCTGGAGAAAGGAACAACAAGTGACACCACTGGGAGCTTCTGCAGAGCTGCTGAGTTGGTCCAGCCTGGGCACATCTGACTGACAGGGCAGCACTTCAGACTAGAAAAGCCCCATCCCAAATGTTAATGGCAGCATCTCCTGACATTTCCCTTCTTGGGGGAGTGTGAAGATTCCTCCCTGCAGTGGGGAAACCCCTCAAGGTCACCGCTCCAGGCTGAGCCAAAGGGATTTGCCCCCGTCATTGCTGTGGGGGAGTGACATCAATCTCTGCTTAATAACTGCTTCTTTTTCTTGAATACAGTTGCTTTGAAATGAATTCTGAGTGTATAATATAGTATAACATAACATAACATAACATAACATAACATAACATAACATAACATAACATATTAGAGTTACAGCTCTTATACCTTGGAGTAAATATTTCTGTTTAAGATAATTTTGTCTAATCATTACAAAAAAATATAATATATATTTATATAAATATATCTACTTTGTCATCCTTAATCCTGTGGGACAAATTCTGTAAAGGTTTAATTCCACCTTGATAATTCTTTACACACAAACTCTTGAAAAGTCTGAGGCTGGGATCAGAACCAGCTGCTCCAAGGCTCCTCTCACAGAAGGAGTTTAGAAAGCCTGGAGGTCCTTGGAGGTATCTGGGGATATGTGGGGGCTATTGGGGAATCTTTCTGCACCTCATGAGCAAACAGGAGCTTCTCTAATAAACTTTGCCTGAAGCTCCAACTGTGCCCATGACAGGAACCCCTGGGAGTGTCTGGGACATCCCAGCTCTTTGGCAGCCTGGGGACACCTGGGATGTCACCGTGGAGCCCCCGTGAGTGCCTGTGACAGATCGGTGCCTTTGCAGCCCAAGGTCCCCTGGGATGTCACCATGGAATGGCTGTGACTGCCTGTGACCTCACGGCTCTTTACCACCCCCAGAAAGCCCTGGGAGGTCTCCATGGAGCCCCTGCCTCTGCCTGTGACATTCCAGCTCTTGAACAGCCTGGAGACTCTTGGAAAGTCCCCATGGAACCCCTCTGAGTGCCTGTGACAAATCTGATACATAATAGGCAACCAACTCCAGGACCCATTGCTGTGGTCAGTTTCCATGGCAACCATCACCAGCCCCCTGTTGCTGTGGTCAATTTCCATGGCAACCATCACCAGGATCCATTCCTATGGTCAGTTTCCATGGAAACCATCACCAGCCCCCTGTTGCTTTGGTCAGTTTCCATGGCAACCATCACCATAGCCCTGTTGCTATGGTCAGTCCCTTGGCAGCTCCATGGAGACCCCATGCCAGGGGTGGTTGCCATGGACACCAGCTCAGGCCTGCAGCCAGAGCCCGTTGCCATGGCAACCATTTGCAGTCCCATCCCCAGGGTCATGGGATCCCAGAACCACAGAACTGGCTGAGTTGGGAGGGACCCATCTGGATCCTTGAGTCCAACTGCTGGCCCTGCACAGGACACCCCAACAATGCCAGCTGGGGCCTGGCAGCACTGTCCAAATGCTGCTAGAGCTCAGAGATCCCTGGAGCTGGGACCCTTCCCTGGGGAGCCTGGGCAGGGCCCCAGCAGCCTCTGGGGAAAAACCTTTTCCTGAGATCCAACCTAAGCCTGCCCCGACTCAGCTGCAGCTGTCCCAGGCACCAGAGGGAAGAGGTTCCCACAGCCCCAGCCAGGGACCCGCTCCCAGGGCTGGGACCAGCTGGGATGCTCGGTTTCCACGGGCCAGGGTTCAGGAATGGGATTCCCCAATTTCCTGCTCCCGCTAAAACCACTCAGCCCTCGCTGCCCTCCCGCCTCCCATGGAAAGCACAAAAGGCAAAGAACCCGGGCTGGAATAAGAATAATTTATGGGGAACAGCAACAAGATAAAGAACAAACAGAAACAAAAACAATATTCATAACAGAAGGAATAAGAAAAACTATTTACAGGGAAAACTACAACATCAACGGCTGGCTTTTCCTGGCCACGCATTTCCCCTGCCTGGAAAGGACACCCTTCTCCTCAGGGAGAGAGAGAGAGAGAGAGAGAGAGAGAGAGAGAGAGAGTCCCTTCTGTGCCTCTGGGAATGACCTGAGGTGGGAGTGAATATAATAACACAGCCATGGCCAGACCCTCATGTTCTTCAATCCCACATCATGTCACTGGCAGGGTCAGGAAAAGGGACAGGTGTCTTCCCAGCATGGATCATGGGGAACATGGATCACCAGGGCTCTTCCAAACATGGGAACTCCAATGGGGGATGAAGCTGGAGCAGTGCACGAAGGTCCTCCTGCGGTCAATGCATTTGCAGGGCTTCCCTTACCGGTGCCTCCGTTGGTGTCTGGTCAAGTTGGAGCTACAGCTGAAGCTCTTCCCACACTGGGAACACTCATAGGGCCTCTCCCCAGTGTGGATGCACCGGTGCCTGGTGAGGCTGGAGTTGTGCTTGAAGCACTTCCCACAGCCAGGGCAGCAGAAGGGTCTCTCCTCTGAGTCAATCTGCTGGTGCTGGAGGAGATCTGAGCTGGTGTGAAACCTCTTCCCACACTCCGGAGGCTCAAAGGGCCTCTCCCCAGTGTGGATGCGTTGGTGTGTGACAAGTTCTGAGCTGCAGCTGAAGCCCTTCCCACACTCCCCACACTTGTAGGCCCATTCACCAGTGTGGATCATCTGGTGGCTGATCAGGTGGGAGCTCTGGCTGAAGCTCTTCCCACACTCCAAGCACTTGTGGGGCTTCTCCCCATCAGGAAGCTGCTCATGGACCACCAGCTCTGAGCTCTGGCTGGAGCTCTGTCCACTTTCTGGGCACAGGGTGGGTCTTTCCTCCTCAGAGCACCCTGGGCTGTCATTGCAGCCCCTCCTCCTGTGAGATCTTCCAGGATTTTCCTCCCTGTAGAATTCCTGTGCCATGGAGCCACTCAAAACCGCCTCTTCCACAAGGTTCTGACATGGGGATTTGTCCTCCCTGGTCTCAATCCTCAGCTCCATGTCAGAGTGAGGAAGGACAAGGAGAGGATGGGATTTGCTTCTGTGCCAGAGGGAAGGGGAAGGAGATCCCCCCAGGGCATTCCCAGAAGGACGGCGTTGGCAGCAGGTTTGTCCTGCAGCTGGGGGCAGTGCTGGGCTGGGAAATGGAGCAGGAGAGAGGGGGAAAGGGGCACTGACTTCCTCCTCACCTGCCTGGGTGTCCTGGGGCATCTTTGTCTTCTTGCAGCCTCCTCCTCCATGTGGCAAAGGTTTGGGAATAGGATATCCTGTTTTGGGAGGAAAACAAGGGTTGAGCACATAGAGTCTTGTACTGGATTTGAAGACAAACCAGGGGGAGAGTCTAAGCCAGAATTATAATTTAATAGGAAAATAAGGTTCAGGGCAATGATACAGAAACACTGCCTTAAGCTGACAGAGTCAGGATATTACCTGACACCCTGTTGATCAGGGGGCTGGTAGCAGTCCCATTAAATGGTGGCTGCAGTCCTGTTGGAGTGATGAACGTGATTCTGTCGAAGCAGTGATCCTGTAGAAGGGTCTGGCCTTCCTCTGAAGGTCCGGGGGTGGTTATGGAGCTCTTGTCCTCTGGGAATGCAGTAGGCAAGGTGCTCCTGGTCTTGTAAGCCTCAGTTTATATCCAGGTAGGAATGCTTGGTTCCTCCCCCTGGGTGGAGCATCCCACATTGGGAGGATGTAATTTTATCTATCCTGCAGTGACACTCAATGGCCCATTCACAGAAGATATCTCCCCTGGAGGGCGTTATCAGGGGTGAGCCATGGAAGAGATAAAGAACTCTTCCCCACCTGTTTATAGCAGTTTGTGGAGATGGTGATTGAAAACATGTTTTTGGTTCCATCTTACATTGCAACCTGAAACAGTGGGGTAATCCCTGCTCGGGGGGGTGAGCACCACCCCCCTTACCCAGACTGGCTCAGGTGTAAAACCCCCACCCTGGGAAGGCCACACACACAGGGGACAATGTCACACTTGCCCTGCCCCAGGGGTGGTCTCTGTCCTTGTCACTCCCTTGTTCTCCCCCCTTTTCTCTTTCTTTCCATCTCTCTCTCTACCTCACATTTACTGTTCAATAAAATCCATGTTGGATTTGGTCTCATTAACACCTTAATCGGAGCAGAGGCATCTCTCTAACAATTTTCTTAACCAGCTTGCAACATTATTTTGACACAGTGAGTTTAAGCACTGTTCTCTGACCCCAAGTTCCTTTGACAAGAGCATGGTTCCCTCCTCTGAGGAGGTCGTGGCTCTATTGGAGGAACTCTTGGAAACTTGGACGCTGTTTCCTCAGAGCGACTAATGGGAGAACTGATGAGGAAAATGGCTGTTGTGGGTGGCCAGTGTAAAGAAAATATTTTGTTGTCCTTCCTTGAAAAGTTTGTTAAAATCACTGGAGGAAAGGGAGCAAATGATACCAGCAAGACTGACAAGGTTCGTTCACCCCATGGTGAGGAACACAAGGCTGCTAAAAGTCCCATAAGAAGCCCAGCTCAAGTAGCTAAATTCCCAAATAACTCCAGAATTCACAGGCTCGGGGGCTTTGCCAAATGTGAGAATCATTTTTCTCTTTCTCCCTGTCACCTTTTTAACAGCTACACAGAGCTTCCCCTTCCTTTGAATAATCTGTATAGGGCTGAATTTCCCCTTTTCTTTTATCAGAACCTGCCAGCAGCTGAGCTGGAGCTGTGCAGGAACCATTGAAACTTGGAATTGCCATCATCATTGCTTCTGTTGTTGGTTTATTCATGTTTGGGATTTTTTTGCATTTTCATCACATGTGACTTGTGGGAAAATCAAGTATTCATCAAGGTATTTTATGCAGAGTTAAGTTTGATTTCTGCCGAGTTTATTTTGTCCAGTGCCCAGGGGATGCTCGAGGGGTCTCTGTGCCTCTCGCCTTCAGGGATGCTTGGGAGGGGCTTGAGGGGTTTGTCCCTGTCCCTGTCACCCCAGGCCATTCCCCAGGGGGTTTCGCTGTCCTTCTCACCCCAGGCTATTCCCCAGGGCATGTCCCTGTCACCCCAGGCCATTCCCCAGGGGGTCTCTCCATCATTCTCACTCCAGGGAATTCCTGGGGGGGTCTCCCTCCCCCTCACCCCTGTCTCAGGGGCAGTCTCTGTCCCTCTCAGCACAGGGATGCTCAGGGGTCCCTGTCCCCTCGCCCTGGGGGATGCTCGGGGGGTCTCCATCCCTCTGGCCTCAGGGAATGCCTGTGCAGGGCTGGGGACCAGGGGCTCTGTGTCCCTCTCACCACTGAGGGTGCTCAGGGCTGGAGGGGCTCTCCGACCTTCTCACACCTGGGGAGGCTGGGGGGGGGGGGGGCTCTGTCCCTCTCAGCCCTGGTGTGACCCCACACAAACATCATCGGGGTCAGAGGGACAGAGACACCCCCAAACCCCCAGAAGGGCTGAACCTGGGATTTGGTTTGGGGCTGAGGATTTAGGAAGGGGCTGGAATTGGAGCTGGGGTTGAATTTAGGGCTGAGATTTGGATTAGAGCTGGGATTGGGGTTAAGGCTAGGCATGGGATTGGCTTTAGGGCTGGGGTTGGGATTAGGTCTGGGGCTAGATGAGCCTGGCACTGGGATGGGATTAAATACAGAACTGTGAGTGTGTCTAAATGTGGAGTGAGATTGAGACCAGGATCAGGGTCACACAGAGCAGGACAGGGGGATGCCACTGCAGGATGCCCCTGGCATTGTCCCGCCCCTCCTCAGGTACCTTCAAACATGGGGGGCAGCTGGGTGCTCCAAGATCCAGGTGCTCCCACGCTGCCCCTCAATACCAGGCGAGCATTCCCTGAGGGCAGCCCTGACTGTGACCCTTGGGGCTCTGGGATCAGCCCTCACATCCCTGTGGGAGCAGCTGCAGACAGGACAAGAGACATCCCTCCTCCTCTTTCCTGTGGAAGGATGAAGCCCAGCTGCCCTTTTCTTCTGGTGCCTCCTCCTCTCCTCTGTTATGAGTAAAAAAAGAGTTACCCATTTTTTTTAAGAAAAGGGTTGCAGAGTTTTAAGTTAAGCTGGGAACTGATTGCTGGCCAAGACTTCTGGTATTGGTTAAATTTTCTAATCATCTGTTGAGTATTGTCGTTAACCCTCTATTGTGGAGAATTCTTTTTTTCAGTACCACCCTTGCCTGCTGTCAAGAGGATGACAGCCCCCCCCGGATGATGGGAAGGGGAGGGGAAATCTCAGGAGACATGCAAATTTATCTCAAAACCCAGACTGCAACGGGACGGGACCCCACCAAATCCCGGAAAAATACCCCAAAAGAAATGAGCCAAAGCAGATTTGAGAGGTCAGGGTGGTGTTTGGACAGCAGGGGCGAGGTCCGAAGCCAGCAGAGATGCTAAAAACCTCAGTCACTCCTCGCCCCGGCTAAAGTCAGTCGAGTCCAGGACTCCTGAACCGGCAAACCAAACCAAACCCGGGGTATACCCCCACTGCCCTTGGGAGGACGGGACTCCCGGCTCTGCCCCCCAGGGGACAGAGCTGCACTTTCCTCCTCTTCCGAGTCACTGCTGGGAGCGGCTGCAGGGAACCGCGGACCTGTAAACCGCCCCCCCCCCCCATCCTGAGCTGATCACTTTTAATAAAGGCATTAAAAAGGAGAAAGATCTCCTGCCCTGTTTATTTCATCCTCCACTGAGGATGTCAAACTCCTCAGGAGCAGGAAAATCCCCATTCCCTGTTTCCTTGTGGCTGCAGCCTGGAGCATCAATTCAGAATGAAAAACTTTCTGATAGCCCTGCTGAATGGCACCGGGACGAGGTTTTGAGAAAGGGTGGAAATTGTATTTTGATAGGAAATAAAGTGACAAAATTATTTCTTTCTATCCTATTCATTTTCAGTCAGTTCCACTTTCTGTTTCAGAGTGCCACCTTCTCAGCTGATTGTGTTTGTGCCCTCCTTTCTCTCCTGCCTCTCTTTGCCCACTCTGTTTCTCTCTCAGTGTCTCCCTTGACCCAGGGCAGCTCCCACCAAAGACCCTGTCCTAATTTAATTCCCAATCCACAAGCTACAACAACCATGGGTGAAGTTATGAAGGCTGGCAGTGAAATGTCACTGTAGGATCTTGCTCCACTTGGCTTTTGGGTCCTTCTTAAGAGCTTTGCCTGCAAGAGCAGGAACATCTTTTCTTGGCTGGGAAGGAGAGAGGGAGAGAAAGAAATCAGGAAGAGGTTTCAGAGATAGAGAGAAATAGGAAAGAGGTCTTGGGCAGGGGGAGGGGGGAGGGAGGAAAGTGGTCTCAGAGGGACAGAAAGAAATTGGGAAAGTGGTCTCAGAGGGACAGAAAGAAATAGGGAAGAGGTTTCAGTGGGAGAGAAAGAAAGAGGAAAAGGCTCCGGCTCGGACTCCACAGCTCCCAGGGACATCCACAGGGCACAGCGCCTTACACAATTCCAGCCAATCAGAGAACGCACTAAACAATTTCCAGCCAACCAGAGCTTTTCTCACCGATGACTCACGACTTGCCAGGCAGACCCGCAGACCCTAGGGGCCCCCTGGAGCGGAATTTGGGGCTCGGGCCAGGGGGACTGATCCGCACCAGGGGGTCCCTGAGCCCCCTGCCCACCCCTGGGGCTGATCGGGGGGTCCCCCCACCCAGCAGCCGGTGCTGCGGTGGCCGTGGGGCAGAGGGGTGGAAAAGGGGGGTCCGGGCTGGGAGGGGAGGAAATGCGGGGCCGGGTGCTGAGCACAGGGCTGAGCACGCAGAGATGGTTTTGTTCTTGCTGAGCTCGCACTGAGCCAAGGCCTGTCCTGCCCCTGGTCCGGCCACGCTGCAGAGGGGCTGGGGCTGTGGGGGAGGTTGGGAGGGGACACAGCCAGGACAGGTGACCCCAACTGACCCCGGGAACACCCCAGACCATAGGACATCATGATCAGGGTATAATGTGGGGAGAACAAAGAGGAAGGAGGGACATTTGGAGTGAGGGTTTTGTCTTCCCAGGTAACACTTAGGCAGGATGGGGCCCTGTTTCGCCAGTGAGCAGGGTCAGCACCAAAGACACAGACACCAACTTCACTTAAGGAGCAGTGTAATTTAGATAATGCAAATTTGCCAAAAATTACAAAAGTATTACATAGGCAAAGCAAAAAATCATTATACAATAATTCCAAAAGAGAAGATGTTGAAATGATTATCACTCAACTCTCCATTTCTGGCTGCAAGCCCTGGAGATTCTGTCCCTTCCTTCAGTCAGGGTTGCATTCCCTAACAAGTCCTGGTACCAAATCCTGGTTTCCGAGGCTGCAACAGTGTCTCAGGTTTAGCTGGGTGTGTATACAATTACCATCTGTTAAAGGTGGGGCAGTTATCATCTGTTAATTGAGCAGTTTACTTTATCTCTTCCACAAGGAATCCTCCCTCTGGGGAGATATCTTCTGGTAATGGGCCATTGAGTGTCACTGCGGGACTGCTAGAAATTCCATCATCCCATTGTGAGGTGCTCCGCCCAGAGGGAGGAGCCAAGCATTCCTACCTGGATATAAACTGAGAATGAGAACAACAGAGTCAGCCTTGTCCCACAGGATTCCCAGAAGAGCAGCTTTCAGCTCCACTGGATCCCAGAGGAAGACCAGGCCCATCGATACTACCACTGGACCTCCAGAGGAGAACTCCACCCTTCTCCAGGATCCCTGCTCCAACAAAACCACATCTGTCACTGCAGGAGGATGGCAGCCACCATTTAACGGGAGTGCTACCAACACCCTGACCCACAGCGTGTCAGGTGGTATTCTGACTCTGTAAGTAGTTTTTTAGTACTATTGCATTTGTATTTTTAATTTTCCTACTAAAGAACTGTGGTTCCTATTCCCATAGCTTGGCTTGACAGCCCCTTATTTTGAAAATTATAATTCCAAGGGAGGGGGTTAACATTTTCCATTTACAGGGAGGCTCCTGACATCCTTAGCAGACACCTGTCTTTTCAAATTGACACAATGCCCCAGGACACCCAGGCAGGTGTGGAGGAAGTCAGTGCCCCTTTCCCCCTCTCTCCTGCTCCATCTCCCAGCCCAGCATGGCCCCTTGCTGAAGGACAACCCTGCTGCCAACGTCATCCTGCTGGGACTGCACTGGGGGGATCTCCTTCCCCTTCACTCTGGCACAGAGACAAATCCCATCCTCTCCTTGTCCTTCCTTCCCCAGACAAGGAGCTGAGGATGGAGACCAGGGAGGACAAATCCCCACAGCAGAACCTCGTGGAAGAGAAGCCCTACAAGTGCTTGGAGTGTGGGAAGAGCTTCAGGCAGAGCTCTTACCTGATCCAGCACCAGATGATCCACACTGGGGAATGGGCCTTCGAGTGTGGGGAATGTGGGAAGGGCTTCAGCTGCAGATCCAAGCTCCTCAATCACCAACACATCCACACTGGGGAGAGGCCCTACGAGTGTCCTGAGTGTCAGAAGAGGTTTCAGACCAGCTTCCATCTCCTCAGGCACCAGCTGATTCACACGGATGAGAGGCCCTTCCGCTGCCCTGACTGCGGGAAGGGCTTCAAGCACAACTCCACGCTCATCAGGCACCGGCGCATCCACACTGGGGAGAGGCCCTACGAGTGCACCCAGTGTGGGAAGAGGTTTCAGACCAGCTCCGTTCTCCGCCTGCATGAGCGCATTCACACGGATGAGAGGCCCTTCTGCTGCCCTGAGTGCAGGAAGAGCTTCAAGCAAAATGCCCACCTCATCACCCACCGGCGCATCCACACTGGGGAGAGGCCCTACGAGTGTCCCCAGTGTGGGAAGAGGTTTCACACTAGCTCCAGTCTCCTCCTGCATGAGCGGATTCACACAGAGGAGAGGCCCTTCCGCTGCCCTGACTGTGGGGAGGGCTTCAAGCGCAACTCCACCCTCATCAGGCACCGGCGCATCCACACTGGGGAGCGGCCCTACGAGTGTCCCCAGTGTGGGAAGAGCTTCACCCAGAGCTCTCACTTGACCAGACACCAACAGATGCACCGATAAGGGAAGCCCTGCAAATGCCCCCACTGCAGTGCTCTTCATGCACTGCTCCAGCTTCATCCCCTATTGGAGGTCCCACGTTGGGAAGAGCCCTGGTTATCCGTGTTCCCCATGATCCATGCTGGCAAGACACCTGTACCTTTTCCTGCCCCTGCCAGTGACATGATGTGGGATTGAAGAACATGAGGGTCTGGCCGTGGCCGTGACATTACATTCACTCCCACCTCAGGTCATTGCCAGGGGCAGGAAAGGGACTCTCTCTCTCCCTGAGGAGAAGGGTGTCCTTTCCAGGCAGGAGGAAATACATGGCCAGGAAGAGCCAGCCGTTGATGTTGTAGTTTTCCCTGTAAGTTGATTTTCTTATTCCTTCTGTTATCAATATTGTTTCTGTTCCTCTTTGTTCTTTATCTTGTTTCTGTTCCCAATAAATTTTTCTTATTCCAGCCTGGGACCTTTGCCTTTTGTGCTTTTCATAGAAGTCGGGAGGGCAGCGAGGGCATCATGGTTTTAGCGGGAGCAGGAAAGTGAGGAACTCCATTCCTGAACCCCAGCCCATGAAAACCGAGCATCCCAGCTGGTCCCAGCCCTGGTGGCCATGGCAACAGCCTTGGGAGCGGGTCCCTGGCTGGGGCTGTGGGAACCTCTTCCCTCTGGTGCCCAGGGACAGGAATGGAGGGAACGGCTGCAGCTGAGTCGGGGCAGGCTTAGGTTGGATCTCAGGAAAAGGTTTTTCCCCAGAGGCTGCTGGGGCCCTGCCCGGGCTCCCCAGGGAAGGGTCCCAGCTCCAGGGATCTCTGAGCTCCAGCAGCGTTTGGACAGCGCTGCCAGGCCCCGGCTGGCATTGTTGGGGTGTCCTGTGCAGGGCCAGCAGTTGGACTCAAGGATCCAGATGGGTCCCTCCCAACTCAGCCAGTTCTGTGGTTCTGGGATCCCATGACCCTGGGGATGGGACTGCAAATGGTTGCCATGGCAACGGGCTCTGGCTGCAGGCCTGAGCTGATGTCCATGGCAACCACCCCTGGCATGGGGTCTCCATGGAGCTGTCAAGGGACTGACCATAGCAACAGGGCTATGGTGATGGTTGCCATGGAAACTGACCAAAGCAACAGGGTTCTGGTGATGGTTGCCATGGAACCTGACCACAGCAACAGGGGGCTGGTGATGGTTGCCATGGAACCTGTCCATACCAACAGGGGGCTGGTGATGGTTGCCTGCTGAGGATCAGATTTGTCACAGGCCCTCAGAGGGGGTCCATGGGGACTTTCCAAGAGTCTCCAGGCTATTCAAGCACTGGAATGTCACAGGCAGAGACAGGGGCTCCATGGAGACCTCCCAGGGCTTTCTGGGGGTGGTAAAGAGCCCTGTGGTCAGAGGCAGTCACAGCCATTCCATGGTGACATCCCAGGGGACCTTGGGCTGCAAAGACACCGATCTGTCACAGGCACTCACGGGGGCTCCACGGTGACATCCCAGGAGTCCCCAGGCTGCCAAAGAGCCGGGATGTTCCAGATACTCCCAGGGGTTCCTGTCATGGGCACAGTGGGAGCTTCAGGCAAAAGCTTTATTTCTTTAATAGAGAAACGCCCGCTGAGTAATGAGGTACAGAAATGACACCCAACAGCCCCTGCAGAGCCCCTAGACTTCTAAAATTCCTTCTAAGGGAGGAGACTGGGAGGTGCTGGATCCAATCCCAGACCCAGCATTTGTCAAAGGTGTCAAAGACTGGACAGGTGGAATTGAACCTAAATGCAATTTGTCCCACAGGATTAAGGATGGAATACCAGTTAAATTTGTTTAAATACAGCTCTGAATGATCCTGATCATGATTAGACAGAGAGATCTTAACCAGAGTTATTTACTCCACAGTACAGGAGCTATAACAATTATTAGAATATTCTGCTCTGTGAAGCAATTTTGAAGTCAAGAGGGCCTTGCTGGTGTGGTTGAAGCCCACTGCAGGCAGAGCCTCCTGCTCCAGCAGGAACTGCCTTTCCTGTGCCATGAGCAGGGCAGGTCCCGCTGCAGGAAAAGCCCCAGGCCAGTCCCAGCACAGGGAAGGCCTCGGGCACAAGGGCAGAGTGCCCTGCTGGGAGCTGTGCCAGGGAGAGCCTGAGGCACCAAAGGCACCTTGGCAGCAGCAGCTGCTTGCAGGGCATGGCCAGAAGCCTCCCTTGGCACCCCGGCCTGGTGGCCACCACTGCAGAGCTGCTGCCTCAGGGCTCATTTCTGGCTGGGCTCTGAAAAGCCACTTCTGCTCCAGGAGCCTGACTGGGAAGCCACTGGCCCCAGCACCCTGGGGACAAGATATTAATGACAAAACTCTTGATGCCAGCAGAGACAAGGCAGGGGCAGAGGAAAGGGGAGAGCCAGGCCCAGGGCCAGGGCTGCAGTGGTGATGGTTGTGAGGTCACTGCCACTGCAGCAGCCTGGCTACCCTCAGCAGACATTCTGGCCAGAAGTGTGGTGAGGGCACCCAGCACATCAGAGAACCCACTCAACACGAAATCCATCCTTTGTGATGAGACTGTTTCACTGGGTCAGGTTGCACAAAGCTCCTGCTCTTGGAGCATTCCTGGGATGTGGGATCCACTTCTCTGGAAAACCAGTTGCAGTTTTGTGCCACTCTCATTGTAAAATATTTCCTCCTTCTGACAAATGTAAATTCACCCTCATTCAGTTTAAAGATGTTGACCCTTGTTCTCTCATGCAATATTCAAGAGAAAATAAGTTTGATCACTAATTTTCCATTGTCACAGACCTTGGAGAGGACCCAAAAATCTCCCAAGACGGGGTTTGGAGGCCTCATCAGAGAACCAGCAGAGAAAGGCTGAGGGCTCTGGGGTCAGTGGTGTGCAGACTGAGGACAGAATAGGAGGAGCCTGGGAGGGATTGAAGGGTGGTTCCACAGATTCTGGAGTTTTTCTTCATTGTATAAAACAGCCAGAGAAAGAAAAAATGGCACCAAGGGTGTGGAGTGCCCCTGCCCCATGAGGCGGGGATTCTACCCAGACAGACAGCATCTGGTAAAGGGGTGTGATTTAATGAAGATTCCTGCCCTCCAATGGGGCGTGCCCCTGCAAGCCCAGAAAAAGACACTCCACCCCATCTGGTCAAATAAGGAATGGCCCCAGAATGTTCTTCCTTTTCTGTACCCCCACTGTTTTAAATTCTACTGCAGTGTCCCCACCTTAGATTTTCCATTGTTTGTCCTCCTCAATCCACCCCTTTGCTGTCCCCAGCTCCTCTTACTCTTGGACCTGACCCTAAACTCCACCCCTGAACCCATGACCCTACTCACTCATTTCTTCTCTTGGTCCCTGTCACAATAAAGGATCCTTGGTTGTGATAAACCAAGATCTGTCCTGTTTCCTTCCTTTCCCTGTTGGTCATCGGTGTCTGCCTGAGGTCTGAGACTCCGGGGCCTGGGGGAGTTTTTGTGCCCCTTGCTGCAGCGAAATGCAACACAAGGGCAGCTGGGGAGGCCCAGAGTGGGCACCAGGACAAAGGAATTTCCCTGCCAGGGCAGGGCTGTGGTGCAGCACGTCCCCAGAAGGAGCCTGGAGCAGCCCAAGGCTTTGTGTGGGCAGGCAGAGGCAGGCAGGAGGCAGAGCTGTCAGCAAAGGAAGGGGCCAGCCAGGTGGGGCAGCCGGGGGATGAGCACAGCCTGCAGGGACAGAGGCCAGGGCAGGGACACCGTAGGACAGCCTGGGCTGCACAGGGCACAGGGATGGGCAGCAGCTGCAAGGCCCTGACAGAGCCAACTTGGGCAGCACTTTGGCCATGGCTGCTGGCCCTGGGCCTGAGGCCACGAGGGGACAAGTGACCCTGGCAGCCCTGGGGCCTCATTGCCTCCTTGTCCCTGCTCAGCAGCCTGGCAGGGGCCGCCCCATGGTCCTGCCCTTGGCATTGCCCATCCCCACATCCCAGTGCCCATCCTGGGAAGAGCCCTGAGCAAGGAGAGAGGGACAGGATCTGCCTGGCCAGGGGCTGGGGCTCAGGCCTTGGCCCTTTGCATTCCTGAAACACATCCAGGTTTGCTCAGCACCAGAGACACATTTGCCTTGCTTTTCCCCAGCTGCCATCACTGCCTCCAGGGTTCTGCTCTAGCTGGAACCTGGAGACACTTTCTCAGTTGTGTCCCTGACAGGGATTTCTTCAAAGTCAGAGAAACTTGTGTTTCAATGTAATTGAGTTTTTGAGGGTTTTGTGACATCACTGATGGTGTTGGGACACCACAGATCTGGCTGTGACATCACAGAGTAGGATATGAGGCCATAGAGCAGAGTCTGCCATCATAGAGAGTGGCTCTGTGGCATCAGAGAGTGGGTGTTACATCACCTGATGGCTGTGTAACATCGCCGAGCAGTCTGACATCACAGAACAGATTGTGACATCACAGGGTGACTTTGTTACATCAGTCTTCTGTGACATCACAGCACTGCTGTATGACATCACAAGATAACATAGAGTTGGGTTTGTGACATCACAGGGACTTTGTGACATCATAGGGGCAGTGTGACATCACAGGAGCTGTGAGACATCATAGAGCTGGTTGTGTGACATCACATGGATTGGATGTCATCACAGGAGTCTGTGTGACATCACAGGGTCTGTATGACGACACAGGAGGCTCTGTGACATCACTGGGGCTCTGTGATGTCACAGGAGGCTGTGTGACATCACAGGGGCTGTGTGATGTCACTGGGAAGGTCACTCTGCCCTGTCCCCCCTCACAGCCCCCCCAGAGCAGTCCAACCCTGCTCGTGCCCAGCAGGGTCCCCTGTCCCCCCGGGTCCCCCCGCCCCCGGCCCCGCAGCCTCCCCCAGAGGATGTTCCACGAGATCGACCCCAGAGCCTGACACGGGGACGGGGGGCCGGGGCCATGGGGGTGGGACAGGGGGACAGGGACCCCCCGGCAGCATCCCCATGTCCCCCAGGGCCAGAGCCTGGGCCAGGGCTCCTTCACCCTGTTAGGAATGACGGCTTGAGAATGCTGAAAAAATCCCTGGCAAGGGATCAGCAAAAACCAGATTTGATATTAAGGGACAGCAGCACAAAGTTCCTTGGCAAGAGTCACTCTGCTCCTGCCTGGACACTTCAGGCACACCAGGAAAACAAAGAACAACAAAACCAAACAGAATCCAGGCAATCAAACCAGAAATGAACTGAGAACTCTCCCTGTGTGTGTGTGACAAAAGGGCAAGGATAAAAGGAATAAAGAGATAAAAGCCTAAAAGAGCTCAAACCTAACAGGACTTAATTTATACCTTAACTGATACCTTAAATGCCACAATTTAGCCAAAACCTGCACCTAACACTATTTAACGTGACATGAAACCTACGACTTTGCAATTTAACAGAGGAATAAGACTTAAGAGTGTTCAACTTACCAAATAATTTCCATTAAAAGTAACAACTTAGCAAAAGAACAACTCTCAGAAGCATTTAACTTAGCTCATACCTCATGACTGAACTATTCTTAGAGGCCTGACTGACTCAGCTCTCCAAGGCACTCAAACCCCTCAGAGAGCAGCATTTCTGCCACATTTCCCCAGCACAGGCACTCCTGTGTGCACACAGACACAAAGAGTCAGTGCAAGGCACCTGTGAGAAATTCCCCTGAGGGCAGGGAATGCTCACTGTGGATCCTTTGGCATCTCCCCAGCAGGCCAAGGGCTGAGCCTGGAGCAGTGGGGGGATCGGCCCAGGCTCTGTCGCTGTTCAGGATCCCCGAGTGCAGCAAACGGGAGAGTTCCCGGCTGGGAGAGGCCCCACTCAGAGGGAGTCGCTGGCCCAGGAGAGCTCCAAGGGCTCCTTTTGGAGCGCTGTTTGCAGGGCCCCACCAGAGGGGCTTCAGTCCCAGCAATGGTTCATCCTGGCCACACTTGGCATCAGCAGCTTTCTTTGGCACTGTGAGAACAGGGATGCTGTGCCACTGAGGGAACAAAAACAGTTCCAGGGCTGCTCCTAAAGGAACCAGGAGCTGGTTGGGCAGCAGCAGTGCCTGGAGCAGGCAGTGTTTGTGATGAGCTGCAGAGGAGCTGAGCCCAGGGGCTGCTGGCCAAGGCCGAGGCCCAAGGAGCATTTCTCAGCTGGCAGGGCGGGCTGAGAAGGGGAGGGGGGAATGCAGCAGCCCAGGGCCATGGAACCAAGGGACCAGTGTGACACTGTGGGGCCCTGTGAGACCAAGGGACCAGTGTGACACTGTGGGGCTCTGTGACACCAAGGGACCATTGTGACACTGGGGGGCCCTGTGAGACCAAGGGACCATGGTGACACTGTGGGGCCTCATGGAATCATGGAGACCACTGTGACATTGCTGGGCCTCATGGAACCAAGGGGGCTTTACTGATACTGTGTGGCTCTATGGAATGTAGGGATCATTGTGACACTGTGAGGCCCCATTAACCAAAGGGCCATTTTGACATTTCAAGGCCTCATGGAACCATGGAGAGACCATTAAGTCACTTCACAGCCTCATGGAACCAAGGGGCCATTGTGACCCTGAGGGGCACCATGGCATCACAGAGATGGTTGTGACATTCAGGGGACTCATGGAAACACGGACACCATTGTGACACTATGAGGCCCCATGGAATAAGCAAAGCATTGTGACACTGTGAGGTCTCATGGAACCAAAGAGACCATTGTGACCCTGGGGGTCCCCACAGAACCAAGAGGACCATTGTGTTACTCTGGGGCCTTGTGAAGCCAAGAGGCCTTTGTGACACTGCAGGGCTGCATGGAACCAAAGCTCCAGGGTGACACAGAGGGGCCTCCTGACATCAATGTTCATTGTGACACTGTGGAGCCAAAGGCGACCATTGTGACACAGCAAACCCCCAGGGTCTAAAGGTCCATTGTGACATTGCAGGGCTCATGGAACAGAGGAGTCACATGACATTGTGGGGCCTGGGGAACCATGGAGACCCTTGTGATACTGCAAGACCTCATGGAATCCTTGGGACCATTGTGACACTGCGGGGCCTCATGGAATCTTTGGGACCATTGTGACACTGCAGGGCCTTATGACACCTAGGGGTCACTGTGACATTGTGGGACCCTGCCAAACCTAGGGGCCAGTGTGACACTGCTGGAACCCATGGAATCAAGTCACCATTATGACACTGAGGGGCCCCGTGGATCCAAGGCACCATTGTGACACTCTGAACCCCCATAAAACCAAGGGAACACAGAACAGCTCTGGCTGGTTTAGCCTCCCATGGACTGCCTGACTGGTCCAGCTGACCTTGGCATATTGAGGGTCACTTCTCATCTGCTGCTGAAACACTGGGGCTCTGTGCTTTCCTTCCCAATGGAAAAGAGCTGTCCTTCTGCTCCAGGCACTCATGGCCAGAATTGGGATTTCACCTCCAAATTTCCTTATATCCAGGGATTGTTCCCATAGGAATATTGCCAGGACAAGTCTCACTGGCAGTGGTTTCAAAAGGGTCACCTCTCATCTGTCCCCAAAACATTGGGGGACGTTCCATGCTCTCCTTTCCATGAGAAAGAATTGTCCTGCTTCTCCAGGTGCCCATGGCCAAGACTGGGTTTCCACCTCCAAAATTCCCTCAGTCCAAAGACTGCTCCCAGACAAAATGTGCTATTACTGACAAGTCTAACTGGCCTACTGAGGCTCTCACCTGCCTTCCAAACCTTGGGGCTCTGTGCTTTCCTTCCTATGAAAAAGAACTGTCCTTCTCAGCCAGGTGCCCATGGCCACAATTGGGATTTCACCTCCAACATTGCCTGTGACAGACTGGAGGAGATTGTTGGCTCAAAACATTTGGTGTGTGGGGGACGAAGGGGCAGGTCCAGCCTTGCCCTGCCCTGGAACCCCAGCCTTGCCCTGCCCTGGAACCCCAATCCCCCCAGTGGCCTCCAGTGGGTTGACGGTTTCTACCTGAACCGTGGCACACTTAACCCCCAGCACCACTGTCCGACCCTGGGCACTGGGGCCCTCTTGGCTCTACTCAGTGCTGCTGCTGCAGTCGGGGTACCCTGAACCCTGGTAGGGACCCGTGTCCCCCCACTCCAGGGATTGTGCGTGACTCACACTACCCTGATCCTCCACGCTCCTGGGGCTCTGTTTGGGATTTGCGTGCCAACTCACCAATTCATCTACCACCCCCAGCATGCCCTGAGGGCCAGCTACCAAGCCTAAAGGGGGAAGGCCTACCCCTTGTGTGCCAGTCACATTTCTATTCCTCCGCACACATGGGGGGCGGCCACCTTATCCCCCTGGGAGGTGTCTCACTTACTCAGGCTTCTCTTGCTTCCCTCAGTTTCTGGCCAGTCCCCTCGCAGGAGTCCGGAACCGCGGTACTGGGAGGTCCACAAGGCTTTGGGGGTCCGAGCTGCCTGGCCTGTCTCACACACACTTCTTTTGCGTGCCTCCTACTCCTGCCACCAGCTTTCCTTACCGATGCTCCTCCACACTGTTTGGTCCTCGGCTCCTTGGCTGCTGCTGACTGGTCCCCATAGGGCCAGATATCCCGGAGCCCCTCAGTCCTCTCTCCGGGTGTGGCCTATCCCGGACGAGTACCCAAGACTGTTATGAATGGCACATGACCAGCTCTTTAGTGGTTTCAGCTTTACTGGAAACAGTCTAGGTAGGGGACCCATGGGGGTGTGCGCACACCACCACTCCTCCCGAGACGGCGTGGAGAAGGAGGATGTCAGCTCTGTCATCCGGCAGAGCTGGGTCTTCTTTCCTCACGAGAGTCTCTGAGTAGACGCCTGTTGGTTTCAGGTTCATAATCTTTATACTGCTCTTGGCCTGCTCTGGTTGGGGTGACGAAGGCAAAAAGTTCTGACCAGGGTCTTTGATATTGTCTTATGTTCCCTCTGTTTAGAGGTGTTATTTTGATTCTTTATTTGCATGGTGGTTTGTTGTTCTAGGGGTTTTTGTTATGTAATCCTTTTCTGCTAAGTCTTATGGGAGTTTCATATTTCCTTATTAGGTGACGTAATCATCTTCTTTATGGTCTTGAGTGGTTCACCATTTTAGATGAGAGTGGGAGCAGCCAGGGTAATACCCGACGGTAAGGGGATATACATAATTATAAAACCTTTAACAAACAATTAATAACTAACATTGGCACTTTACATAACCATAAAACATTAAACAAACACTCTATAACTATCATTGGAACTTTTTATTAACTCCTTAAACAATGTATTCTCTACAACACTGTGGGAAGTTGTGGAACTGAGGGGATCATTGTGGCACTGTTGGGGCCCATGGAACCAAGGGGCCAGTGTGGAAACAAGATGCCCTTGTGAGCCTGTAGGGTGTAAGAGCCCAGAACACTGCCATGCTGGAGGTAACCAAAGGCTCCTTTACTCGTGTTTGGTGCACAGGAGAAACACCAGCCAGATATTCTCAAGCAGCCAAAATGACACAAAATTTTACTGGCAAAGTACAAAAAACCAAGAAACTTTGAAGGAGGATTTAATGCAACATCCAATTACATATAAAACACTTATCATAGCAATAACTTCATTAACTTAGCTCATTTAACCTAGAAACCTTTAAACATGTAAGCTGTTGTGGTACCCAAAAATGTTCCATATAAAGAGCATTAGGAGAAGAAAGAGAGAGAGACAGAAAGACAGAAGCTCTCTAGAAAGACATGCATATGACTATCAGTTCCTAGGGTTCCGGTGTGGGTGAGACACAAACCCCAGGAGAAGGCAGAGTCCATACCAGGGGCTGACCTTGTGCTCTGTGTTTTTAAGCCCCCAGGCCTTTGTGGGCCTCCCCCCAGGTGGGATTTCTGATCGCTCAGGCAATCAGGGCTGGGTTAGCGCTGTCCCCACTATGTGACTGATTGACAGCTCATCTCACGGTGTCTCAGGACATTGATCTCATCCAGCCTCTGACAGTGACTATGGTGACACCAGGGAACCTCATGGAACCATGAGTCAGTTGTGACCAGGTGGGTCCAAGGATACCACAGTGACACTGGGGCACCTCATGGAACCATGGGTCAGTTGTGACAATGCAGGTCCAAGGACACCACAGTGACACTACAGAACCTCATGGAACCATGGGTCAGTTGTGACCAGGCTGGTCCAAGGACACCATGGTGACACTATGGAACCTCATGGAAACAAGCGGCCATTGTGACACCATGGGGACCTTATGGAATCAAAGAAGACCACTGTGAAACTGCCATGGAACTGAGGGCACAGGGTGACACTGTGGAGCCTGTAGTGTCACGGAGGAGCCATTGTGACACTGTGGGTCCCCATGGAACCAAGGGAACATGGAACAGGCTGATGCCTTCAGTTTTAGCTGTTATATTTTCCAGATTCTCTGCTGCATTAGTCTGTAACTCTGGACTTCATACAGAGTGTTAGCAAGTTTTCTTCACAGTGTAGTCAGACAAAACAATCCTCTTCCAGCCCCAGAACCAAGGACACGGTTGCAGCTTCAGGCCCCAAAAGTGCAAACAACAGCGAACTGAGCAGAGCAAACTGGGAGGATGGGACTGCATAACCTGAGGCTGTAATTGGACAATTAACCCTAATATTTAAATGGACCAAACATTATAAGAGTGTGAAAACTCTTGACTGGTCATCCATTTTGAGTGTAGTCTCATCTGGGCTCTTGCACTGCTCAAGGTGAATCCTTTGAAGGCCTTTTAATAAATCCCTACTTTATTCCTTGAACTCTGCCCAGCCTCTGTTCCAGAGAGCCTCCCTGGGCATCCAGGTGATCAGTGCCCGGAAAGCAAAGGATTGCTCAGGAAGTCTCCTTCACCCTCGGACAGTCCCATCTGAGCAGGGCAAAAATCCAGTGGGGAGGAGAATATTATCTTGGGCCCTGGAAGGTGTGTTCTGCCTTTGCTTTGCATTTCCTTTTCTTGGACATTTGTGACATCTTCTTTGAGGAACTGAGGCTCATGGAGGTGGCAACAAATCTCCCATGGGGCTCCTCAGAGTTCCCAAAGCCCAAAGGAGCTGCACCTCTACCAGAATTGTCTTCAAGAATTAATTTTGTCAGGAGTGGAATTAATAAAAAAGATTTCAATGAGCAATTACCTCAAATGATTTTTTTCCCCACTTTCAAGATTTTCTCTCATTAGTTTTCTTTTCATAAGAGGCAATATAACATTATTTTCTAATTGATATTGAAGCAGGGTGTTCCCTAAGAAAGTCTTGATTGGTAGGAAAAGTCTTCCTTGAGGTCAGGCACTGCCTCAATGGATAAAACATTGCTTCTCACATTTTCAATACTGCCATTTCTCTCCTGGGCCTCCAGGCACCTGCATCCCTTTTCACCTTCTAAAAGGAGGTGAGCTGCATCTCAGCTGCTTTTTTTTGGGGGGACAGTAATGATGTTTTCTGTGGTGGTGAAACAGCAGGCCAAAGGCTGACAAACTGAATCCTGACCTGAGCCAACAGAAGCCATGAGAAAGCTGACAGGAGGTTCAGGAGAACAGAGTTCTGGAGCAGTGAAAAACAACTTGTTTTTCCTGAGAAAGAGCTCCAGGTCTGTGGAAAAAAACTTACTTTCCCTGAAAAAGAGCTCTAGGACTGTGATAAACACTAGCACCCATATAAACTGTTTTTTCACTCTTAGATAGAAAAATGAAAACTATCTCTCACAAACAACTTTTCCTGCACTTACACACTGGGGCTTTGAGTGACCAATCAATACAAGGTAAGAACTTGTTACTTACCAATTGGGGATAGACAGGGGATATTCTTAAAAAACCCTATAAAAAGGCCTATTAAAAGACCCTTTAAAACAACACAGGAGCAATCCTTTCTTTTTGCACCATAAACCGTGTCCTGCATCCCTCTTTATCGAGCGCTGTTGCAGTGCCCTTTTATTTCACAGCTTTTTGGATGGTCTGTTCCAGTTAACCCCCTGTATGTTGTATTTCCCCAAGCTGGATTATTCCCAGTTTATATCCCTCCCCTTTTACCCTTCAATCATTATAATCCCCACCCTGTATTCCAGCGCCTTCCCTATCCATCACTGTAAACTCTGCCCCTGTTCTGGACCCTTCCCTGTCAGTCTCCTGTAAACCCCCTCCCCTGCAAGTTCCGCCCCTCTGGAATTCCCCTAGTGTATGATGCCCCATTGGCCCATGTGACCTGCCCTCTCCACCCCCTTATCCCCATTGGTCCCTGAGATGTATTCCCCTCCTTTTGCTCCTCCCTCCTTGTTTCCCTATGGGCTCAGCGATTGTGCCCACCCGCAGTTCTAGTGCTGTATAAAATCCTGAGCACGCTGGTGCTCGGGGCTCTTTGGTTCCTGTTCCCTTTGACAAATAAACCTTCCTCAGAATCTCACACCGAAGGCCTCCCTCTCCTCTTTAGTCTGCTCCCTGACGCTGACACCATTCCAGCTGTAGAGCAGGTGGCTCCAAGGTTCAGCTCTCCCATTTCAGGGGAAGCTGTTCCCCACTCATGGCACCGCATCGCCCCTGAGCCAGCTGTGGACTCCAGCGTGGTGTCAGCCCGGGGCTCCTGCTGGGCTTAGTCTGCCCTCAGGCAGGGCTCAGCTCCCCCACAGCATCTCAGTGTCACCTGTGAGCCCCATGGAGAAGACACCTCTGTGCCCTCTGCTCAGAATTTCTATGCCAGGACAGCAGCAATGCAACCCAAATCTGCCTTAAACCTGGTGGGGTGAGGAACTCATGCACCAGGGGCTTTCTCGCCAACCTGCTGCTCACGGCCAAGATATTTTCCCTGCCCCTCTGCCAGGGCAATGCCCTGTGCCAGTTCTGCTGTGAGGCTTTCCTGGGGTGGTGCTGGCACCAGTAATTCCTTCAGTATTGGAACTGGAGTCAGTGAACACGACTGAGCCCTGGTGAGCTCTCAGGATGGCCAGGGAAAACTGACCTACCTGGCCCACCCCAAAATTCACCCAAGTTCATCTGGAGCCGATGGACCCAGCGGCCAAGAACAACCCCAGAGCCAGGTAGAACCACTCACCCTTTTCCAGGACACTGCGGTGGCTCTACCCCACCCTGGCCAGGTATTACAGGTGACTGTGTAGGGCCCCTCACCCAGGAAACCCCACAGCCCCACAGTGCCCTGCAGACAGGTTGACCCAGCAGCCCCATCCCGCCAGGGGAGGAAATTTCAAAACACATAAATAATTTCAACATGCTTTTGACATTTGAACATTTTTTTTAGCAGGTAAATTCTTTTGAGTAAATCAAGAATTTTGGGGCTGTTGTGTTGTATTTTATTTGCAGAGATGCCCAACGAAGGCAGGAATGATGCATTTGACTCCATGTTCTCAGAAGGCTAATTTATTACTTTACAATACTATATTATATTAAAGAATACTATACTATACTAAAGAATACAGAAAGGATACTTACTGATTGTTCAAAAGATAATAATGAAAGCTTGTGACTCTGTCCAGAGTCTTGACACAGCTTGGCCTTAATTGGCCAATGAGTCAAAATAACTAACACCAGAATCCAATCAAACAATCATCTGTGGGTAAACAATCTCCAAACACATTCTGCATATGAACACAACACAGGAGAAGCAAATGAGACAAGAATTGTTTTCCTTTTTTTCTGAGGCTTATCAGCTTCCCAGGAGAAAAATCCTGGGTGAAGGGATATTTTCAGAGAATGTGAATGCCACAGTGTTATAGATGAGTAATTAGATGGTTAGCATTCACAATTAAAGGGTGAACATTATAGGGATGTTAAGAGAAGTTTTACAGATGTAGAGTTACATTACTGCAATGTGTTCCCCCCACCCAGCATTGGTGGGTCTTGGTAGTCTGGGCATTTGGGGAGGGGCAGGCTTGTTATTAAGAGGCATGGCTCAGCAACACCTGACCTCCAATCAAGTTACAAGAAAGCAGTCTACACCAAGGAACAGCGATGAAGAGTTAACAGACAGCCTTTGGGAAGAGCTTTGGCTACCTGCTGCAACACCAAGGATATAAAATGAGAGCAGCCATGTTGTGGATGGGCCGGCCATGTGGTTACTGGCCACGAAGTGAGGGAGGCTCCCAGCACCGTAATTTTTTCCTTATTTAGTCCTTTTGTTGTAATTTTTGTTAAGGTTTTAATAAACCTTTAAAAATGTTGAGATGTGAACGGTCATTTCTCACAGGGATAAAAAGTTTTACAAGAAAGCTTGTTTTGAATTTATATTTTTTCTTTTAAACCCAGGCCATTCTGACCACACTCAGAGTGAACCACAGCCTTTCTCACCACTGGGACACCCACCCCCTACTCAACCCACTCCCTCTGGACTCTGCACAACTCCCAACACACCATTTGTCTGGGGGAAAGCACAGACTGTGTCAAGGCAGCAGAGCCCAGACCTGGCCTGACTTCCCCAGAGCACTGGAAAGGAGGAAGTCCAGATCCAGGGACACACACATGGACACACACATGGACACAGAGCAAAGCTTTGCTCAAAGAGTTTATTGATTATTGAATACTGATTATTTAGGGGAAATTGCCCAGGGCTCAAAGGGATCAGAGGGTTCTTCCAGGGATGATCATCTCCTCATGCCACTGGAGAGGAAAAAGGACACTGGTCCTTCCAACCTTAAAAGACAAACCCTAGAACGTGACCTCTGGAGCTCACTGGGCCATAGATGGGCTTTGTCCCCACCCCTGTCCCTGCAGGCACAGCTCACCTAGGCATCCAGAGAGGCAGCCAGGCGCTTCTGCCGCAGAAGAGCACGCAGCACTTTAGCCACAGGGGGCTGGGGACAAAGGCAGAGTTAGAGACACACTGGGGGCACTGGGCTCAACTGGGAGGCAGGGCAGAGCAGGGGGGCTTAGGGAAGGGGCTGTGGGAGCAATGGGGTGCAGGACTGCTGTGCTCCTGCCCAGAAGCACTGGGCTCCTGGCCAAGAGGCACAGCTGGGGCAGGGGCTGCATCCTGGCTCATCCAGGGGGTCCTGGGGTGACCGGGATGGGATTGCAGCAGGCGCCCTGGGGAAAGGCTTCCCTGGTGAGGAGCCCTGGGGAAAGGCATTGTCTGGGCTGTCAGGAGGGGTGCACTGGCCTGTGCTGGGACAGACTGGGATGGCCTGGGCTGTGGTGGCCATGAAAGGGGAGGGTCTGACACCGGCAGGCGTCTCCAGGACCGCTACATTGTCTAAATCCAGCTGCAGAGAGACCAGGAGACCTTGCTGGTCACTGGGATGTCCCCGGTGCCAGCAAGGGATGGGGGGACACCACTGCCCCCCAGTTCCCTGAGGGCATGCCCTCCAAAGACAGCAGCCCACTCACCTCTCGGAGGTCATCTTGGGTTCCTTCCAGGAGTGCCTGGAAAGGAGAACAAAGGCTGGGTCTGGACTGGACCTTGTGGGGCTGTGGGGGGACACAGCTCCAGGGAGCAGGGCACAGGCAGAGGGATGGGAATTCAGGGCCTCCAAGGAGATCTGTTTGAGCTGGAGGGAGACCCAGAGTCACTGATCTGGGGTCAATTGAGGGCCCAGGGAATGGGGCTGGGGGTGTGGAAGGAGCAGGGTTTGGGGTACATGGGAGGAGAAAGGAATTGAGGTGTAGAGACACGGGAGTTCAAGGGAGGGGTTTCCAGGGGACAGAAGAACAAGGATGGGTGGGAACAAAACCAACAGGACTGGGAGATCATTGGAGTATGAGGAGTGAGTCAGGGAATTCTACAGGAGGGCCCTGCTACAGTGGCCAGGAAGAAAGGCAAAGGCTTGAAGGGAGATACGGAAGGAAAGTAATTGGTAATGGTCGGAGGGAGGGCGTTTGGGGACCCTGAATGGGACATAGAGGAGGGACCAAAAGGGTGGGATTGGAGGCCAGAAAGGGCAGGATGTGGGGACAGCCTTTGGCTGGTGCCAGACCTTGGCTTGGGCCAGGGGGCACAGCAGGATGGAGAAGAGCAGGGCCACGCTGAGCACAGCCACCTTCATCTTCCTCTCGCTCTGGGCAGCGCTGCCTGAGGCTGCAGCAGGTGAGGAGCACCTTTATCCCTGCTGGGACTCCTCCCTGCACCCTCTCTGCCAGCCCCCAGGACAGAGCCCGGCTTGGCACAGCCCCCAGCCGTGGCCACAAACCCTGCGCTGGTGCAGAGTCCATCCCACCTGTGGCACAGGTCCAGCCCCGCTCTCACTCCAGCTTCCTTGATTTGGCAGCGGCCCACGGGGGGGGTCCAGGCATCTTAGGTGGAGGGCAGCGATCCAAAGGCATCCGGAGACCCTGTGGGGACAACCTCCAGTCTAATGCAATCCATCCTCCGAGACTTCCCAGGGCCAGACCCAGATTCCCCCATCTTCTGCTGCCCCTCGCTCTCCCAGAGCTTTTCCTGGGGGACACCCCAGAGCTGAGCCCGGCCCCAAACCCAACACGTGGACGAGCAAGGGGAACAAGGGACATGTGATCAGGTGGGTGATTGGCATCTTAGTCACTGCAGACCCTGGGGAGCACTGGGCAATGCTGATCACCTGCAGACAAGGCTGAGGGTTGGGGAATGGCTCAGATCTGGCACTTCCCACATGGGAATACTGCATTGTTCCTATTTCCCTACAGGCTGAAAACCAGTCCAGTCTTCAGCCCCAGAGCTGAGTCCAGAGGGAAATATGCCTGCCCTGTCCCTCATCCTGTCACCCTTACAGCCTCCATGCAATCATAGAGCAGCTGGGTCCTGCTCTGCTTCACATGGGTGTTTCAGGGAACCATCCCCAGCAAGGATCAAACTGCAGTGCTGTCCCTGCCTGGGACTTGCCCACAGCTCTGTAGGGACCTGGGAGTGCACAGGAGGGAGACAGAAGAATGAGGACGAGTAGGGACAAAAGCGAAAGCACTGGGAGAGGATTTGGGGGGGGTGGGGTGGGGGCGAGAGTGGGAAGGGAGCCAGGGAATTGTACAGGGGGACCCTGCTGCAGTTGTCAGGAAGAACGGCAAAGGACTGAGGGGGACATGGAAGGAAAGGCTTTGGAAATGGTCAGTGGGAAGGCATTTGGGGACCCTGAATGGGACACAGAGGAGGGTCCAAAAGGGTGGGATGGAAGGCCAGAAAGGGAAGGATGTGGGGACAGCCTTTGGCTGGTACCTCACCTTGGCCTTTGCCGGGGGGCACAGCAGGATGGAGAAGAGCAGGGCCACGCTGAGCACAGCCACCTTCATCTTCCTCTCGCTCTGGGCAGCGCTGCCTGAGGCTGCAGCAGGTGAGGAGCACCTTTATCCCTGCTGGGACTCCTCCCTGCACCCTCTCTGCCAGCCCCCAGGACAGAGCCCGGCTTGGCACAGCCCCCAGCCATGGCCACAAACCCTGCGCTGGTGCAGAGTCCATCCCACCTGTGGCACAGGTCCAGCCCCGCTCTCACTCCAGCTTCCTTGATTTGGCAGCGGCCCACGGGGGGGTCCAGGCATCTTAGGCGGGGGGCAGCGATCCAAAGGCATCCGGAGACCCTGTGGGGACAACCTCCAGTCTAATGCAATCCATCCTCCGAGACTTCCCACGGCCAGACCCAGATTCCCCCATCTTCTGCTGCCCCTCGCTCTCCCAGAGCTTTCCCTAGGGGACACCCCAGAGCCCAGCCCAGCCCCAAAACCAACATGTGGGAGAGCAAGGGGAACAAGGGACATGTGATCAGGTGGGTGATTGGCATCTCAGTCACTGCAGACCCTGGGGAGCACTGGGCAATGCTGATCACCTGCAGACAAGGATGAGGGTTGGGGAATGGCTCAGGAGTGACAATTCCCACATCCACACAACCCAATATCCCTTTTCCGGCAGATGCCAAACCCATCCCAGCTCCATGCCCAGAGCACTGTCCAGAGGGGAATATGCTCTGCCCTGCCTCTCCTCCTGTCACACCTATAGCAATGGAACCCTCCCAGAGCACCTGGGTCATGGCCCTGGCTCTGGGCCCAGGCCAGCACTGGCCCTGAGCAGGATGTGCCCATCCCCAGGGACATGGGGAAGTGGGCACCTGTCCCCAGTCAGCCACTCGGAGCTAACTGGGGTAACAGAGGTGCCCTGTGAGGAGGAGGGGTGTTGGTGCCCTGCCAGCATCCCTGACAAGCCCTGTTTACCCAGGCCCTGAGGCACCAGGAGGACATTCAGACATCTTGGGCTCTCTGGGACTGCCTGGTGCAGGGTGGTCTGTGCATGGGGGAGCTGAGAGTAAAAGGATCCCGGCTGGGGACAAGCCCCACTCCAACAAAATCCATCCTCCAACAGCCCCCAGAACCACGTACCCTCATCTCCTGCTGCCTCTTCCCTCCCTGAGCTTTCCCTGGCAGACAGCCCAGAGCTGAGCCCATCCCAAAATCCGTTGGATCCCAGCAGAATTGCCACTGTTCCTGTTCTGGCACTTTGAGGAAACAGTGGTGGGCACGGACCTCTCTTCCTGGGGAATCAGGACCCCAAACTCAGGGAAAACAGGCATGTGGGAGGACTTTGAGTCAAGGGCAGGCAGGTGATTGGGATCTGCACTCACTGGAGACACTGGAAGCACTGGGCAGTGTTGATCACCTGTTGATGACCTTGCAGACAAGGCTGAGCCTTGGGCAATGCCTCAGCTGTGCTCCTTGCCACAGCCTGACCACTCCATTTCCCTTTCCCCACTGGCCCCAAATCAGTCTCATCTCCAGCCCCAGAGCAGAGTCCCGAGGGCAATGTCCCCTGCCCTGCCCCTCACCCTGTCCCACCCATGGCCACCGTGCCCACCCAGAGCACCTGTGTCCCGCTCTACACAGCTGCCCCATGCAGGGTGCCAGGGACCCCATCCCCAACAAGGCTCAAACTCCAGCCCTGGCCCTGGCTGCCATCACCTGCAGCTCCCGAGGGAAGGGCCCTTGTGCCCACACAGGGTCTCTGCAATGCCCAGGACCTGAACCAAGGCCAGCACTGGCCCTGAGCAGGATGTGCCCATCCCCAGGGACATGGGGAAGTGGGCACCTGTCCCCAGGCAGCCACTCGGAACTAACTGGGGTAACAGAGGTGCCCTGTGAGGAGGAGGGGTGTTGGTGCCCTGCCAGCATCTCTAACAAGCCCTGTTTACCCATTGCCCGAGGCACCAGGAGGACATTCAAACATCTTGGGCTTCCAGGAAGGAAAATCCACTGTGAAGTGGTTCCCGAGAGCTGCCCATGGCTGTGATTCCTGTTTGACATTCCAGGGCATTAGTGAAGGGTTCTGCACATCTCTTTCCCCAGGGACAATGTGAATCCATCCGAGAGGTGTCGTGGCCCATCTGGGAAAACATTTCAGGCCACTGCCTTGACTGTTTGCTATGGAACTTGCTCAAGGAGCTGCAGGGCCCAGGAAGATTTTCCTGTGGAGTGCCCCAGGACTGAGAGACCAGAGTGTCCCTGTGGGGGATCCTTGACCAGAGCAAAAGGGCTATGATGTCTTTGGGGTGCTGAGGACACCTTGGAATGGAATTGAGGACATGTCTTTAGGATTCTAATTGCAGAAGGAGGCCAAGGATAGATCCAGGCCTCCTTGGAGATCAGTGCCAGTCAGGGGGGTGGCACTGGACAGCCACTGACCACGTGCCAACAGCCCGGGCAGAAGGAGCTGGACATGCCCAGAGGCTCCCAGTGTGGGCAGATTGGCCCTGCAGCTTCAGGGACCCCATGGGAATGTCCCTGCCCCCCTCGGGGCTGTGGATGAGCTGTGCAGAATCTCTCCCTACAGCTCTCAGCAGCATTTCAGCAATGAGGTATTTCCCCTCTTTGACTGACTGGGGCTTTGGCATAAACAATTTACCTCAGGGTCCTCAGCACAGGAAAGGCTCAGACCTCATGGAGCAGCTCCAGAGGAGCTGAGATGCTCCAAAGGGTTGGAGCACCTCTGTGACAGAGACAGGCTGGGGGAGTTGGGGCGGTTCAGCCTAGAGCAGAAAAGGGCCTGGGGAGACCCCATTGTGACCTTGCAGGACTTCCAGGAACCTCACAGGAAACATGGGGAGAAATGTTTTAGTAGGGCCTGTCTGAGTTGGGTGAGGGGAAATGGTTTTAAAGCAGAAGAGGATAAGTTCAGACTGGAGATAGGGAAAAAATCTTTGATGCTGTGTTTGGTTAAGCACTGGCACAGGTTTCCCAGACACCTGGTGGATGCCCCATCCTTGGAAATATTCCTGGTTGCATGGGCTGTGAACAACATGATGGAGGAAAAGATGTCTCTGCTCCCACCCCACAGGAGGCCCTGTGGTGTCAGCTACCAGAGGGGTCGGTGTGTCTTGTAGGATTCAATTCCCCCGGAGAGCAGAGGGAACACATGGCAGCACAGATGGCAGGAACGTCCTCCCATGGAGATGGGAATATTCTGGATCAACAGGCTCAGGCTGCCCAGTTTTGTTTCTTTGTAGATGGACACCGGTGTCAGAAGAGACTGAGAACCAGGAGGCTCCACAGTGTCTCTGAGTGCCCTGTCTCTGAGTGCCCTTGGTTCCATGAGGCCCCACAGAATCCCAGGATGTGGTAATTAAGTTCCTTTGTTATGAAACAGTGGTGTTATAAGCGGACGTAGTTTTTTCTGGTTGTCCCTTGTGCATGTTGGTTTGCCCTGGAGAGGTACCCTCCCATCCCCCTGTCCCTCTACCTCAAGACCAACCCCTTATTCCAGATCCTTCCTTGCTACTCAGGGAAACCCTGTCCTCCTCCCTTGTCCATTACAGAAACCCCACCTTTCTCTCTAGAAACTTCTGTGTCCATCTTGTACCCCTCGAATACCCACTGGTATGCTCAGTTCATCCTCCTGCCCTGTTGTTCCCCCCTGGTTGTCACAATGTGTACCCTGCCTTGTGCTCCTCCCCAGGTTTCTGCCATTGCTCCTGGTTTGTATCCTCCCCATGTTCCCTCCCCTGTACTAAAGCTGTTGTGACCCTGGATTTGCTGTCACTTGTTTCTGGGCCCTTTTGGAGATAAAAAATCTCTTGGGAGCCTGCACAAGTGATCCCTCTCTTCCTTGGCTCTGGATTCCTCAGTTCGGGACAACATCAGTATCTGCACAGAGCAGCCTGCTGCTTCTGGGAGACAAGCAGCCCTGCTTGTACCACCAGCCCGACCGGCCCGAAGGGCGGATAGGGAGTGGCCACTCCTGGCAGGGGACAGGAGACAGGGCTAGCTGCAGCCATCTCCGAGTGGCCACCGTGTCACCAGGGCCCCTTTGGCTCCATGAGGCCCCAGAGAATCCCAGGGCCCCTTTGGCTCCATGTGGCCCCACAGTGTCACAAGGACCCCTGGACACCACATGGCCCTGAGGTATCCCAATGGATCCTTGATTCCATTTGGCCTCACTGTGTCATGAGGGGCTCTGGATTCCCTGAGACTCCACAGTGTCACAGTGTCCCCTTGTTTCCACAAGTCACAGGGTCACAATGGCCCCTGAGCATCTTTAGGCACCAGAGTGTCACAGCATCCCCTCAGTTCCCTGAACTCCACAGTGTCACAATGTCCCCTTGGTGCCATTTAGTCCTGCAGTGCTGCTCCTCATGGTTCCTGGGAGCCATGAGGCCCTGAGGGATCACAGTGGATGGTTCCATGAAGCCCCACAGGTTGGCAGTCTCCTCTTGGTTCCATGAGGGCCAATGGCCCCAAGGGGCCTCTGGATTCTACCAGGGCCCAGAGTGCCACAAAGCCCCTGTGATCCCACGAGTCCCTGCAGTGTCACCATGTCCCCATGAATCCTTGCAGTGTCACCATGTCCCCAGGAGGCCATGCAGTGTCACAGTGTCCCCAGGAGGCCATGCAGTGTCACAGAGGAGCAGCACTGGTGAAGACACAGCACCAGGGGAGGTTTGGCAGCATTCCTCTCTCTGTGACACCGCAGCAGTGGCAAGGCACAATGTTCCCCACTCTATGACACTACAGGTGTGGCAGTACCATGTCCCCCTCTCTGTGACACTACAGCAGTGGCAATTCCAATCTTCCCCTCTCTGTGACAACGCAAGGGTGGCAGCCCCAAAATTCCACTCTGTACGACCCCACAGCAATGGCTGCCCCAGTGTTCCCTTCTCTGTCACACCAGAGCAGTAGCAGTGCCAGCATTCCCCTCTGTGTGACAGCACAGTGGTGGCAATCCTGACCTTCCCCTCTCTGTGACACCAGAGGTGGCACTCCCAGCGTTCCCCTCTGCCTGACACCAACACAGTGGCAAACCAAAGATTCCCCTCTCTATGAGAAAACAGTGGGGGCAGCCCCAACATTCCAATCTCTCTGACACCACAACGGTGGCAGCCCCAACATTCCCCTGTCTATGAAAACACAGAAGTAGCAGCCCCAATGTTCCCCTCTTTGACATTGTAGCAGTGGCAGCCCCAGTGTCCCACTCTGTGACACCACAGCGGTCACAACCTCAACTTTGCCCTTCTTGTGACACTGCAGCTGTGGAAGCCCCAGGTGTCTCTGTGAAACCCCAGCAGTGGCAGCCCCAGAGTCCCTCCCTCTCTGACACCACAGCAGTGGCAGCCCCAAAGTTCCCCTGTCTGTGATACCAGAGTGGTGGTACCCAGAAGTTCTCTCAGTGACACCATTGCTGTGGCAGCCCCAGTGTCCCCCCTCTGTGACACTGCAGCGGTGGAAGTTCCCATCTCTATGACACTGCAGGCGTGGCTGTCCAAAGTTCTACTCTCTATGACAGCACCACAGTGGCAGTTCCAACATTCCCCTCTCTGTGACACCTCAACATTTGCAGCCCCAGTGTTCCCCTCTCAGTGACACCACAGTGGTGGCAACCTCAGTGTTCCGTCTCTGTGACATGACAGAAGTGGCAATACCAATGTTCCCTTGTCTATGATGCCAAAGTGATTGCAACCCCAGTGTTCCCAGTCTTCTCCTGTCTATGACAGCATTGCAGTGGCAGCCCCAATATTCCCCTCTCTGTGACACCTCAACATTTGCAGCCCCAGTGTTCCCTTCTATGATACCACAGCAACAGCCACCCCAGCCTTCCCCTCTCTGTGACCCCACAGCTCTGGAAGCCGCTGTGTTCTCCTCTCTGTGACACCACAGCTGTGGCAGTCCCATTGTCCCGGTCTCTGTGACACCACAGCTTTGGCAGTCCCGTTGTCCTGCTCTCTGTGACACCACAGCAGTGGCTGCCCAAACGTTCCCCTCTCTGTGACACCACAGCTGTGACAGTCCCGTTGTCCTGCTCTCTGTGACACCACAGCAGTGGCTGCCCAAACGTTCCCCTCTCTGTGACACCACAGCTGTGGCAGTCCCGTTGTCCCAGTCTCTGTGACACCACAGCTGTGGCAGTCCCGTTGTCCTGCTCCCTGTGACACCACAGCTGTGGCAGTCCTGTTGTCCTGCTCCCTGTGACACCACAGCGGTTGCTGCCTGAGCGTTCCCCTCTCTGTGACACTGCAACTGTGGCAGCAGCACAAGAACAGAAGCAGCAGTCGTGCAACAACAGGGGAGCCGTGGAGGAGCAGAGATGGAGCTCAGAATAGCAGGAGATGAGCAGTGGTGGAGCAGTGGTGGAACAGTGGTGGAGCAGTGTTGGACAAGCAGAGGAACTGTGCTGGAACACCCCCAGAGCAGCACTGGAGCAGCTTTTGAGCAGCAGTGGAGTAACCATGGAAAAGGTGGAACAGTGGTGGGACAGGAGCCACAGCCATGAACAGTGGTGGGTCAGGAGCCACAGCCATGAACAGTGGTGGGACAGGAACCACAGCCATGAACAGTGGTGGGTCAGGAGCCACAGCCTGGAACAGTGGTGGGACAGGAACCACAGCCATGAACAGTGGTGGAACCGGAACCACAGCCATGTGTGATACTCACATGCCCTCTGAACAGAGAGACATAATTCTGTCTCTCAGGTTTTTTCCTGGAGAAGTACAGAGGGAAAACATTTTTTATCTCTGCTTGCTGCTCCTGGTATTCTGCACAAGTGGAATGTGTTGGGAAGGTTGTTTACCTCAAGGACTTTGGTCATTGGATTCTGGTGGAGATTGTTTATGTTAATTAGCCCATCAGGTCCAAGCTGTGCGGACTGTGGCTCTGCATACAGTCACAAGTTTTTAGTTAGAAGTAAGTATTCTTTAGTATTCTTTGTAGTATTGTTATAGAATAGTATAATGTAACATAATATAGTATTAATAAAGTGAGTGTTGAGCATTCCAAAGCCTTGGAGTCAGATGCCAATCATTTCCAGCCTCGGGGGTCACCTGATTTTAGTATAGCCATGAACAGTGGTGGGACAGGAACCACAGCCAGGAACAGCGGTGGCACACTGGTGGCAGGCACACTGGTGGCACACTGGTGGCACGTTGGTGGCACACTGGTGGCACACTGGTGGCACGTTGGTGGCACAGGCCCCGCAGCAGTGGAGCGGTGCCGGAGGTGCCGAAGCTGCGGGACACAGAGCGGCTCCGAGCGCTGTGTCCTGCAGGAGCCCGCCCCGCACACCAGAGCAATCCCATCAGGCTGAACCAGAGTGGGGGCAGCAGCAGGAATTGCTGCTGGGCTCTGGAAGGTGTGGATGGAGAACATTTAATGGTGACCTGGGGGTTTGATCCTGCTCATTGTGGCCACTTTTGGGGTGCTGGGACAGTTCCAGTCCATCTGAAGTCATGAACTCAGGAGATACTCAGGACAAAAGCAATCAAACTGCCTTCTTTACTGGAGGGAAACACAGCTTGGGAGAAGTTTAATGATTTCTGATTTAGGAACCAAACTGGATCAATTATTGGCCTGTGCTTTGTTCTAGTCCAAGGAACAATTCCCAAAGTGCTGTGATTTGGCATTAAAAACGAGAAACGTGCCTCATCACCTGGATATTGTGCTTGCAGTACAGAGCTATTTGTGGTTATTGTGACTGAAAAAACAACTGGAATTCTTTTCCTGATTTCACTCTTTCTTCCTCCCTCTGGGATGAAGCCTCCAACACTCCCTGCAGGTCTGCTTTTCAGAATCTGCTTCTCTGGAGTTGGGATGGGACAAATGAACAGTGGGAAGAGGGAGGAAAATGGACCGTTCAAACTACAAACTCTGCTTTTGTACCTCTGGATTTCCAGTGTTTAGAAATTGTCATGTTTCCAACTCACTGGCCAAATCCCACACTTCTCACTTTTACCCTGGCAGAAAACCTTCCTTTGGCCCCATTTAGGAACTGAGCCTCGGAAACACCAGAGTGCAGATGCTTTTTTGCTGATTTTGCTAATAGATGGCAAGAAAATCAGCAAAGCAGGAGGGATCAGGGAGAGGGCAGAAACAATTCCTTTCTTTTGTCTTCCTTGTGGAAAGTCTCTTGTGAAGGTTGTGCTACAGCCGGAGACTTCCCAGGCCAAGGGCTGAGGGAGGTGATTCAGCTGAGGCAGCTGAGACATCTGCTCCCTGGTTTGCAGCCCTGGGGCTGGCAGGGGACACAACTGCCCCCCGTGCACCCCACACCCCCTGGAATGGGGGATTCTTCCTGCCTCTGCCAGATGCTCCTTCTCCATCCCTGGCCTGGGTGCTCCTGGGTGAGCTCCCTGCCATGGTCATTGCTGTGGGAGGGGAGCAGGAGGGAGGAGTTCAGTGCCAACCTGGGAGGTGCCAGCGGGACAGAGATGTGTGGAGGGGACAGTGACAGAGTGACAGGATGTGCAGATGGACACAGGGACAAGACTACACCTCTGGGGGAAACCTCTTTGAGATTTTGGGGAATTTCCTTTGGAACACACACATGGACACAGACACACAGACAGATTGTAGCTTTGCTGAAAGGGTTTATTGATGATTGATTATTGAGGGGAAATAGCCCAGGGCTCAAAGGAATCAGAAGGTTCCTCCAGGGATGATCATCTGCTCATGCCGCCAGAGGGGACTGGGACACCGGCATCCCCACAGCTTCCAATCCTAAATTAAAAACCCCAGAACGTGACCTCTGGAGCTCACTGGGCCATGGATGGGCTTTGTCCCCACCCCTGTCCCTGCAGGCACAGCTCACCTAGGCATCCAGAGAGGCAGCCAGGCGCTTCTGCCGCAGAAGAGCCCGCAGCTCTTCAGCCACAGGGGGCTGGGGACAAAGGCAGAGTTAGAGACACACTGGGGGCACTGGGCTCAACTGGGAGGCAGGGCAGAGCAGCGGGGGGGCCTTAGGGAAGGGGCTGTGGGAGCAATGGGGTGCAGGACCTGCTGTGCTCCTGCCCAGAAGCACTGGGCTCCTGGCCAAGAGGCACAGCTGGGGCAGGGGCTGCGTCCTGGCTCATCCAGGGGCTCCTGGGGTGACCGGGATGGGAATGCAGCAGGGGCCCTGGGGAAAGGCTTCCCTGGTGAGGAGCCCTGGGGCAGGGCATTGTCTGGGCTGTCAGGAGGGGTGCACTGGGCTGTGCTGGGACAGACTGGGATGGCCTGGGCTGTGGTGGCCATGAAAGGGGAGGGTCTGACACCGGCAGAACTCTTGGTACCCACCAGAGGTGTCTCCAGGACTGCTACATTGTCTAAATCCAGCTGCAGAGAGACCAGGAGACCTTGCTGGTCACTGGGATGTCCCCGGTGCCAGCAAGGGATGGGGGGACACCACTGCCCCCCAGTTCCCTGAGGGCATGCCCTCCAAAGACAGCAGCCCACTCACCTCCCGGAGATCATGTTGCGTTCCTTCCAGGAGTGCCTGGAAAGGAGAACAAAGGCTGGGTCTGGACTGGACCTTGTGGGGCTGTGGGGGGACACAGCTCCAGGGAGCAGGGCACAGGCAGAGGGATGGGAATTCAGGGCCTCCAAAGAGATCTGTTTGAGCTGGGGGAAGACCCAAAGTCACTGATCTGGGGTCCATTGAGGGCCCAGGTGTCGGAGAAGGGAGACTCGGACACCAGGTGGCCATCAGCAAGTCTCAATTTATTATCATTATTCTCATGATTAAATACACTAGTTAATCAGCTCATACATATTGCAAAATCATAGCTCCTTATTGGTTAGGCTGCATTTTTCGTCATTGCGAGTTATCACTAACAACTTCTACATTCCTGTGCTTAAGCAACAATTTCTGTTCCACGTTCGCATCTCTTTTTGCACATTCTTATAAAGCTTCTTTGTTCTCAAGGGAAACTTTGCCCTTGGAGCTACCCTTGGCCTAAATATCTCTCAGCACTATCAAGTCAGCCTGACCATGGCCCTTCTCTTCAAGCCAGCCCTGCACAAAACTCTCCACACTTCCCCCGTTTTCTTTTTGGGCAAGAAGGGTTGCATGTTTTTCAAAAAGGCTGTCTGTAAATGCTCTAATCCGTGCTAATATACACTGCAATATACAAGGCCCAAAAAGCAAAATACATATTATAATAAGCAAAGGTCCTGCAAACATCATGATTAAGCTCTTAAGCCAGCCAGCAATTCCTAAAGAGCTCAGCCAAGCGTCAAAAGGATTTGAATTAACAGTAAGTTTCTTCATGTTGTCGTGCAACAGTTGTAACTTTTTATGAATTGACTCTGAATGACTGGATAAGTTAAGGCAACACATGCCCTCAAAATCCTCGCACCCGTGTCCATGGGCCAAAAGCAAAAAATCTATTGCGGCACGATTTTGTAGTAACTGATGTCTCACATTGTCGACATCAGTCACCAGTTCACCCAATATTTCAGAAGTAATATTAATTTGTTTTCCTGTCCAACAGGCCAATTTTTTCAATTGTGTGATTGCATGTGCTGCAGTTACCCCTGGTGTCAATAATGAGGCAATGATAGTTGTAAATGTCCTTGTTGAAAGTGCTCCTCCACTAGTTTATGTGCTTGTAGCAAACTTTCCCTTTTTAAAGGCCATTGCTTAACCATTACAGGGGTATTTGTAGTCCATGTAAGTGGAATTGGGAAAGTCCAAGCAATGGCAATTACCCCAAAGGGTGCTCATTTGATAATACAACCCCAAGTTGTGCTAACACGTCTCTCCCAATTAAACAATGTACTGTGGGTGGCAAGGTGACTATTGACAAAACTGTGACCAATTGTTGGTCCTCTATCGTCACCGTCAATGGAGGTGTTTTTCGGGCTAGTGTAAATCCTCCTATTCCTGTAACTGTATCCGTTGTATCCTTAGTGGGCCAATCCTTAGGCCATTTATCGGGAGAGATAATGCTGGTGTCCGCTCCTGTATCTAACAGACCCCAAAGTTCAATTGTATTTCCTGCATAAGTTATTTTCACCTTCTTTTTGGGTCTGCTGTGCAAGTCCATCGTGAGCATTGCTAAACCAGAGGATCCAAAACCTTGGTTACCGCGAGGGGTCTGTTGCAATGGTTGCACTCCCCTATTAAGCTGTGGAAGTGGTATAAATTGTGCAATGCGTTGTCCTGCCTCAATCGTCAGCGGTGGAAAAGGAGTGTAAGCCATAATTTGTATTTGTCCTTGATAATCCGCATCAATCACACCGGGTAACACAAACAGTCCCATTATAGAAACCGAAGATCGTCCCAGCAACAGTCCTCCATAAGGTTGTCCTTCAATTTTTATAGGGCCATATATTCCAGTGGGGATTTTAGTGGGCTGTGTCGTCATCAGGGTGACTTTTACTGCTGCTGCCAAGTCGAGTCCCAAGCTCCCTGTTGTTGCTGGTTGAAGACAGGAGGTGGCGCTGATGTCACGGCAGCGACTTGTATCTGGGCGCGGCTGCCATTCGGATGTTGCTGGAGCCACGGTGGAAGCACGGAGAGGAGCAAGAGCTGCAAGCACTTGTGATTGTGTGGATTCTGCCTGTTTCTGCAACCCTAGTCCTAGTTCCTTAATAGCACTAACTAAAAAAGCCTGCGAGCCCGTCGGTTGCAAAGCCATCCTCTCTAAAGCTTCCTCTATGGTCCAGTTGGCACCCAAAGTCGCTAACACCTTTTTAGTGGACTCATTGCTATTTTGCAAAGCACACTGTTTAAGTAATGCCCCGCGCATATACTCTGGCACCCCTGCTCTCTCAATAGCTGCAGCAGCTTTGTCTATAAAACTTCCAAATGATTCCTCGCGTCCCTGCTTAATTCCCATATACATAGGTATTCCTGAGCTATCCTTCACTTGTTCCATAGCGAGCCGCACCAACCTCATCGCTTCTCTAACCTTATCTGGACCCATTATCATTTGGGCTTCGGTCCTTCGATAGTGCCCAACCCCCATTAATTCCTCCAGCGTAACTCCCTGTAACGGGTCTCCTGGTCCCCTCTGTACCGCTAAGGCTTCATTAACACGTCCGTGCCAGTGTGCATTAAATAACAGCTGCTGATGTTGTGTAAATATCAACTTCACAATGCTCCGCAAGTCATTGGGAAGCAGCAACTGTGTATCAAACAAATAGTCGAGCATTTGCTTAGCGGGCTCACTCTTAAATCCAAACTGACTAACTGTCTGCCGCAACTGAGCCAACAATTTCCAATCCAAGGGTGAATACGTTCCCAATTGCACCGGCTGTCCCTGTTGGTCCACCCCCTGAGTGTACACCACGGGAAATGCCCATTCTCTTGCTGCATCTACCTCCGCCTCCTCTCCCGTTTCCAGCCCGTGCTTAGCCAGGGTATTCCATGCCTCCCTCCGCTGCCGAGCCATCTCCCCCCACAGGTTGCTAAGCGCCCCAGGGACAGGTTCTGGCTCCGCGGGGGTTGCTTTTGGAATGTCGCGCCCTGAGGTATTTATGGGCTGTAACAAAGTATCCGGACTCTCACTCGCGGGAGGCGCAGAGGGCTGCAAGCCGCTCAAATCCGGACATTTCTCGGGCCCCCCAGGGAGAGGTATCACGACTTGCGAAATGCCAGGTGCTCGAGGTTCACTGTCTGACCCATACTGAGCATTCCTCTTATGTGCCTCAACTGCTTCCCTAGCTGCTCTCTTTTCTGATTCTTGCTTCAACAGTGTATTATGCACTACTCTCCAAACTTTCCCTAGCTTTTTTGCCGTCTTATCGTCCTCCAAAACTGCGTCCCACAATACATCTCCTAACTTACGCCATTCTGTAAGCTCATGCACCGTGTGCGGATTTAAAAAACAACCTTTCGCATATCCCCAAGCTAACAGCCCCGGGAGTTCCTTTTTTAAATCTATTTCTTTTAACCCCCTCCTATCTAAGTGGTGAATAAATAAATCATATGCTGCTTGCCTGTCCATTGTATCGTCAGCGCTGTTGCAACTCTCCGGCTTCGGCAGCACGTATGGCCCAGGACCACCGCTGTAGCTCCTGGGGGTGTCTTCCCTACGTCGTTTGACACCGACCCGGTTGCGTCGGGCCCCAACGCTACTTCACCGACCGTGGCACGTTCTCCCCTGTTTTCTTTTTAAAAGCGACAGAGGCACGTCGGGGTCAACCATTTGTCGGAGAAGGGAGACTCGGACACCAGGTGGCCATCAGCAAGTCTCAATTTATTATCATTATTCTCATGATTAAATACACTAGTTAATCAGCTCATACATATTGCAAAATCATAGCTCCTTATTGGTTAGGCTGCATTTTTCGTCATTGCGAGTTATCACTAACAACTTCTACATTCCTGTGCTTAAGCAACAATTTCTGTTCCACGTTCGCATCTCTTTTTGCACATTCTTATAAAGCTTCTTTGTTCTCAAGGGAAACTTTGCCCTTGGAGCTACCCTTGGCCTAAATATCTCTCAGCACTATCAAGTCAGCCTGACCATGGCCCTTCTCTTCAAGCCAGCCCTGCACAAAACTCTCCACACCCAGGGAATGGGGCTGGGGGTGTGGAAGGAGAGGGGTGTGAGGTGCAGGGAAGGAGAAAGAAATTGCAGTGTAGGGACATGGGAATGCAGGGGAGGGGCTTGGTGGGGACAGAAGAACAAGGATGGGTGGGAGCAGAACCAGCAAGTTGGGAGATGCTGTGGGAGTGGGGAGTGAGTCAGGGAATTCTACAGGGGGACCCTGCTATACTGGCCAAGAAGAAAGGCAAAGGCTTGAAGGGGGACAAAGAAGGAGAGGCCTCAGGAATGGTCAGTGGGAGGGCATTTGGGGACCCTGAATGGGACACAGAGGAGGGACCAAAAGGGTGGGATGGGAGGCCAGAAAGGGCAAGATGTGGGGACAGCCTTTAGCTGATACCTCACCTTGGCCTGTGCCAGGGGGCACAGCAGGATGGAGAAGAGCAGGGCCACGCTGAGCACAGCCACCTTCATCTTCCTCTCGCTCTGGGCAGCGCTGCCTGAGGCTGCAGCAGGTGAGGAGCACCTTTATCCCTGCTGGGACTCCTCCCTGCACCCTCTCTGCCAGCCCCCAGCCCTGGCCACAAGCCCAGCCCTGGCACAGAGTCCACCCCACAGGTGACACAGATCCAGCCCCCTTGCCTGGCATCCCTTCTGCTTAGGACAGCTGCCCCTGGAAGGGCCCAGGCACCTGAGGGAGCCAAGGGGGGCAGGCAGAGAGCCAAAGGCATCTGGGGACCCTGTGGGGACAACTTCCACTCCAACACAATCCATCCTCCAATACCCACAGTGCCAGATCCCCCATCTTCTGCTGCCCCTCCCCTCCCAGAGCTTTCCCTAGGGGACACCCCAGAGCCCAGCCCCAAACCCAACATGTGGGAGAGCAAGGGGAACAAGGGACATGTGATCAGGTGGGTGATTGGCATCTGCAGTCACTGCAGACCCTGGGGAGCACTGGGCAATGCTGATCACCTGCAGACAAGGCTGAGGGTTGGGGAATGGCTCAGGAGTGACAATTCCCACATCCACACAACCCGATATCCCTTTCCCTGCAAATGCCAAACCCCTCCAATCTTCGTGCCCAGAGCACTGTCCAGAGGGCAATATGCTCTGCCCTGCCTCTCCTCCTGTCACACCTGCAGCAATGGAACCCTCCCAGAGCACCTGGGTCATGGCCCTGGCTCTGGGCCCAGGCCAGCACTGGCCCTGAGCAGGATGTGCCCATCCCCAGGGACATGGGGAAGTGGGCACCTGTCCCCAGGCAGCCACTTGGAGCTAACTGGGGTAACAGAGGTGCCCTGTGAGGAGGAGGGGTGTTGGTGCCCTGCCAGCATCCCTGACAAGCCCTGTTTACCCAGGCCCTGAGGCACCAGGAGGACATTCAGACATCTTGGGCTCTCTGGGACTGCCTGGTGCAGGGTGGTCTGTGCATGGGGGAGCTGAGAGTAAAAGGATCCCGGCTGGGGACAAGCCCCACTCCAACAAAATCCATCCTCCAACAGCCCCCAGAACCACGTACCCTCATCTCCTGCTGCCTCTTCCCTCCCTGAGCTTTCCCTGGGGGACAGCCCAGAGCTGAGCCCATCCCAAAATCCGTTGGATCCCAGCAGAATTGCCCCTGTTCCTGTTCTGGCACTTTGAGGAAACAGTGGTGGGCACTGACCCCTCTTCCTGGGGAATCAGGACCCCAAACTCAGGGAAAACAGGCATGTGGGAGGACTTTGTGTCAAGGGCAGGCAGGTGATTGGGATCTGCACTCACTGGAGACACTGGAAGCACTGGGCAGTGTTGATCACCTGTTGATGACCTTGCAGACAAGGCTGAGCCTTGGGCAATGCCTCAGCTGTGCTCCTTGCCACAGCCTGACCACTCCATTTCCCTTTCCCCACAGGCCCCAAATCAGTCTCATCTCCAGCCCCAGAGCAGAGTCCCGAGGGCAATGTCCCCTGCCCTGCCCCTCACCCTGTCCCACCCATGGCCACCGTGCCCACCCAGAGCACCTGTGTCCCGCTCTACACAGCTGCCCCATGCAGGGTGCCAGGGACCCCATCCCCAACAAGGCTCAAACTCCAGCCCTGGCCCTGGCTGCCATCACCTGCAGCTCCCGAGGGAAGGGCCCTTGTGCCCACACAGGGTCTCTGCAACGCCCAGGACCTGAACCAAGGCCAGCACTGGCCCTGAGCAGGATGTGCCCATCCCCAGGGACATGGGGAAGTGGGCACCTGTCCCCAGGCAGCCACTTGGAACTAACTGGGGTAACAGAGTTGCCCTGTGAGGAGGAGGGGTGTTGGTGCCCTGCCAGCATCTCTAACAAGCCCTGTTTACCCATTGCCCGAGGCACCAGGAGGACATTCAGACATCTTGGGCTTCCGGGAAGGAAAATCCACTGTGAAGTGGTTCCCGAGAGCTGTCCATGGCTGTGATTCCTGTTTGACATTCCAGGGCATTAGTGAAGGGTTCTGCACATTTCTTTCCCCAGGGACAATGCAGATCCATCCAAGATGTCTTGTGGCCCAGCTGGGAAAACATTTCAGGCCACTGCCTTGACTATTTGCTATGGAACTTGCCCAAGGAGGCACCGTGCCCACTGGGGAAGATTTTCCTTGGGGGTTTTGTTGCTTTGTGCCCTTGGAGGAGAGACCAGATTGTCCCCATTGGGATTCTTGACCAGGTGTACGAGTGCTGTGACATCATTGGTGTGCTGAGGTCACCTTGGAGAGGTATTGAGGAAGTGTCTGCAGGGTCCAAATTGGGGAACTTTGACCAAGGAGAGCTCCAGGCTGCCTTAGAGATCAGTGCCAGCCAGGGGGATAGCATTGGACAGCCACTGACCATGTGCAACAGCCCAGGTAGAATGAGCTGGACACACATGGGGTCTCCCAGTGCAGTTGGATTGGCCCCCAATTTTGGGGTCCCAATGGAATGTCCCTGCTTCCTCTGGGGCTGTGTCTGAACTGTGCAGAAACTGTCCCTACAGGTGCTCCAGCAGGTCAGGAAGGATGAGCTTTCCCTCTCCTCTCAACCACTGTCTCAGCAGGGAAGAGCCACAATTTTCCTGCTCCAGGGAAAGGCACTGGTGGTACAGCCCACGTGTCACCCCCTGGTTCTGTCTGCAGCACTGGGGCTTGGACATGAGGAATAGAGAATTTCCCTTGGGTGGGGAAGGTCTGCTACAGGACCTGGAAGGAAACCAAAGGTCCCCAAGCATTTCTGCAAGAGAACTCCTGCTCCAGTGTCTGTGGGGCAGAGCAGAAGTGTTGCCGTGTGTCACAGTGCAGGCTGGCTTCTACTGTGTGAATTAACCAGCCCCCAGGCTGACTGACCTTGCCCAATTGACTGGGCCTCGCCAATCACATCTCTACTGGGCTGCAGCCATTTCACTGCCCAGAACCTGAAGAGGTGTAGAGATCAGACCAATAAAAGTATCCAGACCTGGTTTTTCAAATGCCCTTTATAAGGCAGGGCTTGAGAATAAATGCTCTCTGTTTGCCCCATGAACATCGGGGTGAGTGGTCTCTTTGTCCCCAACCCACTGCCCCCCATGAGTCAACATTACAGAAAGCAGTCCTACTCCAACAAGACAAAAATACAATTAGGAAGCGGAGCTCCCCACAGCAACACTCGTGGGCAGCTCTCTTTCTCTGCACCTCCAGGCGGAGCCTTGCTGGGCATCCCCTTCCCAGGGAGGAAGCTCCACACACTCCAGGCAGGAACAGCTCAGAAGAACTTCCCCTAGGCCAGGGGGCTGCACTTTTACAGCTCAAAGGGACTGACTGGCATGCAGGGGCCTCCAGCTCACTTGAGCAGCTCATCTACCCCATCTGTGACCCCCAGCAGCACCTTCAGTCAGGGCCAGTAGCCACAAGGAGTTTCAGCAGAATCCATCACTAAAACACACAAGCTGGCCCTTGCAAAGCCACCTGGAGACACTGGCAAACTGGACACTGTCCAAGTGCCTGGATCACATTCCAAGGCAGAAAAGCCAGCCCAAAGCATCCTGTTACAACCTCCCAGGGCTTTCCAGACTGCTGAAGCACAGGCAGGGCAAAGGCACTGCCAGGCCTTCCAGCCTGGTGTCCCACGTGCCCACAGGCTTCTCCAGAGCCCTGAGCTCCCCTGCACTCACAGGCCTGCCATGGGCACCTCCCACAGCTCTCTGGCCATGAGACAGACACGTGTGCTCACAGGCACTCACAGCCCTTCCCAGCTGACATGCCAGGCCACTGTCAGCTCACAAGGCACTGCTGTGTCACAGCCACTCCCTGCGCTCCCACAGGGAAATCCTGGACTCTCAGTGCTCTCAAAGAACACTTGGGCCACACACAGCCCCAGCGGCTCAGGGGGGACATGCCAGGAGTCTCCCATTTGCCAAAGCCCACGCAGATCCCAGCCTAGAACAGGCTCTCACGGGTGACGTCCCATGTGTCCCCAGGCTGCTGAGGAGCCGGCAGCTCCCACGCACTCACAGCGCCTGCATGGGGACACACCTGCACTCTCCATCCTCTGAAAGACCTGCGGTGTCACACACCGTCACACTGGCTCCCTGGGCACATTCCAGCCATCTCCAGGCTGCCCAAGGCTCAGGAGGTCACGTGCTGTCACAGGAACTATGTGGTGACATGCCTCAGCTCTCCATGTTCCAAAAGAACCCTGAGTTCCCAGGCGGTCCCAGCAGAGCCCAGGTGCACATCTCAGGAGGCTGCAGGCTGCTGAGAAGCCCTGGTGTCACAGGCAGTGCCAGGGCCTCAGTGTTCACAGTCCAGGGCTCTCCACACTGCCAAAGACCTGGCATGGCACAGGCACTTGGACATCACTGCAAGGATGATGGCAAAGCTGTGGGCAGAGTAAAATTTCATAGCAAAGCCACAACAGAACAAGGTGCATTGCCAAGCTTCACTCTACTGCTTACACCATGCTTAAGGCACAGCCAGGAAAGGCAACAATCAAAAATCCAGAGTCAGTCAATGCAAAATGGCACTAAATCAACACAATCTGTGTCTGTGTGTGTTTGTGTATCTTTGTGAAGAAGATAGCAAGAGTAAGGATCAAAAGAACCTGATGTTGGGAAGGATGAAAGTTGGACAAGAAAGTCTCACAGATACGTATGTATGGCAGAAAGATTTTTAAATGTGGAGTCTGATGAAGGAATAGAGTTAGAAGCAAGTTTTGATATAGAAGAAAAGAATTGCTGAACCAGTCTTACTGGATAACCAAGGAGGCAAAGGGGATGTTAGTTAAAAGGGGTTTCTATGATTTAGAGCAAAGGATAAAACAACCTCAAACAAGATGTTTTACCAAGGAGAAAGATAGCACAGGCAAACAAGTCAGCAAAGTTGCAAGTAGAAAAAAGGTCTCAGAATTTTCCACTGCAAGAAAACTGAAAAACAACTTCTAGCTTAAACTGTAATGTACTAACTTTTAGTGATTGGAGAATAGTAACATGAATATGGTAATTATAGTAGTTATGACAGGTTATAGGTAATAGTTAAGGTATAGATTGGTTCTACTGTGTTAAGATGCTCAGCAAAGAAAAGTATATAATGCACTGTAACCAAAGCCAAAGGGTCTCCAGGCCTGCCTGCAGCTGGAGCTGACAGCTGTAGGCACAGCTCTGTCGCCCATGACCCTGGACAGCTGTAACATCTTGGATGGAATAAACTGCATTTTGGAGAGCCGCCTGGAGTCCCACATCATCTGGTGTTTGCTGGCACCACCAGTGCTCAGATCCAGCAGTCTCCCACTGGCAGCATAGCCCAAGTCCAGCAGTTTGCTGGCACAGAAAGCCAAAACCCGGCAATTTTCTGGTGCCAACACCAGCACCAGCCAGCAATCTGCTGTTAGCTGGCATTGCCAGTACCCAGATCTGGCAATTTCCCAGTGCTGGCACAACCCAAATGCAGCAATTTTCTGGCAAACAAAGCCAAAACCTGGCCACTTCCTGGTGCTGCCACCAGCACCACCCAGATCGGGTGTTGGCTGCCACTGCCTGTGCCCAGATCCAGAAATTTCATGGTTCCAGCACAGCCCAAGTGCAGCAAGTTTTTGGAAAAGAAAGACAAAACTGGGCAATTTCCTGGTGCCAGGACTATCACCGCCTCCGCTGCGGCTTCCCCGGCCCGAGCTCCGCCGCTCGGCAGCGCGGCCGCTGGCCCCGAGCCTCCCGTGTGGCGTTCCCAAGAGCGAACGCCCGGGGATGGCCGGCCCGGGGCGGGTGAGGGGCGCTCGGGGGCCGTAGCTGGCCCCGGGCCGAGCGCTGACAGCCGCGTCCCGCCCGCAGGGAAGGCGCAGGAGGCCCTGCAGGAGCGGTACCGGCTGGGTTCGCTGCTGGGGCGCGGCGGCTTCGGCAGCGTCTTCGCGGCCACGCGGTCTCGGACGGCGCCCCGGTGAGCGGCGGGGCCGGCGGCGGGCGCAGGAGGAGGGGGCGGAGGAGGAGGAGGATGGGGCTGTGCCTGGGCAGGGCGGGCGGCGAGCTCAGCCCGCTCTTCCCCTTGGCTTGCAGGTGGCCATCAAAAGGGTGCTACGAAACCGTGTCCGGTACTGGGGCGAGCTGGTGAGTGAGCGGAGCCATCGGCAGAAGCCGGGGCTGCCGGGCGGGGATGAGCCGAGGCCCGGCAGGGTGGAAGCCGCCAGGACGGCTCGAGGCGGAGCGGGTGTGGGGCCAGCGCAGGGCATAGAGCATCCCGGGATGGGTGAGGGCTTCCCCAGGCCTGGCACGGCATCGGCCCCCACTGAGGGCATCGTGCTCCTCCCGCAGCCCGACGGCACCAGCGCACCGCTGGAGATCATGCTGCTGGACAAGGTGTCCACCGGCTTCCCCGGTGTGGTGCAGCTGCTGGAGTGGCTCGAGCTCCCCAACAAAATTGTGATGGTGCTGGAGCGGCCAGAGCGGTGTCAGGACCTGCGGCATTTCATTCGGGCACGGCGGTTCCTGTCCGAGGAGGTGGCACGGGGGCTGTTCCGCCAGGTGCTGGAGGCCGTGCGGCACTGCACCAGCTGCGGGGTCCTGCACCACGACATCAAACCAGAGAACATCCTGGTTGACCTGGCCACCGGGCAGGCCAAACTGATTGACTTTGGCTGTGGCACCTACCTGCAAGACACAGCCTACACGCACTTTGCAGGTGAGCCTCCACAGGGGTGTGCTCCTGGTGCTGGCATCTCATGGCCCAGCATCTCCCAGCCCAAGCTGGCTGTGGCAGCGGGGATTCTCCCTTTTGCTGCCAGTCAGGGGACGGAGTCTTCAGCTGAGTTGCTTTGGAGGGGCGCTGGGTGGGGAGCCATCTTCCAGCCCTGCTGGCAGCCTTTGCCAGCCACTCTTCCCAGGACAGGGCTGGGCTGGGGCAGCCAGCCCGACAAAAACCCCCATTGGTGGGGATAGCAGAGAGGGGTGGCCAGAACCTGTGCCCTTGCCAGTTTGGTGTGCAGGCGAGAGGAAGGGCTTGGACTGCTCCACTCGTCCTGTTTGCCTTGGCTTCATAATATTTTCGGGGCAATGCAAGCAGGGAGGATAAGGGAATGTTTTTTCCCCAGCACGGAGGGGTTTTCCCTTTGCATGTCATGGTCAGGCGTAGCCAGGGCTGCCCTCTTCCAACACCAGTGGCTTCTTTTGCCACCCTGAGTTTGTGCACAAGTCCCAGGTGCTGGCGAGAGGGCAGTGGTCACCCTGTGTGCCACTGATGCAGCCCCTGCACACCCAGGGATGCTGGGGCCAGGCTGTGGGAGCAGCAGCATCCCCCTGCTGAACTCCATCTGTATTCCATAGGAACACCGTCATACAGCCCCCCAGAATGGAACCACTATGGCTGGTACCACGGCGAGGCAGCAACGATCTGGTCCTTGGGCATCCTGCTGCACCAGATGGTCTGCGGGGAGCACCCTTTCAGGAGGGGCTGGAACATCTGCTGGGGCCAGCTCTCACTGCCACAAGGGCTCTCTCAAGGTGGATCCTCTTCTCTGGGCATGGGGGGAATACCAGTGCTGGGAGCCAGCAGCGGGCTCGTGAGCATCCCGCTCTGGCAGCTGCTGAGGAGGTGGCACATGTCCTGCTCTCCTCCAGAACAGGGAATTGATGGGAAAGTTGAGGCCCAGCTCTGAGCGCATCCAGAATGGCCTGGGCATGGGAATAGTGGGGCAAAGCAGACAGGAGCCTTCTCCAGCTGAGCGGCAGTTTCTGCTTTCTCTCCCCAGAGTGCAAAGATCTGATCAGGTGGTGTTTAGCCGTGCACTTCTTGGACAGACCCACATTAGAAGATCTGTTCTGTGATCCTTGGGTGCAGGATATTCCTCTGCCATAGAAGAAGGGAGAGAGTCCCAGGCACACTTTGATCCAGGGCCCTGGTAAGTTCCAGCTCCACACACACCTTGGCAATCAGAAGCAAAGGAACCCAGAACCTTTTTGTGCTGCCTGTGTCACTGCCCAGGGGTCATGGGATGGGAACATGCAGCCCTTGTGCTGGAGCTGAGCTGCCCTGCCCAGCACTGGTGGCCACCATCCAAGCTGGTTTTGCTTGTCCTGGTTCCCTGACAGCTGGGGCCCTGGGCAGAGCCCTGAGAGCCTGGTCTCACCGCAGGGAAGGAGAAGGAGCCCCTGGAGAAGCTGTACCAGGTGGGGATGTTGCTGCTGCTACTGCTGGAGACAGCAAGGATGACATCAAGGATGACAAGCTCTTCCTCAGCCTGGCCACCGGTGGTTGAAGGTGATGGACTTTGATTCTGGCACCTTCTTAACAAAGCCAAAGTCCACAGGGAATTTGCAGATGAGTCCAGAGCTGGGGAAATGCTCCCAGATTTGGGCATTGCCCAACCTGGCAGGGAAGCAAAGGTTCCCCCTTTGCTGGGGCAGATGCAACTCATTCTTCAGTCGGCTGCCCAGCTGCTTTTTGGGAGGGCTGGGGGGATAGGCTGGGGTGGGTACAAAATGGGAGTGGGCTCCTGGCCCTGCCAACAGCCCCCAGCACCCACCGTGGCCTGGGCTGGGGCTGGGGCAGCCAGCCTGACACAAACAAACCCCATGGTGGGAGCAGAGGTGGGACTCCAGAAGCTGTGCCCAGCTGCTTTGCTGTGCAGGAAAGGAAGGGCTTGGGCTGCTCCACTGCCCTTGTTTGCTTTGGGATCCCCGTGATTTTGGGGGGCAGTGCAGGGGGGAAGAGAGAAAGTGTGGGCTTCCCTCACCCATGGCTGGGTTTTTCCCTAGCATGTAGGGGTTGGGCCTTCCTCAAGGCCCTGACAGAGATAAGAGTTTTTCCCTTTTTTCTTGTTTTCCATTTTTGTCTCCAATCTTTTTTCAATAATGTGTTGTTTGTTTTTCCAGAGGAAGCATACTGGGTGGTCCAACGTGGATGGGGAAGTGCTTGGGAGCAGCTGTGGCGTGGATGGGCTGTGCCCTTGGAGAAGGCTGAGGACATGGTTTGGGAGCAGCTTTTCTTCCAGCCGTGGATGGCGTGAGGTGGGTCCCTGTCTGCTTGGCAGGGTGGGATCAGAGCTTTTGGGAGATGGCAGCGAGCACAGGAGCATCCTGCTCTGGGCAGCTGCTGAGGGCTGGATGTGCCGTGGCTGGCTGCAGGCTGGGCACATGTCCTGCCCTCCTGCTCTGTTCCCAAAGGCAGCAGGGATGGGCAGCTCTGGGCACAGCTCTGGGCACAGCCAGCATGGCCTGGGCACCGCAGGCCTTGGCACAAGGGGACAGGAGCCCTCAGCTGACTGGCAGTTTCTGCTTTCTCTCCTTGCAGCCGGGCTCTGCGGGTGCTGAGGCTGCTCTGGGCTCTGCCAGGGCTCTGCTGGGCTCAGCCCTGGGCCCAGCTGGGCTGGCTCTGCCCTCTCATTGCTCTGACAGCTTTGCATCAGACGGGCCCGTTCAGAGCACAGCGCCTGAGCTTTCTGCTTTGGCAGGTGAGTGAGACTCTCCTGCAGGCCCAGAGATTGCAGCTGGGGACACGCATATAATTGGCAAGGACCCAGACTCTCCACAGTCCCATCTAAACGCCTGGGTCTCCACAGGGTGTTTTGTCTGTCCCATTCTTCCTTCTTTATTGGTTGGAATTGTGCAATTGCATTTTCTTCCTCCTCTAGAAGTGCCAGGAGTGGGCCGAGGCTGGCGAGTGGGCCGTGTTCCTGAGGCAGTGCAGGCTGGAGCTGATGGATGGAGAATTGCCCTTCTGCACTTCCCAACCAGAGCAAAAAGCTGTAAGTGGGATTTGGTGTCTTTAAGAATTTTCGGACAGTTTCAAAGGGAATGTGCAGCTCATTACGAGGCTGAGGAGGAAGGTCATCTTCTAAAGGATTTGGCGATTGACAGTTTCTTTTCCCAGTCTTGCTTGGAGCTGGAAGGGCACAAAACAATTTCCTCTTGCTTTGAGCACAATTTCAAATACCAATGTTGGAAACAAAGCCCAAAATGTTCTAAAAGGCTGCTGAGGTCAGTAGGATGGACACATGCCATCAGCACATTTACAATTTAAATAACTGAGTTCTCGTTTTTAACGATCATTTACCTCTTAATGCAAAGTTACACAAGTTTTTTCACTAACACTTGATTTTTGCTTTTATCTTTCACATTTTATATATTTTTTTCTTTTTTCTTTTTTTTCTCTTTAAATAGAAAGAGCTCTAATATGTCTGGCACGGCAGCGCTCAGTGGTGGAGTCACTTCAAACAATGCACGGTAGTCCACAGTCAATCTCCATTCCCCTTCAGATTTACGCACAGGCCAAATGGGGCTGTTGAAGGGTGAGTGGGTCTTGCTGACCACCCCTTGGCTCTCCAGCTCTCGGATCATCTTATGGATGGGGATCACAGCATCTCGAGTGGTTCTATACTGCCGTTGATGCACTGTGGAAGTGGCAATTGGCACCTGTTGCTCTTCTCCCTTCAGAAGTCCTACTGCAGATGGATTCTCGGACAGTCCAGGCAAAGTGTTCAATTGCTGGATGCCCTCTGTCACTACAGCTGCTATCCCAAATGCCCACCTGAGTCCTTTTGGGTCCTTGAAATACCCACTTCAAAGGTAATCTATGCCCAAAATACATGGGGCCTCGGGGCCAGTCACAATAGGGTGTTTTTTCCACTCATTTCCCGTCAGGCTCTCATCCGCTTCCACCAAAGTGAAATCCTGGGATCCCCCTGTCACGCCGGCAATAGAAACAGATTCTGTCCCCACGTCTTGATGGGATTAATGTACATTGCACACCAGTGTCAACCAAAGCTTTATACTCCAGTGGCTCCAATGTGCCAGGCCAAAGAATCCACACAGACCAGAAAACACGATTTTCCCTAGCCTCTACCTGGCTAGAGGCAGGGCCCCTCTAAGCCTGGTCATGCTTCTTTCCCTGGGCATATGTCTTAGATGTTCCTTCAAGGGGATTGGACATGTCATCATCGTCATTGTATCTGGCAGTTCGGCTATGGGCAACTGGAGCTGCTTCCCTTTTGGTGGAGCTCCCTCTCTGAGTCCTGCCTTCCTTCAATTCACATACCCGTCGTGCCAGAGCAGCAGTAGATTTCCCATCCCATCTCCTCATGTTTTCTCCACTATCACGCAGGAAGAACCACAGCTCAGCTCGTGGGGTGTACCTTCTCTCTCCATCTGGGGAATGTCTGTGTTGGGCACTAGGATCTCTGATCTGTACTGCTGAGATTTGGAGAAGGTCTTCCTTAATCTCCTCTCTGAGCTTCTTGTGATTCTCCTCGATCTTATCCTCTAACTTCTGCAGACGTGTTTCCACTGCTGCGATTCTGGCATGCAGAATTGGGCCATGCACAGTGTCTGCATATGCTTGGAGCTTCTTCGCCATATCCAGCACGGTCTCATCCCTCTCATCCCGCTTCATTATGGCTAAGGCAGAAGCATATTCACATGGCCCGAGTCGTACAAGTTTCCGCCACATCACAGACGTGCATGGTACCAAGTCTGGGTTCCTAGTTGTTACGTCATCTGAGAAGATAATCTCTGCCACTGCCATTTCCCTCAAGCGTTGGATCCCTTGCTCTATGGTCTTCCACTGGGTCTGCTGCATCCAAAGATCATCTGCACACAGGTATCTTTGTGCAACACTGTCCAAGACCCGTGCCCAGAGGCTGTGAGGATTAACCCCCCTCATCATTCCTTGGTCGATGACAGGATCATGTGACAGGGATCCCAAATGCCTGGCTTCAGTGTTGTTCAGAATTGTGGCCTCACCTGCAGCATCCCAGAGATGGACTAACCAACTAATTATGGATTCATCAGGTCGCCGGGTGTAATCCTTCCTTAGGCCATGGAGGTCCTTCAGGGAAAAGGACTCCATATTGGCTTCTGATCTGGCACCTGCTGCTTTGACTTCTGATTTTACATCAGGAGGTGCTGAGGGTCCTTCTCCTGCATCATCATCATCATCATCATCCACTGGCCGATTGGTCTTGCCTGTGCATTTTCCACTTCTGGTGCTAGTAGCAACAGCCATTGGTTTAGCTGCTGGCTTAGGCTCACTATCTAGCTCGGCTGCTGGCTTTGAGCCTGGGGTGTTGGCTGCAGCCTGAGTGACCGGGATAGCTGCTGATTTATCTCCCTGCCCCCCTGCCTCTGTCTGCTGCCCAACCGTATCTAGCAACGCGCCATAAGCATATGCCAAGGCTCAGCTCACTGCAATGATCTTTTTTTCCTTAGGGTCATCCTGGTACTTCTCTTTCAGATATTTCCCCACCTCAGCTGGGTTCTGAATTTGTTCATGGGGAAAGTCCCAGACTATAGGGTCAGAGAATTCCTTCAGGATTTGGCCCATATTCTCCCATTTCCCACATCACTTAGGAGTTTCCACACCTGGGTCTATTCCTGAGTCAGGGATCTCATCAGCCCGTCTAGAAATCTCAGCCCTCATTCTAGAGAAGCAGCAGACTGGGAGAGGAAGCTTACCAGATTGAATACCAGAAAGATGGTCTCTTTAACATTCAGGGGAAACTGAACATTCTCCAACAGTGATGTAACAGATTCAGAGGAGAAGAAGGAAAGCAAAGACTGAAAAGCCTCACCCCCTGCTCCTCCTCTAACAAACTGGATGCATAACCATAACCACGAACCATTCATACCTGGAGCAGGCCCCAGCATGTTTATAAACTTCTTACAAGCTATTACCACCAAGCCCAGCAGGATAGCTATTCTGGTCAGTGCCCCTCTGCTGTAAAAGCTACATATTAGGGACAATACAAGAGCTATTTCTGGATAAGAAAATAAACCGAGGGACCATAGAGGTATTAAAACCTTAAAAAACCATAGGGACCAGAATTGCATGCAAGCCTTCACCCCAAGAGACATTATGAATTCAAAAAGCATGGCTGTTAACTGCTTTATACTGACACAGAATAATGGCAACCAAAATGCACTCGAAACAGGGCTTTTCCACTCTCTCTCGAGCCCCACGTGTTGGGCACCAAGTTTTGTCCTGGTTTAGGGCAAGTTTGGGAGAAAACCTCCAAAGGGGGCCCCTCCAGAAAGCAAACCCACAAGGCCCCTCCCCCCAACCAGTTCAGGAAGGATTCCTGGGAGAGAAGTGGAAAGAACCCGTTTATTTGACAAGCACAGCACCCCCAGCACACAAAATGAACAATACCAGATGACACCACTCTTTCACCGCTCTGAAAAAGATGACAAATTCAGAAAGTCTCTCTTGGGGTGGTCGCTCTGTAATCAGTCCCTCCGGCGCTGGGGCAGCTGCTGCAGCCACAAGGTGCAAACTCTTGGTGTTTCCCAGTCCCAGTCTGGAGCAGGTTCGAGTAGTTCCAAAAAAGGTAAAGGAAAAACAGTCCAGGGAAAAATTTGAACTGCTTAGCTAAACTAACTAATGAGCAGAAGCAGAAAGCAAGAGCAAAGCAGGAGCAAAGCAGAAGCAAGAGTGAGAGCAAAGCAAAAAGCCAAGCAAAAAGCAAAAGCTGCACTATGTACTGCCCCGTCTCTGCGTCCTACCGGCTGTGGGGGAGCGCCTGATAAGAAACCAGAGCCAGTCTTGAAGGCACAGAACATAATATCCAGCAGAAACAGCACACACGAGTGGGGATACCAGCATCACAACGTCACCCAAGGACACAGCCCAAACCCATCCTGAGAAAAACCCCAAAATCACCCCAAAAATACCCCAAATCCAGCCTGAAAAGCCTCCCAAAAAACACCCCAAAATCACTACAAAAACAGCCAAATCACCCCAAAACCATCCCATAAACACCCCAAAAACATCACAAAAACATCCTGAAAATCACCCAAATAATCACCCCAAAAGCACTAAAGAACTGACCCCACTGGCCCCAAAAATGACCCCAAAACTTCCCCAAATCCCCCCCAGGACCCCCAAATGCCCCTCCAAACTCCCCCCAAATCCGTCCAAAACTTCCCAATCCTTCCGCTGGACCCCCCACAAATTCCTCTCAAAATGCCCTAAAATCCCCCAAAATCCTCCAAACCCACCTGAGAACATCTCCCCGTGGCAGGTGCAGCCCCTGGCCTGTGCTGGCTCCAGCAGAGCCCCTAGACCCAAATTACCCCCAAAATCTCCCAAAACCCCCCCAACACTGTCCCAGACACCCGAAAACACCCCAGGAGTCCCCAAAATCCCCCCCAAATCCTCCCCCAAATCCCCTCAAATCCTCCCCCAAACCCCCCCAAAATGCCCTAAAATCCCCCCAAACCCCCCCAGAATTCCTCCCAAATCCTCCCTCAACCCTCCCAAAAATGCCCTAAAATCCCCCCCAAATCCTCTCCAAATCCCCCCCCATCCTCCCCAAATTCTCCCCCAATTCCCCGCATGACCCTCCAAATTTCCCCCAAATCCCTCCAGGACCCTCCAAAATTCCCCCCAAATCCTCCCCCAAACCCATCCAGGATGCTCCAAATCTTCCAAAATCCGCCCCAAAATTCCCCCAAATCCCCCCCAGGACCACCCCAAAATGCCCTAACCCCCCCCCCACAACCCCCCAAAACCCCCCAAACCCACCTGAGAACATCTCCCTGTGGCGGGTGCAGCCCTGGCCCGCGCTGGCTCCAGCAGAGCCCCCAGACCCAATTGGGGCCAGGGGGTCCCAGCAGCGCCCCCGCCATGGCCAGGGCCACCAGAGCACACCTGGGTTTGGGGTGTTTTGGAGATTTTTGGGGGGTTTTGGGAGGTTTAGGGTTACTTGGGGGGTGTTTTTGGGGGTATTTGAGGGGATTTGTTTTTTTTTTTCGGGGGGGTTGGGGGTATTTGAGGGGTTTTGGGTTTTTTTTGGGGGGTGGTTTTGGGAGGATTTGGGAAATTTTAGGTGGATTGCGGGGGGGATTTTGGGGGTGGGTTTGGGGGCATTTTGGGGGTTTTGGGAGGATTTGGGGGGATTTGGGGATTTTTTGGGGATTTTTGGGGCGATTTGGGGTTTTAGGGGACATTTGGGGCTTTTTTGGGGTGTGGCTTTGGAGGACATTTGGGGTCTTTTGGGAGGATTTTAGGTTTTGAGGGGATTTTGGGGGGGTTAGGGGGATTTTAGGTCTGGTTTTGGGGGGATTTTGGGGGGTCTGGAGAGTTTTGGGAGGATTTGGGGCGGTTTGAAGAGATTTTTGGGGGGTTTGGGGGAGATTTAGGGCATTTTTGGTGGGGTTTTGGGGGGATATTGGAGTTTTTGTGGGGGAATTTGGGGAGTTCTGGGGGTATTTGGGGGGTTTGGGGATATGTTGGGTTTTGGGAGGATTTGGGGGGGTTTTAGGGATGGTTTGGGGGGATTTGGGGAGAATTTGTTGGGGTTTGGGAGGATTTGGGGGATTTAGGGGTAATTTTGGGGGAATTTTTGGGGGGGTGGATTGGGGGGATTTTTGGGGAGTTATGGAGGGATTTTGGGAGCATTTGGGGGTTTTGGGTGTGGCTTTAGGAAATTTGGGAGGACTTTGGGGGGTATTTGTTGGGTTTTGGGGGGATTTGAGTTTTTTGGGGTGGTAATGGGGGGATTTTGGGTTTTGGAAGGATTTGGGGGCTTTTAGGGACAGTTTTGGGGGGCTTTGGGGGATTTTGGGGGATTTGGGGGCTTTTGGGGCAGTTTTGGGGGGATTCTGGGTGAGGTTTGAGGTGTTTCTGGGAGGTTTTTAGGGGTTTTTGGGGGAATTTGGGGGTGATTTTGGGGGGATTTGAGTGGATTTTTGAGAGATTTGGAGGGATTTTGGGGGGCTTTGGGGGCATTTTGGGGGGTTTGGAGAGGATTTGGGGGGTTTTTTGGAAACTTACTGCGGCCCGTCCTGGATCAGGGTTGGAACCGAGCGGTGGAACAGGAGCGGGGCGGGGAAGGCGGGAGTTGCTGAGGGAACCGCGCAGTGATTGGTTGGTTCGGTGTAGGGCACGGTGATTGACAGGAGAGCCACGGGAGAGGCGGGAGTTGCTGAGGGAATACGGGCCGTGATTGGATGGTTTGGAGCGGGCTGTGTTGTGATTGGTTAATTTGGGAGATGAAGCGCGGCGATTGGATGGTTTGGGGCGGGGCGCATTGCTATTGTTGGGGAAAAGTCTGGGATTTTTAGAGGAACGTTCCTGGTTTTGGGGAGGAAAATTCACGGATTTTTTAGGAAAAATTCCCGTTTCTTGGAGTGGGCACATTCCTGTTTTTTTTGGGGAATCATCCCGGGTTTTTTGAGAGAACCTTCACGGATTTTTTGACTCCAAATAAACCTCAAATAACCCAAAAGAAACCCCAAGTAATACCTAAAAACCCAAACAAACCCGAATAATCCTTAAATGAACCGTAAATAAACCCAAACGAACCCAAATAATCTCTAAATAAACTCCAAATAAACCAGAATATTCTCCAAACAAACCCAAAACACCCCCAAACACCCAAAGTACACCTAAATAAACACCAAATAAATCCAAATAAACCCTAAGGAACCCCAAAAAAACAAAAGTAAACCCAAATAATCTCAAATAAAACCCCCAAAACCCCCAAATGCATCTAAAATAAATTCCAAATAACCCCCAAATAATCCCTAAATGAACCCAAAAAAACCCCCAATAACCCGTTCCTCCCGTCCCCACCCCAAAACAGACCTTGGCCAATCAGAGCGCGAAGCGCTGACGATGACACAATTGTTGGGCAGAAACTAGGAGCACTGGCCCCGCTCAGCGATTTTCAGTCAATCAGCTCCCGAGGCGACTCTGACTCATCAATTGCCAGGCGGAGCCCAGTGCCACAGAGCACTGACCAATCAGAGACAGCGAGGGGTAATTTCCAGCTAATCAGAGCATTTATTGCTGATGACTCATCAGTTGCCAGCAGCAGAATTTGTAGGGGGGTGTGACCCTGGGGATGGGGAGGGGACCCCAAATTAAACCAAAGCTGGGTCGGCAGGCCAGAAAGGAGAAGGAGGGGCCTGGAAACCCCAAAACCAAACACAGGGAGGGGATTGGGGAACGATGGGGAAGGGGCAGGAGAGGGCAGGAAAGAGGGGTTGGGACCCCCAAACTGAGTTGGGAATGAGGATGGGACCACCAAAATTGAGGTGGGAAGGGGGATGGGACCCCAAAATTGAGTGAAAGGGGGGTAGGACCCCCAAAATTGAGTTGGGAGGGGGATGGGACCCCAAAATTGAGCTGGGAGAGGGGTGGGACCACCAAACAGGAAGAAGCCAATTTTGTTCCTGCAATATATATAGTGATTTATTGACATGCAACAGAGTCTATGAATATGCAAAAGGCTGATGTAAGAGGAGACAAGGACCATGCAGCAAAGTTTATTATGGCCACCAAGACACACCCCCATTGTCTTTGGGGACACTCCTTAATTAATCTGGTCTGAATTACATCAGCCTGTTGCATATTCATAGACTCTCATGAAAATCCATAAATTAATTTACATATTTCAGGGATTATTTTACATGGCCCCTCCTTGGGGGTGTCTCCCCATTTCAGGGGCCTCCCATGGAAAGGAAAATGTAAACCCCACTCCCTGTGAATACTACTACTACTACTAAAAAAATGATAACAACAAAATTTATAATAATAATAATAAATTTTGAAATTAAGGGGCTCACAGGCAAAGATATGGGAGTAGAAATTCCAGTTCTTTATTAGAAAAAATTGAAAATACAAATGCAATAGTACAAATTTAAAAGAAAACAGTGACAGAGTCAGAATCCTCTGGGAATCCAGAGGGAAAAGGGCTGATCCTCTGGGAATCCAGTGGGAAAAGGCTGCTTCTGGGGTTCCAAACCTGAGATTCTACCTAGGTAGCAATGCCTGGCTTCTTCCCCTGGGCGGAGCATCTCCCAGTGGGATGATGTCATTTTATCAGCCATGCAGTGAAACTCAATGGCCCATTAACAGCAGATAATTAATAATTATTGACCCATTAACAGAAGATATGTCCTGCAAGAAGGGTTGGCTGTGAAAGAGATAAACTGCCCAATGCACAGAAGATAACTGCCCCACCTCTGACAGATGGCAAACACAACACACACTTATCTTGAAGTCCAGGACCTGTCCTCACTGGCTGCCCCCATTCTCCAGAGTTCATGGTGCCCAGGGAGGCTGCAGCTGCCAGTGCTGGGAACAAACGAGATGGGTCCTGGTTTCGGAGAGCTCCAGAATCCATTTCTGACCCCAAAAAGACAGGGCAAAGGCAGGGCCATGGGGTTTTAATAGGGCATCCCAGGGCTGGAGTTGGGGTTTGGGTCAGGGGAGGAGTTCTTAGAAACACTAGAAGGGTGACATCAAATTCCTGCCTCTTAGCAACAGGGGCACTACACACAGAATGTGTCCCCAAATGGTAAATTCTGCATCAACTACCAGTGAAATGGTGGGACTTCAGATATATTTGATCAATTTCCTTCATTTAAACCTGTTTGGGCTTTTTTTAAGGGATGAAGATGGAGCAGAGGAAAAATAACACCAAACCAAAAGGAGAAGGAGCCAGGAGTGTTCCCAGCAAGGATCACAGGGAATGTGGGTCACCAGGGCTCTACCCAATGAGGGATCTCCAGTGGGGGATGGAGCTGGAGCAGCGCACAAGCTCCTCCCGCACTCGGAGCACTCGCAGGGCTTCCCTTACCGGTGCCTGCGTTGGTGTCGGGTCAAGGTAGAGCTGTGTGAGAAGCTCTTCCCACACTCCTCACACTCATAGGGCCTCTCCCCAGTGTGGATGCGCCGGTGGTTGATGAGGGTGGAGTTGTGCTTGAATCCCTTCCCGCAGTCAGGGCACTGGAAGGGCCTCTCCTCTCTGTGAATTGGATAGTGCAGGAGGAGATGGGAGCTGATCCGAAACCTCTTCCTGCATTTATCACACTCATAGGGCCTCTCCCCAGTGTGGATCTTTTGGTGGCGCGTCAGGGTGGAATGATGGCTGAAGCTTTCCCCACACTCCACACACTCGTAGGGCCTCTCCCCAGTGTGGGTCCTCTGATGCAGGATCAGGGTGGAGCTCCGGCTGAAGCTCTTCCCACATTCCCCACACTCGTGGGGCCTCTCCCCAGTGTGGATGCGTCGGTGCGTGACAAGATGGGCATTCTGCCTGAAGCCCTGCCCGCAGTCGGGGCAGCGGAAGGGCCTCTCCTCTGTGTGAGTGTGCTGGTGCTTGAGGAGATCAGAGCTGGTGTAAAACCTCTTCCTGCACTGATCACACTCGTAGGGCCGTTCCCCAGTGTGGGTCCTCTGGTGCCTGATCAGGTGGGAGCTCCTCCTGAAGCTCTTCCCACACTCCCCACACTCGTAGGGCCGTTCCCCAGTGTGGGTCCTCTGGTGATTGATCAGGTGGGAGCTCCTCCTGAAGCTCTTCCCACACTCCCCACACTCGTAGGGCCGTTCCCCAGTGTGGGTCCTCTGGTGCAGGATCAGGTTGGAGCTCCTCCTGAAGCTCTTCCCACACTCCCCACACGTGTTGGGCTTCTCCCCACCATGGAGCTGCTCATGCAGCACCAGCTCCGAGCTCTGGCCGCCTTCCCGGCCCAGGCTGGCTCTTTCCCCCTCAGATCCCCGCCATCTGCGTTTGCAGCCCCTCCTCGTGCGGGATCTCCGGGGCTTTTCCTCCCCGTTGGGTTCCTGCACCGTGGAGCTGCTCAAAACGGCCTCTTCCACCAGGTTCTGACACGGGGATTTGTCCTCCCTGCTCTCCATGCTCAGCTCCTGCTCTGGGGGAGGATGGACAAGGACAGGATGGGATTTGCCTCTGTGCCACAGGAAAAGGGGAGAAGATCCCCGCAGGGCTGTCCTGCAGCCGGGGGCTGCGCTGGGCTGGGAAATGGAGCAGGACAGAGGGGGAAAGGGGCACTGACTTCCTCCTCACCTGCCTGCATGTCTTGGGGCATCCTCCTCTTCCTCGCAGCATCCATGGGGTTGGGAATGGGAAATCCTGGTTTGGGGAAAACAAGGGATGAGCTGTTTGTAGGAGCGTCGGGGGTAGGACAGCTGGGACGGACGGAGACGAGAGATCTCTACAGCCAGGTTGTGGAACTTGGGGTTCATTGCAAAGGGCCTGGGTGCAGGGGCCCTGCTGGGAGCTGCCAGCCACAGCTCAGAGCAGGCCCGAGAGAAGAGTGGGAGAGAGGATGAGAGGGTAAGATAGGAAGAGGGTAAGAGTGTTAAGAGAGTAAGGTTCCAGTCACAATACAATAAATCTTCTCCTGTGTTGAATACTCTATTTCTCACTCACCAATCCAGTGCAAGATACAAATTCTATAGCATTTACATACAGCCTATAAGAACCATTACATCACCATACCATGTTACATTTTAAAGCCTAAAAACTCCTCTTTGGACCCCTTCTGCTGAGGTAGCAGGGTCTGCTCTGACCCTTGGACCTGTCTGCAAGCAGAGGGAATTGTTTCATCACAAGGGGATTACCTTCAGTCGGGCCACACCATTGTTTTCCAGCTGTTCAGTAAATAAGGTATCTCAAAGCTTGCTTTCATTTCAATCTTGCTAATACTTCCTACATTCTCAAAATCTTTTGCCAGACAATCATATTTGTAAGGCTGTCCTGTTTCATCTTGCCCCACACACGTTGAGTTTGAAGGTCCCACTGCCCGAGTCTGTCTCTACAAGTCACCAGCCACCCGGCCTCCAGAAAAACTCCCAAACACCAAGATTCAGCCCTGAAAAAGCCTCCCAAGAGTTCCCGTCCCTGGTCCCTCCCCTCTGGGGTTCAGGGTTCCTCCCGTCCCAGCTGCCGGGATCACGCTTGGATTGGGGGTCCCCCTTCTCCTCGGTGCCCGCCCTCCCCAGGCTGCTGGCAGTCCCAGCAATCCCAAAAGCTCCCCCCTCTTCGCTCTCCCCATTTCGGGATGCCGGGGCTGTTTGGGCTCCTGGGTCCCTTCTCCCCTCACTCTCTGCTCTGGGCTGCAGGGGCTCCAAGGAGTTCCCCCTGCCCCTCTCCAGCTCTTGAGGGTCGCGCCAATGGCGGCACTCCCCCCTCTCTGGGCTCCCCACTCTGGGCTCCTGGGGGACACAGGGCTCTGCTCCTCCAGGCTGCCTCTGCCGGCAGCCACCACCGGCTATCCCTGATGTCCCCCCAAGGGGCCTTTTCCGCTCAGCCTTGGATTCTTCATTCTCCAAACATCCCCCCAAAAAACCCAACCCAGGCACCCCCCCCGAGATATCAGGGCCGAGCTCCCCCGCCCCGCTCACCTGCGCGATGGGGGGGCGATGATCCCACAGGTGGGGGCTGCGAATTCAGGCAGGGCTCGAGCACGCGGTTCCGCCTGCTCAGCCTTGATCCGCCTTTGTCCTTCCTCTTCCTTCCGCTCCTCCCCTTCCACCCCCCACTCCTCATCCTCCTCTGCTGTCTTATCCCCACCTCCTTCTCCCCCTCCATCCCTCCCCTTCCCTCCCTCCTCCTCCTCCCCCAGCAGCAGCGACACCCTCGGTGCCCCGTTCCCGCAGCCCTCGCAGCCCGCAGCAGGAGCGGGGATGGAGCCGGGACAGGTCGGGATGGGCAGCGCGGGGCTCTCGGCTGCTCCCAGCCACTGCGGGCGGGGGGAACCCGGCCCGGGCCAAAGGAGAGGCAAACTGGGAAAACTGGGGGCTGCACATCCAAACTGGGCCTTGCTGGGGACCCTGCCAGGGCACTGCCAGCCCTTGGGGCTCCTCTTGGCATCTCCAGGAGGGAGGAACGCACACAGGGCTGGGGGATCCCAGCAGTGGCAGCGCTGCCAGGGACTGGGCTGGACTGGGATGGTACTGGGAGTGACTGGAGCTGTACTGGGTTTGTATGGACATCATACTGGGAGTGACTGGGACTGTGCTGGGTTTGTACTGATATAATACTGGGATCATCCTGCCACGGCAGATTGTGATCATACTGATGGAGACCTGGGATCACACTGGGAGTGAGCAGGAGCCTGTGGGGAGCAAATGAGACCATGTTGGGGCAAATGGGATGTACTGGGAGTAACTGGGATGGTGCTGAGGGTGATTGGGAGCAGCTGTGAGGAACTGGGATCATGCTAGGAGCAACTGGGAGTGACTGGGAGTGACTGGGTGCATGCTGGGGGCCATTGGAAACTGCTGGGCTTATCCTGGGATGAACAGGGATCATGCTGGAGGTGACTGGGATCATACTGGCAGCGAGTGCCACCAAACTGAGGGTGACTGGGAATGCTTGGGAGCAAATGGGAACATATTCGGGATACTGGGAGTGACTGGGAACATGCTGGAAGGAACTGGGGAACACTGGGAGATACTGGGAGTGACTGGAACAAAAGTGAGGGTGAAAGAGAGCAGCTGGAACCATGTGGAGCACAGCTGGTTCATACCAGTGGGCTGGTGGAGTTTGCTGGGAGTTTAGGGCAATTATTGGGGTTTTTGGAGAGAATCACTGAGTTTGGGTGGTGTTGGGGATTTTGGGAGGTTTGTGGATTTTGGTAGGTTTGGACTTTGGGGGATTCTATTGGCCTTGTGGGGGGGTGTTTTGAGATTTATTGAAATCTTTTAAGGTTTTTTTGTACTTTTGGGGCTTTTACTAGGATTTTGTGAGGGTTTTGTGAGATTCTCTGGAATTTTGAGGGGGTTTATTTGGATTATTGGGGGATTTGGGGGGGTTTATTGGAATTGTGGAGGCATTTAGTGGGATTCTTTGGAGGTTCAGGTTTTTTAAAGAATTTTTTGGAGTTTTTTGTTAGGATTTTGGGAGGTTTTTGTGGGGTTTTTTGGGTGTTGCCAAGATTTCTTTGGGTCTCGGGGTGGATTTTGTGGGACTTTTTATGGTTTTGCGGACATTTTTGCAGGGATTTGTGGGGTTTAATTAGGATTTTGGGGATTTGTTGAAATTTCAATGGATTTTGTGGGCGTTTATCAGGATTCTAGGGTGTTCTAACAGAACTTTGTGAGAGTTAATTGGGATGTCGTGGGTTTTATAGGGACTTTTGGGGATTTTAAGGAGATTTTGGTGCCTCTCAGCCCTTCCCAACATCCGGGGATAACTGCAAAGCCCCCCCAAAATGCCACTAGAAACCTCCAAAATCTCCAAAAAATCCTCAAAAAACCCTCTGAACACCCGCAAATCCCACAAAATACCAGTGGAACCCACCAAAAGTTAAAAACACTCTCGAAAATTTCAATAAATCCTCCCCAAGAAACCCTCCACAACTACAGTAAAATTCCCCAAAATCCAAAACCCCACAAATCCACAAAACCCCCCCAAATCACGTAACATCCCCCCCCAAAACCCAGTAATTCTCCCCAAAAACCCCCACCAAATCCCCAAAACCCCTGCTAAAATCCCCCAAAAAAGCCCCCAAAATCCCCCCAGACTCACTGGGGCCGTCCTGGATCAGGGGGCACCGGCCGGTGGAACAGGAGCCACTTCAGGGGGCCCTCGGAGCTTTTTGGGGATGGGGCACCATGGGAGACCACCCAAAAACCTGATGGGGGAACCCCTGCTGTGCCCCCTCCCCCTGAAACCCCCAGACCCCGGTTCAGGGTGAGCCTGAGACCCCCCGGGAGCCCCAAATCTCCCCCAGGTCCCCCACAGTCCACCAAGGTTGGCCCAGGACCACTCCAGACCCAAAAACACTCCCCAAGACCCCCAAAACCTCCCCAGGACCATCAGACTCCCCCCAGTTTTCCCCAAAATTCACCCCAGACCCACCTGAGACCCCCCCCAAATCCATCAGACTGCCCCAAATCCCCCTCAGACCCCTTAATCCCCCCAGACTCCCCCAAATTCCCCCCAGACCCACCTCAGAACCTCCCAGATCCCCTCACAACCCCCCAGTTCCTCTCAAAATCCCCTCAGACCCTCCCAGTTCCCCTCAGATCTCCCTAAACCCACCTGAGAAAGCTCCAGACCATCTCAAGCTTCCCCCAAAGTTCCCTAAAGCCCCCTCACACCCACCAAAGCCCCTCACACGCCTTCGTTCCCCCCAAACCCACCGCACACCCCCCTATTTCCAGTCAATGCCCCCAACAATCCCCCCTTTCTCCTCAGACCCGCCCCAAACCCCCCCAGTTTCCCCCCGCCCCCACCTCAGCTTCTCCTCTGCCGCTTTCGCCTCACAATCACCCGCCGCCGCCGCGTGGGCGGGCTCCCAGCCAATAGCGACGCACCTCAACCCGATTCAACCAATGACCACGCTGCATGTCCCCAAAAAACCAATCACGGCGTGGTTCCTCTCAGTAACGCCCGCCTTCCCTGCGCGGCTCCGGCCAATCAGAGGCGAGCCCTGAGCGGCGCCCCGCTGCCACCGGGACCCGCTGGGCTGGGGACAGGTGCGGGAGGGGCCTGGGGGGGGATCGGGGGGGCGGGGGAGGGTCCTGGGGGGGCTTTGGGGAGGGGTCCGGGGCTTTGGGTGGGGTCTGGGGAGGGTCCTGGGGCATTGTGGGGGGACCAGGGGGTGCGGATGGGTCCTAAGAGGGGTCTCGGGGGGGGAACGAGGGCAGGTCTGGGGGGGTTTTGGGGAGGGGTCGTAGGAAGGTCTTGGGAGGGTCTGGGGGTGTTGGGATGGTCCTGGGGGAGTTTGGGGAGGGCTCTGGGGGGTCCTGAGGGTGTCCTGGGAGGGTTTTGGAGGTTTTGGGGAGGGGCTTTGGGGGGTCTGGAAGGATTTGGGGAGAGGTTCTGGGGGGGTCTGGGGAGGGGTTGGGGGAGCCTGAGTTGGGTTTGGGGAGGGGTCTGGAGGGTCCTGGGTGGGTCCTGGGTGGGGTCTTGGGAAGGGTCTGGGGGGGTCTCAGGGGACATCCTGGGCTGGGCCCGATTGGGGTCTGGGGGCTCTCAGGGGGTCCTGGGCCAACCCTGGGGGGCTCTGGGGGGTTTGGGGTTCCTGGAGGGGTCCTGGGCGAGATTTGGGGGTCCCGGGGGGTCCCAGGCCCACCCTGAACCGGGGTCGGGTGGTTTCAGGGGGAGGGGTCACAGCAGGGTGTCCCCCCCCTTACCGGTTTTTGGGAGATCTCCCATGGTGCCCCCTCCCCAAAAAGCTCCAAGGGCCCCCTGAAGTGGCTCCTGTTCCACCGGCCGGTGCCCCCTGATCCAGGACAGCCCCAGTGAGTCTGGGGGGATTTTGGGGGGCTTTTTTGGGAGGGTTTTGGGGATTTGGGGGTGGCTTTTTTGGGCTTTGGGGAATTTTATAGGGAGTTTAGCAGGAATTATTGGGGTTTTTGGAGACAATTACTGAGTTTTGGGGGTGTTGTGGATTTGGGGGGTTTTGGAATTTGGGGGATTTTATTGGGGTTTTGCGGGAGGTTGGTTGTTTTGGGGCATTTATTGAAGTTTTTGGGAGTATTTTTTAATTTGAGTGGGTTTCACTGGTATTTTGTGGGATTCTCTGGGGTTTTGGAAGATCTTATTGTAATTTTGGGGGGATTTTGGGGGACCTTGGGTGGTCTGAGGGGGCTTTGGGGTTGTCCCCAGTTGTGGGGAAGGGCTGAGAGGCACTAAAATCTCCTTCAAAGCCCAGAAAATCCCAATAAAACCCACAAAATCCCAATTAAATCTCACAGAATCACATTAGAACACCCTAGAATCCCAATCAAAGTCCACAAAATCTATTGAAATCCCAACAACCCCCCCAAAAATCCCAATTAAACCCTACCAATCCTCCCAAAAATATGCCCAAAACAACAAAAAGTCCTACAAAATCCCCCCAAGACCCAAAGAAATCTTGGCAGCATCCAAAAAAACCCCACAAACCCCCCACAAATCCCACCAAAGAACAAAAAAAAATCCCTCAAAATTCCTGGACCTGCAAAGAATCCTAATAATGCTCCCAAAAATCCAATAAAATTCCCCAAATACCCCAATAAAACCCCCAAAATTCTGGAGACTGTCACTGTCCTGGTTCAGGGCAAGTTTGGGAGAGAACCCCCCAAAGGGCTCCTCTAGGAAAGCAGATTCAGTCGCCCCTCCCCCAACCGGTCCGGGAGAAAATACCTCCTTGGAGAAAAGTGGAAAAACCTGTTCATTAAACAATAAAACTTAAACAATATTAAACAATGAAACTCTTACTGCTCCAAAAGAGATGACAAACACACCAAGTCCCCCCTGGGTTGCAGTTCAGCTCACTCAGTCTCTGCTCAGCCCCTCCAGTGCTGGAAATGCCGCGGCCCAGGCCCGGCCCGGGGGCCACAGGTGGAGCTGCCGGTGCTCTGCTGGTGTTCAGTCCAGAGCAGGTTTGAACAGGGCCACAGAAAAGGGAAAAACCACAGTCTAGAGAACTTCTTTGCCTCACCTAGCTAAACTAACTAAAAGCAAAGGAGAGCTCTGTCCCGCTGTCTATCTGCCGACAACACAGTCCAGGAGCAGGAATGTGGAGGAGTGAGTTGTGTCTGAAAACAAACTGCTGCTGCTTCTCTCTCTCCTTCACTCTCTGGAACAAGTCTTAAAGGTGCAAAACTTATTATTCAGCACAAACAGAACAAGACGACTGGGGATAAAAGCATCATATAGTCAACCTATAACACTGCTACACTCAGGGAGAACAGAGCAAGTTCTGTGAGGCAAAGTGGTGAGTGGAGAGTGAGGGGAGATGGTCTGTCATTCTGACCTGTTCAGAGTTTCTCTGGGATTTAACCTTTCTCAGGTGGAGGGTCATCACCTTCCAACCTTTCCCTTAAAAAGTGACCAGGTGCTGCTGAGAGCAGATGGATCCACCACAGCCCAGCTCCACATTTGTAGACAAGGACTCACGTTGCTCATTCCACCAACCCAGCAGCATTTTCAGTGTCACAACGCCTCTGCCTTTCCCTGTCAATCTTATAACTCTGAGATGCCCTAGGACAGATTTGTACCCTGGACTGAAGTTCCCAGCTTGGACTGAAATCTCAGGGAGACTTCCAGATGTTCCTATGATGGCATTGGATGAAGGGAGATGCAGCTCCTTCCCTGGCTGCACTGACAGCATTGCCCAGAGCCAGGCACTGGGGACAGCGTCACCCTGAGCCAGCTGTGCCCCCTGCCAGAGCCCCCAGGGCCGGGCAGCTGCTCCCAGCCCTGTGCCCTGCAGAGGGAACTGGGCCCGGGGCTGCAGAGCTGCCCCATGGCTCTGCTGCAGCTCTGCCTGCACAGGAGGGGCTGCACACCTTGGAGCCCCGGCCCTGAGGGCAGAGGCTTGGCTGGGGGCACAGGAGGGAGGGGGCTTGTTCAGAGGGAGGGGCTGCACTGGAGGGGATCCTGTGGACATCTCTGATCTCTCCCTGCCACAGCATTTCTGAGTTTGGTTTTCTCTCATTGCCTGATCTTCTCTCTTCCTGGAGATTTTCCTCCTGCAGGTGTTTCCCTGTGCCTGATCTCTCTGTGCCAGCACTCAGAGACCCCAAATCTCTGGGCACTCTCCTTGGCTTGACAGAACCCTCCCTGTTTGCAGGGCACTGGCTGGGGCAGGTTCTGTTTGCAGCTTGGAGAAAGGACAGCTCAGACTGAGTCTGATGGCTCCAGCAAATGTGATTCTTGGGCTGTCCATGGGCAGAGTGGCTGCTTTGGTGGGGCTTGACAGCTGGCCTGCAAGCAAAGCTGAGTTAATAGAAGAAATAACAATTGATGATTTTCGGTGTATCCATAGCAAGGAAGAAGACAAGGCCGTCAGCATGGAAACCAATTAGAAAAGATACATGAGAATTTTTGTAAGCTAGACTACGTGCCTAAGTGGATGTGTATACGTGCCTTATTAAATTTCTGTTAAACTTTTGCCAATTATATTGACGCTGATTGCTTTGCACCAATGAATAAGTTATTGTGATGTAGTTAATGACTTAAGATCACGCTTTGTTAAGGGTGTATAAACGGGAGAAGACGCAGAATAAAAACTTTTTTTCTTCCTGGACTTTGGTCACGTGTGTATGTCACGTCCGGCCTAACGGTGACATTTGGTGCTACCCTGACCTGATGGAACTGCCGGGCGAGGGGCAGTGAGCACAGAGCCCAGCGAAGCTGAGAGCAGCGGGGAGCAGCTGCCAGTCCAGACCTGATTCTGACACCTGGAAAAAAGGTGAGCTGCTGGGAACAATGGGAAATAATTTAACAAGTGAAGAACAGATTGTTTTATCTACATGGAAAACTTTCTTAAAAACAAAAGGAGTTAAAACAACGGACTATGCTCTGCATAGTATTTAAATATGGGCAAAGTCTCAAAATTTTAAGACTGATGTAACTACTGCTTTTAGTGTTAGAGCTTGGAAAGAAGTTGGAGAAAAACTCTGGAAGTAATTCAGAATGGGGATAAAGCAGCTGCAGATTTATCTCCTACTTGGAGGTTGCTTTATAACACCTTAAAGGAGTGGAAAGCAGAACAGGACAAGAAAGACCTGGAGGAGGAACTCGTAGCTGCTGGGGAGCAGCAAAGGGAAGAAGCTCAGCCTGAGTGTTCTGCTGGGATTTTTTCTGCAGAGACTGTTGCCGGGTCTGTTGCTACAGGAAAAGTTGGTAAGGCTTCTTCTTGTTTGTCTGCAAAAGGCTTCAAATCCACGTACCCCTCCCCCATAGAGCCACTAGCTGAACTTAATGTTAAATCTAACTCTGAGTCCTCGGCACAGTGGCCGGCTAAGATGACCTTAAAAAAGAAATAAATTGAGCCATCTGCTCCTTTGCTTGACTCTGACTCTGAACTGCATGAACACATGGAAATATTAACTCTTTCTCCTCCTTTGTTTTCTGATTCTGATAGTGACCATGAGGAAATTACAGGGATTAAAAGGTCTGTATTAATGCATACTTCTGTTTGCTGTAAAACTGGTAATAGAAATAAGCTTTGTAGAACTAGTAGTAGAAATAACCTTGGTAAAACTGGTAATAGAAATAAGCTTGGTGTTTCAAAAGCTCGGCCTTCTGATAATGTCACTGTAACTGTTCGTGATTCTTTTTGGTGCTGGGAATATGTTAAAAGGAAAGCAGTTGAGATAGGAGACTGGGATTTAGTGGAGAAAATAGGCACACCGAAGGGCTCGGGTGCTCTTGATATGGATGCTAATAGTGTTGCTACTAGTGTTGGTAATGGTAAAATGGCTTTTCCTGTGTTTAAAGCAGTTCCTAATTCAGGATGAAGTGATAGTCATGAGGTTTTTGCATGGAAGGTTGTGCAGGATCTTCAGTCTAAAGAAGCTAAATTTGGTATTAATTCTGCTGAAGTAATGCAATTAATTCGTATTGTTAATACAGATTTGCTGTCTCCTTATGATATTGTGCATTTGGCAACTGTTTTGTTTCAACCAGTGCAGTCTAAGGTATTTCAAGAAAATTGGAGGCAATTAGCCGAGCGAACAGCTTTAGATAAAATGAAACTACCTCAGCAGGACCCTCGTCATGCTGTAGGAGTTGATGTTTTGCTTGGTCAAGGGCCTGTTTCTAATCCAGATTTACAGGCATGGTGGGATCCCCTGGTTTTAACACAGGCTCAACAATTAGGTATGAACGCTATAAAACAATGGAAATGGCAGATCCAAAACAAAAATATGTCACTAAAAAACAAGGTCTTAAAGAACCTTTTCTGCCATTTGTAGAAAAAATTGCTGCAGCAATTGAAAAACAGGTAGAGGATGAAAAATTAAGGGAGATTCTATGTAGGCAATTAGCCACTGGCACAATGTGGGAACTGTTCCTCCTCACCTCCTCCCTCATCTCCTCTCTGAGTTCTTGGACTACAGCAGAGACATGAGCCTGCATTGGGCCAGTGATCATACTTTCATAATTTCTCAGCTTGTTGGCAACAGAGCCCACTGTCTCTCGGTAGATATCTGCATTAATTGTTGCAATGAAGGTGGTGTATTGAGATGGCCCCAGATTTGCCAGACTCCAACACATTTGCTCTGTGCACCTGACCTTGTCGGGGTCATTATCATGCTGTCCATCCCTCCCAAAGAGAACCTCCAATACTGACACTTCTCTCAGCTGTTGGATCCCTTCCACCCCCCTCAGAGGGTCTTCCAGCACATTCTATGGTGGTGCTTCTGCATTCCCTCCCTGTGGACAAACCTCCCTCTGGCACTCACTAAAAGCTGCTCCCAGAGGGAAAGGGAGCCTGGCTCCCTTACAAAAATCTGATTGATACCTGAGTCCTGGGTCAAGGGTCCCACATTCCTTGCCTCACCACCATCCAGTTGCACACCTGTACCCATAAGGTCCCAGACCCAGAGTAACCAGATTGTACAAGCCTCACATCCCCGTTCTACAATGTCTTTGTGCAGATTACAGAGACTTTTGTACATCAGGGACTCAGTGATGATCTCAACTCTTGTCTCTCCTGCAGGTTGTGAGGGCCCTCCTTTCTTATCCTCATCTGGGTGCTCTGGCTTCATCTTAGATCTCCTTGTTTCCACCGGGGCAACTGCTGCTGGCTGTGATTGCCTTTGCACTTCAGCTGGAACCTGGACAGTTGTAACATCTGTGGGTTCCACTGCTGCACCATCAGACTCTCCCTCTTTGAGGCAGGGGAAGGGTTTTTCACCAGCTGTGGAAATGTACTCCTTCAGCATCTGGCCCATCTTTTTCTCTAGAACCCCCACCCAACCTGGGTGGTTCATTTCTGAGATGGGCTCTGGGGCAGGGTCAGGCTCTGGGACAGCAGCATCCCTTGTCTCTGGGGTAGGTGTCAGCGTGGTTATCCAGGTTAATCTTCCCTTATCTCTGAATGCTAAATGTAACAGGCCTATCAGCAACACCAACCACTGTATGGTATCATTAGCATTTAGAGTGGATCTGAACCCTTTGAAAACTGGTGGGGCAGACCCAAAGAGCTGGGTGAAGGGCTGGGAGAAAATTTCCCCCAGTGTCATTTCCTCACAGTAAGTACCATTATTAAAGTAACCCCAAAACATACACTTAGTGTCTCATAGCTCTGAATCCATGTGCCTGCCTTCCAGAGGAAGTTAAAAATCCATTAATTCCTCACCTTATTAAGCCATAAAGCAAACTGGATAATAGCCACAGCAGCCTTAGTTATGGTGAGCTTGTGTTCCCAAGGATGGCCAGGCTGGTCCTGATGGGGCAGAAGGAAGAGCTCCAGGCCCTCTGTGAGGGTGGTGAGGGCAGTGGGCTGTCAGCAGGGGCTGGCTGGGTGAGCTGCAATCCCTGGGCAGGGAGCTGCAATCCCTGCCCTGGCTGTGGTGGGCTTTGCTCCTTGTGTGGCAGGGTGCTGTGGGCAGAGCACACAGAGATTTCAGGGATGTGGGCAGGGGGATTCATGGCCGGCACCTTGCAGCTGATCCCCTTGGCCCCTCCTCTCTTGTGGCCATGGCAAGAGCTGGGTGGGATGGCTCTGGCAGAAAGGTCTCCTTGGATTCCTGCACATCCAGGTTCTGACTGTGGCTCTGTTCCTCTCTCTTTCAGCCCTTCAAGGCCTGAATGAAGACAACAGCCCCTCCTGAATAAGCATATTTGTTCAGGTGATGTTTGAGGGAAGAGCTGCAGAACTACTTTCATCTGCAGGCTCAGAAGAACCAGTGTCTCTTTAAGACCTCCAGATCCCTTGGAAGGTGAGACCACCTGGAGAGCAGAGGAGATCAGCTGGAGCTCCAGGCACAGCTGATGACTGTCACAGCTGAGCCTGAGGGAAGCTCCCATAGCTCCTGCCTTCTCTCTTGCTGTTGACAGCCCTCAGAACCTGCCCATCCCCTTTCTTCCATCCCAGCTCATCCCTTTGCTTTGCCTTCCATTAATAAACAGTTTGGCTTCTTTGCTTTACCTGCATCTCTGTGGAGCTGGAGTGATGCAAATCCAGAGCCCTGGGACACACAGGCCCCTCCTGCCATTCTCTTCCACACTGTGTTTTTTGCACAGACACAGAGGAACGAGGGCAGATCAGGCTGGAAAGGTCCCTGTGCTGGAAGTCCAGTTCCACAACACTGTGGAGTTACAGATCTTGCTGAGCACCCTGGAGCCCCTGGACTCTGGAAGAGCAAACCTGAGGATGCTCTGAACCCAGCTGTGAGGGATTCCATGGCAAGCATCCATGGAGGGCAAAGGAGCTTGGAATGCTGGAAGGTTTCAAGAACAGCTTCCTGAAAGCACAGCAGTGCTCCATCCCTGCACAGGATCAGGAAGAGGGCAGAACCAGAGACCATCTGGGCTTAACAGAGAGCTTTGGGTGTGCCTAAGGGCAAATGAAGCCGCAGCACGGTGCCTGAGACTCGGAGGCGCGACCGTGCCAGTGCCTGGAGCGCTGTCAGGCAGTGCTGGGATCCCAGGTGTGGTTCTGGTCCCCACAACCAAGGAATGGCAGCCCCAGGCTCAGACCCAGTCAGAAAGCCAACCAAGTGAGACCAGAGGGAGGGCACCCTTCCTGTTTCTCTTGGGCATGGCTGCAAAACAGCCCCTGCTGCTTCATCCTCTGCCTGTGTTTGGAGTGTGCTGGTGGCAGAGCCAGCCAGGTTGTGCTCTGCCTTCCAAAGCCTGTTGGGAGCCAGCATGAAAAGCTCTGCATGCACAGCTGAGAGTCCTGGAAGGTGCTGGCAAGAGCATCCTGCAGGAACAGGGCTCTGGGCTCTGGCTGGGAACAGCCTGGTTTTGCTGCTGTGACCGCAGGCGGGAGTTGAGGCAGGTGAAGAGGCAGTGGGCAGCTTGTGTTTGTAGAGGGCCTGGGGCTGCACCTCTGAACCTCCACCTGGAAACACACTTGGGGGAATACGAGCTAGAGCTGGAGTGCCTGTCCTGAAAGGACCTGAAGTCATTCAGCCTTGCCAGCTTTTCTTAAGAGTGTATTGGTGTTCCCCAGGAAAGCAAAACATTTGGGGAAATGCCTTTGGAGGAAAGGGGCTTGCTTCTCAAGGAAAGTGCTTCCCAGGGAGCTCCCAGTGAGGTGGGAAGGGTGATCCAGGAACCACAGGCCTGGCAGCCTGAGCTTGCCATCGAGGGAGGCCTTAGAGCAGATCCTCCTGAGTGCCATCCCCTGGCATGTGCAGGGAACCAGGGGGTCTGCTGGAGGGTGGGAAAGCTCTGCAGAGGGACAGGGACAGCTGGGGGTCCTGCTGGGGTGTTGAGAGCTTCTGTGTTGGAGTTTGGGGGTGTTGGTGTTTGTGGGTTGTTGGGGAAGGAGTTGTCTGGAAGGTGAGAAGTGTAGGCTGGAATTTGAGTCAGTTTGAAAGCAGCATCTGTGGTTTGGCACAGATTTGGTTACAGAGGGCAGAAAGAATACCTGTGACTATTCTTGTTCATGGTCCTGATTTTCCTGCAGGGAACAAGAGGGGAGAGCTGTATTTTACTGGCCACTTAGATATCTGTACCGGGGGGAGGATTAGCCCTTTTGCCATCTACTCATTTGTTTGGGCTACTTTTGTAACACTGAGTGGACTTTAATTTCTTGAGAGCTTTTATTCTTTAAGAGAATTAGGATAATATCATCTCTTCATAGAAAACCATTTGCAAAAAAAAGAATGGCCCTTTTTTTACCTCTGTGCAGTGTTATTTTACGTGACTCTCACTGGATGTTAAGGCAAATGAGTTGCTGCTTTGAGACAGGAAGCAAAATTCCAACTCTTCACCTTCTCAGGCCATCCCAATGAAGTTGGGAAGTTTGCAAATTTTTGGAACTACTTGAGTTGAGCAACGGGAAGTAAAGCTTTTCTGAAGTGAGGATTCCTAAATGCCAGATTCTTCTGTGCCTTTGCCACTAAGGTGTTTTTGTGCTGAAGGAAATGACTTCAATGAGAAAATCATTTCAGCATGGAGTGAGAGCTTCTGACCGAGACCAAGTGTTGCCAGCAGTGTCTCCAGGTGCTCCTGCCAACAGCCCCTGCAGGAAGGAGCACAGTCCCCAGTGCCTGTGGGCTTTGGCTCCCTCTGGCACAGAAGCCCCCCAGGGGCACAGGTCTCTGGGACAGGAGATGGGCACCAGCGCTGCCAGGGCTTGGAGGGTGGCAGGTCTGCTTCGGTGGGGACTCTGCCACACCTGCTGATGTCAGCGCTCCCCAGGCCGCAAGGGTCAAAGCAGCATTCATACCCTGGCCCCCACGTTCCATGTCCGTGTCACACCCGTGGGTTTAGGATGGCCACTGGCCAGGATGTGTCCCAAGGAGGCCGAGCCAGCTTCTGTGGAAGGCCCCATGCCCTGCCCAGCAGAGCCCTGGGGTTTCCTTCTGCTGCCCTGAGCCCACAGAGCAGGGCAGCGTTTGCTGATGGTTTGAGCTGTTCCTAAAGACCCTGTTGGGCTGTCTTAGACATCTGGGGTGAGAGATTCCTTCAACCTGGGCCACTTTGGGTGGGCTGGGGGTGGCCCCAGGGCAAGGGGCAGTGTGGGCAGGGGCCCTTTGTGACACGGTGCTGCGTGGGCACCGTGGCATAGAACAGGTGTCCAAGGGCCCTTTGTGACACGTGGTGACATAGGAGCTGGCAGTGACAAGAGCACACCACAGTGCTCAGAGCACACAACGGGACAGGACAGGACAGAGCGGTGCCGTGAGGAGCCCCCACACAGTGCGCTCGTTCCTGTCCAAACCGGAGCCTTTCCAAGGTGTTATTCCTGCAGCTGAACTCGAGACCAGACCACAGGACTTGCCAACCCGTGGTCTCCCTGAGCCTTCTCTTCTGCAGGTGCCCTTGAGGGCAGAGTGTGGGATTTGGTACCCCGGAGGCATCTCCCATCCCTGCTGCCAGTGCCCTCGAGGCCAGACCACAATCCTTGACAGGAGTCTCCTGTCCTTGTGGCAGGAGCCCTTGGGACCGAGTGCAGGACTTGCTGTCCTGTTGCCTTCCTGAGGCTTCTTTCTTGAAGGTGCCTTCCAGGTACGACTGCAGGACTGGGTGACTTGGAGATTTTCCAAGGCATCTCTCCTGCAAATACCAACAAATCCAGTCAGAGACATGGAGCAGAGACCCCCGAGAGTGCCCAAGCTAGCCTGGGTAGAGGAGGAGGAGGAGGAGGAGGAAGAAGGCCCTGGAGCTGCCCCAGCACAGGAGACTGAAGAGGTGGTGCCGTTCCAGCCACCGCAGGAGGGTGAGTGGCAGAGCTGAGCTGCAGGACTGGTGCCTGCAGCCGGCATGACCCTATGCCATGCCATGACATGCCATGCCATCCCATGCCCTGGGGACATGCCCACGGACAGGACGGAAGAGGGGCCAGGCAAACACCCCGCAGTGGCCGTGCTCCATCCTCCTGGGACTTCCTAGGGCTCTCCCTGCCTGAGGAGAGCAGGGCTGGGCTGTATTCTCCGGCCTCTCCCGCAGCCCCTCAGCTCTGGCTGCGCTCACTCTTTGCCAGATGAAGCCCTGGAGCGCACGGGAGAGCAGGAATCCAGCCATGGCCGCTTCCGCAGCGCAGCTCAGGTACCTGCAGCCATCCCCACCTGGGCTGGGCCTGCTGTCCCTGCTCAGCCGAGCACCATGTGTGCAGCATTCCATGAAACATCCCTGCCTTCCTGCCCTTCTCCTACAGTTCATCTGCCAATTCATGAAGAGAATGAAGGAGGAAGAGACCATCGCCATGGGCACTGGGCTCAGACCGTACTCGCCCATTTTCCAGACTAAGACCAGTGCTGCCCTGCTGTGTATGCTTGTAGAGGAAGATTTTTACAATCCAACGCAAGTAAGCAGCCTGTGGGCTGGGTTTGATTCTCCCAAAAATTGCTTGGCCTCCCAAGCCATTCATGCTGGTTGCTGTGAGCCTTTGAGGCCACATGGCAGTGTGGTGGCAAGGGAAGCACTTCTCTGGGGACACTGGGGGACATTCCTCCTTCTGGCAGCTTTCCAAGTCTCCCTTGGCCTTCTCCAGGTGCCTGCCATAGTGAGGTACATCCACCAGTGGCTCATGGCCAATGATTCTGACGTGCACAGGCTGGACAAGCCTCTGCTGGATCTCACAGAAGCACAGCCAGATGACGCAGTGGTGACACTCCTGCGTGTGGCCCCGTCCTGTGACAGGTATGGGGCCCACCTGCCCAGAGGGCTCAGGGCTCCCCAGCCCATCACCCTGTACAGCCTGTCCCAGGTGTCTGACCAACAGAGAGTTCCAGGGCCCTCTGGCTGCTCCCTTTCCCAGCCCTGGCATGTCAGCCCCTGAGCCTGCTGCCATGCTCCCTCCCTGCCCCTCAGAGCTCTGTCCCCAACGGGCTGGGCTGCCTGGGTGCTGCTGGCAAGGGGCAGCGGGCAGAGGCAGAACTGGCAGCCAGCTCAGCTCCCCCTCGGTGCTCTGTCTGAGACTACCTGAGACGGAGCTCTAACCCCGCAGAGCTGCCATGGCCATGTGGAAGACCATCATGGGCTCAGCCAGGACTGTGGAGCTGGTGCAGCTGACACTCTTGGATGTGCTGGGGAGCTGGCCAGAGCACAGCACGTGCACCTCCGATGGGGACGAAACGGGTGTCTTTGCCCTGGCTGTGAGTTTCTGACACTGGCCTTTGCTCTCCATCCTCCTTCCCCCACTGCATCTCCCTGCCTCAGGCGCTGGCCTCAAACCTGGCCCAGGGGCAGCTTCAGGCCCGCCAGGCCCCGTGCTCCCCCTGTGTCTTTCTGGGCCTCTCCCTGCCAAGCTCGGGCCCTGCCACACGGACACCTCAGCACTGAGCACTGTCTTGGGGGTCTTTGTTCTTTGCAGGCAGCTGTGGTGATGTGGAAGATCCTCCAGGTGCCCTGTATCCCACGTATATTGAAGGTGTATTTCCCCCGCCTCTTTGTGCATCTGCTCTTCCAAGTGTTCTTCAGCACTCTGGATATGCCAGAGGAGGTCGATACCTTCTGGAAGCAATGCCAGGAAGAGCACGGCCTTGCCACCAGCCCAAACAGGTGCTCCATCCTGTTTCCCTGCCACGTGGCCTGTGAAGGAGCCAGTGCTGCCAGTGTGACCTGGGCTTTGCTGTGCACACAGGTTTGCAGTGCAGACCCTGAAGTCCCTGCTCTGCCTTCTGCGGTGTGAGGATGTGGTGGTGGCAATGGAACGCAGGCGTGGCTGGGACACGCTGCTCTCTGTTGACACCCACCACTTTGCCGTGGCTCTGCTGGGCAGGTGAGACCCCTTCTCCCCACTGCCTCTGACATTTGTGCTCTGTGCCCAGGTGCCCCACACAGTCCCCGTGGTCGTGGGCTACAGGGCCCTGTCACTGAGGAATGGCCAAGCACACTGGGAAAGGCAGGGAGAGGAGGGTGCCCATGAGCAACCAACTCCCACATGGCCCAGGGCTCCTTGCTGGAAGGCTGGTGGGGAAAGATTTCAACTCTGTGAGTCACTCCTGGCAGAGGTTTGCCCACTGGCTCAGGGTCTTGTTTCCTTTTTCCTCTTGTCAGAGAAATTTGCCAATCAGACATACACTTTTGTTCCGAGATTGCATTCTACCTGCTCAGCATGCTCGGCAAAGAAATGCCATACTGGGATTTCCCTGCCCTGGCATTCCTTGTGGAGGTGAGCCTCAAGGCCAGCACTGCCTTGCTGAGCTGCCTCCCAGCTCTCTGCCCTCTCGTAGCCACAGCTGCCAGGACGGTGCCCATGCCCTGTGCTGCTACCTGGGCCCAGCCATGTGCGGTTCCGGGCTCCTGATGGGCGGGTCCCCTGTCACTGCCCTGTGCCTTTCAGGTCCTCGAGTTCCTGGACTTGAGGGAATGCAGTGACAGTGTTCTGGAGATCATGTCAGAGAACCTGCAGAGCGAGCACAGGGCGAGGCGTTACTTGGCACTCAGAGGCCTCGTAGTGCTGGGCAAGAATCCCTTGATGGTGAGGAGGGGACAGTGGCTGAAGCCGTGCAGGCAGCGTGGGGCTGGGCAACGCAGTCCCTTGGCCTTGCCTGTGCTTTGGGTGCTGGGGCAGCTGCTCCCAGCTCTCCTGCCTCCTGCTTCAGCTGCCCGAGTGCTTTGGGAAAGGCCTTTGGCGTCTGGGCCCTGCGGCAGCAGGGTGGTGTTTCACAAACTTGTGTTCCATGCAGGCTGAAAAAATGGGGAGCCTGACTGAAAGTCTTGTGGAGCTCCTGGAGGAAAATGACAGTGACATGGTCAGGATGACCATTCTTCTACTCAGATATTTGCTCCTGGATAATGGTGCCCAAATACCCACCCCCATCGCTCTGCAGCTGGCTGAGGCGCTCCTGCCACTCTTTGACTGCGTAAGGCTCTGTGCCCACAGCCACTGGCTGCTGCCCGGACACTCGGTGCCCTGTGGAGATGCAGCCCTGTGCTCTGGGGGGCCTGGAGAAGCTGATGCTGAGGTCTTTTGCCCTTGCTTTCATACAGGATGATAGCCAGGTGCAGCTGAGCTCCATGTGTGTCTTTCAAGAGATGCTGGACTTATTAACGCCAGAGGGAAGAAAAGCCCTGAAGTCCCACGTGCGCCAGAGCCTGCTCCCACTCTACTTCCACTGCCATGATGAGAATCAGCTTGTAGCTGAGGTGAGGACTTGTGGCCAGCTGCTGTCCCCACGGGAGGGGGCTGGGCTGCCTTCTGCCCTGGCACTTTGCAGGCTGCAGCCTCCTCCAGGCTGTTGGCACTAGGACGCTCCTGTGCCCTGGCCTGTGGGGCCATCTCCACATCTCTGCTGCTCCCCAGGCCTCCCGGGAAATGCTGCACTCTTCAGCCAGATTCCTGAAGAGGAGGGATCTCGATCAAGTGCTACAGGCGGATCAGACATGGAGGTTTGGCGAGAGCCTGGTAAGGACTGCCAAGTATCCCCGGCCTCAGCCTGGAGAAGGCCCCCGAGGGCAGTGCTGAGAGTGCGGGGCGGGCAGCTGTGCCCCTGCCCGCTGTTGCACGCAGAGGCCGTGCAGGCTCCTCTCCAGGCTCCCGTGGGCCCGAGCCTGGTGCCCGTGGAGCCCCGGCCCGGCGGAGCTGCGGGGCGGGCCGGCACCGCGGCTCCCCGGGCAGCAGCCGGCCCTCTGCCCCTCCCCTCGGGAGCCCAGCGCCAGCGGCTGCTGGCCGCGCCTCAGGGCTGTGCGGGCAGGGGAGGCCGGGGCTGGGCGCAGGCAGCGCCCGGCCGAGGGGCTGAGCCCATGCCAACCCTTCCTTCCCTCCCGCCGCTCTCTCCAGCTGGCAGAGGACAGGAGCAGAGCGGCCGAGCACCTGCGCCAGGCCCTGCGCTACCTGCAGAGCCCACAGGAGCCCCTGCGAGAGGCGGCCATCAGGTTCATGGGTGAGCCACGAGCCCGGGCTCCCTCCCCGGCCCGCCGCAGCTCGGCCCCAGCCCCGCCTGCTGCCCCGGCAGTGCCGGCCGGGCCCGGCGCCGTGGAGCCCCGGCTGGCCTCGGCGCTGCTGCCGCCCTCTGGCAGCCGTGCCCTTGGGCGGCAGCGTGCGGCCAGGGCCCGGGCTGAGCCCTGCCGGGCCAGCAGGCCGTGTGGCCACAGCGCCGGCAGCGCCGCTGGCAGGGAGCTGTGCCGCTGGGGCCGTGACAGGCTCTGTGTTCACAGGGATGGCTGGGCAGTACCTGAGGGGGAAGAAGGAAGAGCTCCAGCTGATCTGCACTGGTGAGTGAGGGCAGCGGGCTGGCAGTGGGGGCTGGTGGGGGCAGCTGCAAGCCCTGCCCCGGCTGCAGAGGGCTCTGCTCCCTGTACGGACGAGGGGCAGCGTGGGCAGAGCACACTGAGATTTCAGGACCACGTGGGGGATTCGTGGCCAGCAGCTTCGGGCTGGTCCTGTTGGTCCCTGCTCCCTCCTGGCCATGCCTAGAGCCGGCTGGGATGGCCCTGGCAGGGGGCTCTCCTCGGGTCCCTGCCAATCTGGGATCTGACCATGGCTCTGTTGCTCTCTCTTTCAGCCCTTGAACACCTGACAGAGGACATCAGCAGTGCCGTGTCAGACATGGCACTTCAAACATTGTATGTCCTCTGGGCACTGCAGAGTGAGCGATATACCCTCTTCCAGAGGCTGCAAGATCAATTCCGCAGGGCATGGAGGACACGGCCTCGTCTGTCAGGACTCGGCTGGCTGCGCTGCTGGAGCTCTGCAGAGAGCTGATCCCAGAGGCTCTGTCTGCTGGGGCCACCTGAGCCAGCGGGAATTCTCTATTTCTTCAGGACTGTTCTTTTCTTCTTTTTGTTTTTTTTCTTTAGTATATGAATATAGAATGTGTTATAATACACAGACTCCCAGGAGTTTTCTTTTGCTGCCCAGGGTTAGCAGGGCATAGGGGAAGAGGGGGAAAAGGGTGCCTGGGCTCAGCCAGCTGCCTAGACGTGCAGTGTAGCAGGGAAAATGGTCAGAAGGCCCTTGGCCTTTGGTGGTTCTTCTGAAGCCTTTGTGCTGCCGACAGAGCGGCTGGGCAGGGGCCGGAGCTGCGGGGATCCTAGGATCCTACGAGTGTTCCGAGTGTGGGAAGAGGTTTCGGATCAGCTCCAGTCTCATCCTGCACTATCAGATTCACTCAGAGGAGAGGCCCTTCCTCTGCCCTGACTGTGGGAAGGGATTCAAGTGCAACTCCACCCTCATCACCCACCGGCACATCCACACTGGGGAGAGGCCCTACGAGTGTCCCCAGTGTGGGAAGAACTTCTCACAGAGCTCTACCTTGACCAAACACCAATGGAGGCACCGGTAAGGGAAGCCCTGCGAGTGCCCCGAGTGCAGGAAGAGCTTAGTGCGCTGCTCCAGCTCCATCCCCCAGTGGAGGAGCCACTTTGGGCACAGCCCTGGTCACCCACATTCCCTGTGATCCATTTTGGGAACACACCTGGCTGCTTATCCATGTGTTTGGCCTTAATTTTTTTCTCTTCTCCATCTCTCTGTACTCCAAAAGCCAAGAGGGATCGATCTGTCGCCTCAAATGCCACTGAAAAGAACTGTATTTTTACCCAAAATGGCTCAATTCCACCTCAAATTTCTTGTTCCCTCCTCAAAAAAACTCAGTCCCAGGCCAAATTCGCTCCATGCCACAGCTGCCAGGCTGAGATGGAGTTGGGAGGAGATTGGGAGAAGTGGGATCCCAGTTTGGAGCAGTGGGATGGGGATTGTGTGGGGCTGGCTGGGTGGGATGTATTTGATAGCAAATAAAACTTCCAGAGTTACTGATTTCTGTCCTGTTCATTTTCAGTCAGTTCTGTTTGCAGTGATGCCTTCTCAGCTGATTAAATTCCTGTAAAAATCCCATTTTTCTAAATCATCTAACCCAAACATTTTTCTAAATCATCTAACCCAAACAACCCAAAAACCAATATCCAAATAAAACCACCCACACACAATTAATTTTTTAAAAATAATTTTAATTTTTTAAGAGTACTTAAGGATGTTATTAAAGTTTAATTGTTTGGTTAAAATGTATGAGAAATTATAGTGGTGTTTGATTTTGTGTTTAGTATATTTGTAATATGAATTGTTTAACTAAGGTGTGTTAGATTGCATGTTAGATTTTAGGTATTTTTTATCTGAAGTATATTAGCCATTGAGTTAAAACTTTCAAAAGTTATTTCTTGGTATATAAATTGTTTATATAAATTTATTGGTAATGTTATAGTAATAGGTTTTGCTGTTTTGGGTTGAATCATTATTGGAATATCGTAAGTAAGAGTTGAAATTACTATATTTCATTTTCATCATTATTATTTCATTTTATTTATTATTTCTTTATTTATAATTTTATTCTAATTTTTTGAGATTATAGGAAGGAAATTCAAGGGCAGGAACATTGTTTCCTGGCTTGGAACTGGAATTCCAGACTCTGGGAGTGTGTGCAGGACCACACAGACTGGGATCAAATATGGACTGGGATCAAATATGGGCTGGGATCAAATATGGACTAGGATCCTATGAACAGGGACTGCACAGAGTGGGACCATATGGATCAGGACTACACAGACTGGGATAAACTGGACTGGGATCAAATATGGGCTGGGATCACATGGACGGGGATCACATGGACAGGGATCCTGGGGATCAGAACCCTCCAGACCGGGATAGCCTGGAGTGGGATCAAATATGGACTGGGACCATATGGGCTGGGCTCCTATGGATTGGGACCACACAGACTGGGATATACTGGACTGAGATCATACGGACTGGGATCACCTTGACTGGGATCCTATGGACTGGGATTCTAGGGAGTGGGACCATATGGATCAGGACCACACAGACTGGGATCAACTTCTATGGGATCAAATATGGGCTGGGACCATTTTTTTAACTAACTTTGTTATAAAGATATAGTTTTTATTTCCATTGTTAATTAAGCTTCATGAAAGAGCTGCTTGTGTTAAATGCCTGCTGGGATGGGATAACATCCAATGCACACAGGATGAGGACACCTGCACAGATCTGCCAACTATCAGCACTCCCCATCTGAAGGCAGAGTGGACCAAGGCCCAAAAACTGGAGGTGATAAAGAGAAGGAGCCAAAACCACAGCCAAGAAACACACATGCTCTGAAAAGGCAGACCCAAGGAGGGGCCAGGTAGAAGAGTTCCTGGAAAATGTAAACAAGTTTATGGATATGCATGAGGGTCTATGAATATGCAACAGGCTGGTGTAAGGAGAAAGGTATTTCAGGGGATCCCCGAAGGGAACAGGGTGCTCCTGGCTGAGTGCCAAGATGCACCCGGCCGTAATAACCTTTGCTCCATGGTCCTGGTCTCCCTTGTCCTTTATTAAACTTTTTACATTTTCAAAGGAGGATGAACGTGTTTCTCTGCACTGAGAATGTCCTCGTCGACCTGGCCACAGGCGAGGCGAAGCTCATTGACTTCAGGTGCAGCACGATCCTGCAGGACACATTCTACACCTGGATGTCAGGTGAGCCCAAAGCCAGGGCCCAGCCAGGCAGCAGAGGTTCCCCCCTTTGCTGGAATAGGGGGAAGAGGGAGGAAGGGAAGGCGGGAGAGGGATCCTTCTTCAGCCAGCTGCAGCCAAGTTGCTTTTTGGCAAGGCAGGGGCTGGCTGGAAGTGAGGGAAGGAGGGAGGGAGGGAGGGAGCAGGATATGCCTGATGAGCTGTGCCCGTGTCCCATAGGAACGCCGGAGTACAGCCCTCCGGAGTGGATCCTCTTTGGCTGCTACCATGGCCAGCCAGCCACCATCTGGTCCCTGGGCATCCTGCTCTATGAGCTGGTCTGTGGGCACCTTCCTTCCCACAGCAACGAGGACATCGTCTGGGGCCAGCATTGCTTCCCCGCCCGGGTGTCTCAAGGTGGGGATGCGCCTTCAAGGCACGAGGGGAAGAACGGGGTTGGGAGGGGCAGCTGGCACAGAAGTGTCCTGCTCTTGCAGCTGGTGAGGAGGTGGATCTCCTGGGCTTAGCTGGAGGAGGTGGCACCTGTGCCTCTGTGCTGGTGTCCTCTGCAAGAGAGGATTGATGGGAAGCTTTTGGCTGCAGCTCTGAGCACTCCTGGTGTGGCCTGAGCACTGTGGAATGTGGGAGAGCATGGACAGGAGCTTTGTCCCGCTGTGCGGCGGTTTCTGGTTTCTCTCCACAGAGTGCCAGCACCTCATCAGGTGGTGTTTATGCATGGACCCCACAGAGAGACCATCACTGGAGGAGCTTTTTGAGCATTCTTGGCTGCAGGAGCCCTGCCTGGCCCAGGAGACAGCAGAGCTGCATCCCTGTGCACAGTAGGATCCAGGAGCCCAGCAAGTACCAGCAGCACGCATCCCGTGGCGCTGGAAGAAAAGCCTAGAGCATTTCCCTGCGGCTGCGGCGCGGAGGAGAGAGCGCAGCCGAGGAGATGCTTCCGCTGGTCCCCGGCGAGCTGTGGAGGGAGCGGCTCCGAGCTCCCCGTCCTATTGGAGAAGTGGTGGCAGTGCAGTGAAGGTGCCACGGACTGGGACAGGGGAAACATCCCCCTGCAGCTCAGTGGCATCGTGATGTCACCACAAGCCGAGGCACAGCTGGCGTGTTCTTCTGGAGGATGACGTGGAGCTGGGAACACCATCCTGGAGCTGGCCGCTGGCAGGGCAGAGCCAATGGGCTTTGGCTGCGGCCCCTACCTGGAGGACACGCTCTGCGGCCCGATGAAATCAAGATGAGTCCCCAGCCGGCGCAGGGGCGGGGGGATGCTGGTGCTTCCAGGCAGGGCAGGGCTCGGCCTGGCCACGTGCTGGAGGTTCCCTGCTCGGCGGCGCTGGGGAATATTAATTTTTCTGCCAGCCCCTGAGCTGCTTCTTGGCGGGACAGGGGACAGATGTTGTGGAAGGGGAGCCGGCTGCTGGCCTTGCTGACAGCTTCTGCCAGCCAGCCTGGCAGGGGCTGAGGCGGGGGCAGCCAGCCTGACAAAAGCATCCATCCATGTGGATGGGGGATGGGTTCCGGAGCCGTGCCCCAGCTGGTCTGCTTTGCAGGCCCTTGAGGAAGGGGCGCATTTATGGGTGGGAAAGGTGGGGATTTTCCCCAACAGTGGGCAGGTTTAATTCTCACATGGAGTGGTCAGACCCTCCTCAGGCCTGTGAAACGGTGACAGGCTTTGTGCTTTTTCTTGTTTCCAGGCCTTGTTTTGAATTGACTTCCATGCAATTGTTCTTTGTTTTTCCCAGGAGGATTACACCTGGTGCCCAGACCGGATGGGGAAGCGCCTGCAGCGTCTGTGGAGCACGTCCAGTGGCAGCACTACCCCAGGGGCCACGGTCTGCAGGGACAGCCCCTTCCAGAAGGACGAGGACCTGGTGCAGGATCGGCTCCTCTCCTGGCAGCAGCTCTCCAGAGGTGGACACCTGGCTCCACAGCTCAGCTGGCAGAAGGGCTCCGGGCAGGCGGCAGTGGGCACACGGGCATCCCGCTCTTGCAGCTGCTGAGGAGTTGCTGTGCCGTGATTAGGCGGAGGAGGTGGAACGTGGTCTGCCATGCTGCCCTTCTCTAAAAACAGAGAATGGGTCGGGAGGTTTGGGCTCTGAGCACAGCCAGCAGCCTGGCCCGGGCACAGGCCATGGCAGGACAGGGGGACAGGAGCCTGCTGCCACTGACCGTGGCTCTCTGGTTTCTCTCTGCAGGCTGCCAGCACCTCATGCCATGGGAACGGCACCGCTCAGCCTGCCAGGCTTGGGGGGCTGGAGGGCGGCCGGTGTTCATTTGCTATCAAAGATAAATTGGTTAGTTTTTTTTTTTTTTTGTCATCATCATCATCAGATCTTTCATCCTTTTCCAAACTTTTGGCCTCCTGTGATAAATGGATGTGATTTGTGCTAACAAAATTGTAATTATATCATCATTTTTGGAAAATACTTGGAAAGGTATATTTGATTCATGGTATGAAGCAGATGGGTTTCTTTGTAGATGATACATGCGGGAAACAGGATACAGGAGATTGGAATTGGCCTTGATGAACAAAAGTTAGGAAGACTCCCGAGTCAGAATTGGCATCAAGATGAAGTTAAGACAACTCCCAGGACAGGATCGGCCATGACATGAATAACGTTGGGACAATTCCAGACAGGGAGTCTAAAGTAGCGTTCCTATCTATAAAATAAAAAGGCTTAATTGGAGCATAGTGCTTACTTACATAACACAGGACTTGGGGCACATGCACAGCCTGTCAGGTTATTCAGAGGACAGTGAGGAAGACTGTTGGCCTTCCTCCAGGAAGAGCCCCAGAGAGCCAGAAGCCCCCTTAGCCACAGCGGGACCATGCGCTGTGAGTGTGGTGATGTTGATTTCAAGAATCAGAAACAGGAGGAGATTTACAGGAAAACATTGATGAATATGTATTAGCCCACAGTACATAAGTTGTGTTTGGATCCTTTTGCCTTTTGAACGTCAGGCAGGGTGGGAAGCCCTCCCTGTACCCTGATTGAGCAGTTTTGGTTATGCTTTATCCAAACCACTGCCAAATTTCCTTTTGTAACTACTGGATTCTATTTGATTGTATTATTTTATCTCAATTAAAACTGCCTCTAAATTTTAAGTTTGTGGTTTATAAATTTAGACATATGGGACCTCATATATAACATCAGGAATATGACTTAATAGTTTACAAAACCAAAATGAATATTATTCAGCTAAATTAACTAGGAATAGAAAAGTATTAGAGACTTAATCACAAAGGATAAATTACAGAAATGATGACACTTGATTAGATGAATACATTTTAACCTAATGAGTTAATAGCTCAGTCTCCTCTGGCTTTTGATCTCCTCCCCAGAAGGGGAGCAGTTCTTTGATCTCCTCTTCACGAGGGGCACAGTCCTTAGGGTTTGGTCTCGGCTTTGGCATGGGGTGGATGATGGTGACTGCCAAAAACCCCTATAAAATCCCCCCCAAAACCCCCAAATCCCCTCAACCCCCCCCCCCCCCGCCCCAAACCTCTCCCCAACCCGCTCACGATCAATTTTTGGTTAATTTCAGGTAATTTTGGGTGGATTTGGGGGAGTTTTGGTACCTCGTGGATGCCAAAGTGGGCATAGGATTCAAACCTACTCAAAATTTCCCCTTAAATTCCACTAAAATCCCTCCATATCTCCCCCAAACCCCATCAGAATGGATTTGGAGGTAATTTTGGGTTAATTTCAGGAAATTCTAGGTCAATTCTGGGTGGCTTTCGGGTGATTTTGGAACCTCCTGGACACCAAATTTGGCATAGGATTCAAACCCAGACGAAATCCCCTCAAAATCTCCTCCAAACTCCCAAAATTTCCCCCCAACCCCCTGGGTTGGGTTACTTGGGTTATTTAGGAGGAAATTTTGGGAGATTTTGGTACCTTGTGGATGCCCAAGCGGGTGAAGGATTCAAACCCAGACAAAATCCCCCCAAATCTCCTCAAAACCTCTCTCAAATTTCCGCCACAACCCCTCAGGATGGGTTCTGAGGTAATTTTGGGTGCATTTGGGGTTAATTTTAAGGCCTTCTGTGAAGCAGTGAAGGCCCCAGGCGCAGGGCTTGGAGTGGGGCTGAGCAGTGAGGCAGGAAAGGGGGGGAGGGAGGGAGGTTTGAAAACCCCCCCGAGGATCCCCTGATGGGGACACCCCTAAAAAGTTCTGTGCCAGGATTAGGAAAAAAACGGGACCTTTGGTTTTTTCAGTCTTCAGGCTGTTGTTTATTTTTCTCTTACCAAAAGTTCAGCACGCCGTCTGCACACCAGACTTAGCGTACAAAGAGAAGGCACCAGAAGTCACAAGACACACAGGTTCAAGGTCTTTTAAAATCATTTTGTCCAATTAACTCTTAGAACGCATTTTATTTCTACCTTCCTGTCAATAACTAATTCTTTGTTTGCCACTCAGCATCTGCATTGCAGCTCTTTCCAACCAATCACCCTGTGCTCCCAACACAACAGAAAATGGAGGAGATGAAGAACGAGTAGGAGATCAGGCAATGCCCAAAATCCTCTGTCTTGTCTTCTATCCACCCTCATACTAAACACCCAAAGCTCTCAGTTTTTCACCCTGTGATAAACTACACTACTCTCTCTTTCACACACTCGTAGATTCCAATTCATCCCAAAGTCTTGGAAGCTTTCTCCATGGACAAAAGTTAAAAGCAGTGTTCTCTTGGGGATCAGGACTTCTCAGGACAGGCAGGGAGACATTCCCTGTGCCCTGGGTTCCAACAACAGGGGGGAAGGGGAGGTTGGGGACAGGAAAAGAAGGACTTGGGCAGGAAAAAGGGGAACCTTAAACAGCGTGGTAAGCGCCATTTCTAGAGGGAGGGCCCGGGACGGCGCGGCCGTCACCTTCCCGGGTAGGTGTGGATACACAATCCAGGTAAGATTTCCCATGGATCCGTCTGGGAAACATTAAGGAGCTGGAGATGAAGAATTCTGAACAACCTCGCAGGTGGTGTTTGTGACAATTGTTTTCCTCATGGATTGTTTACCCCAAGGGGTTTTCTTAATTAGCCAATCATGTGAAATGTAAAATAACCAATCAGGTCCACTGTATTGGGATCGAGTACAAAAAAATGGGTTTCCTAATCAAGATGATTATTGGCTTTCTGAAGATGCATGGAGTGTGACACTCATTTATCCGTGTAATTTCTGACTCAGCAGTGACAGGCAGGGAAGGGGAACATGGAAAGATGGGGGGGAGGAGGACACAGGACGGAGAGAGGACGGCAGCGCTCCTGTGTCACCTCTGGATGGATTCTGTCCCTTGTTCTGCCCTCAGGAAAAGTGTGACAGGGTGGCACAGAGTGTTGGGAAGGATGAAAGTTCGACAAGAAACTTTAACAGATATGTGTGCTTGGCAGAAAGATTTTTGAATGTAGAATCTGAAGAAGGAATAGAAATGAAAGCAAGTTTTGACATAGAAGAAAAGAATTGCTGAGCCAGTCTCACTGGGTAACTAAGAAGGCAAAGGGTGTGCTACTTACAAGGGGTTTTTATGGCTTAGAGCAAAGGATAAACCTACCTCAATCAGATGTTTTTACCAACCAAAAAGATTCCACAGGTAAACAAGTCAGCAAAGTTGCAAGTAGAAAAAAGGTCTCCGAATTTTCCACTGCAAGAAAACTGAAAAACAACTTCTAGCTTAAACTAACGTACTAACTTTTAGTGACTGGAGAATAGTAATATGAATATGGTAATTACAGGAGTTATGATAGGCTATAGGTAAAAGTAAAGGTATAGATTGTTTCTTCTGTGTTAAGATGCTTAGCAAAGCAGAGTATATAATGCACTGTAACCAGAGCTAAAGGGTCTCCAGGCTTGTCTGCAGCTGGAGTTGACAGCTGGAGGCACAGGCTCTGTCACCAGACCCTGGACTGCTGTAACATCCAGGATACAATAAACTGCATTTTGAAGAGCTGTCTGGAGCCCCTCATCTCTCATTCAGGCTCTTACAGGAAAGGGACACGGGGTGATGGAGAGATGGCAGCAACCCCGTGCCATGCTGGCAGTTTTCACTCCTTGCTGCACGCTTGGGAACAAAAGGGTAAGGAAAGATGTGGGCAATGTTATAGAAACATATTATAATATTGGCTTTTAGCAAATATTAAAATGGATTTTATATCTGTGATGTTAAAGCAACTTTGTTGCAAAGATACAGCTTTTATTTCTGTTGTTAATTAAGCTTCATGGAATAAGCTTCAGGCTTGTGTTAAAATTCCTGCTGGGATGGGATAACATCCAATGCACACAGGATGAGGACACCTGCACAGATCTGCCAACTATCAGCACTTCCTGTCTGAAGGCAGAGTGGACCAAGGCCCAAAAACTGGAGGTGATAAAGAGAAGGAGCCAAAACCACAGCCAAGAAACACACATGCTCTGAAAAGGCAGACCCAAGGAGGGGCCAGGTAGAAGAGTTCCTGGAAAATGTAAACAAGTTTATGGATATGCATGAGGGTCTATGAATATGCAACAGGCTGATGTAAGGGAAAAGGTATTTCAGGGGGATCCCCAAAGGGAACAGGGTGCTCCTGGCTGAGTGCCAAGATGCACCTGGCCGTAATAACCATGGTCCTCCATGGTCCTGGTCTCCCACTGTCCTTTATTAAATTTTTTACATTTTCACAGGAGAGTGAACGTGTTTTTCACATTTAGGAATGGTTTAAGTTTTTTCACTTTTCGCGGGAGGGAGTTTTGAAGAGCTACAAGTGGCTAATCTGCCTGCAACAAGGACCATTCCACGGGCTCTTGTCACCTTTCCTGACACGTCTGCTGCAGCTCATGGAGGGTGAAGCCCTGGAGGCTCCTTAGGGGCGGTTATGGACGATTGCAGGCAGCGCCTCGATGCCCTGGATCAGCGGTGCCCCCTCCTGGGAACCCCCACGTTTTCCAAATAGGCATCATCTCCTTCAGGGCGCTTCCTTAAGAATCTGAGCTGTACATTGATGACAGAGGTTACAATCTAAACCATTCCCATCAGTCAGCAATATAATTCAGGTGTTAAGATGTTGGAATGTTGGAGGACAGAAGACAGATGATGGACTTTGGACGTGGTTAACAGAAGAGATTTGATACCAGGATGCCTTGGCAAAAGCAAACGGAACTTTGAAAATTAGACCTAAATTGCAAGAAGATTAAATCAGACAGGTATGCTGGAAAAAGAAAATCCCATTAAACTCTGCAAGCAAGGGATGTTGTTTTATGCATAAGTTTGTGTAGGTGATTGTAACCTAATCATTGTAGCACACATTACTAGTCTCCCTAAAATAGTATATAAGTGCTTGTATCCCACAATAAAATCGGATTCTGATCCCCAAGTCAGTCTCCCCATCTCTCTCCATCGCTGACACTTCCCTGATAAAGAACTGTTATTCCTGCTCCCATATTTTTACCTGAGAGCCCCCCTTAATTTCAAATTTATAACAATTCTGGAGGAAGGGGTTTACATTTTTCCATTTCAAGAAAGGCTCCTGCCTTCCTTAGCAAACACCTGTCTTTCCAAACCAAGACACAGGAGCCACCTGTATTATACATGTGAATACTTCACACGAAAAAAAACAAGAGCCTCAAAAAGGCAGAACAGCTTGGTAATTGGTAGAAAGTAACTCTGATCAATATTAAAATGTGTGAATAGATCGGTCTGAAGATGACATTCACAATTTTCCTGGTGACATTGTGCACTGTACTGTAACAGTGGATTGTCACTGGACATAGACAGTAGGATAACTGGATATGCTTTTCAAACTTATTCTAAGTATTCATTGAATTATTCATTGAATTCTCATCCTTCTGTACACTTCAGCTCTGCTGTATACTTCAGAGACATTTTTTCACAAGCTTCTAACAAGTTACTCTGGATCCATAATTCCTGAGACCAAATGGAGTCCAAATGCCAAGTGGGATTACTCTTTTCAAAGCCTGCAGTCACACAGAATGAAGCAGCACTTAAATCATCCTGTGCATCCCATACACATAACAGTCCAGTCACTGACCATCTGCAATAATTTTTTGACTTTCGCTACAAATTACTTTCAAGAATAAGCTACAAATAATATCTTGAACCAGTTTAAATTTAGGGATAGCATTGCATTTGCCCTATAAAATTCTAAGGGTACCTAGTGCTGTTGCAGTAATACAAGAGAACTGTAAGTGTGTATTACTAGTTGTTATTCATATTAGGTAAAAATGGCTCAGCTCAGCTTTGCAAAGCAAGAAACAAAACATGGAGAGTTGAAATGATGGAGTTGGGACAGTGTAGCCAGTCTGCTTTTTGTGAGAGAAAAAGCAGACTGCTTTTGTTCCTCCTGCTCTTAAGCAGTGGCAGTAGTCATGTACTCATCTCCTGTAACTTTGCTCCTTGTGATCTACTTTCCACCTCAGCAACTTTTTCTGCTCTTTTTTTTTCCTTATTTCTTCAGCTGAGTACCAAAAGGAAAAGACAGAACTGCAATGTTACTACCAAAATAATAGATTTTTTTTCAAACTAAAAAATACTCACAGCTTTTAGAAAACACATCAGAAATGTTGGAAAGTATAAACAATACAAGATATTGAACAGTATTTTTACATTATACTACATCAGCCAAACAAATGGATAGTAGGGCTTGAGGAACAAGGATATAATTGAAGTTTTGTTAAAAGGGCTTATTTTGGTCTCTATGTGGTAGCTGTCATCACCCTGATGTAAATACTTCACAATCTATTTACATTTTCCTAAGTTGTAATATTTTGCATCATTGATCAGCTATGATTTTTTAGATTTCTCTTGTACCCATCATTGAATTATCTGAGCACAATCTCCAAACAAGATAAATGGCAAAGTAGCAAAGGGCTGCAATAACTGAGCAGCCAACGAGATAAGCTACACTGGCATCTCTTAGCTTAGCCAAATCCTCTGTGAGTGCTTTCGTTTCTTTTCCACTTTGGTTTAAAATGCAACAAATTTTCATTATTTCTGATGCCTCACCTCTGAAGGAAAAACATAGGTATCCTTCTTAGCAGTGTCTTATTTGCCAACAAATCCTTAAAAGCTCTTGTAACTAGAAGTCTTGCGGCCTTGTGAGCTGTGCGGTGGAGATGGGAGCCAAACTCACCCTTCCTGTCTATGTAGAAGATAAGGAAAAGAAATGGCATCGTCTAAAAAACTCAGAGGTCCGCTCTCTAGCTCCTTCCTAACTCCTTCAAATCCCCCAACGTGTGATTTAGCTACAAACAGATGACAAGGACTCGTAATGCTGGCAGGGGGCAGCCCCAGGGCAGGTGGCAGTGTGTGCAGGGGCCCTGGGTGGCACGCTGCAGCACGGTCACCGTGGCACGGAACAGAAGCCGGTGTCCAAGGGCCCTTTGTGACGCGTGGGAAATAGAAGCTTGCCCGGGTGCTCGGAACACCCAACGGCTCAGAACGGGACAGAGCGGTGCCGTGAGGAGCCCCCGCACAGCCACTCGTTCCCGTCTGACCCAGAGCTTTTCTGTGGCCTTGTTCCTGAGGCTGAGCTTGAGGCCCGAGCACAGGACTCAGTGACCTGTGGCCTTCTGAGGCTTCTGTTCTGCAGCTGCCCTCAAGGGCAGAGTGTGGGACTTGGTGCCCCGGAGCTTTTCCAGGACATCTCTCCTGCAAGTAGCTCCAGTCAGTGACATGGAGTGGAGACCCCCGAGAGTGCCCAAGCTGGCCTGGCTGGAGAAGGAGGAGGAGGAGGAAGAAGGCCCTGGAGCTGCCCCAGCACAGGAGACTGAAGAGGTGGTGCCATTCCAGCCACCGCAGGAGGGTGAGTGGCAGAGCTGGGCCACAGGGCTGGAGCCTGCAGCCAACTTGGTCCCATCCCATGCCATCCCATGCCCTGGGGACATGCCCACGGACAGGACGGAAGAGGGGCCGGGCAGACACCGTGCAGTGGCCGTGCTCCATCCCCCTGGGGCATCCCGGGGCTTTCCCTGCCTGGGAAGCGCAGGGCTGGGCTGTGTTCTCCGGCCTCTCCCACAGCCCCTCAGCTTTGACTGCGCTCGTTTTTTGCCAGATGCAGCCGTGGAGCGCACGCGAGAGCAGGAATCCAGCCGTGGCCGCTTCCGCAGCACAGCTCAGGTACCTGCAGCCATCCCCACCTGGGCTGGGCCTGCTGTCCCTGCTCAGTCGAGCACCATATGGGGAGCAGTCCATGAAACATCCCCGGCTTCTTGCCCTTTGTTACAGCTCATTCACGAGTTCATCCACAGCATCCAGCAGGGAGAGACCAGCACCACGGGCACTGGGCTCAGAGCTCACTCAGAGCTCCTGGGACATGAGACCAATGCTGCCCTGCTGGATTTGCTCGTGGAGAGGGGTGTTTCCAGGCCAGAACAAGTAAGCAGCCTGTGGCCAGGCTTCAATTCCCCCATGAGTCACATGGCTTCCCAAGCTGTGCCTGCTGGTCCCTGGGAGCCTTTGAGGCCATCACAGTGTGCTGGGAAGGGAAGCACTTCTCCGGGGACGCTGGGGACAATGCTCCCTCTGGCAGCTTTCCAAGCCTCCCTGTGCCTTCTCCAGGTTCCCACCATTGTGATGTACATTCACCGATGGCTCCTGGCCAATGCTTCTGCTGAGCACAGGCTGGACAAGACCCTGCTGAGTGTCACCAAAGAACACCCGGGTGACGCAGTCGTGACGCTCCTGCGTCTGGCCCCGTCCTGTGACAGGTATGGGGCTCACCTGCCCAGAGGGCTCAGGGCTCCCCAGCCAATCACCCTGTACAGCCTGTCCCAGGTGTCTGACCAACAGAATTCCAGGGCCCTCTGGCTGCTGCCTTTCCCAGGGCTGGAATGTCACCCCTGAGCCTGCTGCCATGCTCCCTTGCCGCCCCTCAGGGCTCCGTCCCCATAGGGCTGGGCTGCCCTGGTGCGGCTGTTGAGGGCCAGTGGGCAGAGGCAGAGCCGGCAATCAGCCCGGGCCCCTAGGGATGCCCAGGCCACGGTGCTGTGTCTGAGACCTGGCCTGAGACAGAGCTCTAATCCCACAGAGCTGCCATGGCCATGTGGAAGACCATCATGGGCTCGTCCAGGACTGCAGAGCCAGTGCTGCTGATCCTCCTGGATGTGCTGGGGAGCTGGCCAGAGCGCAGCATGTGCACCTCCGATGGGGACAAAACGGGTGTCTTTGCCCTGGCTGTGAGTTTCTGACACTGGCCTTTGCTGGCCCCAAGGCCACCTCTCCAGCAGCTCTCCATCCTCTTTCCCCCACTGCATCTCCCTGCCTCAGGCGCTGGCCTCAAACCTGGCCCAGGGGCAGCTTCAGGCCCGCCAGGCCCCCTGCTCCCCCTGCACAGTCTCTCCGGGCTTCTCCCTGCCAAGCTCGGGCCCTGCCACACGGACACCTCAGCACTGAGCACTGTCTCTGGGGGGCTTTGTCCTTTGCAGGCAACCATGGTGATGTGGAAGATGCTCCAGGAGCCCCGCGTCTCACGTGTAGTGACGGCGTATTTTCCCCGCCTGTTTGTGCATCTGCTCTTCCAAGTGCTCTTCAGCACAGAAGAGATGCCAGAGGAGGTCGATACCTTCTGGAAGCAATGCCAGGAAGAGCACGGTCTTGCCACCAGCCCCAACAGGTGCTCCATCCCAGTCCTCCTGTCCCTGCCACGTGGCCTGGGAAGGAGCCAGTGCTGCCAGTGTGACCTGGGCTTTGCTCTGCACACAGGTTTGCACTGCAGACCCTGAAGTCCCTGCTCTGCCGAAAGCAGCACAAGGATGTGGTGGTGTCATTGGAACGCAAGTGTTGCTGGGACACGCTGCTCTGTGCTGACACCTGCCACTATGCCGTGGGTCTGCTGGCCAGGTGAGACTCCTGTTCTGCCCACTGCTCCTGGCAATTGTGCTCTGTGCCCAGGGTGTCCCACACAGATCCCATGGCCCTGGGACACAGGGCCTTGTCACTGAGGGATGGCCAAGCAGACTGGAAAAGGCTGGGAGGGGAGAGAGCACTGGAGGAGACACCTCCTAAAAGGCCCAGGTGCCCTTTCAGGATGGTGCTGAAAGATCACCAGGCTCTGTGAGCCCATCCTTGGAGAAATTTGCTCAGGTTCCTGGTCCCTTTTTCACCCTCTTAGGGAGATGCGCCGTGCTTGTCCTCGCTTGTGTTCCAGAATTGCACTCCACCTCCTTGGGCTCCTCAGCTCGCAGGAGCCACACTGGGATCTGCCCGCCCTGGCATTCCTTGTGGAGGTGAGCCGGGTGTCCAGCGCTGCCTCGCTGAGCTGCCTCCCAGCTCCCTGCCCTCTCATCGCCGCAGCCGCCTGGGACGGTGCCCGCACCCATTGCTGCTGCCCGGGCCCAGCCCTGTGTGGCTCTGGGCTCCTGCTGGCTGAGGTCCCCGTCACTGCCCTGTGCCTTTCAGGTCCTCGAGTGCCTGGATTCGAGTGAATGTGCTCACAGCGTTGTGAAGGTCTCATCAAGGTACCTGCAGAGCGAGTGCAGGGAGAGGCGTCGCCTGGCACTCAGGGCCCTTCTCGAGCTCATTGATGATCCCTCAATGGTGAGAAGGGGGCAGTGGCTGAAGCTGCGCTGGGAACGCAGTCGCTTGGCCTTGCCTGGGCTTCGGGCGCTGGGGCAGCTGCTCCCAGCTCTCCTGCCTCCCACTTCAGCTGCCCAAGTGCTTCGGGACAGGCCTTTGGCCTCTGGGCCCTGCGGCAGCAGAATGGGGTTTCACAGACTTGTGATCCGCACAGGCCGAAAGAATGTGGAGCTTGACCGAAAGCCTCATGGACCTACTGTGGGACAGTGATGCAGAGATAGCTGGGATGACGCTCATCACACTCAGAATTATATTCCTGCACAAATACGTTCTGATGTCAACCTCCACTGCCCTGCAGCTGGCTGAGGCGCTCCTGCCACTCTTTGACCACGTAAGGCTCTGTGCCCCCAGCCACAGCCACTGGGTGCTGCCTGGAAACTGTGTGCCCTGTGCACTTCCAGGCCTGTGCCCAGGGGGGCCTGGAGGAGCCAATGCTGAGGTATTTCTTCCTTTTTTTTCATATAGGATAATAGCCAGGTACAGCTGCTCTCCATAAAACTCTTCCAAGACATGATGGAGTTTTTGGAAGAGAGAGATAAACTTTTGGAAAGCCCTGTGCACCAGAGCCTGCTTCCACTGCTCTTCCACTGCCATGATGAGAATCAGCGTGTGGCAGAGGTGAGGACTCGTGGGCTGCTGCTGTCCCCCTGCGAGGGGGCTCGGCTGCCTCCTGCCCTGCGCCTGCTGGACCGCAGCCTCCTCCAGGCCGTGGCACAGGGACGCCGGTCCCGTGCCCTGGGCTCTGGGGCCATCTCTGCATCTCTGCTGCTCTCCAGGCTTCATGGGAAACGCTGCTTAGTGCGGTCAAGTTCATGAAGAGGAGGGATCTCAAAAAGCTCGTGAAAGAGGAGAAACTGTGGAAGTTCAGCAAGTGCCTGGTAAGGATGACCAAGAATGCCCAGCCTCAGCCTGGAGAAAGCCCCCGAGGGCGGTGCTAAGTGTGCGGGGCGGGCAGCTGTGCCCCTGCCCGCTGCTGCACTCAGAGGCTGCACGGGCTCTTCTCCAGGCTCCCGTGGGCCCAAGCCGGGTGCCCGTGGAGCCCCGGCCCGGCGGAGCTGCGGGGCGGGCCGGCACCGCGGCTCCCCGGGCAGCAGCCGGCCCTCTGGCCCCTCCCCTCGGGAGCCCGGCGCCAGCGGCTGCTGGCCGCGCCTCAGCGCTGTGCGGGCAGGGGAGGCCGGGGCTGGGCGCAGGCAGCGCCCGGCCGAGGGGCTGAGCCTGTGCCAACCCTTCCTTCCCTCCCGCCGCTCTCTCCAGCTGGCAGAGGACAGGAGCAGAGCGGCCGAGCACCTGCGCCGGGCCCTGCGCTACCTGCAGAGCCCACAGGAGCCCCTGCGAGAGGCGGCCATCAGGTTCATGGGTGAGCCACGAGCCCGGGTCCCTCCCCAGCCCGCCGCAGCTCGGCCCCAGCCCCGCCTGCTGCCCCGGCAGTGCTGGCCGGGCCCGGCGCCGTGGAGCCCCGGCTGGCCTCGGCGCTGCTGCCGCCCTCTGGCAGCCGTGCCCTTGGGCGGCAGCGTGCGGCCAGGGCCCGGGCTGAGCCCTGCCGGGCCAGCAGGCCGTGTGGCCACAGCGCCGGCAGCGCCGCCGGCAGGGAGCTGTGCCACTGGGGCCGTGACAGGCTCTGTGTTCACAGGGATCGCCGGGCAGAGCTTGAGGGGGCAGCAGCAAGAGCTCCAGCTGATCTGTAGTGGTGAGTGAGGGCAGGGGGCTGGCAACGGGGGCTGGCAGGGGGAGAGCTTCGAGCCCTGCCCTGGCTGCAGAGGGCTCTGCTCCCGTGGGCAGAGCACTCTGAGATTTCAGGGCTAATTGGGCCATTCCTGGCCAGAAGCTTCGGGCTGATCCCCTGAGTACCTGCTCCCTCCTGGCCATGGCAAGAGCCGGCTGGCATGGCCTTGGCTGCGTGCTCTCCTGGGGTCCCATGATATCTGGCATCTGACTGTGGCTCTCTCTTGCAGCCCTTGAGGACCAAACAAATGATGTCAGCCTCGCCATTGGAAGCCTGGCAATTCAAACATTGTGCGTCCTCAAGTCATCAGATCCGGCTCCGATCTCCATGTTCCAGCGGCTCCAAAATCACCTGCGCAGGGCATGGAAGACACGGCCTCGCCTGTCACACCTTGGCTGCCTGCCCTGCCGCAGCTCTGTGGAGAGCTGATCCACAGGCTCTTTTTTCTGAGGCCACCTGAGGCAGGAGGCATTTCTTTTTCTTCAGGAATGGTTTTTTTTGGGTGGTTTTTTTTGTTGTTGTTGTTTTGTTTTGTTTTGTTTTGTTTTACAATGTAAATATAGACTGTGTTATAATACACAGACTGCCAGGATCTTTCTTTTGCTGCCCAGGGTCCACAGGGCATAGGGGAAGCGGGGGAAAAGTGTGCTTGTGCTCAGCTAGCTGCCCAGGCGTGCAGTGGGGAAGGGGAAATGCCCAGAAGCTCCTTGGCCTTTGGTGGTTCCCCTGAAGCCTTTGTGCTGCCAACAGAGAGGCTGGGCAGGGGCCGGAGCTGCGGGAATCCCTGTGAGAGCGGTGCCTGGAGATGGCCACAAGCCCTGTGCCAGGCAGGAAGGGCCATCTGTGTCCTCCTGCCCGTGTGCTGCTGGCTGGATTGCTGAGGGCTCCGAGGTGCCTCTGGATGGGGCTCCTCTGGAGCTGCTGTGGGGCTGTGGTGCTGCTGCCGGGCAGCTTGGCCGGGCTGGGGGAGACCCTGAGGGGCTGGGGCACCGGGAAGCCCTGAGCAATTGGGTGTCAGAGGCCATAAGCAGCCCCTTGGCAGCCGCCTTGTTGCTGCCGGAGCTGACTTGCAAGACGGATCCTGGGCACTCTGGAACTAACAGCATCAGTGTTGTTGGAAAGCAAAATGCAGGGAATTCTCAGACCTTTGGTCTTGTCAGCAAAGCTTAGAATTAAAGACAGGATTTGATCTGAGACCTTGGAAAGGGCTTCCAAACTTAGGTGCTAGAAGCGAGAATGTGGATTGATAGTTTATAGCAGAGACACATAGAGGTAGGTTGAAGTGGAGGAAAGTTTAGAGTTGTAGAGTTCAAGATCTAGAAAAAATAATAGTTACAATGGTAAAAAAGAAGCTTAGGATGCAGTGCCGTAGGTTTGTGCGTCATAACATGGTTGGTTGGCTAAGGAAGCTTACACTGTAGCATGAGTCCATAGGAGGAAATATTGAAGGATTGGGTCCAAAACATAGATATCCTAATTGGGGCCCCGGAGCTTTTCCAGGACATCTCTCCTGCAAGTATCTCCAGTCAGTGACATGGAGCGGAGACCCCCGAGAGTGCCCAAGCTGGCCTGGCTGGAGGAGGAGAAGGTGGAAGAAGGCCCTGGAGCTGCCCCAGCGCAGGATACTGAAGAGGTGGTGCCGTTCCAGCCACCGCAGGAGGGTGAGTGGCAGAGCTGGGCCACAGGGCTGGAGCCTGCAGCCAACTTGGTCCTATCCCATGCCATCCCATGCCATGGAGACATGGCCACAGACAGGATGGAAGAGGGGCCGGGAAGACACCTGCACTGGCCGTGCTCCATCCCCCTGGGGCATCCCGGGGCTCTCCCTGCATGGGAAGCGCAGGGCTGGGCTGTGTTCTCCGGCCTCTCCCGCAGCCCCTCAGCTCTGTCTGTGCTTGCTCTTTGCCAGATGCAGCCGTGGAGCGCACGGGAGAGCAGGAATCCAGCCGTGGCCGCTTCCGCAGCACAGCTCAGATACCTGCAGCCATCCCCAGCTGGGCTGGGCCTGCTGTCCCTGCTCAGCCGAGCACCGTGTGTGAAGCAGTCCATGAAACATCCCCGGCTTCTTGCTCTTCTCCAACAGCTCGTTCGTGAATTCATCCACACCATCCGGCAGGGAGAGACCAGCACTGAAATAAATAGGGCAGGAGATCTTTCTCCTTTTCAGTGCCTTTATTAAAAACGATCAGCTCAGGTTGGGAGGTAAGACGGGTCTGTGGTCACACCTTTGTCGCTCCCAGGAGTGGCTCGGAGGAGGAGGAAAATGCAGCTTCATCGACTAGGGGGCAGAGCTGGGGGTCCTGTCCCCACAAAAGCAGTGGGGATATTCCCCTAATTCTGCTTTTTGGGTTTTCTGTCTAGGGTACTGGCTCTAGCCAAGGTCCTTTTAGTCTGGGGCTAGGGGCAACAAAGGTTCTCAGTCTCTCTGCAGGCTCTGGACCTTTGTCCTCATGTCTAGACATCACTTTGATCTTCTAATTCTGTATTGGCTCGTGGCTTTTGGGGTTTTTTTCGGTAAGTGTGTTGGGGGTCCTTCCCATGGCATGCTGGGTCTGAGGTTATTTTGCATGTCCTCTGATGTCCCCTCCTTTCACTGTCCGAGAAGGGCCATCCACCTGGCCCAGGCAGGGTGGTACTGATACAAAAAGGGGAATTCTCAAAAATAGAGAGTTAACGACCTACTCTTAATAGGTCATTACAACATGAAGCTAACAAAGAACTCTCCTCTGTCACTACTGGTTAAACTTGTATTTCTACAACCCTTTATAAAAAAATTGGTAACCCTTTTTAACTCATACCATCGAGCACGTGACCACTATATATGGACAATGGAACTCTGTGCTCTGTGCTGTTTGGTGGTTTTGCTTCACTGAAGTGATATTCTAAGAGAAGCAATTTCCTCCAATGGAAAAAAAACCAATCAGTAATTAGCTTTGAGAACTGACAATCTGTTAAACCACTAAGGAAACTGTACACGGCCCTGTGAAGACACACGGTAAAGATGAAAAAGCCTGGGAGGGTCTCTTTCCCTTCTGGCTGGCACAGAGGTAACAAGGCTGACCCAGCCCCCGTCTCAGCCAGGGCAGCCCAGGCGGCTCCTGCCGTGGGGCCGGGCCCCTTCCCAGGGACCCCGCCAGGCCCCATCGGCTGCCGGGCAGGGCAGGGGAGGCCGTGGGGCCGAGGCCGGGCCGGGCCATGGCTGCAGTTCCAACATCTGGGCACTGCTGAGCCCTGCCCCGCCGCCAGCCCGGGCCGAGCCAGGATCCGCCGGGCCCCAGGAGCAGCCCCGGGCCGGGCCGGCTCGGCCAAGGTTCTGCCACCGTTGGGGTTCACCCACAACCCCCGGGCAGGGGGAGGAGAAGCCATCGGCCCCCGGCCGTGCTGCTGCTGTGTTCTGGCCTGGCTGCTGAGATCCTGGCCCTGCCCCAGCGCGGCCCATCCTGACACAGCCCCAGCGCAGCCGCTGCAGAAACCTCCATGGTAAAACAGCTCCGGCCCAAGGACCGAGCCCAGCCGGGGTCACGGAACCATCTGCAGGCCCCGGGTGAGATATGAACTCTGTCAGTGCTTCCATCCTCCCTCGAGTGAGAGAAAAGGACAAAGTGCAGGCACAGAGAGGGTCAACGTGAACACACCGAGGTCCGTGAAGAGGAAGTTGAGTTCCAGATGGGAGGGATGAGGAGGTGCCTTGATCTTGGGGCTGGAATCCTCTTGTAAAGCTATGGAGAAGGATGTAATTTATCCATCAGATTCTCTTTTTCATTATGATGCATGAAAAGTATGGGGAGATGACTTGTTCAGCAAAAGCCTCCATGCTAAAGTAAGCAAATGTTGAAGAAGCTGTGATTTCATGAGAAGTTTGTACAGAGAGAGAACAGAGTGATGAGACCCGGTGCCGTCAGGGAGACAAGAAGACCTCTGTTCCCAGAGATGAAAATGATTTAGAAATAAATGAAGAGAACCTCTGCTCTTAAACAGCTCATCTTTAAACTAATACCCCACAAGATGGCATGGCCCATAAACACAGCTGTGGGAAAAGATGTGAAAAATGGGAGGGACTTCACAAAGTTTTCCAGGTGGCTGCTATTCATGGAAATTAAAAGCCATGAGAGAACAGTTTTCTTGTGGAGAAGTCTTAACATCATTAACAGGAGGAATTTCTCTCCTTAAGTTAACTGAGAAATAGAATATTGTAGAGGTGGTAAACTGACTGAAAATTTTAGGTTTTGTCTCCTTACATTGTCAGTAAGAAAGAAAAGGTTGTAGGGAGAGGAAAAGTGTTCTGAAAGTTTGGTTCTGATTCTTATTGCTCTTTCTTTTAGCTACTGTAATAACATTTTCTTTATATCCTTTTAAAGTTTTGAGCCTACTTTGCCTTTCTCCTAATCCTATCTCACAACAGGAAATGAGGAAGGATATTCCAGTGAGTGCACTGGTAATTAGCCAGCTCTGAACCCACCACACTAATTGATGAACTGACCAAGAAACCTCAAATTGGTGAACCAAAACCGCTACAGAAACTTTCCTGATGAACTGCACAAGAGCAGAGGGAATCAAGGCAGAGCCATGGTTTGTCAGGACTTCTTTGATCCTAATGAGCCCTGTGGTGCATTTGGAGCTGAGCCCTTGAACCTCAGGGCCTGAGAGGAGATTGCACAAACCCTTCCAGGAGCCAAAGGCAGAAAAAACACCCAAAGTGTCTCGAGGCATGAATGGGTCCCACCGAAGTCCCTCTCCAACACAGGCTCCTCATGGGCTCCTTGGAGGAGAGAATTTGAGGCCAGGACTGAAAAAAAACCTCTCAGACACTCAGTGTGGGAAGGAAATTCCAAAGTACCTTAAACACCTTGAGTGTCTCAAAGCATTAATGAGCCCCACTGAGTGTCAGTACAAAGCTCTCCAGGGACTCCTTAAAGCAGATAATTGGGGGAATGATTGCACAAACCTCTCCCAGAGTCTGTATCCAAAGGGAAACACCAAGTACCTTAAAAGAACTGAAGTACCTTGAAGCATTAATGAGCCCCACTGAGTGTTGTTACTGACAAAGCCTCTCCAGGGACTAATTACAGCAGATAATTGGAGGCCATGATTGCTCACACCTCTCAGAGACTCCAAGGCAAAAGCCAAACCCAAAGTCCTTTGAAAAACCTGCAGTCCCTGGGAGCATTCAGGAGCCCCCAGGGCCATTCCTGAGCAAGGCTCCCCAGGGATTCCTTCCAGCAGATCCCTGAGGCCACTGGGATGTGGGCTAGGGGGGGATGCTGAGGGCAGGACAAGGGGCTGACAGTGCCCAGCCTGGCTGGGGCTGTGCCAGGAGGCCCCAGTGCCTCAGGACAAGGTGTCTCCTCCCAGCCCTTGGTGGCACAGACCCTGCTGTGCCCCAGGACACCAAGACTTGGCTTCTCTTTGTCCCCACCTGTCATCACTGCCTCCAGTTCTCTGCTCTGCCTGGGGCCTGGGGACACTTTCTCAGTTGTGTCCCTCAGTGGGACCCATTAAAAGTGAAAGAAACTTTGGAGTTGGATTCTGACATGGAATTCTGGAGAGGTTTCTTCAGCTCCCTCTCAGGGACTGATGTTCAGGGCCTGAGCACAAAGCCCCAGAGGGTCATTTAAGTCCTTGTGCTGTGTCTGTGCTGCTGAGCTGGGCTGGGCTCCTGGCACAGAGGCAGCTCCTGGTAACCAAGAAGAGCTTCAAAAGCACATTTCTCTTGATGAGCAGCTTTTCTCCCAGCCCAGCAGGGCTGGGGCACTGCCTGCAGCCACCCCGGGCACAGCACAGAGGCACAGAGAGCTTCAATCAGTCAGGGCTGGGAAGGTGCTGAGAAGTGCCTGGGCCACAATCACTGCCAGCCCTTGGCACAGGAGCCTCTGGCTGCAGGACAATGCAGCTGCAGCTCCTGGAGCCATCTCCTAAAGCTGCAACATCCCAATGCCTGCAGACTCTGTGAGTACATTCTCTGATTCTCTCTTGTGCAGAGCAGCCAGGGGTGCCCAGGGCTGTCCTGCAGAGCAGGGTCCTGCAGCCCAGGGCGCTGTGCTGGGGCAGGGACTCTGCTGCCTGCCAGGGACAGCTCTCAGCTGGCCCGGGAGCTGCTCCCAGCCCTGGGGGACAAGATCTGGCTGGGAAGATACAGCTGGTAAGGCTTCTCCTTCTGTGGGGAGGATGCTGCATTGTTCAGGACTGCTCCCATCATGGCATTTAACTGCAGAACATTTCCATGTAGATTATACAGGGAGCACAGCAAGGGAAAGGCTGCATAAAAGGTAAAATCCTGCTTTATTTATCTACTGCTCTGGGTTGCCTGGATGGGTAATTGCACAAAGATATTTATCTCTCATTTCACGTTGGAAAAAAAAATATATATCGCAGATCTGAGTAAACCAGGCCGTGACAGAAATCAGCACAGGGCCCCTTAGAGGCAGCATCAGTGTTGCTTTTCCAGCCTCCTCATGATAGAGCTGACTTTGCCATCAGAGCCTGCAGAGCCAGAGCTGCCCTTGGGCTGTGCCAGAGCTGGGAGGGGTCTGCAGGGCAGAGCTGAGCCCCCAGGGCTGGGCTGGGCCCTGGCAGCACTGGCAGAGCCCAGCCCTGGGCACAGGGAAGCAGCTGCTGGCAGGGACAGCTCCAGGCAGCAGAGCCCTGGGCAGGCAGTGGGGGTAAAGTTGTCCCCAGCTTTGCTGGGATATTTAAAATCTTCTCCAAGCCCAACTATTCCATGATTCCTTTTTATACAGATCCCCATGTCAAGGCACAGTAAATGTCCAACAGCAGCTCCATCAGCCACTTCCTCCTGCTGGCCTTGGCAGACACGCGGCAGCTGCAGCTCCTGCACTTCTGCCTCTTGCTGGGCATCTCCCTGGCTGCCCTCCTGGGCAACGGCCTCATCATCAGCGCCGTAGCCTGCGGCCACCACCTGCACACGCCCATGTTCTTCTTCCTGCTCAACCTGGCCCTCACTGACCTGGGCTCCCTCTGCACCACTGTCCCCAAAGCCATGCACAATTCCCTCTGGGACACCAGGACCATCTCCTACACAGGATGTGCTGCACAGCTCTTTTTATTTATGTTCTTCATCTCAGCAGAGTTTTGCCTCCTGACCGTCATGTGCTACGACCGCTAAGTGTCCATCTGCAAACCCCTGCACCACGGGACCCTCCTGGGCAGCAGAGCTTGTGCCCACATGGCAGCAGCTGCCTGGGCCAGTGCCTTTCTCTATTCACTGCTGCACACGGCCAATACATTTTCCCTGCCCCTGTGCCATGGCAATGTCCTGGGCCAGTTCTGTGAAATCCCCCAGATCCTCAAGCTCTCCTGCTCTTTCTATAAACTCAGGGAACTTGGGCTCATTGCAGTTAGTGCCTGTTTAGCATTTGGTTGTTTTGTGTTTATTGTTTTCTCCTATGTGCAGATCTTCAGAGCTGTGCTGAGGATCCCCTCTGAGCAGGGACAGCACAAAGCCTTTTCCACCTGCTTCCCTCACCTTGCCGTGGTCTCTCTGTACATCAGCAATGGCACATTTGCTCACCAGAAGCCACCCTCCATTTCCTCCCCATCCCTGGATCTGGCCCTGTCAGTTCTATACTCGCTGATGCCTCCAGCCTTGAACCCCCTCATCTACAGCCTGAGGAACCAGGAGCTCAAGGCTGCAGTGTGGAGACTAAAGACTGGATGGTTTCAAGGACATTAAACTGCTGTTGAATTTCTGCAAATCACTTGTAATAAAAGTGATATTTGATATTCACTTTGATTAGGTCCTGGGGTTTTTTCTGTTGTATTACTTTTATTAATATTGTCCACAAATAAGTGTAATTGTTTGGTCCATTTCTCATTTTCTTTCTCTCCACGTTCCCTGTGACCACAGGCTGTGTCAATGAGGGGCTGCAATCTCAGTAGTTACAAATGAACTAAAGGATGTCCCAGCAAAGTTTTCTGCAGAGATGCCCTTGTGTTGCGTTCTCTGGAGCTGCAGCAGCAATGTCTGTGTGCAGAGCTGGGGGCAGATCAGTGCTGGCACAGCAGCTGTGCCCAGCAGCAGCAGCACTTGGTGTTGCCAGTGCTGCTCCCGTGGCCCTGCCCCGCTGCCCTGGTGGCCCTGGTATTGCTGTAGGGCCTGAGTGCTCTCGGGGCCAGACACAGCCCTGGGGGTGGCAGTGCCAGGGCTGCAGCAGGGACAGGCCATGGGCACTGCTGGGGCAGCGCTGACACCTCAGGCCAGGCCCTGGGGGCTCCAGGCTCCTTGCCCAGGCTCTCTCAAGAACACGGCCAGGCCAATGCTGAGCACAGAAAACCCCCGTGAGCAGCCCCAGGGTGGCCATGGGCAGGCTGGAGGCAAACAGCATGGCTGGGGCTCTGCAAGGGCCCTGGGGGAGATGGGAAGGAGCAGCAGAGCAGGGGCTGATCCATCCCCAGTGCATTGGACAGCCCAGGGCAGCGTCCCAGAGCGTCCTCATGGAGCTGCCAACAACATCCCCCCTCTGCAGCCCTGGCCTCTCCCCCAGCTCACACAGGTGCCCCATCCTTGCAGGCACAGACATGGCAGCACTGGCTCAGGAGCCCCTGTTTGCATTGCACAGAGCAGGGGGAGCACCCCCATGGTGTTGGTGTGGGGACATGAACTTGAGGGAGCACAAATGCCATCAGATCCTGGGGCTAGCAAGGGCTGGGGGACACCAGGGAAACCCCTCAGCTTTGTCCTGGCTTCTGCACTCAGCCAGAAAGTTTGTTTCCATCAGCTTCGAGTTTCCTGTCCCACTGCAGATGCTGTTGCTCAGAGCCAGGGCTGCCTGGCAGCCACCCCCAAACTGCCCTGGGCATTTCCTTGGCTTCACCTTTGCTTTCCTTACTCTTCCTGCTACAAATTTCTTCTCATTGCCCACCCCTGTTCCCTCCCCTGCAAACAGCCCATCCCTGTTTGCCCTTCCCTCTCTGGCCCCACTCCCCATTGCAGTTCCTGACTTGGCACCATGGGAATGTCCTTTGGGGAGCAGGATCATCCCACAAGTGCTGCAGGAATTGTCTGCAGGCTCCAGCAGTGCCTCCTGCTGCTCCCTTGCCAGAGGCACCACAGGCCAGGGGGCACATCTGGGCTGCTGTGTCTGGCTCTGGGGCTCCCTGTTCTGGGCAATGAGGAGGAGCTGCAGAGGCTCTGCAGGACTGACTGGATGGGCTTTGGGCCTGGCAGGAGAAGCTGAGGGACCTGGGCTGCTGGAGCTTCTGAAGAGGAGGCCCAGGGCTCATCCTGCAACTGCTCCAAGGGTGGTTTCAGAGAATCCCAGAGTCAGCAAGGGTGGAACAGGCCATGGAGATCATCAGGCCTAAGCTGTGCCCTGACACAACCTTGTCTCCCCTGAGCCTCCTCTTCTCCAGGATAAACAACCCCAGCTCCCTCAGCCACTCCTCACAGGACTTGTGCTCCAGACCCATTCCCAGCCTTGTTGCCCTTCTCTGGAAATGCTTCAGCCCCTCCATGTCCTTCCTAAATTGGGAGGCTCAGAACTGGACACAGTACTCGAGGTGCTGCCCAAGCAGTGCTGAGCACAGGGGAAGAATCACTGCCCTGCTCCTGCTGGCCACACCATTCCTGATCCAGGCCAGGAGCCATTGGCCTTCTTGGCCACCTGGGCACACTGCTGCCTCATGTCCAGCCTGCTGCCCATCAGTCCCTGCAGGTCCCTTTCTGCCGTGCTGCTGTCCAGCCACTCTGTCCCCAGCCTGTAGAGTGGGAGGGAGGAAGGGAGGAAGGAAGGAAAAGAGGAAGGGGTCCAGATCCAGTCCTTCCTGAAATGTGCTGTTTGCTGGCACTGCCAGTTCCCTGATCTGGATATTTCCCTATTCTGGCACAGCCCAATTGCAGCAATGTGCTGGCACAGGAATCAGAATTCCTGGTACTTGTACGTACTATATAAACCTTCTTGTAAACCTCCTTGTAGACATACTATATAAACCTTCTGTCAAACCTTAAAAATTATCTACAAATTCATGTCCAGCATTACTGGGTCTGGCCCCACCCAGATCTGGTGTTTGCTGGCACCGCCAGTGCTCAGATCCAGCAGTTTCCCAGTGGCAGCACAGCCCAAGTCCAGCAGGTTGCTGCCACAGAAAGCCAAAACCCGGCAATTTTCAGCACTGGCACTGCCCAGATCTGCTGTTAGCTGGCACCACCAGTGCCCTGATCTGGCAACTTCCCAGTGCTGGAACAACCCAAATGCAGCAATTTTCTGGCAAAGAAAGCCAAAACCTGGCAGCTTCCTGGTGCTACCACCAGCACCACCCAGATCTGGTGGTGGCTGCCACTGCCTGTACCCAGATCCGGACATTTCCAGGTTCCAGCACAGCCCAAGTGCAGCAAGTTTTTGAAAAGAAAGATAAAACACAGCAATTTCCTGGTGCCAGGACTGCCACTTCCCAGATCTGGGGTTTCCCAGCACTGCCAGTGCCCAGATCCAGAAATTTCTGGGTGCCAGCACAGCCCAAGTGCAGCAATTTGATGGCAGAGAAAGCCAAAACCAAGCAAATACCTGGTACCTACAGCAACCCGATCTCATGTTTGCTGACACTGCTAGTGTCCCAATCAGGAATATTTCAGATACCTGTACAGCGTAATTCCAGCAGTTTGCTGGCACAGAAAGGTAACATTTGGCAATTTCCCAGTGCCAGCACAACCCAAATGCAGCAATTTTCTGGCAAAGAAAGCCAAAACCTGGCACACTGGTGTGTGTTTGGGCTGGTTTAAAAGAAGAAGGAGGCCTCGGCTTAAGGCCGTGGGAAAACCCTCTTTAGTTAGGGTCAGCAGGAGCTCCTGCCCATAATCCTCTTGTTCAGTTATGCAGATTATTACTAGAAAGTTCTGAGTTCTCTTTGCTACCATTGGTTACTTTTTACTGCAAAAATTATAATGTTCTTAATCGTTCCTTCCTCTTGGATCCTTCCCTCAGATCCCACCTTAACCCCTCCCCATAAATAAATGTATAAATATCCCTGCTAGACCCTGGACCCAGGCTTTTTTCTGCTTCGCTCTCTGAACTGTGCACGCCGTCCTGTTTGTTGTGTTTGCCTTCATTAAAGTTCTGTTTCCAGACACCCAGACGAAAGCAGTCTCTCTCTGTAAAGGGCCAGAGCTGGTTCTCAGGGCAACCACTGGTCAAGGGTCTGGACTGGTGTTTGCTGGCACCACCAGTGCCCAGATCTGGAAATTTCCCTGTTCTAGCACCAACCATGTCCAGCAATTTGCTGGCAAAAAAAGCTAAAACCTGGCAAATTCCCCTTGCCAGCACTGCCCAATCTGGTGTTTGCTGCCAGCAGGACTCCAGGAAGGAAGGAAGGAAAGAAGGAAGGAAAGGGTCCAGATCCAGTCCTTCCTGGAGCCTGGAGCCTGGAATGGGATGTTTGCCGGAACTGCCAGTGCCCAGATCTGGAAATTTCCTTATTCTGGCACAGCCCAAGTGCAGCAATTTGCTGGTACAGAAATCCAAAACCCGGCAACTTCCTGCAACTGGCTCTGGGACCTCCCACATCTTGTGTTTGCTGCACCAGTACCCCGATTTGGAAATTTCCCAGTGCCAGCAGAGCCCAAATCCAGCAGATTTCTGCCACTGGCAACGACACGACCCAGATCTGGTGTTTGCTGGCAGCGCCAGCGCCCAGATCTGAAAACTTCCTGGTGCTGCCACAGCCCAAGTCCAGTGATTTTCTGGCACAGAAAGACAAAATTTGGAAATTTCCAGGTTCTGGCTCCAGCAACATCAAGATCTGGTGCTGCACACACAGTGCAGTGTGGAAAGCCAAGAGAAGCGGCAGCTGGTGGCTGCAGAAGTTCAACCTTGTTCTCCACAAGAGGTTCTTGAAAAGAATAGACAGGAGAAGCTTCCTGGAAAACTGAAACAGCTTTCCAGAAGTGACATGAAAACAGAAGACACAATCCAGGACGTTTTCCTCTATTTATTTCTATGCTCCCCTTCTCCATGTTGCACTGCTTCTCCATCCCAGTAATTGTAGATGCACCTCACCTACAAGATTGGTGACTTGGCAAGTTTTAGGCACTCTAAAATACCATGAGCCACACACAGTTTTCCTTGCCCTGTTTTTACTGGAAAGCAACACTGGAGATGGAAGTGCAGTGCTGGGGTCAGGTAAGAATCCTACACCAAGGGAAGGTGCCCCGACAGTGTTTGACCCTCAGCAAGGACAATGCCCAGCAGCAAGCGAGGGGATTGCTCTGCCAGCGTGCAGGAGTCAGGGCTCTGCATCTGGGCTCAACCCTGCAAAGTTCCCGTGTTCAGACAGACGAAGGGGCTGCCCCCGGGGCGCGCGGGGCTCGGCCGTGGGGCTCGTGGGGCTCGTGGGGAACGGACACGGGGACGAACGGCCCCGGGGCTTCAGTTGCAGCGGCGGCAGCGGCGGCAGCGACAGCGGCGGCAGTAGCAGCGGCAGCAAAAAAACAGAGAAGCCTCTATACTCTTTTTCTCTTTTTCTTTCTCTTTTTCTTTCTCTCCCTTTCCCGCTGTGGGGCACTCTTCTCTCGGGGCCCGTTTTCCGGCGTTCCTCTCCTCTCCCCGCCTCCCTCTCTCCCCTTGCCTGGCCCGGCCATGCCCCCGGCCCGCCCCCGGCCCCGGGCGGGGCTTCCCCGTCCCCATTCCCGTCCCCGTCCCCGGGTGTCCCGCCGCAGTCTCGCCTCCGCCCGGCTCTGGCCGTACTGGCGGTGGCGCTGCTGGGCGGGCATCAGTGCCTGGGGCTCGGGCGGCATCGCCGCCCTTTGTCTCCGCCTGGCCCGAGCCCGGCCCCGGCCCCAACGCTGGGCCCGACGCAGGGTCCATCCCCGACCCCAGCCCCGACTCCTCCCGGGGCCCGCAGAGGACACACGCGGCGCGGCCGCTCCCGCCGCCTCCGCTGCGGCTTCCCCGGCCCGAGCTCCGCCGCTCGGCAGGGCGGCCGCCGGCCTCGAGCCTCCCGTGTCGCGTTCCCAAGAGTGAACGCCCGGGGATGGCCGGCCCGGGGCGGGTGAGGGGCGCTCGGGGGCCGTAGCTGGCCCCGGGCCGAGCGCTGACAGCCGCGTCCCGCCCGCAGGGAAGGCGCAGGAGGCCCTGCAGGAGCGGTACCGGCTGGGTTCGCTGCTGGGGCGCGGCGGCTTCGGCAGCGTCTTCGCGGCCACGCGGCTCTCGGACGGCGCCCCGGTGAGCGGCGGGGCCGGCGGCGGGCGCAGGAGGAGGGGGCGGAGGAGGAGGAGGAGGATGGGGCTGTGCCTGGGCAGGGCGGGCGGCGAGCTCAGCCCGCTCTTCCCCTTGGCTTGCAGGTGGCCATCAAAAGGGTGCCACGGAACCGCGTCCGGCACTGGGGCGAGCTGGTGAGTGAGCGGGGCCAGCGGCAGAAGCCGGGGCTGCCGGGCGGGGATGAGCCGAGGCCCGGCAGGGTGGAAGCCGCCAGGACGGCTCGAGGCGGAGCGGGCGTGGGTCCAGCGCAGGGCGCAGAGCATCCCGGGCTGGGTGAGGGCTTCCCCAGGCTTGGCACGGCATCGGCCCCCACTGAGGGCATCGTGCTCCTCCCGCAGCCCGACGGCACCAGCGCACCGCTGGAGATCGTGCTGCTGGACAAGGTGTCCACTGGCTTCCCTGGTGTGGTGCAGCTGCTGGAGTGGCTCGAGCTCCCCAACTACATCGTGATGGTGCTGGAGCGGCCAGAGCGGTGTCAGGACCTGCGGGATTTCATTCGGGCACGGCGGTTCCTGTCCGAGGAGGTGGCGCGGGAGCTGTTCCGCCAGGTGCTGGAGGCCGTGCGGCACTGCACCAGCTGCGGGGTCCTGCACCACGACATCAAACCAGAGAACATCCTGGTTGACCTGGCCACCGGGCAGGCCAAACTGATTGACTTTGGCTGTGGCACCTACCTGCAAGACACAGCCTACACGCACTTTGCAGGTGAGCCTCCACAGGGGTGTGCTCCTGGTGCTGGCATCTCATGGCCCAGCATCTCCCAGCCCAAGCTGGCTGTGGCAGCGGGGATTCTCCCTTTTGCTGCCAGTCAGGGGACGGAGTCTTCAGCTGAGTTGCTTTGGAGGGGGTCTGGGTGGGGAGCCATCTTCCAGCCCTGCTGGCAGCCTTTGCCAGCTACTCTTCCCAGGATGGGGGCTGGGCTGGGGCAGCCAGCCCGACAAAAACCCCCTTTGGTGGGGGTAGCAGAGAGGGGTGGCCAGAACCTGTGCCCCAGCCAGTTTGTTGTGCAGGCGAGAGGAAGCACTTGGACTGCTCCACTCACCCTGTTTGCCTTGGCTTCATATTTTCGGGGCAATGCAGGCAGGGAGGATAAGGGAATGTTTTTTTCCCAGTATGGAGGGGGTTTTCCCTTTGCATGTCATGGTCAGGCCTAGCCATGGCTGCCCTCTTCCAACACCAGTGGCTTCTTTTGCAAGCCTGAGTTTGTGCACAAGTCCCAGGTGCTGGCGAAAGGGCAGTGGTCACCCTGTGTGCCACTGATGCAGCCCCTGCACACCCAGGGATGCTGGGGCCAGGCTGTGGGAGCAGCAGCATCCCCCTGCTGAACTCCATCTGTATTCCATAGGAACACCGTCATACAGCCCCCCGGAATGGAACCACTATGGCTGGTACCACGGCGGGGCAGCAACGATCTGGTCCCTGGGCATCCTGCTGCACCAGATGGTCTGCGGGGAGCACCCTTTCAGGAGGGGCTGGAACATCTGCTGGGGCCAGCTCTCGCTGCCACAAGGGCTCTCTCAAGGTGGATCCTCTTCTCTGGGCATGGGGGGAATACCAGTGCTGGGAGCCAGCAGCGGGCTCGTGAGCATCCCGCTCTGGCAGCTGCTGAGGAGGTGGCACATGTCCTGCTCTCCTCCAGAACAGGGAATTGATGGGAAAGTTGAGGCCCAGCTCTGAGCGCATCCAGAATGGCCTGGGCATGGGAATAGTGGGGCAAAGCAGACAGGAGCCTTCTCCAGCTGAGCGGCAGTTTCTGCTTTCTCTCCCCAGAGTGCAAAGATCTGATCAGGTGGTGTTTAGCCGTGCACTTTTTGGACAGACCCACATTAGAAGACCTGTTCTGTGATCCTTGGGTGCAGGATATTCCTGTGCCATAGAAGAACGGAGAGAGTCCCAGGCACACTTTGATCCAGGGCCCTGGTAAGTTCCAGCTCCACACACACCTTGGCAATCAGAAGCAAAGGAACCCAGAACCTTTTTGTGCTGCCTGTGTCACTGCCCAGGGGTCATGGGATGGGAACACGCAGCCCTTGTGCTGGAGCTGAGCTGCTCTGCCCAGCACTGGTGGCCACCATCCAAGCTGGTTTTGCTTGTCCTGGTTCCCTGACAGCTGGGGCCCTGGGCAGAGCCCTGAGAGCCTGGTCTCACCGCAGGGACGGAGAAGGAGCCCCTGGAGAAGCTGTACCAGGTGGGGATGTTGCTGCTGCTGCTGCTGGAGACAGCAAGGATGACATCAAGGATGACAAGCTCTTCCTCAACCTGGCCACCGGTGGCTGAAGGTGATGGACTTTGATTCTGGCACCTTCTTAACAAAGCCAAAGTCCACAGGGAATTTGCAGATGAGTCCAGAGCTGGGGAAATGCTCCCAGATTTGGGCATTGCCCAGCCTGGCAGGGAAGCAAAGGTTCCCCCTTTGCTGGGGCAGATGCAACTCATTCTTCAGTCGGCTGCCCAGCTGCTTTTTGGCAGGGCTGGGGGGATGGGCTGGGGTGGGTACAAAATGGGAGTGGGCTCCTGGCCCTGCCAACAGCCCCCAGCACCCACCGTGGCCTGGGCTGGGGCTGGGGCAGCCAGCCCAACACAAACAAACCCCATGGTGGGAGCAGAGGTGGGACTCCAGAAGCTGTGCCCAGCTGCTTTGCTGTGCAGGCAAGGAAGGTCTTGGGCTGCTGCACTGCCCTTGTTTGCTTTGGGATCCCTGTGATTTTGGGGGGCAGTGCAGGGGGGAAGAGAGAAAGTGTGGGCTTCCCTCCCCAAGGCTGGGTTTTTCCCTAGCGTTGTAGGGGTTGGGCCTTCCTCAAGGCCCTGACAGAGATAAGAGTTTTTCTCTTTTTTCTTGTTTTCCCTTTTTGCCTCTAATCTCTCTTCAATAACGTGTTGTTTTTCCAGAGGAAGTGTTATGGGTGGTCCAGTGTGGATGGGAAGTGCTTGGGAGCAGCTGTGGTGTGGATGTGCCGTGCCCTTGGAGAAGGCTGAGGACATGGTTTGGGAGCAGCTTTTCTTCCAGCCGTGGATGGCGTGAGGTGGGTCCCTGTCTGCTTGGCAGGGTGGGATCAGAGCTTTTGGGAGATGGCAGCGAGCACAGGAGCATCCTGCTCTGGGCAGCTGCTGAGGGCTGGATGTGCCATGGCTGGCTGCAGGCTGGGCACATGTCCTGCCCTCCTGCTCTGCTCCCAAAGGCAGCAGGGATGGGCAGCTCTGGGCACAGCTCTGGGCACAGCCAGCATGGCCTGGGCACCGCAGGCCTTGGCACAAGGGGACAGGAGCCCTCAGCTGACAGGCAGTTTCTGCTTTCTCTCCTTGCAGCCGGGCTCTGCGGGTGCTGAGGCTGCTCTGGGCTCTGCCAGGGCTCTGCTGGGCTCAGCCCTGGGCCCAGCTGGGCTGGCTCTGCCCTCACATTGCTCTGACAGCTTTGCATCAGACGAGCCCGTTCTGAGCACAACGCCTGAGCTTTCTGCTTTGGCAGGTGAGTGAGACTCTCCTGCAGGCCCAGAGATTGCAGCTGGGGACACACATCCAATTGGCAAGGACCCAGACTCTCCACAGTCCCATCTAACCCCCTGGGTCTCCACAGGGTGTTTTGTCTGTCCCATTCTTCCTTCTTTATTGGCTGGAATTGTGCAATTGCACTTTCTTCCTCCTCTAGCAGTGCCACGAGTGGGCCAAGGCTGGCGAGTGGGCCGTGTTCCTGAGGCAGTGCAGGCTGGAGCTGATGGATGGAGAATTGCCCTTCTGCACTTCCCAACCAGAGCAAAAAGCCGTAAGTGGGACTTGGTGTCTTTAAGAAATCCCTGACAGTTTCAAAGGGAATGTGCAGCTCATTACCAGGGTGAGGAGGAAGGTCATCTTCTAAAGGATTTGAGGATTGACAGAGTTTTATTCCCAGTCCTGCTTGTAGCTAGAAGGGCACAAAGCAATTTCCTTTTGCTTTGACCATAATTTCAAATAACCATGTTGGAAACAAAGCCCACAGTTTTAAAAAAGGCTGCTGAGGTCAGTAAGATGGATCCATGCCATCAGCACATTTACAATGTATACAACTAAGTTCTCTTTTTAAAAAGATAATTTACCTCTTAATGCAAAGAATGTAACTTGGCATTTATGTTTTGTTTTTTTCACTAGCATTCTGTTATGTTTTTTCACTAACACTTTGATTTTATTCTTATCTTCTAGAATTTATCAAGTTTTTTTTTCTTTTTCTTTTTTTTCTCTTTAAATAGAAAACATGCCCTACAAAAGGAATGTCCTTTGCTCCAGGTTCCCGTGTGGAGCAGCTCCCTTCCTGCTGGCTGAGCTGCTCAGGCAGAGCCCAGCAGCTCCTGACCCTGCAGGGCTGAGGCTTTTCCCCGTTGCTGGGCACAGACTGATGGAGCAGCACTGCTGAACACGGGCACACCCAGAGGGACCAGCAGCAGCTGCCTTTGGCCACCTGAGGCTCCAAGGGCCAAACTCTGAGCAGACAGGGCTGGAAGAGACTGGCAGGCTCCCTGCTGGCTGTGCTGCCCCACTTGTGCCTGGCCCAGCTTTGCTTGGGGCAGAGGGAGAACAAGGGGCAGCTCCCTGCCAGCCCCAGCCCAGGGACCCCTCCAGCCCCGGGGCTTGGGGCACTGTCAGCACCTGCTGCTCCAGCCAGGGCTTCTGCTGGCCCTGACAGCAACAGCCAAAGTGGGGCTGATCCTGAGGGAGCAGCAGCAGGGCCTGGATCTGATCCCTGACTCTGGGCCAGGGCTGCACAAATGACCCCACAGCAGCAGCAGCAGCAGCAGCAGCAGCAGCAGCAGATGGAGCTGACTTTCAGCACAGCCCCTGCCCCTCTTCCCTCCCGTGTGCAGCGGTGTCACAGCAGCCTGAGGCACCTGGGAGCCCCCAGTGCCAGCAGGGACTTGAGATGGCAGCCCTGGGCTCCTGGAGGTTGTGCAGGGAACGGAGCTGGGGACTCCCTGTCCATGGGGAGCTTCCAGATGGAAAAGGCTGCTGTGCCCAGGCAGCTCCAAGGGCACAGAAAGGAGGGTCTCCAGCACTGGATCTGTGCCAGTGCCACAGTCCTGGGCAGCAGCCAGCGAGCCCTGGGGGAACAGAGGGCACAGCAAGAGGGACAGAACCAAGCAAGGTCAGAGACTGGAGAGAGCCAGACCCAGGAGCAGGAACAGCTGCTCCATTGCACTCTTGGAGAAAGCTCTTGGCTGGTTCAGAGCGCTGAAAGGCGTGAAGGGCAGAGAGGAGGCCACAGCAAACAATGCTCCTGTTTCCACAGCCTCCCAGAAGGAATTGGATGGACTGTGTTCGTCTCTCCGAGTCGTCTCGTTCAGCATGAGCAGCTCAGCACCAGGAGCTGAAGGAGCTGAAGCCTCAGGCCACAGGAGCTGGGCAAGAGGGAACTTTCTGAGCAAAGTCATGCTGCTAAAATAGCCCCAGCTGAATGCAGCGGATATAATCATGGAATCCCAGAATCCTTTCACTTGGAAAAGACCTCTGAGCTCATCAGTGCAGTCGGTCAGCCAGCAGTGCCAAGCCCAGCACTAAACCACGTCCCTGAAGTGCCAAGGCCTGGACAGCAGCCCTGAGTGAGGCCTGGACAGCAGGCCCTGAGCCAAAGGTGCCTCTGGATGAACCTTCCACCCAAAGGTTATCTTTGTATCTGCTCCCTAATGAAATGTGCATGGTCATTAGCACTGTGATAGATGTAGGCACTCCTCAGTGAAACATGCATTGACCTTTCTGTGTTTAGAAGCCAGGCAAGGCCATGAAATCTGACATCTGGCCTTGTTTGGGGCTGAAGGATCAAAGTCACCTCCCCTGGTTCCTCCTGGGGCCCTGGCCAGGCTTTGGGAGGGAGCCAAGAGGAGCATGAAACCAGATGTTCCCCCACTGGAAGTGCTGTCAGTTTGTTCATTCAGCACTGTCAGAGCTGGGCCCTCTCCCAGCGGGGTTGGAGCCTCACCTGTGGCACCTGCAGGAATTCCCAGTGCCCAGGAGTGGCTCTGCAGCCCTGGGCTGTGACAGCTTCCCCCAGCTGCTGTGTGGATCTGGGGGATGACAAAGGCTGAGGGGAAATGCTGCTGGATCTTTGTTAATCACTGCAGGCAATCTTTGGTGGGGATGATTGGGTGCATTGCTGAGCTGCTCCTTTTGTGATTCTTTGCTGCTCTGAGCTGCAGGAAATGACACTGATTCCTTCAGCTGGAGTCTGTGTCCTTGGTGCTGACCCTGCCCACTGGTAAAACAGAGCTGGCACAGTCTGGCCAGATGACAACAAAATGTCACTTGTTCAATGTAAATGTGAGGAATCAGTCCCATCAGAAATTCCCAGATGGGAAGCCCTTCCCTGGAGTTCCCTGGCTCTGGAGTGGGCTGAGGTGGGAGCACCGTGTGAGCAGTGGGGCAGTCGGTGAAAAGAAGCTGCACCCCTGGATGTCTTCAAATGCATCCAAAAACTGCATATGGAAAAGGAAAAGAACTTGTGGGTTTGGGCAGACAAAGATGGATTTGTTAAGAGTTCATTGGAAACAGCACCTTCAGAAGGAACAATTATTGCTGGAATGCTCCCACATGGAGCAAGAAAAGGTTTTAATCTTGAGCACAAATGCATTTGTGCAAGTGAAATATTAATGTAAGAAATAACTATATATGTATTTACAGCATAATATAATATATGTATATATATATATGTCCATATTTATCTATATCTTTATGTCAGTATCAATATCTATATTTACATATAAAATAATAATGATGTGAAATAGTGCTGACATTACTAATTTGGTAGCTTTGGCTGCTCAGGGATGTAACACTAAATACCCTACGGAACAGGATTGGCCAGGACCCTAAGGTCAGTGGTCAACTTTGTGAGATTGTATTCAATGAAAAAAGGAGGAAGGGATGAAATTGGCTATTTTTACAGGATTTGCTGATACTGTGATGCAGAGTGCTTTGTCTGTTCCTGTGAAAAATACAGTGGTTAAGCCTGCAGGGTTTTTCATGTACCACACTATCCACAAGCTGCAGGATTGGTTGAACGGGTGAAGGGGTTGTGAAAAGAGCAGTTGAAAGAATGAGGAGATGGGAACCTGTGCCCATGGAGAACCCATCTCCCAGATGTGCTCCATGCCCTTAACAATGGCCCACTGGGGAAATGGAAACCCCCTGGCTGTGCAGGGCTGCACCCAATTTGCAAATACAGCCATGGGCAGTGAGACTTGGACTGCCTGGGAAATTGTTCTGGCTGGGATGGCCCCTGGCAGGGCCAGCCCAGAGGCTGCAGGGCTGGGCCTTCATGCACTGGAATTAATTGGGATAAATTCAAAGCAAATGAGAGCTATCAATACTGAAACAGGAATTGAGATTCCTCCAGGACACTTTGCTTTGGTCACTGCTCGCTTGGAGCTTGGCCTTGCAAAGTGTTCATGTCATGGCAGGAGGAATTGATGCAGAATATCAAGGAGAAATTGCAGTCATTCTGTTAAACAATAGTGAACAAGTTTGGATTATTCAACCCCATGACAGGGTACCACAATTATTGAAATTGCAATTTTAAGAAAGGTTGTGAAAAAAGGAGCTCCACCTCCAATCACCACCATTTGTAGAGATAAAGGGTTTGGATCCAGCAGCCCTAATAATGGAGCCAGAGTGTGGGTGTGGAGGCCAAAAGGCCCTCCCGAGGCAGCTGAAGGAACAGCTCCTAGGAAAGACAACTCAGAGTCCTGAAACCTGGGCAGGAGCAATGGGAATGTGTCCCTGCAGCCAAGTGTTCTGTGTGAGACCCAGTAGATCTGACAGGATATTGTTTTACACATCCTGCCAGAGCAAATCTCCCTGTTTGCCCCAAGGGCCCCTTTGGAAAATGCTCTGATCCACGGGGCTCCATGTGCAGGCTGCTGTGACCCTGAGGGACTTCCAGAGGAATTCCATCCAGGAGCCTGGGTGCCCCTCAGGGACTGGGACCCGGCCCCCTTCCAGCCAGAGGGGAAAGGGCCCCCCCAAGCCTTGTTAGGCACAGACAACATGGTAAAGCTGAACAGCAAAGGGCCTCGGGGCATTATTCTGGAATTAAAAAGGCACCAGCTCCATGGACAACAGAATTATTGTTCCCAACTCGAATGAGACTGAGAAAAAAGAATGAAGAACTGTGTCACTAAAGTGCTACTGATGTCTGTAAGTTGTACCTTGATGGTCAGCCAGAATCTTTGTCTGCCACAAACACCTCTAGTGTTTCCCCAAGGGGTGAGTGATCAAAATGGAATGATTAGTTATGAAAATGTGAAGATCAGGGTAGCCAAAGCAGTGCATGTCACCAATTGCTGGGGATGTTCTCAGCTGGAGTTGGGAGGGATGGGGTTCCCTTGGAGGGCCCACCCTGTGGGGTGGCCAGAACTCTGTCCCTGGGCTCTGACTGTCACTGTCAGTGAAGGGACAGTGAAAGAAAACACAGGAATACAAGGATCACTTGGACAGGATTCCCTGAGATTTCCCTTCAGGAGAAACCCAACCCTGTTCTAGTTCTAGAGGCCCCAGTGTGAGAGGATTTCTGTGCTTTTCCATCCCTGCCAGTGTCAGTAGAACTCGGGGTGCTGGAGCTGCTCGGTGTCAGTGTCACACCACTCTTGGCTGCAGGGCCACCATTTCGGGTCCTTCAGCAACAACCACAAGGAAGAGTTGGGGCCCAGAGAACATTTTCCCCCCAAGGAGTGCCCTGGATTTCAGCAAGCAAAAGATTCTGGTTCATCCTGTGCCCCATGTGTGCTGCCCTGTCCTGTGGAGTTTCCATGAATAAGCTGAATGGATTATTAGCAGAAGTAGCAACTGATCCTGTTGAAGTGTGCAATAGCACCTAATTGAAGCAGAAAAGGAGATGCCTTTATGCCTGATATGGAAATCTAAACTGTGTTATTGAAAGAATTGTTATGAGGGTTGTAGTTCATTGTAGGTCTGAGGGCCGATCAAAGTACCAAGGCCTGAAGAGGCCCTGAGGCAAAGTTCACCTCTAGATGAACCTTCCAACCAAATGTTAGATTTGTATCCACTCCTTAAGGAAGCATTATTACCAACATGATCAGTGTATGTGTTCCTTGATAAAACATGGATTTATCTTTCTGTATTTAGAAACCAGAGCAGGCCCCACCTGGCCTTGTTTGGGGTGAAGGATCAAAGCCAACTCCCCTGGTTCCTCCTTGAGCCCTGGCCAGGCTTTGGGAGAAAGCAATGAGGAGAATGAAACCAGATGTTCCCACACTAGCAGTGATGTCAGCTTGTGTGTTTAACAGTGTAAAAGCTGTGTCCTCTCCCAGCGGGCTTGGAGCCTCCTTGCCTGCAGAGGTGGAGGCCCCTGCAGGAATTCCCAGTGTCTGGGAGTGGCTCTGCAGCCCTTGGCTTCCCCAGCTGATGTGTGGATCTGGGTGATGGTAGAGCCTGAGGGGAACTGCTGATGGATCTTTCTTTAATCACTGCAGGCAATCTTTGGTAGTAATGACTGGATGGATTGCTGAGCTTCTTTTGTAATTCTTTGCTAAGGATGATGTGCTTTGCTGAGCTTATCCTTTTGTAATTCTTTGCAGCTGTGCATGATATAAATGACACAATTGCTTAAGTTGGTGTCTGTGTCTTTGGTAGTGACCCTGCCCACTGGTGAAACAGGGCCCCCTCTTGCCTAAGTGTTCCCTGGCAAGGCAAAATCCCTCCCTCCAAAATTCCCTCCCTCCTCCTTGTTCCCCCCCTTCATACACTGAGCATGATGTCCTATGGTCTGGGGTATCCCCGGGCTCAGTTGGGGTCACCTGTCCTGGCTGTGTCCCCTGCCCAGCTGCCCCGCAGCCCCAGCCCCTCCCCAGCGTGGCTGGACCAGGGGCAGGACAGGCCTTGGCTCTGCTGCAGCTCAGCAAGAACAAAACCATCTCTGCGTGCTCAGCCCTGTGCTCAGCACCCGGCCCAGCAGTGCCTCAGTGCCAGTGTCTGTGCCCTCAGTCCCTGCCAGGGCTTTCCATGGCAACTGCCAGCACAGGTGAGCCAGGTGTCACCCCAGGGACGGTTGCCATGGAAACAGTGCCCAGCACTGCCCCTTTCTGTCTGGCTGACCTGGCCTTTGGCCCTGGCAGTGGCGTTGGCTGCTGGTTCCTGGTGCCTGAGCGGCCAGCGCGGCACAGGGCAGGTGGCCATGGCACAAGCCCCCAGCCAGGGATCCCCTCTGGCTCTGGGCAGTGACACCAGCCCTGAGCAAGGGGCCCAGGGCAGGTTTCCATGGCCACCAACCACCACAACGGGTCTGGGCATTGGTTGCCATGGCACCAAACTAAGGAACGGGTCCCCGTGGCCATTGCCATGGCACCTGGTGGCACCAAGGAGTGTCACTGCAATTGTACCTGGAACAGCCCTGGCACCGCTTTGTCCTGAGGGCTGCCATGGCAGCCGAGGGCAGCAACAGCTCTGCAGGCAAGTGGCCATGGAACCTGGCTGCAGAAATGGCTCCTTGGGCTGGTTTCCAAGGAAACCTGAACTGATGGGGGTGTCCATGGCACCCAAACCCAGCAGTGGGGTCACTGCAGTGTCCATGGCAACAGTCCCTTGCAATGGCCCACTGCCTGTTGGGATGATGATCCACCCTCACAGCTGGCCCAGGGCAGGTCTGGAGTGCTCTTGGTGGCACCTTGGGCTTGGCACACACTTGAGGAGGATGTCTGTTTGCAATGGGGAAACTCAGGAGTTTCAGATTGCTTCAAAAATAAAAGAAGGAAAATTCCTCTTTGGCTGTGTGCAGCCAGTTCTCCAAGGAAAGCAGGTCCCAAGTGAGTGAGGAGAGACACAATGGGCTTGGGGAATGTGGAGCAAGGTTGTCCATGCTGGCTCAGACCTCAAGGCACAGCTTCTCTGAGCAGGCCAGACCTCCTTAGGACAATTCCTGCATTAATATCAGTCCCTGATTGCTACAATCACCTCTTGTGTAATAAGAGCAGCCATAAAAGACACCCTTTAAAATAGGAATCCATATTTCCTAGAAACTCTTTGAACTCTTCCTCCATCACTGTCAAAGGAAACCCTCCTCATGAGCTGCACTAGAGCAGAGGGAAATCAAGGCAGAGCCATGGTTTGTCAGGACTTGCCTGATCTTAATGAGCCTCACTGTGCCTTTGGAGCTGAGCCCTTTAACCTCAGGGCCTGAGAGGAGATTGCACAAACCTTTCCAGGAGTCCAAGTCAGAGGAAACACCCAAAGTGTCTCAAAGCATGAATGGTTCCCACTGAGGTCCCTCTCCAACACAGGCTCCTCATGGGCTCCTTGGAGGAGGGAAGAATTGGAGGCCAGGATGGCACAAAAACCTCTCAGACACTCAGTGTGGAAAGGAAATTCCAAAGTACCTTAAACACCTTGAGTGTCTCAAAGCATTAATGAGCCCCACTGAGTGTCAGTACAAAGCTCTCCAGGGACTCATTAAAGCAGATAATTGGAGCCATGATTGCACAAACCTCTCCCACAGTCTGTATCCAAAGGGAAACACCAAGTACCTTAAAAGAACTGAAGTACCTTGAAGCATTAATGAGCCCCACTGAGTGTTGTTACAGACAAAGCCTCTCCAGGGACTAATTACAGCAGGTAATTGGAGGCCATGATTGCTCACACCTCTCAGAGACTCCCAGGCAAAAGCCAAACCCAAAGTCCTTTGAAAACCCTGCAGTCCCTGGGAGCATTCAGGAGCCCCCAGGGCCATTGCTGAGCAAGGCTCCCCAGGGACTCCTTCCAGCAGATCCTTGAGGCCACTGGGATGTGGGCTAGGGGGGGGATGCTGAGGGCAGGACAAGGGGCTGACAGTGCCCAGCCTGGCTGGGGCTGTGCCAGGAGGCCCCAGTGCCTCAGGACAAGGTGTCTCCTCCCAGCCCTTGGTGGCACAGACCCTGCTGTGCCCCAGGGCACCGAGACTTGGCTTCTCTTTGTCCCCAGCTGTCATCACTGCCTCCAGTTCTCTGCTCTGGCTGGGGCCTGGGGACACTTTCTCAGTGGTGTCCCTCACTGGGACCCATTAAAAGTGAAAGAAACTTTGGAGTTAGATTCTGACTTGGAGTTCTGAAGAGGTTTCTTCAGCTCCCTCTCAGGGACTGATGTTCAGGGCCTGAGCACAAAGCCCCAGAGGGTCATTAAAGTCCTTGTGCTGTGTCTGTGCTGCTGAGCTGGGCCGGGCTCCTGGCCCAGAGGCAGCTCCTGGCAAGGGCAGCGCTGCAGAGAGACAGCTCTGGGCAGGAGCAGCTCCTGTGCACAGCCCAGCAGAGCTGGGGCACTGCCAGGGCACCTCAGGGACACGAGCAGGGCACAGACAGAGCTCACAGGGGCTCAGCACTGGCAGGGGCTGGGGGATGTCCCCGAGGGGGCTGTGTCACAGCAGCACCTCTGTGGCTGTGTCATAGAGGCACAGAGCAGCTGTGATGTCAGCAAGGGCCTGTGTGACATCACAGAGTGGGCTGTGTGACATCACTGAGGCGGTTGTGACATCAGAGATCTAGCTGTGACATCATCAAAGGTGGTTCTGTGACATCAGAATGTGGGTTGTGACATAGAGTATGATATCACAGAGCAGCTGTGTGATGTCAGAGAAGGGTGTGACATCGCAGACAAGGCTGTGACATCACAGGGTGACTGTGACGTCACACAGCTGCTCTGTGACATCACATAGGAGCTGAATGACATCACATGGAGGCTGTGTGTCATAACAGAGGGGCTGTGTGACATCACAGGGGCTGTGTGACATCACAGATGGCTATGTGACATCACAGGTGCTGCGTGATGTCACAGATGGATGTGTGACATCACGGGTGTTGTGTGACATCACAGGGGGCTCTGTGACATCACAAAGTCTGTGTGAGGTCACTGGGGAGGTCACTCTGCCCTGTCCCCCCTCACAGCCCCCCCAGAGCAGTCCAACCCTGCTCGTGCCCAGCAGGGTCCCCTGTCCCCCCGGGTCCCCCCGCCCCCGGCCCCGCAGCCTCCCCCAGAGGATGTTCCATGAGATCGACCCCAGAGCCTGACACGGGGACGGAGGGCCGGGGCCATGGGGGTGGGACAGGGGGACAAGGACCCCCCGGCAGTGTCCCCATGTCCCCCAGGGCCAGAGCCTTGGCCAGGGCTCCTTCACCCTGTTATAGATACATATTATAATATTGGCTTTTTGCAAATATTAAAATGGATTTTGTATGTGTGATGTTAAAGTAACTTTGTTTTAAAGATATATTTTTATTTCTGTTGTTAATTGAGCTTAGACGTTGTAGTGAAATAGCTGAGAGAAGCATGCTTGTGTTAAACTGCCTGCTGGGATGGGATAACATCCAGTGCACACAGGATGAGGACACCTGCACAGATCTGCCAACTATCAGCACTCCCTGTCTGAAGGCAGAGTGGACCAAGGCCCAAAACTGGAGGTGATAAAGAGAAGGAGCCAAAACCACAGCCAAGAAACACACATGCTCTGCAAAGGCAGACCCAAGGAGGGGCCAGGTAGAACAGTTCCTGGAATATGTGAAGTAGTTTATGGATATGCATGAGGGTCTATGAATATGCAACAGGCTGGTGTAAGGGAAAAGGTATTTCAGGGGGATCCCCAAAGGGAACAGGGTGCTCCTGGCTGAGTGCCAAGATGCACCCGGCCGTAATAACCTTTGCTCCATGGTCCTGGTCTCCCACTGTCCTTTATTAAACTTTTTACATTTTCACAGGAGGGTGAACGTGTTTTTCACAAATGGAATCTCAAGGAAACGAGGGTCAGTTGTTAACCCAAGGCTCTGCTTTGACCAAGTGGGGCCTCATGGACACAGGTGCCACTGGGGCATTGCCAGGTCTGGCAGGAACAAGGCTCCATTATTGCACAGCAAGGCCTCAGGGCACCTGGGAGAGCTCTGTGACAATGACATCTTGGGGAACCAAGTGTCAGTTGCAAACACAACGGAGCCTCGTGGAAGCCAGGTGCCACTTGGGAATTGCCAGGGCAGGTGGAACTCAGTGTCCATGGTGACACAGCACAGCCTCATGGAACTCAGCAAAGCACTGGGACAACCTGGAATCTGATGGAGCCAAGGCTCTGCTTTGGCAAAGTGGGGCCCACAGGACACAGGTGCCACTGGGACATTGCCAGCTCTTGTGGAACCCAGTGTCCACTGGGACACAGCAGAACCCTATGGAAACATGGGGACCACTGGGACACAGTGGAATCTCATGGCAGCAAGTGTCAGCTGTAAACGCAGCATGGCCTCCCAGAACCCAGGGGCAACGGGGACCGTGCTGTGGCTCGTGGGAGCAAGGGGCCATTGTGGCACAGCGGGGCCTCCTGGAACCCAGGAGAACATGGTGGGCCCGTGGATTCTCATAGGAGCACGGCCCCATGGTGACAAAGGGCGGTGTCACAATGGTCTCCTGGGTTCCGTGAGTCCTCGCTGTGTTTAGAATTGACACTGGGTTCCCCAAGATTCCATGGCATCCCTCTGCTCTCCTGTGACCTGAGGCTGTGCTGTGTCACCATGGACACTTGCTTCCTCCAAGGCTGGAGATGTCCCAGTTGCACTGGGCTTCCATGAGGCCGTGCTTTGTCACAATGGAGCCTTGGTTCCATGAGATTCCATTGTCCCACAGTGGTATCCTGGGTGCCATGGGGCCTGCCTTTGTCCCAGTGGAACCTTGCTTGCAGGAGCCTTGGCAATGTCTCAGTGGCACAGGGGTTCCATGAGACCCTGCCGTGTCCCAAGGGGCCCTTGGCTCCATCAGGTTCCATTGTGTCACAGAGCTCTCCTGGGTCCCATGAGGCCTTGGTCTGCCACAGGGGTGTCTTGTTCCTGCTGGGCCTGACAATGTCCCAGTGGCACCTGTGTCCCACGAGGCCCCACTTGATCAAAGCAGAGCCTTGCTTCCATGAGATTGCCGTGTCACAATGTTCTGCTTGGTTTGATGAGAACCTGATGTGTTGGCAATTGATCCTTGGATCCATGAGATTCCATTGCATCACGGGGTGTCCTTGGTTCCATGAGGCCCAGCTTTGTCACAACTGGACCTTGGTTCCATGAGATTCCATTGTATCCCAGCAGTGTCCTTGGTTCCATGAGGCCCTGCTGGGCCACAGTGGAGCCTTTGTGCCATTCATTCCATGGTGCCACAATGGTCTCCAGCATTCCATGGGGCCACGCAGCCAAAGAGTGGGCCCTTGGTTCCATGAGTTTCCATTCCATCAGGATGATCTCTTGCATTCCATGAGGCCCTGCTGTGTCACTAAGGAGCCTTTGTTCCCTGTGTTCCCACTGGGACACAATGGTCTCCAGTGCTCCGTGGGGCTGAGCCATGAAACTCGGGACACTTGGTTCCATGAGATTCCATGAGGTCACAATTACACAATACCACCCAAACCCAAGGAGGAGGAGGAGGAAGAGGAGGGCAGATGAGGACAAGGACGAGGACAAGGAGGATGAGGAGGAGAAGGAGCAGGATGAGGATGAGGAGGATGAGGACATGATGATGACCAGGAGGATGAGGAGAAGAAGAAGGAGGAGGAGGAGGAGGAGGAGGAGGAGGAGAAGGAGAAGGAGAAGGAGAAGGAGAAGGAGAAGGAGAAGGAGAAGGAGAAGGAGAAGGAGAAGGAGAAGGAGAAGGAGAAGGAGAAGGAGAAGGAGAAGGAGAAGGAGAAGGAGAAGGAGAAGGAGAAGGAGAAGGAGAAGGAGAAGGAGAAGGCAAAGAAGAAGAAGAAGGAGAAGGCAAAGAAGAAGAAGAAGAAGAAGAAGAAGAAGAAGAAGAAGAAGAAGAAGAAGAAGAAGAAGAAGAAGAAGAAGAAGAAGAAGAAGAAGAAGAAGAAGGATCAGCCTCCACCTTAAAACCCCTCCATCTTCCTTTATATATATTACTATATTCTAAACCCTTAAACTCTAAGTTTTCCACCATGTGATATTACACTCTTCTATTCAAACTTCACACCTGTAATCCCAGTTCTATCATTCCATTTTGGAAGCCTTCTCCAGAGTCCCACGTCAAATGCAGTGCTCACTTCAGGGTCAGTGTCTGTCAGCAGAGAGTCTAAAATTCTCAGCAGCCAGGGTTCCAACAGGTAACAATGTTCTCCTGTGTTCCATTAGGTTCCATGAGGCCCGGCTCTGTCACCATGGACACCTGGTTCCATGACATTCCATGGGGTAACAATGTTCTCCAGTGTTCCAGGAGGCCTGGCTCTGTCACCATGGACACCTGGTTCCATGAGATTCCATGGGGTAACAATGTTCTCCAGTGTTCCATCAGGCCCGGCTCTGTCACCATGGACACCTGGTTCCATGGGCAGTGGCCGTGTCCCAGTGGCACCCCGCTGTCTGAGAAGGGACAGTTTGTTCCAGGACATTTCATGGAGTCACAGCGGTCACTTGGGTTCCCTGCAGGTGCCTGGGGAGCGGGAGCTCAGCCCAAATATCCTGGGGGTCCCTGGGCTGGTGTTTTTTCGGGGGGAATCTTTGGATCTCACAGGGCTCCAAACCTGAGCCGCAGATGCCCCTTGGGACAGAGTGGAGCATCATGGAGCCAGGAGACCCTCATGGAAACCAGGAGACCCTCATGGAGCCAAGGCTGCAGCGGGACACAGAGGGACCTCATGGAAGCCAGGAGAGCGCTGTGAGGCTGTGGAACAATGCAGCACCGAGGTTCCACTGGGACTTGACAGAAGCTCCTGGAGACAAGGAAGCGCTGGGAGCCTCCGGAATCAGCGTCTGCAGGAGGATTTTCTGCTCCCTCCTGGGATGCTGGGGGACAATAAAGCCTGAGGCAGCCTCCCAGGTGCCCGGCTGTGTCACCAGTGGGGGCCACATCTGGGGGGACGCCCTGTCAGCCCCGGCCCTGCTGCTCCTCCTGGCCGGGCGTGGAGCTGCTGGGAGCCCGGGCTGGGGGGAATCCTCAGGGCTGTGCAGGGAAAGGTTCACCAGGAGCAGCACTGGAGCGAGATGTGCAGGCAAAGCCAGCGAGACAGCAGAGAAAGCCAGAGAGCAGAGCAAGGGACACAACAAACGCACCAAGAGCAGGAGAGCAAGTTTTAACAGAACTTGCAAAGGGCAAAATCAACTAAAACCAGGTTAGACTGAAGAACAAGGAGCACCAGGCATCGGCTGATGACCCAGGGAAAAAGTTCCAACGTGAGGAGGACTACAGAAGCCTTCATCAAAAGACCACCAGAAGACTGACGAGCACCACAGGAGGAGCTGACGCAGGCGCTGAAGCCACACACGGCTGTAAAACCGTGACACAGCTTTATGCAAATGTGAGTATGCTAATGAGGTGTTGTAATTGGGACTTTTAAAATGGAACTGAAGGCTAAAGGAGATCGAGTGGGTTTTTGCCAGAGAGATCCCCCTTGCTCCCAGCGGTGGACAAACAAATCCCTGCTCTGTCTGACTGCAGAGTTTGATTTTCTGGCCCAGTTTGTCCCACTCCACCTTTCCCTCCCCTCTCCTCCCCTGTCCCAGCATTCCCCCTGTCCACAGCTCCCTCCCAGCTCAATTTGGGGGTCCCATCCCTCTCTTTCCTCCCGCCCTCCCGCCCCTTCCCCATCGTTCCCCCAACCCCCAATCCCCCCCCCCTGTTCTTGGTTTTGGGGGTTCCAGGCCCCTCCTGCTCCTTTTGGGGGTCCTGACCCCCATTTGGTTGAATTTGGGGTCCCCGCCCCCCTTCTCACCGCGCCCCCCGCTCCCCCAGCGGCCGGGGGCGCTCCCAGCACCACCAGTGCCACCAGTACGGCCCCAGCTGTCCCCGCACGCCCCATCCCCATCCCTGGGGTCACCTCCCCCCTCCCCAAATTCCGCTCCTGGACACTGATGAGTCATCAGCGCCCCGCGCTCTGATTGGCCAGGATCTGTTTTGGGGTGCGGACGGGAGGAACTGGGCACCCCCAGGAGCCCCTCGGGTTTGGGGCTTTCGATCCCCCCTCGGCCCTCGGGGCGGCCCTGGGGCCACCCCAACACCCCCAAAATGGGGAGGGTCCCCGGGGCCCTTTGGAACCCCCGGGAATGGGCTGGAAGCAGCAGGAGCCGCCCCAAAAAGGGATTGAAGGGTCCGGGCCGGGAGTGGGGGAGGCTCTGGGGATGGCTCCGGTCCGGATTGGGGCGGGCTGGGATTGAGGGAGGGTCCGTTCAGCAGCTGGGGAGGGGCAGGGACTGGGGAGGGGTCCGGGATTGTGGGGTTGGGTCCATTCCGGGACTGGGGCGGGGTCTCTCCCTGGGATTGGGGTCCGGGATTGGGTCAGGGTCTTTCCCCTTGCCGATCTCGTTCCCAATCCCGATCCCGCCGCTGTTCCCAGGGAATGGCTCCGATCTCAACCCAAACCCAGGGGGTCAAACATTGGGGTCAAACACCCCAAATCCTGGGGTCAATCGTCCCCGACCCCAAATCCTGGGGGGTCAAACACCCCCAAACCCAAACTCTGGGATCTCAACCTTCCCCCCCCAGCCCGAACCCCAATTTTTAGGATCAAACCCCCAAATCCCAGATCCTGGGGTATCAAACACTCTCCAGTTCCCAAACGTTGGGGTTAAATCCCCCTGACCCCAAATCCTGGGGTTTGAAACATTTGGGATGTCCAACACCCCCCGTTCCCAAAGTCTGGGATCAAAAACCCCCCAATCCAAAATCCTGAGGTGTCAAACAGCCCCAACCCCCAAAGTCTGGGGTTAAAGCCCCCAATCCCCAACTCCTGGGGTTTGAAATATCTGGGGTGTCCAACCCTCCTCATCCTCAGAGTTTGGGGTCAAACCCCCCAATCCTCAAACTTTGGCATCAAAGTCCCCCAATTCCAAACTCTGGGGTGTCAAACCCCCCTGATCCCCCCAACTTTGGGGTTAAATTCCCCCAAATTCTGGGGTCAAACCCCCAATCCTCCCCAACTTTGGGGTTAAATCCCCCCAGATATTGGGTTCAACCCCCCTAGTTCCTAAACTTTGGGGTCAAAACCTCCTGACCACAAATCCTGGGGTTTGAAACATCTGGGATGTCCAACTGCCTTGATCCCAAAGTTTGGGGGTCAAATCCCCTGATCCCCAAATCCTGGGGACAAAAAACCCCAAATCCCAAAACTCTGTGGTGTCAAACATCCCCAATTCCCAAAGTTTGTGGTCAAAAATTCCTGACCCTGAGGTGTCAACCCCCCCCAAACCCCAAATCTTAGGATCAAACCCTCCCAGTCCTCAAAGTTTGGGGTCAAATCCCCCAGTCCCCAAAGTTTGGGGTCAAAACCCAAAACCCCCTGACCCCAAACCCTGGGGTGTCAAACACACCCAAATCCCCGATTCTGGGGTCAAACTCCCCCAAACCCCAAATTTTAGTATCACACCCCCCCATCCCCAAAATTTGGGGTTATCTGGGGTTTATTTGGGGCAGCTCCAGGTGCAATGTCTGCAGAGAGACCCTGGGTACAATGCTGGGAAAAACCCCAAAAAACCCTCAGGAACCCCAAAACCCCTGGGGGTGGGGAAAGGGGATTTGGGGTGGGGATCTGGGGTGGCAGAAGGGGATTTGGGGTGAAAGGAGAAGGATTTGGAGTGAGGAGATTTGGGGAGGAAAAAGAAGGATTTAGGATAAAAAAAGGAGGTGTTGGGGTGAAAGAAGGAGGATTTGGGGTGGGAAAAAGGGATCTGGAGTGGGAAAAGTGGGTTTGGGGTGAAAGGAGAAGGAATTGGAATGTACAAAGAAGGATTTGGGGTGGGAAAAGGGGATTTGGGCGGGAAAAGGGGATTTTGGGGTAGAAAAAGGGGATTTAGGGTGGGGTGGAAAAAGGAGGATTGGGGTCAGAACTGGGGGATTCAGGATGGAGAAAGATTTTGGGTGGGAAAAGGGGATTTGCAGTTGAAAAAAGGAGATTTGGGATGGGGAAAGAGGATTATGATGAGGAAAAGGTATTTGGGGTTAAAAAGGAGATTTGGGGTGGGGAAAGGGGGTTTGGAGTGGGAAAGGACATTTGGGATGCACAATGAAGGATTTGGGGTGGAAAAACGGGATTTGGGGTGGGAAATTGAGGTGTAAAAGGGAGATTTTGGGATGGGAATAGGGATTTGGGGACACAGAAAGGATTTGGGGTGGAAAAAAGAGGACTTGTGGTGGGAAAAGGAAATTTGGGGTGGGAAAAGAAGGATTTGGGGTAAAAAAATGAGATTTGGGATGAAAATAATTTTTGGGGTTGAAAAAAGGAGGATTTGGGGGGAATAAAAGAGGATTTGGGATAAAAAAAGGAGGTTTTTTGCTAAGCTGAACATACCTGGGGGAGTAGGGGTGTGGGGGGGAGGTTTGGAGCAGGGTCAGGACCATTTTTAGGGCAGTTTTCTGGGATTCTGGAGTATTTCTATGAGATTTAGTGGCAGTTCTATGGGATGTGAGAGAAGTTTTATGGGATTTAGGGTGTTTTGGGATGAATTTGAGGGATTTTGGGGTGTTTCTATTGGATTTGAGAGCACTTTTATGGGATTTTGGGGTGGTTTTGAGGGATTTAATTTGATTTCTATGGGATTTTGGGGTGGTCTGGAGAGACTTTAGGGTCTTGTTATGGGATTTTGGGGCAGCTTGAAGGCATTTGAGGTGTTTTGGGGGAGTTTTAGGGTATTCAGGGGCAGTTTTTGAATGATATTTGGGAGGTTTGGAGGGATTTCAGGGCATTTCTATGGGATTTTGGGGTGGTTTAGAGGGATCTGGGGTGTTTTGGGGCAGATTTTGGGTATTTAGGGGTGGGTTTGAGACGTTTCTTTTAAATTTTGGGGTATTTCAGGCCTGTTTTTTTTAGGTTTGGGGGTGTTTAGGTGGGGTTTGGGGTGTTCTGGGTCCCTTTTTGGCGAAGGAGATCTTCCTGGCGCTGCTGTGGGTGATGCTGGAGCCCTGCAGGGCCTCGCGGGCAGCGCCCGCCTGCACCTCGGTGTCCAACTGCACCCAGGCGATGTCGCGGCGCCCGGGCACCAGGGCAGCTCCTGGAACCCCGGGAACCTGGGATGGGAACGGGGCCAGGAGAGCCCCAGGAACCCGGGAACGTTCTCCAGACACCCAGGAATGTTCCCCAGACACCCGGGAATGTTTCCCAGACACCCGGGAACATGCCCCAGAACCCTGGGAGTGTTCCCCCAGAAACCCGGGAATGTTCCCCCAAAAAATACAGAAATGTTCCCCCCCCCAAATTCAGAATTGTTCTCTGTTGAGTAACAGTTCTCCAAAAAAAGTCCAGAAATGTTCTCAAAAAGAAATCCTGAAACATTCCCCCAAAAAGTCAGAAATGTTCCCCAAAGAAATCCAGAAATGCTCATCCAAAATATCTTGGAACATTCCCAAAAAATGAGGAACTTTCCCCAGACAATTCAAAAACATTCCTCCTCAAAAATTCCAAAATCAACCTTGTTCTCCATGCAGAAACATCCCCAAAACGTGCAGAAACATTCCCAAAAATCCAGAATTTTCTGCCTCAAAAATGCAAAAACATTCCTCCAAAAACCCCAAAATTCCTCCTCAACAAATATTCCAGAAATTCCCCCAAAAAATCCAGAAGGCACAAAAATTCAGACATTGCCCGCTAAAAAACCGCAGAAATTTCCCACCAAAAATGCAGACATTCCCCCCAAAATCCCGACACTTTCCCCAAACAATCCAGCCCCAAGCCCCCCTCACCCCTCTCACCTACCAAGCCCCAAATCCCCCAATGCCCAAAGGCTGCCCGGAATCCCCGGAATCCCCGGGATGCCGAGATTGCCCCAGATCTCCCTGGGGGCAGAGCATGGAGAGCATCAGCTCCTTGGGCTCCTCAGGAGCTGGGGCAGGAACAGGATGTGCTTCGGGGCTTTGCCCACAGCTGGGCAAACGGGAGAAAAACCCCAACATCAGCAACAAACCTGCCCCAAACCTGCCCCAAGCAGGCCCCAAATCTGCCCAAAGTCACTCTGGATACACACCAAACAATCTGCCCCAAATCCCACCAAAATCCTCCATGGTTTGACCCAGGGCTCTCTCATCATTTTTAAGGATTTTTCAGAGTTCCAAGAAATGATCTCTCAGCTCTGTGGGAAGCCTCCTCTAAACTGATGGCGTTGTGACATCTCCTCTAAGGAATCAGATGCAGCCCCAATTATTTATTACAGAACCACTCCAACAGTTTGCTGGGTTTAAAGCATCTCTGTGCTGAGGGAATTTTGGAGGAGACAGCTATTGGGTGGTTCATTAGTCTGTCACCCCCAGACCTTCACTCCTAAGTGCCATTCTCAAGAGCCTTGTTTTAAATTACCTTTAGGGAATTCTCTCCCACTTAGAGCTGGGGTGGTGGCCAGGCCTCAGCTCTGCCTGGATGGGAATTTGCCAACAGAGCCAGATGTTTTCTGCATCAAAACGAGATTTGAGTTGCTTGGACTTGGCAATCTGACCCTCTAGACATGACAGTTGAAGTATTTTTAAAGGGAGCTTGGGAATTATTGTCTGGAAATAATGATCCAGGTCCCCCTGAATGGAGGTTTGTCAGCTGTTTGCAGACTCTGGGATGATGGTACATTATTTCAGAGATTGCTATTTACCTAATTCCACCTATGCTGTTAGTTTTGTCTGCTATTTGAAATATTCCTGATTGTTGTGTCCAAATTATTTCTAATTGCTGTAAGTTTCTTGTCCACTGCATGAATTATTTTACCATGATGTTGCTTCATACTCATAACAAAAGACATGCATCTCATTCTTAAAAAACAAAAAAGAAGAGGAATGAACGCCTTAAGAACGTTCAAATAATGCAAATTGTACATGAGAAATTTGGACAACTAATCATTCTGAATGATGCAATATTTACATGAGTAATTTGGAAAAAAGATCATCACATCTAAATCCCAACTGAGTGTTCCACAGTGAAGCCCAATTGATTCATTACCTTCAGGAGAAGATGTGCCTGTGTTTTATCATCAGCAGCTCAAAGCAGTCACCTGTTCATTCCATCAGACACTGATCAGCTCTGAAAAAATGAGGCCCAGGGCAAAGAGAAATAACCTCATCACCTTGCAGCCTCTGTGGCCAGAGCAGGAGCAGGAGGAGGACTGCCAAGACATGGCTGGGTCTGGAAACTGACAGAGGCACTTTGCCAACAAAAGCCTCATGGCACCCTCATGGTACAGTGCTCCTACTGACCTTCTCCAGTTATTCCCTGTTCCAGCTCCCAGGAGGACATTCAGGGATGGCAAAGATCAACATTTCCAGCTAATGGACTTTCTCATACTCCTCAACTAATTGGAAGCAATGGTCATTTCTTTCCATTTCCCCAAGAGACATTGGACATTATTCTTCTGTTTTCTCATGCTGCAAAACCCTGTGTCAATGACTTGATAGAATTTGGTAAGAATTGTTGATTGTAATTGTTCTTTTATCTACCTTATCCCATATCTAATAGATAACCAGTGATAACCTTGATGAGATAATACCCTCACAAGAGTGAGCAGTTTCAACATCAGAACATAGGAGCCTTTTTTAAATGAACAAAAAGGGGGAGATGCCATAGACAGGTAGGATAATGATAAAAGAAAGGCCCTATGAAATCAGGCCTTGCTCTGCTCTATTAACAGCTGGCCTGTCATCTCCTCTGAGTGCAGCTAAGCAGTTACAAGTTCCCATGTGAAGCTATTTTGAGAATAAGACTTGGTGAACAATCTATTCTGAGGGTGAGAAACAAATGCACCTGCAACAAGAAGGGATTTGTCCCATGAGAATCAGTGAAGAGAACAGGTAAACAATACAATAGAGAGATTTGATGCACAAGTAAAATCTATTTTATTAACCAATAACAGAATAACTGCTAAGAAATTTGTTAACTAACTGAAATTGAACACAAAGTCTGATAAACTGTGTAAAATTAGTTGTGTGAATAAAAAATTAGGAGTCTTTCTCTATCCCAGGTGGTTTCTCTGGGATTTCAGTTCCCCCCCTTCTTTTGGACTTTGGCTTTCCCCCTCTGTGGGGCTTTGGTGACCTTCTTCTCTGGGGAGTTAGTTTCTTTCTTCTCTGGGCCTTTTTTTAACTTCTTCTCTGGGGATTTTGTTTCCTTTTTTGGGATTTTGGTTTCCTTCATCTCTGGTGGTTTGCTTTTCCCCTTCTCTGCTTTTGGAGGTTGCTTCCCCACAGAGACTCCCTTCTTTCCCTTCTTCAGCCTCTCTTCCTCCTTCTGCCTCTTTTCTTCCTCTAAGGCTTTTGCCTCCTCCTCAGGCTTTTGAGCTGGCTGTTTCAGTTCCCTTCTGCAGACAAAACAGAAAACATGGCTGAGAGTCCCCACCAGAAACTTGGGCTCACCAGTCCTGGCTGGCCCTGCACTTCATTCCTTGACCCTGAGGCCATTTCCGTGAATTCTCCTCAACCCACAGAGGCTGGGAACATCCCAAGTGAGGGCGTTGGTGGAAGGGGACCTCCAGGACCAGCCAAACCTGAGCTTTGCCATCATCAGCTCTTGACTGTGCAAGCTTCCTCTTAAGGCTCAGCCAGAGCCCTCCAGCCCAGTGCCAAAGGCTGATCCACCAGCTCTCTGTGCTGGTGCTGAAAATGCCCTTTGTCTCTTGGCTTCCCAGGTTAGAGCAGAGCACAGACTGCTCACATCTGCTTCTCTCTCCTACCATTCTTACTCAGCTCATTCAGCCCCTTCTCCCTGGGCACAGCTGAAGCATGATTTTAAAGGGTTAAGATTTCAGCTGAGGGTTAGAAGCAATTCCCATGGATCAGGATGTAAGGTAGATAGGCAGACCATGGGTTAATGATTATGAGATGCTTAAGGTGGAGCTGATTGTTCCATTGTTTACCATTAGGAGCTTCTTTCTAGAAGGAAGTGGAGTAAGTGAACTGTTAGAAGAACAAATTGAAACCAGTAGAACAATGGTTAGCACCTGGGCTTGATGTCAATCCATCACTAAGCAGGGGACCTTGGATGGTGCCAGAGGGTCACAGAGACCTGATGAAGACATTCCTGACTTCATCCCTTCAGACCACCGACCCAATTCAAGAGAAGAACTGCACAGGTGTGAAGGACCAATGACCTCATTTGAATACAGAGCAGGGATGGGAGGTGCTGGGGCTGTGCAGATGTATTGTATGTAAGATCTTGGGAAATAAAGAGAGGGCAGAGAACCTTGGGCAGCGCGGTCACGCCTTTTAGGGACGGCTCTGGTGCCGCCCGCCGGTGTTAATAAACACACCACTGTCTGACTTTAATTAGTTAGAGAGTCTCTGTCCCTGATCTTCGGTTTTAAGGACTCCTAGTCTGCTCCTTAATGAGAACAATCCTGTCAGTCAGAAAGCAAAGGCTGCAGGAACTCCTCTCCTGCCAGACAGGCTCTTGGCAGCCAGATTTCCTGCTGGAACCCAGCTGTGACCAAGCAAACCAGGGCTGGCTGCCATGGAAACCACTGGAAGCAGCCTCATCCATCTCCTCCCCATGAAACCAACTTCAGCCTGGCCTGAAGAAGTCCTGATGCACAGGCTTGCTTTGAGCAGCCTATACTCCCAGCTCCACACTTGGCCTGTGTGTCCTGAGCTGGGCTGCCTTGCTGGAGCTGAGCTTCTCCTGTGCTTGCCTACTGCTGCAGCTGAAGGGGAGCCTCAAGGACATGAGCTTTTCTGGGTGCTGTCCCACCACAAGGAGAACCTGGCAGATCAGCATTGCAAGGACTTCATCTGGGGCAGGAGCAGGACCCAAAGCAAGGTTTGGTCTGTTCCCCACGCCTGCCCATCCCACAATGCCACTGCTTTGGTGAAGAAGGGAGATGATGAAGAAGATGCCACTCAACACCATGGACTTCAATACACCTCCAGAGGCAGTGCCAAGGCAAGCCCAGAGCCCAGCTCCCTGCAGGCAGCAGCTAAGCCAGGAGGGCTCAGCACTCCAATAGAGAAGAAGATGTTCTGTCTCAACAGAAGAAGGTCCTTCCTCTCTTGGGAGCCAGGGAGCTCAGAGTGGCCATCCCTGTGTTGCTTCTGGCCTTTGCTCTGCAGCACCTCTGAGCTCAGAGTCCTTGGAGCAGGGAAGCCCTGCAGGGACAAGAACCCATGGCAGAGCAGTAACCCATGCAAGGCTCACTCACCTCTCCCTGAGAGGTGCCTGAGAGCCACAGCTGATCTCCCGGGGGCTCAGGGAGGAGCTGACACCTGAGGCCTCTCTGGTCACCAGCACCTCGCAGGTGGGGCCTCCCTCCACGTGGCACAGCTCGGTGACATTGAAGGTGCTGCTGAGGTGGCCAGAGAAGGTGGAGGAGACCTGCTGGCTCTGTCCTGGCTGCAGCACACCTGAGAGTGGCAGGACACTGAAGGCCTGGATGGAAGACAGGAAAGATTGAGGTGTTGAGCATGGAAATGGATGCAGAAGAGCATCTTGGAGCAAAGTGCAGCTGGACCTGGAGGGGCCTATTCCCCAAACACTGCCAGAATCACCCTCACCTCCTCCTGCATCCATGCCACTGACCAGGGCAGGGACCATGGGGAAAATCTTCTCCCATGCTCACAGGTCAATGCATTAATTAGTACATTACATGAAAGGGAACTGGGATGTCTCCTGGCAGCAGAAATTCTCTCTGATGCACAACTTGCCTTGAAAAAGTTTAAGAACTTCCTGCTTTTAGAAAAGGAGGAGACTCAGAGTGAGAGCTTTTGGAGCTGAGCAAAGGAGTCCAGCCCAGCTCATCTGACTCCTGAGGCTCTTCCCCTCTCTCTGTGATTTAAATGCTGCTTTCTCAAGGTGCTACAGCAAAAGCTCCTGCAAAAATTTCCTATGGACCACCTGAGGAGTTCCAGGGGGAGCAGTGCCCTCCACAGGCGCTGCACAGCATCCTTGGGCAGCCCCACAACGTGTCCTGCACGGCCTCTCCAACAAGCAGCTGCTTCAGCAGCACTTTGTGCTGGGCCTGGAGGGAGGGGAGGCCCCTCTGTGGCCAGTGCTGAGGGCCCCCAGTGGCACTGGGAGCTCCAGCCCTGCTGGCCACACTGACAATGGGCAAGTGAGACAGATTCCCTCTTGCCTTCCAGGGGAGTGTGCACTATGTCCAGGGAGCACCTGAATCCCTCCAAGCCCCGTGGGAGGGGAGGGTTTTCAGGAGTTTGTGCTGGCACCTGAAAAACAAGCCATTTTCTATGCTGGGAGGAAGAGACAGCCACTCTGCAAAGTCTCCCTTTGTAAGAGAGCTTCAGGGCCAGCAGTGCAACAGCAGCTCTGGGGTGAAAGCAGAGCCCTGCACACAGGGAGTCTGGCTGGCTTGGGAAGAGGCTCCATGGAGATCAGGACTCATCCCAGCTTGATCTGGGAAGGAAGCTGGAGCTCTGACCATGATGATGCAGACAAAAGCCTCATCTTACATTGGGAAGGAAACAAGGCAAAACATCCCACACTCAGCACAGGCCTGTAGGATCTGAGTCAGCTTCTCCAAGGAAAACTCTCCTGTTTCTCCCTCCCACTCACCCCATGTCCAGCCACTGACCCTGCTGCCCAGCCCACTGCCAGGGCACAGGACAGCAGGGTAGCAAAAAGGGAGGTCAGCACGAGCATGACTTGGTGCTGGCAGGCTGGGGAGGCAACACAAGCACTGGGTGGACAAGCAAATCTACCTCTGCTCCTGAAGAGTGGGCAAGATCCTGCACTTCTCTCAGGGCTGGGACTGGCTCCTCCTTTCTGATTTTGAAGTGCCGCCATCGAGATGCCCAGGAATCCAAGCTGCTTCTCTGCTCCTTTGGTGGTTGGGGCTTGAATTTTGGTGGGTGAAGCTCATCTCTGGAAAATAAGAGAACTATGAACAGGGACCTGCAGTGGGAGGGAGGGACACCTGCACCAGCAGCTCCTGGTCAGGATGCAGCCCCTGGCTGGGTGCTGGCACCTTGAACTGAGAAATGGTTTGATCCAGCCCTTCCCAATCCAGGCTGGAGCAGCTCTGCTCTAAAGGCAGCCCAGGGATGACACTGAGCTGCTGCAGCAGCTGCAACTGCTTGCACTGAGCAGCTCCAGAGGACAGGCATGAACACCTTGTGGGGATGCCAAAAGCACAGTGGGAGAGGAAAAGACAGAGAAGGCAAGCAAAAAGGTGAGATCTGAGGCACCCAGGGGCAGACCCAGCCAGTGCCCAGCCAGCACAGCCCCCCCAGTGCCCAAGGCCAGAATCTCTGCAGCTCCACCAGGGATTTATCAGGAATGATCCCCTGACACTGCTGGGGGCTTGCTTGACATTTTCCAACACTCCCAGGTGACTCAGGTCCCATTCCCCATCCATACATACACAGGCTGTGGTGCTGGGATCCTGCCAAGCTCTGTCACCCTTGGGCTTGGGGAGGTTTCTGCCAGCCGTCCTGAGCTCCATAATTGTGCTCTCTGTGGCAGGAAGCAAGCAAGAAAGATTTAAAAAAACCCAAAACCAAACCACAACAGGGAAACCTAAAAAACCTTCAACAGCTCAACCCTGCTCAAGTTATTTCTTTAGGGACACCTAGCACTCTCCAGCTGAAATGCTGGGCTTTTGGGGAAAAAGAAAATTACATGTTCACCTCCAAATTGAAAAGGATTAAGGTAAGAGAACCTTTCAAACTACAAATTATTGGCCCAAAGGTAAAAGATTTGCCAGAAATCTTTAGTTAAGACCAGGCTGACAGTTAAACAACTGGTTCTTCTGGTGGGGAGAAACCCTCCTTTTTAAGGGAAGCAGCCTGAGAGTTGAAAGCAACTGTTTTGTCAAACTTCAGGCTCCCTGGCACAGCCTGCATTGCCTGTTCTTCCTGTTCACTGATTTACAGGCAGTGTCACAATGGCCCAGGCTCAGATGTTTGCTGCTATCCAGGGAATTCGGCATCACCATTTCCATATGTCTTAATGTAAGTTTCATTTCTTGCAAGCACTCTTGAAATGCCAGCTTTCCTTTCTTTTACAGAAAGCTCAAGGTTCCCAGAAGTCTTCTGACCTCCTCTTTTGTGCTCAGAGAGATGGCATTTAAACCAGATGTTTCCAAAGTGAACAGCATTTTAAAGAACACTGAACTAAAATGACCCTGGATCCCAGCTTAGCCCAACTCCATTCTGTGTCAGACTCTGAGATTCCCACCTCTAAGGCACGAGCTGTTTGTGCCACCCATCCCTCCTGTCCTTCTCCACAGCAGCCTGGGCCTGTTTTCCCCAGAAGAATCCCTGTCCCTGTGCCCCTGCCAGGAGCAGTTGCCCACAGGCACACAGCTCCCCTTGCCCTCACCAGGGGGTTTCTCTCATCCCCGAACACGCCGATGAGAACGTTGGTGCGATGCTCGCCCAGCGCCTGCACCTCCACCACAACTGGGATCTCTGCTGTGCTCTGGGGCTGGACAATCCCACAGGGCTGGGGGCTGCAGTAGAACACAGCAGAGTCCTCCTTGCGTTTCTGGAAGGGACAGAATGAAATGCAGCTTCAGAGGCACCTCTCAAGAAACTTTAGACTCCTTTACATCCACCTCAACAGCAACTTACACACACGTTTAAAACTCCCCAGGACAAAGGTAAAAGGCACAAACAAGATGCAAGAATTGAAGGCTTAGCACTCCCAGGGGATCCTGCAAGGAGGCTGCCAGCACAGGCACTGGTGTCTGTGGATGCAGCAGCTTTTCTCAGCCCTCTAAGATCTCCCACAAGAAAACACCCTGAAGACTAGAACATCAACTGTTCCCTCAGCAGCTTACACTGCCTCCTCAAGTTTACATTCGGGTAGGATCCTGTTCTCAGCAGATCTTTAAGACTGAATAGAAAGCAGCAAAGTCTTATCCAAACCCTTTTTTCCCCTAATAATCTCCTCAATAATATTAGACAGGAGGAGGTGGATGTGATGCCAAACCTGGGGAATAAGCCCGTAGCAGCCAGGAAGGTGGCTGGGATTCCTGATGACGAGCTTCCTCTCGTAGGACACCTTCAGGTGGCACTCATCGTACTGGAGCACATAGGGGGACACTTGGAGCTCAGGAACGAGACATCTGGGCAAAGAGATGACCCCAGGGGAATCAGAGATACTGAGAGAATGGAGAACGTTTACCCCCAAAGACTGTGCAATGGAGCAGAACACATTGGTCACTGTCAAATGGACATTTAACAGCCCTACAGGGATAAATTGCCTTCTGCCTCTTCCCACTCAAACAGGTCTTGTACAGGAGGGGCAAACCCTGAGAGGCAGCACCCAGAGGCTGCCAAGTGCCCCAGGCAGAGCACTTTGTGCCACAGCTGCTTCAGCCCCTCCTTTGCCCAAGAAGCCTTGCAAGGACTCCTGTCACAGTCCCAGTGATCCACGAGCTCTGGGGGAGCCTTCCCAACAACGATCAGGGCTCACTAAGGCTCAAGGAACACACAGCTCCAGTGTCTCAGGAAAAATGACTCCCTTCTCTGCCATGGTGCTGTTTTCCCGCCTGAGAACTCAGCTCTTTGCCCCAGCCCTGGAGGGCACGAGACACCAGCTGCCCTCCAGAGTGGCTGATCACCCCCTCCCAGGCCCTGCAGCTCCCTCCCTCCTTCACTGCACAACTCCAGGCACTGACTGGCCCCAGCTCCACCTGCTTTACAGAATGGCAGCCCAGGCACTGACTGGATGGCTCTGCCTGGGACAGGGAACAGCACCAGGGAGCTGCATCCCTCTGGGCATTCAACTGGCACCCACAGCAGCACAGCAGGATGCAATTCTGCTGCAGCAACAACGACTTTTGGTCTCAACTCTGAGAACATTACAGCTCAAAATGGGAAGGAGAGGGAAGGAGAAAAACTGGAGCTGAGCTGCCACATCCAGGGCTGCTTTCCCCTCCTAAGACCTTGCCCTCGCCACTCTTACTGGGAGCCACTTCTCCCTGCCATGTGCCCTCATGAACAGAAGCAGAGTCTCACTCTCAGCAGGCTGCTTGCTGTGGCCCAAACCAGTGCACGCTGGTCACAACCAGCACAACTCCACCTCCTGCAGCAAGAAGGAGAGGAGGCCCTCGGGAAATTTGTTCCACCTCAAGCACCAAAACCCAGGCCAAGAAATGATACCATTCCTGGTCCCTTTAGAAGAGGGCCCAGGACCGTGCTGGGCTGTGAGCAGGGCTGCTTTTCACCACAGGCTGCTGTCCAAGCCCTGCTGTTCTCATGTCCAGCTGGCACAACATGAGGCCATTAAGCAGCACTTCTCCTTGGCAGCTGCAGCCAGCAAAGCCTGTGCAAGGCAGTGCCTGGGGGAGGCCAGGCAAGGGCTGGTACCTGGCTGTGATGACCAGTGTTGCCACTCCCTTGCCAATGCCCTCCACGTCCACCAGCATCCTCCGGCGGAACTCCATCACCGTGTTGGAACACAGGGTCACCTGGTGGAAGAGAAGAACAGGAAATTCTTCCTTACAAAAGCTCATTACCCACCTGTGATATCCTCCAGTTCTTGAGGAGGATTTGGCCTTCATTCTTCTGCAGCTCCATGTGCAGAGCACAGTCTCAGAGTAACAAAAGCCTTCTGGCAATACCAGATTTGTTAAACACACCTTGCTATCAGGGCATAGGTCAGCTACATTCAAACATTAGACTAAAGCTCTTTGCAATACTGAATTCAAATTAAGGGTCCAATTTCTCATCTGACTACAATGACATCCATGCAGAGGAAATCTGACTTGAACACAATGAGTTCAGTTTTACAGCAGCAAGCTGAGGGCAAAGTGTGGCCCAGCAGGTGCTGGGCACTTCATGGCTGCCGTGGGACCCGGAGCCCGGGCTGGCTCTCAGAACTCTGGCCCCATGCCAGGAGTGGGGAACTGCCTCAGGATGGGCACTTACCAGAGGCAGAACCCTCAGAGCCACTTGCTCTATGGTGCAAGAGACAAGCCACGACAGGGAGCAGGCAGAGAAGAAAGGAGGAGGCTCCCTGTCTTGAAGTTCCACAAGGAAGGGTTTACTCCAAGCAAGGGGATCAGAGGCAAAAGAGCCCTGGGCACTGCTGTGCATTGGCTTTTGTACAGACACAAATCAGGGGGGGATACAAACAGCAAACCAATAGGGAATCCTCAAGGGGAGCAGTGAGGGGATTACATCAAGTGTACATCTGGGGCCACTTGGGGTAGGAGGGTGGAGAGGATGGCTCACAAGGGCCAATGGGGCCTCCAGGAATAGGGGAATTCCAAAGGGATGTTGCAGTCAGGGATTGGCTCGAGGTCAAATTGGCAAAGATGGTTGGGGAATAAAGGGGGTGGGTTGCCTTGAAAGGCAGGGAAAGAGCTGGAACAAGGGGCAAGGAATGGAATGGGGGACAGCTTTGAGGGAGGGTGAAACCCAGGGGTAAACCAACTCGGGGAGAACATGGGGGTACAACAGAACAAACCACTTATTAAGAAAACAATAAAATAAATTTGAACCACTACACATGGCTGCAAAGTTTTCTGTCCTCTCTAGAGATTCCTGCAGTGAACACAAATCATTCTGCTCCCCAGGAGCGGGGGAAATGAGACCAAGAAGAAAAGCTAACTGCTTTATACAATGACATCTCTCTAACAGCCACCTTCTGCCATCATCCTTGCTCTGCCCACTTGCAATCAAATCAATCGCTCTCAAAAACACAAGAATGGCTTCAGGCCTTGACCATCAGGTATGTCACCTCAGCAGATGATTTTGGAAACCAAACAGTGCCCCTGGAGGAACATCCCGAGTAAGCCAGCAAGCAGAGGCCTCCCAGCAGTGCAGATCTCTCCCTCCCACCATGCTCAAAGCTGACACCAGAGCTAAAGCCCTCCCACACTCCAGTGCAGCTTCAGCCCTGGTGCTGCAGCGTCTGTGGCTGGACTCTGGCTGTACCTCGATGTCCTGGTGTCCCTGGGGGAGGATGGTCCCTCGGCTGGGATTCATGGTGAACTCCCTGGGCTCCACATAGAAGTGGATTCCCTTCCTCCAGGCTGGGTCGCTGTGCCTGCGGATCTGATCCACGCTGTCAACAGCCGGCTGCGTGCCATCGTCCGACATGCGGAGCTGGAACGTCAGCGGCACCGCGGAGCTGTTGGTGAGGCGACAGCGCTGGGTGTAGGGAAAGCCTGGCAAAGGACACAAATATCCAGTCAGGCACCCATGATGGCATGATCCTGGGGTGAATATCCTGGCAGGATCAAAGTGGGATTGAAGTTCAGCTCTTTATTATCTGAACTACAGCCCACCGAGAAGCTGCGTGAGGAATTAATCGTCACTTAGTTCCCTTTGAGACAGATTCCAGACTGCAGCCTTGAAAATGCCCACTCCTAGCCCTGCTCAACACTGCAAGCTTCTCTCTTTGGGATAGGGAGGAGCTCCCTCACCTGCCCCAAACCAGCACCACTTATCTCTCAGTGATGGGTGTGCACCCAGACCCAGCATTTTCTCTGAGAATTCAAGCTGTCAAATTCCCTGGGAAGCCTGCCAACACTCCCACTGTTTTCAAGAGATATAAACAGTGAGTCGTCATGGAGAAGAAGCTACAGCAAAAGAAAGTGAGGATGGAATCAGGAACTAGAACGTGGTGCAAAGCACCCTAATGCAGCTTCTCTCTGCAGCATCCTTTAGGCATCTCTTGGTTTGGGCCAAACAGACTGAGCACGGGACAGCTCAGAGCCCACTCAGCTGGGGGTACACCCAAGCCTTGCTTTGAGATTAGCAATTAGGAATCAGCTCCCACCTCACCCAACAAACAGGGACATCACAGCCATGCTGCTCACTGGGATTGCTGCCTGCAAGGGTTTAGCCCACTTTAGCTCTGAGATTTGCTTTCCATCCTGGAAAGCCAGAGATACAGCCACTCATGGTGGGGATGTCCTGCAGAGCCCACAGAGCAGCCACAACCTGCTCTGCAGGGCACACCTGGCTGGGCTGGCCAGCTCTGTGGGGAGGAGACTTCTCCCCAGGCCTGCTCACCAAGAGTCCCTGGAACACAGATGGGGACTGCAGGTGCAGCCCAGAGCTTCTCTGGGCCCATCCAAGTGACCACTGCCAGCTCCAGCAGTGACTCCAGCAGGGAGGCAGGACAGGCACAAAAAGGACAAACGCAGATGTCAAAACCTCAAACGAGACTGAGCTCAGCACATGCAGACAACAGTCAAAAGTTACAAAGAAGCAAAGATACAACAGCTGCCTTCAGTTTGAGAGACCTTAGGAATGAAATTGGATTCAGCAGGATCAATCTCCTGGTTCAGAACCATATTTCCATCTGTTGCCTTGCTTGTTTCATTTCTTCAAAAGGCATCTTGACAAGTGCCTCTGTACTGATGCAGGCTGGAGAAGAAGCAGCTCAGGAAAGGCAATGAGTTTCCTTCCAAAGTTCAGGAACTTCATTGTTCTGGGTTTAGGCTTTGCAGTGAATTATGTCCTGGGTCTGGGAAGGGGCAGAGGGGTTTTGGGGGCTTTTGGCCCTGGGGCTGGGCTTTTCCCTTCAGGGTTTTTTGGGATTTCAGGTGTGATACCGGGGGCGGCTGTGCAGTCGGAGCTGAGCTCGGGCAGGGAGCGGAGCTTCCCTTCCTCCCGCTCGGGGATCGAAGCTCGGCCGCTGCTGCTGCGGGAGGTTGTGTGCTTGGCCCCGGGACTGCCCTGGCTGCAGCTCAGCGCTGCCATCGACCCTGCCTGCCTGCCCTGCTCCTGCCTGCTGCTGCTCCGCACTGCCGACATCCCCCTGCCCTTTGGCAGTGGGAAACGTCTGTTCTTGCCTCCTTGTCTGTGCTCTCCTGATCGAGTCTGGGAAAGAACTGTTATTCCTTTTCCCATAATTTTGCCTGGGAGCCCTGTCATTTCAAAGGTAGAATAATTTGGAGGGATGGGCTCATCTTTCCATTGCAGGAAGATTCCCACTTTCCTGGGCAGACATCTCCCTTTTAAAGCAGCACAGAGACCCCAGAAAATACTGACTTTCTATTCCTTGCTCCTATTGGATCTCCCAATGGCAAAATGCCACCTGAGGCAGCAGCAGCAGCAGCCCTGCAGTTCACAGCCTGGAGAGGTTGCTGGGGCAAAGCGTGAGTGAGGGATGCTGTTCTGTTGGAAGGCACAGATCCCTGAGGCTGTGTCCCAGCCCAGGGAACACTCACCAAAGGAGATGTCCCCGAAGTCGAGCTCAGGGAGGTCGAAGTGTAAACTCGGTGCACTGATGCTGCCCCTGGAGGGCGAGGACAGAGGAGGAAATGGCTCGGTTAAAGGAATTGCAAAGGTCCGGCTGTCCTGGCTCGGGGGCACAAAACCTGGGCTCAGGGCACCCTGGGTTTCCAACCAACACAGCCCCATGTGCTCAGCACAGGGCCCCGTGCACAGGAGGCAGCTAAAGCCAAGTGGCCAGCAGCCAACAGCCACTGATGGGCTCTGGGCACAGGGCAGGCAGGAGAAGCCCCCAGGTTGTTGGTGGTTCCATGAAGGACCCTGAACACACACCCAGACATGGCTCTGTGCCTCAGTTTCCCCATCTGCAATGGGATGGACATAAAGGTGTCCCCACACACTTCTGTAAGCAGCCCTTCCAGCCACAGGTTCCCTGCTTTGCTCCTTCTTAGCTGGAACTGCTGTTCCCATGGAGGAGCTTTCTCAGCAGAGTTTGACCCACACAATCATTACAGACAGAGTTCTGAGACATGAATCCAGGCCATTCCCAAACATCCTCTGAAAGGAGCAGCAACAGTTCTAGCCAGGGGACAGATGGATCCTAGAGGAAAGGACCAGCTTGTCAGCAGTGCACCAGCTGGCACAGCCAAGAGCAACAGCTTCAGCAACCAAACCAGGGTGTCCTGAATCCAGCACAGCACCTCAGCTGTCCTTGAACTCAGCAGACAGACTCCAAAAGTCACCAACATCCACTGACATCAGCACTTGAAGCTGCACAACACTCACCAGCTGATTTCATGCTTGATGCCAATCAATGCCCACTCTGCCTTTTGGTTCAAACTCAAGGAGCAGTGACCTGGGCCTTGTGTTGTGTTCACAGGACTGCCCCTGGCTCTGCTCTGCACATCTCAACAAGAGACACCTGCCCTTGCCCAAGGAGAAAGCTGCTTATGCAGAAACACCCCATGACCACTTTGGGGGAGGCACAGAGGAGAATCAATTCTTTGATGGTGAAAGGTTCCCTCTTGATTTCCAAAATACAAAAGCAGCACTTTTCCTCCAAAAACAATGCCAGCATCATTGTTCCTCCACTATGGGCACACCTACTCACCACTTTTCTTTTGCTAAGTAAGAACTTCCTTGCTCTTTTTATCCATCTCCCTTATCGTCTTGGTGTAATCCAGTGCAGATTGCTTCCATTTCTTTACTGCCTTGAGCCAGTGCCTGCCAACAGCAGCAGCCCAGCTCCAAAGCTGCAGAGCAGCCAGCATCAGCTCTCCTGCTCCCACTACATTATCCCAGCAGCACATGGCTCAGGCTGGCAGGGACAAGGCCTCACGCTGCTGTGGTGCTGAGGACTGAGCTCTGCCTCCCCTGTGATCAGCCCTTCTCCCCTGTGCTGGGCCGGAATTATCTCTTGCCATGGCCCCAGCCCACGGGAGGATGCCCAAGTCCTTGGGACAGTTCCTGCTGCAGTTCCCTGACTCCCACCTCAGCCCTTTCCTGGCTGTGCCAAGGAGGCACCAGAGCACTCTGTGCACAGGAGCTGGGAGCACAGCTTGTCCCCCCCAGCAGGGCTGGCAGAGGTGAGCTGAGGCTGCTGCTGCCCACCCAGCATGGATTATTAACACAAGTTTTTACAAGCACTGCTGCTGCTGCAGAATCAGCCAGGCTGGCCCATCTCCAAAGTCCTGGGGGCCTTGCTGGGGGTTCAGCTGGGACATCCCAGAGCAGCTGCTGCCCAAGGCTGATCCATCCCACTGCCTGTGTATTTACCAGCAATGCAGTCTGGGACTCTGGGTCATCATGCAGGCTGGTAACTGCTTGCTTGGCTCAGCAGAGAAACTCTGTGCAATGTGCTGGAAATAATTATGCAGCTGTGTTTGTGTACAGTTTGGATTCAACAGGAGCAATCAGCATTGGTCACCAGGTAAAGAGCTCTTGCCTGACAAACACAAGACTCTGTGCTTTGGTGCTCAGGGACAGCCCAGGGGAAAAGTGCTTCTGCCCAGCAGCTGCTGGGCTTTGTGCTCTTCTACAGCACCACTGAGCAAACAAAAGTTCCTGGCCTTGGTGCTTTGCTGCTGGTCAATCTGTCACTTCAAAGTGTCTTCTGGGGACTTTGGTGATGAATGCATCACACACAAAAACAAAGGGAACATCTGGCAAGCTGAGCTTTGTTCATGTCAGCAGTGACAGCTGATGAACTTGCTTCAGGTTGTGCCCATGAAGGACCTCTGGCTGCAATGATGGGCTGAGCTGTTCCCATTGCCACTGGGGAGAACATCACTGCTGGCTGGTGGAGAAGCCTTGGGCCAGCAATGTTTATGGGCTGGACGTGAGACTTTGGAGGGAGGGGAGGAAAGACAAGGCCCCAGCAGCCCCAGAGCCAGATCAGTGCACGTGCTCCTGCATCTGCCCCGGGGCTGATGCCAGCCCTGCTGCAGCTCTCTGCTGGGGCTCGGGGGATCAGTGCCTGCTGGGGGCAAGGCACAGGATTCTTCCCTTAGTCTTTTGCCAGAAATTTCATCAGAACAGAGAAGCTGCCAGTTAGGGGAATCCCAGGCTTCAGCACTCCCTTCCATTCCATTCCCTTCCCACTCCTGCCCCCTGTTACATGCTCCTGCCCTCAGATGGCAGGATGGGAAGAACATTCCTGGAGGTGACTTCAGGGCTTGCCTGAGAAAGAAGGTGTCTTCTTTTCAAATTATCAGGAGAAGAGCATCCAGCCAAGTCCAGGACTCAGTTTCAGGCCTGAAAAACTGACTGCAATTCAGCCCCTTCACCTGCTACATCCCACCCTGGGCTGTACCCACCAGACTCCTCTCTTCCTGCTGTAGCAGTCATCTCTCACACACACCTGGCTCCCCAAGACCCAAGGACACAACCTCTACAGCTAAACTCAACTCCTCTGAATTTCAGCCAACATCACTAAGCTGTTCCCTGAGCCCACAGAGAGAAGAGCTGTGCAGGAGACATCCCTGACACTGTAATAACCAAATGAAAACCACTGCCAAGAGATGGGGCTGGCAAGCTCAGTTTTGGCCTTTTCTCTGTTCATTGTGAGCTGCTCTTTAAGACACTTCTCATCCTGTTAGATCCATCCTCTCAATGAATCACTACTGCACCTGACAGGCAGAAAAGATAAGGGATGGAGGGGGTTTTCATAGGTTGTTTTCTTCTGCTTTTTAGCTAGGTCCATTGATATGTTTGTTTCCTTGTATGGCATCTAAAGCCAGGTCCAGATCTCCCAATGGCTCCTTGCAATCCCCAGACACTGCTCTTGCTTTGAGCAGTGTGTTTGCTCAGATGATTGCCAGAGGTCCCCTCCAGGACCACTGGAAAGCCACGTGCCTGTGGCCTCCCAGAGAATGGGTCTATTTGACTGACAGTGCTGAGGAAGCATTTCAGGAGCTGCTTGTGCTCAGGAGGGTGCAAGCCAGCTACCAACATGTTCCAGCAGCCTCCAGCAAATCTGGGACAGAGAAAGCTCCAAGGCCACTGAAAGCAAGAGCAGATGCCATCCATCCTGCTCCCTTCCAGCCAGGCTGCAGGGCAGCAGCTGCAATGCTCTGGCTCCTTTTGCTGCTCTTTCCCAACTCTGCTGTCACCCAAAGGTGTTTTGCACAAGGACAGATGAGCTGCCTCACCTCTGGGTGCTCAGCTGGTAACGAGCTGCCCGGGTACCGACACTGTGCACCAGCAGAGTCTTCTGGGTGCTGCCCTGGACTGCACACTTGGAGGAGTCCAGCTGGGCAGGGAAGTCCAGGACAGCTCGGGCACCAATGGCCCGGATGGGCACAACGATCCTTTCCCTTGATGTCATGCAGACCAGCTGGTGGCAATAATCCTGCAGGAAAAGAAACTGCCTCAGCACAGGGCATTTAGTGCCATCCCCATGGCAGAAGAAGAACCATTACTATAACCCTCCAAGGGCATCAATTTACCTATTGCACCCTAAAATGAGCACTAAGTTATACTAATATGTCACATTTTAAAGGCACCGGGGCACTTTTGCAAAACCTATCTCTGTGGCATTCAGCTCTTGTGTCACTTCGGTCATACCCATACCCTAGGCCACCATAATTTTACTCTAAATTTTAATGATTGTTAAAGAATTCCTAAGTCCCTTCTAAGGAACATGGAGCTTGGGAACATAGGACATTCCTCTAGGTTTCTATATTCCCACTGTCTGAGAATAGGACAAAGTGTTCAACTGACTCTAAGCAGCAAAAGGAAGATGAGAAAACAGCTGCACCCAAAGAGATCCTGCACCTCTGGCCTGCTGTAGAAACATCAGTTGGCTCAGAACTCCTCTCCAACCAAGCCAGGAGAAGAACAGTGCCAAGAGGCAGCAGGATGCTGTTGGAAAGGGCCTCTCTTTGTTTCCCTGCAAGGTTTCCTTCCTTCCATGCCATGTCCTAAACCCTTCCCTATGAACAAGCCTCCAGATCAGAACATGAACCCTCCAGATCCCAGCACTGAGATCAGACTTGCCAGGGCCTCAGCACTGCTGTTCAAACCTCCCCACAAAAGCACCTTTGGCACGGGATGGGTGCCAGCTGACAGAGCAAGCACAGGGACAGGCATGAAGACAGAGCCCCAGCAGTGTCACTGCCACGGGCTCTGGGCTCACAGCTCTGCCTGCAGCTTGTACCTGCCCTGCACGAGCTCCTTCAGGCAGGTGTCCCAGTCCCCTGCAGCTCAGCAACCTCCTGCTGACCAAGGGCACCCAGAGCCCAGTGTGCCTGTGCCAGGCCGGGCTCACGGGCACAGCACATCCTCTGCCCTGGCCCTGCAGCTGTACCATGCTCACTTGTGCTCTGGGACAGCACAGCTGCAAGGCTGGAGAGCAGAGGGGGGGAAAAAGCACCGTCTTTGCTCCAGCCCAGGGGCAGGCAGGGAAGCTGGCGCCAGTCAGCAAGGAGGAAAGCTCTCTGACCTCTTGGTTCCTCTGGTGTTTTCCATCATCATGAAACCCCTTCCCCTGGACCTAGAGATGGCCCAACATCTATCAACAGCCCTCTGTCATTTCCATCCTGTTCCCTCTGCATCTTCCCTTGGCAATGCTCAGGGATGTGCAGGGAGGGGAAGCAGAGCCTGTCAGGCCTGGCTGCAGTGCCTGCCAGCACGGGCCAAGGTGTGACTGGCTGCAGGCTGCCTGCCCACGGCCTGAAGCCAAGCTCACAGCATGCAATGGGCTGGAGCCAGAGTGCAGGGAAAACAATGGCTGTGCAGATCATTCTGTGCTTTGGCTCCTCCACTCTCACCTTGTTCTCGGCGGGGCTGAAGCGGATGCGCACAGGGGCAGAGGCGCCTGCTGGCACCACATGGTACACATCCCTGGGGCATGCCAGCTGGAAATAAGGGCAGCTCTCCATGGATACCTTCACCAGCCAAGGAATCTGCAGCAAAGACACCAAATGATCATTGTGCCACTTGTGCCAACAGGACCAGAGGAGACCTGTCCGTGCCCTGCTGACATCCCTCCTTGGCCCCTTTCCCAAAGCACTTTCAGCTCTGCAGGCACAGGCACATCATTCACAAGGCTGAACTGGAATCCCTTCTGTCTGCCTCCAGCATTTTGGCCAGGGCCAGTAGGGCAGTGCCTGCTGGCAAGGAAGGGCTGAGCAGGTCAGCACCAGCAGGATGGAGACAGAGCACCTGAACCAAGTCATCTGCCTATTCAACAAGGCCAAAAAACCTGCTGGCTTCTGCCTGCACACAGCCATGCAGTTGTCATGTTCCAGAGGGGGAATGTCCTCCCTGAAAGCAAACCAGCACATTATCCTGGGGGAAGCAAGAAATTCCCCTCTAGCAGATTAGCTTTGGGTAGGGACGTTGTGGGGATACAATCAGGCAGGCAGAGAAGCAAGAGAGGAGACCAAGCACTGTGGCCTTACTGGGAAGAAAAGCAAACCTGAAAAGCAAAAGATGGAAGGAACCCAGCAAGAACCCCTAAAATAAGGAGATGGCAAAGAGAATTGCAATGGGCAGTAAAGCAGCAAGGAAGAATCGTAATTCCATGAGAGCAATCAGCTTGCCCAAAGTGACAGAAACACAGACAGGCTCTGCCTATTGACTGTGGGCTTCAAAGGCCTTTTCTGCCTGGAGAAACATGACCAGCACTGACTGACAGTGTGGTTCCAGGATGAAAAGCCAGTCTTGGCTCTCCAGGCCTTCTTGCTGCCTGTGCAGGCAGGCTGGGCTGCTGGGCATTCCTGCCTGCAGCCAGCAGGCCAGGTTCTGCCCTCTGGCATTCACAGACACAGCAAACATGCATTTTCTGGCACACTGAGAGCATCAACCCCTGAGCACCAAAATGCTCTCCAAAAGTCTAAACCAGATGATTTGGATTCCCTCCTGTCTCCTCCCACCAGCGCACTCTTGGCACAAGCCTCACTCGAGAAAATCTTTCCCTGACTGAAATTCCAATGGTCTCAAGTTTTCCTCTTCACACTGGAACACAACTGCTGACATTTTTCCACTTTTTCCCCTCTCAGCTCTCTTGGCAAACTGCAAAACAATCCCAATTTCTTCAAGTAAAGGTACAAACCTCCAGGAGCACATAGCTTTGGATCTGCTGTGGTTCTCCAAAGGGAAAGCAGAGCACTCTGTTCCTTTTGGAAAAGCTGAGCAGAGCTGGATGAAGCTGAGCAGGAGCCTGAAGTGGCACCTAAAGGCCTCTCACTGCTTCTGCTCCATCAGCCTGATTGCAGGGCTCTTTCAGAACACGTTTCCTGCAGTGCCAATGCCATTGATCAGAAGTGATTCCAGCACAAAGTGCAGAAGACTCAGCCCCTGAGCTGTGACTGTGAGCTGCACAAAGGGAGCCAAACTGGCTGAGAGAGGCAGAGATTCCTACCAGGAGCCAAGATAAACCAAGGAGACACAGGGTGCATTACAGACTCAAGGCAAAGCATGACAGCAGGAAAGAAATGTACAGCCCTCAACATTCCTGTCAATGCAGAGCTTGCAAGAGAAGGAAACTCCTTTGGGATAGACACCATCAATGCAGGGCCAAAATCAGGGGACAATTCCCAGCACAGGAAGATTTCCAGCATCTTGCAGAACAAGGTGCTGAGACATTTTCTTCTGCATGTGCTGCAGCAGAGAACTTGCTTTGCTGTACACCCAGGGAATGACAGCACTCTCCTCTTCCAGCACAGTGTTAAAGCTCCGGGTGCCAGCACTTACCTTGTCCTTATTAATGAGAGACAGCTCCATCTCAGAGACCTCCCGAGCGACGAAGTTCTGAAAAACCAGCTCTGGTGGGGAAACCCCAAACCAGCTCTGTTTCGGGGCAGCTGACGGCAGCTGGAGAGGCGAGAGAGAGCAGGGAGAGCTTCAGCTGCTGGGAGGAAGGTTCATGAAGGAGAATCTTCCACTGATCCCCAGGGAAGTACAGACTCTGGGCGAGCACGTCTGCCCAGCCCACACTGGGCAAACAGTGGCTCACCCACCTCTGCTCTGAGTGATCCAGAGCTGCTGGGCCACACACAGCAGGCTCAAGCCAAGCTGCTCTTTGGGCATCTATTTCTCCAGGTTTCTTTCTCCACAATGCCAGGCAGCACTTCCCTTAAGCACAGCCCTGTGCCCGTGTGGTCACAGAGCTCGGGGGCACTGACTGAGCACTCATGGAGTAAGTAAAACCCATGAATTTACAGGAGACTCCATGGGAAACAATTCTGGGATGTCCTTTACTCTGAGACAGGGAAACCCAGGCCCACACAACTGCAAATATCTTTTTTGCTCTAGAACTTAGACGTATCAGTAAGAAGAGCACAGGACCAGAGGAGGTGTGAGAGATGAGGTGATATTTGGCTAAAGCCAAAAGGTCATGAAGTAAAAGAATGGAATTAGTTGGTTCTGTGTGTTGTTTGTGGTTTGCATTTGTTCAGGTTGGTTTGTTGAGTGTGGCAGTGAGAGGGATGGGGTTGAAGACCTGACCAAAAGGAAGTAGGACGAGAGGGGAGGGGACAGAAAAGTTGGTGGTGAGCAGAGAATGGAAGCTCCTGAGTACCCGTCCAATGGTAAAGGGGACAGGGACCGCCCCAGCCGGGTGTAAAGGGCACATTAAGATTGCCATTTTCTCGGAGGGTGTGTGTGTGCTTGGCTCTGGGGGAGGGAGACACGCCCGGCTCAGCTGAGTAGTTACTAATAAACAGTTTTCCTTTGCTTTGATGATTTTGTCCCCCTTCACTGTGCCTTAAAGTCAGTGTGTTTTAAACAGAGGAAAAGGCAAAAACAGAAAGACAGATGAGGTGAAAATCAAAAGATAAGTAACGTGAATGCTGAATGAGGATAAGGTTCAGTTATTTTCTCAGCAATTTGGGTAAATGTAGAGTTGGTATCTCCTTTTCCCAGGAGTTTTAAATGGCTGCCGTCTTGTCATTACTGCTATCTTATTTAATGCCACGGTAGAGGCACGTCTGGAATGACACAACAACAGCAAATGCTTCTGGAGCAGAGACATTGCTTTGAGAAAACTCTCCCCTGCTTTGTCTGCCTGCTCCACCCAAACTGCTGTCACTGCAGGGACACCAGCAGGTCTCCTGTGGGACTTCACAGCAGACACATTCTGCTGAAGGGAATGGCTGCAGCACACTGGCCCTTAGTTGTGCCCTTCTCTGAGGTGTTCCCAACACCCCTCTCCAGGGCAATCCTTAACCACTTTGTTCCATGTCTCCTGCTGCCAATTTCCTGCTCAACAGCCCACCTCGGTCACCTGCCCCTTTGCACTGTGCTTTCTACTGAGCCAGTCCTGCCAGAAAAGCAGCTTTAAACACACCTCTTAGTAGGCACTGATCCTGATAAAGCACATCCATTCCCCTCTGCCCAGGGCCAGTCCCCTGCACATCTGGCGGCCTGCAAAATCTAACACCCCGTCAGGGTCCAACACATTCTTCCAGCCCAAAGCAGAAATACAATTTGTTTTGTTAAATCTGAAGTAATTCCTGCACATCCTTGGCCTTCAAAGGCCAACACTGCCACTCTGGAGGGAATCCTGTGACCCCAAGCATTTGATGGTGACCACACCAAAGCTAGAGGAGGCTCTCTCAGCAGGAGAATGGCAAATGGCAATGCTGTGCCTTTGTGTCCCCAGCCTTCCCCCATTAGCAATGGCAGCTACACTCCAGCACAGCCCAGCAGCTCCAGCAGAGGTTATTTGTGTTGCTTAGTGCACACCAGGACTCCCAGTCCACCCCTCCCAGCAGTGTGCAATGACAACAGCACCTGGACACTGAGGTGTTTTGCTGGAGGCAAGCCTGTCACAAGCACACACCCCCTTCAAACTTCATGTTCAACAGAAAGGAAAAGAGCAGGAAAAGGCTACCTTTGGACCAGTCTCACTCCTGTCTGGAAATGGGCCAATTCTGGGCAGAATACTCCCCCCAGTACTGGCCTCCTTCTTCCTGCTGGGAATCTTCTCCCTCTGGAACTTAGAGGGAAGCAGCTGAAAGGCAAAAATACACCAGCTAGAGCCTCAGAGATGGCTTGTTCAGAAAGGCTTTTCTTGAACAAGTGGCACTGGTGAATAACTTGTGATCACAGCCACTAGGACAGTCCTGGGAGCCCTGGAAGTTTCCTGCTGAAATCCTTAGCATCAGTAAATTAATAATACAGAGTGCAATACACACACTCCAGCCACATGGCTCTGTCCCATTGGCTTCTCCAGGACTGGATGGGACATGGTTGGGGATTTCTGCTCTTTGGGCATTTGTTTCCTCTTACATTTCCTTGGACTGAGGCAGCGACCTTTCCAGAGAATGGAAAGGAGCTCTCAGAACTGCCTGAACTCCATCCCTGCACAACACTCAGAACTCACAGCAAGGAGATATCGCTGCTGGCTGAGTCCAACAGATGCAAGAAAACAAAGCTGTACCAAGAGGGAGATGCACAGGAATGTGTCCAGGTTTTGGTTCTCCCTGTTAAATTGCTTTCTCCGTCTGGGCTGACAGAGCCCTCCACAGAAGAAAACAGAGGGATCTCCTTGACAGAGCCTCAGCACAGGGGCATCTTCAGCCAAGGGAGCTCCAGACAGCAAGGGACCTTTGTGGCCCTGGCTCCAGTGCTGCCTGCAGGGCTGGATCTGTGCCCACACAGCAGCTGGGAGAGAACAGCTGCTTTGGAAGCTCTTCCAGCTGGGACCAGCCATGGCTCTCAAGGCTTTGGGCAGAGTTTGAGGTTTCCCCCCTCCACATGCCCTGGTGGCCAAGGGCAGGATGGTCAGAGCAGCACAGGTGAGTGCCCAGCCTGACAGAAGGAATTCCTGTGGCCAAGGGAAAGGGACAGAACACCTGCTCAGGGCTTCAGCTGTACATTGGTTTCACTTGGCTCCACTGGCACAGCCAGGCAAGACACAACTGAAGCATCCCACAGTGTTCCCTGCTGCACCAGGACAGCCCCCAGCAACAGGAGCACGGCACAGAGGGCTGGGGAGGGGCTCTGCAGCTTCACAGCGCTGCTGGACAACAGGGCCAGGGAGAGCAGGGACACCAGGGCAGGTGCCAGCCTTAACACAGCCCCAGTGGCCACTCACAGTGTTTGGCTTCAGCCTTTCCCTCAGCAAAAGACGAGGTGGTGGTGTCTTCTTGGGCAATCCAGACGCCATCTCCAAGGGATGATGTCACAGAGGGAGACAGTGCCTCAACAAAACTGGAAGGAGCAACAACGGAACTCTGAAAATCCACAACCCCATCCATGGCAGATTCAAGGCATATACTGGTGCTAAACAATTTGATATGATTTGAAAGTGGCATAAGTAGCTAGTATTGTTAGGCCTCTAGTTGGACTTTATTTGAACTATATGGCTGCCTTGTGCAATTCAAAGATGGATTGTACTGAAACCTGGAGCTCAAAAGCTGGACATTAATAATAGTTGGAACAAAGTTGTAGCTTAAGTATTACTTGAAAATAGCTGGAGTGGGCCTCCTCTTCTTTAGGCTAAAGCACACCTGCTCTCTCAGCTGCTCTTCACAGGACTTGGGAGAGACTGGAATGTTATGGCTAATGGCTTAAATCTTGTTAGGAAGGACTTTTTGCCCATTTTGACAAAACTGAATAAAGAAGCTGCCACCACTGTAGCCCAGCCCTCCCTGAAAATGCCTCATTATTCGAACTTGGGACTGGGAGTTAAGCCACCTAAGGGAACTTGAGACAAGATCAAGGTGACACTATTGTCAAATTAGCTCAGGTCTGGGGAGAACTAAACAAGGCTAATTGAGAAAAATGTATCCACAACCAAGCCAAACCCAGCAGCTGTCCTGAAAATCAGCTCTCTCTGCCTTCAGGCTGGGGAAGTCATAGCTACAGACTCATCTGCTGAGGCCAGCTTTGCACACAAACCTCCCATCAACACAGGGGGAAGGAGGAAATTTTGGGGGTGTGGCACAGCCTCTGGTAAGGGGCAGTGGACACCCATCCTCCCTCAGACAAACTGGCTCAGCTCTAAAAACCCCCCAGCCCCAGAAGGCTACATCCAGGGGACATTCCCATCAGGGGCAGCTGACGGGGTGTCAGAACCCATCAAAGACCTCCAGAGTGCCCCCAGAGCCATTCCTGAGGCCTTGCACCAGGTGACTGCATGGCATGCAAAGGAACACAACAGATCTGAAAATCCACAACCCAATTCACAGCAGGCTCAAAAGGATATACTGGTGCTAAAGATTTTATCTTATTTGAAAGAAGCAAGAGACAGAGTCCAACTTGCCCCAGCCCAGGCAGGAACCTGGGCAGTCCCACCTTGCCCAAATCTGCATGAATCCATTGGAGTCTCATGTTTTGTGACACCTCACCACAGAGAAGACCAGAAGAGGATTTCATGGTATGCCAGTGAGATCCATGCAATGGTGACACTTTCTACTTTCTGTTTAATCAGTCACTCTCTTTCTCTCCCCCTCCCCAACTCCCTTCTCTCTTTCTCTCTCTCTTCCTCACATTTGCTGTTACATCAAATCCAGACAATTGACTTTGGCATATGGTCCTGTTTGCACCTTAATTCAGGGCCATCTCCCTAATAATTTTAAGAACCAGACCATAACAACCCACTGAAACCTGAGCAGAACTCATTCACCTTTAAGCAGTTTAAGTCATCACTATATGAAAAAAAAAAGTCTATAGACTAGTACATTTAGGAAATTGTGCATTTCTTCACTGAAGAAAAAGCACCATCAGTAGACCAGATATCATTCATCTATTCGGCTGCACATTATCCCATCCTCTGTTTCCCTTTGGAATTCTCTTTCAGAGCACAGATGGGACAAAACCAAAAAGCACAATCAATCTTTACCTTCAAATGAAATTGAGGACTCCTCGCTGGCAGAGACCAATGCCCTGCGAGTCCAGGGCTCGCTGGCAGAGACAATCTCTGTGAAAAAGTCCCCGAGCGAATCGCTGAGTGCAGCCGTTGCAGGAGCCCAGGCTGCGAACAACCAGCCCGGAGCGCGCTCTGCGGCAACTGAGGCGGCGGCGCCGTCACAGCCGCTGTGGCCGCGCCCGCGGTTCCCCGGCAACCGCAGCACCCGATTGTCGGGGCCGGGCCGGGGGCGGTGACGCCGGGCGGGCCTCGGTCCCCGCTTCTTCCAGCCCTGGTGACCCCTCGGTCCCCGGCCGGAGGGGGAGGAATCCGCTCCGCGGCCCGGAACGTGACGGGCCACAGCGGCAGCGCTCGATATCGCCGGGGCCTCGGCCCCAGCTCCGGGCTGCTCCTGCACAAGGAAGGCGCGGCCGGGGGGGAACCCAGGCTCTCGACACTTCCCATAAGTGTCTAAAATCATGCACTTCAATTAAAACAGTGAGATGATTGCACAGAAAGAAGGAGGGTTCAGCCTTGGAGTGGAGGGAGAAGCAAAGGCTCTGATCTTTCTGTCCAAGTGGCTCGACTTTGTATTCAGTTCCCTTCAATCCTGTGTCTCAGATCTTTGCCCTTCCATGCAGCAATGCACACTAGAATAGCACAGAGGGGGAAGCATGTCCAAGTGGCTGGTAACGATTTTACTGGGGGGAGGGAGAAAAGGACAATTTCTTTTGCAAAATCATATCTATTCTTGCTTTTCCTGTGCACTTCAGAAGAACCTGAGAACCTCCTGAACAGTCACTAGAAAGACTGTCTGAATAACTGATGCTTAAAGCAACTGTTTTTATAGAGCATTGTGGTTACTTGACAGACACAGGGATATTCCACACAATTTCTTTTGAGATCTACTAAAAGCAGATCTAGAATGCTACTTGAAGTCATCTTCCCAGGGCTGACAGACTCTCAGATTCTGAAAACCTCTATGGTTGACAGTATGAAGAAATATTCTGAGTGTTGTCATTCTAGTATGGAGGCAACTGAGGTGGTGTTAGAAAAGCTATGGAAAGAGCTGAATTTCCTTCAAACATAAAGTAAGAAACAGGGAACCCATCAGACTTGATGACTGCATGGCAAGAGCCATAAAAGCTTTTTATAATTATCTGAGCAGTGAAGATGGTAGTGCCCAGGTTCATTTCCCAGCTGAAGAAACAGTTAATTTTTCAGCAGCTGGATAAGGATTACTTCCTGCATTTGCTTCCTCCCACTCCAAACTTCAAGCCAAACAAGCACCTGTCAGCATACACTGCCTATTGACCCAAATGATTTGAAGATGTTAGTTAGTGGCTTTATCCTTGTACCTCACAAGGATCTACCTTGTATCATCCTTGGCTTCTTGTCTTTTATTTTGGAAAGCAGAGCTTTCATTGTTCTACCAGTCTCAATCATGTCCTGAAAGACATAAAAAAGGAAATGATCTTTCAAGTTGGAAAGGAAAAGCAGACTGTCAGTGGATGAAATTAGAGCATACCAACCTGGCAGCAGAGTAAGATACTTAACTATTTTATGCAGTATGTATTATTTTGAAAAGAAGGGGAAAAAAATTCCATGTCATTCCACGCCTCCTTCAGTCAATTACCTCTACTACTACTGACACATTGGGAAGGGAAGTGTTGGGAAGGAAGGGAAGGCAAAAAAGAAAGGGGAAAGGAAAGGAGGGGGAAGGGAAATGAAAAGGGAAAGGGAAAGGGAGAGGGAGAGGGAGAGGGAGAGGAGAAACTTCAAGGAAAATAATTTTCAGTGAAAGGAAAGGAAAATTCAAGGAAAGGAAATTTCAAGAAAAAGTTTGAGGAAAAGAAAAGGAAAAGGAATTGTCCCATGGAATCCCAGCAGGGATTACGTCTCATTGCACTGCTGGCATTGCACTGGTCATCAATTCAAATAATTTCCCCATGGAATTCCCATGGCAAGGCTTAGGGGAAGATCCATCCATGGAATTCTCACCTGACTGGGAAGAGAGTGACATCTGGCCATGGAAATTCCATGGGAATTCCTGCATTCCCAAGTCTCCCATTCCTCAATCCCACACTCCCACAGGAACTCCCCTCCTCCTCCCACACCCACTTTTGTGCTCCACAGCCTCCCGACCATGTCTGATGTGTTTTGGGAGCTCTTCTACAGAGGTGTGTCCCAGGTAATGCTTCATCTGCTCCACCATGATCCCTTTGGATTCCCAGCACCTCTGGCTGATCCAGGTGGCACCGTCGGACCCTCCATGTTCCCAGGTCCCAGCTGGAAGGAGATGAAATCCCACCCCTTGTAGCCACACCCATGGGATCCATGGACATTCCGTGGGACAGGAGGGCACAGCTGGAAACCACCTGCAGCGTGTGGAGACCTGGGAACCAGGAGAGAACAGACCCAGGGAGTCGTGTCCCAGGGCCAGGGAGCCCCTTGGAGCTCCCTGGATTCCCATTCCAGCCCCACAGATCCTCCCCATCCCCAGAGATCCCATCCCAGCCCCTCAGAGTTCTCCATTCCCACAGATCCCAGCCCAGCCCCCGGCTCCCCCCAGTCCCCCCCGTTCTGGTTGTACCGGCCCCATCTCCAGGGCACTGTCGGCCACGGGCCGGGTCCTGTCCTTGGGCCGGGGCTGGATATCCCGACATCCCAGCCCTGGCTACCCCAATATCCCGGCTCTGGATATCCCGATATCCCAGCCCTGGCTACCCCAATATCCCGGCTCTGGCTATCCCGATATCCCGGCCCTGGCTACCCCAATATCCCGGCTCTGGCTATCCCGATATCCCGGCCCTGGCTATCCCGATATCCCGGCCCTGGCTATCCCGATATCCCAGCTCAACTCCCCCCTCCATCCCCGCTCTCTGCGGCTCCATCCGGCCCCGCTCGCTGCCCCAGCGCTCCCTGGGGGTCCCGTCCACGTCCCCCACAATCAAGGACTGGGGGACCCCCTGGCCGGGCTCCGACAGCGCCACTTCCAGACACTGCAGGGAGTGCAGAACTGGGGGGACACCGAGATCTGGGGGAGCTGGGGGGGCTGAAAGTGAGAGTTTGAAGATCCAGGGGGGTCAACAGGCCAAGGAAAGGGGGGACTTGAAGGGCTGGCAGAGCTGAGAAGGAGGTTCAGGGGCTCAGAGCCAAGGAAAGGGGGTGCAGGCACTGGGAGAGCTGGGATGGGGTGTCCAGAGAATCCTGTGCCCAGGAAAGGGGGTGCCAGGGCTCCTCAGTGTGTGGAAAGGAGGGGCTGGGGGCTGGGAAATGCAGGAATGGTGGCCCAGGGGTCCCAGGTCAGGGAAAAGGGTGGGGCTGGGGGCTGGGAGAGGCGGGCGCTGGGAAAAGGTTGAGTTGTTCCAGATAAAGGGGTGCAGGGGCGTCTCAGGGTCACGGAAATGGGGATGCAGGGACGTGCAGAGGTAGAAGGGAATTCCAGGGGGTCTTTGAGCCCAGGAAATGGGGCTCAAGGGGGCTCAGGGTTTCCCAAAAAGGGGGTACCAGGGTGGGGATACCCGGGATGTTCGGGAAGGGGGAGTTCAGGGGGGTCTCTGGTTTTTCACAAAGGTGGGGCTGGGGGCTGGGAAAGGCAGGAATGGGGGTCCAAGGCATTCCAGGGTGTCCCAGGGTCAGGCACAAGGCAAGTCTGGGGGCTGGGAGCCATGGGATGCAGGGAGCAGGGGGTCCTGACGTCCAGTAATGGAGGAATTCAAGGAGGCCCCTGTGCAGGATAAGGGGAGCAGGAGGGTGCCAGTGCCTGCAGTGGCGGTTCAGGGTCCCGGTGCCGGTGGTCCCACTCCCCCCTGGCCCCCAAGGAGCGCCTCCAGCCCCAGCGCTGGAGCCATCGCGCTGCACCCACTCACTCCCAGTATGATCCCAGTATGATCCCAGTAGAACTCAGTCACCCAGGAGCTGCTCCCAGCATGATCCCAGTAGAGCCCAGTCACTCCCAGTCCTGGCATCCCCCCAGCCCTCTCTGCGTTCGGACACGCGAGGGCTCCGGCAGCAGGGGAGGAGGAGGAGGAGGAGGAGGGAGGGATGGAGGAAGAGGCAGAGCGACAGCAGGAAGCAGCGGGAGGAGGGGACGGGGACCCACGTGGCTCCAGCGCTGCCTGAATTCACAGCAGCCCGGGAGCATCGCCCCCCATTCCGCAGGTGCCCAGGGAGGGGGAGCTCGGCCGAAATATCCCGGGGGTGCCTGGGTTTGGGGTTTTTTTGGGGGGATGTTTGGAGCTGGCAGGGCTTTAAAGCCGAGCCGCGGATGGCCCTCGGGGAGCCCTGTGTCCCCCAGGAGCCCAAAGTGGGGAGCCCAGAGAGGGGGGAGCGCCGCCATTGGCGGGACCCTCAAGAGCCTGGAGAGGGGCAGGGGGGACTCCTTGGAGCCCCTGCAGCCCAGAGCAGAGAGTGAGGGGAGAAGGGGGCCCGGGACTGCAAGACCCCCAGCATCCCTAAGTGGGGAGAGCGAAAAGGGGAAACTTTTAGGATTCCTGGGACTCCCAGCCGCCTGAGGAGGGCAGGGACCAAGTAGAGGGGGGACCCCCAATACAAGTGTGACCCCAAACAGCTGGGACAGGGGGGAACCCCAAACACCAAAGGGGGCAGACCAGAGACAGGGAACTCCTGGGAGGCATTTTCAGGGATGAGTCTTGTTGTTTGGGAGGGTTTTATGGACCCCAGATGGCTGGTGATTTGTAGAGATGGACTTGGGCAGAGGGACCTTCAAACTCAAGGTGCTCATTCCTTGTTTTTCCCCAAACCAGGATTTCCCATTCCCAAACCTTGGCCACATGGAGGAGGAAGAGGCTTTGAGGAAGAAGATGATGCCTCAAGACACCCAGGCAGGTGAGGAGGAAGTCAGTGCCCCTTTCCCCCTCTTTCCTGCTTCATCTCCCAGCCCAGCATGGCCCCTGGCTGAAGGACAACCCTGCTGCCAATGCCGTCCTGCTGGGGAAGCAGTGGGGGGATCTCCTTCCCCTTCCCTCTGGCACACAGGCAAGTCCCATTCTCTCCTTGTCCTTCCTCCCCCAGGGAAGGAGCTGAGGATGGAGACCAGGGAGGACAAATCCCCACAGCAGAACCTCGTGGAAGAGGCTGTGTTGAGCGGCTCCAGGGCACGGGAAACCAACGGGGAAGAAAAGCCCTGGGGATCCTGCAGGAGGAGGGGCTGCAAACCCAGCCCAGGGTGCTCTGAGGAGGAAAGACCCACCCTGAGCCAGGAAAGTGGGCAGAGCTTCAGCCAGAGCTCAAAGCTGGTGGTCCATGAGCTGCTTCATGATGGAGAGAAGCCCTACAAGTGCTTGGAATGTGGGAAGAGCTTCAGGCAGAGTTCTGACCTGATCAGCCACCAGAGGATCCACACTGGGGAATGGCCCTACGAGTGTGGGGAATGTGGGAAGGGCTTCAGGTACAGCTCAGAACTCGTCATCCACCAACGCATCCACACTGGGGAGAGGCCCTACAAGTGTGGGGAGTGTCAGAAGAGGTTTCGGAGCAGCTCCCATCTCTTCAAGCACCAGCGGATTCACACAGAGGAGAGGCCTTTCTGCTGCCCCAACTGCAGGAAGGGCTTCAAGCAAAACTCCCACCTTGTCAGCCACCAGTGCATCCACACTGGGGAGAGGCCCTATGAGTGTGGGGAATGTGGGATGAGCTTCAGCTGGAGCTCCAACCTGATCCGCCACCAGAGGATCCACACCAGGGAACGGCCCTATGAGTGTGGGGAATGTGGGAAGAGCTTCAGCCAGCATTCCCACTTGATCTGCCACCAGAGGAGCCACACTGGGGAAAGGCCATACAAATGTGGGGAATGTGGGATGACCTTCAGTTGGTGCTCCCAACTGATCATCCATGAAATGACCCACACTGGGGAGAGGCCCTACGAGTGTCCCCAGTGTGGGAAGAGGTTTCAGACCAGCTCCCATCTCCTCAAGCACCAGCAGATCCACACGGATGAGAGGCCCTTCCTCTGCCCTGACTGTGGGAAGGGCTTCAACCGCAACTCCACCCTCATCACCCACCGGCACATCCACACCCGGGAGAGGCCCTACGAGTGTCCCCAGTGTGGGAAGAGCTTCAGCTGGAGCTCTAACTTGACCAAACACCAACAGAGGCACTGGTAAGGGAAGCCCTGCCACTGCCCCAGCTGCAGGAAGAGCTTTGTGCACTGCCCCAACTTCATCCGCCATGGGAGGCCCCACATTGGTCAGAGCCCTGGTGACCCACATTCCCTGTGATCCATTTTGGGAAGACACTGGGCTGGTTATTCTTTTGTTTTGGCCCTAATTTTCTTTGGATTCATCTTCATCTCTTTAAAGCAGAGAAAATTGGGTAAAAATCAATAAATTCATCAAAGGCTTCAAAAGCCTCACTTTTTACTTGTGTTTCAGGGGAATCTGGGTTTCAGGGAGATAATTGGGAGAACTTGGGGGTTTTGGGGGTATTTGGTGTACTTGTCTCCCTTCTTGGCACTCAAAGAGACAAGAGGGTTCGATCTGTCACTTCAATGCCACTCTCTCCCCAAAATTCCTTGATTCCACCGCCCCTTGGTGTGGAATGGGGTTGGAAGGGGATTGGGCAAAGTGGGCTTCAAATCTGGAGGGGTGAGATGGGCATTGTGTGGGGCAGGATGGGTGGGATGGGGTTTGGAAGGTTTGAAATGGGGGAAATATGGCTTGGGATGGGGGTCATGTAGTCCAGGAGTGGTGGGATGGGTTGGGGTTGGGACTGGGGAGGTGGGCTGGGGTCTGGAATGAGACAGCTGAAGTTTGGGGATGATGAAGGGAGGGGGAGCCCATTACTGAGTGAGCTTTTCAATAATCCACGTTCCTGAAGAGATTTTGGGGTATCTCACATTTCTGAGGCGGTTTTGGGGCACTGCCCAGCTCTTGGGGGTTTCCTGAGAGCAGCTCCCTGGATCCCCATTGCCGGGGTGGTTGCCATTGGCACGAGCTCAGAGCTGTAACCAGAGTCCCTTGCCTTGATGCTGGAGAGCAGAGAAAGGATGAACAGTCTCAGATACCTGCAGTGTGTGTGTGGGGGCAGGGAGAGTTCTGCATAGGTGGGGTGGTCACTGTCCTGCCCCAGCCACTGCAGCCTCTGACCCAGCCCCAAAGTGGCTGCCAAGCCCCTGGCACCCCAAAAACCCCACCTGTGAGAAGGACCAGAGCAGGTCAGGCTGTAACACGGGTGTGACACTGACACATCCCGTGGCCCTGAAGCTCACAGCAGCTGAAATCCAAGACTGTCTGTGGGTCTCTCTCTCCCTCTCTCTCTTCTCCTGACCTCCTCGAAATCTGGATAACTTGAAGTTGGACAGGTTAGAGTTTGCTAAGTCAGGGCTTTGTCAAGTGCTTTAATGTCATTCAATGTTGATTTAAGATTTCCCAAGTACCTCATTCTCTGAAGTTTGCAACTAAAGGTTTGTTCTCCACCCTTCTGAGAAGTCTGTTGGTTTCTCCCCTTGGCCATCTCTCCTGCAGGCTGTGCCCCCTGTGTGTGCTGCTCCTGTGCCCATCTCGCTGTCCCCCAGCATTTCTCACCCAGCGTTTCTGTGCCCTCCCTGGGCTCCCTGCACCCAGCGCTGCCGGCTCCCGGCACACAGAGCCAGGGCAGGAGCCCACCCTGCCAAGGGGCTCTGGAGCAGGGCAGGGGCTGTGTTGGCTCCTGAGCTCAGCCGCTGGTCCTGGCATGGCTCTATGGAGACCGAGCACAGCAATGCTGCTGAGCATTGTCCCTGCTGAGGGTCTCACACTGGCGGGGCACATTCCCTGGCTGCAGGATTCGTGCCTGACCCAAGCACTGCACTTATGGCTCCAGCGTTGCTTTCCAACAAAAACAGGGGAAGGCAAACTGTGTAGCTCATTATCCATTTCTCATGGTTGGGATTGAAGGCACTTGAGATGGTAGTTCATGTTTGGACTCAGGTGTTTATTATTTCTTATCGGTGAAATGGCCTCATAACCATGAGTTCAGCAGCTTTTCATTAGCAAGGCACAAAATGGCTAACTATCTCTTGTTACAAGGTCTTTTAAGACTCAACTATCCAATTAAGAAATGATATCTAGATTATTTTCCCTTTTAACTCAATAACTGATCCCTCGAAGCCCACAATGCAGACTTTTCTGTCCAATTGCAAAACATCACCCAAACACTTGAAGAAGGAAGAAGAAGGTGAAGAAGAACAACTTGCCTCCAGCCTAAAACCTCCATCTTGCTTCATATTTATTTCTGTATTCTAAAACCCCAAAGTCTTAAGTTTTCAACCCTGTGATATTACACATTTCTAACCAACTACACACCTGTAATCCCAGTACTACCAGTCAATTTTTGAAGCCTTCTCCACAGCCTCAGGTCAAGTGCAGTGTTCTCTTGTGCGTCTTTGCCTTTAAGCACAGGAAGTTTACAATTCTCAGCATCCAGGGTTCCAACAGCTCATGGTATTTTATACTGTCTAAAACTCTAAGTCATCGATCTTAGAGGTGAGATGCATTTGAAATTAGTGGCATGGAGAAGTAGTGCAAGATGGAAAAAGGAAGCAGAGAAATAAATAGAGGAAAGCATTTCAGATTGTTTCCATTTTCATTGCACTTCTGGAAAGCTGTTTCAGTTTTCCAGGGATGTTTTCCACAGTCCTGTCTGCTCTTCTCAAGAACCTTTCCTGGAGAACAAGGTCGAGCTCCTGTCACAAGCTGTGCCACCACCTGCAGCTTCCCTTGGCTTTCCACACTGTGCGTGCAGCAGGACTCTTGCAGGAAAGAAGGACAAAGGTTTTGAGAACTTGACAACTTGTCCTTTCTTTTCCTGGTGGACTGGAGAGTTGTGCTGTGGGTAAGGTTTTTATTGTTACTGTTCTAGGCTAAGAAAACATGAGGAGGTACCAGGAATTGTTAGGGAATACAAGCCTGGCTGAATGCAGAGAAAGAATCTCCAGAGCCTGCAGCCACAAGTAGAGAGTTGGGTGATAATCATTCCAACCTGCCAATGGACATCTTGAAAATTATCTGGAACGTGAAATGCTCTGACAGAGGGAGTTTGTTTCTGAGTTCAGTGTAGATAATTTCACATCTGGTGCCTTGGTGCATAAATCAAGAGCATAATCAGTTTGTGGTAGGCACTAGAACAAGCTGAACCTCTCAGAGCAGCTGACTGAAAGAATCTGAAAAGGAGAAATGCAGGGAATGACTTGGTGAACCTTGCCTGAAAGAAGGGTGATTTTTTTTCTAATAACTACTATTCCATTCCCTTGGGTTTTGGCTTTCTTAGCAAGGCCATTTGCATCCCAGACTCTCCATGAAGGGAGAAGCCGGAGCTTGTGGAACTGCCTGAAAGATGCCCTGTTCCTCTGCAGGGACACTCAGGCTGGAACAGGAGCCGGAGCCCTCTCTGGGGAAGCCTCCTCTGAGCTGGAATTTGTGTCGTGCTGGGAGAGGAGGAGGAGGAGGGGGAGAAGGCTGGCGCTGTGTGGCAGGAGCAGGAGGTTTGGGCCGCAGGACATTCTGTCTGCGCTGCTGCCCCGCAATGGGCGGCCGTGCCCGGGGCTCTGGGCCTGGCCCCGCGTGCGCTGAGCTCCCTGGGCTGGGCTCAGGTTCCTGCTGGGGCTGGGCAGAGCCTGGGCTCAAACTGGGCTCAGCAGTGCAAAATACCTCTGGGCATCTGCGTTTCCTGCTGCTGGGAAAGAGAAATGAAGCAAGTCGAGAAGTTCTGGTTTCTGTTTTTCCTGGTGGATTTTCTAATTTAATTCCACACTGCAGAGGCAATTTCTCTGATGGCCTCTGTCAGTTCATTCTATTTCAACAGTGCCAGCAACACAGCTGTGTTTGAGCGCTGCCAATGTGGCCTGTGTGGCTTTAATTCCCCTCGCCTTAGTGCTCAGGGGCTGGTGGGCATTCCAATGTCTGCTGATCTTTATGCCCGTGACAAAAATACTGACTTCACTGTCATGAAAGCACTGTAGGTAGCACCACCTGAAGGAGGCACCTGCAGTTTTATGGATAAAATTCAGGTGGCAAGCAGAAGAGGGCCAAGAGAAGCCATGATCTCCAATTCCCAAGGCAAAGGCACCAGCAGTCTTCTGCTGGCACCTCAGGGTGAGTCAAACAGAGCTGAAAACAGCGCTGGAACCTGATCCTTTCTTCCTCTGAGGGCTGGCTCAGGGCAGCACAGGTGGGCCCTGAGGAGTCAGGGCTGTGTGTGGGTGCTTGTTGCTCTAGTCCCGAATTCAGCTGGAAAAAGCCCTTAGAAGCTGAGGCAGGAGCAGGCGGGAAGGGGCCGGCGCTGCTGCTGCTCCTGCTTGGGAGCCCCGGCTGGGCCGGGCCCGCGCCCCCTGCGCTGCGGCTGCTGCTGCTGCCAGAGCCGGGCGGGACTCGGGGACAGGGAACAGACACGGGGGGACAGCAAAGCCTGGCGGCTGCACGGATGGTGGCGCTCGGGCCAGCGCCAGCACAGAGCTTCAGCCCGCAATTAACCCCGAGGGAAATGCTGGGGAAAGGCTCCATTTCAGCCTTTCTGCACTCGTGGCTGTGAAGGGACTGAAATGAAAGGAGAACAAGCAGGGCCCGACCCCTTCTCCTTTGGGAGGAGCCCTGGGCCTGGGGCCCTGAGGGGCTGTGATGGGCTGAGAGGGGCCCTGAGGGGCTGTGAGGGGCTGTGAGGGGCTGTGAGGGGCTGTGAGGAGCCTTGTGGGGTCCTGAGAAGCTGTGAGGAGACATGACAGGCCATGAGGGGCAATGAGAGGCCATGAGGGGCTGTGATGGGCTATGGGAGGCCAGGGACCTTATGGAACCGAGGGTCCATTGTGACACTGCAGAACCAAGGAGATCATTGTTGACAGTACAGTACCTCACAGAACCAAGGGGCCATGGCGGCCCACCAAGGCCTTGTGGAATCAAAAGGGACCATGGTGGCACTATGGAACCTCATGGTGCTGTGGTGGAACCTGGTGCGTTTTGTTCATGTCCTGTTCACTAAAGAGCTAAAGATAGAGGGAATAAAATACTTAGACCTAAAACCACGTGTAACCAAAACCGCATACAATCACAAGTATATTCTTGCTTAATAAATGCTTGCTTAAAATATTCTTGTTTAATAAATGCTTGCTCAATAAACCATAAGTTCTAGAATTTTAGGCATGACCACTAAATAAGGAGAAGTCAACCAGAGGACGACCGAGGAAGACTAGCAGCCTTCATCAGACGACTCCCAGCAGAGGAGGACCCCTTAGCACCAAGAAGACACATGCGCAGAGTACTTTCTGGACACATCCCCAACGAGAAGAGATACAGTATAAAAGACTGTATCGAACAGTGGGTGCGGCAGTCCTTGGCGAGCGGAGGCTCCCCTGTCGCCCAGCGCTGATTTTGCTTATGCCTTGCTTGCTGTAATTAATAAATTCCAATTGGACTAAGCTTATTGGAGTTTGCTTCAATTCATAACAATTTGGTGCTGTGACTCGGATGGGATTGCTTCGGTAGAACCGACCTGCCGAGGAGGCGCCCCACCACTGGTTCTGGTGGCCTCGGTAGTTCCGAACTCTGCCCCACTCCCACCGACGAACCGAAATTCAAGGCAGTAAGCAAAGGAAACCGGTTGGCCCTCTAAACTTTGTGCACGAAGGTCTGGACGAAGACGCAGGACGCGTGAGTATCTGTGCAGGGGATCCGTTCGGTCGGGGCCGGGTATCCTGGAGTGTTGCGAGTGGTGTTGTGCGTGAGAGGGGAGCTGGCAGCTCGGACTCCCCAAGTGAGTGCGGACCCTCAGTAGTGCGGTTCCCATTGTCCGCGAGGACGTGGGCCACGAACCAGGGGAAGCGAGTGAATTTGCAAACACCAGCGTCTGAGTGCACTCCAGAAGACGGGACAGGGGAAGAGCAAGCTCTCTGTGCCTGTGAGGTTACCCCCAGTGCTGAGATATAGTCCACTGGGATGTATGTTAGATAAGGTTACCCCAGTGCCAAAAAGATAGTTCACTGGGATGTATGTTAGACAATTGGAAACATTATCCTAGCACAGGGGATAAAGACAAAGTAAAGATGATTCACTATTGTGTAGAAATATGGGGAGGATGACAAATTTCAAAAGGTGTTTACTGGCCTATATTTGGTTCAGCCGAAGATTGGGTGAGACAATTTTTGAATGTGTGGGTTAACGACAAGACTCCCTTTAATCAGGAGGAGAGTGATTATGCAAAAGTTTGGTTGGAGAAACTGGTAGTGAAGTACGTTTATTTACTTTAAAAGGGAAAATTGGAAACTCAGAGCCCAGAAAACGGAATAAGAGGGAGGAGGACATTCCATGCATTCCACCCCCATATGTACTCCCGCAAGTTCCCAACGCACCCCCTGCACAAGATCAGGCAGAAGGATTAGAGGAGGATCCCCTTCCTTTCCGAGAGGAGAACCCAGGGGTCTTAGAACAAGGAGGGCCAAGAACAAGGAGTGAAACAAGACACCTAAATCTCTATCCTTTAAGGGAAATACCTATGGGAGGAGCACAATCGGGAATAGGCTTCATCTCTGTTCCTCTTAACTTAGGGGATGTAAGGGAATTTAAGAGGGAAATGGGGAAACTGTTGGGAGACCCCCTTGGAGTTGCAGAAAGATTAGATCAGTTTTTGGGCCCTAATACTTATACCTGGGAAGAGTTACAAGCAATCTTAGGTATTCTTTTCACTATAGAAGAGAAGAATATGATTCGGCGGGCAGGCATGCGCATTTGGGATACACAACATGCTCAGAGTCCGCAGGCAGATACAAAATGGCCTCTACAAAATCCCAACTGGAATCACCAAGATCCGGCACATAGAACTCATATGCAGGAGCTAAGAACAATAATAATTCAAGGAGTTAGAGAGGCAGTTCCGAGAGGAAAGAATATTAACAAAGCCATAAATGAAAGGCAGAAGAAAGATGAGACTCCTACAGAATGGCTAGAGAGACTAAGGAGAAATATGCAAATGTACTCAGGGCTGGATCCAGACAGCCCAGCAGGCCAGTCCTTTTTGAAAATGCACTTTGTTGTTAGATCGTGGGATGGCATTCGGAAGAAACTAGGAAAGTTGAGAAGGCTGGGAGGATGTAGTATTAGAAGAATTGTTGGGGAGATTCAGAAGATGTTCGGAAGGGATGAGAACTGGGGGAGGGGAGCCATGCGGCCAGAGGAGGTAGGCCGCCAGGCCGGGCCTGGGACAGAGAAGGGAGGTGAAGGCCCCTGAGAGATAGATGGGTGGAGGAGCACAGCGAGGCTTCGGGCAGCCACCCCCCACCCCCCACCATCCCCCCCCAGAGGGAGGGAGAGGGAGAGAACCTGTGCCTGTGATAGCGCAGCCGGCGTGAAGGAGAAGGGGGGTGCCTGGTGGGCAGCCAGCCGTGGGAGTTCATGGACAGGCAGAGCCTGAGACTTTTAACCCTTCTCATGGATGATGGAAACCTTACAAATGTGGATCCTCCTGGAGTTGAATGAGGAGAGAGATAGAGTTGGGATAGCAGGAAATGGGCAAGTGTGATGCAAGTTGGTGCAAGTAAAAGATGTTTAAAGAAGATTAGAAGGGTCAGGGGCTCTATTTACTGGGGACATGGAAACATTGAGAGTCCTTGATAAAAATGAGAGTGGGTCCCCAGCGCCGGGAATTTGAATTTATGGTAGATACGGGAGCAGAGAGATCAACTATTCAGGTCTTACCGTCTGGGTGCAGACCCTCCCAGGATACTGCCACAGTAGTTGGCGCAGAAGGTGAACCTTTTGAGGTTCCCATTATTAAGAATATTTTAATAGAAACAGAATCCAAAATAGGGATTGGGAATCTTTTATTAGTACCAGAAGCAGACCATAATCTTTTGGGAAGAGACTTAATTATGGAATTGGGAGTAAACATTGAAGTATTAAACAAGGAATTGAAAATAAGATTATGCCCCCTTAGAGTGGAGGATGAGAAGAAAATTAATCCTGAGGTGTGGTATACCCCTGATAGTGTTGGTCAGTTGAATATTTCCCCTTTTTCAGTCACTATAAAAGACCCAGAGGTTCCTGTGAGAATTAAGCAATATCCTATTTCCCCCGAGGGAAGAGAGGGACTAAAGCCTGAAATAGATCGGCTAATAAAAAAAGGGCTTTTAGAGCCCTGCATGTCTCTCTTTAGCACTCCCATCCTACCAGTAAAAAAAACCTGATGGGTCATATAGACTGGTACATGATTTAAGGGAGATTAACAAAAGGACAATAGCCAGATTTCCAGTGGTCGCAAACCCATACACCCTTTTGAGCAGATTAGGACCAGAGACCCATTGGTATAGTGTGATTGATTTAAAAGATGCATTTTGGGCTTGTCCCTTAGATGAAGGCAGTAGAGATTATTTTGCCTTTGAATGGGAGGATCCTGACACCCATAGACGACAGCAGCTGAGATGGATGGTATTACCCCAAGGGTTTACAGAATCACCGAATTTGTTCAGTCAGGCATTAGAACAAATCCTCCAGGAATATAAAGTGGGAGATGGAGTGACTTTGATTCAGTACGTAGATGATTTGCTGGTTGCGGGGAAAGAAGAAGAAAAGGTGAGGGAGGAAAGTATCAAGTTACTTAACTTTTTAAGCCTAAAAGGATTGAAAGTGTCAAAAGCAAAGTTGCAGTTTGTGGAGGAGGAGGTGAAGTATTTGGGCCACTATTTGAGTAAAGGAGAGAAGAGGATTGATCCTGAAAGAGTAAAGGGGATTCTTTCACTCCCCCCACTAGAAGCAAGAGGCAGGTGAGACAATTGCTGGGATTGGTGGGATACTGTAGACAATGGATTGAGAATTACAGTAACAAAGTAAAATTCTTGTACAACAAACTCAGCCAGGAGGGGTTAATAAAATGGAATGTAAGTGATCAACAACAATAGGAGCAATTGCAGCAGGAATTAGCAAATGCTCCTGTTTTAAGTCTGCCAGACCTAAAAAGACCATTTCATTTATTCATTAATACTGAGAATGGCACAGCATATGGGGTTTTAACCCAAGATTGGGCTGGTAAAAAGAAACCGATTGGCTATTTGTCTAAATTGCTAGACCCGGTGAGCAAGGGGTGGCCTACCTGCCTTCAAGCAGTAGTAGCTTGTGCACTCTTAGTAGAAGAGGCAAACAAAATTACCTTTAATGGAGAACTTAGGGTATTGTCACCCCACAACATTAGGGGAAAGGCTTTGGTATATTTATAGTTTTTCCACACAAGAAAACGAAAAGCTGTCACAAATGGGTCTAAAAGAAAATTCAAAGAAAGAATGGAAACTCCCAGATGGAAGGACCGTAGTACTGAGGGCAGTAGCAAGGGGAATTTTACAGAAATTACATGGCCAAACACATTGGGGAACCCAAGCGTTGGTAGATCAGTTTGCAATTAGGTACATGTGTATTGGAGTGTATAACATCGCTAAGCAGATAGCGAGAGGGTGCATCACCTGCCTAAAAGTAAATAAAAATTATTTGAGAGAATGTCCCTTAGGAGGAAGACCTCTGGCATATAGGCCCTTTGCCAATATTCAATTGGATTTTACTGAATTACCCAAAGTGGGGAGGTATAAATACCTCCTAGTTATAGTGGATTATTTAACACACTTTGTTGAGGCTTTCCCAACTCTAAGGGCAACAGCACAAGCAGTAGTGAAAATACTGCTTGAAAATATTATCCTAAGATATGGAATCACTGAAACAATTGACTCTGACAGAGGGCCTCACTTTGTATCCAAAGTCATTGAAGAAGTTATGAGAATTATGGAAATAAAGTGGGCTTATCATACCCCGTGGCACCCCCAAAGCTCAAGAAGGGTTGAAAGAATGAATGGGGAAATAAAAAAGCAGCTCACTAAGCTGATGCTGGAAACCAAGTTATCGTGGGTTAAATTCTTGCCATTAGCACTATTGAACATCCGCACTCAGCTGAGGGTGGACATGGGAATATCACCATTTGAAATGATGTATGGGATGCCCTATAATTTGGAAGAGCCGCAGGACCATCCAAATTTTAAAGACCAGCAATTAAACTCTTATATTACTAGCTTAATGAAGTATAGAGAGAAGTTGTGGAAAAGGGCATGATAGCACAGAGACCCCCATTAGAGTTGAAAATACATCAGATCCAGCCTGGGGACTGGGTATTGATAAAAACATGGAAGGAAACCTCGCACACTCCACAGTGGGAGGGTCCTTACCTTGCATTACTTACTACAGAAACCGCAGTTAGAACAGCGGAGAAGGGATGGACACATGCTAGCAGAATCAAAGGACCGGTCGATGAACCAACTTCCGAGTGGAAAGTAACCAGTCCTCCTGGAGACTTAAAACTGAAGATCCAAAAGGACAATTGTAAATGAACAAGTATAATGTAGATTAAGCATCAAAGGTCTACTTTACTGAAGAAGGGTTAATTTGTAACTCAGATGTTAGAATAAGGTGTAGAAATCCCCAGTGTAATTGCTACCCTTTTGTGTGTTATATTTGTAAAGTATGCGGGGACAAGTGGTGGGGCCATTGTAGGCGGGGAATACCACCGAGGGGGGTTTGCACCCCTTGCTGGAAGCTTCAGCGAGATATAACAGATTGGGTCTTAGCTTATAAAGTTTCTCATGAGAATTTAGTTACAGAATCAGAGGAGTGGTGGAAAATTTTTGCATACGGGATCGAGCCAAAATACTATTGTTATCACTCAAACGAACCGATCCCCTTTGTAATTGATATAGTCAATTGTACCTGTCGTACTCGTCTTAAGGGAATCCGATGCGGTGCACCTGACATTAAGAATTGCCATTGGGACTCCTATGTTACGAGGCAAAGGGCACGGCAAACCCACTTCCAAGGGCCTCCTGAAGAATACCCCTGCTGCCGAGAAGATGGTATCCCTCGTGACTCGAAGCAACCGAGTCGACGAGCGAGGCAGAGGAGTAAACAACTGTGGAGGAAAGAATCCCCAAAGTGGGATAACAAGGCCATGTTTATGGAATTGCCTCAGGAATGGGAGTAAAAATAAAGATTCTTGGCAAGGAAGCAGGTTGTGGGGATTTGAGGAAAGGAAACTTAAATCACACCCTTGGGCCTTCAATGACATCCTACACTTGACCTGGCATACTACCTATATTACCCTCTTTTTCTTTGTTCTGTGTCTGAAAGGGGGTAATGCTGAAATTTCTCATCAACCGTTTAAATGGTCATTGATAAGGTGGGAGGACCAACATGTAGTTAAAACAATCACCACCCCGGGAAGCCCATCCTTCCAAGTCACTTTGCCAGAGCTTGTCACCTTTTGGGAATACCCTGGTATGAAATATGCACCGTTCTATATGTGTCCAGCATCAAACCCTGGGAAGGGATAATGTAATTATCCAGGATACAATTTCTGTGGGTATTGGGGTTGTGAGACAATTGCCTTGGCATGGACTGAGATACAGGAAGACAAGTTCTTGAAAGTGGGGAGGGGGCCTCCAGGGTGCGTACAGCCTGTCCATGATCATCCAGCAATAACACATTTGAAATATAAGCTGCTGTTACAAGAGGTGAACTTGCAATTATAGTTCCTACAAACTGTTTCCACAATGATGCTGTGAAAGAAAAAAAAGCTTTTTCATTGAATTAACTCTGGGTTCTTCAACAGTACAAGTCTCTGCTTTTTTAAGACAACAACACCATAGTAATGGACACTACAAATCTCCACACCTCGATCTGACACAAACCTCTCTGGGTTTTTGATTTCTGTACCAGCAAATTGCTGCACTTGGGCTGTGCCAGAATAAGGAAATTTCTAGATCTGGGCACTGGCAGTGCCAGCAAACATCCCATTCCAGGCTCCAGGCTCCAGGAAGGACTGGATCTGGACCCTTTCCTTCTTTCTTTCCTTCCTTCCTTCCTGGAGTCCTGCTGCCAGAAAACACCAGATTGGGCAGTGCTGGCAAGGGGAAATTGCCAGGTTTCAGCTTTCTTTGCCAGAAAATTGCTGGACATTGTTGGTGCTGGAACAGGGAAATTTCCAGATCTGGGCACTGGTGGTGCCAGCAAACACCAGTGAAACCTTCTGGTCCTTGTCCAGACCCTTGACCAGTGGTTGCCCTGAGAACCGGCTCTGGACACTTTACAGAGAGAGACTGCTTTCATCTGGGTGTCTGGAAACAGAACTTTAATGAAGGCAAACACAACAAACAGGACGGCGTGCACAGTACAGAGAGCGAAGCAGAAAAAAGCCTGGGTCCAGGGTCTAGCAGGGATATTTATACATTTATTTATGGGGAGCCTGGGTCCAGGGTCTAGCAGGGATATTTATACATTTATTTATGGGGAGGGGTTAAGGTGGGATCTGAGGGAAGGATCCAAGAGGAAGGAACGATTAAGAATGTTATAATTTTTGTAGTAAAAAGTAACCAATGGTACCAAAGAGAACTCAGAACTTTCTAGTAACAGTCTGCATAACTGAACAAGAGGATTATGGGCAGGAGCTCCTGCTCAGCCTAACTAAAGAGGGTTTTCCCACGGCCTTAAGCAGAGGCCTCCTTCTTTTAAACCAGCCCAAACACACACCAGGTCTGGGCCGTGCCAGGTTTTGGCTTTCTTTGCCAGAAAATTGCTGCATTTGGGTTCTGCTGGCACTGGGAAATTGCCAGATCCGGGCACTGGCAGTGCCAACGCACACAGGAGGTTTTATACCCTAGGGGATGGGGGTGGGCGAGAGAGGACTGGAGCCAATGGGATGCCATTGGGGAGGGGCGACTTACCTATGGGACAGACCATGTGTATAACATGGGGGGGATTTGAGGGGGAGACCATGTAATGAGGGAGGGGGAAAACCCATCTACTTGACCCAACATGCCCAGTAGAAAGTGCCCATCACCAGTGCAACAACAACAACTAAATAAACTATTTAGTACAATACAACAAGTAACAATCTGCATAACTGAATAAGAGGATTATGGGCAGGAGCTCCTGCTGACCCTAACTAAAGAGGGTTTTCCCACGGCCTTAAGCCGAGGTCTCCTCCTTCTTTTACACCAACCCCAACACACCAGATCTGGGCAGTGCTGGGTTTTGGCTTTCTTTGCCAGAAAATTGCTGCATTTGGGTTCTGCTGGCACTGGGAAATTGCCAGATCTGGGCACTGGCAGTGCCAGCACACACCACATCTGGGCGGGGATTGTGCCGCCACTGGGAAATTGCCAAATGTTACCTTTCTGTGCCAGCAAATTGCCTGAATTACGCTGTACAGGCATCTGAAATATTCCTGATTGGGACACTAGCATAGTCAGCAAACATGAGATCGGGTTGGTGTGGGTACCAGGTATTTGCTTGGTTTTGGCTTTCTGTGCCAGCAAATTGCTGCACTTGGGCTGTGCTGGCACCCAGAAATCTCTGGATCTGGGCACTGGCAGTGCTGGGAAACCCCAGATCTGGGCAGTGGCAGTCCTGGCACCGGGAAATTGCTGTGTTTTATCTTTCTCTTCCAAAAACTTGCTGCACTTGGGCTGTGCCTGGGAACCAGGAAATGTCCGGATCTGGGCACAGGCAGTGGCAGCCAACACCAGATCTGGGTGGTGCTGGTGGTAGCACCAGGAAGCTGCAAGGTTTTGGTTTTCTTTGCCAGAAAATTGCTGCATTTGGGTTGTTCCAGCACTGGGAAGTTGCCAGATCTGGGTACTGGCAGTGCCAACTAACAGCAGATCTGGGCAGTGCCGGTGCCGACACCAGAAAATTGCCGGGTTTTGGCTTTCTGTGGCAGCAACCTGCTGGACTTGGGCTGTGCTGCCACTGGGAAACTGCTGGATCTGAGCACTGGCGGTGCCAGCAAACACCAGATCTGGGTGGGGCCAGACCCAGTAATGCTGGACATGAATTTGTAGAGAATTTTTAAGGTTTGACAGAAGGTTTATATAGTATGTCTACAAGGAGGTTTACAAGAAGGTTTATATAGTACGTACAAGTACCAGGAATTCCGATTCCTGTGCCAGCACATTGCTGCAATTGGGCTGTGCCAGAATAGGGAAATATCCAGATCTGGGAACTGGCAGTGCCAGCAAACACCACATTTCAGGAAGGACTGGATCTGGACCCCTTCCTCTTTTCCTTCCTTCCTTCCTCCCTTCCTCCCTCCTGCTCTACAGGCTGGGGACAGTGTGTCTGGACAGCAGCCAGGCAGAAAGGGACCTGCAGGGACTGATGGACAGCAGGCTGGACATGAGGCAGCAGTGTGTCCAGGTGGCCAAGAAGGCCAATGGCTCCTGGCCTGGCTCAGGAATGGTGTGGCCAGCAGGAGCAGGGCAGTGATTCTTCCCCTATGCTCAGCACTGCTTGGGCAGCATCTCGAGTACTGTGTCCAGTTCTGGCCCCCAATTTAGGAAGGACATGGAGGGGCTAGAGCATGTCCAGAGAAGGGCAGCAAGGCTGAGGAGGGGTCTGGAACACAAGTCCTGTTCAGAGTGGCTGAGGGAGCTGGGGTTGTTCATCCTGGAGGAGGCTATGGGGAGACAAGGTGGTGTCAGGGCACAGCTTGGACTTGATGGTCTCCATGGCCTGTTCCACCCTTGCTGATTCTGGGATTCTCTGAAACCACCCTTGGAGCAGTTGCAGGATGAGCCCTGGGCCTCCTCTTCAGAAGCTCCAGCAGTCCAGGTCCCTCAGCTTCTCCTGCCAGGCCCAAAGCCCATCCTGTCAGTCCTGCAGAGCCTCTGCAGCTCCTCCTCATTGCCCAGAACGGGGAGCCCCAGAGCCAGACACAGCAGCCCAGATGTGCCCCCCTGGCCTGTGGTGCCTCTGGCAGGGGAGCAGCAGGAGGCACTGCAGGAGCCTGCAGACAATTCCTGCAGCACTTGTAGGATGATCCTGCTCCCCAAGGGACGTTCCCATGGTGCCAAGCCAGGAACTGCAATGGGGAGTGGGGCCAGAGAGGGAAGGGCAAACAGGGATGGGCTGTTTGCAGGGGAGGGAACAGGGGTGGGCAAGAGGGAGTGTTGGAAAGGATGAAAGTTTGACAAGAAAGTCTCACAGATATGTATGCTTGGCAGAAAGATTTTTAAATGTAGAGTCCGATGAAAGAATAAAGATGGAAGAAAGTTTTGATACAGAAGAAAAGAATTGCTGAGCCAGTTTTACTGGATAACCAAGGAGGCAAAAGGGATGTTAGTTAGAAGGGGTTTTTATGGCTTAGAGCAAAGGATAAACCCACCAAAAACAAAAAGGTGTTTTTACCAAGCAGGAAGATAGCACAGGCAAACAAGTCAGCAAAGTTGCAAGTAGGAAAAAGGTCTCAGGATTTTCCACTGCAAAAAAACTGAAAAACAACTTCTAGCTTAAACTGTAATGTAATAACTTTTAGTGATAGGAGAATCGAAACATGAATATGGTAATTATAGGAGTTATGATAGGCTATAGATAATAGTTAAGGGATAGATTGGTTCTACTGTATTAAGATGCTCAGAAAACAAGAGTATATAATGCACTGAAACCAAAGCAAAAGGGTCTCCAGGCCAGCCTGCAGCTAGAGTTGACAGCTGTAGGCACAGCTCTGTCACCCATGACCCTGGACATCTGTAACCTGTTGGATGGGATAAACTGCATTTTGGAGAGCCCCTGGAGTCCCACATCCCTCATTTAGTCTCTTACATCAGAGGCCAAAAGCGAGAGCTGCGGCACATCTGTCAGGGTGAGTGAGGGCACAGGGCTGCCAGCCCCAGCTGCCGGGGGGAGCTGCAATCCTTGCCCCGCTGCCCAGGGCTCTGCTCCCCATGCAAAGCAGGGCTGGCGTGGCCGGAGCACACGCGCCGATTTCAGGCCCACGTGGGCCAATAGTGTCCGGCAGCTTCAGGCTGATCCCTTTTGCTCCCTGCTCTCTCCTGGCCATGGCCAGGACCGGCTGGCATGGCCATGGCACGGGGATCTCCTCGGATCCCCGCAGATCTTTGATCTGACCGTGGCTCTGTTCCCCTCTCTTGCAGCCCTTGAAGACAAGGCAGAGGACATCAGCCCTTCCACCAGAAGCCTGGCTCCCGAAACAGCCTTTGTCCTCCGGGCTGTGGAGAGAGCTCCAGGCTCCATCTTGCAGAAGCTGCAAGATTGGTTTCTCAGGGCACGCAAGAAACGGCCTTGTCTCTGGGGCCACAGCTGGCTGTGCTGCTGGGGCTCTGAGGAGCGCTGATTTGAGAGGCTCTCTGTCTGCTAGGGCCATCTGAGCCAGGGGGGATTTTTCTTTTCTTTAAGATTTGTTTTTTTTCCTTCTTTTTCGTTTTTCTTTAAGCTATAAATATAGAATGTGTTCTAATACCCGGACTCCCAGGAGCTTTCTTTGGTGCCCAGCGTCCGCAGGGCACCGGGGAAGAGGGGAAAACGGGTCCTTGTGCCAAGCGAGCTTCCCAGGCATGCAGTGGGAAAGGGGAAATGGCCAGAAGCCCCTTGGCCTTTGGTGGTTCTGCTGAAGCCTTTGTGCTGGCAACAGAGAGGCTGGGCAGGGGCTGGAGCTGTGGGGATCCCTGCCAGACTGGTGCCTGGAGAGGGCCACAAGCCCTCCTGCCCAGCCAGGAAGGGCCATCTGTGTCCTCCTGCCCGTGTGTTGCTGGCTGCATTGCTGAGGGTTCTGAGGTGCCTCTTGATCCAGCTCCTCTGGAGCTCCCTCGGGGCAGCACCGCTGCCGGGCAGGTTGGCCGGGCTTGGGGAGACCCTGAGGGGACCCTGAGGGGTGGTGGGAGGCCATGAAGGGATGAGGTGCTACACAGGCCCTGATGGGACAAGGCAGTGGGAACGCGCAAGGGCCCTGTGGGAGAGAGTGGGGGGCAGGAGGCTCCAAGGGGACAGAAGTGGGTAGGAACACAGGCTGGTGGGAAGCCCTGAGGAATTGGGTGTCAGAGGCCGTAAGCAGCCCCCAGGCTGCCGCCTTGTCCCTGACAGCCGCCTGCTCTGGCGCTTCCCCAGAGAGGCTCCCACGCCTGGGGCAGAAGCCCTGGAGGCCGGGCCTCAGCAGGAGGGTGGGGACACCCCCGAGGTGCCCAAGCTGGGCTGGCTGAGGACAAGGAGGGCAAGGGGGCCCTGCCGGGGCACGGTCACTGGGTGCTGCCGGGGCAGTGGGCAGAGCAGGGCTGGCGGCCAGCCCGGGCCCCCGCGGCTGCCCAGGCCACGGTGCTGAGGATGAGGCCCTGCTGACACAGAGCTCTGGGCCCGCAGAGCTTCTGCCTCCGTGGCGAGGGCGGCGATGTCTCCTCGAGCAGGGCTGCTGAGTTGTTGCTTCCAAAGCAGCTCTGGACACCACAGAAACAGCACCAGAGCATGCACAGGAACAGCAGCACCCCGAACGCCGGCACCTGCTCAAGGAGGCGTCTGCACCAGCAGCCATTCAAAAGGGGGTGATACTGTGGGCACTGTTGCATGGGATTTATCAAAAGGCTTCAGCACACTTGGCCGCAATGGCTTTCTCTTGGCTTCACAGCCTCACAGCAATGCTTGGCAGCTGCAGCTGCAGCCTGTGCCCCTGACTGACTTCAATGGCTGTGCTTGAGGGCAGACTCACCTTCCACTGGCAGGCATTCCCAGGCAGCAGCACTGGTGCCATTGTGACAGGCGGCACGAGCCCTGCGCTGCAGCTGCCCTCCCTCTACTCCATGCAGGCACCTTAAAAACACGTGCACGAGCTTCCAACCTAAGTCGTGGACTGGCTTGGAACAAAGGAAGCAGCAGCAGCAGGTGCTGAAGAAAGGCAGGCACTTGTGGCCAGCAATCAGGGTTGGAGGGAAGCACTTTGGTATGTGCTGAGGACATGGCTCGCTTCACAAGCTCAGGCTTTGCTGCTAGATGATCCTGCTTTGCTCTTGCTGGAGCCCATTCCCTACCAATGCATGGGCTTCCATTGTTCCTGGATCAAGTCTGGTGAATCTATGGGCAACAAGTCTGTCCCGTGTGCATCTGACAGCAGAAAAGAGCAGGACATGGCTGCTTCCAGCACTTGGCTACACCTTCAGGGGGCTGGCACCATCATCAGAGACACAGAACAGCTTCTCCTCCCAGAGTTATCCCTATCCTCTGCACTTCCCCAGGTGTCTGCCTCGATGTTCACCAGGGACTTCCCTGTTTGTGGCTGTCCACGGCCGTGCTCAGCAGGCAGCCAGTTGTGTTTGCACGTCAGCTGCCACAGGAAGACACACAGCAAGTGGATAGTGTAATAGCTTGGGCTGGGCCAATTCTTTTTCTTTCAGAGCGCAAGAAAGACAGAAAAGCACAAGGAAACATGACAGTGTTTTGGTGGAGTCTCTTTGTCCTGTGAAATTCTGTAGCTGTTGGTGTTTCTGTGCTACTGCTAATCCCTTCCTTGAAAAAATCATTCCAGGAAGGAGCAACATCATCTGGCACATACCAAATGTTGCCACCAGGTGCTCCAGGTTCTCCTCCCTAGAGCCCCTGTAGGATGGAGCACAGCCCTCAGTGCAGGTCGGCTTTGGCTGCCCTCTGGCAGAGAAGCCCTCTGGAGGCACAGGTCTCTGGGGCAGGAGATGGGCACCAGTGCTGCGCCAGGGCTCGGGGAGACTCTGCTTGTACGGGGACTCTGCCACACGGGCTGATGTCAGTGCTCCGCGGGCCCCAGGGCTCAGAGCAGCATTGGTGCCCTGTGCCACATGTTCCTCGTCTCTGTCACACGGCCGCTCTTCGCGTGGCCACCATGCGGGATGTGTCCTGAGGAGGCCGTGCCAGCTTCTGTGGAAGGTCCTGTGCCCTTCCCGCTGTGGCTGTGTCGGCAGCCACGGGGGAGCGTGAGCCTGCAGAGCAGGGCAGTGTTTGCTCATGGTTTGAGCCGGTCCTAAAGATCCTGTCAGGCTGTCTGAGACACTTGGGGCAAAGCATTCCTTCCAACCTGGGCCACTTTGGAGGGGCTGGGGGCAACCCCAGGGAAGGTGGCAGAGTGTCCAAGGGCCCTTTGTGACACCATGCAGCATGGTCACCGTGGCATGGAATGGGACGACGTGTCCAAAGGCCCTTTGTGACACTCAGTGACAAAGGTGTTGGCAGTGACGTGGTCACACCACAGTGCTCGGTGCAAGCAACGGGACAGGACGGGAGAGAGCACAGCGCACTCGTTCCTTGCTGACCCGGAGCTTTCCCAAGGCGTTACTCCTGCAGGTGACCTCGTGGCCAGACCACAGGACTTGGTGACCTCTGGCCTTCCAGAGGTTTCTCTTCTGCAGGTGCCCTTGAGGGCAGACTGTGGCATTTGCTGACCACGGTCCTTGACGAGGAGTCTCCTGTCCTTGTGCTTGGAGCCCTCGAGACCAGAGTGCAGGACTTGCTGTCCTGTAACCTTGCCAAGACTTCACTCTTGCAGGTGCCTTCAAGGCATAACTGCAGTACTTGCTGATTCAGACTTCTTCCTGAGCCATCATCTCCTGCAAGTAGCCATGAATCCAGGCAGTGACACAGAGCAGAGACCTGTAGGCATGCCCAAGCTGGCCTGGGGGAAGGAGGAGAAAGAAGGCCCTGGAACTGCTCCAGCACAGCAGCCTGAAGAGGTGGAGCAGTTCCAGCTACTCCAGAAGGGTGAGTGGCTGGTGCCTGCAGCCAGCTTGGCCCCATCCCGTCCCATCTCATCCCATCCCATCCCATCCCATCCCATCCCATCCCATCCCATCCCATCCCATCCCATCCCATCCCATCCCATCCCATCTCATCCCATCCCATTCGCTGGGGACATGCCCATGGACAGGACAGAACAGGGGCCGGGCAGACACCACAGAGCTGCGCTCCATGCCCTGGGGCGTCGCGGGGCTCTCCCTGCCTGGGAAGTGCAGGGCTGGCCTTGTGTTCTCTGGCCTCTCCCGCAGCCCCTCAGCTCTGTCTGTGCTTGCTCTTTGCCAGGGGCAGCCGTGGAGCGCACACAAGAGCAGGAACGCACTCGTGGCCTCTTCCGCCGAACAGCGCAGGTACCTGCAGCCATGCCCAGCTGGGCTGGGCCTGCTGTCACTGCTCAGTCGAGCACTGTGCTTGGAGCACTCCATGCAACATCCCTGGCTTCTTTCCCTTCTGTTACAGATGGTTGGCAAATTCATGAAGAGGATTCTGGAGGAAGAGACCAGCGTCATGGGCACTGTGGTCAGAGCGTACCCTCCCATCTTCAAAACCAAGACCAGTGCTGCCCTGCTGGATATGCTTGTGGAGGAGGGTCCCTCCAGTCCAAACCAAGTAAGCAGCCTGTGGCCTGGCTTCCATCCTCCCAGCAATTGCTTGGCCTTCCAAGCCACGCCTGCTGCTCACTGTAAGCCTTGAGGCCATGGCAGTGGTGGCAAGGGAAGTACTTTTCTGGGCCAGCTGGGCACATTACTCCCTCTGGCAGCTTTCCAAGTCTCCCCTGCCTTCCCCAGGTGCCTGCCATGGTGAGGTACATCCACCAGTGGCTCACGGCCAATGAGTTTCCTGAGTACAACCTGTACAGGCCCCTTCTGGATCTGGCAGAGGCACAGCCCGCTGATGTGGTGATGGCTCTCCTGCGTGTGGCCCCATCATGTGACAGGTACAGGGCCCACGTGCCCACAAGGCTCAGGGCTCAGCAGCCCATCACCCTGTACAGCCCGTCCCACGTGTCTGACAGACAGAGAATTCCAGGGCCCTCTGGCTCCCTCCCTTTGCCAGCGCTGGCATGTCAGTCCCCAGCGTGCTGCCATGCTCCCTCCCTGCTCCTCAGGGGCCAGTCCTGGGCTGCCTGTGTGCTGAGGGGCAGTGGGCAGAGGCAGGGCTGGCAGCCAGCTCAGCTCCCCGCTGCCACCCAGGCCACAGTGCTGTGTCCCAGACTCCCCCTGAGACAGAGCTCTGACCCCACAGAGCTGCCATGGCCATGTGGAAGACCATCATGTGCTCGTGCAGGACTGCAGAGCCGGCCATGCTCATACTCCTTGACGTGCTGGGCAACTGGCCAGAGCACAGCACGTGCACCTCCGATGGGGACCACACGCCTGTCCTTGCCCTGGCTGTGAGTTTCTGCAACCAGCCTTTGCTCACCCCAAGCTCACCTCTCCATCAGGTCTCCATCCTCCCTCCCCCATGGTGTCTCCCTGCCTCAGGCACTGGGCTGAAACCTGGCCTAGGGGCACTTTCAGAGCCACCAGGCCCGGTGCTCCCCTTGCGTCTCCGCTGGCCACTCCCTGCCACGCTCGGGCCCTGCCACATGGACACCCTGGCACTGAACTTGGGCTGCTCTGTCCTTTGCAGGCAACTGTGGTGATGTGGAAGATCCTCCAGATGCCCTGTGTCCCACATGTAGTGACCGTGTATTTCCCCCACCTCTTTGTGCATCTGCTCTTCCAAGTGCTCTTCAGCGCCTTGGATATGCCAGAGGCGGTCATTACCTTCTGGACAGGATGCCAGCAGCAACACGGCCTTGCCGTCGACCCCAAAAGGTGCTCCATGCCAGTCCTCCTGTCCCTGCCACGTGCCCAGGGCAGGAGCCAGTGCTCCCAGCGTCACCTGGGCTTTGCTCTGCACACAGCTTTGCAGAGCAGACCCTGAAGGCCCTGCTCTGCCAACTGCACTATGAGGATGTGGTGGTGGCAATGGAAGACAAGCATGGCTGGGACACGCTGCTCTGTGCTGACACCCACCACTGTGCTGTGGGCATGCTGGCCAGGTGAGACCCCCTGCTCCCCAACTGCCCCCGGCATCTGTGCCCTGTGCCCGGGGTCCCCCACACAGTCCCTGTGGTAGTGGGCCAGAGGGTCATGTCACTAAGGCACGGCCAAGGAGACTGCAAAAGGCTGGGAGAGGAGCGTGCCCAAGAGCAGCCACCTCCCAGAGGGCCTGGCTCCCCCTTGCAGGGTGGTGCAGAAAGGCCAGACCTCTGTGAGCCAGTCCTGGGAGAGGCTGGCTCAGGGTTTTGCTTCCTATTTTCCCCGGCCAGAGAAATGCACCACGCATCCGAAGCCTTGTGTTCGGCGGTTGCGTTCTACCTGCTCGGGCTGCTCAGCAAAGACATGCCCTCCCGGGATTTGGCCGCCATGGCGTTCCTTGTGGAGGTGAGCCTGAAGGCCAGCGCTGCCTCGCTGAGCTGCCTCCCAGCTCTCTGGCCTCTCATGGCCGCAGCTGCCCGGGACGGTGCCCGCGCCCTGTGCTGCTGCCAGGGCCCGGCCCTGTGTGGTTCTGGGCTCCTGCCGGCCGGCTCCCCCGTCACCAGCCTTGTGCCTTCCAGGTCCTGGGCTGCCTGGACTTGAGTGAATGCCGTGACAGCGTCCTGGAGGTCATGTCCAAGAACCTGCAGAGCGAGTGCAGGGAGATGCGTCGCTTGGCACTCAGAGGCCTCCTGGTGCTCGGCACCAGTGTCTCGGTGAGAAGAGGGCAGCGGCTGAAGCCATACTGCCAGCGTGGGGCTGGGGAAGGCAGTCGCTTGAGCTTGGCTGGTCTTTGGGTGCTGAGGCAGCTGCTCCCAGCTCTCCTGCCTCCCGCTCCAGCTGCCTGAGTGCTCTGGCACAAGCCTTTGTGGCCTGGGCCCTGTGGCAGCAGGGGGGTGTTTCACACACTCGTCTTCCACGCAGACCGTAAGAATGTGGAGCCTGCACGAAAGGCTTGTGGAGCTCCTGCAGGAAAAAGACAGCGACATGCTTAGGATGACCATGGTTCTCCTCAGCGGTTTGTTCCTGTGCAATGGCACCCCGATAGCCAGCTCCCTCGCCCTGCAGCTGGCTGAGGCGCTCCTGCCGCTCTTTGACAATGTAAGGCTCTGTGCCTCCAGCCACGGCCACCGGTTGCTTCCCACACACTTTGTGCCCTGTGCGTTTTCAGGCCTGTGCCCAGGTGGGTGTGAAGCAACCAATGCTGAGGTCGTTCTTCCTTCTATTCATACAGGATGATAGCCAGGTGCAGTTGTGCTCCATGTTCGTCTTCCAAGAGATGCTGCATCTTTTACCGGAAGGAGAAAGGCCCTGAAGTCTCACGTGCGCCAGAGCCTGCTCCCACTCTCCTTCCACTGCCACAACGAGAACCAGCGTGTGGCAGAGGTGAGGACTCAGCGGCTGCCGCTGGCCCCCTGGCAGGGGGCTGGGCTGCCTCCTGCTCTGGCGCCTGGCGGGCTGCAGCCTCCTCCTGGCCTTGCTACAGGGACCTGTGCGGGTCCTGTGCCCTGGGCTATGGTGCCATCTCCGGGTCTCTGCTGCTCTCCAGGCCTCCCGGGAAACACTGCATTGTTCAGCCACATTCTTGCACAGGAAGGATCTCACACACATGCTGCGGCTGGATCAGACCTGGAGGTTCGGCGAGGGCCTGGTAAGGATGGCCTGCAAGCCCCAGCCTCAGGCTGGAGAAGCCCCCTGGACCGCGCTGCTCAGTGCGTGCAGCTGGCAGCTGCGCCCCTGCCCAGCGCTGCAGCCAGGGCTGCCAGCCAGTGCCCCACACGCCGCTGCCTTCCCTGGGCCGCGGGGGCTCTGCTCCAGGCTCCTGCAGCCCCGAGCTGGGTGCCGATGGAGCCCAGCCCAGCTGGGCTGCAGGGCGACTCCCCGGGCAGCAGCCGGCCCGCTGCCCCCCTCCAGAGCCCGGCGCCAGCGGCTGCAGGCCGCCGGACAGGGCTCTGCGGGCAGGGGAGGCCAGTGCTGGGCCGCACGGAGCGCCCGGCCAAGGGGCTGAGCCTGCACCAAGTGCACTCTCCTGGCGCCCTCCCCAGCTGGCAGAGGACAGGAGCCGAGCGGCTGAGCATGTGCGCCACGCCCTGCAGTACCTGGAGAGCCCACAGGAGTCCCTGCAACAGGCGGCCATCAGGTTCATCGGTGAGCCACCAGCCTGGGCTGCCCTTCCCCGCCCCGCCCCGCCCCAGCCCGCCACAGCTCGGCCCCAGCCCCGGCCGCTGCCCCGGCAGCGCCATCCGTGCCTGGCCCCGGGGAGCCCCGCCTGCCCTCGGCGCTGCTGCCGCCCTCTGTCAGCCGTGCCCTTGGGCGGCGGCGTGCGACACGGGCCCAGCCCGAGCCCTGCCGGGGCCAGGAGGGTGTGTGGCCCCAGGGCTGGCAGCGCCGCTGGCAGGGAGCTGTGCCGCTGGCGCCGTGACAGGCTCTGTGTTCTCAGGGATGGCGGGCCGGCACCTCAGAGGCCAAAAGCGAGAGCTGCGGCACATCTGTCAGGGTGAGTGAGGGCACAGGGCTGCCAGCTCCGGCTGCCGGGGGGAGCTGCAATCCTTGCCCCGCTGCCCAGGGCTCTGCTCCCCATGCAAAGCAGGGCTGGCGTGGCCGGAGCACACGCGCCGATTTCAGGCCCACGTGGGCCAATAGTGTCCGGCAGCTTCAGGCTGATCCCTTTTGCTCCCTGCTCTCTCCTGGCCATGGCCAGGGCCGGCTGGCATGGCCATGGCACGGGGATCTCCTCGGATCCCTGCAGATCTTTAATCTGACCGTGGCTCTGTTCCCCTCTCTTGCAGCCCTTGAAGACAAGGCAGAGGACATCAGCCCTTCCACCAGAAGCCTGGCTCTCGAAACAGCCTTTGTCCTCCGGGCTATGGAGAGAGCTCCAGGCTCCATCTTGCAGAAGCTGCAAGATCGGTTTCTCAGGGCACGCAAGAAACGGCCTTGTCTCTGGGGCCACAGCTGGCTGTGCTGCTGGGGCTCTGAGGAGCGCTGATTTGAGAGGCTCTCTGTCTGCTAGGGCCATCTGAGCCAGGGGGGATTTTTCTTTTCTTTAAGATTTGTTTTTTTTCCTTCTTTTTCATTTTTCTTTAAGCTATAAATATAGAATGTGTTCTAATACCCGGACTCCCAGGAGCTTTCTTTGGTGCCCAGCGTCCGCAGGGCACCGGGGAAGAGGGGAAAATGGGTCCTTGTGCCAAGCGAGCTTCCCAGGCGTGCAGTGGGAAAGGGGAAATGGCCAGAAGCCCCTTGGCCTTTGGTGGTTCTTCTGAAGCCTTTGTACTGGTAACAGAGAGGCTGGGCAGGGGCTGGAGCTGTGGGGATCCCTGCCAGACTGGTGCCTGGAGAGGGCCACAAGCCCTCCTGCCCAGCCAGGAAGGGCCATCTGTGTCCTCCTGCCCGTGTGTTGCTGGCTGCATTGCTGAGGGTTCTGAGGTGCCTCTTGATCCAGCTCCTCTGGAGCTCCCTCGGGGCTGCACCGCTGCCGGGCAGGTTGGCCGGGCTGGGAGAGACCCTGAGGGGACCCTGAGGGGCGGTGGGAGGCCATGAAGGGATGAGGTGCTACACAGGCCCTGATGAGACAAGGCAGTGGGGACACGCAAGGGCCCTGTGGGAGAGAGTGGGGGGCAGGAGGCTCCAACGGGACAGAAGTGGGTAGGAACACAGGCTGGTGGGAAGCCCTGAGGAATTGGGTGTCAGAGGCCATAAGCAGCCCCCAGGCTGCCGCCTTGTCCCTGACAGCCGGCTGCTCTGGCGCTTCCCCAGAGAGGCTCCCACGCCTGGGGCAGAAGCCCTGGAGGCCGGGCCTCAGCAGGAGTGTGGGGACACCCCCGAGGTGCCCAAGCTGGGCTGGCTGAGGACAAGGAGGGCAAGGGGGCCCTGCCGGGGCACGGTCACTGGATGCTGCCAGGGCAGTGGGCAGAGCAGGGCTGGCGGCCAGCCCGGGCCCCCGCGGCTGCCCAGGCCACGGTGCTGAGGATGAGGCCCTGCTGACACAGAGCTCTGGGCCCGCAGAGCTTCTGCCTCCGTGGCGAGGGCGGCGATGTCTCCTCGAGCAGGGCTGCTGAGTTGCTGCTTCCAAAGCAGCTCTGGACACCACAGAAACAGCACCAGAGCATGCACCGGAACAGCAGCACCCCGAACGCCGGCACCTGCTCAAGGAGGCGTCTGCACCAGCAGCCATTCAAAAGGGGGTGATACTGTGGGCACTGTTGCATGGGATTTATCAAAAGGCTTCAGCACACTTGGCCGCAATGGCTTTCTCTTGGCTTCACAGCCTCACAGCAATGCTTGGCAGCTGCAGCTGCAGCCTGTGCCCCTGACTGACTTCAATGGCTGTGCTTGAGGGCAGACTCACCTTCCACCGGCAGGCATTCCCAGGCAGCAGCACTGGTGCCATTGTGACAGGCGGCACAAGCCCTGCGCTGCAGCTGCCCTCCCTCTACTCCGTGCAGGCACCTTAAAAACACGTGCACGAGCTTCCAACCTAAGTCGTGGACTGGCTTGGAACAAAGGAAGCAGCAGCAGCAGTTGCTGAAGAAAGGCAGGCACTTGTGGCCAGCAATCAGGGTTGGAGGGAAGCACTTTGGTATGTGCTGAGGATATGGCTCGCTTCACAAGCTCAGGCTTTGCTGCTAGAAGATCCTGCTTTGCTCTTGCTGGAGCCCATTCCCTACCAATGCATGGGCTTCCATTGTTCCTGGATCAAGTCTGGTGAATCTATGGGCAACAAGTCTGTCCCGTGTGCATCTGACAGCAGAAAAGAGCAGGACATGGCTGCTTCCAGCACTTGTCTTGGCTACACCTTCAGGGGGCTGGCACCATCATCAGAGACACAGAACAGCTTCTCCTCCCAGAGTTATCCCTATCCTCTGCACTTCCCCAGGTGTCTGCCTCGATGTTCACCAGGGACTTCCCTGTTTGTGGCCGTCCACGGCCATGCTCAGCAGGCAGCCAGTTGTGTTTGCACGTCAGCTGCCACAGGAAGACACACAGCAAGTGGATAGTGTAATAGCTTGGGCTGGGCCAATTCTTTTTCTTTCAGAGCGCAAGAAAGACAGAAAAGCACAAGGAAACATGACAGTGTTTTGGTGGAGTCTCTTTGTCCTGTGAAATTCTGTAGCTGTTGGTGTTTCTGTGCTACTGCTAATCCCTTCCTTGAAAAAATCATTCCAGGAAGGAGCAACATCATCTGGCACATACCAAATGTTGCCACCAGGTGCTCCAGGTTCTCCTCCCTAGAGCCCCTGTAGGATGGAGAACAGCCCTCAGTGCAGGTTGGCTTTGGCTGCCCTCTGGCAGAGAAGCCCTCTGGAGGCACAGGTCTCTGGGGCAGGAGATGGGCACCAGTGCTGCGCCAGGGCTCGGGCAGACTCTGCTTGGGCGGGGACTCTGCCACACGGGCTGATGTCAGTGCTCTGCGGGGCCCAGGGCTCAGAGCAGCATTGGTGCCCTGTGCCACACGTTCCTCGTCTCTGTCACACGGCCGCTCTTCGCGTGGCCACCATGCGGGATGTGTCCTGAGGAGGCCGTGCCAGCTTCTGTGGAAGGTCCCGTGCCCTTCTCGCTGTGGCTGTGTCGGCAGCCACGGGGGAGCGTGAGCCTGCAGAGCAGGGCAGCGTTTGCTCATGGTTTGAGCCGGTCCTAAAGATCCTGTCAGGCTGTCTGAGACACTTGGGGCAAAGCATTCCTTCCAACCTGGGCCACTTTGGAGGGGCTGGGGGCAACCCCAGGGAAGGTGGCAGAGTGTCCAAGGGCCCTTTGTGACACCATGCAGCATGGTCACCGTGGCATGGAATGGGACGACGTGTCCAAAGGCCCTTTGTGACACTCAGTGACAAAGGTGTTGGCAGTGACGTGGTCACACCACAGTGCTCGGTGCAAGCGACGGGACAGGACGGGAGAGAGCACAGCGCACTCGTTCCTTGCTGACCCGGAGCTTTCCCAAGGCGTTACTCCGGCAGGTGACCTCGTGGCCAGACCACAGGACTTGGTGACCTCTGGCCTTCCAGAGGTTTCTCTTCTGCAGGTGCCCTTGAGGGCAGACTGTGGCATTTGCTGACCACGGTCCTTGACGAGGAGTCTCCTGTCCTTGTGCTTGGAGCCCTCGAGACCAGAGTGCAGGACTTGCTGTCCTGTAACCTTGCCAAGACTTCACTCTTGCAGGTGCCTTCAAGGCATAACTGCAGTACTTGCCGACTCAGACTTTTTTCTGAGCCATCATCTCCTGCAAGTAGCCATGAATCCAGGCAGTGACACAGAGCAGAGACCTGTAGGCATGCCCAAGCTGGCCTGGGGGAAGGAGGAGAAAGAAGGCCCTGGAACTGCTCCAGCACAGCAGCCTGAAGAGGTGGAGCAGTTTCAGCTACTCCAGAAGGGTGAGTGGCTGGTGCCTGCAGCCAGCTTGGCCCCATCCCATCCCGTCCCATCCCGTCCCATCCCGTCCCATCCCATCCCATCCCATCCCATCCCATCCCATCCCATCCCATCCCATCCCATCCCATCCCATCCCATCCCATCCCATCCTATCCCATCCCATCCCATTCGCTGGGGACATGCCCATGGACAGGACAGAACAGGGGCCGGGGCAGACACCACAGAGCTGCGCTCCATGCCCTGGGGCGTCGCGGGGCTCTCCCTGCCTGGGAAGTGCAGGGCTGGCCTTGTGTTCTCTGGCCTCTCCCGCAGCCCCTCAGCTCTGTCTGTGCTTGCTCTTTGCCAGGGGCAGCCGTGGAGCGCACACAAGAGCAGGAACGCACTCGTGGCCTCTTCCGCCGAACAGCGCAGGTACCTGCAGCCACCCCCAGCTGGGCTGGGCCTGCTGTCACTGCTCAGTCGAGCACTGTGCTTGGAGCACTCCATGCAACATCCCTCGCTTCTTTCCCTTCTGTTACAGATGGTTGGCAAATTCATGAAGAGGATTCTGGAGGAAGAGACCAGCGTCATGGGCACTGTGGTCAGAGCGTACCCTCCCATCTTCAAAACCAAGACCAGTGCTGCCCTGCTGGATATGCTTGTGGAGGAGGGTCCCTCCAGTCCAAACCAAGTAAGCAGCCTGTGGCCTGGCTTCCATCCTCCCAGCAATTGCTTGGCCTTCCAAGCCACGCCTGCTGCTCACTGTAAGCCTTGAGGCCATGGCAGTGGTGGCAAGGGAAGTACTTTTCTGGGCCAGCTGGGCACATTACTCCCTCTGGCAGCTTTCCAAGTCTCCCCTGCCTTCCCCAGGTGCCTGCCATGGTGAGGTACATCCACCAGTGGCTTACGGCCAATGAGTTTCCTGAGTACAACCTGTACAGGCCCCTTCTGGATCTGGCAGAGGCACAGCCCGCTGATGTGGTGATGGCTCTCCTGCGTGTGGCCCCATCATGTGACAGGTACAGGGCCCACGTGCCCACAAGGCTCAGGGCTCAGCAGCCCATCACCCTGTACAGCCCGTCCACGTGTCTGACAGACAGAGAATTCCAGGGCCCTCTGGCTCCCTCCCTTTGCCAGCGCTGGCATGTCAGTCCCCAGCGTGCTGCCATGCTCCCTCCCTGCTCCTCAGGGGCCAGTCCTGGGCTGCCTGTGTGCTGAGGGGCAGTGGGCAGAGGCAGGGCTGGCAGCCAGCTCAGCTCCCCGCTGCCACCCAGGCCACAGTGCTGTGTCCCAGACTCCCCCTGAGACAGAGCTCTGACCCCACAGAGCTGCCATGGCCATGTGGAAGACCATCATGTGCTCGTGCAGGACTGCAGAGCCGGCCATGCTCATACTCCTTGACGTGCTGGGCAACTGGCCAGAGCACAGCACGTGCACCTCCGATGGGGACCACACGCCTGTCCTTGCCCTGGCTGTGAGTTTCTGCAACCAGCCTTTGCTCACCCCAAGCTCACCTCTCCATCAGGTCTCCATCCTCCCTCCCCCATGGTGTCTCCCTGCCTCAGGCACTGGGCTGAAACCTGGCCTAGGGGCACTTTCAGAGCCACCAGGCCCGGTGCTCCCCTTGCGTCTCCGCTGGCCACTCCCTGCCACGCTCGGGCCCTGCCACATGGACACCCTGGCACTGAACTTGGGCTGCTCTGTCCTTTGCAGGCAACTGTGGTGATGTGGAAGATCCTCCAGATGCCCTGTGTCCCACATGTAGTGACCGTGTATTTCCCCCACCTCTTTGTGCATCTGCTCTTCCAAGTGCTCTTCAGCGCCTTGGATATGCCAGAGGCGGTCATTACCTTCTGGACAGGATGCCAGCAGCAACACGGCCTTGCCGCCGACCCCAAAAGGTGCTCCATGCCACTCCTCCTGTCCCTGCCATGTGCCCAGGGCAGGAGCCAGTGCTCCCAGCGTCACCTGGGCTTTGCTCTGCACACAGCTTTGCAGAGCAGACCCTGAAGGCCCTGCTCTGCCGACTGCACTATGAGGATGTGGTGGTGGCAATGGAAGACAAGCATGGCTGGGACACGCTGCTCTGTGCTGACACCCACCACTGTGCTGTGGGCATGCTGGCCAGGTGAGACCCCCTGCTCCCCAACTGCCCCCGGCATCTGTGCCCTGTGCCCGGGGTGCCCCACACAGTCCCCGTGGTCGTGGGCCAGAGGGTCATGTCACTAAGGCACGGCCAAGGAGACTGCAAAAGGCTGGGAGAGGAGCGTGCCCAAGAGCAGCCACCTCCCAGAGGGCCTGGCTCCCCCTTGCAGGGTGGTGCAGAAAGGCCAGACCTCTGTGAGCCAGTCCTGGGAGAGGCTGGCTCAGGGTTTTGCTTCCTATTTTCCCCGGCCAGAGAAATGCACCACGCATCCGAAGCCTTGTGTTCGGCGGTTGCGTTCTACCTGCTCGGGCTGCTCAGCAAAGACATGCCATCCCGGGATTTGGCCGCCATGGCGTTCCTTGTGGAGGTGAGCCTGAAGGCCAGCGCTGCCTCGCTGAGCTGCCTCCCAGCTCTCTGGCCTCTCATGGCCGCAGCTGCCCGGGACGGTGCCCGCGCCCTGTGCTGCTGCCAGGGCCCGGCCCTGTGTGGTTCCGGGCTCCTGCCGGCCGGTTCCCCCGTCACCGGCCTTGTGCCTTTCAGGTCCTGGGCTGCCTGGACTTGAGTGAATGCCGTGACAGCGTCCTGGAGGTCATGTCCAAGAACCTGCAGAGCGAGTGCAGGGAGATGCGTCGCTTGGCACTCAGAGGCCTCCTGGTGCTCGGCACCAGTGTCTCGGTGAGAAGAGGGCAGCGGCTGAAGCCATGCTGCCAGCGTGGGGCTGGGGAAGGCAGTCGCTTGAGCTTGGCTGGTCTTTGGGTGCTGAGGCAGCTGCTCCCAGCTCTCCTGCCTCCCGCTCCAGCTGCCTGAGTGCTCTGGCACAAGCCTTTGTGGCCTGGGCCCTGTGGCAGCAGGGGGGTGTTTCACACACTCGTCTTCCACGCAGGCCGTAAGAATGTGGAGCCTGCACGAAAGGCTTGTGGAGCTCCTGCAGGAAAAAGACAGTGACATGCTTAGGATGACCATGGTTCTCCTCAGCGGTTTGTTCCTGTGCAATGGCGCCCCGATAGCCAGCTCCCTCGCCCTGCAGCTGGCTGAGGCGCTCCTGCCGCTCTTTGACAATGTAAGGCTCTGTGCCTCCAGCCACGGCCACCGGTTGCTTCCCACACACTTTGTGCCCTGTGCGTTTTCAGGCCTGTGCCCAGGTGGGTGTGAAGCAACCAATGCTGAGGTCGTTCTTCCTTCTATTCATACAGGATGATAGCCAGGTGCAGTTGTGCTCCATGTTCGTCTTCCAAGAGATGCTGCATCTTTTACCGGAAGGAGAAAGAAAGGCCCTGAAGTCTCACGTGCGCCAGAGCCTGCTCCCACTCTCCTTCCACTGCCACAACGAGAACCAGCGTGTGGCAGAGGTGAGGACTCAGCGGCTGCTGCTGGCCCCCTGGCAGGGGGCTGGGCTGCCTCCTGCTCTGGCGCCTGGCGGGCTGCAGCCTCCTCCTGGCCTTGCTACAGGGACCTGTGCGGGTCCTGTGCCCTGGGCTATGGTGCCATCTCCGGGTCTCTGCTGCTCTCCAGGCCTCCCGGGAAACACTGCATTGTTCAGCCACATTCCTGCACAGGAAGGATCTCACACACATGCTGCGGCTGGATCAGACCTGGAGGTTCGGCGAGGGCCTGGTAAGGATGGCCTGCAAGCCCCAGCCTCAGGCTGGAGAAGCCCCCTGGACCGCGCTGCTCAGTGCGTGCAGCTGGCAGCTGCGCCCCTGCCCAGCGCTGCAGCCAGGGCTGCCAGCCAGTGCCCCACACGCCGCTGCCTTCCCTGGGCCGCGGGGGCTCTGCTCCAGGCTCCTGCAGCCCCGAGCTGGGTGCCGATGGAGCCCAGCCCAGCTGGGCTGCAGGGCGGCTCCCCGGGCAGCAGCCGGCCCGCTGCCCCCCTCCAGAGCCCGGCGCCAGTGGCTGCAGGCCGCCGGACAGGGCTCTGCGGGCAGGGGAGGCCAGTGCTGGGCCGCACGGAGCGCCCGGCCAAGGGGCTGAGCCTGCACCAAGTGCACTCTCCTGGCGCCCTCCCCAGCTGGCAGAGGACAGGAGCCGAGCGGCTGAGCATGTGCGCCACGCCCTGCAGTACCTGGAGAGCCCACAGGAGTCCCTGCAACAGGCGGCCATCAGGTTCATCGGTGAGCCACCAGCCTGGGCTGCCCTTCCCCACCCCGCCCCAGCCCGCCGCAGCTCGGCCCCAGCCTCGGCCGCTGCCCCGGCAGCGCCATCCGTGCCCGGCCCCGGGGAGCCCCGCCTGCCCTCGGGGCTGCTGCCGCCCTCTGTCAGCCGTGCCCTTGGGCGGCGGCGTGCGACACGGGCCCGGGCCGAGCCCTGCCGGGGCCAGGAGGGTGTGTGGCCCCAGGGCTGGCAGCGCCGCTGGCAGGGAGCTGTGCCGCTGGCGCCGTGACAGGCTCTGTGTTCTCAGGGATGGCCGGCCGGCGCCTCAGAGGCCAAAAGCGAGAGCTGCGGCACATCTGTCAGGGTGAGTGAGGGCACAGGGCTGCCAGCCCCGGCTGCCGGGGGGAGCTGCAATCCTTGCCCCGCTGCCCAGGGCTCTGCTCCCCATGCAAAGCAGGGCTGGCGTGGCCGGAGCACACGCGCCGATTTCAGGCCCACGTGGGCCAATAGTGTCCGGCAGCTTCAGGCTGATCCCTTTTGCTCCCTGCTCTCTCCTGGCCATGGCCAGGGCCGGCTGGCATGGCCATGGCACGGGGATCTCCTCGGATCCCTGCAGATCTTTGATCTGACCGTGGCTCTGTTCCCCTCTCTTGCAGCCCTTGAAGACAAGGCAGAGGACATCAGCCCTTCCACCAGAAGCCTGGCTCTCGAAACAGCCTTTGTCCTCCGGGCTATGGAGAGAGCTCCGGGCTCCATCTTGCAGAAGCTGCAAGATCGGTTTCTCAGGGCACGCAAGAAACGGCCTTGTCTCTGGGGCCACAGCTGGCTGTGCTGCTGGGGCTCTGAGGAGCGCTGATTTGAGAGGCTCTCTGTCTGCTAGGGCCATCTGAGCCAGGGGGGATTTTTCTTTTCTTTAGGATTGTTGTTTTCCTTCTTTTGAGTTGTTTGTTAGGTGATAAATATAGAATGTGTTCTAATACCCGGACTCCCAGGAGCTTTCTTTGGTGCCCAGCGTCCGCAGGGCACCGGGGAAGAGGGGAAAATGGGTCCTTGTGCCAAGTGAGCTTCCCAGGCGTGCAGTGCCGAAGGGGAAATGGCCAGAAGCCCCTTGGCCCTTGGTGGTTCTGCTGAAGCCTTTGTGCTGGCAACAGAGAGGCTGGGCAGGGGCTGGAGCTGTGGGGATCCCTGCCAGACTGGTGCCTGGAGAGGGCCACAAGCCCTCCTGCCCAGCCATGAAGGGCCATCTGTGTCCCCTCGGGGCTGCACCGCTGCCGGGCAGGTTGGCCGGGCTGGGGGAGACCCTGAGGGGACCCTGAGGGGCGGTGGGAGGCCATGAAGGGATGAGGTGCTACACAGGCCCTGATGGGACAAGGCAGTGGGAACGCGCAAGGGCCCTGTGGGAGAGAGTGGGGGGCAGGAGGCTCCAAGGGGACAGAAGTGGGTAGGAACACAGGCTGGTGGGAAGCCCTGAGGAATTGGGTGTCAGAGGCCATAAGCAGCCCCCAGGCTGCCGCCTTGTCCCTGACAGCCGCCTGCTCTGGCGCTTCTCCAGAGAGGCTCCCACGCCTGGGGCAGAAGCCCTGGAGGCCGGGCCTCAGCAGGAGGGTGGGGACACCCCCGAGGTGCCCAAGCTGGGCTGGCTAAGGACAAGGAGGGCAAGGGGGCTCTGCTGGGGCACGGTCACTGGGTGCTGCCAGGGCAGTGGGCAGAGCAGGGCTGGCGGCCAGCCCGGGCCCCCGCGGCTGCCCAGGCCACAGTGCTGAGGATGAGGCCCTGCTGACACAGAGCTCTGGGCCCGCAGAGCTTCTGCCTCCATGGCGAGGGCGGCAATGTCTCCTCGAGCAGGGCTGCTGAGTCGCTGCTGCCAAAGCAGCTCTGGACACCACAGAAACAGCACCAGAGCATGCACAGGAACAGCAGCACCCCGAACGCCGGCACCTGCTCAAGGAGGCGTCCGCACCAGCAGCCATTCAAAAGGGGGTGATACTGTGGGCACTGTTGCATGGGATTTATCAAAAGGCTTCAGCACACTTGGCCGCAATGGCTTTCTCTTGGCTTCACAGCCTCACAGCAATGCTTGGCAGCTGCAGCTGCAGCCTGTGCCCCTGACTGACTTCAATGGCTGTGCTTGAGGGCAGACTCACCTTCCACCGGCAGGCATCCCCAGGCAGCAGCACTGGTGCCATTGTGACAGGCGGCACGAGCCCTGCGCTGCAGCTGCCCTCCCTCTACTCCGTGCAGGCACCTTAAAAACACGTGCACGAGCTTCCAACCTAAGTCGTGGACTGGCTTGGAACAAAGGAAGCAGCAGCAGCAGGTGCTGAAGAAAGGCAGGCTCTTGTGGCCAGCAATCAGGGTTGGAGGGAAGCACTTTGGTATGTGCTGAGGACATGGCTCGCTTCACAAGCTCAGGCTTTGCTGCTAGAAGATCCTGCTTTGCTCTTGCTGGAGCCCATTCCCTACCAATGCATGGGCTTCCATTGTTCCTGGATCAAGTCTGGTGAATCTATGGGCAACAAGTCTGTCCCGTGTGCATCTGACAGCAGAAAAGAGCAGGACATGGCTGCTTCCAGCACTTGTCTTGGCTACTCCTTCAGGGGGCTGGCACCATCATCAGAGACACAGAACAGCTTCTCCTCCCAGAGTTATCCCTATCCTCTGCACTTCCCCAGGTGTCTGCCTTGATGTTCACCAGGGTCTTCCCTGTTTGTGGCCGTCCACGGCCGTGCTCAGCAGGCAGCCAGTTGTGTTTGCACGTCAGCTGCCACAGGAAGACACACAGCAAGTGGACAGTTGAATAGCTTGGGCTGGGCCAATTCTTTTTCTTTCAGAGCGCAAGAAAGACAGAAAAGCACAAGGAAACATGACAGTGTTTTGGTGGAGTCTCTTTGTCCTGTGAAATTCTGTAGCTGTTGGTGTTTCTGTGCTACTGCTAATCCCTTCCTTGAAAAAATCATTCCAGGAAGGAGCAACATCATCTGGCACATACCAAATGTTGCCACCAGGTGCTCCAGGTTCTCCTCCCTAGAGCCCCTGTAGGATGGAGAACAGCCCTCAGTGCAGGTTGGCTTTGGCTGCCCTCTGGCAGAGAAGCCCTCTGGAGGCACAGGTCTCTGGGGCAGGAGATGGGCACCAGTGCTGCGCCAGGGCTCGGGCAGACTCTGCTTGGGCGGGGACTCTGCCACACGGGCTGATGTCAGTGCTCCGCGGGCCCCAGGGCTCAGAGCAGCATTGGTGCCCTGTGCCACATGTTCCTCGTCTCTGTCACACGGCCGCTCTTCGCGTGGCCACCATGCGGGACGTGTCCTGAGGAGGCCGTGCCAGCTTCTGTGGAAGGTCCCGTGCCCTTCTCGCTGTGGCTGTGTCGGCAGCCACGGGGGAGCGTGAGCCTGCAGAGCAGGGCAGCGTTTGCTCATGGTTTGAGCTGGTCCTAAAGATCCTGTCAGGCTGTCTGAGACACTTGGGGCAAAGCATTCCTTCCAACCTGGGCCACTTTGGAGGGGCTGGGGGCAACCCCAGGGAAGGTGGCAGAGTGTCCAAGGGCCCTTTGTGACACGATGCAGCATGGTCACCGTGGCATGGAATGGGACGACGTGTCCAAAGGCCCTTTGTGACACTCAGTGACAAAGGTGTTGGCAGTGACGTGGTCACACCACAGTGCTCGGTGCAAGCGACGGGACAGGACGGGAGAGAGCACAGCGCACTCGTTCCTTGCTGACCCGGAGCTTTCCCAAGGCGTTACTCCGGCAGGTGACCTCGTGGCCAGACCACAGGACTTGGTGACCTCTGGCCTTCCAGAGGTTTCTCTTCTGCAGGTGCCCTTGAGGGCAGACTGTGGCATTTGCTGACCACGGTCCTTGATGAGGAGTCTCCTGTCCTTGTGCTCGGAGCCCTCGAGACCAGAGTGCAGGACTTGCTGTCCTGTAACCTTGCCAAGACTTCACTCTTGCAGGTGCCTTCAAGGCATAACTGCAGTACTTGCCGACTCAGACTTTTTTCTGAGCCATCATCTCCTGCAAGTAGCCATGAATCCAGGCAGTGACACAGAGCAGAGACCTGTAGGCATGCCCAAGCTGGCCTGGGGGAAGGAGGAGAAAGAAGGCCCTGGAACTGCTCCAGCACAGCAGCCTGAAGAGGTGGAGCAGTTCCAGCTACTCCAGAAGGGTGAGTGGCTGGTGCCTGCAGCCAGCTTGGCCCCATCCCATCCCGTCCCATCCCGTCCCATCCCGTCCCATCCCATCCCATCCCATCCCATCCCATCCCATCCCATCCCATCCCATCCCATCCTATCCCATCCCATCCCATCCCATCCCATCCCATCCCATTCGCTGGGGACATGCCCATGGACAGGACAGAACAGGGGCCGGGGCAGACACCACAGAGCTGCGCTCCATGCCCTGGGGCGTCGCGGGGCTCTCCCTGCCTGGGAAGTGCAGGGCTGGCCTTGTGTTCTCTGGCCTCTCCCGCAGCCCCTCAGCTCTGTCTGTGCTTGCTCTTTGCCAGGGGCAGCCGTGGAGCGCACACAAGAGCAGGAACGCACTCGTGGCCTCTTCCGCCGAACAGCGCAGGTACCTGCAGCCATGCCCAGCTGGGCTGGGCCTGCTGTCACTGCTCAGTCGAGCACTGTGCTTGGAGCACTCCATGCAACATCCCTGGCTTCTTTCCCTTCTGTTACAGATGGTTGGCAAATTCATGAAGAGGATTCTGGAGGAAGAGACCAGCGTCATGGGCACTGTGGTCAGAGCGTACCCTCCCATCTTCAAAACCAAGACCAGTGCTGCCCTGCTGGATATGCTTGTGGAGGAGGGTCCCTCCAGTCCAAACCAAGTAAGCAGCCTGTGGCCTGGCTTCCATCCTCCCAGCAATTGCTTGGCCTTCCAAGCCACGCCTGCTGCTCACTGTAAGCCTTGAGGCCATGGCAGTGGTGGCAAGGGAAGTACTTTTCTGGGCCAGCTGGGCACATTACTCCCTCTGGCAGCTTTCCAAGTCTCCCCTGCCTTCCCCAGGTGCCTGCCATGGTGAGGTACATCCACCAGTGGCTTACGGCCAATGAGTTTCCTGAGTACAACCTGTACAGGCCCCTTCTGGATCTGGCAGAGGCACAGCCCGCTGATGTGGTGATGGCTCTCCTGCGTGTGGCCCCATCATGTGACAGGTACAGGGCCCACGTGCCCACAAGGCTCAGGGCTCAGCAGCCCATCACCCTGTACAGCCCGTCCACGTGTCTGACAGACAGAGAATTCCAGGGCCCTCTGGCTCCCTCCCTTTGCCAGCGCTGGCATGTCAGTCCCCAGCGTGCTGCCATGCTCCCTCCCTGCTCCTCAGGGGCCAGTCCTGGGCTGCCTGTGTGCTGAGGGGCAGTGGGCAGAGGCAGGGCTGGCAGCCAGCTCAGCTCCCCGCTGCCACCCAGGCCACAGTGCTGTGTCCCAGACTCCCCCTGAGACAGAGCTCTGACCCCACAGAGCTGCCATGGCCATGTGGAAGACCATCATGTGCTCGTGCAGGACTGCAGAGCCGGCCATGCTCATACTCCTTGACGTGCTGGGCAACTGGCCAGAGCACAGCACGTGCACCTCCGATGGGGACCACACGCCTGTCCTTGCCCTGGCTGTGAGTTTCTGCAACCAGCCTTTGCTCACCCCAAGCTCACCTCTCCATCAGGTCTCCATCCTCCCTCCCCCATGGTGTCTCCCTGCCTCAGGCACTGGGCTGAAACCTGGCCTAGGGGCACTTTCAGAGCCACCAGGCCCGGTGCTCCCCTTGCGTCTCCGCTGGCCACTCCCTGCCACGCTCGGGCCCTGCCACATGGACACCCTGGCACTGAACTTGGGCTGCTCTGTCCTTTGCAGGCAACTGTGGTGATGTGGAAGATCCTCCAGATGCCCTGTGTCCCACATGTAGTGACCGTGTATTTCCCCCACCTCTTTGTGCATCTGCTCTTCCAAGTGCTCTTCAGCGCCTTGGATATGCCAGAGGCGGTCATTACCTTCTGGACAGGATGCCAGCAGCAACACGGCCTTGCCGCCGACCCCAAAAGGTGCTCCATGCCACTCCTCCTGTCCCTGCCATGTGCCCAGGGCAGGAGCCAGTGCTCCCAGCGTCACCTGGGCTTTGCTCTGCACACAGCTTTGCAGAGCAGACCCTGAAGGCCCTGCTCTGCCGACTGCACTATGAGGATGTGGTGGTGGCAATGGAAGACAAGCATGGCTGGGACACGCTGCTCTGTGCTGACACCCACCACTGTGCTGTGGGCATGCTGGCCAGGTGAGACCCCCTGCTCCCCAGCTGCCCCCGGCATCTGTGCCCTGTGCCCGGGGTGCCCCACACAGTCCCCGTGGTCGTGGGCCAGAGGGTCATGTCACTAAGGCACGGCCAAGGAGACTGCAAAAGGCTGGGAGAGGAGCGTGCCCAAGAGCAGCCACCTCCCAGAGGGCCTGGCTCCCCCTTGCAGGGTGGTGCAGAAAGGCCAGACCTCTGTGAGCCAGTCCTGGGAGAGGCTGGCTCAGGGTTTTGCTTCCTATTTTCCCCGGCCAGAGAAATGCACCACGCATCCGAAGCCTTGTGTTCGGCGGTTGCGTTCTACCTGCTCGGGCTGCTCAGCAAAGACATGCCCTCCCGGGATTTGGCCGCCATGGCGTTCCTTGTGGAGGTGAGCCTGAAGGCCAGCGCTGCCTCGCTGAGCTGCCTCCCAGCTCTCTGCCCTCTCATGGCCGCAGCTGCCCGGGACGGTGCCCGCGCCCTGTGCTGCTGCCAGGGCCCGGCCCTGTGTGGTTCCGGGCTCCTGCCGGCCGGTTCCCCCATCACCGGCCTTGTGCCTTTCAGGTCCTGGGCTGCCTGGACTTGAGTGAATGCCGTGACAGCGTCCTGGAGGTCATGTCCAAGAACCTGCAGAGCGAGTGCAGGGAGATGCGTCGCTTGGCACTCAGAGGCCTCCTGGTGCTCGGCACCAGTGTCTCGGTGAGAAGAGGGCAGCGGCTGAAGCCATGCTGCCAGCGTGGGGCTGGGGAAGGCAGTCGCTTGAGCTTGGCTGGTCTTTGGGTGCTGAGGCAGCTGCTCCCAGCTCTCCTGCCTCCCGCTCCAGCTGCCTGAGTGCTCTGGCACAAGCCTTTGTGGCCTGGGCCCTGTGGCAGCAGGGGGGTGTTTCACACACTCGTCTTCCACGCAGGCCGTAAGAATGTGGAGCCTGCACGAAAGGCTTGTGGAGCTCCTGCAGGAAAAAGACAGCGACATGCTTAGGATGACCATGGTTCTCCTCAGCGGTTTGTTCCTGTGCAATGGCGCCCCGATAGCCAGCTCCCTCGCCCTGCAGCTGGCTGAGGCGCTCCTGCCGCTCTTTGACAATGTAAGGCTCTGTGCCTCCAGCCACGGCCACCGGTTGCTTCCCACACACTTTGTGCCCTGTGCGTTTTCAGGCCTGTGCCCAGGTGGGTGTGAAGCAACCAATGCTGAGGTCGTTCTTCCTTCTATTCATACAGGATGATAGCCAGGTGCAGTTGTGCTCCATGTTCGTCTTCCAAGAGATGCTGCATCTTTTACCGGAAGGAGAAAGAAAGGCCCTGAAGTCTCACGTGCGCCAGAGCCTGCTCCCACTCTCCTTCCACTGCCACAACGAGAACCAGCGTGTGGCAGAGGTGAGGACTCAGCGGCTGCCGCTGGCCCCCTGGCAGGGGGCTGGGCTGCCTCCTGCTCTGGCGCCTGGCGGGCTGCAGCCTCCTCCTGGCCTTGCTACAGGGACCTGTGCGGGTCCTGTGCCCTGGGCTATGGTGCCATCTCCGGGTCTCTGCTGCTCTCCAGGCCTCCCGGGAAACACTGCATTGTTCAGCCACATTCCTGCACAGGAAGGATCTCACACACATGCTGCGGCTGGATCAGACCTGGAGGTTCGGCGAGGGCCTGGTAAGGATGGCCTGCAAGCCCCAGCCTCAGGCTGGAGAAGCCCCCTGGACCGCGCTGCTCAGTGCGTGCAGCTGGCAGCTGCGCCCCTGCCCAGCGCTGCAGCCAGGGCTGCCAGCCAGTGCCCCACACGCCGCTGCCTTCCCTGGGCCGCGGGGGCTCTGCTCCAGGCTCCTGCAGCCCCAAGCTGGGTGCCGATGGAGCCCAGCCCAGCTGGGCTGCAGGGCGGCTCCCCGGGCAGCAGCCGGCCCGCTGCCCCCCTCCAGAGCCCGGCGCCAGCGGCTGCAGGCCGCCGGACAGGGCTCTGCGGGCAGGGGAGGCCAGTGCTGGGCCGCACGGAGCGCCCGGCCATGGGGCTGAGCCTGCACCAAGTCCACTCTCCTGGCGCCTTCCCCAGCTGGCAGAGGACAGGAGCCGAGCGGCTGAGCATGTGCGCCACGCCCTGCAGTACCTGGAGAGCCCACAGGAGTCCCTGCAACAGGCGGCCATCAGGTTCATCGGTGAGCCACCAGCCTGGGCTGCCCTTCCCCACCCCGCCCCAGCCCGCCGCAGCTCGGCCCCAGCCTCGGCCGCTGCCCCGGCAGCGCCATCCGTGCCCGGCCCCGGGGAGCCCCGGCTGGCCTCGGGGCTGCTGCCGCCCTCTGTCAGCCGTGCCCTTGGGCGGCGGCGTGCGACACGGGCCCGGGCCGAGCCCTGCCGGGGCCAGGAGGGTGTGTGGCCCCAGGGCTGGCAGCGCCACTGGCAGGGAGCTGTGCCGCTGGCGCCGTGACAGGCTCTGTGTTCTCAGGGATGGCCGGCCGGCGCCTCAGAGGCCAAAAGCGAGAGCTGCGGCACATCTGTCAGGGTGAGTGAGGGCACAGGGCTGCCAGCCCCGGCTGCCGGGGGGAGCTGCAATCCTTGCCCCGCTGCCCAGGGCTCTGCTCCCCATGCAAAGCAGGGCTGGCGTGGCCGGAGAACACGCGCCGATTTCAGGCCCACGTGGGCCAATAGTGTCCGGCAGCTTCAGGCTGATCCCTTTTGCTCCCTGCTCTCTCCTGGCCATGGCCAGGACCGGCTGGCATGGCCATGGCACGGGGATCTCCTCGGATCCCCGCAGATCTTTGACCGTGGCTCTGTTCCCCTCTCTTGCAGCCCTTGAAGACAAGGCAGAGGACATCAGCCCTTCCACCAGAAGCCTGGCTCTCGAAACAGCCTTTGTCCTCCGGGCTATGGAGAGAGCTCCGGGCTCCATCTTGCAGAAGCTGCAAGATCGGTTTCTCAGGGCACGCAAGAAACGGCCTTGTCTCTGGGGCCACAGCTGGCTGTGCTGCTGGGGCTCTGAGGAGCGCTGATTTGAGAGGCTCTCTGTCTGCTAGGGCCATCTGAGCCAGGGGGGATTTTTCTTTTCTTTAGGATTGTTGTTTTCCTTCTTTTGAGTTGTTTGTTAGGTGATAAATATAGAATGTGTTCTAATACCCGGACTCCCAGGAGCTTTCTTTGGTGCCCAGCGTCCGCAGGGCACCGGGGAAGAGGGGAAAATGGGTCCTTGTGCCAAGTGAGCTTCCCAGGCGTGCAGTGCCGAAGGGGAAATGGCCAGAAGCCCCTTGGCCCTTGGTGGTTCTGCTGAAGCCTTTGTGCTGGCAACAGAGAGGCTGGGCAGGGGCTGGAGCTGTGGGGATCCCTGCCAGACTGGCGCCTGGAGAGGGCCACAAGCCCTCCTGCCCAGCCAGGAAGGGCCATCTGTGTCCCCTCGGGGCAGCACCGCTGCCGGGCAGGTTGGCCGGGCTGGGGGAGACCCTGAGGGGACCCTGAGGGGCGGTGGGAGGCCATGAAGGGATGAGGTGCTACACAGGCCCTGATGGGACAAGGCAGTGGGAACGCGCAAGGGCCCTGTGGGAGAGAGTGGGGGGCAGGAGGCTCCAAGGGGACAGAAGTGGGTAGGAACACAGGCTGGTGGGAAGCCCTGAGGAATTGGGTGTCAGAGGCCATAAGCAGCCCCCTTGGCTGCCGCCTTGTCCCTGACAGCCGCCTGCTCTGGCGCTTCCCCAGAGAGGCTCCCACGCCTGGGGCAGAAGCCCTGGAGGCCGGGCCTCAGCAGGAGGGTGGGGACACCCCCGAGGTGCCCAGGCTGGGCTGGCTGAGGACAAGGAGGGCAAGGGGGCCCTGCTGGGGCACGGTCACTGGGTGCTGCCGGGGCAGTGGGCAGAGCAGGGCTGGCGGCCAGCCCGTGCCCCCGCGGCTGCCCAGGCCACGGTGCTGAGGATGAGGCCCTGCTGACACAGAGCTCTGGGCCCGCAGAGCTTCTGCCTCCATGGCGAGGGCGGCGATGTCTCCTCGAGCAGGGCTGCTGAGTTGTTGCTTCCAAAGCAGCTCTGGACACCACAGAAACAGCACCAGAGCATGCACAGGAACAGCAGCACCCCGAACGCCGGCACCTGCTCAAGGAGGCGTCTGCACCAGCAGCCATTCAAAAGGGGGTGATACTGTGGGCACTGTTGCATGGGATTTATCAAAAGGCTTCAGCACACTTGGCCGCAATGGCTTTCTCTTGGCTTCACAGCCTCACAGCAATGCTTGGCAGCTGCAGCTGCAGCCTGTGCCCCTGACTGACTTCAATGGCTGTGCTTGAGGGCAGACTCACCTTCCACTGGCAGGCATCCCCAGGCAGCAGCACTGGTGCCATTGTGACAGGCGGCACGAGCCCTGTGCTGCAGCTGCCCTCCCTCTACTCCGTGCAGGCACCTTAAAAACACGTGCACAAGCTTCCAACCTAAGTCGTGGACTGGCTTGGAACAAAGGAAGCAGCAGCAGCAGGTGCTGAAGAAAGGCAGGCACTTGTGGCCAGCAATCAGGGTTGGAGGGAAGCACTTTGGTATGTGCTGAGGACATGGCTCGCTTCACAAGCTCAGGCTTTGCTGCTAGAAGATCCTGCTTTGCTCTTGCTGGAGCCCATTCCCTACCAATGCATGGGCTTCCATTGTTCCTGGATCAAGTCTGGTGAATCTATGGGCAACAAGTCTATCCCGTGTGCATCTGACAGCAGAAAAGAGCAGGACATGGCTGCTTCCAGCACTTGTCTTGGCTACTCCTTCAGGGGGCTGGCACCATCATCAGAGACACAGAACAGCTTCTCCTCCCAGAGTTATCCCTATCCTCTGCACTTCCCCAGGTGTCTGCCTTGATGTTCACCAGGGTCTTCCCTGTTTGTGGCCGTCCACGGCCGTGCTCAGCAGGCAGCCAGTTGTGTTTGCACGTCAGCTGCCACAGGAAGACACACAGCAAGTGGACAGTTGAATAGCTTGGGCTGGGCCAATTCTTTTTCTTTCAGAGCGCAAGAAAGACAGAAAAGCACAAGGAAACATGACAGTGTTTTGGTGGAGTCTCTTTGTCCTGTGAAATTCTGTAGCTGTTGGTGTTTCTGTGCTACTGCTAATCCCTTCCTTGAAAAAATCATTCCAGGAAGGAGCAACATCATCTGGCACATACCAAATGTTGCCACCAGGTGCTCCAGGTTCTCCTCCCTAGAGCCCCTGTAGGATGGAGAACAGCCCTCAGTGCAGGTTGGCTTTGGCTGCCCTCTGGCAGAGAAGCCCTCTGGAGGCACAGGTCTCTGGGGCAGGAGATGGGCACCAGTGCTGCGCCAGGGCTCGGGGAGACTCTGCTTGTACGGGGACTCTGCCACACGGGCTGATGTCAGTGCTCCGCGGGCCCCAGGGCTCAGAGCAGCATTGGTGCCCTGTGCCACACGTTCCTCGTCTCTGTCACACGGCCGCTCTTCGCGTGGCCACCATGCGGGATGTGTCCTGAGGAGGCCGTGCCAGCTTCTGTGGAAGGTCCCGTGCCCTTCTCGCTGTGGCTGTGTCGGCAGCCACGGGGGAGCGTGAGCCTGCAGAGCAGGGCAGTGTTTGCTCATGGTTTGAGCCGGTCCTAAAGATCCTGTCAGGCTGTCTGAGACACTTGGGGCAAAGCATTCCTTCCAACCTGGGCCACTTTGGAGGGGCTGGGGGCAACCCCAGGGAAGGTGGCAGAGTGTCCAAGGGCCCTTTGTGACACGATGCAGCATGGTCACCGTGGCATGGAATGGGATGACGTGTCCAAAGGCCCTTTGTGACACTCAGTGACAAAGGTGTTGGCAGTGACGTGGTCACACCACAGTGCTCGGTGCAAGCGACGGGACAGGACGGGAGAGAGCACAGCGCACTCGTTCCTTGCTGACCCGGAGCTTTCCCAAGGCGTTACTCCGGCAGGTGACCTCGTGGCCAGACCACAGGACTTGGTGACCTCTGGCCTTCCAGAGGTTTCTCTTCTGCAGGTGCCCTTGAGGGCAGACTGTGGCATTTGCTGACCACGGTCCTTGACGAGGAGTCTCCTGTCCTTGTGCTCGGAGCCCTCGAGACCAGAGTGCAGGACTTGCTGTCCTGTAACCTTGCCAAGACTTCACTCTTGCAGGTGCCTTCAAGGCATAACTGCAGTACTTGCCGACTCAGACTTTTTTCTGAGCCATCATCTCCTGCAAGTAGCCATGAATCCAGGCAGTGACACAGAGCAGAGACCTGTAGGCATGCCCAAGCTGGCCTGGGGGAAGGAGGAGAAAGAAGGCCCTGGAACTGCTCCAGCACAGCAGCCTGAAGAGGTGGAGCAGTTCCAGCTACTCCAGAAGGGTGAGTGGCTGGTGCCTGCAGCCAGCTTGGCCCCATCCCATCCCGTCCCATCCCGTCCCATCCCGTCCCATCCCATCCCATCCCATCCCATCCCATCCCATCCCATCCCATCCCATCCCATCCCATCCCATCCCATCCCATCCTATCCCATCCCATCCCATCCCATCCCATCCCATCCCATTCGCTGGGGACATGCCCATGGACAGGACAGAACAGGGGCCGGGCAGACACCACAGAGCTGCGCTCCATGCCCTGGGGCGTCGCGGGGCTCTCCCTGCCTGGGAAGTGCAGGGCTGGCCTTGTGTTCTCTGGCCTCTCCCGCAGCCCCTCAGCTCTGTCTGTGCTTGCTCTTTGCCAGGGGCAGCCGTGGAGCGCACACAAGAGCAGGAACGCACTCGTGGCCTCTTCCGCCGAACAGCGCAGGTACCTGCAGCCATGCCCAGCTGGGCTGGGCCTGCTGTCACTGCTCAGTCGAGCACTGTGCTTGGAGCACTCCATGCAACATCCCTGGCTTCTTTCCCTTCTGTTACAGATGGTTGGCAAATTCATGAAGAGGATTCTGGAGGAAGAGACCAGCGTCATGGGCACTGTGGTCAGAGCGTACCCTCCCATCTTCAAAACCAAGACCAGTGCTGCCCTGCTGGATATGCTTGTGGAGGAGGGTCCCTCCAGTCCAAACCAAGTAAGCAGCCTGTGGCCTGGCTTCCATCCTCCCAGCAATTGCTTGGCCTTCCAAGCCACGCCTGCTGCTCACTGTAAGCCTTGAGGCCATGGCAGTGGTGGCAAGGGAAGTACTTTTCTGGGCCAGCTGGGCACATTACTCCCTCTGGCAGCTTTCCAAGTCTCCCCTGCCTTCCCCAGGTGCCTGCCATGGTGAGGTACATCCACCAGTGGCTTACGGCCAATGAGTTTCCTGAGTACAACCTGTACAGGCCCCTTCTGGATCTGGCAGAGGCACAGCCCGCTGATGTGGTGATGGCTCTCCTGCGTGTGGCCCCATCATGTGACAGGTACAGGGCCCACGTGCCCACAAGGCTCAGGGCTCAGCAGCCCATCACCCTGTACAGCCCGTCCCACGTGTCTGACAGACAGAGAATTCCAGGGCCCTCTGGCTCCCTCCCTTTGCCAGCACTGGCATGTCAGTCCCCAGCCTGCTGCCATGCTCCCTCCCTGCTCCTCAGGGGCCAGTCCTGGGCTGCCTGTGTGCTGAGGGGCAGTGGGCAGAGGCAGGGCTGGCAGCCAGCTCAGCTCCCCGCTGCCACCCAGGCCACAGTGCTGTGTCCCAGACTCCCCCTGAGACAGAGCTCTGACCCCACAGAGCTGCCATGGCCATGTGGAAGACCATCATGTGCTCGTGCAGGACTGCAGAGCCGGCCATGCTCATACTCCTTGATGTGCTGGGCAACTGGCCAGAGCACAGCACGTGCACCTCCGATGGGGACCACACGCCTGTCCTTGCCCTGGCTGTGAGTTTCTGCAACCAGCCTTTGCTCACCCCAAGCTCACCTCTCCATCAGGTCTCCATCCTCCCTCCCCCATGGTGTCTCCCTGCCTCAGGCACTGGGCTGAAACCTGGCCTAGGGGCACTTTCAGAGCCACCAGGCCCGGTGCTCCCCTTGCGTCTCCGCTGGCCACTCCCTGCCACGCTCGGGCCCTGCCACATGGACACCCTGGCACTGAACTTGGGCTGCTCTGTCCTTTGCAGGCAACTGTGGTGATGTGGAAGATCCTCCAGATGCCCTGTGTCCCACATGTAGTGACCGTGTATTTCCCCCACCTCTTTGTGCATCTGCTCTTCCAAGTGCTCTTCAGCGCCTTGGATATGCCAGAGGCGGTCATTACCTTCTGGACAGGATGCCAGCAGCAACACGGCCTTGCCGCCGACCCCAAAAGGTGCTCCATGCCACTCCTCCTGTCCCTGCCATGTGCCCAGGGCAGGAGCCAGTGCTCCCAGCGTCACCTGGGCTTTGCTCTGCACACAGCTTTGCAGAGCAGACCCTGAAGGCCCTGCTCTGCCGACTGCACTATGAGGATGTGGTGGTGGCAATGGAAGACAAGCATGGCTGGGACACGCTGCTCTGTGCTGACACCCACCACTGTGCTGTGGGCATGCTGGCCAGGTGAGACCCCCTGCTCCCCAACTGCCCCCGGCATCTGTGCCCTGTGCCCGGGGTGCCCCACACAGTCCCCGTGGTCGTGGGCCAGAGGGTCATGTCACTAAGGCACGGCCAAGGAGACTGCAAAAGGCTGGGAGAGGAGCGTGCCCAAGAGCAGCCACCTCCCAGAGGGCCTGGCTCCCCCTTGCAGGGTGGTGCAGAAAGGCCAGACCTCTGTGAGCCAGTCCTGGGAGAGGCTGGCTCAGGGTTTTGCTTCCTATTTTCCCCGGCCAGAGAAATGCACCACGCATCCGAAGCCTTGTGTTCGGCGGTTGCGTTCTACCTGCTCGGGCTGCTCAGCAAAGACATGCCCTCCCGGGATTTGGCCGCCATGGCGTTCCTTGTGGAGGTGAGCCTGAAGGCCAGCGCTGCCTCGCTGAGCTGCCTCCCAGCTCTCTGGCCTCTCATGGCCGCAGCTGCCCGGGACGGTGCCCGCGCCCTGTGCTGCTGCCAGGGCCCGGCCCTGTGTGGTTCCGGGCTCCTGCCGGCCGGTTCCCCCATCACCGGCCTTGTGCCTTTCAGGTCCTGGGCTGCCTGGACTTGAGTGAATGCCGTGACAGCGTCCTGGAGGTCATGTCCAAGAACCTGCAGAGCGAGTGCAGGGAGATGCGTCGCTTGGCACTCAGAGGCCTCCTGGTGCTCGGCACCAGTGTCTCGGTGAGAAGAGGGCAGCGGCTGAAGCCATGCTGCCAGCGTGGGGCTGGGGAAGGCAGTCGCTTGAGCTTGGCTGGTCTTTGGGTGCTGAGGCAGCTGCTCCCAGCTCTCCTGCCTCCCGCTCCAGCTGCCTGAGTGCTCTGGCACAAGCCTTTGTGGCCTGGGCCCTGTGGCAGCAGGGGGGTGTTTCACACACTCGTCTTCCACGCAGGCCGTAAGAATGTGGAGCCTGCACGAAAGGCTTGTGGAGCTCCTGCAGGAAAAAGACAGCGACATGCTTAGGATGACCATGGTTCTCCTCAGCGGTTTGTTCCTGTGCAATGGCGCCCCGATAGCCAGCTCCCTCGCCCTGCAGCTGGCTGAGGCGCTCCTGCCGCTCTTTGACAATGTAAGGCTCTGTGCCTCCAGCCACGGCCACCGGTTGCTTCCCACACACTTTGTGCCCTGTGCGTTTTCAGGCCTGTGCCCAGGTGGGTGTGAAGCAACCAATGCTGAGGTCGTTCTTCCTTCTATTCATACAGGATGATAGCCAGGTGCAGTTGTGCTCCATGTTCGTCTTCCAAGAGATGCTGCATCTTTTACCGGAAGGAGAAAGAAAGGCCCTGAAGTCTCACGTGCGCCAGAGCCTGCTCCCACTCTCCTTCCACTGCCACAACGAGAACCAGCGTGTGGCAGAGGTGAGGACTCAGCGGCTGCCGCTGGCCCCCTGGCAGGGGGCTGGGCTGCCTCCTGCTCTGGCGCCTGGCGGGCTGCAGCCTCCTCCTGGCCTTGCTACAGGGACCTGTGCAGGTCCTGTGCCCTGGGCTATGGTGCCATCTCCGGGTCTCTGCTGCTCTCCAGGCCTCCCGGGAAACACTGCATTGTTCAGCCACATTCCTGCACAGGAAGGATCTCACACACATGCTGCGGCTGGATCAGACCTGGAGGTTCGGCGAGGGCCTGGTAAGGATGGCCTGCAAGCCCCAGCCTCAGGCTGGAGAAGCCCCCTGGACCGCGCTGCTCAGTGCGTGCAGCTGGCAGCTGCGCCCCTGCCCAGCGCTGCAGCCAGGGCTGCCAGCCAGTGCCCCACACGCCGCTGCCTTCCCTGGGCCGCGGGGGCTCTGCTCCAGGCTCCTGCAGCCCCGAGGTGGGTGCCGATGGAGCCCAGCCCAGCTGGGCTGCAGGGCGGCTCCCCGGGCAGCAGCCGGCCTGCTGCCCCCCTCCAGAGCCCGGCGCCAGCGGCTGCAGGCCGCCGGACAGGGCTCTGCGGGCAGGGGAGGCCAGTGCTGGGCCGCACGGAGCGCCCGGCCATGGGGCTGAGCCTGCACCAAGTCCACTCTCCTGGCGCCCTCCCCAGCTGGCAGAGGACAGGAGCCGAGCGGCTGAGCATGTGCGCCACGCCCTGCAGTACCTGGAGAGCCCACAGGAGTCCCTGCAACAGGCGGCCATCAGGTTCATCGGTGAGCCACCAGCCTGGGCTGCCCTTCCCCACCCCGCCCCAGCCCGCCGCAGCTCGGCCCCAGCCTCGGCCGCTGCCCCGGCAGCGCCATCCGTGCCCGGCCCCGGGGAGCCCCGGCTGGCCTCGGCGCTGCTGCCGCCCTCTGTCAGCCGTGCCCTTGGGCGGCGGCGTGCGACACGGGCCCGGGCCGAGCACTGCCGGGGCCAGGAGGGTGTGTGGCCCCAGGGCTGGCAGCGCCGCTGGCAGGGAGCTGTGCCGCTGGCGCCGTGACAGGCTCTGTGTTCTCAGGGATGGCCGGCCGGCACCTCAGAGGCCAAAAGCGAGAGCTGCGGCACATCTGTCAGGGTGAGTGAGGGCACAGGGCTGCCAGCCCCGGCTGCCGGGGGGAGCTGCAATCCTTGCCCCGCTGCCCAGGGCTCTGCTCCCCATGCAAAGCAGGGCTGGCGTGGCCGGAGCACACGCGCCGATTTCAGGCCCACGTGGGCCAATAGTGTCCGGCAGCTTCAGGCTGATCCCTTTTGCTCCCTGCTCTCTCCTGGCCATGGCCAGGGCCGGCTGGCATGGCCATGGCACGGGGATCTCCTCGGATCCCCGCAGATCTTTGACAGTGGCTCTGTTCCCCTCTCTTGCAGCCCTTGAAGACAAGGCAGAGGACATCAGCCCTTCCACCAGAAGCCTGGCTCTCGAAACAGCCTTTGTCCTCCGGGCTATGGAGAGAGCTCCGGGCTCCATCTTGCAGAAGCTGCAAGATCGGTTTCTCTGGGCACGCAAGAAACGGCCTTGTCTCTGGGGCCACAGCTGGCTGTGCTGCTGGGGCTCTGAGGAGCGCTGATTTGAGAGGCTCTCTGTCTGCTAGGGCCATCTGAGCCAGGGGGGATTTTTCTTTTCTTTAAGATTTGTTTTTTTTCCTTCTTTTTCATTTTTCTTTAAGCTATAAATATAGAATGTGTTCTAATACCCGGACTCCCAGGAGCTTTCTTTGGTGCCCAGCGTCCGCAGGGCACCGGGGAAGAGGGGAAAATGGGTCCTTGTGCCAAGTGAGCTTCCCAGGCGTGCAGTGCCGAAGGGGAAATGGCCAGAAGCCCCTTGGCCCTTGGTGGTTCTGCTGAAGCCTTTGTGCTGGCAACAGAGAGGCTGGGCAGGGGCTGGAGCTGTGGGGATCCCTGCCAGACTGGTGCCTGGAGAGGGCCACAAGCCCTCCTGCCCAGCCAGGAAGGGCCATCTGTGTCCCCTCGGGGCAGCACCGCTGCCGGGCAGGTTGGCCGGGCTGGGGGAGACCCTGAGGGGACCCTGAGGGGCGGTGGGAGGCCATGAAGGGATGAGGTGCTACACAGGCCCTGATGGGACAAGGCAGTGGGAACGCGCAAGGGCCCTGTGGGAGAGAGTGGGGGGCAGGAGGCTCCAAGGGGACAGAAGTGGGTAGGAACACAGGCTGGTGGGAAGCCCTGAGGAATTGGGTGTCAGAGGCCATAAGAAGCCCCAGGCTGCCGCCTTGTCCCTGACAGCCGCCTGCTCTGGCGCTTCCCCAGAGAGGCTCCCACGCCTGGGGCAGAAGCCCTGGAGGCCGGGCCTCAGCAGGAGGGTGGGGACACCCCCGAGGTGCCCAAGCTGGGCTGGCTGAGGACAAGGAGGGCAAGGGGGCCCTGCCGGGGCACGGTCACTGGGTGCTGCCGGGGCAGTGGGCAGAGCAGGGCTGGCGGCCAGCCCGGGCCCCCGCGGCTGCCCAGGCCACGGTGCTGAGGATGAGGCCCTGCTGACACAGAGCTCTGGGCCCGCAGAGCTTCTGCCTCCATGGCGAGGGCGGCGATGTCTCCTCGAGCAGGGCTGCTGAGTCGCTGCTGCCAAAGCAGCTCTGGACACCACAGAAACAGCACCAGAGCATGCACAGGAACAGCAGCACCCCGAACGCCGGCACCTGCTCAAGGAGGCGTCTGCACCAGCAGCCATTCAAAAGGGGGTGATACTGTGGGCACTGTTGCATGGGATTTATCAAAAGGCTTCAGCACACTTGGCCGCAATGGCTTTCTCTTGGCTTCACAGCCTCACAGCAATGCTTGGCAGCTGCAGCTGCAGCCTGTGCCCCTGACTGACTTCAATGGCTGTGCTTGAGGGCAGACTCACCTTCCACCGGCAGGCATCCCCAGGCAGCAGCACTGGTGCCATTGTGACAGGCGGCACGAGCCCTGCGCTGCAGCTGCCCTCCCTCTACTCCGTGCAGGCACCTTATAAACACGTGCACGAGCTTCCAACCTAAGTCGTGGACTGGCTTGGAACAAAGGAAGCAGCAGCAGCAGGTGCTGAAGAAAGGCAGGCACTTGTGGCCAGCAATCAGGGTTGGAGGGAAGCACTTTGGTATGTGCTGAGGACATGGCTCGCTTCACAAGCTCAGGCTTTGCTGCTAGAAGATCCTGCTTTGCTCTTGCTGGAGCCCATTCCCTACCAATGCATGGGCTTCCATTGTTCCTGGATCAAGTCTGGTGAATCTATGGGCAACAAGTCTATCCCGTGTGCATCTGACAGCAGAAAAGAGCAGGACATGGCTGCTTCCAGCACTTGTCTTGGCTACTCCTTCAGGGGGCTGGCACCATCATCAGAGACACAGAACAGCTTCTCCTCCCAGAGTTATCCCTATCCTCTGCACTTCCCCAGGTTTCTGCCTTGATGTTCACCAGGGTCTTCCCTGTTTGTGGCCGTCCACGGCCGTGCTCAGCAGGCAGCCCGTTGTGTTTGCACGTCAGCTGCCACAGGAAGACACACAGCAAGTGGACAGTTGAATAGCTTGGGCTGGGCCAATTCTTTTTCTTTCAGAGCGCAAGAAAGACAGAAAAGCACAAGGAAACATGACAGTGTTTTGGTGGAGTCTCTTTGTCCTGTGAAATTCTGTAGCTGTTGGTGTTTCTGTGCTACTGCTAATCCCTTCCTTGAAAAAATCATTCCAGGAAGGAGCAACATCATCTGGCACATACCAAATGTTGCCACCAGGTGCTCCAGGTTCTCCTCCCTAGAGCCCCTGTAGGATGGAGAACAGCCCTCAGTGCAGGTTGGCTTTGGCTGCCCTCTGGCAGAGAAGCCCTCTGGAGGCACAGGTCTCTGGGGCAGGAGATGGGCACCAGTGCTGCGCCAGGGCTCGGGGAGACTCTGCTTGTACGGGGACTCTGCCACACGGGCTGATGTCAGTGCTCCGCGGGGCCCAGGGCTCAGAGCAGCATTGGTGCCCTGTGCCACACGTTCCTCGTCTCTGTCACACGGCCGCTCTTCGCGTGGCCACCATGCGGGATGTGTCCTGAGGAGGCCGTGCCAGCTTCTGTGGAAGGTCCCGTGCCCTTCTCGCTGTGGCTGTGTCGGCAGCCACGGGGGAGCGTGAGCCTGCAGAGCAGGGCAGTGTTTGCTCATGGTTTGAGCCGGTCCTAAAGATCCTGTCAGGCTGTCTGAGACACTTGGGGCAAAGCATTCCTTCCAACCTGGGCCACTTTGGAGGGGCTGGGGGCAACCCCAGGGAAGGTGGCAGAGTGTCCAAGGGCCCTTTGTGACACGATGCAGCATGGTCACCGTGGCATGGAATGGGATGACGTGTCCAAAGGCCCTTTGTGACACTCAGTGACAAAGGTGTTGGCAGTGACGTGGTCACACCACAGTGCTCGGTGCAAGCGACGGGACAGGACGGGAGAGAGCACAGCGCACTCCTTCCTTGCTGACCCGGAGCTTTCCCAAGGCGTTACTCCGGCAGGTGACCTCGTGGCCAGACCACAGGACTTGGTGACCTCTGGCCTTCCAGAGGTTTCTCTTCTGCAGGTGCCCTTGAGGGCAGACTGTGGCATTTGCTGACCACGGTCCTTGACGAGGAGTCTCCTGTCCTTGTGCTCGGAGCCCTCGAGACCAGAGTGCAGGACTTGCTGTCCTGTAACCTTGCCAAGACTTCACTCTTGCAGGTGCCTTCAAGGCATAACTGCAGTACTTGCCGACTCAGACTTTTTTCTGAGCCATCATCTCCTGCAATTAGCCATGAATCCAGGCAGTGACATAGAGCAGAGACCTGTAGGCATGCCCAAGCTGGCCTGGGGGAAGGAGGAGAAAGAAGGCCCTGGAACTGCTCCAGCACAGCAGCCTGAAGAGGTGGAGCAGTTCCAGCTACTCCAGAAGGGTGAGTGGCTGGTGCCTGCAGCCAGCTTGGCCCCATCCCATCCCGTCCCATCCCGTCCCATCCCGTCCCATCCCGTCCCATCCCATCCCATCCCATCCCATCCCATCCCATCCCATCCCATCCCATCCCATCCCATCCCATCCCATCCCATCCCATCCCATCCCATCCCATTCGCTGGGGACATGCCCATGGACAGGACAGAACAGGGGCCGGGGCAGACACCACAGAGCTGCGCTCCATGCCCTGGGGCGTCGCGGGGCTCTCCCTGCCTGGGAAGTGCAGGGCTGGCCTTGTGTTCTCTGGCCTCTCCCGCAGCCCCTCAGCTCTGTCTGTGCTTGCTCTTTGCCAGGGGCAGCCGTGGAGCGCACACAAGAGCAGGAACGCACTCGTGGCCTCTTCCGCCGAACAGCGCAGGTACCTGCAGCCATGCCCAGCTGGGCTGGGCCTGCTGTCACTGCTCAGTCGAGCACTGTGCTTGGAGCACTCCATGCAACATCCCTGGCTTCTTTCCCTTCTGTTACAGATGGTTGGCAAATTCATGAAGAGGATTCTGGAGGAAGAGACCAGCGTCATGGGCACTGTGGTCAGAGCGTACCCTCCCATCTTCAAAACCAAGACCAGTGCTGCCCTGCTGGATATGCTTGTGGAGGAGGGTCCCTCCAGTCCAAACCAAGTAAGCAGCCTGTGGCCTGGCTTCCATCCTCCCAGCAATTGCTTGGCCTTCCAAGCCACGCCTGCTGCTCACTGTAAGCCTTGAGGCCATGGCAGTGGTGGCAAGGGAAGTACTTTTCTGGGCCAGCTGGGCACATTACTCCCTCTGGCAGCTTTCCAAGTCTCCCCTGCCTTCCCCAGGTGCCTGCCATGGTGAGGTACATCCACCAGTGGCTCACGGCCAATGAGTTTCCTGAGTACAACCTGTACAGGCCCCTTCTGGATCTGGCAGAGGCACAGCCCGCTGATGTGGTGATGGCTCTCCTGCGTGTGGCCCCATCATGTGACAGGTACAGGGCCCACGTGCCCACAAGGCTCAGGGCTCAGCAGCCCATCACCCTGTACAGCCCGTCCCACGTGTCTGACAGACAGAGAATTCCAGGGCCCTCTGGCTCCCTCCCTTTGCCAGCACTGGCATGTCAGTCCCCAGCCTGCTGCCATGCTCCCTCCCTGCTCCTCAGGGGCCAGTCCTGGGCTGCCTGTGTGCTGAGGGGCAGTGGGCAGAGGCAGGGCTGGCAGCCAGCTCAGCTCCCCGCTGCCACCCAGGCCACAGTGCTGTGTCCCAGACTCCCCCTGAGACAGAGCTCTGACCCCACAGAGCTGCCATGGCCATGTGGAAGACCATCATGTGCTCGTGCAGGACTGCAGAGCCGGCCATGCTCATACTCCTTGATGTGCTGGGCAACTGGCCAGAGCACAGCACGTGCACCTCCGATGGGGACCACACGCCTGTCCTTGCCCTGGCTGTGAGTTTCTGCAACCAGCCTTTGCTCACCCCAAGCTCACCTCTCCATCAGGTCTCCATCCTCCCTCCCCCATGGTGTCTCCCTGCCTCAGGCACTGGGCTGAAACCTGGCCTAGGGGCACTTTCAGAGCCACCAGGCCCGGTGCTCCCCTTGCGTCTCCGCTGGCCACTCCCTGCCACGCTCGGGCCCTGCCACATGGACACCCTGGCACTGAACTTGGGCTGCTCTGTCCTTTGCAGGCAACTGTGGTGATGTGGAAGATCCTCCAGATGCCCTGTGTCCCACATGTAGTGACCGTGTATTTCCCCCACCTCTTTGTGCATCTGCTCTTCCAAGTGCTCTTCAGCGCCTTGGATATGCCAGAGGCGGTCATTACCTTCTGGACAGGATGCCAGCAGCAACACGGCCTTGCCGCCGACCCCAAAAGGTGCTCCATGCCACTCCTCCTGTCCCTGCCATGTGCCCAGGGCAGGAGCCAGTGCTCCCAGCGTCACCTGGGCTTTGCTCTGCACACAGCTTTGCAGAGCAGACCCTGAAGGCCCTGCTCTGCCGACTGCACTATGAGGATGTGGTGGTGGCAATGGAAGACAAGCATGGCTGGGACACGCTGCTCTGTGCTGACACCCACCACTGTGCTGTGGGCATGCTGGCCAGGTGAGACCCCCTGCTCCCCAACTGCCCCCGGCATCTGTGCCCTGTGCCCGGGGTGCCCCACACAGTCCCCGTGGTCGTGGGCCAGAGGGTCATGTCACTAAGGCACGGCCAAGGAGACTGCAAAAGGCTGGGAGAGGAGCGTGCCCAAGAGCAGCCACCTCCCAGAGGGCCTGGCTCCCCCTTGCAGGGTGGTGCAGAAAGGCCAGACCTCCGTGAGCCAGTCCTGGGAGAGGCTGGCTCAGGGTTTTGCTTCCTATTTTCCCCGGCCAGAGAAATGCACCACGCATCCGAAGCCTTGTGTTCGGCGGTTGCGTTCTACCTGCTCGGGCTGCTCAGCAAAGACATGCCCTCCCGGGATTTGGCCGCCATGGCGTTCCTTGTGGAGGTGAGCCTGAAGGCCAGCGCTGCCTCGCTGAGCTGCCTCCCAGCTCTCTGCCCTCTCATGGCCGCAGCTGCCCGGGACGGTGCCCGCGCCCTGTGCTGCTGCCAGGGCCCGGCCCTGTGCGGTTCCGGGCTCCTGCCGTCCGGTTCCCCCGTCACCGGCCTTGTGCCTTTCAGGTCCTGGGCTGCCTGGACTTGAGTGAATGCCGTGACAGCGTCCTGGAGGTCATGTCCAAGAACCTGCAGAGCGAGTGCAGGGAGATGCGTCGCTTGGCACTCAGAGGCCTCCTGGTGCTCGGCACCAGTGTCTCGGTGAGAAGAGGGCAGCGGCTGAAGCCATGCTGCCAGCGTGGGGCTGGGGAAGGCAGTCGCTTGAGCTTGGCTGGTCTTTGGGTGCTGAGGCAGCTGCTCCCAGCTCTCCTGCCTCCCGCTCCAGCTGCCTGAGTGCTCTGGCACAAGCCTTTGTGGCCTGGGCCCTGTGGCAGCAGGGGGGTGTTTCACACACTCGTCTTCCACGCAGGCCGTAAGAATGTGGAGCCTGCACGAAAGGCTTGTGGAGCTCCTGCAGGAAAAAGACAGCGACATGCTTAGGATGACCATGGTTCTCCTCAGCGGTTTGTTCCTGTGCAATGGCGCCCCGATAGCCAACTCCCTCGCCCTGCAGCTGGCTGAGGCGCTCCTGCCGCTCTTTGACAATGTAAGGCTCTGTGCCTCCAGCCACGGCCACCGGTTGCTTCCCACACACTTTGTGCCCTGTGCGTTTTCAGGCCTGTGCCCAGGTGGGTGTGAAGCAACCAATGCTGAGGTCGTTCTTCCTTCTATTCATACAGGATGATAGCCAGGTGCAGTTGTGCTCCATGTTCGTCTTCCAAGAGATGCTGCATCTTTTACCGGAAGGAGAAAGAAAGGCCCTGAAGTCTCACGTGCGCCAGAGCCTGCTCCCACTCTCCTTCCACTGCCACAACGAGAACCAGCGTGTGGCAGAGGTGAGGACTCAGCGGCTGCCGCTGGCCCCCTGGCAGGGGGCTGGGCTGCCTCCTGCTCTGGCGCCTGGCGGGCTGCAGCCTCCTCCTGGCCTTGCTACAGGGACCTGTGCAGGTCCTGTGCCCTGGGCTATGGTGCCATCTCCGGGTCTCTGCTGCTCTCCAGGCCTCCCGGGAAACACTGCATTGTTCAGCCACATTCCTGCACAGGAAGGATCTCACACACATGCTGCGGCTGGATCAGACCTGGAGGTTCGGCGAGGGCCTGGTAAGGATGGCCTGCAAGCCCCAGCCTCAGGCTGGAGAAGCCCCCTGGACCGCGCTGCTCAGTGCGTGCAGCTGGCAGCTGCGCCCCTGCCCAGCGCTGCAGCCAGGGCTGCCAGCCAGTGCCCCACACGCCGCTGCCTTCCCTGGGCCGTGGGGGCTCTGCTCCAGGCTCCTGCAGCCCCGAGCTGGGTGCCGATGGAGCCCAGCCCAGCTGGGCTGCAGGGCGGCTCCCGGGGCAGCAGCCGGCCCGCTGCCCCCCTCCAGAGCCCGGCGCCAGCGGCTGCAGGCCGCCGGACAGGGCTCTGCGGGCAGGGGAGGCCAGTGCTGGGCCGCACAGAGCGCCCGGCCAAGGGGCTGAGCCTGCACCAAGTCCACTCTCCTGGCGCCCTCCCCAGCTGGCAGAGGACAGGAGCCGAGCGGCTGAGCATGTGCGCCACGCCCTGCAGTACCTGGAGAGCCCACAGGAGTCCCTGCAACAGGCGGCCATCAGGTTCATCGGTGAGCCACCAGCCTGGGCTGCCCTTCCCCGCCCCGCCCCGCCCCAGCCCGCCACAGCTCGGCCCCAGCCCCGGCCGCTGCCCCGGCAGCGCCATCCGTGCGCGGCCCCGGGGAGCCCCGGCTGGCCTCGGGGCTGCTGCCGTCCTCTGTCAGCCGTGCCCTTGGGCGGCAGCGTGCGACACGGGCCCAGCCCGAGCCCTGCCGGGGCCAGGAGGGTGTGTGGCCCCAGGGCTGGCAGCGCCGCTGGCAGGGAGCTGTGCCGCTGGCGCTGTGACAGGCTCTGTGTTCTCAGGGATGGCCGGCCGGCACCTCAGAGGCCAAAAGCGAGAGCTGCGGCACATCTGTCAGGGTGAGTGAGGGCACAGGGCTGCCAGCCCCGGCTGCTGGAGGGAGCTGCAATCCTTGCCCCGCTGCCCAGGGCTCTGCTCCCCATGCAAAGCAGGGCTGGCGTGGCCGGAGCACATGCGCCGATTTCAGGCCCACGTGGGCCAATAGTGTCCGGCAGCTTCAGGCTGATCCCTTTTGCTCCCTGCTCTCTCCTGGCCATGGCCAGGGCCGGCTGGCATGGCCATGGCACGGGGATCTCCTCGGATCCCCGCAGATCTTTGACAGTGGCTCTGTTCCCCTCTCTTGCAGCCCTTGAAGACAAGGCAGAGGACATCAGCCCTTCCACCAGAAGCCTGGCTCTCGAAACAGCCTTTGTCCTCCGGGCTATGGAGAGAGCTCCGGGCTCCATCTTGCAGAAGCTGCAAGATCGGTTTCTCAGGGCACGCAAGAAACGGCCTTGTCTCTGGGGCCACAGCTGGCTGTGCTGCTGGGGCTCTGAGGAGCGCTGATTTGAGAGACTCTCTGTCTGCTAGGGCCATCTGAGCCAGGGGGGATTTTTCTTTTCTTTAGGATTGTTGTTTTCCTTCTTTTGAGTTGTTTGTTAGGTGATAAATATAGAATGTGTTCTAATACCCGGACTCCCAGGAGCTTTCTTTGGTGCCCAGCGTCCGCAGGGCACTGGGGAAGAGGGGAAAATGGGTCCTTGTGCCAAGCGAGCTTCCCAGGCGTGCAGTGGGAAAGGGGAAATGGCCAGAAGCCCCTTGGCCTTTGGTAGTTCTTCTGAAGCCTTTGTACTGGCAACAGAGAGGCTGGGCAGGGGCTGGAGCTGTGGGGATCCCTGCCAGACTGGTGCCTGGAGAGGGCCACAAGCCCTCCTGCCCAGCCAGGAAGGGCCATCTGTGTCCTCCTGCCCGTGTGTTGCTGGCTGCATTGCTGAGGGTTCTGAGGTGCCTCTTGATCCAGCTCCTCTGGAGCTCCCTCGGGGCTGCACCGCTGCCGGGCAGGTTGGCCGGGCTGGGGGAGACCCTGAGGGGACCCTGAGGGGTGGTGGGAGGCCATGAAGGGATGAGGTGCTACACAGGCCCTGATGGGACAAGGCAGTGGGAACGCGCAAGGGCCCTGTGGGAGAGAGTGGGGGGCAGGAGGCTCCAAGGGGACAGAAGTGGGTAGGAACACAGGCTGGTGGGAAGCCCTGAGGAATTGGGTGTCAGAGGCCATAAGCAGCCCCCAGGCTGCTGCCTTGTCCTTGACAGCCGGCTGCTCTGGCGCTTCCCCAGAGAGGCTCCCACGCCTGGGGCAGAAGCCCTGGAGGCCGGGCCTCAGCAGGAGTGTGGGGACACCCCCGAGGTGCCCAAGCTGAGCTGGCTAAGGACAAGGAGGGCAAGGGGGCCCTGCTGGGGCACGGTCACTGGGTGCTGCCGGGGCAGTGGGCAGAGCAGGGCTGGCGGCCAGCCCGGGCCCCCGCGGCTGCCCAGGCCACGGTGCTGAGGATGAGGCCCTGCTGACACAGAGCTCTGGGCCTGCAGAGCTTCTGCCTCCGTGGCGAGGGCGGCGATGTCTCCTCGAGCAGGGCTGCTGAGTCGCTGCTTCCAAAGCAGCTCTGGACACCACAGAAACAGCACCAGAGCATGCACAGGAACAGCAGCACCCCGAACGCTGGCACCTGCTCAAGGAGGCGTCTGCACCAGCAGCCATTCAAAAGGGGGTGATACTGTGGGCACTGTTGCATGGGATTTATCAAAAGGCTTCAGCACACTTGGCCGCAATGGCTTTCTCTTGGCTTGCCAGCCTCACCGCAGGACATGGCTGCTTCCAGCACTTGCCTTGGCTGTTCCTTTAGGGGGCTGGCACCATCATCAGAGAAACAGAACAGCTTCTCTTCCCAGAGTTATCCACCGGCAGGCATCCCCAGGCAGCAGCACTGGTGCCATTGTAACAGGCGGCACAAGCCCTGCGCTGCAGCTGCCCTCCCTCTACTCCGTGCAGGCACCTTAAAAACACGTGCACGAGCTTCCAACCTAAGTCGTGGACTGGCTTGGAACAAAGGAAGCAGCAGCAGCAGGTGCTGAAGAAAGGCAGGCACTTGTGGCCAGCAATCAGGGTTGGAGGGAAGCACTTTGGTATGTGCTGAGGACATGGCTCGCTTCACAAGCTCAGGCTTTGCTGCTAGAAGATCCTGCTTTGCTCTTGCTGGAGCCCATTCCCTACCAATGCATGGGCTTCCATTGTTCCTGGATTAAGTCTGGTGAATCTATGGGCAACAAGTCTGTCCCGTGTGCATCTGACAGCAGAAAAGAGCAGGACATGGCTGCTTCCAGCACTTGTCTTGGCTACACCTTCAGGGGGCTGGCACCATCATCAGAGACACAGAACAGCTTCTCCTCCCAGAGTTATCCCTATCCTCTGCACTTCCCCAGGTGTCTGCCTTGATGTTCACCAGGGACTTCCCTGTTTGTCGCCGTCCACGGCCGTGCTCAGCAGGCAGCCAGTTGTGTTTGCACGTCAGCTGCCACAGGAAGACACACAGCAAGTGGACAGTTGAATAGCAGAGGAGGGGCCCATTTTTTTTCTTTCAGAGCGCAAGAAAGACAGAAAAGCACAAGGAAACATGACAGTGTTTTGGTGGAGTCTCTTTGTCCTGTGAAATTCTGTAGCTGTTGGTGTTTCTGTGCTATTGCTAATCCCTTCCTTGAAAAAATCATTCCAGGAAGGAGCAACATCATCTGGCACATACCAAATGCTGCCACCAGGTGCTCCAGGTTCTCCTCCCTAGAGCCCCTGTAGGATGGAGAACAGCCCTCAGTGCAGGTCGGCTTTGGCTGCCCTCTGGCAGAGAAGCCCTCTGGAGGCACAGGTCTCTGGGGCAGGAGATGGGCACCAGTGCTGCGCCAGGGCTCGGGGAGACTCTGCTTGGGCGGGGACTCTGCCACACGGGCTGATGTCAGTGCTCCGCGGGCCCCAGGGCTCAGAGCAGCATTGGTGCCCTGGCCCACACGTTCCTCGTCTCTGTCACAGGGGCACACTTAGCACCAGTGTCAGAGTCCTGCTCAGACTGTGTCTTTGCCTTTCGAAGTCACTTTGCATTGGCATGTGGGCCCTGATATGTAATACGTTGTGTCCAAAATTTCTGTGGGACCCCTGTGGAACCAAACCCCCACCCCTCTGTTCAGCTATCAGGGGTGCAGATATGGGTGCTGTCAGGAAAAGTATTATTTTAAATACATATTATAATATTGGCTTTTTGTAAATATTTAAATGGGTTCTTTATTAGAGTAACTTTGCTATAAAAATTTAGGCTTTTTTTTTGTTGTTAACTAAGCCTAGACATAGTAGTGAAATTGCTGATATAGTATGTCTGTGTTAAACTGCCTGCTTAGTTGGGATAACATTCAATGAACATATGATGGAGCCCCTGCTGCTGACATGCCATTTATCAGCACCCACTGTCTGTAGAAAACATGGACCAAAGCCCAAACAGGAGGTGATAACAAGGGCGGACTCAAACCACAGCCACGAAAGGCACATGCTCTGAAAAGGTGGACCTGAGGAGCAGCCATGCAAAACAATTCTTGGAACATGTAAACTAGTTTGGGGAAAACTTAAATATGCATAATTGTTTATGACTATGCAGTAGGCTGATGCAATAGAAAGGGTATGTAAAGGACATCTCTGAAATAGCAGCTGTGCTCTTGGCTGAATGCCAAGCACCCACTGCAAAAACTTTGCTTTATTCTCTTTGTCTCTTATTGTCCTTTATTCAATTTTTAAACTTTTACAGGAGAGTGAACCTCGTTTTTCACAATGGGGATAAAATGGGGCATGGGGTTCTCAAATGCCTCAAGAAAGCACCAAAACAACCCAAGCACCACATTCCCCTCATGCCTGGGCTGGCAGCCCAGCAGCTCAAGTAGAAGAGTCTTCCAGGAGCTCAGGGGAGCAGCAGCTCTCGTGCTGAGGCACAGCCTGTGGAGAAAGGGGTGAGTGGCCCAAATGTGTGCTTTGGAAAACAGAGCTGCGTTTCTAAATGCTGTCAGAACTCTCTCTAATAGACCTGTGGTGGCTGAGGGATGTACGTGGGAAGGGTTTGCCAGCCTTGAGCTGGACTTGCTGATCATCTGAGCTCTGTTCTGTCTGGGAGCCTGTTCCTTTCCCCTTGCCCAAGGGCAGAGTGTTGGTGAGGGCTGGAGTTGGAGGCTGTGTCTGCCCCGAGAGCTGGAACCGTGGGGCTGCAGGTGCTCCTGCCAGCGTGGGCTTGTCTGAGCCGGGCCTTGTGCCTCTTTCAGGTGTCCCTGCTGCTGTCACAGCTGGCCCAGGACCGACAGGACCACCTGGAGAGCTGTGCAGGGAGCAGGCAGGAGACACGAGGTGCAGAAGGGACCTCCTTGCTTCCTGAACATCTCAGAGAGGAGCCAGGCTGCAGCTGGATGCAGTCTTAGACTTAGTCAATAGTTTATGTTTAAAGGATAGTATAGGTGTAGATAGATAGTACTGAGCCTTTATACAACTGTGTTCCATAGGATGAAAGATATATTTATAGAAAAATAAAGAGTTTATTATGATCACCATGAAACTAATGGATCTATATCAGGGTTATTTACTACCCAGTACAGAGACCTATAACTTCCAGTACAGTGCATTACATCTGAAGCAACATTGAAGCAATTCCAGTAAAGCCAGCAAAACCAAATCTTAATTAAAGATTGATGCTACTCACCCACACCAATGACCACAGGCAAACGTTTCTCTCAGCCTCAAGGTGTGACCTTGAGAAGTATCCTCACTCCAGGGAGGAATCTGCAGAAGGGAGCCATGTGCCATGAACCACTTTGGTGGGGGCAAGAGAAACCTGCCATGTGTGGAGCTTTTTCACTTGTCCTTAGCAAACTGTAGCCTGTTTTTTTCTCAGAGTCACAGAATCTCAGGCTGGGGGAGGCTGGAGGCACCTCTGGAGGTCACCTTGCCCAGCCCCTGCTCCATCAGGGCCACCCAGAGCCAGCTGCCCAAGGTGTGTCCAGGTAGCTTTTGAGTCTCACCAGGGATGGAGACTCCCCCACCTCCTTGGGCACCTGCACCAGTGCTCAGCCACCCTCCCAGTGCAGAAATGTCTCCTGAGCTCAGAGGGCCCCTCCTGTGTGTCACTTTGTGCCCGAGGCCTCTTGGACTGTCCCTAGCCTCGTCCCCTCTGCAGCCTCCCCCCAGGTATTTATCCCCATGGATGAGATGCCCTGAGCCTGCTCTGCTCCAAGCTGGGCAGTCCCAGCTCTCTCAGCCTCTCCTCATGGCACAGACGCTCCAGTCCCTCCATCACCTTCATGGCCCTGTGCTGGACTCTGTCCAGTCTGTCCCTGTGTCCTGTACTTGGCAGCCCAGCTCTGGGCCCAACACTCCAGGGCTGGCCTCTCTGGTGTGGAGCAGAGGGAAAGGATCCCTTCTCTCTGCCAGCTGTGACACAGCTCCCAGTGCAGCCCAGGATGCTGTTCTGCATTGCTGCAGGAGCACATTGGGCATCCTGGTGTCCAGCAGAACACTGCCAAACTTCACTTTTCCAACTGGGTGGCCCCCAGCAGATACCAGTGCCTGTGGTTGTTCCTTCCCAAGGACAGGACTCAGCTCTTGTCATTGAACTGTCACCCTTGTTGAACTGTTCCTCTGGATGGCAGCACTTCTCTCTGGCAGATCAGCCACTTCTCCTGGTTTGTGGGAGGGCACGCCCTGGCCCCATCACCCAGTTTACTAACAAAGGTGTCAGAAAGGACTGGACTCAGCATTGTCCTCTGGGGTCCACTGTGGGGACCCTGGGGGCATCCCCTAGCTTAGGGAGATACAAGAAGCTTCCCTCAAAAAGCTGTTAGGACCTTTTGGGCTCTTTCCCCTGTTCCTATGTCTGTTCCTATGTCCCTGAGCCACTCCCTCCCTATTCCCTGACTGGCCCTCATTTTTGTACTGCCTGGAGACCAGGTTCACCCCCAGCCCCTTGGGAGGGACAAACCTCGGGTGTCCCCGAGTGTGCCTGGGGACTGGGAACATCTCATGCACGGCTGAATTAAACATCTGTGGATACCATGCAAAGGCTCTTTTTGCTTCCTTACCCTGGACTTTACTAGCAGCTATTCAGGCTGCAACAGTCCACCGCTAGACTTTGTGCCACTGCTTACCAGGGTTCCAAGAAGGTTCCAAGATTCTGTGCAAGATGTTTTTGCTTGTATGTACTTATTCAGAAAGAATTGGCAGGATTTACAACAGGGATTTCTGCTCCATATCTTATGTGGGAAAAAATGGAATGATCCACGCTTCCTCTCACTGGCGGTGGGTAAAGTGGTCCTGTTGTTAGTGGCAGTGGATGTCACCTGCACAGGAGCTGTGCCAGACTGGTGTGACATACTGTGGGAAGGAGCACTCTGAGGGAGGTAAAAGCTGGGCTGTAGAGTTCATTCAAAGACTATTCATCAAACCATCGAAGCCCCTGTTTTGTGAAGATCAGGAACAATTCCTAGGCAAGGGCTGAAGCTGCGTATCTTTGAGTTCCTTTATCTCCTAGGTCAATTTCTCCATTAATGATAGCAGATTGTCCTGCCTTAAAAGACAGATGTCTTCCAAGAAAGCTGGGAATCTTCCTGGGATGGAGAAATAGCCCCCTCCCTCCAAATCATTACAACTCAAAATTACAGGGCTTCCAGGCAAAGATATAGGAAAAGAAATATGAGTTATTTTCTAGAATATATAGGTAGAGGTGAACAAGAGAGAAAAGCCACCAGCACCCCCAAAGCAATGCCAGACCCTTCCCCCCCGCTGGGCAGTTCTGCCTTTGCTGTAGTTATGACCACAACCGGCAGAGGGCGCTGTGAGCTGCCGGCAGGGCAGAGCGGCTGCAGTGACTCTGTCCTGGCTCCGGGGGGCGCTGTTGGCCCAGGGGGCCCCAGGGCCCTCGGCTGCGAGCCCTGAGCCACCCCAGGGGTAACGGCGGCCTCAGGGACAGAGGGAAGCCGGGGCTCTGCTTTCCCCAGGTTCTCACCTGTCTGTGGCAGTATCCTGGCCATGGCAGCTCTGCTGTGGTTCCAGTCAAACAGCACCTGGGGCTCCCTCTCTCCAGAGAGAGAGAGAATAGGTGGGGTGGTCCCGTTTCCCCTCCAGCACCCACACAGATGGTGAGGATCTTCCTGGCAATGGCAAGTGTGGAAAAGTCCCCGTCAGCCAGCAGCTGCTGCAAGCAATGGGCTCACCTTTGGCTGGCAAGGAGAATTCTGAAGCAGTGCCGGGTTGAGCACCAAAAACTGCCCAAACTGCCCTGCTCCTAGCATGGCCAGCTGGTTCTTCCCTCAGCAAGCCAGTGCCCAACCCTGCCCTCCCTCCCTGGAAGCTTCCAGTGGAAGGGGAGAGTCATTGGCCAGTTCTTTTGCATCTCAATTGCCCCACAGGCAATTCATTCCCCACAGGCATCAACTGCCCTCCCCTCACCACACTGCCCTTTTCAGGTAAAAAAGGAGAGAAAATTCACCAAAAAAACAACCCCAAACACACAACATTTTCCACCCTGAATTTTTCCCATACCATCATGTTACATCAAACTTTGACTTTTAAACTATATGCATACATGTATTATCCTAATTATATACATTCATACATACCTGCAGATGTGGATACAGGCACAGTGTTTTGGGCAATTCACCCCAAAAACAAGATTCCCTGGAGATATCCATTGTGTTTATCCATCTTTCTGCATAACCCATCAAGTGCAACCTGGTCCCTGAGCAAAGACAACCCCACAGGTGGGTTTGTCTTTGATTGAGGCAGAATTAATCCAAACAGGCTTTCCTAGCACAACTCCCATAAGCACCACCAGAACCTTGTCTCCACCTGCTGTGCACAGGGGTTTGGATTGGGCATGGCCAGCTTGGTTGGTGGAATCTCTGCTATTAACTAACCATGTAGCCTTTGCTAAATGCAGCTCCCACTGCTTGAGGGTCCCATCCCTCCACTGCCTTCAATGTTTTTTTTAAGTGTTCATTGCCCTGCTGAACTTTCCTGGCCGCTGGTGCATGGTCGGGAATGTGATGTACCCACTCAATGCCAGCTTCTCTAGCCCAGGTGTTGATAGGGCTGTCCTTGAGATGAGTCCCTTTGTTGGACTCAATTCTCTCTCTCAAAACTCAATTCTCAATGCCTCCAAAGGACCTGCTTTTCCAGGCCCAGCATGGTGCTCTGGGCAGTGCCATGAGGCACAGGGTAGGTCTCCAACCACCCAGGGGTGGCTTTTACCACTGGGAGCACGTAGCACTCGCCTTGGCGGGTTTGAGGCAGTGATGTAGTCAATGTGCCAGGCCTCCCCATACTTCTGTTTGAACCACGGCCCCCCATACCACAGGGGCTTCACCCGCTTAGTTTGCTTGATGGCAGCTCACGTCTCACAATCATGGATAACCTGGGAGATGCTGACCATGGTTACATCCACCCCTGGGTCTCATGCCCACCTATAGGTAGCAGCTCTGCCCTGCTGGCCTGAGGCATCATGGGCCCACTGAGCTGTGAACAACTGTCCCTTGTGTTGCCAGTCCAAACCTATCTGTAACACTTTGATTTTGCAGCCTGATCCACCTGTTCATTCTTTCAGTGCTCCTCATTAGCCCAACTCTTGGGCACGTGGGCACCCACACGACAGACTTTCACAGGTAGCTTCTCTACCCGGTGGCAATGTCTTGCCATTCGTCTGCAGCCCAGATCGCTTTTCCCCTATGCTGCCAATTGGCCTTTTTCCACCTTTCCAGCCAGGAAAGGCCTCGACAGAGCATTGTATAACATACATGAGTCAGTGTAAAGAGAGTTCTGGCCACTTCTCTCCCTCAGCAATGTTCAGGGCCAACTGGACAGCTTTGAGTTCAGCAAGTTGGCTCGATCCGCCCTCTCCTTCAGTAGCTTCTGCAGCCTGTCCCGTGGGGCTCCATTCAGCTGCTTTGCACGTTCAGTTCGTCCTTACAATGTGACAGGAACTGTCAGTGAAAGGAGCATAGTGTGTTTCTCCTTGTGGCAGCTGGTTGTAAGGTGGAGTTTCCTCAGCACACGACACCTGTTCCTGTCCCTCTTCTTCCGGTAGATCAAAATTTTCACCTTCAGGCCAATTCATAATTATCTCCAAGATCCCAGAGCAGCTTGCCTTTCCAATAGTGGCGTGCTGTGCGATGAGAGCAATCCATTTGCACCTGCACTATGCCTTGCTGTACCTGGACAGCCCACAGGAGTCCCTGTGACAGGTGGCCATAAGGTTCATGTGTGAGCCACGAGCCTGGGCTTCCCCTGCACTGCCCAGCCCACCTTGCCCTGCCCCGCCCTGCCCCACCCAACCTCTCCCTGCAGCGCCCAACTCCACCCTGGCCTGCCACACCCAGCCCTGCTCCTTCCTTGCCTACCCCACCTTGTCCCACCCCATCCCAGCCCTGCACATCCACACTTTACCCAGCCCCTCCCAGCCACACCCAACCGCGCCCAGCCACGCCCTGCTCTGCACAGGTCTGCCCACAGCGCCCTGCCATGCTGAACTGGGCCCCACCCTGCCAAACCCCGCCCCACCCTGCCCCATCCCAGGCCTTCCCTGCCACGCCCCACTCCACCTCACACTTCTCTGCCCTGCCAAACCCTGCCCCACCCTGCCCTGCCCTGTTCAGCTCCGCCCTGCACTGCCCAAAGCTGCCTCACCCAGCCCCACCCCACCACGCCCAACCCTGCCCCACCCTGCCCCACCCAACCCTGCTTCTCCTCACCCTGACACAGCTCGGCCCCAGCCCCAGCCCCAGCCCCGGCCCCAGCAGCGCCATCCCTGCCCGGCCCCGTGGAGCCCCGGCTGCCCTCGGTGCTGCTGCCGCCCTCTGGCAGCCGTGCCCTGGGGCGGCAGCGTGCGGCCAGGGCCCGGGCTGAGCCCTGCCGGGCCAGCAGGGCGTGTAGCCCCAGGGCTGGCAGGGAGCTGTCCTGCTGGGGCTGTGACAGGCTCTGTGTTCTCAGGGATGGCTGACCGGCACCTCAGCGTGTTGGGAAGGATGAAAGTTTGACAAGAAAGTCTCACAGATATGTATGCTTAGCAAAAAGATTTTTAAATGTGGAGTCTGATGAAGGAATAGAGTTGGAAGCAAGTTTTGATATAGAAGAAAAGAATTGCTGAACCAGTCTTACTGGATAACCAAGGAGGCAAAGGGGATGTTAGTTAGAAGGGGTTTTTATGAGTTAGAACAAAGGATAAAACAACCTCAAACAAGATGTTTTACCAAGGAGAAAGATAGCACAGACAAACAAGTCAGCAAAGTTGCAAGTAGAAAAAAGGTCTCTGAATTTTCCACTGCAAGAAAACTGAAAAAAAACTTCTAGCTTAAACTCTAACTTTTAGTGATTGGAGAATAGTAACATGAATATGGTAATTATAGGAGTTATGACATGCTATAGGAAATAGTTAAGGTATAGATTGGTTCTACTGTATTAAGATGCTCAGCAAAGAAAAGTATATAATGCACTGTAACCAAAGCCAAAGGGTCTCCAGGCCTGCCTGCAGCTGGAGCTGACAGCTGTAGGCACAGCTCTGTCACCCACGACCCTGGACGGCTGTAACATCTTGGATGGAATAAACTGCATTTTGGAGAGCCCCTGGAGTCCCACATCTCTCATTCAGGCTCTTACACCTGGTGCCAGCCCCACCCAGATCTGGTGTTTGCTGGCACCACAAGTGCTCAGATCCAGCAGTCTCCCACTGGCAGCATAGCCCAAATCCAGCAGTTTGGTGGCACAGAAAGCCAAAACCCAGCAACTTCCTGCTCCTGGGTCTGGCACCTCCCACATCTTCTGTTTGCCGTGCCAGCGCCCAGATTTGGAAATTTCCCAGTGCCAGCAGAGCCCAAATCCAGAAGATTTCTGTCACTGGCAAGGACACGACCCAGATCTGGTGTTTGCTGGCAGTGCCAGAGCCCAGAACTAAAAACTTCCTGGTGCTGGCACAGCTGAAGTCAAGTGATTTGCTGGCATAGAAATCCAAAATTCGGAAATTTGAGGCTCTGGCTCCAGCACCATCCAGATCTGATGTTGGCAGGGACTCCCAGTGCCCAGATTTAGAAATTTCCTGGTGCCTTCACAGGCCAGGTCTAGCAATTTGATTTTTAGCTAGCTTAGGCAGAAAAGTTCTTTTAGACTGTGACTTCCCTTTTTTCTTGGAACTCTTTAAACCTGCTCTGGAGGGAAGTCTTTTCCTGAACTACTAGGGGGGAGAGGCCACTTGAACTTGCTTTCTAGATGGACCACTTTTGAAGGTTTCCTCCCAAAATTTACCTTAAACCAGCACAAACAGTCATAATGAAAACTTCACCAGTGCCACAACTCCCCAGCCCACCAGGAAAAGAAAGGACATATAAAGTTCTCCAAACATTTGTCCTGCTTTGCTGCAAAAGTCCTGCTAAACACACAGTGCAGTGTGGAAAGCCAAGAGAAGCTGCAGCTGGTGGCAAATCTTGTGACAGAAGCTCAACTCTGTTCTCCAGGAAAGGTTCTTGAGAAGAGCAGACAGGAGAAGATTCCTGGAAAACTGAAACAGCTTTCCAGAAGTGAAATGAAAAGGAAAGAAACAATCCAAGATGTCTTCCTCTTATTTATTTCTATGCTCCCCTTTTCCATGTTGCTCTACTTCTCCATCCCATTAATGCCAGATGCACCTCACCTCTAAGATCGGTGACTTAGTTTTAGACACTCTAAAATACCATGAGCCACACACAGTTTTCCTTGCCCTGTTTTTACTGGAAAGCAACACTGGAGATGGAAGTGCAGTGCTGGGGTCAGGTAAGAATCCTACACCAAGGGAAGGTGCCCCGACAGTGTTTGACCCTCAGCAAGGACAATGCCCAGCAGCAAGCGAGGGGATTGCTCTGCCAGCCTGCAGGAGTCAGGGCTCTGCATCTGGGCTCAACCCTGCAAAGTTCCCGTGTTCGGACAGACGAAGGGGCTGTCCCCGGGGCGCGCGGGGCTCGGCAGTGGGGCTCGTGGGGCTCGTGGGGAACGGACACGGGGACGAACGGCCCCGGGGCTTCAGTTGCAGCGGCGGCAGCGGCGGCAGCAGCGGCGGTAGCATAAAAACAGAGAAGCCTCAACACTCTTTTTCTCTTTTTCTTTCTCTTTTTCTTTCTCTCCCTTTCCCGCTCTCGAGCACTTTTCTCTCGGGGCCCGTTTCCCGGCGTTCCTCTCCTCTCCCCGCCTCCCTCTCTCCCCTTGCCGGGCCCGGCCTTGCCCCCGGCCCGCCCCCGGCCCAGGGCGGGGCTGCCCCGTCCCCGTCCCCGTCCCCGGGCCCGTCCCCGGGCGTCCCGCCGCAGTCTCGCCTCCGCCCGGCTCTGGCCGTACTGGCGGTGGCGCTGCTGGGCGGGCATCAGTGCCTGGGGCTCGGGCGGCATTGCCGCCCTTTGTCTCCGCCTGGCCCGAGCCCGGCCCCGGACCCGACGCCGACCCCGGCCCCGGCCCCGGCCCCGGCTCCTCCCGGGGGCCGCGGAGGACCCACGCGGCGCGGCCGCTCCCGCCGCCTTCGCTGCGGCTTCCCCGGCCCGAGCTCCGCCGCTCGGCAGCGCGGCCGCCGGCCCCGAGCCTCCCGTGTGGCCGTTCCCAAGAGCGAACGCCCGGGGATGGCCGGCCCGGGGCGGGTGAGGGGCGCTCGGGGGCCGTAGCTGGCCCCGGGCCGAGCGCTGACAGCCGCGTCCCGCCCGCAGGGAAGGCGCAGGAGGCCCTGCAGGAGCGGTACCGGCTGGGTTCGCTGCTGGGGCGCGGCGGCTTCGGCAGCGTCTTCGCGGCCACGCGGCTCTCGGACGGCGCCCCGGTGAGCGGCGGGGCCGGCGGCGGGCGCAGGAGGAGGGGGCGGAGGAGGAGGAGGAGGATGGGGCTGTGCCTGGACAGGGCGGGCGGCGAGCTCAGCCCGCTCTTCCCCTTGGCTTGCAGGTGGCCATCAAAAGGGTGCCACGGAACCGCGTCCGGCACTGGGGCGAGCTGGTGAGTGAGCGGGGCCAGCGGCAGAAGCCGGGGCTGCCGGGCGGGGATGAGCCGAGGTCCGGCAGGGTGGAAGCCGCCAGGACGGCTCGAGGCGGAGCGGGCGTGGGGCCAGGGCAGGGCGCAGAGCATCCCGGGCTGGGTGAGGGCTTCCCCAGGCCTGGCACGGCATCGGCCCCCACTGAGGGCATCGTGCTCCTCCCGCAGCCCGACGGCACCAGCGCAACGCTGGAGATCGTGCTGCTGGACAAGGTGTCCACCGGCTTCCCCGGTGTGGTGCAGCTGCTGGAGTGGCTCGAGCTCCCCAACAAAATTGTGATGGTGCTGGAGCGGCCAGAGCGGTGTCAGGACCTGCGGGATTTCATTCGGGCACGGCGGTTCCTGTCCGAGGAGGTGGCGCGGGAGCTGTTCCACCAGGTGCTGGAGGCCGTGCGGCACTGCACCAGCTGCGGGGTCCTGCACCGCGACATCAAACCAGAGAACATCCTGGTTGACCTGGCCACCGGGCAGGCCAAACTGATTGACTTTGGCTGTGGCACCTACCTGCAAGACACAGCCTACACGCACTTTGCAGGTGAGCCTCCACAGGGGTGTGCTCCCGGTGCTGGCATCTCATGGCCCAGCACCTCCCAGGCCAAGCTGGCTGTGGCAGAGGGGATTCTCCCTTTTGCTGCCAGTCAGGGGACGGAGTGTTCAGCTGAGTTGCTTTAGAGCAGGCTGGGTGGGGAGCCATCTTCCAGCCCTGCTGGCAGCCTTTGCCAGCCACTCTGCCCAGGATGGGGGCTGGGCTGGAGCAGCCAGCCTGACAAAAACCCCCGTGGGTGGGGGTAGCAGAGAGGGGTGGCTGGAACCTGTGCCCCAGCCAGTTTGGTGGGCAGGCGAGAGGAAGGGCTTGGACTGCTCCACTCGCCCTGTTTGCCTTGGCTTCATAATATTTTCGGGGCAATGCAAGCAGGGAGGATAAGGGAATGTTTTTTCCCCAGCACGGAGGGGGTTTTCCCTTTGCATGTCATGGTCAGGCCTAGCCATGGCTGCCCTCTTCCAACACCAGTGGCTTCTTTTGCAACCCTGAGTTTGTGCACAAGTCCCAGGTGCTGGCGAGAGGGCAGTGGTCACCCTGTGTGCCACTGATGCAGCCCCTGCACGCCCAGGGATGTTGGGGCCAGGCTGTGGGAGCAGCAGCATCCCCCTGCTGAACTCCATCTGTATTCCATAGGAACACCGTCATACAGCCCCCCGGAATGGAACCACTATGGCTGGTACCACGGCGGGGCAGCAACGATCTGGTCCTTGGGCATCCTGCTGCACCAGATGGTCTGCGGGGAGCACCCTTTCAGGAGGGGCTGGAACATCTGCTGGGGCCAGCTCTCGCTGCCACAAGGGCTCTCTCAAGGTGGATCCTCTTCTCTGGGCACGGGGGGAATACCAGTGCTGGGAGCCAGCAGCGGGCTCGTGAGCATCCCGCTCTGGCAGCTGCTGAGGAGGTGGCACATGTCCTGCTCTCCTCCAGAACAGGGAATTGATGGGAAAGTTGAGGCCCAGCTCTGAGCGCATCCAGAATGGCCTGGGCATGGGAATAGTGGGGCAAAGCAGACAGGAGCCTTCTCCAGCTGAGCGGCAGTTTCTGCTTTCTCTCCCCAGCGTGCAAAGATCTGATCAGGTGGTGTTTATCCGTGCACTTCTTGGACAGACCCATATTAGAAGATCTGTTCTGTGATCCTTGGGTTCAGGATATTCCTCTGCCATAGAAGAAGGGAGAGAGCCCCAGGCATACTTTGATCCCGGGCCCTGGTAAGTTCCAGCTCCACACACACCTTGGCAATCAGAAGCAAAGGAACCCAGACCTTTTTGTGCTGCCTGTGTCACTGCCCAGGGGTCATGGGATGGGAACACGCAGCCCTTGTGCTTGAGCTGAGCTGCTCTGCCCAGCACTGGTGGCCGCCATCCAAGCTGGTTTTGCTTGTCCTGGTTCCCTGACAGCTGGGGCCCTGGGCAGAGCCCTGAGAGCCTGGTCTCACCGCAGGGAAGGAGAAGGAGCCCCTGGAGAAGCTGTACCAGGTGGGGATGTTGCTGCTGCTGCTGCTGGAGACAGTGAGGATGACAAAGATGACAAGCTCTTCCTCAACCTGGCCACCGGTGGTTGAAGGTGATGGACTTTGATTCTGGCACCTTCTTCAAAGCCAAAGTCCACAGGGAATTTGCAGATGAGTCCAGAGCTGGGGAAATGCTTCCAGATTTGGGCATTGCCCAGCCTGGCAGGGAAGCAAAGGTTCCCCCTTTGCTGGGGCAGATGCAGCTCATTCTTCAGTCGGCTGCCCAGCTGCTTTTTGGCAGGGCTGGGGGGATGGGCTGGGGTGGGTACAAAATGGGAGTGGGCTCCTGGCCCTGCCAACAGCCCCCAGCACCCACCGTGGCTTGGGCTGGGGCTGGGGCAGCCAGCCCGACACAAACCAACCCCATGGTGGGAGCAGAGGTGGGACTCCAGAAGCTGTGCCCAGCTGCTTTGCTGTGCAGGCAAGGAAGGGCTTGGGCTGCTGCACTGCCCTTGTTTGCTTTGGGATCCCCGTGATTTTGGGGGGCAGTGCAGGGGGGAAGAGAGAAAGTTTGGGCTTCCCTCACCCATGGCTGGGTTTTTCCCTAGCGTGTAGGGGTTGGGCCTTCCTCAAGGCCCTGACAGAGATAAGAGTTTTTCCCTTTTTTCTTGTTTTCCCTTTTTGTCTCCAATCTCGTTTCAATAATGTGTTGTTTGTTTTTCCAGAGCAAGCATTCTGGGTGGTCCAACGTGGATGGGGAAGTGCTTGGGAGCAGCTGTGGCGTGGATGGGCCGTGCCCTTGGAGAAGGCTGAGGACATGGTTTGGGAGCAGCTTTTCTTCCAGCCGTGGATGGCGTGAGGTGGGTCCCTGTCTGCTTGGCAGGGTGGGATCAGAGCTTTTGGGAGATGGCAGCGAGCACAGGAGCATCCTGCTCTGGGCAGCTGCTGAGGGCTGGATGTGCCATGGCTGGCTGCAGGCTGGGCATGTGTCCTGCCCTCCTGCTCTGCTCCCAAAGGCAGCAGGGATGGGCAGCTCTGGGCACAGCTCTGGGCACAGCCAGCATGGCCTGGGCACCGCAGGCCTTGGCACAAGGGGACAGGAGCCCTCAGCTGACGGGCAGTTTCTGCTTTTTCTCCTTGCAGCCGGGCTCTGCGGGTGCTGAGGCTGCTCTGGGCTCTGCCAGGGCTCTGCTGGGCTCAGCCCTGGGCCCAGCTGGGCTGGCTCTGCCCTCACATTGCTCTGACAGCTTTGCATCAGACGGGCCCGTTCTGAGGACAGCGCCTGAGCTTTCTGCTTTGGCAGGTGAGTGAGACTCTCCTGCAGGCCCAGAGATTGCAGCTGGGGACACACATCCAATTGGCAAGGGCCCAGACTCTCCACAGTCCCATCTAAACGCCTGGGTCTCCACAGGGTGTTTTGTCTGTCCCATTCTTCCTTCTTATTGCCTGGAATTGTGCAATTGCACTTTCTTCCTCCTCTAGCAGTGCCATGAGTGGGCCAAGGCTGGCGAGTGGGCCGTGTTCCTGAGGCAGTGCAGGCTGGAGCTGATGGATGGAGAATTGCCCTTCTGCACTTCCCAACCAGAGCAAAAAGCCGTAAGTGGGACTTGGTGTCTCTAAGAAATCCCTGACAGTTTCAAAGGGAATCTGCAGTTCATTACCAGGTTGAGGAGGAAGGTCATCTTCTAAAGGATTTGGGGATTGACAGAGTTTCCATTCCCAGTCCTGCTTGGAGCTGGAAGGGCACAAAGAACTTTTTGGGGTTTTTTTTTGTTTTAACCATAATTTCAAATAACCATGTTGGAAACAAAGCCCACAGTTTTAAAAAAGGCTGCTGAGGTCAGTAAGATGGATCCATGCCATCAGCCCATTTACAGTGTAAATAACTGAGCTCTCTTTTTAAAAAGATAATTTACCTCTTAATGCAAAGAATGTAACTTGGCATTTATGTGTTGTTTTTTTCACTAATATTCTGTTATGTTTTTTCACTAACACTTGGATTTTATTCTTATCTTTTAGAATTTATCAAGTTTTTTTTTCTTTTTCTTTTTTTTCTCTTTAAATAGAAAACATGCCCTACAAAAGGAATGTCCTTTGCTCCTGGTTCCTGTGTGGAGCAGCTCCCTTCCTGCTGGCTGAGCTGCTCAGGCAGAGCCTGGCAGCTCCTGGCCCTGCAGGGCTGAGGCTTTTCCCCGTTGCTGGGCACAGACTGATGGAGCAGCACTGCTGAACACGGGCACACCCAGAGGGACCAGCAGCAGCTGCCTTTGGCCACCTGAGGCTCTAAGGGCCAAACTCTGAGCAGACAAGGCTGGAAGAGACTGGCAGGCTCCCTGCTGGCTGTGCTGCCCCACTTGTGCCTGGCCCAGCTTTGCTTGGGGCGGAGGGAGAACAAGGGGCAGCTCCCTGCCAGCCCCAGCCCAGGGACCCCTCCAGCCCCGGGGCTTCGGGCACTGTCAGCACCTGCAGCTCCAGCCAGGGCTTCTGCTGGCCCTGACAGCAACAGCCAAAGTGGGGCTGATCCCGAGGGAGCAGCAGCAGGGCCTGGATCTGATCCCTGACTCTGGTCCAGGGCTGCACAAATGACCCCACAGCAGCAGCAGCAGCAGCAGCAGCAGCAGCAGCAGCAGCAGATGGAGCTGACTTTCAGCACAGCCCCTGCCCCTCTTCCCTCCCGTGTGCAGCGGTGTCACAGCAGCCTGAGGCACCTGGGAGCCCCCAGTGCCAGCAGGGACTTGAGATGGCAGCCCTGGGCTCCTGGAGGTTGTGCAGGGAACGGAGCTGGGGACTCCCTGTCCATGGGGAGCTTCCAGATGGAAAAGGCTGCTGTGCCCAGGCAGCTCCAAGGGCACAGAAAGGAGGGTCTGGAGCACTGGATCTGTGCCAGTCCCACAGTCCTGGGCAGCAGCCAGCGAGCCCTGAGGGAACAGAGGGCACAGCAAGAGGGACAGAACCAAGCAAGGTCAGAGACTGGAGAGAGCCAGACCCAGGAGCAGGAACAGCTGCTCCATTGCACTCTTGGAGAAAGCTCTTGGCTGGTTCAGAGCGCTGAAAGGCGTGAAGGGCAGAGAGGAGGCCACAGCAAACAATGCTCCTGTTTCCACAGCCTCCCCTCTCCGTGTCCCAGAAGGAATTGGATGGACTGTGTTCGTCTCTCCGAGTCGTCTCGTTCAGCATGAGCAGCTCAGCACCAGGAGCTGAAGGAGCTGAAGCCTCAGGCCACAGGAGCTGGGCAAGAGGGAACTTTCTGAGCAAAGTCATGCTGCTAAAATAGACCCAGCTGAATGCAGTGGATATAATCATGGAATCCCAGAATCCTTTCAGTTGGAAAAGACCTCTGAGCTCACCAGTGCAGTCGGTCACCCAGCAGTGCCAAGCCCAGCACTAAACCACGTCCCTGAAGTGCCAAGGCCTGGACAGCAGCCCTGAGTGAGGCCTGGACAGCAGGCCCTGAGCCAAAGGTGCCTCTGGATGAACCTTCCACCCAAAGGTTATCTTTGTATCTGCTCCCTAATGAAATGTGCATGGTCATTAGCACTGTGATAGATGTAGGCACTCCTCAGTGAAACATGCATTGACCTTTCTGTGTTTAGAAGCCAAACAAGGCCATGAAATCTGACATCTGGCCTTGTTTGGGGCTGAAGGATCAAAGTCACCTCCCCTGGTTCCTCCTGGGGCCCTGGCCAGGCTTTGGGAGGGAGCCAAGAGGAGCATGAAACCAGATGTTCCCCCACTAGAAGTGCTGTCAGTTTGTTCATCCAGCACTGTCAGAGCTGGGCCCTCTCCCAGCGGGGTTGGAGCCTCACCTGTGGCTGGAGGCACCTGCAGGAATTCCCAGTGCCCAGGAGTGGCTCTGCAGCCCTGGGCTGTGACAGCTTCCCCCAGCTGCTGTGTGGATCTGGGGGATGGCAAAGGCTGAGGGGAAATGCTGCTGGATCTTTGTTAATCACTGCAGGCAATCTTTGGTGGGGATGATTGGGTGCATTGCTGAGCTGCTCCTTTGGTGATTCTTTGCTGCTTTGAGCTGCAGGAAATGACACTGATTCCTTCAGCTGGAGTCTGTGTCCTTGGTGCTGACCCTGCCCACTGGTAAAACAGAACTGGCACAGTCTGGCCAGATGACAACAAAATGTCACTTGTTCAGTGTAAATGTGAGGAATCAGTCCCATCAGAAATTCCCAGATGGGAAGCCCTTCCTGGAGTTCCCTGGCTCTGGAGTGGGCTGAGGTGGGAGCACCGTGTGAGCAGTGGGGCAGTTGGTGAAAAGAAGCTGCACCCCTGGATGTCTTCAAATGCATCCAAAAATTGCAAATGGAAAAGGAAAAGAACTTGGGGGTTTGGGCAGACAAAGATGGATTTGTTAAGAGTACATTGCAAACAGCACCTTCAGAAGGAACAATTATTGCTGGAATGCTCCCACATGGAGCAAGAGAAGGTTTTAATTTTGAGCTCAGATGCATTTGCGCAAGTGAAATATTATTATAATATATAACTATATACGTATTTATAGTGTAATAAGACCTTAATATATATATTTATATTTGTATATATGTCAATATCTATCTATATCTATATTTCTATAACAATATCTACATATAAAATAATAATAATGTAAAATAGTACTGGCAATACTAGTTTGCGCGCTTTGGCTGCTCAGGGATGTAACACTAAATACCCTACGGAACAGGATTGGCCAGGACCCTAATGTCAGTGGTCAACTTTGTGAGATTGTATTCAATGAAAAAAGGAGGAAGGGATGAAATTGGCTATTTTTACAGGGCTTGCTGATACTGTGATGCAGAGTGCTTTGTCTGTTCCTGTGAAAAATACAGTGGTTAAGCCTGCAGGGTTTTTCATGTACCAGACTATCCACAAGCTGCAGGACTGGTTGAACGGGTGAAGGGGTTGTGAAAAGAGCAGTTGAAAGAATGAGGAGATGGGAACCTGTGCCCATGGAGAACTCATCTCCCAGATGTGCTCCATGCCCTTAACAATGGCCCACTGGGGAAATGGAAACCCCCTGGCTGTGCAGGGCTGCACCCAATTTGCAAATACAGCCATGGGCAGTGAGACTTGGACTGCCTGGGAAATTGTTCTGGCTGGGATGGCCCCTGGCAGGGCCAGCCCAGAGGCTGCAGGGCTGGGCCTTCATGCACTGGAATTAATTGGGATAAACTCAAAGCAAATGAGAGCTATCAATACTGAAACAGGAATTGAGATTCCTCCAGGACACGTTGCTTTGGTCACTGCTCGCTTGGAGCTTGGCCTTGCAAAGTGTTCATGTCATGGCAGGAGGAATTGATGCAGAATATCAAGGAGAAATTGCAGTCATTCTGTTAAACAATAGTGAACAAGTTTGGATTATTCAACCCCATGACAGGGTAGCACAATTATTGAAATGGCAATTTTAAGAAAGGTTGTGAAAAAAGGAGCTCCACCTCTAATCACCACCATTTGTGGAGATAAAGGGTTTGGATCCAGCAGCCCTAATAATGGAGCCAGAGTGTGGGTGTGGAGGCCAAATGGCCCTCCCGAGGCAGATGAAGGAACAGCTCCTAGGAAAGACAACTCAGAGTCCTGAAACCTGGGCAGGAGCAATGGGAATGTGTCCCTGCAGCCAAGTGTTCTGTGTGAGACCCAGTAGATCTGACAGGATATTGTTTTACACATCCTGCCAGAGCAAATCTCCCTGTTTGCCCCAAGGGCCCCTTTGGAAAATGCTCTGATCCACGGGGCTCCATGTGCAGGCTGCTGTGACCCTGAGGGACTTCCAGAGGAATTCCATCCAGGAGCCTGGGTGCCCCTCAGGGACTGGGACCCGGCCCCTTCCAGCCAGAGGGGAAAGGGCCCCCCCAGGCCTTGTTAGGCACAGACAACATGGAAAAGCTGAACAGCAAAGGGCCTCGGGGCATTATTCTGGAATTAAAAAGGCACCAGCTCCATGAACAACAGAATTATTGTTCCCAACTCGAATGAGACTGAGAAAAAAGAATGAAGAACTGTGTCACTAAAGTGCTACTGATGTCTGTAAGTTGTACCTTGATGGTCAACCAGAATCTTTGTCTGCACAAACACCTCTAGTGTTTCACCAAGGGGTGAGTGATCAAAATGTAATGATTAGTTATGAAAATGTGAAGATCAGGGTAGCCAAAGCAGTGCATGTCACCAATTGCTGGGGATGTTCTCAGCTGGAGTTGGGAGGGATGGGGTTCCCTTGGAGGGCCCACCCTGTGGGGTGGCCAGAACTCTGTCCCTGGGCTCTGACTGTCACTGTCAGTGAAGGGACAGTGAAAGAAAACACAGGAATACAAGGATCACTTGGACAGGATTCCCTGAGATTTCCCTTCAGGAGAAACCCAACCCTGTTCTAGTTCTAGAGGCCCCAGTGTGAGAGGATTTCTGTGCTTTTCCATCCCTGCCAGTGTCAGTAGAACTCGGGGTGCTGGAGCTGCTCGGTGTCAGTGTCACACCACTCTTGGCTGCAGGGCCACCATTTCGGGTCCTTCAGCAACAACCACAAGGAAGAGTTGGGGCCCAGAGAACATTTTTCCCCCCAAGGAGTGCCCTGGATTTCAGCAAGCAAAAGATTCTGGTTCATCCTGTGCCCCATGTGTGCTGCCCTGTCCTGTGGAGTTTCCATGAATAAGCTGAATGGATTATTAGCAGAAGTAGCAACTGATCCTGTTGAAATGTCCAATAGCAACTAATTGAAGCAGAAAAGGAGATGCCTTTATGCCTGATATGGAAATCTAAACTGTGTTATTGAAAGAATTGTTATGAGGGTTGTAGTTCATTGTAGGTCTGAGGGCCGATCAAAGTACCAAGGCCTGAAGAGGCCCTGAGGCAAAGTTCACCTCTAGATGAACCTTCCAACCAAATGTTAGATTTGTATCCACTCCTGAAGGAAGCATTATTAGCAACATGATCAGTGTGTGTGTTCCTTGATAAAACGTGGATTTATCTTTCTGTATTTAGAAACCAGAGCAGGCCCCACCTGGCCTTGTCTGGGGCTGAAGGATCAAAGCCAACTCCCCTGGTTCCTCCTTGAGCCCTGGCCAGGCTTTGGGAGAAAGCAATGAGGAGAAAGAAACCAGATGTTCCCACACTAGCACTGATGTCAGCTTGTGTGTTTAACAGTGTAAAAGCTGTGTCCTCTCCCAGCGGGCTTGGAGCCTCCTTGCCTGCAGAGGTGGAGGCCCCTGCAGGAATTCCCAGTGTCTGGGAGTGGCCCTGCAGTCCTTGGCTTCCCCAGCTGATGTGTGGATCTGGGTGATGGTAGAGCCTGAGGGGAACTGCTGATGGATCTTTCTTTAATCACTGCAGGCAATCTTTGGTAGTAATGACTGGGTGGATTGCTGAGCTTCTTTTGTAATTCTTTGCTAACGATGATGTGCTTTGCTGAGCTTATCCTTTTGTAATTCTTTGCAGCTGTGCATGATATAAACGACACAATTGCTTAAGTTGGTGTCTGTGTCTTTGGTAGTGACCCTGCCCACTGGTGAAACAGGGCCCCCTCTTGCCTAAGTGCTCCCTGGCAAGGCAAAATCCCTCCCTCCAAAATTCCCTCCCTCCTCCTTGTTCCCCCCCTTCATACACTGAGCATGATGTCCTATGGTCTGGGGTATCCCCGGGCTCAGCTGGGGTCACCTGTCCTGGCTGTGTCCCCTGCCCAGCTGCCCCGCAGCCCCAGCCCCTCCCCAGCGTGGCTGGACCAGGGGCAGGACAGGCCTTGGCTCTGCTGCAGCTCAGCAAGAACAAAACCATCTCTGCGTGCTCAGCCCTGTGCTCAGCACCCGGCCCAGCAGTGCCTCAGTGCCAGTGTCTGTGCCCTCAGTCCCTGCCAGGGCTTTCCATGGCAACTGCCAGCACAGGTGAGCCAGGTGTCACCCCAGGGACGGCTGCCATGGAAACAGTGCCCAGCACTGCCCCTTTCTGTCTGGCTGACCTGGCCTTTGGCCCTGGCAGTGGCGTTGGCTGCTGGTTCCTGGTGCCTGAGCGGCCAGCGCGGCACAGGGCAGGTGGCCATGGCACAAGCCCCCAGCCAGGGATCCCCTCTGGCTCTGGGCAGTGACACCAGCCCCCAGCAAGGGGCCCAGGGCAGGTTTCCGTGGCCACCAACCACCACAACTGGTCTGGGCATTGGTTGCCATGGCACCAAACTAAGGAACGGGTCCCCGTGGCCATTGCCATGGCACCTGGTGGCACCAAGGAGTGTCACTGCAATTGTACCTGGAACAGCCCTGGCACTGCTTTGTCCTGAGGGCTGCCATGGCAGCCGAGGGCAGCAACAGCTCTGCAGGCAAGTGGCCATGGAACCTGGCTGCAGAAATGGCTCCTTGGGCTGGTTTCCAAGGAAACCTGAACTGATGGGGGTGTCCATGGCACCCAAACCCAGCAGTGGGGTCACTGCAGTGTCCATGGCAACAGTCCCTTGCAATGGCCCACTGCCTGTTGGGATGATGATCCACCCTCACAGCTGGCCCAGGGCAGGTCTGGAGTGCTCTTGGTGGCACCTTGGGCTTGGCACAGACTTGAGGAGGATGTCTGTGTGCAATGGGGAAACTCAGGAGTTTCAGATTGCTTCAAAAATAAAGGAAGGAAAATTCCTCTTTGGCTGTGTGCAGCCAGTTCTCCAAGGAAAGCAGGTCCCAGGTGAGTGAGGAGAGACACAATGGGCTTGGGGAATGTGGACCAAGGTTGTCCATGCTGGCTCAGACCTCAAGGCACAGCTTCTCTGAGCAGGCCAGACCTCCTTAGGACAATTCCTGCATTAATATCAGTCCCTGATTGCTACAATCACCTCTTGTGTAATAAGAGCAGCCATAAAAGACAGCCTCTAAAATAGGAATCCATATTTCCTAGAAACTCTTTGAACTCTTCCTCCATCACTGTCAAAGGAAACCCTCCTCATGAACTGCACTGGAGCTGAGGGAAATCAAGGCAGAGCCATGGTTTGTCAGGACTTGCTTGATCCTAATGAGCCTCAGTGTGCATTTGGAGCTGAGCCCTTGAACCTCAGGGCCTGAGAGGAGATTGCACAAACCTCTCCAGGAGTCCAAGACAGAGGAAACACCCAAAGGGTCTCAAGGCATGAATGGGTCCCACTGAGGTCCCTCTCCAGCACAGGCTCCTCATGGGCTCCTTGGAGGAGAGAATTGGTTGCCAGGATGGCACAAAAACCTCTCAGAGACTCAGTGTGGGAAGGAAAATCCAAAGTACCTTAAACACCTTGAGTGTCTCAAAGTATTAATGAGCCCCACTGAGTGTCAGTACAAAGCTCTCCAGGGACTCATTAAAGCAGATAATTGGGGCCATGATTGCACAAACCTCTCACACAGTCTGTATCCAAAGGGAAACACCAAGTACCTGAAAAGAACTGAAGTACCTTGAAGCATTAATGAGCCCCACTGAGTGTTGTTACAGACAAAGCCTCTCCAGGGACTAATTACAGCAGATAATTGGAGGCCATGATTGCACAACCCTCTCAGAGACTCCAAGGCAAAAGCCAAACCCAAAGTCCTTTGAAAACCCTGCAGTCCCTGGGAGCATTCAGGAGCCCCCAGGGCCATTGCTGAGCAAGGCTCCCCAGGGACTCCTTCCAGCAGATCCTTGAGGCCACTGGGATGTGGGCTAGGGGGGGATGCTGAGGGCAGGACAAGGGGCTGACAGTGCCCAGCCTGGCTGGGGCTGTGCCAGGAGGCCCCAGTGCCTCAGACAAGGTGTCTCCTCCCAGCCCTTGGTGGCACAGACCCTGCTGTGCCCCAGGGCACCAAGACTTGGCTTCTCTTTGTCCCCAAGCTGTCATCAGTGCCTCCAGTTCTCTGCTCTGCCTGGGGCCTGGGGACACTTTCTCAGTCGTGTCCTTCACTGGGACCCATTAAAAGTCCAAGAAACTTTGGAGTTGGATTCTGACTTGGAATTCTGGAGAGGTTTCTTCAGCTCCCTCTCAGGGACTGATGTTCAGGGCCTGAGCACAAAGCCCCAGAGGGTCATTAAAGTCCTTGTGCTGTGTCTGTGCTGCTGAGCTGGGCTGGGCTCCTGGCCCAGAGGCAGCTCCTGGCAAGGGCAGCGCTGCAGAGAGACAGCTCTGGGCAGGAGCAGCTCCTGGGCACAGCCCAGCAGGGCTGGGGCACTGCCAGGGCACCTCAGGGACACGAGCAGGGCACAGACAGAGCTCACAGGGGCTCAGCACTGGCAGGGGCTGTGGGATGTCCCCGAGGGGGCTGTGTCACAGCAGCACCTCTGTGGCTGTGTCATAGAGGCACAGAGCAGCTGGGATGTCAGCAAGGGCCTGTGTGACATCACAGAGTGGGCTGTGTGACATCACTGAGGGGGTTGTGACATCACAGATCTAGCTGTGACATCATCAAAGGTGGTTCTGTGACATCAGAATGTGGGTTGTGACATAGAGTATGATATCACAGAGCAGTTGTGTGATGTCAGAGAAGGCTGTGACATCGCAGACAAGGCTGTGACATCACAGGGTGACTGTGACATCACAAAGCTGCTCTGTGACATCACATAGGAGCTGAATGACATCACATGGAGGCTGTGTGTCATAACAGAGGGGCTGTGTGACATCACAGATGGCTGTGTGACATCACAGGTGCTGTGTGATGTCACAGGGGCTCTGTGACATCACGGGGGTTGTGTGACATCACAGGGGCTGTGTGACATCACAGGGGGCTGTGTGACATCACAGGGGCTGTGTGACATCACAGATGGCTGTGTGACATGACAGCTGCTGTGTGACATCACAGATGGATGTGTGACATCACAGGCTGTGTGACATCACAGATGGGTGTGTGACATCACAGGGGTTTTGTGACATCACAGATGGATGTGTGACATCACAGGGGGCTCTGTGACATCACAGGGGGCTGTGTGACATCACATGGGCTGTGTGATGTCACTGGGGAGGTCACTCTGCCCTGTCCCCCCTCACAGCCCCCCCAGAGCAGTCCAACCCTGCTCGTGCCCAGCAGGGTCCCCTGTCCCCCCAGTTCCCCCCGCCCCCGGCCCTGCAGCCTCCCCCAGAGGATGTTCCATGAGATCGACCCCAGAGCCTGACACGGGGACGGGGGGCCGGGGCCCTGGGGGTGGGACAGGGGGACAGGGACCCCCCGGCAGTGTCCCTGTGTCCCCCAGGGCCAGAGCCTGGGCCAGGGCTCCTTCACCCTGTTATAGATACATATTATAATATTGGCTTTTTGCAAATATTAAAATGGATTTTATATGTGTGATGTTAAAGTAACTTTGTTCTAAAGATATAGTTTTTATTTCTGTTGTTAATTGAGCTTAGACATTGCAGTGAAATAGCTGAGAGAAGCATGCTTGTGTTAAATGCCTGCTGGGATGGGATAACATCCAGTGCACACAGGATGAGGACACCTGCACAGATCTGCCAACTATCAGCACTCCCTGGCTGAAGGCAGAGTGACCAAGGCCCAAAAACTGGAGGTGATGAAGAGAAGGAGCCAAAACCACAGCCAAGAAACACACATGCTCTGAAAAGGCAGACCCAAGGAGGGGCCAGGTAGAACAGTTCCTGGAATATGTAAAGCAGTTTATGGATGTGCATGAGGGTCTATGAATATGCAACAGGCTGGTGTAAGGGAAAAGGTATTTCAGGGGGATCCCCGAAGGGAACAGGGTGCTCCTGGCTGAGTGCCAAGATGCACCCAGCCATAATAACCTTTGCTCCATGGTCCTGGTCTCCCACTGTCCTTTATTAAACTTTTTACATTTTCACAGGAGGGTGAACGTGCTTTTCACAAATGGAATCTCAAGGAAACAAGGGTCAGTTGTTAACCCAAGGCTCTGCTCTGACCAAGTGGGGCCTCATGGACACAGGTGCCACTGGGACATTGCCAGGTCTGGTGGGAACAAGGCTCCATTATTGCACAGCAAGGCCTCAGGGCACCCGGGAGAGCTCTGTGACAATGACATCTTGGGGAACCAAGTGTCAGCTGCTAACACAACGGGGCCTCGTGGAAGCCAGGTGCCACTTGGGAATTGCCAGGGCAGGTGGAACTCAGTGTCCATGGTGACACAGCACAGCCTCATGGAACTCAGCAGAGCATTGGGACAACCTGGAATCTCATGGAGCCAAGGCTCTGCTTTGGCAAAGTGGGACCCACAGGACACAGGTGCCACTGGGACATTGCCAGCTCTTGTGGAACCCAGTGTCCACTGGGACACAGCAGAACCCTATGGAAACATGGGGACCACTGGGACACAGTGGAATCTCATGGCAGCAAGTGTCAGCTGTGAACGCAGCATGGCCTCCCAGAACCCAGGGGCAACGGGGACCGTGCTGTGGCTCGTGGGAGCAAGGGGCCATTGTGGCACAGCGGGGCCTCCTGGAACCCAGGAGAACATGGTGGGCCCGTGGATTCTCATAGGAGCACGGCCCCATTGTGACAAAGGGCGGTGTCACAACGGTCTCCTGGGTTCCGTGAGTCCTCACTGTGTTTAGAATTGACACTTGGCTCCCCAAGATTCCATGGCATCCCTCTGCTCTCCTGTGACTTGAGGCTGTGCTGTGTCACCATGGACACTTGCTTCCTCCAAGGCTGGAGATGTCCCAGTGGCACTGGGCTTCCATGAGGCCGTGCTTTGTCACAATGGAGCCTTGGTTCCATGAGATTCCATTGTCCCACAGTGGTCTCCTGGGTGCCATGGGGCCTGCCTTTGTCCCTGTGGAACCTTGCTTGCAGGAGCCTTGGCAATGTCCCAGTGGCACAGGGGTTCCATGAGACCCTGCCGTGTCCCAAGGGGCCCTTGGCTCCATCAGGTTCCATTGTGTCACAGAGCTCTCCTGGGTCCCATGAGGCCTTGGTCTGCCACAGGGGTGTCTTGTTCCTACTGGGCCTGACAATGTCCCAGTGGCACCTGTGTCCCAGGAGGGCCCACTTGATCAAAGCAGAGCCTTGCTTCCATGAGATTGCCCTGTGTCACAATGTTCTGCTTGGTTTCATGAGAACCTGATGTGTTGGCAATTGATCCTTGGATCCATGAGATTCCCTTCCATCACGGGGTGTCCTTGGTTTCATGAGGCCCAGCTTTGTCACAACTGGACCTTGGTTCCATGAGATTCCATTGCATCCCAGCGGTGTCCTTGGTTCCATGAGGCCCTGCTGGTCCCAGTGGAGCCTTTGTGCCATTCATTCCATGGTGCCACAATGGCCTCCAGCATTCCATGGGGCCACGCAGCCAAGGAATGGGCCCTTGGTTCCATGAGTTTGCATTCCATCAGGATGATCTCTTGCATTCCATGAGGCCCTGCTGTGTCACAGTGGAGCCTTTGTTCCCTGTGTTCCCACTGGGACACAATGGTCTCCAGTGCTCTGTGGGGCTGAGCCATGAAACTCGGGACACTTGGTTCCATGGGATTCCACGGGGTCACAATTACACAATACCACCCAAACCCAAGGAGGAGGAGGAGGAAGAGGAAGAGGAGGGCAGATGAGGACAAGGACGAGGACAAGGAGGATGAGGAGGAGAAGGAGCAAGATGAGGAGGAGGAGGATGAGGATGAGGACATTATGATGATGAGGAGGAGGAGGAGGAGGAGGAGGAGAAGGAGAAGGAGGAGGAGGAGGAGGAGGAGGAGGAGGAGGAGGAGGAGGAGGAGGAGGAGCAGGAGGAGGAGCAGGAGGAGGAGCAGGAGGAGGAGGAGCAGACGGAGGAGCAGGAGCAGGAGGAGGAGGAGGAGGAGGAGGAGGAGGAGGATCAGCCTCCGCCCAAAAACCCCTCCATCTTCCTTTATATATATTACTATATTCTAAACCCTTAAACTCTTAAGTTTTCCACCATGTGATATTACACCCTTCTATTAAAACCTCACACCCGTAATCCCAGTTCTATCATTCCATTTTGGAAGCCTTCTCCAGAGTCCCACGTCAAATGCAGTGCTCACTTCAGGGTCAGTGTTTGTCAGCAGAGAGTCTAAAATTCTCAGCAGCCAAGGTTCTAACAGGTAACAATGTTCTCCTGTGTTCCATTAGGTTCCATGAGGCCCGGCTCTGTCACCATGGACACCTGGTTCCATGACATTCCATGGGGTAACAATGTTCTCCTGTGTTCCATCAGGCCTGTGTCTGTCACCATGGACACCTGGTTCCATGAGATTCCATGGGGTAACAATGTTCTCCAGTGTTCCATCAGGCCCGGCTCTGTCACCATGGACACCTGGTTCCATGAGATTCCATGGGGTAACAATGTTCTCCTGTGTTCCATCAGGCCTGGCTCTGTCACCATGGACAGCTGGTTCCATTGGAAGTGGCCGTGTCCCAGTGGCACCTGTGTTCCATGGCACCCCACTGTCTGACAAGGGACAGTTTGTTCCAGGACATTCCATGGAGTCACAGCGGTCACTTGGGTTCCCTGCAGGTGCCTGGGGAGCGGGAGCTCAGCCCAAATATCCTGGGGGTCCCTGGGCTGGTGTTTTTGGGGGGAAATCTTTGGATCTTGCAGGGCTCCAAAGCTGAGCCGCAGATGCCCCTTGGGACAGAATGGAGCATCATGGAAGCCAGGAGACCCTCATGGAGCCAGGAGACCCTCATGGAAACCAGGAGATTCTCATGGAGCCAAGGCTGCAGTGGGACACAGAGGGACCTCATGGAAGCCAGGAGAGCGCTGTGAGGCTGTGGAACAATGCAGCACTGAAGTTCCACTGGGACTTGACAGAAGCTCCTGGAGACAAGGAAGCGCTGGGAGCCTCTGGAATCAGCGTCTGCAGGAGGATTTTCTGCTCCCTCCTGGGATGCTGGGGGACAATAAAGCCTGAGGCAGCCTCCCAGGTGCCCGGCTGTGTCACCAGTGGGGGCCACATCTGGGGGGACGCCCTGTCAGCCCCGGCCCTGCTGCTCCTCCTGGCCGGGCGTGGAGCTGCTGGGAGCCCGGGCTGGGGGGAATCCTCAGGGCTGTGCAAGGAAAGGTTCACCAGGAGCAGCACTGGAGCGAGATGTGCAGGCAAAGCCAGCGAGACAGCAGAGAAAGCCAGAGAGCAGAGCAAGCGACACAACAAACGCACCAAGAGCAAGAGAACAAGTTTTAACAGAACTTGCAAAGGGCAAAATCAACTAAAACCAGGTTAGAGTGAAGAACAAGGAGCACCAGGCATGGGCTGATGATCCAGGGAAAAAGTTCCAACGTGAGGAGGACTACAGAAGCCTTCATCTAAAGACCACCAGAAGACTGACGAGCACCACAGGAGGAGCTGACGCAGGCGCTGAAGCCACACACGGCTGTGAAACCGTGACACAGCTTTATGCAAATGTGAGTATGCTAATGAGGTGTTGTAATTGGGACTTTTAAAATGGAACTGAAGGCTAAAGGAGATCGAGTGGGTTTTTGCCAGAGAGATCCCCCTCGCTCCCAGCAGTGGACAAACAAATCCCTGCTCTGTCTGACTGCAGAGTTTGATTTTCTGGCCCAGTTTGTCCCACTCCACCTTTCCCTCCCCTCTCCTCCCCTGTCCCAGCATTCCCCCAGTCCACAGCTCCCTCCCAGCTCAATTTGGGGGTCCCATCCCTCTCTTTCCCCCCGCTCTCCCGCCCCTTCCCCATCGTTCCCCCAATCCCCAATCCCCTCCCCCGTGCTTGGTTTTGGGGGTTCCAGGCCCCTCCTGATCCCTTTGGGGGTCCCGACCCCCCTTTGGTTGAATTTGGGGTCCCCGCCCCCTCTCTCACGGCGCTCCCAGCACCACCAGTGCCACCAGTACGGCCCCAGCTGCCCCCGCACGCCCCATCCCCATCCCCGGGGTCACCTCCCCCCTCCCCAAATTCCGCTCCTGGACACTGATGAGTCATCAGCGCCCTGCGCTCTGATTGGCCAGGATCTGTTTTGGGGTGCGGACGGGAGGAACTGGGCACCCCCAGGAGCCCCTCGGGTTTGGGGCTTTCGATCCCCCCTCGGCCCTCGGGGCGGCCCTGGGGCCACCCCAACACCCCCAAAATGGGGAGGGTCCCCGGGGCCCTTTGGAACACCCGGGAATGGGCTGGAAGCGGCAGGAGCCGCCCCAAAAAGGGATTGAAGGGTCCGGGCCGGGAATGGGGGAGGCTCTGGGGATGGCTCCGGTCCGGATTGGGGCGGGCTGGGATTGAGGGAGGGTCCGTTCAGCGGCTGGGGAGGGGCTGGGACTGGGGAGGGGTCCGGGATTGTGGGGATGGGTCCATTCCGGGACTGGGGCGGGGTCTCTCCCTGGGATTGGGGTCCGGGATTGGGTCAGGGTCTCTCCCCTTGCTGATCTCGTTCCCAATCCCGATCCCGACGCTGTTCCCAGGGAATAGCTCCGATCTCAACCCAAACCCAGGGGGTCAAACATTGGGGTCAAAAACCCCAAATCCTGGGGTCAATCGTCCCCGACCCCAAATCCTGGGAGTTCAAACACTGGGGGGGTCAAACACCCCCAAACTCCGAATCTCAACCTTCCCCCCCCAGCCTGAACCCCAATTTTTAGGATCAAACCCCCAAATCCCAGATCCTAGGGTATCAAACACTCCCCAGTTCCCAAACGTTGGGGTTAAATCCCCCTGACCCCAAATCCTGGGGTTTGAAACATTTGGGATGTCCAACACCCCCCGTTCCCAAAGTCTGGGGTCAAACACCCCCAAATCCCAAATCCCGAGGTGTCAACCCCCCCCCAACCCCCAAAGTCTGGGGTTAAAACCCCCAATCCCCAACTCCTGGGGTTTGAAATATCTGGGGTGTCCAACTCTCCTCATCCCCAAAGTCTGGGGTCAAATCCCCCAGTTCCCAAACTTTGGGGTCAAAGTCCCCCCCATCCCAAACTCTGGGGTGTCAAATCCCCCTGATCCCCTCAACTTTGGGGTTAAATCCCCCCAAATCTTGGGGTCAATCCCCCAATTCCCAAACTTTTGCGTAAAAACCCCCTGATTCCACATCCTGGGTTGTGAAAAATCTGGGGTGTCCAACTGCCCTGATCCCAAAAGTTGGGTTCAAACCCCCTGATCCCCAAATCCTGGGGACAAAAACTTCTAAACCCCAAATCCTGGGAACAAAAACCCCCGAATCCCAAACCCTTGGGTGTCAAACATCCGCAATTCCCAAAGCTTGGGGTCAGAAATCCCCAAACCCTGAGGTGCCAAACACCCCCAAGCCCCAAATCCTAGGATCAAACCCTCCCAATCTTCCAAGTCTGGAGTCAAACACCCCCAAATCCCAGATTCTGAGGTCCAAAACCCCCCAAACCCCAAGATGTCAAACTCCTCTAAACCCCAAATTTAAGGATCAAACCCCCCGATTCCCAAAGTTTGGGATCAAATACCCCCAGATCCCAAATCCTGAAGTGTCAAAAACCCCCAAATTTTAGTATCAACCACCCCCCCCCCCCCCCCCCCCCCAGTCCCCAAAATTTGGGGTTTATTTGGGGTTTATTTGGGGCAGCTCCAGGGGCAATGTCTGCAGAGAGACCCTGGGTACAATGCTGGGAAAAACCCCCAAAACCCCACGGCAACCCCAAAACCCCTGGGGGTGGGGAAAGGGGACTTGGGGTGGGGATCTGGGGTGGCAGAAGGGGATTTGGGGTGAAAGAAGAAGGATTTGGGGTGAGGAGATTTGGGGTGGGAAAAGAAGGATTTTGGATGGAAAAAGGAGATCTTGGGGTGAAAGAAGGAGGATTTGGGGTGGGAAAAAGGGATCTGGAGTGGGGAAAGAGGGTTTGGGGTGAAAGGAGAAGGATTTGGGATGTACAATAAGGGCTTTGGGGTGGAAAAGGGGGATTTGAGTGGGAAAAGGGGATTTGAGTGGGAAAAGGGATTTAGGGTGGGAAAAGGGGATTTAGGGTGAGGAGAGGAAAAGGCAAATTGGGGTGGGAATTGGGGTATTCAGGATGAGGAAAGATTTTGGGTTGGAAAAAGGGATTTGGGGTCAAAAAAGGTGATTTGGGATGGGGAAAGGGTTTGGGGTGAGGAAAGGGGATTTGCAGTGGGAAATAGGGGTGGAAAAGGGAGATTTTGGGATGGGAAAAGGGACTGGGGACACACAAAGGATGGTGGAAAAAGGAGAATTTGTGGTGGGAAAAGGACGATTTGGGGTGGGAAAAGGAAATTTGGGATGAAAAGAGATTTTGAGGCTGAAAAAGTGAGGAATTGGGGGAAAATGAGGATTTGGGATAAAAAGAAAGAGGATTTGGGCTGATCTGAACTTAACAGGGGAAGTAGGGGCATGTGGGGGTTTGGGGCAAGGTAAGGGCTGTATTTTGGGCAGTTTTCTGAGATTTTGGGGTGTTTCTATGTCATTCGGGGGCAGTTCTATGGAATTTGGGAGCAGTTTTATGAGATTTAGGGTGTTTTGGGGGAGTTTTGTGGGATTTTGGGGTGTTTCTATGGGATTTTGGGGTGTTTCTATGGAATTTGGGAGCAGTTTTATGGGATTTATGGTGTTTTGTGGTGGATTTGTGGAATTTTGGGGTGTTTCTATGGGATTTTGGGGCAGTCTGGAGGGAGTTCAGGGTGTTTCAATGGGATTTTGGGGTGCTTCTATGGGATTTTGTGGCAGCTTGAAGGCTTTTGAGGTGATTTAGGGTATTCAGGGGCACGTTTGAAGGATTTTGGGGAAGTTTGGAGGGATTTCTATGGGATTTTGGGGTGGTTTGGAGGGATTTGGGGTGTTTTGGGGCAGTTTTTGGGTATTTAGGGGCGGGTTTGAGGCAGTTTTTCAGGATTTTGGGGGATTTCAGACCTGTTTTTTTAGGTTTAGGGGTGTTTAGGTGGGGTTTGGGGTGTTCTGGGTCCCTTTTTGGCGCAGGAGATCTTCCTGGCGCTGCTCTGGGTGATGCTGGAGCCCTGCAGGGCCTCGCGGGCGGCGCCCGCCTGCACCTCGGTGTCCAACTGCACCCAGGCGATGTCGCGGCGCCCGGGCACCAGGGCAGCTCCTGGAACCCCGGGAACCTGGGATGGGAACGGGGCCAGGAGAGCCCCAGGAACCCGGGAAAGTGCCCCAGACACCCAGGAATGTTCCCCAGATACCCAGGAATGTTCCCCAGATATCCAGGAATGTTCCCCAGACACCTGGGAATGTTCCCCAGACACCCAGGAATGTTCCCCAGATATCCAGGAATGTTCCCCAGACACCCGGGAACATGCCCCAGACACCAGGGAATGTTCCCCCAGAAATCTGGGAATGTTCCCCAGACACCCGGGAATGTTCCCCCAAAAAATACAGAAATATTCTCCCCCCAAATTCAGAAATGTTCCCTGTTGAATAACAGTTTTCCAAAAAATGTCCAGAAATGTTCTCAAAAAGAAATTCTGAAACATTCCCCCAAAAAGTCAGAAATGTTCCCCAAAGAAATCCAGAAATGCTCATCCAAAAAATCCTGGAACATTCCCAAAAAATGAGGAACTTTCTCCAGACAATTCAAAAACATTTCTCCTCAAAAATTCCAAAATCAACCCTGTTCTCCATGCAGAAACATTCCCAAAAACTGCAGAAACATTCCCAAAAATCCAGAATTTTTTGCCTCAAAAATGCAAAAACATTCCTCCAAAAACCCCAAAATTCCCCTTCAAAAAATATTCCAGAAATTTCCTCAGAAAATCGAGAAGGCACAAAAATTCAGACATTGCCCGCTAAAAAAACCCAGAAATTTCCCACCAAAAATGCAGACATTCCCCCCAAAATCCCAATACTTTCCCCAAACAATCCAGCCCCAAGCCTCCCAAGCCCCAAAATCCCCCAATGCCCAAAGGCCGCCGGAATCCCCGGAATCCCCGGGATTGCCCCAGACCTCCCTGGGTGCAGAGCATGGAGAGCATCAGCTCCTTGGGCTCCTCAGGAGCTGGGGCAGGAACAGGATGTGCTTCGGGGCTTTGCCCACAGCTGGGCAAACGGGAGAAAAACCCCAACATCAGCAACAAACCTGCCCCAAACCTGCCCCAAGCAGGCCCCAAATCTGCCCAAAGTCACTCTGGACACACAGCAAACAATCTGCCCCAAATCCCACCAAAATCCTCCATGGTTTGACCCAGGGCTCTCTCATCATTTTTAAGGATTTTTCAGAGTTCCAAGAAATGATCTCTCAGCTCTGTGGGAAGCCTCCTCTAAACTGATGGTGTTGTGACATCTCCTCTAAGGAATCAGATGCAGCCCCAATTATTTATTACAGAACAACTCCAACAGTTTGCTGGGTTTAAAGCATCTCTGTACTGAGGGAATTTTGGAGGAGACAGCTATTGGGTGGTTCATTAGTCTGTCACCCCCAGACCTTCACTCCTAAGTGCCATTCTCAAGAGCCTTGTTTTAAATTACCTTTAGGGAATTCTCTCCCACTTAGAGCTTGGGTGGTGGCCAGGCCTCAGCTCTGCCTGGACAGGAATTTGCCAACAGAGCCAGATGTTTTCTGCATCAAAACAAGATTTGAGTTGCTTGCACTTGGCAATCTGACCCTCTAGACATGACAGTTGAACTATTTTTAAAGGGAGCTTGGGAATTATTGTCTGGAAATAATGATCCAAGTCCCCCCTGAATGGAGGTTTGTCAGCTGTTTGCAGACTCTGGGATGATGGTACATCATTTCAGAGATTGCTATTTACCTAATTCCACCTATGCTGTTAGTTTTGTGTGCTATTTGAAATATTCCTGATTGTTGTGTCCAAATTATTCCTAATTGCTGTAAGTTTCTTGTCCACTGCATGAATTATTTTACCATGATGTTGCTTCATACTCATAACAAAAGACATGCATCTCATTCTTAAAAAACAAAAAAGAAGAGGAATGAATGCCTTAAGAACGTTCAAATAATGCAATATGGACATGAGAAATTTGGACAACTAATCATTCTGAATGATGCAGTATTTACATGAGAAATTTGGAAAAAAAAGATCACCACATCTAAATCCCAACTGAGTGCACCACAGTGAAGCCCAATTGATTCATTACCTTCAGGAGAAGATGTGCCTGTGTTTTATCATCAGCAGCTCAAAGCAGTCACCTGTTCATTCCATCAGACACTGATCAGCTCTGAAAAAATGAGGCCCAGGGCAAAGAGAAATAACCTCATCACCTTGCAGCCTCTGTGGCCAGAGCAGGAGCAGGAGGAGGACTGCCAAGACATGGCTGGGTCTGGAAACTGACAGAGGCACTTTGCCAACAAAAGCCTCATGGCACCCTCATGGTACAGTGCTCCTACTGACCTTCTCCAGTTATTCCCTGTTCCAGCTCCCAGGAGGACATTCAGGGATGGCAAAGATCAACATTTCCAGCTAATGGACTTTCTCACACTTCTCAACTAATTGGAAACAATGGTCATTTCTTTCCATTTCCCCAAGAGACATTGGACATTATTCTTCTGTTTTCTCATGCTGCAAAACTCTGTGTCAATGACTTGAAAGAATTTGGTTTAAGTTCTGTTGATTGTAATTGCTCTTTTATCTACCCTATCCCATATCTAATAGATAACCAGTGATAACCTTGATGAGATAATACCCTCACAAGAGTGAGCAGTTTCAACATCAGAACACAGGAGCCTTTTTTAAATGAACAAAAAGGAGGAGATGCCATAGACAGGTAGAATAATGATAAAAGAAAGGCCTTATGAAATCAGGCCCTGCTCTGCTCTATTAACAGCTGGCCTGTCATCTCCTCTGAGTGCAGCTAAGCAGTTACAAGTTCCCATATGAAGCGATTTTGAGAATGAGACTTTGTGAACAATCTCTTCTGAGGGTGAGAAACAAATGCACCTGCAACAAGAAGGGATTTGTGCCATGAGAATCAGTGAAGAGAACAGGTAAACAATGCAATAGAGAGATTTGAGGCACAAGTAAAATCTATTTTATTAACCAATATTAGAATAACTGCTATGAAATCTATGAACTAACTAAACTTGCACTGAGGTCTGTCAAACTGTGTAAGATGGGTTGTGTAAATAATGAATTAAGAATTCCTCTCCATCCCAGATGGGTTCTCTGCGATTTCACTTCCCGCCCTTCTTTTGGGCTTTGGGTTCCCCCTTCTGTGGGGCTTGGGCTTCCTTCTTTTCTGGTGCTTTGGTTTTCTTCCTTGGGATTTTGGTTTCGTTCTTCTCTGATGGTTTGCTTTTCCCCTTCTCTGGTTTTGGAGGTTGCTTCCCCACACAGACACCTTTCTTTCCCTTCTTCCAACTCTCTTCCTCTTTCTGCCTCTTTTCTTCCTCTAAGGCTTTGGCCTCCTCCTGAAGTTTTTGAGCTGGCTGTTTCAGCTCCCTTCTGCAGACAAAACAGAAAACATGGCTGAGAGTCCCCACCAGAAACTCGGGCTCACCAGTCCTGGCTGGCCCTGCACTTCATTCCTTGACCCTGAGGCCATTTCTGTGAATTCTCCTCAACCCACAGAGGTTGGGAACATCCCAAGTGAGGGCACTGGTGGAAGGGGACCTCCAGGACCAGCCAAACCTGAGCTTTGCCATCATCAGCTCTTGACTGTGCAAGCTCCCTCTTAAGGCTCAGCCAGAGCCCTCCAGCCCAGTGCCAAAGGCTGATCCACCAGCTCTCTGTGCTGGTGCTGAAAATGCCCTTTGTCTCTTGGCTCCCCAGGTTAGAGCAGAGCACAGATTGCTCACATCTGCTTCTCTCTCCTACCATTCTGACTCAGCTCATTCAGCCCCTTCTCCCTGGCACAGCTGAAGCATGATTTTAAAGGGTTAAGATTTCAGCTGAAGGTTAGAAGCAATTCCCATGGATCAGGATGTAAGGTAGATAGGCAGACCATAGGTTGATGATTATGAGATGCTTAAGCTGGAGCTGATTGTTCCATTGTTTACCATTAGGAGCTTCTTTCTAGAAGGAAGGGGAGTAAGTGAACTGTTCCAAGAACAAATTGAAACCAGTAGAACAATGGTTAGCACCCGGGCTTGATGTCAATCAGTCACTAAGCAGGGGACCTTGGATCGTGCCAGAGGGTCACAGAGACCTGATGAAGACATTCCTGACTTCATCCCTTAACACCACAGACCCAATTCGAGACCACCGACCCAATTCAAGAGAAGAATTGCACAGATGTGAAGGACCAATGACCTCATTTGAATACAGAGCAGGGATGGGAGGTGCTGGGGCTGTGCAGATGTATTGTATGTAAGATCTTGGGAAATAAAGAGAGGGCAGAGAACCTTGGGCAGCGCGGTCACGCCTTTTAGGGACGGCTCTGGTGCCGCCCGCCGGTGTTAATAAACACACCACTGTCTGACTTTAATTAGTTAGAGAGTCTCTGTCCCTCATCTTCGGTTTTAAGGACTCCTAGCCTGCTCCTTAATGAGAACAATCCTGTCAGTCAGAAAGCAAAGGCTGCAGGAACTCCTCTCCTGCCAGACAGGCTCTTGGCAGCCAGATTTCCTGCTGGAACCCAGCTGTGACCAAGCACACCAGGGCTGGCTGCCACGGAAACCATTGGAAGCAGCCTCATCCATCTCCTCCCCATGAAACCAACTTCAGCCTGGCCTGAAGAAGTCCTGATGCACAGGCTTGCTTTGAGCAGCCTCCCCTCCCAGCTCCACACTTGGCCTGTGTGTCCTGAGCTGGGCTGCCTTGCTGGAGCTGAGCTTCTCCTGTGCTTGCCTACTGCTGCAGCTGAAGGGGAGCCTCAAGGACATGAGCTTTTCTGGGTGCTGTCCCACCACAAGGAGAACCTGGCAGATCAGCATTGCAAGGACTTCATCTGGGGCAGGAGCAGGACCCAAAGCAAGGTTTGGTCTGTGCCCCATGCCTGCCCATCCCACAATCCCACCGCTTTGGTGAAGAAGGGAGATGAGGAAGAAGATGCCACTCAACACCATGGACTTCAAGACACCTCCAGAGGCAGTGCCAAGGCAAGCCCAGAGCCCAGCTCCCTGCAGGCAGCAGCTAAGCCAGGAGGGCTCAGCACTCCAATAGAGCAGATGATGTTCTGTCTCAACAGAAGAAGGTCCTTCCTCTCTTGGGAGCCAGGGAGCTCAGAGTGGCCATCCCTGTGTTGCTTCTGGCCTTTGCTATGCAGCACCTCTGAGCTCAGAGTCCTTGGAGCAGGGAAGCCCTGCAGGGACAAGAACCCATGGCAGAGCAGTAACCCATGCAAGGCTCACTCACCTCTCCCTGAGAGGTGCCTGAGAGCCACAGTTGATCTCCTGGGGGCTCAGGGAGGAGCTGACACCTGAGGCCTCTCTGGTCACCAGCACCTCGCAGGTGGGGCCTCCCTCCACGTGGCACAGCTCGGTGACATTGGAGGTGCTGCTGAGGTGGCCAGAGAAGGTGGAGGAGACCTGCTGGCTCTGTCCTGGCTGCAGCACACCTGAGAGTGGCAGGACACTGAAGGCCTGGATGGAAGACAGGAGAGATTGAGGTGTTGAGCATGGAAATGGATGCAGAAGAGCATCTTGGAGCAAAGTGCAGCTGGACCTGGAGGGGCCTATTCCCCAAACACTGCCAGAATCACCCTCACCTCCTCCTGCATCCATGCCACTGACCAGGGCAGGGACCATAGGGAAAATCTTCTCCCATGCTCACGGGTCAATGCATTAATTAGTACATTACATGAAAGGGAACTGGGATGTCTCCTGGCAGTAGAAATTCTCTCTGATGCACAATTTGCCTTGAAAATGTTTAAAAACTTTTTGCCTTTAGAAAAGGAGGAGACTCAGAGGGAGAGCTCTTGGAGCTTAGGGAAGGAGTCCAGCCCAGCTCATCTGACTCCTGAGGCTCTTCCCCTCTCTCTGTGATTTAAATGCTGCTTTCTCAAGGTGCTACAGCAAAAGCTCCTGCAAAAATTTCCTGTGGACCACCTGAGGAGTTCCAGGGGGAGCAGTGCCTTCCACAGGCGCTGCACAGCGTCCTTGGGCAGCCCCACAATGTGTCCTGCACGGCCTCTCCAACAAGCAGCTGCTTCAGCAGCACTTTGTGCTGGGCCTGGAGGGAGGGGAGGCCCCTCTGTGGCCAATGCTGAGGGCCCCCAGTGGCACTGGGAGCTCCAGCCCTGCTGGCCACACTGACAATGGGCAAGTGAGACAGATTCCCTCTTGCCTTCCAGGGGAGTGTGCACTACGTCCAGGGAGCACCTGAATCCCTCCAAGCCTCGTGGGAGGGGAGGGTTTTCAGGAGTTTGTGCTGGCACCTGAAAAACAAGCCATTTTCTGTGCTGGGAGGAAGAGACAGCCACTCTGCAAAGTCTCCCTTTGTAAGAGAGCTTCAGGGCCAGCAGTGCAACAGCAGCTCTGGGGTGAAAGCAGAGCCCTGCACACAGGGAGTCTGGCTGGCTTGGGAAGAGGCTCCATGGAGATCAGGACTCATCCCAGCTTGCTCTGGGAAGGAAGCTGGAGCTCTGAGCATGATGATGCAGACAAACGCCTCATCTCACATTGGGAAGGAAACAAGGCCAAAAAACCCACACAGCACAGGCCTGTAGGATCTGAGTCAGCTTCTCCAAGGAAAACTCTCCTCTTTCTCCCTCCCACTCACCCCATGTCCAGCCACTGGCCCTGCTGCCCAGCCCACTGCCAGGGCACAGGACAGCAGGGCAGCAAAAAGGGAGGTCAGCACAAGCATGACTTGGTGCTGGCAGGCTGGGGAGGCAACACAAGCACTGGGTGGACAAGAAAATCTACCTCTGCTCCTGAAGAGTGGCTAAAATCCCCCACTTCTCTCAGGGCTGGGACTGGCTCCTCCTTTCTGATCTTGAAGTTCCTCCATCGAGATGCCGAGGAATCCAAGCTGGTTCTCTCCTCCTTTGGTGGTTGGGGCTTGAATTTAGGTGGGTGAAGCTCATCTCTGGAAAATAAGAGAACTATGAACAGGGACCTGCACTGGGAGGGAGGGACACCTGCACCAGCAGCTCCTGGTCAGGATGCAGCCCCTGGCTGGGTGCTGGCACCTTGAACTGAGAAATGGTTTGATCCAGCCCTTCCCAATCCAGGCTGGAGCAGCTCTGCTCTAAAGGCAGCCCAGGGATGACACTGAGCTGCTGCAGCAGCTGCAACTGCTTGCACTGAGCAACTCCAGAGGACAGGCATGAACACCTTGTGGGGATGCCAAAAGCACAGTGGGAGAGGAAAAGACAGAGAAGGCAAGCAAAAAGGTGAGTTCTGAGGCACCCAGGGGCAGACCCAGCCAGTGCCCAGCCAGCACAGCCCCCCCAGTGCCCAAGGCCAGAGACTCTGCAGCTCCACCAGGGATTTATCAGGAATGTTCCCCTGACACTGCTGGGGGCTTGGCTGACATTTTCCAACACTCCCAGGTGACTCAGGTCACATTCCCCATCCATACATACACAGGCTGTGGTGCTGGGATCCTGCCAAGCTCTGTCACCCTTGGGCTTGGGGAGGTTTCTGCCAGCCGTCCTGAGCTCCGTAATTGTGCTCTCTGTGCCAGGAAGCAAGCAAGAAAGATTTAAAAAAACACCAAACCAAAGCACAACAGGGAAACCTAAAAAACCTTCAACAGCTCAACCCTGCTCAAGTTATTTCTTTAGGGACACCTAGCACTGTCCAGCTGAAATGCTGGGCTTTTGGGGAAAAAGAAATATACATGTTCACCTCCAAATTGAAAAGGATTAAGGTAAGAGAACCTTTCAAAGTACAAATTATTGGCCCAAAGGTAAAAGATTTGCAAGAAATCTCTAGTTAAGACCAGGCTGACAGTTAAACAACTGGTTCTTCTGGTGGGGAGAAACCTCCTTTTTAAGGGAAGAAGCCTGAGAGTTGAAAGCAACTGTTTTGTCACACTTCAGGTTCCCTGGCACAGCCTGCATTGCCTGTCCTTCCTGTTCACTGATTTACAGGCAGTGCCACAATGGCCCAGGCTCAGATGTTTGCTGCTATCCAGGGAATTCGGCATCACCATTTCCATATGTCTTAATGTAAGTTTCAATCCCTGCAACCACTCTTGAAATGCCAGCTTTCCTTTCTTTTACAGAAAGCTCATGGTACCCAGAAGTCTTCTGACCTCCTCTTTTGTGCTCAGAGAGATGACATTTAAACCAGATGTTTCCAAAGTGAACAGCATTTGAAAGAACAATGAACTAAAATGACCCTGGATCCCAGCTTAGCCCAACTCCATTCTGGGTCAGACACTGAGATTCCCACCTCTAAGGCACGAGCTGTTTGTGCCACCCATCCCTCCTGTCCTTCTCCACAGCAGCCTGTGCCTGTTTTCCCCAGAAGAATCCCTGTCCCTGTGCCCCTGCCAGGAGCAGTTGCCCACAGGCACACAGCTCCCCTTGCCCTCACCAGGGGGTTTCTCTCATCCCCGAACACGCCGATGAGAACGTTGGTGCGATGCTCGCCCAGCGCCTGCACCTCCACCACAACTGGGATCTCTGCTGTGCTCTGGGGCTGGACAATCCCACAGGGCTGGAGGCTGGAGTAGAACACAGCAGAGTCCTCCTTGCGTTTCTGGAAGGGACAGAATGAAATGCAGCTTCAGAGGCACCTCTGAAGAAACTTTAGACTCCTTTACATCCACCTCAACAGCAATTTACACACACGTTTAAAACCCCCCAGGACAAAGGTAAAAGGCACAAACAAGATGCAAGAATTGGAGGCTTAGCACTCCCAGGGGATCCTGCAAGAAGGCTGCCAGCACAGGCATTGCTGTCTGTGGAGGCAGCAGCTTTTCACAACCCTCTAAGATCTCCCACAAGTAAACACCCTGAAGACTAGAACATCAACTGTTCCCTCAGCAGCTTACACTGCCTCCTCAGGTTTACATTCGGGTAGGATCCTGTTCTCAGCAGATCTTTAAGACTGAACAGAAAGCTGCAAAGTCTTATCCAAACCATTTTTTCCCCTAAGAATCTCCTCAATAATATCTGACAGGAGGATGTGGATGTGATGCCAAACCTGGGGAATAAGCCCGTAGCAGCCAGGGAGGTGGCTGGGATTCCTGATGACGAGCTTCTTCTCGTAGGGCACCTTCAGGTGGCACTCATCGTACTGGAGCACATAGGGGGACACTTGGAGCTCAGGAACGAGACATCTGGGCAAAGAGATGACCCCAGGGGAATCAGAGATACTGAGAGAATGGAGAACGTTTACCCCCAAAGATTGTGCAATGGAGCAGAACACATTGGTCACTGTCAAATGGACATTTAACAGCCCTACAGGGATAAATTGCCTTCTGCCTCTTCCCACTCAAACAGGTCTCATCAAGGAGGGGCAAACCCTGAGAGGCAGCACCCAGAGGCTGCCAAGTGCCCCAGGCAGAGCACTTTGTGCCACAGCTGCCTCAGCCCCTCCTTTGCCCAAGATAGCTTGCAAGGACTCCTGTCACAGTCCCAGTGATCCACGAGCTCTGGGGGAGCCTTCCCAACAAGGATCAGGGCTCACTAAGGCTCAAGGAACACACAGCTCCAGTGTCTCAGGAAAAATGACTCCCTTCTCTGCCATGGTGCAGTTTTCCTGCCTGAGAACTCAGCTCTTTGACCCAGCCCTGGAGGGCACGAGACACCAGCTGCCCTCCAGAGTGGCTGATCACCCCCTCCCAGGCCCTGCAGCTCCCTCCCTCCTTCCCTCCCCAGCTCCAGGCACTGACTGGCCCCAGCTCCACCTGCTTTACAGAATGGCAGCCCAGGCACTGACTGGATGGCTCTGCCTGGGACAGGGAACAGCACCAGGGAGCTGCATCCCTCTGGGCATTCAACTGGCACCCACAGCAGCACAGCAGGATGGAATTCTGCTGCAGCAACAACGACTTTTGGTCTCAACTCTGAGAACATCACAGCTCCAAATGGGAAGAAGAGGGAAGGAGAAAAACTGGAGCTGAGCTGCCACATCCAGGGCTGCTTTCCCCTCCTAAGACCTTGCCCTCGCCACTCTTGCTGAGAGCCACTTCCCCCCTGCCAGGTGCCCTCATGAACAGAAGCAGAGCCTGACTCTCAGCAGGCTGCTTGCTGTGGCCCAGACCAATGCACGCTGGTCACAACCAGCACAACTCCACCTCTTGCAGCAAGAAGGAGAGGAGGCCCTCAGCAAATTTGTTCTACCTCAAGCACCAAAACCCAGGCCAAGAAATGATACCATTCCTGGTCCCTTTAGAAGAGGGCCCAGGACCATGCTGGGCTGTGAGCAGGCCTGCTTTTCACCACAGGCTGCTGTCCAAGCCCTGCTGTTCTCATGTCCAGCTGGCACAACATGAGGCCATTAAGCAGCACTTCTCCTTGGCAGCTGCAGCCAGCAAAGCCTGTGCAAGGCAGTGCCTGGGGGAGGCCAGGCAAGGGCTGGTACCTGGCTGTGATGAACAGTGTTGCCACTCCCTTGCCAATGCCCTCCACGTCCACCAGCATCCTCCGGCGGAACTCCATCACCGTGTTGGAACACAGGGTCACCTGGTGGAAGAGAAGAACAGGAAATTCTTCCTTACAAAAGCTCATTACCCATGTGTGATATCCTCCAGTTCTTGAGGAGGATTTGGCCTTCATTCTTCTGCAGCTCCATGTGCAGAGCAAGTCTCAGAGGAACAAAACCTTCTGGCAATACCAGATTTGTTAAACACACCTTGCTATCAGGGCATAGGTCAGCTACATTCAAACATTAGACTAAAGCTCTTTGCAACACTGCATTCAAACTAAGGGGCCAATTTCTCATCTGACTACAATGACATCCATGCAGAGGGAATCTGACTTGAACAGAATGAGTTCAGTTTTACAGCAGCAAGCTGAGGGCAAAGTGTGGCCCAGCAGGTGCTGGGCACTTCATGGCTGCAGAGCTTTTTGTCCCCACTGGAGCTTCCTGCAGTGAACACAAATCATTCTGCTCCCCAGGAGAGGGGAAATGAGACCAAGAGGAAAAGCTAACTGCTTTATACAATGACATCTCTCTAACAGCCACCTTCTGCCATCATCCTTGCTCTGCCCACTTGCAATCAAATAAATCGCTCTCAAAAACACAAGAATGGCTTCAGGCCTTGACCATCAGGTATGTGACCTCAGCAGATGATTTTGGAAACCAAACAGTGCTCCTGGAGGAACATCCCGAGTAAGCCAGCTAGCAGAGGCTACCCAGCAGTGCAGATCTCTCCCTCCCACCATGCTCAAAGCTGGCACCAGAGCTAAAGCCCTCCCACACTCCAGTGACGCTTCAGCCCTGGTGCTGCAGCGTCTGTGGCTGGACTCTGGCTGTACCTCGATGTCCTGGTGTCCCTGGGGGAGGATGGTCCCTCGGCTGGGATTCATGGTGAACTCCCTGGGCTCCACATAGAAGTGGATTCCCTTCCTCCAGGCTGGGTCGCTGTGCCTGCGGATCTGATCCACGCTGTCAACAGCCGGCTGCGTGCCATCGTCCGACATGCGGAGCTGGAACGTCAGCGGCACCGCGGAGCTGTTGGTGAGGCGACAGCGCTGGGTGTAGGGAAAGCCTGGCAAAGGACACAAATATCCAGTCAGGCACCCATGATGGCATGATCCTGGGGTGAATATCCTGGCAGGACCAAAGTGGGATTGGAGTTCAGCTCTTTATTATCTGAACTCCAGCCCACCGAGAAGCTGCGTGAGGAATTAATCGTCACTTAGTTCCCTTTGACACAGAGTCCAGACTGCAGCCTTGAAAATGCCCACTCCTAGCCCTGCTCAACACTGCAAGCTTCTCTCTTTGGGATGGGGAGGAGCTCCCTCACCTGCCCCAAACCAGCACCACTTATCTCTCAGTGATGGGTGTGCACCCAGACCCAGCATTTACTCTGAGAATTCAAGCTGTCAAATTCCCTGGGAAGCCTGCCAACACTCCCACTGTTTTCAAGAGATATAAACAGTGAGTCGTCATTGAGAAGAAGCTACAGCAAAAGAAAGTGAGGATGGAAGCAGGAATTAGAACGTGAGGCAAAGCACCCTAAGGCAGCTTCTCTCTGCAGCATCCTTAAGGCATCTCTTGGTTTGGGCCAAACAGACTGAGCACGGGACAGCTCAGAGCCCACTCAGCTGGGGGCACACCCAAGCCTTGCTTTGAGATTAGCAATTAGGAATCAGCTCCCACCTCACCCAACAAATGGGGACATCACAGCCATGCTGCTCACTGGGATTGCTGCCTGCAAGGGTTTAGCCCACTTTAGCTCTGAGATTTGCTTTCCATCCTGGAAAGCCAGAGATACAGCCACTCATGGTGGGGATGTCCTGCAGGGCCCACAGAGCAGCCACAACCTGCTCTGCAGGGCACACCTGGCTGGGCTGGCCAGCTCTGTGGGGAGGAGACTTCTCCCCAGGCCTGCTCACCAGGAATCCCTGGAACACAGATGGGGACTGCAGGTGCAGCCCAGAGCTTCTCTGGGCCCATCCAAGTGATCACTGCCAGCTCCAGCAGTGACTCCAGCAGGGAGGCAGGACAGGCACAAAAAGGACAAACCCAGATGTCAAAACCTCAAATGAGACTGAGCTCAGCACATGCAGACAACAGTCAACAGTTACAAAGAAGCAAAGATACAAAGCTGCCTTCAGCTGGAGAGACCTTAGGAATGAAATTGGATTCAGCAGGATCAATCTCCTGGTTCAGAACCATATTTCCATCTCTTGCCTTGCTTGTTCCATTTCTTCACAAGGCATTTCTTCACTTGACAAGTGCCTCTGTGCTGATGCAGGCTGGGGAAGAAGCAGCTCAGGAAAGGCAATGAGTTTCCTTCCAAAGTTCAGGAACTTCATTGTTCTGGGTTTAGGCTTTGCAGTGAATTATGTCCTGGGTCTGGGAAGGGGCAGAGGGGTTTTGGGGGCTTTTGGCTCTGGGGTTGGGCTTTTCCCTTCGGGGTTTTTTGGGATTTTGGGCGTGATACCGGGGGTGGCTGTGCAGTCAGAGATGAGCTCGGGCAGGGAGCGGAGCTTCCCTTCCTCCCGCTCGGGGATCGAAGCTCGGCCGCTGCTGCTGCGGGAGGTTGTGTGCTTGGCCCCGGGACTGCCCTGGCTGCAGCTCAGCGCTGCCATCGACCCTGCCTGCCTGCCCTGCTCCTGCCTGCTGCTGCTCCGCACTGCCGACATCCCCCTGCCCTTTGGCAGTGGGAAACGTCTGTTCTTGCCTCCTTGTCTGTGCTCTCCTGATCGAGTCTGGGAAAGAACTGTTATTCCTTTTCCCATAATTTTGCCTGGGAGCCCTGTCATTTCAAAGGTAGAATAATTTGGAGGGATGGGCTCATCTTTCCATTGCAGGAAGATTCCCACCTTCCTTGGCAGACATCTCCCTTTTAAAGCAGCACAGAGACCCCAGAAAATACTGAATTTCTATTCCTTGATCCTATTGGATCTCCCAATGGCAAAATGCCACCTGAGGTAGCAGCAGCAGCCCTGCAGTTCACAGCCTGGAGAGGCTGCTGGGGCAGAGCGTGAGTGAGGGATGCTGTTCTGTTGGAAGGCACAGATCCCTGAGACTGTGTCCCAGCCCAGGGAACACTCACCAAAGGAGATGTCCCCGAAGTCGAGCTCAGGGAGGTCGAAGTGTAAACTCGGTGCACTGACGCTGCCCCTGGAGGGCGAGGACAGAGGAGGAAATGGCTCGGTTAAAGGAATTGCAAAGGTCCGGCTGTCCTGGCTCGGGGGCACAAAACCTGGGCTCAGGGCACCCTGGGTTTCCAAGCAACACAGCCCCATGTGCTCAGCACAGGGCCCCGTGCACAGGAGGCAGCTAAAGCCAAGTGGCCAGCAGCCAACAGCCACTGATGGGCTCTGGGCACAGGGCAGGCAGGAGAAGGCCCCAGGTTGTTTGTGGTCCCATGAAGGACCCTGAACACACACCCAGACATGGCTCTGTGCCTCAGTTTCCCCGTCTGCAAGGGGATGGACATAAAGGTGTCCCCACACACTTCTGTAAGCAGCCCTTCCAGCCACAGGTTCCCTGCTTTGCTCCTTCTTAGCTGGAACTGCTGTTCCCATGGAGGAGCTTTCTCAGCAGAGTTTGACCCACACAATCATTACAGACAGAATTCTGAGACACGAATCCAGGCCATTCCCAAACATCCTCTGCAAAGAGCAGCAACAGTTCTAGCCAGGGGACAGATGGATCCGAGGAGAAAGAAGCAGCTTGTCAGCAGTGCACCAGCTGGCACAGCCAAGAGCAACAGCTTCAGCAACCAAACCAGGGTGTCCTGAATCCAGCACAGCACCTCAGCTGTCCTTGAACTCAGCAGACAGACTCCAAAAGTCACCAACATCCACTGAAATCAGCACTTGAAGCTGCACAACACTCACCAGTTGATTTCACGCTTGATGCCAATCAATGCCCACTCTGCCTTTTGGTTCAAACTCAAGGAGCAGTGACCTGGGCCTTGTGTTGTGTTCACAGGACTGCCCCTGGCTCTGCTCTGCACATCTCAACAAGAGACACCTGCCCTTGCCCAAGGAGAAAGCTGCTTATGCAGAAACACCCCTGACCACTTTGGGGGAGGGACAGAGGAGAATCAATTCTTTGATGGTGAAAGGTTCCCTCTCGATTTTCAAAATACAAAAGCAGCACTTTTCCTCCAAAAACAAAGCCAGCATCATTGTTTCTCCACTATGGGCACACCTACTCACCACTTTTCTCTTGCTAAGTAAGAACTTCCTTGCTCTTTTTTATCCATCTCCCTTATCTTATTGGTGTAATCCAGTGCAGATTGCTTCCATTTCTTTACTGCCTTGAGCCAGTGCCTGCCAACAGCAGCAGCCCAGCTCCAAAGCTGCAGAACAGCCAGCATCAGCTCTCCTGCTCCCACTACATTATCCCAGCAGCACATGGCTCAGCCTGGCAGGGACAAGGCCTCACGCTGCTGTGGTGCTGAGGACTGAGCTCTGCCTCCCCTGTGATCAGCCCTTCTCCCCTGTGCTGGGCCAGGATTATCTCTTGCCATGGCCCCAGCCCACGGGAGCATGCCCAAGTCCTTGGGACAGTTCCTGCTGCAGTTCCCTGACTCCCACCTCAGCCCTTTCCTGGCTGTGCCAAGGAGGCACCAGAGCACTCTGTGCACAGGAGCTGGGAGCACAGCTTGTCCCCCCCAGCAGGGCTGGCAGAGGTGAGCTGAGGCTGCTGCTGCCCACCCAGCATGGATTATTAACACAAGTTTTTACAAGCACTGCTGCTGCTGCAGAATCAGCCAGGCTGGCCCATCTCCAAAGCCCTGGGGGCCTTGCTGGGGGTTCAGCTGACACATCCCAGAGCAGCTGCTGCCCAAGGCTGATCCATCCCACTGCCTGTGTATTTACCAGCAATGCAGTCTGGGACTCTGGGTCGTCATGCAGGCTGGTAACTGCTTGCTTGGCCCAGCAGAGAAACTCTGTGCAATGTGTTGGAAATAATTATGCAGCTGTGTTTGTGCACAGTTTGGATTCAACAGGAGCAATCAGGATTGGTCACCAGGTAAAGAGCTCTTGCCTGACAAACACAAGACTCTGTGCTTTGATGCTCAGGGACAGCCCAGAGGAAATGTGCTTCTGCCCAGCAGCTGCTGGGCTTTGTGCTCTTCTACAGCCCCACTGAGCAAACAAAAGTTCCTGGCCTTGGTGCTTTGCTGCTGGTCAATCTGTCACTTCAAAGTGTCTTCTGGGGACTTTGGTGATGAATGCATCACACACAAAAACTAAAAGAACATCTGACAAGCTGAGCTTTGTTCATGTCAGCAGTGACAGCTGATGAACTTGCTTCAGGTTCTGCTCATGAAGGACCTCTGGCTGCAATGATGGGCTGAGCTGTTCCCATTGCCACTGGAGAGAACATCACTGCTGGCTGGTGGAGAAGCCTTGGGCCAGCAATGTTTATGGGCTGGACGTGAGACTTTGGAGGGAGGGGAGGAAAGACAAGGCCCCAGCAGCCCCAGAGCCAGATCAGTGCACGTGCTCCTGCATCTGCCCCGGGGCTGATGCCAGCCCTGCTGCAGCTCTCTGCTGGGGCTCGGGGGATCAGTGCCTGCTGGGGGCAAGGCACAGGATTCTTCCCTTAGTCTTTTGCCAGAAATTTCATCAGAACAGAGAAGCTGCCAGTTAGGGGAATCCCTGGCCAGGCTTCAGCACTACCTTCCATTCCATTCCCTTCCCACTTCTGCTCCATGTTACATGCTCCTGCCCTCAGATGGCAGGATGGAAGAACATTCCTGGGGGTAACTTCAGGGCTTGCCTGAGAAAGAAGGTGTCTTCTTCTTTTCAAATTATCAGGAGAAGAGCATCCAGCCAAGTCCAGGACTCAGTTTCAGGCCTGAAAAACTGACTGCAATACAGCCCCTTCACCTGCTACATCCCACCCTGGGCTGTACCCACCAGACTCCTCTCTTCCTGCTGTAGCAGTCATCTCTCACACACACCTGGCTCCCCAAGAGCCAAGGACACAAGCTCTACAGCTAAACTTAACTCCTCTGAATTTCAGCCAACAGCACTAAGCTGTTCCCTGAGCCCACAGAGAGAAGAGCTGTGCAGGAGACATCCCTGACACTGTGATAACCAAATGAAAACCACTGCCAAGAGATGGGGCTGGAAAGCTCAGTTTTGGCCTTTTCTCTGTTAGTTCTGAGCTGCTCCTTAAGACACTTCTCATCCTGTTAGATCCATCCTCTCAATGAATCACTACTGCAACTGACAGGCAGAAAAGATAAGGGATGGAGGGGGTTTTCATAGGTTGTTTTCTTCTGCTTTTTAGCTAGGTCCATTGATATGTTTGTTTCCTTGTATGGCATCTAAAGCCAGGTCCAGATCTCCCAATGGCACCTTGCAATCCCCAGACACTGCTCTTGCTTTCAGCAGTGTGTTTGCTCAGATGATTGCCAGAGGTCCCCTCCAGGACCACTGGAAAGCCACGTGCCTGTGGCCTCCCAGAGAATGGGTCTATTTGACTGACAGTGCTGAGGAAGCATTTCAGGAGCTGCTTGTGCTCAGGAGGGTGCAAGCCAGCTACCAACATGTTCCAGCAGCCTCCAGCAAATCTGGGACAGAGAAAGCTCCAAGGCCACTGAAAGCAAGAGCAGATGCCATCCATCCTGCTCCCTTCCAGCCAGGCTGCAGGGCAGCAGCTGCAATGCTCTGGTTCCTTTTGCTGCTCTTTCCCAGCTCTGCTGTCCCCCAAAGGTGTTTTGCACAAGGACAGATGAGCTGCCTCACCTCTGGGTGCTCAGCTGGTAACGAGCTGCCCGGGTACCGACATTGCGCACCAGCAGAGTCTTCTGGGTGCTGCCCTGGACTGCACACTTGGAGGAGTCCAGCTGGGCAGGGAAGTCCAGGACAGCTCGGGCACCAATGGCCCGGATGGGCACAACGATCCTTTCCCTTGATGTCATGCAGACCAGCTCGTGGCAATAATCCTGCAGGAAAAGAAACTGCCTCAGCACAGGGCATTTAGTGCCATCCCCATGGCAGAAGAAAAACAATTTCTAAAGCCCTACAAGGATCTCAATTTACCTATTTCACCCTAAAATGAACACTCAGTTCTACTAATATGTCACATTTTAAATGCACCAGTGCACTTTGCAAAACCTATCTCTCTGGCATTCAGGTCTTGTGTCACTTGGGTCATACCCATACCCTAGGCAACCATAATTTTACTCCGAATTTTAATGATTGTTAAAGAATTCCTAAGTTCCTTCGAAGAAACATGGAGCTTGGGAACACATGACGTTCCTCTAGGTTTCTATATTCCCACTGTCTGAGACTAGAACAAAGTGTTCAACTGACTCTAAGCAGCAAAAGGATGACAAAAAACAGCTGCAGCCAAAGAGATCGTGCACCTCTGGCCTGGTGTAGAAACATCAGTTGGTTCAGAACTCCCCTCTAACTTTGCCTCTCCAACCAAGCCAGGAGAAGAACAGTGCCAAGAGGTAGCAGGATGCTGTTGGAAAGGGCCTCTCTTTGTTTCCCTGCAAGGCTTCCTCTCTTCCATGCCATGTCCTAAACCCTTCCCTATGAAACAGGCCTCCAGATCAGAACATGAACCCTCCAGATCCCAGCACTGAGATCAGACTTGCCAGGGCCTCAGAACTGCTGTTCAAACTTCCCCACAAAAGCACCTTTGGCACGGGATGGGTGCCAGCTGACAGAGCAAGCACAGGGACAGGCATGAAGACAGAGCCCCAGCAGTGTCACTGCCACGGGCCCTGGGCTCACAGCTCTGCCTGCAGCTTGTACCTGCCCTGCACGAGCTCCTTCAGGCAGGTGTCCCAGTCCCCTGCAGCTCAGCAACCTCCTGCTGACCAAGGGCACCCAGAGCCCAGTGTGCCTGTGCCAGGCCGGGCTCACGGGCACAGCACATCCTCTGCCCTGGCCCTGCAGCTGTACCATGCTCACTTGTGCTCTGGGACAGCACAGCTGCAAGGCTGGAGAGCAGAGGGGGTGAAAAAGCACCGTCTTTGCTCCAGCCCAGGGGCAGGCAGGGAAGCTGGTGCCAGTCAGCAAGGAGGAAAGCTTTCTGACCTTTTGGTTCCTCTGGTGTTTTCCATCATAATGAAACCCCTTCCCCTAGACCTAGAGATGGCCCAACATCTATCAACAGCCCTCTGTCATTTCCATCCTGTTCCCTGGGCATCTTCCCTTGGCAATGCTCAGGGATGTGCAGGGAGGGGAAGCAGAGCCTGTCAGGCCTGGCTGCAGTGCCTGCCAGCACAGGCCAAGGTCTGACTGGCTGCAGGCTGCCTGCCCACGGCCTGGAGCCAAGCTCACAGCATGCAATGGGCTGGAGCCAGAGTGCAGGGAAAACAATGGCTGTGCAGATCATTCTGTGCTTTGGCTCCTCCACTCTCACCTTGTTCTCGGCGGGGCTGAAGCGGATGCGCACAGGGGCAGAGGCGCCTGCTGGCACCACATGGTACACATCCCTGGGGCACGCCAGCTGGAAATAAGGGCAGCTCTCCATGGATACCTTCACCAGCCAAGGAATCTGCAGCAAAGACACCAAACGATCATTGTGCCACTTGTGCCAACAGGACCAGAGGAGACCTGTCCGTGCCCTGCTGACATCCCTCCTTGGCCCCTTTCCCAAAGCACTCTCAGCTCTGCAGGCACAGGCACATCCTTCACAAGGCTGAACTGGAATCCCTTCTGTCTGCCTCCAGCATTTTGGCCAGGGCCAGTAGGGCAGTGCCTGCTGGCAAGGAAGAGCTGAGCAGGTCAGCACCAGCAGGATGGAGACAGAGCACCTGCACCAAGTCATCTGCCTATTCAACAAGGCCAAAAAACCTGCTGGCTTCTGCCTGCACACAGCCATGCACTTGTCATGTTCCAGAGGGGGAATGTCCTCCCTGAAAGCAAACCAGCACATTGTCCTGGGGGAAGGAAGAAATTCCCCTCTAGGAAATCTAGATTTGGGTAGGGACGTTGTGGGGATACAGTCAGGCAGGCAGAGCAGCAAGAGAGGAGACCAAGCCCTGTGGCCTTACTGGGAAGAAAAGCAAACCTGAAAAGCAAAAGAAGGAAGGAACACAGCAGGACAATCCCTAAAACAAGGAGATGGCAAAGAGAATTGCAATGGGCAGTAAAGCAGCAAGGAAGAATCATAAAACCATGAGAGCAATCAGCTTGTCAATAGTGACAGAAACACAGACAGGCTGTGCCTCTTGACTGTGGGCTTCAAAGGCCTTTCCTGTCTGGAGAAACATGACCAACACTGACTGACAGTGTGGTTCCAGGATGAAAAGCCAGTCCTGGCTCTCCAGGCCTTCTTGCTGCCTGTGCAGGCAGGCTGGGCTGCTGGGCATTCCTGCCTGCAGCCAGCAGGCCAGGTTCTGCCCTCTGGCATTCACAGACACAGCAAACATGCATTTTCTGGCACACTGAGAGCATCAACCCCTGAGCACCAAAATGCTCTCCAAAAGTCTAAACCAGATGATTTGGACTCCCTCCTGTCTCCTCCCACCAGCCCACACTTGGCACAAGCCTCACTTGAGAAAATGTTTCCCTGACTGAAATTCCAATGGTCTCAAGTTTTCCTCTTCACACTGGAACACAACTGCTGACATTTTTCAACTTTTTCCCCTCTCAGCTGTTATGGCAAAATGCAAAACAATCCCAATTTCTTCAAGTGAAGCTGGAAACCTCCAGGAGCACATGGCTTTGGATGCGCTCTGGTTCTCCAAAGGGAAAGCAGAGCACTGTGTTGCTTTTGGAAAAGCTGAGCAGAGCTGGACAAAGCTGAGCAGGAGCCTGAAGTGGCACCTAAAGGCCTCTCACTGCTTCTGCTCCATCAGCCTGATTGCAGGGCTCTTTCAGAACACGTTTCCTGCAGTGCCAATGCCATTCATGAGAAGTGATTCCAGCACAAAATGCAGCAGACTCAGCCCCTGAGCTGTGACTGTGAGCTGCACAAAGGGAGCCAAACTGGCTGAGAGAGGCAGAGATTCCTACCAGGAGCCAAGATTAACCAAGGAGACACAGGGTGCGTTACAGACTCAAGGCACAGCAGGAGAGCAGGAAAGAACTGTACAGCCCTCAACATTCCTGTCAATGCAGAGCTTGCAAGAGAAGGAAACTCCTTTGGGATAGACACCATCACTGCAGGGCCAAACTCAGGGGACAATTCCCAACACAGGAAGATTTCCACCATCTTGCAGAACAAGGTGCTGAGACATTTTCTTCTGCATGTGCTGCAGCAGAGAACTTGCTCTGCTGTACACTCAGGGAATGACAGCACTCTCCTCTTCTAGCACAGTGTTAAAGCTCCGGGTGCCAGCACTTACCTTGTCCTTATTAATGAGAGACAGCTCCATCTCAGAGACCTCCCGAGCAACGAAGTTCTGAAATACCAGCTCTGGTGGGGAAACCCCAAACCAGCTCTGTTTCGGGGCAGCTGACGGCAGCTGGAGAGGCGAGAGAGAGCAGGGAGAGCTTCAGCTGCTGGGAGGAAGGTTCATGAAGGAGAATCTTCCACTGATCCCCAGGGAAGTACAGACTCTGGGCGAGCACGTCTGCCCAGCCCACATTGGGCAAACAGTGGCTCACCCACCTCTGCTCTGAGTGATCCAGAGCTTCTGGGCCACACACAGCAGGCTCAGGCCAAGCTGCTATTTTGGCATCTATTTCTCCAGGTTTCTTTCTCCACAATGCCAGGCAGCACTTCCGTTAAGCACAGCCCTGTGCCCATGTGGTCACAGAGCTCTGGGGCACTGACTGAGCACTCATGGAGTAAGTAAAACCCATGGATTTACAGGAGACTCCATGGGAAACAATTCTGTGATGTCCTTTACTCTGAGACAGGGAATTGCAGGCCCACATAACTGCAAATATCTTTTTTGCTCTAGAACTTAGACGTATCAGTAAGAAGAGCACAGGACCAGAGGAGGTGTGAGAGATGGGGTGATATTTGGCTAAAGCCAAAAGGTCATAAAGCAAAAGAATGGAATTTGTTGGTTCTGTGTGTTGTTTGTGGTCTGGATTTGTTCAGGTTGGATGTTGAGTGTGGCAGTGAGAGGGACGGGGTTGAAGACCTGACCAAAAGGAAGTAGGACGAGAGGGGAGGGGACAGAAAAGTTGGTAGTGAGCAGAGAATGGAAGCTCCTGAGTACCCATCAATGGGAAAGGGGACAGAAACCGTCCCAGCCGGGTGTAAAGGGCACATTAAGATTGCCATTTTCTCGGAGGGTGTGTGTGCGTGGCTCTGGGGGAGGGAGACACGCCCGGCTCAGCTGAGTAGTTACTAATAAACAGTTTTCTTTTGCTTTGATGATTTTGTCCCCTTTCATTGTAATTAAAACTCAGTGTGTTTTAAACAGAGGAAAAGGCAAAAATAGAAAGACAGATAAGGTGAAAATCAAAACACAAGGGAGATGAATGATGAATGAGGATAAGGTTCAGTTATTTTGTCTGCAACTTGGGTAAACGTAGAGTTGCTATCTCCTTTTCCCAGGAGTTTTAAATGGGTGCTTTCTTGTCACTACTGCTATCTTATTTAATGCCATTGTAGAGGCTCGTCTGGAATGACACAACAACAGCAAGTGCTTCTGGAGCAGAGACATTGCTTTGAGAAAACTCTCCCCTGCTTTGTCTGCCTGCTCCAGCCACACTGCTGTCACTGCAGGGACACCAGCAGGTCTCCTGTGGGACTTCACAGCAGACACATTCTGGTGAAGGGAGTGGCTGCAGCACACTGGCCCTTAGCTGTGCCCTTCCCTGAGGTCTTCCCAATGCCCCTCTCCAGGACAATCCTTAACCACTTTGTTCCATGTCTCCTGCTGCCAATTTCCTGCTCAACAGCCCACCTCGGTCACCTGCCCCTTTGGACTGTGCTTTCTACTGAGACAGTCCTGCCAGAAAAGCAGCTTTAAACACACCTCTAAGTAGGCACTGATCCTGATAAAGCACATCCATTCTCCTCTGCCCAGGGCCAGTCCCCTGCACATCTGGCAGCCTGCAAAATCTAACACCCTGTCAGGGTCCAACACATTGTTCCAGCCCAAAGCAGGAATGCAATTTGTTTTGTTAAATCTGAAGTAATTCCTGCAGATCTTTGGCCTTCAAAGGCCAACACTGCCACTCTGGAGGGAATCCTGTGACCCCAAGCATTTGACGGTGACCACACCAAAGCTAGAGGAGGCTCTCTCAGCAGGAGAATGGCAAATGGCAATGCTGTGCCTTTGTGTCCCCAGCCTTCCCCCATTAGCAATGGCAGCTACACTCCAGCACAGCCCAGCAGCTCCAGCAGAGGTTATTTGTGTTGCTTAGTGCACACCACGACTCCCAGTCCACCCCTCCCAGCAGTGTGCAATGACAACAGCACCTGGACACTGAGGTGTTTTGCTGGAGGCAAGCCTGTCACAAGCACACACCCCCTTCAAACTTCATGTTCAACAGAAAGGAAAAGAGCAGGAAAAGGCTACCTTTGGACCAGTCTCACTCCTGTCTGGAAATGGGCCAATTCTGGGCAGAATACTCCCCCCAGTGCTGGCCTCCTGCTTCCTGCTGGGAATCTTCTCCCTCTGGAACTTAGAGGGAAGCAGCTGAAAGGCAAAAATACACCAGCTAGAGCCTCAGAGATGGCTTGTTCAGAAAGGCTTTTTTTGAACAAGTGGCACTGGTGAATAACTTGTGATCACAGCCACTAGGACAGTCCTGGGAGCCCTGGAAGTTTCCTGCTGAAATCCTTAGCATCAGTAAATTAATAATACAGAGTGCAATACACACACTCCAGCCACATGGCTCTGTCCCATTGGCTTCTCCAGGATTGGATGGGACATGGTTGGGGATTTCTGCTCTTTGGGCATTTGTTTCCCCTTCCTTGGATTGAAGTAGTGACCTTTCCAGAAAATGGGGAGGAGCTCTCAGAACTGCCTGAACTCCATCCCTGCACAACACTCAGAACTCACAGCAAGGAGATATCGCTGCTGGCTGAGTCCAACAGATGCAAGAAAACAAAGCTGTACCAAGAGGGAGGTGCACAGGAATGTGTCCAGGTTTTGGTTCTCCCTGTTAAATTGCTTTCTCTGTCTGGGCTGACAGAGCCCTCCACAGAAGAAAACAGAGGGATCTCCTTGACAGAGCCTCAGCACTGGGGCATCTTCAGCCAAGGGAGCTCCAGACAGCAAAGGACCTTTGTGGCCCTGGCTCCAGTGCTGCCTGCAGGGCTGGATCTGTGCCCACACAGCAGCTGGGAGAGAACAGCTGCTTTGGAAGCTCTTCCAGCTGGGACCAGCCGTGGCTCTCAAGGCTTTGGGCAGAGTTTGAGCTTTCCCTCCCCCACATGTCCGGGTGCCAAAGGGCAGGATGGTCAGAGCAGCACAGGTGAGTGCCCAGCCTGACAGAAGGAATTCCTGTGGCAAAGGGAAAGGGACAGAACACCTGCTCAGGGCTTCAGCTGTACATTGGTTTCACTTGGCTCCACTGGCACAGCCAGGCAAGACACAACTGAAGCATCCCACAGTGTTCCCTGCTGCACCAGGACAGCCCCCAGCAACAGGAGCACGGCCCAGAGGGCTGGGGAGGGGCTCTGCAGCTTCACAGCGCTGCTGGACAACAGGGCCAGGGAGAGCAGGGACACCAGGGCAGGTGCCAGCCTTAACACAGCCCCAGTGGCCACTCACAGTGTTTGGCTTCAGCCTTTCCCTGAGCAAAAGACGAGGTGGTGGTGTCTTCTTGGGCAATCCAGATGCCATCTCCAAGGGATGATGTCACAGAGGGAGACAGTGCCTCAACAAAACTGGAAGGAGCAACAACGGAACTCTGAAAATCCACAACCCAATCCATGAAAGATTCAAGGCAAATACTGGTGCTTAATAATTTGATATGATTTGAAAGTAGCTGAGTGCTTGTTTGGCATAAGTAGCTAGTATTGTTAGACCTCTAGTTGGACTTTATTTGAGCTATATGGCTGCCTTGTGCAATTCAAAGATGGATTGTACTGAAACCTGGAGCTCAAGAGATGAATATTAATAATAGTTGGAACAGACCAAGCTGTAGCTTAAATATTACTTTAAAATAGCTGGAGTGGGCCTCCTCTTCTTTAGGCTAAAGCACCCCTGCTCTCTCAGCTGCTCCTCACAGGACTTGGGAGAGACTGGAATGTTATGGCTAATGGCTTAAATCTTGTTAGGAAGGACTTTTTGCCCATTCTGACAAAACTGAATCAAGAATCTGCCACCACTGAAGCCCAGCCCTCCCTGAAAATGCCTCCTTATTAGAACTTGGGACTGTGAGTTAAGCCACCTAAGGGAATTTGAGACAAGATCAAGGTGACACTATTGTCCTGTTAGCTCAGGTCTGGGGAGAACTAAACAAGGCTAATTGAGAAAAATGTATCCACAACCAAGCCAAACCCAGCAGTTGTCCTGAAAATCAGCTCTCTCTGCCTTCAGGCTGGGGAAGTCATAGCTACAGACTCATCTGCTGAGGCCAGGTTTGCACACAAACCTCCCATCAACACTGGGGGAAGGAGGAAATTTTGGGGGTGTGGCACAACCTCTGGTAAGGGGCAGTGGACACCAATCCTCCCTCAGACAAACTGGCTCAGCTCTAAAACCCCCCAGCCCCAGAAGGCTACATCCAGGGGACATTCCCATCAGGGGCAGCTGGGGGGGTGTCAGAACCCATCAAAGACCTCCAGAGTGTCCCCAGAGCCATTCCTGAGGCCTTGCACCAGGTGACTGCAGGGCATGCAAAGGAACACAACAGATCTGAAAATCCACAACTCAATTCACAGCAGGCTCAAAAGGATATACTGGTCCTAAAGATTTTATCTTATTTGAAAGAAGCAAGAGACAGAGCCCAACTTGCCCCACCCCAGGCAGGATCCTGAGCAGTCCCACCTTGCCCAAATCTGCATGAATCCATTGGAGTCTCATGTTTTGTGACACCCCACCACAGAGAAGACCAGAAGAGGATTTCATGCTATGCCAGTGAGATCCATGCAATGGTGATACTTTCTACTTTCTATTTCATCTGTCACTCTCTTTCTCTCCCCCTCCCCAACTCCCTTCTCTATTTCTCTCTCTCTCTTCCTCACATTTGCTGTTACATCAAATCCAGACAATTGACTTTGGCATATGGTCCTGTTTGCACCTTAATTCAGGAGCATCTCCCTAATAATTTTAAGAACCAGACCATAACAACCCACTGAAACTTGAGCAGAACTCATTCACCTTTAAGCAGTTTAAGTCATCACTATAGGAAAAAAAAATGCCTAGACTAGTACATTTAGGAAATTCTGCATTTCTTCAGTGAAAAAAAAGCACCATCAGTAGACCAGATATTGTTCATCTATTCAGCTGTACATGCCACTGAACTAATGCACCAGAAGAGTGGCATGATCACATCCTCTGTTTCCCTTTGGAATTCTCTTTCAGAGCACAGATGGGACAAAACAAAAAAGCACAACTTGAGTCAAGCTTTACCTTCAAACGAAATTCAGGACTCCTCTCTGGCAGAGACCAAAGCTCTGCGAGTCCAGGGCTCGCTGGCAGAGACAATCTCTGTGAAAAAGTCACCGAGCGAATCGCTGAGTGCAGCCGTTGCACGAGCCCAGGCTGCGAACAACCAGCCCGGAGCGCGCTCTGCGGCAACTGAGGCGGCGGCGCCGTCACAGCCGCTGCGGCCGCGCCCGCGGTTCCCCGGCAACCGCAGCACCCGATTGTCGGGGCCGGGCCGGGGGCGGTGACGCCGGGCGGGCCTCGGTCCCCGCTCCTTCCAGCCCTGCTGCCCCCTCGGTCCCCGGCCGGAGGGGGAGGAATCCGCTCCGGGGCCCGGAACGTGACGGGCCACAGCGGCAGCGCTCGATATCGCCGGGGCCTCGGCCCCAGCTCCGGGCTGCTCCTGCACAAGGAAGGCGCGGCCGGGGGGGAACCCAGGCTCTCGACACTTCCCATAAGTGTCTAAAATCATGCACTTCAATTAAAACAGTGAGATGATTGCACAGAAAGGAGGAGTGTTCAGCCTTGAAGTGGAGGGAGAAGCAAAGGCTCTGATCTGTCTGTCCAAGTGGCTCGACTTTGTATTCAGTTCCCTTCCATCCCGTGTCTCAGATCTTTGCCCTTCCATGCAGCAATGCGCACTAGAATAGCACAGAGGGGGAAGCATGTCCAAGTGGCTGGTAATGATTTTACTGGGAGGGAGGGAGAAAAGGACAATTTCTTTTGCAAAATCATATCTATTCTTGCTTTTCCTGTGCACTTCAGAAGAACCTGAGAACCTCCTCGACAGTCTCTAGAAATACTGTCTGAATACCTGATGCTTAAAGCAACTGTTTTTACAGAGCATTGTGGTTACTTGACAGACACAGGGATGTTCCACACAATTTCTTTTGAGATCTACTAAAAGCAGATCTAGAATGCTACTTGAAGTCATCTTCCCAGGGCTGACAGACTCTCAGATTCTGAAAACCTCTATGGTTGACAGCATGAAGAAAGATTCTGAGTGTTGTCATTCTAGTATGGAGGCAACTGAGGTGGTGTTAGAAAAGCTATGGAAAGAGCTGAATTTCCTTCAAACATAAAGTAAGAAACAGGGAATCCAGTACACTTGATGACTGCATGGCAAGAGCCATAAAACCTTTTTATAATTATCTGAGCAGTGAAGATGGTAGTTCCCAGGTTCATGTCCCAGCTGAAGAAACAGTGAATTTTTCAGCAGCTGGATAAGGATTACTTCCTGCATTTGCTTCCTCCCACTCCAAACTTCAGCCAAACAAGCACCTGTCAGCATACACTGCCTATTGACCCAAATGATTTGAAGGTGTTAGTTAGTGGCTTTATCCTTGTACCTTACAAGGATCTACCTCTTACCATCCTTGGTTTCTTGTCTTTTATTTTGGAAAGCAGAGCTTTTATTGTTCTACCAGTCTCAATCATGTCCTGAAAGACATAAAAAAGGAAATGATCTTTCAAGTTGGAAAGGAAAAGCAGACTGTCAGTGCATGAAATTAGAGCATACCAACCTGGCAGCAGAGTATGATACTTAATTATTTTATGCAGTATGCATTAAGATGAAAAGAAGGGGGAAAAAAAATCCATATCATTGCACGCCTCCTTCAGTCATTACCTACCTGTACTACTAACACATTCTGAAGGGGAGATTGTATCTATATATAATATTCACCCTTTGGGGTAGATCAGTAAGTCAGTTCCCACAGGCATACAACACTGAGCATTTCATGCATCCAAATATTAAATTTACAGGTTGGAATGTCCAGCATTTAAAAATTACTTCAACTGCTTTTTCTAGTTCATAGAAAATCTTGGTTTACATCAAACTAGAATACTTCCTACTATACAGATGCCTCCATTCTCTGCACACCTGTAACTCAGACTGATCTACAATACTGATAAAAGTTGCAGGTTGTAGTTTCACACAAATTCAATGTTATTTCCTGAGTTTTTTGCTCACATTGAAGTTATCTTAAGGCTTTACTTTTGCTTGCTCCTTAAACTCTGGAAAGGTGTGATTAGTTTTAGCCTATTTTGGTAAGTAGGCCAACCTCATCATGCTGTTTTTCAATTGAGTTTATTCTGTGTAAAATTACTTTTGCTTTCTTCCAGTTGTCTTGCAGACATCTTTTCCTGACTTGCATATCCAATTCTTCTGCACTGTTCACATTTAATGAGTTATCATATCATTTCAGAGACAACTGTTCAGCTTTATAAAATATAAAACAAAATTAACAATTAAAACTTTATCATGTTGAAATGAACAGAGCAGGAGATTTCCCTCCTTTTAATGCCTTTATTACTGTGATCAGCTCAAAATGGAGTTTTGGCAGATCTGCAGAGTTCTACCACCACTCCCAGCAGTGACTCAAAACAGGAGAATTTGCAGCTCTAGCTCTGTCCCTTAGCGCCAGAGACGGGAGTGCTGTCCTCGCAAGGGCAGAGAGAGTATACCCAGGTGTCTCAGTTTGGGTCATCAGTCCAGGGGGTCCTGGGTCCGACTGGCATAATTTGTAGTTGGGGCGAGTAGTGACCGAGGCTTTCAAGCATCTCTGCCGGTTCCGGACCACGGCCTTGATGTCCAGACACTACTCTGACTTCTCAATTCTGCTTTGGCTCGTCTTTTTTGGGGTATTTTCTAGGATTTGGTGAAGGTCCCGTCCCAGTGCAGTTTGGGTTTGAGATAAATTTGCATGTCTCCTGAGATGCAAATTTCTCCCTCTCCCCACCGTCCGAGGGGAGGTTGTCATCCTCCTGGCAACAGGCTAGGGTGGTTCTGAAAAACAAGAATTCTCTACAATAGAGTTAAACGGCGGTACTTAAGGATACTCAAAGGGTGATTCCAACATTTCACTAACAAAGAACTCTTGGCCAGCGATCAATTCCTAGCTCAAATGAAAACTCCTCTGCAGCTCCTTCTCTTAAAAAAAAAGGTAACTTTTTTTGTTCATAACAATGTAAACACAACATTTAAGAAGCATTTATTACATTTTTGTATGCTAAGGGACAGCCCCAATCATTTAATGCAAAATTACAATTTGTATAAAACAGATTTATACATAAATGCCAACACACTTGAAATATAAGCTGCTGTTACAAGAGGTGAACTTGCAATTATAGTTCCTACAAACTGTTTCCACAATGATGCTGTGAAAGAAAAAAAAGCTTTTTCATTGAATGAACTCTGGGTTCTTCACCAGTACAAGTCTCTGCTTTTTGAAAAAAACAACTCCACAGTAATGGACACTACAAATCTCCACACCTCAATCTGACACAAACGTCTCTGTTGTGCTTGCAGCACAGAAATGGAGATACAGGTTTGCTTTTTCCTAATTAGCAACTGCACACCCTCCACGCTCTAGAGATTAGAGGACAAGGTCTCTCTGCTTCATGGGAGGAATTGTACAGATAATTTATAAAAAACTGAATAAGGGGGCCCAAAAATACATCCTGCTTTAGGAAAAAAAAGATCAAGATTTCTTCAGATTGGAAATGAATGCAGACACAGTGATTTCAGGCTTGATTATTTCCTGGTTTATTCTCTCCCTCTAGTGGTACATCCCCAGGAAGAAAGTATCCCCTGGGTGTTAAATGACAATGTTGATCTTTTCCACACAATTTAGAGATGGGAAAGCATTAAGAACTGGCCCTACATGGAGAGGTTTCACAAATGCATTTTTGCAACACTCTTGGAATTTTTTTACTTCTTTTTTTTTTTTTTTTTTTGCCTAAGTCATTTCTTGATGACAAATAGGCAATTTCTGTGCAGAAAACAAACATCTTTTGGAGTATACAGAATTACAAAAACAGCTGCCACAGAAGTTAAAATCACTTGGGGAATCAGCAGAACACAGAGATGGAAACAATCCCTCTGCTTTTTAAAGCAGTCACAGCAAGCTTACTCATTTGTTTGCAGCTCTGCAGCACAAAAGTAGCAGCTTTGACGAGCTCCTCGTCCTGAGATTCTGTCAATACCTGAATCATGAGTGGCAGACCATTGTTCTGAGGCAGCTCACACTGGTTCTCTTCTAGAACAGGACATGGTAAAGGAAAGGTTTGGTTTCAGCCCCACACACCTTCACCTTACAGTCACTGTAGGGGCCAATACTGGCAACTCTCTGCAAGTTTCTGCAGAAAGAGAGATTTTCACTCCAGACCCGAGCCTGCTGCAGTGACAGCAGGAGAGCTTTACATCCCACAGGATGATTTGACCAGAACTCAGGTTGCTGTAAGAAAACTGAAGGACTGAGACCACTTATTCGATGGAGTTCCAAGCTCATTTAATTGTGGCTCAAAACATTTGAATATTGACTCCTGTTTTTCTTCTCTTTCACGACCTGCTCTTGGAGTAGATATGCAACCTTTCTGTGAGGCCTGGGATGCAGAAATATCAAAATCTCAAGGTTTCTATTTAGCAAAATAAAATTAGTAGCTTAAGCCTGGTCTAGCCAATCTGTTCCTCCTCATTTCTTCTGTCATTGGCTGAATTTTTATTGTGCTCTCATTCCCATATGGAATCATATAATGGATAATTGCTAAACATAGTTCTTTCTTCTTTAAACTTAACAAAAAAAAGGAAATAAAAACTTTTACCATTTTTATTTTGACAGTGTTGGCATTTGAAGAAAAACCTTTTTTATGTTGAAATAATTTTTTAATAATTTTTCTTTTCAAAAGACATTTTCCATTAAGTCTTGTTTCACTAGTTCTTAATGAAAAAATGTCTGTTAAAATAAATTTATGACCTCTTGAGCTAATTATTGAACATGTTATTGGCACTCAGAGGATAAAAATCAAACTTTCTGAACACAAGGTCTTTTTCTTGTTTCTCTAAACATACATGAGAAACACCACAAGTACAAATGAATTTCCCTTTCTCTTTGCTTGCACTACCACAAAATACCAACTGAAGTGCTGTATTTGTGCCAGATAAGCTTGGGCAAGCCCTGAGGAACATGACAAAACCATTTTAGAGCCACCAACTGCTTCTGTGTCTTGAAACCAATGCTCTTACATGGCTTTTACAAATATTCCTGGCCTTGTAAGCAGTGGAGAGAAGCTGTATGTGCCAAGGACCATGAAAAGGGTGCTCAAGACAACCCATTTGCTAGGTCTGGATTGTAGTAGCTGTCAAGTCTGGATTAATTATTCCTTGAGACACGTAAGCCCAGCTCTGAATTCTTGCATATTGAGTCTACTTTTCAAAGCTACTTAAGACACTTCCTGCTAACAAGCTTTAAAATTTAAAGATGGAACATTCTAGAAAACTTTTTGTCCAAATACTGACATTGTATTATTTAACTGAACACTCTCTCGTGTTCCAGTCTTGATGAAGTGACACCACAGGAGGAGTCAGTGGATGAGAATTTAGGAGAAGCTGACAGACAGGAAAAAGAAAAAGCAAATCTTACCACAAACTTCAGTACAGTGTCCAATTGTTAGAATAATACTGATTTTTTTCTCCTGTGCTCAGTGTCTCATTGGACAGCAGCTTCAGCAGCTCTGACACAGTGGGATACTTTGCCAAGACAACACTCATGGCAGCTGTTGGTTAAAATGATTGGAAGGAAAACAAAGTCGATTGTGAGTGTACAGGAATTATCCAAGGATCAAATGCTGGGTTTGGAGGGAACTGTACAGAGCCCTCAAAGCCTTGGGCCTGCTCAGCCCTGCCCTGCTCCACCTTGAACAGCTCAGATTACCCCACCCCTCCTGTGCTGCTCCCAAATCCAGTCCTGCCCATCCTCCCAGCCTGTGCTCCACGGAGAGGAGGCAGAAGATCTGATGAATGAGGAGGGCTTTGCACTGTGCAGCTTCTGGAGATCCCTGCTGAGTTTCTTCATGTCCTTGATCAGCTCCAGCATGAAGCCAGAGAGAGTTGAATAAGCTTTGACACGCAGAGTATCTGCCATAAAAAGAGCAGGTGGCAAGCCCTTCCTGGCACTGGCAACACCACTGCTAGAGCATCCACGCTGAGGCCCAGTCCTGTCACACCCAACTGAGCTGAAACTACCCTCACAACTAGTGCAGGCTGATGCTTTTCAACTTCTGGGAACTTCCATTTGAAGCTCTTATGGCAGAAGTGTGAGATACAGCAACCATGGCCACAGCACAGGCTCGTCAGGATCACAGGTTTCTGCAAACCTTCTGTGGAAAACACAAAACCTCATCAGGAGAGCAGTACCCGGCCAGCAAACCAGAGCAGAGTGTGCTGTGCAGAAACACCACGTCCATTCAGCTCCACCTCTAAATGACTAAAGCTTCCTAAAGCTACACAATTTATTATTCAGCCACAGGCACAACTCCAGGATACAAACTGACTGGTCAAATCCAGGCCCAGAGCTCAGCTTTACTTACCCAGCAAGGGCTGGAGCATCTCAGTTTTAATTTTCAGTTGGGTTTAAATTTCACTGCATTCATTTGAGCAACAATGGGACAGTAATCCACCTCAGATGAACTGAATCACTCCCCACTTACACCTCTGAGTTTTAAAAAGCATTGCAACATCCACTGAGATGTGTAGAACTTAACTGCCTTTAAGCATTCATTTCTGCAACTTTTCCACCAGCACAAGACTTTAAAAATAGCATTTTAAAATTGCCATAGATCAAAAATGTCTTTCCACTCACAGTTGGTAGCAATACAGGCATTCAGAGTCTTTGTTACTACCACTGCAAGTCTCATGCTGGAGTGACACAAACAGGAATCAGGCATAAGCTCAAGGAGAGCTTTGGCTAATGTATCCAATCCTCCAATAGAAACAAAAGATTTCTGCACATCTGCTCAGTGGAAAAAAGAAAAAAATGTGATTTAAGCAACAGAGTCTGCAAATTCTTTTAGCTTTTCACCAAGTAAGTCCATCAGAGTTTTTCTGTGCATGTGTCAGTCATTACATTTCTTCTACAACAGAAGCTGGAGATACATTAATCTCAAGAAATGCAGTAACTGCATATAAAATAGTTCCAGGAAAACATGGCCCTGATATGTGCACACAAATGGCAAACATCATGCCTGAGTTCTACCTAAGTCATTGTTTTCAGCCATGTCACAAGGACTTTAATTTAGACACACTTTTAATCAGAACAGCTCCCAGCAGTTTTACTGACCCTATCAAATGTAAGCAGACTGTGGCTATTTGTGGACTTGAGCACAGCACAGTGCAAGTAAAGATGGTGGAGTACAGTGGTCAGAGTAAAAGTGGGAAGAACAGCAAATGACTTTGTAGAGATTGACAAGAAAGAAAAACCCATTTAGCTCTCAAATTAAACTTCCTTTTATCAAATTCAAAGCTGTGTAAAGGTTGAGCTGCACTTCCAGTTGTTTGCAACTGTGAGACCAAGAAATGAACAGATGGGACGAACTATCTCAGGCTCTGTGCAACTCTCGAGCCACCCTTTGGCACAGGGAAAAACCCCACAGCAAATGTTCTGATTATCTTCTAGAAAAGTAAAAACAAATTACCCCAAATCAAAACGCAATGAAATCAACTTCAGCTGAACAGTAAAAATGAAACCAAAGTGTTACCGATTTGGAGAATATCTTTGGACTTCTTCCACAGTTTTCAGAGCAACACGTCCCGTGCTGGGGGTTGTTGACACAGGCACAGAGAGTGCTGCACACTGAGGACCAGAGCTGATAGCAGGGATCAGGGTTTTCAGCTGACAGATTCTTCTCAGACCTGGAGAGAGTTGTTCTGTTGCGGACAATGAAAACAAGTCCCAGACAGTCAAGGAAACATAGCTGCTAACCAGCCTACTATTTGTCTGTTTGAATTGCAACCCTGTTCACCTGAACAACTGCAGCAGCAGGCTGATGCAGCCTGTGTCTCTGACATGGGTTTGCCCATTTTCTAAAAGAGAACACACACAAGACTCCAGAGACAAATGCAACTGCAGACAAAATCTTAACAGCAAGTTGAATTTACATACATACATTCCCTTTCCTAAGCACATATCCTCCCCACAAGGAAATACAAAATCATATCAACATATTGGTAAATAACCTTTCCATGTCTCTCTCTTTCTAGACACTCTCAGAAACTATGGGTTTGCATTTGCAAACTCTCTTTTTAGAATTAAATCATGTTCTGCTGTTTAAGGAAATCCCAGTGAGCAATGACCTACTTCGACAATTCAGGTTCGGTTACATGCAAACATTCATCTTTATAAATTCACTTCACCACAACATTGCTTATTGCATGTTCCAAATTTTGGACTGCAGATTGGCAAATAGAAAAGGAGAGTTATCATAACACAGAAAAAAAAACCAACTTACCATTATTTGACACCAGTACTAAGATGACAGAAACAGACATTCTTTTCAAGTTCACATCAGAATCCTTTTTAATTCAAAATAAAATGAGTTCTTCAAGCAACTCAGAAGTACACAAGACAGTGTACTTGTCAACAGTGTCTGTTGACAAGACACTGAAAACAAAAAGTGAAAACCTCAAGTAAGCTACTCATCATCCTAAATTATTAAGTTTCAAATGTGGCCAGTATGTGGGGAGCAGAGACAGGGCAGGACTATGAAGTGCCTGAGGGCTTCCCCCTGCAGTGAGTTCTACACCAAGCAGGACCCTGGCAAGCTCTGGAACAATCCAGGAGTCACTGAACACTTGCTGCTGAGGGACAGGGGGAGTGCAGCTGTCTGGTAACTTAAAGACACCCTGTGTGCACAAGTCAGCAAGGCACAGATCAAATCTGGGGATGGACAGGGCAACTGGGGCACCTTCCCTGCCCTTGCTCCAACTGACAATCTTGTAGTCTCATTTTGTGAGACCAAAAGAAAATGGAGACAAAGCAGGAGCACAAGTAATGACAGGGGGCCATAGCACACTCAGAAATACAGTGTTATTTTTATTGCCATTACTCTCTAGAATAATCCCCAATGTAAATAAAGCTGCTTCCTTTACGATGCAATGAGCACTCGACTTGGCAAGGTCATTTCTAAACATCAAACCACCAATTCCTCCAAAGTATTCGCTTGCTTCACCTACAAGAGGAAAAACTTTTGCTTCTATTTCTCTGCAAAATGAAAGGCTTCTATGATTTTCCAACATCTCAAGCCTTATGTCCTTTAGACATTTTTACAGTGCCCACCAGTTCCTTGGCATATATGGGGAACATAAATGCCTGCATTGTTTCTAAGGAAAAGCCTTTCTTACTGTTTTGTTGGCAAATGGAATAGACAGTGACCACAGCCTCCTGCTGAGACAGAGGGCAGTCCAACTGAGATTTAAGGCATTCCAGCAGTAAGGTCAGATCTGTTTTCATATCTAGGAGCAAACACAAAAAGCTTCATTAAATTGTTATCTTTTCTTTCTATTAATCTAGTCAGTATTAGAATAAACCTGTCAAAATGCAGTATGTAGGTGTATTTTAAAAAAGGGGGGGAAGTGAGCCAAAATGGAGCTACATCACTTCTATTCAGCCACCAATAACAAACCTAGAAATATTTCTGTCCATCCTTTGTTATTTGAGCATGAGTTCCTTTGCAGAGTAACAGCTTCCTTTTAATATTTCTGGCCTTTCATTACTAGTAACTCTTAGTAAGTCTGATGTAAACCACTAAATATTAAATTCACAATTGCAAGGTGCATTAAGTGTAAATAATACAGAGCCATTAAAGTATTCAGAGTGCAAATAAAATTCAGGGTGCAGTTGAAAATCTGTGGAGTAGTAAGGAAAGAGTCCAAGAGCACAAGGCTGCTCCGTGGTACTGAGGTACAGGAGACATAAACCATGCAGCACAGCAGCAGAGCCCTCAGTCAGGTGGTTGGAAACAGAACACAAAATATTCTCTGGGCACCTACACACAACCCTAGGTGGGAAAACAGACTTGGAAAATCTGCTTCTTAGTCTTTGGGGTATCATTAAAAGACTTAGATGATAATTATTTCTAACAGTGACAGAAGGTATTGTTAACAGTAAACCATTACAAGGTCTGAGGGTTCTTAAAGAAGTTAAAATACAATAAAAATGTGGATAAATATTAGCAAATTAAAACCAAAAAATGTGACTTCGTAATGGTGTGTTTTACTATGTGTGCAGGTTTGACATTGGATTTACCCTTTGCATAGCCAATACAGTATCCAAAATGTGGAAATTAGGAAAAAACATGTTCTCCCAACTGCTCATCACCCCACAACAGGCCTATCTCAGTGGTCTACTAAAACTTTGTAAAATTGATGCAGATTATAATGACAAATTATATTAGATATCTTACCACACTGACTTATCTGCACCTTTTGAGTGTTCCTTTTTTTTAAATCTCTGTTCTTGTTCTACAACAGCAAGGAAAAAGTTTTTTCAGTTCTGTTCAGATTAGCAGTGTTTATAATATATGCAGTAGAAACGACATCATTTTTCTAAAATGCACTTTTCCTAGTTTTCTGCTTTTACTTTGTCATCTCACACACTCACGGTTGAATGCGTTCTTACATGGCAGAGTTTTCCTTTGGAAATACAGTCTTTTATGACAGCCCTGCATTTGTAACTCCCAGGTGATCATCTTTTGAGAGTGGACATTCTGCAGAAATCAGGTCATTCCATGTTACCCCTGAGGGGCACTGTCAGTAAAGAACATCCCCTGCTCTGTGTCACTGATCACAACAAAGCTGATCCAACTTTCCTTACAAGAGTGGCCAACTTTGCCATCAGCCAACAACTGGCACTAAGACCAAGTCATGTTACTTAGGGGGTGAACACTCTAAAACACTCGGCCTCCTGCTGCTCAAGGAGCCACCAAACCATCAGCATTGTTCTGGCAGCACTGATCAAACCAAGGGCAGTGAGCACAGAGACATGTTCCTTACAGTGAGAACCCACTGAAATTCTCCAAAGACATTGCCACATTACATGAACCATGCAACCCACAAAACCCCACAGCATTGCTTCTTCACAAACCCCATGGGGCAGCCTCTGAGAGCAGAGCAGCAGAGTGACATTCAGCTTTGGAGGCACAAAGATGCTCCCTCAAACACGCCCCAAGTCCCAAACAGAGAAGGCTGATGCAAGCATCACAGTAACCTCTTACAATTTCTCCAAAAATTACTTCGCTCCAGGCAGAAACTTTAAATCAGTGGCAAATGCAGCTTAAGAATGGATTCATTTTCCTTCTCCAAGTGGAGCAAAGGCTCAAAGCAGAATCCTTGTCATCACTGTGCATCCATCCATTGAAAGCAGCCAGCCCTGCTTTCTCTTGGGAGTTACTGACTGCCCCCATTCCTTTGCTGCTTCCCTTAGAGAGGAGAATTGAGAGAGGTCATCTCCCTGCAGCCTTTCAGAAGTGATAACAGACATGCATTTCATTTTCCTGCAAATCCAACCCTGCCACAACAAGGAAAAGCTTGCCAGCCTTCCTCACCTCTTTTTGTCCTACTGCCACCACCCTGCCAGCCTAAGAAAAAACACAACCCACCCAAACAAAAGGAAGCCTGTAAAAATGAGTTCGCTCTGGAGCTAATTGCTTTTCAGAAGAGTTTCATTTAATACATGTTTATACAATTATGCAATATAAGAAGCACAAGGGGTTTAAAACTGGATGTATACAAGGACACATCTTGACCTTTACCTGCATCTTTTTGACTTTTGCAACCTACAGGAGGTACGCAAAATAGTATTTATAAACCAGCCTACATTAATTAGATTCAAATAGCTCACCTCGGTTGTTGCATCACAGAGCAAGGTGGAAAGACAAACAACTAGATTTGCTTCAACAAACAGCTGGCAAATGTTGCATCTAAAATTCTTCTCCATCAGTTATGGAAAACAACCCAGTAACATTGCTTTAAATCTCAGAAACCACTCCTGGAGAACTGCAGATCTGTCAATGTGTGTGCTCAGCAGCACCAGAGCACATGGCTGGCACGGTCAGTAGACCAGCCAGCCTGGGCAGGACTTATCCTTCGAAACCCAGGGAGCAAAGGCCAGAGGGGAGAAGTGCGGGTTGTTGGCGTCCTGTGGAAACCAAACCCCACAGCAGCAGCTGAGGCCGTGAGGACGCTGCGCTGTGGAACAGGACTTGGGGCTCTCCTGGCCTATTTCAGCTCCCTCGCACCCTCCTCCCTCAGACGGGCCGTGAGTGATTTACAGCTCGTTATCAGAGCTCCCCTCTGAAGCCTTAGCAAGCACTCCAGATCAGCCCAAATATAAAAGGGAAAGAACATATACATATTTAAAATAAGAGCAGGGTGGGGGGGTGGGGGTTGGAAGGCAACAGTCTAAAGATGAAACAGCAGCTGCATTCTTCTGTGGGAAGGCTGGGGAGTCCCGAGGGGGGAAATGGGGCACGGCTCGGGTACCTGTGATCCAGTGGCGCGGGTGGCTCCGGGCAGACCCCGAGGCGAGGCGGGTGCCCGCTGCCGAGCGCTGTCCGGCTGAGGGGTGGGAACTGCGGGCTGAGGGGTGGGAACTGCGGGCTGAGGGGTGGGATCTGCGGGCTGAGGGGTGGGATCTGCGGGCTGAGGGGTGGGATCTGCGGGCTGAAGGACAGCGGAGGCCCCGCCGGGCTGAGGGCGGGGATCTCGCGGAGCTGAGGGCAGAGCCCGGCCCGGCCCCTCAGGAGACGCCGCAGCCGCAGCGCCACCCCAGCGCCTCAGGGCACGGCCGCCCTCGGACTCGGGACTGCCCTGAGCCTTCCCCTCAGCCAGGCGGGAAGCGCTTGGAATTGTAGAACCGTCAGAGGTGAAAGAGATCTTGAAGAGCATCAGTTCAAAGTCAGCCCAGCTCTGACACTTCAAACACAGACCACTAAACCATTTGCCAGTGTCAGATCCAGAGGCTTCTTTAACACCTCCAGGGATGGCAAGTGCACCACCCCTCTGGCCAACCTATTCCCAGGCATGAACACCTGAGCAGTGAAATTTTTTTTCTAAAGTCTAACCTGAATTTCCTCTCAACGTGAGGCCACTTCCTCTGGCTCTCAGTGCAGGCCCAGCAGAAGAGAGCAGCCCCCCCTCAGTGCACGCTCCTGTCAGGGAGTTGGAGAGAGCAGTGAGGTCCCTCCTGAGCCTCTTCTCCAGACTGAACAAACCAGCTCCCTCAGCTACTCCTCATGGGACATGTTTTCTAGAGCCTTTGTGAGCCTTGCTGCCCTTCTCTGGACACACTCAGCCCCTCAATGTCCTTTTTCCCAAGGGGCCCAGAGCTGACACAGCCCTGAGCTGTGGCCTCAGCAGTGCCCAGCACAGAGGGGCAGGCACTGCCCTGGTCCCGCTGCCCACACTGCTGCTGATCCAGGCCAGGTGCCATTGGCCTCTTGCCCCCTTGGGCACACTCTGGCTCACACTGAGGCGGCTGGTGACCTGCAGGATGTGGCACTTGGCCTTGTGGAACCTCAATGGCCTTGTCCTTGGCCCATTGATCCAGTCTGTCCAAGTATCACTGCAGAGCCTTCCCGTCCTCCAGCAGATCCACACTCCCACCCAACTGGGCATCTGCAAATTTACTGAGGGTGCTCTCAATCTCCATCTCCAGATCATCAATAAAAAAGTTAACCAGGCAATAAAGAAGTTAACCAGGACCAGCCCCAAAACTGAGCCCTGGAAAACACATTTCAATGCAGCTCAGTTTGCATACTCTGCAGTTGGAGGCTGCAATGCCCCCACAACAGAAAGAGCTGCCATCCCTTGGCATTGGCCACACACACAAGTGCAGGAAAAAAGACTTTTACTCGGTGAATATGGCTGACAGAGCTGAGCTTTCAGGCACACACTCCCTTTCCCTAATGACCCTGAACTCAAGAGAAGGTATTTCACCTTCCAGCTCTTTGCACCATTGCATCCTCAGACCATCAGAGCTCCACCAGCCTCTCTCATCCTTTTGCGCCTTCTCCCCACTCAAGCTGAGGAGCAGCTTTGATAAGAAAAAATGCAGTTCTGCTGCCAAGGAGGTGAGCCAATTTGCAAATGCAACTTACCCTACCAAAAACAGCTACTGCCTTTTTCTTTCAGAGGTGAGCCATCAGAAGTAATGAAATTGTGTTGCATTTTAAACCAAAGTGGAAAAGAAACGAAAGCACTCACAGAGGATTTGGCAGAGCCAATAGGTGCCAGTGTGGCTTATCCTGTTGGCTGCTCAGTTATTGCAGCCCTTTGCTACTTTACCATTTGTCTTGTTTGGAGATTGTGCTCAGATAATTCAGTGATGGGTACAAGAGAAATCTAAAAAATCATAGCTGATTGCAAAATAATACAGCCTAGGAAAATTTTAATAGATGGTGAAGTATTTACATCAGAGTGATGACAGTTACCACACACAGAACAAAAGAAGCGTTTTAATAAAACTTTAATTACATCCTTGTTCCTCAAGCCCTACTATCCATTTGTTTGGCTGATGTAGTATTATGTAAAAATCCTGTTCAATATCTTGTATTGTTTATGCTTTCCAACACTTCTGATGTGTTTTCTAAAAGCTGTTAGTATTTTTTATTTTGAAAAAAAAATCTATTATTTTGGTAGCAACATTGCAGTTCTGTGTTTCCTTTTGGTACTCAGCTGAAAAAAATAAAGAAAAAAAAAAAGAGCAGAAAAAATTGCAGAGGGGGAAAGTAGATCACAAGGAGCAAAGTTACAGGAGATGAGTACATTACTACTGCCACTGCTTAAGAGCATCTCTCACAAAAAGCAGACTGGCTACACGGTCCCAACTCCATCATTTCAACTCTCCATGATTTGTTTCTTGCTTTGCAAAGCTGAGCTGAGCCATTTTTGCCTATTATGAATAACAACTAGTAATACACACTTACAGTTCTCTTGTATTACTGCAACAGCACTAGGTTCCCTTAGAATTTTTTAGGGCAATTGCAGTGCAATCCCTGAATTTAAACCAGATCAAGATATTATTTGTAGCTTATTCTTGAAGGTAATTTGTAGCAAAAGTAAAAAAAATTATTGCAGATGGTCAGTGACTGGACTGTTATGTGTATGGGATGCACAGGATGATTTAAGTGCTGCTCCATTCTGTGTGACTGCAGGCTTTGAAAAGAGTAATCCTACTTGGCATTTGGACTCCATTTGGTCTCAGGAATTATGGATCCAGAGTAACTTGTTAGAAGCTTGTGAAAAAATGTCTCTGAAGTTTACAACAGAGCTGAAGTGTACAGAAGGATGAGAATTCAATGAATAATTCAATGAATACTAAGAATAAGTTTGAAAAGCATATCCAGTTATCCTGCTGGCTATGTCCAGTGGCTGTCCCCTGCTACAGTACAGTGCACAATGTCACCAGGAAAATTGTGAATGTCATCTTTAGACCAATCTATTCACACATTTTATTTTTGATCAGAGTTACTTTCTACAAATTACCAAGCTGTTTTGCCTTTTTGAGGCTCTTGGTTTTTCGTGTGAAGTATTTGCATGTATAATACAGGTGGCTCCTGTGTCTTGGTTTGGAAAGACAGGTGTTTGCTAAGGAAGGCAGGAGCCTTTCTTGAAATGGAAAAATGTAAACCCCTTCCTTCTCAATTGCTAAAAATTTGAAATTAAAGGGGGCTCTCAGGTAACAACATGGGGGAAGGAATAACAGTTCTTTATCAGGGAAGTGTCGGCGATGGAGAGAGACGGGGAGACTGACTCAGGGATCAGAATCTGATTTTATTGTGGGATAAAAGCACTTATATACTATTTTAGGGAGACTAGTAATGTGCACTACAATGATTAGGTTAAAATCATACACAAATTTATATATGAAACAACATCCCTTGCTTGCAGTTGTGGAAGGGGAGCCGGCTGCTGGCCTTGCTGACAGCTTCTGCCAGCCAGACTGGCACGGGCTGAGGCAGGGGCAGCCAGCCTGACAAAAGCATCCATCCGTGTGGATGGGGGGTGCGTTTACGGGAGGAAAGGTGGGGATTTTCCCCACCCTTGGGCAGGTTTAATTCTTTCATTGAGTGGTCAGACCCTCCTCAGGCCTGTGGAATGGTGACAGGCTTTGTGCTTTTTCTTGTTTCCAGGTCTTGTTTTGAATTGACTTCCATGCAATTGTTCTCTCTTTTTCCCAGGAGGATTACACCTGGTGCCCAGACTGGAGGGGGAAGTGCCTGCAGCGTCTGTGGAGCACGTCCAGTGGCAGCACTACCCCAGGGGCCACGGTCTGCAGGGACAGCCCCTTCCAGAAGGACGAGGACCTGGTGCAGGATCGGCTCCTCTCCTGGCAGCAGCTCTCCAGAGGTGGGCACCCAGCTCCATAGCTCAGCTGGCAGAAGGGCTCTGGGCAGGCGGCAGCGGGCACACGGGCATCCCGCTCTTGCAGCTGCTGAGGAGTTGCTGTGCCGTGATTAGGCGGAGGAGGTGGAACATGGCCTGCCATGCTGCCCTTCTCTAAAAACAGAGACTAGGACTGGAGGTTTGGGCTCTGAGCACAGCCAGCAGCCTGGCCCGGGCACAGGCCATGGCAGGACAGGGGGACAGGAGCCTGCTGCGACTGACCGTGGCTCTCTGGTTTCTCTCCTCAGGCTGCCAGCACCTCATGCCATGGGAACGGCACCGCTCGGCCTGCCAGGCTCGGGGGGCTGGAGGGCAGCCCATGTTCATTTGCTGTCAAAGATAAATTATTTTGGTTTTTGTTTGTTATCATCGTCATCGGAGCATTTCTTTCATCCTTTTCCAAGCTTTTGGCCTGTTGTGATAAATGGATATGATTTGTGCTAACAAAATCTGGTGGTTTATACCAGCTGGACTCTATTGTGGTTTATACCATGTTTTATTTCCTGCATAGGTAAAATACCATGTATCAAATTTGATCAAAAAGAAAAATGAGGGAGTGTGAAAACCTGGATTTGTGGAATGTAGAAGATACCAAAATTCAGTATTTAATAAAAAGCATGAATTAATATTATCCAAAGAGAAGATGGGGGAAATTGTGATAAATGGATGTGGTTTGTGCTAACAAAATTGTAATTATATCAATATTTTGGGAAGAAAATTGGAAAGGTATATGTGATTCATAGTATGAAGCAGATGGGTTTCTTTGTAGATGATACATGTGGGAAACAGGATACAGGAGATTGGAATTGGCCTTGATGAACAAAAGTTAGGAAGACTCCCAAGTCAGAATTGGCATCAAGACAAAGTTAAGACAACTCCCAGGACAGGATCGGCCATGACATGAATAACATTGGGATAATTCCAGACAGGGAGCATAAAAGAGTGTTCTTATCTATAAAATAAAAAGGCTTAATTGGAGCATAGTGCTTACTTACATAACACAGGACTTGGGGCACATGCACAGCCTGTCAGGTTATTCAGAGGACAGTGAGGAAGACTGTTGGCCTTCCTCCAAGAAGAGCCCCAGAGAGCCAGAAGCCCCCTTAGCCACAGTGGGAGCATGTGCTGTGAGTGTGGTGATGTTGATTTCAAGAATCAGAAACAGAAGGAGATTTACAGGAAAATATTGATGAATATGTATTAGCCCACAGTACATAAGTTGTGTTTGGATCCTTTTGCCTTTTGCACGTGAGGCAGGGTGGGAAGCCCTCCCTGTACCCTGATTGAGCAGTTTTGGTTATGCTTTATCCAAACCACTGCCAAATTTCTTTTTGTAACTACTGGATTCTATTTGATTGTATTGTTTTATCTCAGTTAAAACTGCTGCTAAATTTTAAGTTTGTGGTTTATTGAATTAGACATATGGGACCCCATATATAACATGAAGAATATGACTTAATAGTTTACAAAACCAAAATGAATATCATTCAGCTAAATTAACAAGGAATAGAAAAGCATTTGAGACTTAATCACAAAGGATAAAGTTACAGAAATGATGATACTTGATTATATGAATACGTTTTAACCTAATGAGTTAATAGCTCAGTCTCCTCTGGCTTTTGATCTCCTCCCCAGAAGGGGAGCAGTTCTTTGATCTCTTCTTCACGAGGGGCACAGTCCTTAGGGTTTGGTCATGGCTTTGGCATGGGGTGTTTTGTTTTGGATGATGATGACTGCCAAAAAACCCCCATAAAATCCCCCGCAGAACCCCGAAATCCCCTCAACTCCCCCCCCCCCAACCCCCTTAGGATGAATTTGGATAATTTCAGGTAATTTGGGGTGGATTTGGGGGGGTTTTGGTACCTTGTGGAATACAAAGTGGGTGTAGGATTCAAACCTACTAAAAATTCCCCCTAAAATTCCCCTAAAATCCCTCCATATCTCCCCCAAACTCCATCAGGATGGATTTGGAGGTAGTTTTGGGAATTTCAGGTAATTTTGGGTCAATTCTGGGTCGATTTTGGGTGGTTTTGGTAACTCCCGGACACCAGATTTGGTGTAGGATTCAAACCCAGCCAAAATCCCCCCAGAGCCCCTCAGGATGGGTTCTGAGGTAATTTTGGGTGGATTTGGGGTTAATTTTGGGTCCTTTTGTGAAGCAGAGAAGGTGCAGGGCTTGGAGTGGGGCTGAGCAGCAGGGCAGGAACCAGGGGAGGGAGGGAGGTGTGAACCTCCCCTGAGGATCCCCTGATGGGGACACCCCTAAAAAGTTCTGTGCCAGGATTGAGAAATGAACGGGACCTTTGGTTTTTTTGGTCTTCAGGTTGTTGTTTATTTTTCTCTTACCAAAAGTTCAGCACGCCGTCTGCACACCAGACTTAGCATACAAAGAGAAGGCACCAAAAGTCACAAAACACACAGGTTCAAGGTCTTTTAAAATTATTTTGTCCAATTAACTCTTGGAACACATTTTATTTCTACCTTTCTACAAGTAACTAATTCTTTGTTTGCCACTCGGTGTTTGTATTGCAGCTTTTTCAACCAATCACCCTGTGCTCCCAACACAGCAGAAAATGGGGGAGATGAAGAACAAGGAGGAGATTAGACAACACCCAAAATCCTCCATCTTGGAAGCTTTCTCCATGGACAAAAGTTAAAAGCAGTGATCTCCTGGGGATCAGGACTTCTCAGGGAGACATTCCTTGTGCCCTGGGTTCCAACAGCAGGGGGGAAGGGGAAGTTGGGGATGGGAAAAGAAAGACTTGGGCAGGAAAAAAGGGAACCTTAAACAGCGTGGTAAGCGCCATTTCTAGAGGGAGGGCCCGGGACGGCGCGGCCGTCACCTTCCCGGGTAGGTGTGGATACACAATCCAGGTAAGATTTCCCGTGGATCCGTCTGGGAAACATTAGGGAGCTGGAGATGAAGAATTCTGAACAACCTCGCAGGTGGTGTTTGTGACAATTGTTTTCCTCATGGATTGTTTACCCCAAGGGGTGTTTTCTTAACTAGCCAATCGTGTGAAATGTAAAATAACCAATCAGGCCCACCTGTATTGGGATCGAGTACAAAAAAATCCGTCTCCTAATCAAGATGATTATTGGCCTTCTGAAGATGCATGGAGTGTGTCACTCATTTATCCGTGTCATTTCTGACTCAGCAGTGACAGGCAGGAAAGGGGAACATGGAAAGATGGGGGGGAAAGGAGGACACAGGACGGAGAGAGGACAGCAGCACTCCCGTGTCACCTCTGGATGGATTCTGTCCCTTGTTCTGCCCTCAGGAAAAGAGAGACAGAGTGGCACAGAGTGTTGGGAAGGATGAAAGTTCGACAAGAAACTTTAACAGATATGTGTGCATGACAAAGATTTTTGAATGTAGAATGAGCAGAAGGAATAGAAATGAAAGCAAGTTTTGATATAGAAGAAAAGAATTGTTGAGCCAGTCTTACTGGGTAACTAAGGCAAAGGCTGTGCTACTTACAAGTGGTTTTTATGGCTTAGAGCAAAGGATAAACCCACCTCAAACAAGAAGATGTTTTTACCAAGCAAAAAGATTCCACAGGTAAACAAGACTGCCAATATTGCAAGTAGAAAAAAGGTCTCAGAATTTTCCACTGCAGGAAAACTGAAAAACAACTTCTAGCTAAAACTGTAACGTAATAACTTTTAGTGACTGGAGAATAGTGACATGAATATGGTAATTACAGGCGTTATGATAGGCTATAGGTAAAAGTAAAGGTATAGATTGGTTATTCTGTGTTAACATGCTCAGCAAAGCAGAGTATATAATGCGCTGTAACCAAAGCTAAAGGGTCTCCAGGCCTGCCTGCAGCTGTAGGCACAGGCTCTGCCACGCACAACCCTGGACTGCTGTAACATCCAGGATACAATAAACTGCATTTTGAAGAAATGCCTGGAGTCCCTCATCTCTCATTCAGGCTCTTACAGGAGAGGGACACTGGGTGATGGAGAGATGGCAGCAACCCCGTGCCGTGCTGGCAGTTTTCACTCCTTGCTGCACTCTTGGGAACAAAAGGGTAAGGAAAGATATGAGCAATGTTATGGATACATATTCTAATATTGGCTTTTCACAGATATTAAAATGGATTTTATATGTGTGATGTTAAAGCAACTTTGGTACAAATATATGGGTTTTATTTCTGTTGTTAATTAAGCTCAGAGAAATAGCTGCTTGTGTTAAATGCCTGCTGGGATGGGATAACATCCAATGCACACAGGATGAGGACACCTGCACAGATCTGCCAACTATCAGCTCTCCCTGTCTGAAGGCAGAGTGGACCAAGGCCCAAAAACTGGAGGTGATAAAGAGAAGGAGCCAAAACCACAGCCAAGAAACACACATGCTCTGAAAAGGCAGACCCAAGGAGGGGCCAGGTAGAAGAGTTCCTGGAATATGTAAACTAGTTTATGGGTATGCATGAGGGTCTATGAATATGCAACAGGCTGATGAAAGGGAAAAGGTATTTCAGGGGATCCCCGAAGGGAACAGGGTGCTCCTGGCTGAGTGCCAAGATGCACCCGGCCATAATAACCATGGTCCTCCATGGTCCTGGTCTCCCACTGTCCTTTATTAAACTTTTTACATTTTCACAGGAGGGTGAATGTGTTTTTCACATTTAGGAACGGGTAAAGTTTTTTCAGTTTTTTACAGGAGGGAGTTTTGAAGAGCTACAAGTGGCTAATCTGCCTGCAACAAGGACCATTCCACGGGCTCCTGTCACCTTTCCCAACACGTCTGCTGCAGCTCATGGAGGGTGAAGCCCTGGAGGCTCCTTAGGGGTGGTTATGGACGATTTCAGGCAGCGCCTCGATGCCCTGGATCAGGGGTGCCCCCTCCTGGGAACCCCCACGTTTTCCAAATAGGCATCATCTCCTTCAGGGCGCTTCCTTAAGAATCTGAGCTGTACATTGATGACAGAGGTTACAATCTAAACCATTCCCATCAGTCAGTAATATAATTCAGGTGTTAAGATGTTGGAATGTTGGAGGACAGAAGACAGATGATGAACTTTGGACCTGGTTAACAGAAGAGATTGGATACCAGGATGCCTTGGCAAAACAAACAGGACTTTGAAAATTAGACCTAGATTGCAAGAAGGGTTTGCTGGAAAAAAATCAGACGGGTTTGCTGGAAAAAGAAAATCCCATTAAACTCTGCAAGCAAGGGATGTTGTTTTTTGCATAAGTTTGTGTATGTGATTTTAACCTAATCACTGTAGTGCACATTACTAGTATCCCTAAAATAGTATATAAGTGCTTGTATCCCACAATAAAGTCAGATTCTGATCACCGAGTCAGTCTCCCCATCTCTCTCCATCGCTGACACTTCCCTGATAAAGAACTGTTATTCCTGCTCCCATATTTTTACCTGAGAGCCTCCCTTAATTTCAAATTTATAACAATTCAGAAGGAAGGGGTTTACATTTTTCCATTTCAAGAAAGGCTCCTGCCTTCCTTAGCAAACACCTGTCTTTCCAAACCAAGACACAGGAGCCACCTGTATTATACATGCAAATACTTCACACAAAAATAACAAGAGCCTCAAAAAGGCAAAACAGCTTGGTAATTTGTAGAAAGTAACTCTGATCAAAAATAAAATGTGTGAATAGATTGGTCTGAAGATGACATTCACAATTTTCCTGGTGACATTGTGCACTGTACTGTAACAGTGGACAGTCACTGGATATAGACAGTAGGATAACTGGATATGCTTTTCAAACTTTTTCTAAGTATTCATTGAATTATTCATTGAATTCTCATCCTTCTGTACACTTCAGCTCTGCTGTAAACTTCAGAGACATTTTTTCACAAGCTTCTAACAAGTTACTCTGGATCCATAATTCCTGAGACCAAAGGGAGTCCAAATGCCAAGTGGGATTACTCTTTTCAAAGCCTGGAGTCACACAGAATGAAGCAGTACTTAAATCATCGTGTGCATCCCATACACATAACAGTCCAGTCACTGACCAGCTGCAATAATTTTTTGACTTTTGCTACAAATTACCTTCAAGAATAAGCTACAAATAATATCTTGAACCAGTTTAAATTCAGGGACAGCACTGCAATTGCCCTAAAAAATTCTAAGGGAACCTAGTGCTGTTGCAGTAATACAAGAGAACTGTAAGTGTGTATTACTAGTTGTTATTCATATTAGGTACAAATGGCTCAGCTCAGATTTGCAAAGGAGGAAACAAGTGATGGAGAGTTGAAATGATGGAGTTGGGACAGTGTAGCCAGTCTGCTTTTTGTGAGAGATGCTCTTAAGCAGTGGCAGTAGTCATGTACTCATCTCCTGTAACTTTGCTCCTTGTGATCTACTGTCCACCTCAGCAACTTTTTCTGCTCTTTTTTTTTTCTTTATTTCTTCAGCTGAGTACCAAAAGGAAAAGACAGAACTGCAATGTTACTACCAAAATAAAAGATTATTTTTCAAACTAAAAAATACTCACAGCTTTTAGAAAACACATCAGAAGTGTTGGAAAGTATAAACAATACAAGGTATTGAACAGTATTTCTACATTATCCTACATCAGCCAAACAAATGGATAGTAGGGCTTGAGGAACAAGGATATAATTGAAGTTTTGTTAAAAGGGCTTCTTTTGTTCTGTGTGTGGTAACTGTCATCACCCTGATGTAAATACTTCACAATCTATTTAAATTTTCCTAAATTGTATTATCTTGAGATCAGCTATGATTTTTTAGATTTCTCTTGTACCCATCACTGAATTATCTGAGCACAATCTCCAAACAAGACATATGGTAAAGTAGCAAAGGGCTGCAATAACTGAGCAGCCAACAGGATAAGCCACACTGGCACCTATTGGCTTTGCCAAATCCTCTGTGAGTGCTTTCGTTTCTTTTCCTTTTTGGTTTAAAATGCAACACATTTTCATTACTTCTCATGACTCGCCTCTGAAAGAAAAAGGCAGTAGCTGTTTTTGGCAGGGTAGGTTACATTTGCAAATTGGCTCACCTCGTTGGCAGCAGAACTGCATTTTTTCTTATCAAAGCTGCTCCTCAGTTTGAGTGGGGAGAAGGCGCAAAAGCATGAGAGAGGCTGGTGGAGCTTTGATGGTCTGAGGACCCAATGGTGCAAAGAGCTGGAAGGTGAAATACCTTCTCTTGAGTTCAGGGTCATTAGGGAAAGGGAGTGTGTGCCCGAAAGCTCAGCTCTGTCAGCCATATTCACCGAGTAAAAGGTTTCTTTCCTGCACCTGTGTGTGTGGCCAATGCCAAGGGATGGCAGCTCTTTCTGTTGTGGGGGCATTGCAGCCTCCAACTGCAGAGTATGCAAACTGAGCTGCACTGAAATGTGTTCTCCAGGGCTCAGTTTTGGGGCTGGTCCTGGTTAACATCTTTATTGATGATCTGGAGATGGAGATTGAGAGCACCCTCAGTAAATTTGCAGATGCCCAGTTGGGTGGGAGTGTGGATCTGCTGGAGGACGGGAAGGCTCTGCAGTGAGACTTGGACAGACTGGATCAATGGGCCAAGGACAAGGGTGTGAAATTCCGCAAGGCCAAGTGCCACATCCTGCAGGTCACCAGCCACCTCAGTGTGAGCCAGAGTGTGCCCAAGGGGGCAAGAGGCCAATGGCACCTGGCCTGGATCAGCAGCAGTGTGGGCAGCGGGACCAGGGCAGTGCCTGCCCCTCTGTGCTGGGCACTGCTGAGGCCACAGCTCGAGGGCTGTGTCAGCTCTGGCACCTCGGGAAAAAGGACATTGAGGGGCTGAGTGTGTCCAGAGAAGGGCAGCAAGGCTCACAAAGGCTCTAGAAAACATGCCCCATGAGGAGTAGCTGAGGGAGCTGGTTTGTTCAGTCTGGAGAAGAGGCTCAGGAGGGACCTCACCGCTCTCTCCAACTCCCTGACAGGAGCGTGCACTGAGGGGGGGCTGCTCTCTTCTGCTGGGCCTGCACTGAGACCCTGAGGAAGTGGCCTCACGTTGAGAGGAAATTCAGGTTAGACTTTAGAAAAAAAATTTCACTGCTCAGGTGTTCATGCCTGGGAATAGGTTGGCCAGAGGGGTGGTGCAGTTGCCATCCCTGGAGATGTTAAAGAGACCTCTGGATCTGACACTGGCAAATGGTTTAGTGGTCTGGGTTTGCAGTGTCAGTGCTGGGCTGACATTGAACTGATGGTCTTCAAGATCTCTTTCACCTCTGACGGTTCTACAATTCCAAGCGCTTCCCGCCTGGCTGAGGGGAAGGCTCAGGGCAGTCCCGAGTCCGAGGGCGGCCGTGCCCTGAGGCGCTGGGGTGGCGCTGCGGCTGCGGCGTCTCCTGAGGGGCCGGGCCGGGCTCTGCCCTCAGCTCCGCGAGATCCCCGCCCTCAGCCCGGCGGGGCCTCCGCTGTCCTTCAGCCCGCAGATCCCACCCCTCAGCCCGCAGATCCCACCCCTCAGCCCGCAGATCCCACCCCTCAGCCCGCAGATCCCACCCCTCAGCCCGCAGTTCCCACCCCTCAGCCCGCAGTTCCCACCCCTCAGCCGGACAGCGCTCGGCAGCGGGCACCCGCCTCGCCTCGGGGTCTGCCCGGAGCCACCCGCACCACTGGATCACAGGTACCCGAGCCGTGCCCCATTTCCCCCCTCGGGACTCCCCAGCCTTCCCACAGAAGAATGCAGCTGCTGTTTCGTCTTTAGACTGTTGCCTTCAAAACCCCCCCTCCCCACCCCCCGCCCTTATTTTAAATTTGTATATGTTCTTTCCCTTTTATCTTTGGGCTGATCTGGAGTGCTTGCTAAGGCTTCAGAGTGGAGCTCTGATAACGAGCTGTAAATCACACACGGCCCATCTGGGGGAGGAGGGTGTGAGGGAGCTGAAATAGGCCAGGAGAGCCCCAAGTCCTGTTCCACAGCGCAGCGTCCTCACGGCCTCAGCTGCTGCTGTGGGGTTTGGTTTCCACAGGACGCCAACAACCCGCACTTCTCCCCTCTGGCCTTTGCTCCCTGGGTTTCGAAGGATAAGTCCTGCCCAGGCTGGCTGGTCTACTGACCGTGCCAGCCATGTGCTCTGGTGCTGCTGAGCACACACATTGACAGATCTGCAGTTCTCCAGGAGTGGTCTCTGAAGTCTGAAGCAATGTTACTGGGTTATTTTCCATAACTGATGGAGAAGAATTTTAGATGCAACATTTGCAAGCTGTTTGTTGAAGCAAATCTAGTTGTTTGTCTTTCCACCTTGCTCTGTGATGAAACAACCGAGGTCAGCTATTTGCATCTAATTAATGTATGCTGGCTTATCAATACTATTTTGTGTACCTCCTGTAGGTTGCAAAAGTCAAAAAGATCGAGGTAAAGGTCGAAATATACATCCTTGTATACATCCAGTTTTAAACCCCTTGTGCTTCTTATATTGCATAATTGTATAAACATGTATTAAATGAAACTCTTCTGAAAAGTAATTAGCTCCAGAGCAAACTCATTTTTACAGCCTTCCTTTTGTTTGGGTGGGTTGTGTTTTTTCTTAGGCTGGCAGGGTGATGGCAGTAGGACAAAAAGAGGTGAGAAAGGCTGGCAAGCTTTTCCTTGTTGTGGCAGGGTAGGATTTGCAGGAAAATGAAATGCATGTCTTATTATCACTTCTGAAAGGCTGCAGGGAGATGACCACTCTCAATTCTCGCTGTGTAAGGGAAGCAGCAAAGGAATGGGGGCAGTCAGTAACTCCCAAGAGAAAGCAGGGCTGGCTGTCTTCATTAGGATGACAAGGATTCTGCTTTGAGCCTTTGCTCCACTTGGAGAAGGAAAATGAATCCATTCTTAAGCTGCATTTGCCACTGATTTAAAGTTTCTGCCTGGAGCGAAGTAATTTTTGGAGAAATTGTAAGAGGTTACTGTGATGCTTGCATCAACCTTCTCTGTTTGGGACTTGGGGCGTGTTTGAGGGAGCATCTTTGTGCCTCCAAAGCTGAATGTCACTCTGCTGCTCTGCTCTCAGAGGCTGCCCCATGGGGTTTGTGAAGAAGCAATGCTGTGGGGTTTTGTGGGTTGCATGGTTCATGTAATGTGGCAATGTCTTTGGGGAATTTCAGTGGGTTCTCCCTGTAAGGAACATGTCTCTGTGCTCACTGCCCTTGGTTTGATCAGTGCTGCCAGAACAATGCTGATGGTTTAGTGGCTCCTTGAGCAGCAGGAGGCCGAGTGTTTTAGTGTCCACCCCCTAAGTAACATGACTTGGTCTTAGTGCCAGTTGTTGGCTGATGGCAAAGTTGGCCACTCTTGTAAGGAAAGTTGGATCAGCTTTGTTGTGATCAGTGACACAGAGCAGGGGATGTTCTTTACTGACAGTGCCCCTCAGGGGTAACATGGAATGACCTGATTTCTGCAGAATGTGCACTCTCAAAAGATGATCACCTGTTAGTTACAAATGCAGGGCTGTTTTAAAAGACTGTATTTCCAAAGGAAAACTCTGCCATACAACAATACATTCTACTGTGTGTGTGTGAGATGACAAAGTAAAAGGAGAAAACTGGGAAAAGTGCATTTTAGAAAAATGATGTCATTTCTACTGCATATATTATAAACACTGCTAATCTGAACAGAACTGAAAAAACTTTTTCCTTGCTGTTGTAGAACAAGAACAGAGATTTAACAAAAATGAACTCTCAAAAGGTGCAGATAAATCAGTGTGGTAAGATATCTAATATAATTTGTCATTATAATCTGCATCAATTTTACAAAGTTTTAGTAGACTGTGATAGGCCTGTTGTGGGGTGGTGAGCAGTTGGGAGAACATGTTTTTTCCTAATTTCCACATTTTGGATACTGTATTGGCTATGCAAAGGGTAAATCCAATGTCAAACCTGCACACATAGTAAAACACACCACCACGAAGTCACATTTTTTGTTTTTAATTTGCTAATATTTATCCACATTTTTATTGTATTTTAACTTCTTTAAGAACCCTCAGACCTTGTAATGGTTTACTGTTAACAATACCTTCTGTCACTGTTAGAAATAATTATCAACTAAGTCTTTTAATGATACCCCAAAGACTAAGAAGCAGATTTTCCAAGTCTGTTTTCCCACCCAGGGTTGTGTGTAGGTGCCCAGAGAATATTTTGTGTTACATCTCCAACCACGTGACTGAGGGCTCTGCTGCTGTGCTGCATGGTTTATGTCTCCTGTACCTCAGTACCACGGAGCAGCCTTGTGCTCTTGGACTCTTTCCTTACTACTCCACAGATTTTCAACTGCACCCTGAATTTTATTTGCACTCTGAATACTTTAATGGCTCTGTATTATTTACACTTAATGCACCTTGCAATTGTGAATTTAATATTTAGTAGTTTACATCAGACTTACTAAGAGTTACTAGTAATGAAAGGCCAGAAATATTAAAAGGAAGCTGTTACTCTGCAAAGGAACTCATGCTCAAATAACAAAGGATGGACAGAAATATTTCTAGGTTTGTTATTGGTGGCTGAATAGAAGTGATGTAGCTCCATTTTGGCTCACTTCCCTCCCTGTTTTAAAATACACCTACATACTACATTTTGACAGGTTTATTCTAATACTGACTAGATTAATAGAAAGAAAAGATAACAATTTAATGAAGCTTTTTGTGTTTACTCCTAGATATGAAAACAGATCTGACCTTACTGCTGGAATGCCTTAAATCTCAGTTGGACTGCCCTCTGTCTCAGCAGGAGGCTGTGGTCACTGTCTATTCCATTTGCCAACAAAACAGTAAGAAAGGCTGTTCCTTAGAAACAATGCAGGCATTTATGTTCACCATATATGCCAAGGAACTGGTGGGCACTGTAAAAATGTCTAAAGGACATAAGGCTTGAGATGTTGGAAAATCATAGAAGCCTTTCATTTTGCAGAGAAACAGAAGCAAAAGTTTCTGTTCTTTTTTCCTCTTGTAGGTGAAGCGAGCGAATATTTGGAGAAATTGGTGGTTTGATGTTTAGAAATGACCTTGCCAAGTCGAGTGCTCATTGCATCGTAAAGGAAGCAGCTTTATTTACTTTGGGGATTATTCTAGAGAGTAAAGGCAAAAAAAATAACACTGTTTGTATTTCTGAGTGTGCTATGGCCCCCTGTCATTACTTGTGCTCCTGTTTTGTCTCCACTTTCTTTTGGTCTCACAAAATGAGACTACAAGATTGTCAGTTGGAGCAAGGGCAGGGAAGGTGCCCCAGTTGCCCTGTCCATCCCCAGATTTGATCTGTGCCTTGCTGACTTGTGCACACAGGGTGTCTTTAAGTTACCAGACAGCTGCACTCCCCCTGTCCCTCAGCAGCAAGTGTTCAGTGACTCCTGGATTGTTCCAAAGCTTGCCAGGGTTCTGCTTGGTGTAGAACTCACTGCAGGGGGAAGCCCTCAGGCACTTCATAGTCCTGCCCTGTCTCTGCTCCCCACATAGTGGCCACAACTGAAACTTAATAATTTAGGATGATGAGTAGCTTACTTTAGGACTTAATGGTTTTCACTTTTTGTTTTCAGTGTCTTGTCAGCAGACTTTGTGTACTTCTGAGTTGCTTGAAGAACTCATTTTATTTTGAATTTAAAAGGATTCTGATGTGAACTTGAAAAGAATGTCTGTTTCTGTCATCTTAGTACTGGTGTCAAATAATGGTAAGTTGGTTTTTTTTCTATGTTACAGCAACACTCCTTTTCTGTTTGCCAATCTGCAGTCCAAACTTTGGAACATGCAATAAGCAATGTTTTGGTGAAGTGAATTTATAAAGATGAATGTTTGCATGTAACTGACCCTGAATTGTCGAAGTAGGTCATTGCTCACTGGGATTTCCTTAAACAGCAGAACATGATTTAATTCTAAAAAGAGAGTTTGCAAATGCAAACCCATAGTTTCTGAGAGTGTCTAGAAAGAGAGAGACATGGAAAGGTTATTTACCAATATGTTGATATGATTTTGTATTTCCTTGTGGGGAGGATATGTGCTTAGGAAAGGGAATGTATGTATGTAAATTCAACTTGCTGTTAAGATTTTGTCTGCAGTTGCATTTGTCTCTGGAGTCTTGTGTGTGTTCTCTTTTAGAAAATGGGCAAACCCATGTCAGAGACACAGGCTGCATCAGCCTGCTGCTGCAGTTGTTCAGGTGAACAGGGTTGCAATTCAAACAGACAAATAGTAGGCTGGTTAGCAGCTATGTTTCCTTGACTGTCTGTGACTTGTTTTCATTGTCCGCAACAGAACAACTCTCTCCAGGTCTGAGAAGAATCTGTCAGCTGAAAACACTGATCCCTGCTATCAGCTCTGGTCCTCAGTGTGCAGCACTCTCTGTGCCTGTGCCAACAACCCCCAGCCCGGGACATGTTGCTCTGAAAACTGTGGAAGAAGTTCAGAGATACTCTCCAAATCGGTAACACTTTGGTTTCATTTTTACTGTTCAGCTGAAGTTGATTTCATTGCGTTTTGATTTGGGGTAATTTGTTTTTACTTTTCCAGAAGATAATCAGAACATTTGCTGTGGGGTTTTTCCCTGTGCCAAAGGGTGGCTAGAGAGTTGCACAGAGCCTGAGATAGTTCATCCCATCTGTTCATTTCTTGGTCTCACAGTTGCAAACAACTGGAAGTGCAGCTCAAGCTTTACACAGCTTTGCATTTGATAAAAGGAAGTTTAATTTGAGAGCTAAAAGGGTTTTCCTTTCTTGTCAATCTCTACAAAGTCATTTGCTGTTCTTTCCACTTTTACTCTGACCACTGTACTCCACCATCTTTACTTACACTGTGCTGTGCTCAAGTCCACAAACAGCCACAGCCTGCTTACATTTGATAGGGTCAGTAAAACTGCTGGGAGCTGTTCTGATTAAAAGTGTGTCTAAATTAAAGTCCTTGTGACATGACTGAAAACAATGACTTAGGTAGAACTCAGGCATGATGTTTGCCATTGGTGTGCACATATCAAGGTCATGTTTTCCTGGAACTATTTTATATGCAGTTACTGCATTTCTTGAGATTAATGTATCTCCAGCTTCTGTTGTAGAAGAAATGTAATGACTGACACATGCACAGAAAAACTCTGATGGACTTACTTGGTGAAAAGCTAAAAGAATTTGCAAACTCTGTTGCTTAAATCACATTTTTTTCTTTTTTCCACTGAGCAGATGTGCAGAAATCTTTTGTTTCTATTGGAGGATTGGATACATTAGCCAAAGCTCTCCTTGAGCTTATGCCTGATTCCTGTTTGTGTCACTCCAGCATGAGACTTGCAGTGGTAGTAACAAAGACTCTGAATGCCTGTATTGCTACCAACTGTGAGTGGAAAGACATTTTTGATCTATGGCAATTTTAAAATGCTATTTTTAAAGTCTTGTGCTGGTGGAAAAGTTGCAGAAATGAATGCTTAAAGGCAGTTAAGTTCTCCACATCCCCAGTGGATGTTGCAATGCTATTTAAAACTCAGAGGTGTAAGTGGGGAGTGATTCAGCTCATCTGAGGTGGATTACTGTCCCATTGTTGCTCAAATGAATGCAGTGAAATTTAAACCCAACTGAAAATTAAAATTGAGATGCTCCTGCCCGTGCTGGGTAAGTAAAGCTGAGCTCTGGGCCTGGATTTGACCAGTCAGTTTGTATCCTGGAGTTATGCCTATGGCTGAATAATAAATTGTGTAGCTTTAGGAAGCTTTAGTCATTTAGAGGTGGAGCTGAATGGACGTGGTGTTTGTGCACAGCACACTCTGCTCTGGTTTGCTGGCCGGGTACTGCTCTCCTGATGAGGTTTTGTGTTTTCCACAGAAGGTTTGCAGAAACCTGTGATCCTGACGAGCCTGTGCTGTGGCCATGGTTGCTGAATCTCACACTTCTGCCATAAGAGCTTCAAATGGAAGTTCCCAAAAGTTGAAAAGCATCAGCCTGCACTAGTTGTGAGGGTAGTTTCAGCTCAGTTGGGTGTGACAGGACTGGGCCTCAATGTGGATGCTCTAGCAGTGGTGTTGCCAGTGCCAGGAAGGGCTTGCCCCCTGCTCTTTTTATGGCAGATACTCTGCGTGTCAAAGCTTATTCAACTCTCTCTGGCTTCATGCTGGAGCTGATCAAGGACATGGAGAAACTCAGCAGGGATCTCCAGAAGCTGCACAGTGCAAAGCCCTCCTCATTCATCAGATCTTCTGCCTCCTCTCCGTGGAGCACAGGCTGGGAGGATGGGCAGGACTGGATTTGGGAGCAGCACAGGAGGGGTGGGGTAATCTGAGCTGTTCAAGGTGGAGCAGGGCAGGGCTGAGCAGGCCCAAGGCTTTGAGGGCTCTGTACAGTTCCCTCCAAACCCAGCATTTGGTCCTTGGATAATTCCTGTACACTCACAATCGACTTTCTTTTCCTTCCAATCATTTTAACCAACAGCTGCCATGAGTGTTGTCTTGGCAAAGTATCCCACTGTGTCAGAGCTGCTGAAGCTGCTGTCCAATGAGACACTGAGTACAGGAGAAAAAAATCAGTATTATTCTAACAATTGGACACTGTACTGAAGTTTGTGGTAAGATTTGCTTTTTCTTTTTCCTGTCTGTCAGCTTCTCCTAAATTCTCATCCACTGACTCCTCTTGTGGTGTCACTTCATCAAGACTGGAACACGAGAGAGAGTTCAGTTAAATAATACAATGTCAGTATTTGGACAAAAAGTTTTCTAGAATGTTCCATCTTTAAATTTTAAAGCTTGTTAGCAGGAAGTGTCTTAAGTAGCTTTGAAAAGTAGACTCAATATGCAAGAATTCAGAGCTGGGCTTAGGTGTCTCAAGGAATAATTAATCCAGACTTGACAGCTACTACAATCCAGACCTAGCAAATGGGTTGTCTTGAGCACCCTTTTCATGGTCCTTGGCACATACAGCTTCTCTCCACTGCTTACAAGGCCAGGAATATTTGTAAAAGCCATGTAAGAGCATTGGTTTCAAGACACAGAAGCAGTTGGTGGCTCTAAAATGGTTTTGTCATGTTCCTCAGGGCTTGCCCAAGCTTATCTGGCACAAATGCAGCACTTCAGTTGGTATTTTGTGGTAGTGCAAGCAAAGAGAAAGGGAAATTCATTTGTACTTGTGGTGTTTCTCATGTATGTTTAGAGAAACAAGAAAAAGACCTTGTGTTCAGAAAGTTTGATTTTTATCCTCTGAGTGCCAATAACATGTTCAATAATTAGCTCAAGAGGTCATAAATTTATTTTAACAGACATTTTTTCATTAAGAACTAGTGAAACAAGACTTAATGGAAAATGTCTTTTGAAAAGAAAAATTATTAAAAAATTATTTCAACATAAAAAAGGTTTTTCTTCAAATGCCAACACTGTCAAAATAAAAATGGTAAAAGTTTTTATTTCCTTTTTTTTGTTATGTTTAAAGAAGAAAGAACTATGTTTAGCAATTATCCATTATATGATTCCATATGGGAATGAGAGCACAATAAAAATTCAGCCAATGACAGAAGAAATGAGGAGGAACAGATTGGCTAGACCAGGCTTAAGCTGCTAATTTTATTTTGCTAAATAGAAACCTTGGGATTTTGATATTTCTGCATCCCAGGCCTCACAGAAATGTTGCATATCTACTCCAAGAGCAGGTCGTGAAAGAGAAGAAAAACAGGAGTCATTATTCAAATGTTTTGAGCCACAATTAAATGAGCTTGGAACTCCATCGAATAAGTGGTCTCAGTGCTTCAGTTTTCTTACAGCAACCTGAGTTCTGGTCAAATCATCCTGTGGGATGTAAAGCTCTCCTGCTGTCACTGCAGCAGGCTCGGGTCTGGAGTGAAAATCTCTCTTTCTGCAGAAACTTGCAGAGAGTTGCCAGTATTGGCCCCTACAGTGACTGTAAGGTGAAGGTGTGTGGGGCTGAAACCAAACCTTTCCTTTACCATGTCCTGTTCTAGAAGAGAACCAGTGTGAGCTGCCTCAGAACAATGGTCTGCCACTCATGATTCAGGTATTGACAGGATCTCAGGACGAGGAGCTCGTCAAAGCTGCTACTTTTGTGCTGCAGAGCTGCAAACAAATGAGTAAGCTTGCTGTGACTGCTTTAAAAAGGAGAGGGATTGTTTCCATCTCTGTGTTCTGCTGATTCCCCAAGTGATTTTAACTTCTGTGGCAGCTTTTTTTGTAATTCTGTATACTCCAAAAGATGTTTGTTTTCTGCACAGAAAGTTGCCTATTTGTCTTTAAGAACTGACTTAGGCAGAAAAAAAAAGAAGTAAAAATTCCAAGAGTGTTGCAAAAATGCATTTGTGAAACCTCTCCATGTAGGGCCAATTCTTAAAGCTTTCCCATCTCTAAATTGTGTGGAAAAGATCAACATTGTCATTTATCACCCAGGGGATACTTTCTTCCTGGGGGTGTACCACTAGAGGGAGGGAATAAACCAGGAGATAATCAAGCCTGAAATCACTGTGTCTACATTCATTTCCAATCTGAAGAAATCTTGATCTTTTTTTTCTAAAGTAGGATGTATTTTTGGGCCCCCTGTTTCAGTTTTTTATAAATTATCTGTACAATCCCTCCCATGAAGCAGAGAGACCTTGTCCTCTAATCTCTAGAGCGTGGAGGGTGTGCAGTTGCTAATGAGGAGAAAACAAACCTGTATCTCCATTTCTGTGCTGCAAACACAACGGAGAGGTTTGTGTCAGATTGAGGAGGTGTGGAGATTTGTAGTGTCCATTACTGTGGAGTTGTTTTTTTAAAAAAGCAGTGACTCATACTGGTGAAGAACCCAGAGTTAATTCAATGAAAAAGCTTTTTTTTCTTTCACAGCATCATTGTGGAAACAGTTTGTAGGAACTCTAATTGCAAGTTCACCTCTTGTAACAGCAGCTTATATTTCAAGTGTGTTAACATTTATGTAGAAATCTAAGTTTTATAAAAATTGTAATTTTGCATTAAATGATTGGGGCTGTCCCTTAGCATACAAAAATGTAATAAATGCTTCTTAAATGTTGTGTTTACATGATAAAATTTTAATTATTAATGTTGTTTTATATTTTATAAAGCTGAACAGTTGCTCTGAAATGATATGATAACTCATTAAATGTGAACAGTGCAGAAGAATTGGATATGCAAGTCAGAAAAAGATGTCTGCAAGATAGCTGGAAGAAAGCAAAAGTAATTTTACACAGAATAAACTCAATTGAAAAACAGCATGATGAGGTTGGCCTACTTACCGAAATGGGATAAAACTAAGCACATCTTTCCAGAGTTTAAGGAGCAAGCAAAAGTAAAGCCTTAAGATAAGTTCAATGTGAGCAAAAAACCCAGGAAAAAACGTTGAATTTGTGTGAAACTACAACCTGCAACATTTATCAGTATTGTAGATCAGCCTGAGTTACAGGTGTGCAGAGAATGGAGGCATCTGTATTGTAGGAAGTATTCTAGTTTCCTGTAAACCCAGATTTTCTATAAGCTAGAAAAAGAAGTTGAAGTAATTTGTAATTGCTAGACATTCAAACCTGTAATTTTAATATTTGGGTGCATGAAATGCTCAGGATTGTATGGCTGTGGGAACTGATTTACTGATCTACCCCAAATGGTGGATATTTTATATATATATATATATATATATATATATATATATATATATATATATATATATATATATATAACCTCCCCTCTCCTAGAGAATGTTTTAGTAGTAGAGGTAGGTAATGACTGAAGGAGGCGTGCAATGACATGGATTTTTTTCCCCTTCTTTTCAAATTAATACATACTGCATAAAATAAAGTATCTTACTCTGCTGCCAGGTTGGTATGCTCTCATTTCATCCACTGACAGTCTGGTTTCCTTTCCAACCTGAAAGATCATTTCCTTTTTTATGTCTTTCAGGACATGATTGAGACTGGTGGAACAATGAAAGCTCTGCTTTCCAAAATAAAAGACAAGAAACCAAGGGATGGTAAGAGGTAGATCCTTGTAAGGTACAAGGATAAAGCCACTAACTAACATCTTCAAATCATTTGGGTCAATAGGCAGTGTATGCTGACAGGTGCTTGTTTGGCTTGAAGTTTGGAATGGGAGGAAGCAAATGCAGGAAGTAATCCTTATCCAGCTGCTGAAAAATTAACTGTTTCTTCAGCTGGGAAAGGGACCAGGGCACTGCCATCTTCACTGCTCAGATAATTATAAAAAGGTTTTATGGCTCTTGCCATGCAGTCATCAAGTCTGCTGGATTCCCTGTTTCTTACTTTATGTTTGAAGGAAATTCAGCTCTTTCCATAGCTTTTCTAACACCACCTCAGTTGCCTCCATACTAGAATGACAACACTCAGAATATTTCTTCATACTGTCAACCATAGAGGTTTTCAGAATCTGAGAGTCTGTCAGCCCTGGGAAGATGACTTCAAGTAGCATTCTATATCTGCTTTTAGTAGATCTCAAAAGAAATTGTGTGGAATATCCCTGTGTCTGTCAAGTAACCACAATGCTCTGTAAAAACAGTTGCTTTAAGCATCAGGTATCCAGACAGTCTTTCTAGTGACTGTCCAGGAGGTTCTCAGGTTCTTCTGAAGTGCACAGGAAAAGCAAGAATAGATATGATTTTGCAGAAGAAATTGTCCTTTTCTCCCTTCCCCCGACTAAAATCATTACCAGCCACTTGGACATGCTTCCCCCTCTGTGCTATTCTAGTGTGCATTGCTGCATGGAAGGGCAAAGATCTGAGACACGGGATTGAAGGGAACTGAATACAAAGTCGAGCCACTTGGACAGACAGATCAGAGCCTTTGCTTCTCCCTCCACTTCAAGGCTGAACACTCCTTCTTTCTGTGCAATCATCTCACTGTTTTAATTGAAGTGCATGATTTTAGACACTTATGGGAAGTGTCGAGAGCCTGGGTTCCCCCCCCGGCTCCGCCTTCCTTGTGCAGGAGCAGCCCGGAGCTGGGGCCGAGGCCCCGGCGATATCGAGCGCTGCCGCTGTGGCCCGTCACGTTCCGGGCCCCGGAGCGGATTCCTCCCCCTCCGGCCGGGGACCGAGGGGGCAGCAGGGCTGGAAGGAGCGGGGACCGAGGCCCGCCCGGCGTCACCGCCCCCGGCCCGGCCCCGACAATCGGGTGCTGCGGTTGCCGGGGAACCGCGGGCGCGGCCACAGCGGCTGTGACGGCGCCGCCGCCTCAGTTGCCGCAGAGCGCGCTCCGGGCTGGTTGTTCGCAGCCTGGGCTCGTGCAACGGCTGCACTCAGCGATTCGCTCGGGGACTTTTTCACAGAGATTGTCTCTGCCAGCCATCCCTGGACTCGCAGAGCTTTGGTCTCTGCCAGCGAGGAGTCCTCAATTTCATTTGAAGGTAAAGATTGATTGTGCTTTTTTGTTTTGTCCCATCTGTGCTCTGAAAGAGAATTCCAAAAGGAAACAGAGGATGGGATAATGTGCAGCTGAATAGATGAACGATATATGGTCTACTGATGGAGCTTTTTTTCCACTGAAGAAATGCAGAATTTCCTAAATGTAGTAGTCTATAGGCATTTTTTTTCCCTATAGTGATGACTTAAACTGCTTAAAGGTGAATGAGTTCTACTCAGGTGTCTGTGGGTTGTTATGGTCTGGTTCTTAAAATTATTAGGGAGATGCTCCTGAATTAAGGTGCAAACAGGACCATATGCCAAAGTCAATTGTCTGGATTTGATGTAACAGCAAATGTGAGGAAGAGAGAGAGAGAGAAATAGAGAAGGGAGTTGGGGAGGGGGAGAGAAAGAGAGTGACCAATTAAATAGAAAGTAGAAAGTATCACCATTGCATGGATCTCACTGGCATTCCATGAAATCCTCTTCTGGTCTTCTCTGTGGTGAGGTGTCACAAAACATGAGACTCCAATGGATTCATGCAGATTTGGGCAAGGTGGGACTGCCCAGGTTCCTGCCTGGGGTGGGGCAAGTTGGACTCTGTCTCTTGCTACTTTCAAATAAGATAAAATCTTTAGCACCAGTATATCCTTTTGAGCCTGCTGTGAATTGGGTTGTGGATTTTCAGATCTGTTGTGTTCCTTTGCATGCCATGCAGTCACCTGGTGCAAGGCCTCAGGAATGGCTCTGGGGGCACTCTGGAGGTCTTTGATGGGTTCTGACACCCCGTCAGCTGCCCCTGATGGGAATGTCCCCTGGATGTGGCCTTCTGGGGCTGGGGGGTTTTAGAGCTGAGCCAGTTTGTCTGAGGGAGGATGGGTGTCCACTGCCCCTTACCAGAGGTTGTGCCACAAGCCCAAAATTTCCTCTTTCCCCCTATGTTGATGGGAGGTTTGTGTGCAAAGCTGGCCTCAGCAGATGAGTCTGTAGCTATGACTTCCCCAGCCTGAAGGCAGAGAGAGCTGATTTTCAGGACAGCTGCTGGGTTTGGCTTGGTTGTGGATACATTTTTCTCAATTAGCCTTGTTTAGTTCTCCCCAGACCTGAGCTAGGAGGACAATAGTGTCTCCTTGATCTTGTCTCAAGTTCCCTTAGGTGGCTTAACTCACAGTCCCAAGTTTGAATAAGGAGGCATTTTCAGGGAGGGGTGGGCTTCAGTGGTGGCAGATTCTTGATTCAGTTTTGTCAGAATGGGCAAAAAGTCCTTCCTAACAAGATTTAAGCCATTAGCCATTACATTTCAGTCTCTCCCAAGTCCTGTGAGAAGCAGCTGAGAGAGCAGGGGTGCTTTAGCCTAAAGAAGAGGAGGCCCACTCTAGCTATTTTTAAGTAATATTTAAGCTACAGCTTTGTCTGTTCCAACTATTCTTAATATTCATCTTCTGAGCTCCAGGTTTCAGTACAATCCATATTTAAATTGCACAAGGCAGCCATATAGCTCAAATAAAGTCCAACTAGAGGCCTAACAATACTAGCTATTTATGCCAAACAAGCACTCAGCTACTTTCAAATCATATCAAATTGTTTAGCACCAGTATATGCCTTGAAACTGCCATGGATTGGGTTGTGGATTTTCAGAGTTCCGTTGTTGCTCCTTCCAGTTTTGTTGAGGCACTGTCTCCCTCTGTGACATCATCCCTTGGAGATGGCGTCTGGATTGCCCAAGAAGACACCACCACCTCGTCTTTTGCTCAGGGAAAGGCTGAAGCCAGACACTGTGAGTGGCCACTGGGGCTGTGTTAAGGCTGGCACCTGCCCTGGTGTCCCTGCTCTCCCTGGCCCTGTTGTCCAGCAGCGCTGTGAAGCTGCAGAGCCCCTCCCCAGCTCTCTGTGCCGTGCTCCTGTTGCTGGGGGCTGTCCTGGTGCAGCAGGGAACACTGTGGGATGCTTCAGTTGTGTCTTGCCTGGCTGTGCCAGTGGAGCCAAGTGAAACCAATGTACAGCTGAAGCCCTGAGCACGTGTTCTGTCCCTTTCCCTTTGCCACAGGAATTCCTTCTGTCAGACTGGGCACTCACCTGTGCTGCTCTGACCATCCTGCCCTTGGCCACCCGGGCATGTCGGGGAGGAAACCTCAAACTCTGCCCAAAGCCTTGGGAGCCATGGCTGTTCCCAGCTGGAAGAGCTTCCAAAGCAGCTGTTCTCTCCCAGCTCCTGTGGGCACAGATCCAGCCCTGCAGGCAGCACTGGAGCCAAGGCCACAAAGGTCCCTTGCTGTCTGGAGCTCTCTTGGCTGAAGATGCCCCAGTGCTGAGGCTCTGTCAAGGAGATCCCTCTGTTTTCTTCTGTGGAGGGCTCTGTCAGCCCAGACAGAGAAAGGAATTTTACAGGGAGAACCAAAACCTGGACACATTCCTGTGCACCTCCCTCTTGGTACAGCTTTGTTTTCTTGCATCTGTTGGACTCAGCCAGCAGCGATATCTCCTTGCTGTGAGTTCTGAGTGTTGTGCAGGGATGGAGTTCAGGCAGTTCTGAGAGCTCCTGCCCATTTTCTGGAAAGGTCACTGCCTCAATCCAAGGAAATGTAAGAGGAAACAAATGCCCAAAGAGCAGAAATCCCCAACCATGTCCCATCCAATCCCAGAGAAGCCAATAGGACAGAGCCATGTGGCTGGAGTGTGTGTATTGCACTCTGTATTATTAACTTACTGATGCTAAGGATTTCAGCAGGAAACTTCCAGGGCTCCCAGGACTGTCCTAGTGGCTGTGATCACAAGTTATTCACCAGTGCCACTTGTTCCAGAAAAGCCTCTCTGAACAAGCCATCTCTGAGGCTCTAGCTGGTGTATTTTTGCCTTTCAGCTGCTTCCCTCTAAGTTCCAGAGGGAGAAGATTCCCAGCAGGAAGAAGGAGGCCAGCACTGGGGGGAGTATTCTGCCCAGAACTGGCCCATTTCCAGACAGGAGTGAGACTCGTCCAAAGGTAGCCTTTTCCTGCTCTTTTCCTTTCTGTTGAACATGAAGTTTGAAGGGGGTGTGTGCTTGTGACAGGCTTGCCTCCAGCAAAACACCTCAGTGTCCAGGTGCTGTTGTCATTGCACACTGCTGGGAGGGGTGGACTGGGAGTCCTGATGTGCACAGAGCAACACAAATAACCTCTGCTGAAGCTGCTGGGCTGTGCTGGAGTGTAGCTGCCATTGCTAACAGGGGGAAGGCTGGGGACACAAAGGCACAACATTGCCATTTGCCATTCTCCTGCTGAGAGAGCCTCCTCTTGCTTTGGTGTGGTCACCATCAAATGCTTGGGGTCACAGGATTCCCTCCAGAGTGGCAGCGTTGGCCTTTGAAGGCCAAGGATCTGCAGGAATTACTTCAGATTTAACAAAAGAAATTGCATTCCTGCTTTGGGCTGGAACAATGTGTTGGACCCTGACAGGGTGTTAGATTTTGCAGGCTGCCAGATGTGCAGGGGACTGGCCCTGGGCAGAGGGGAATGGATGTGCTTTATCTGGATCAGTGCCTACTTAGAGGTGTGTTTAAAGCTGCTTTTCTGGCAGGACTGGCCCAGTAGAAAGCACAGTCCAAAGGGGCAGGTGATCAAGGTGGGCTGTTGAGCAGGAAATTGGCAGCAGGAGACATGGAACAAAGTGGTTAAGGATTGCCCTTGAGAGGGGCATTGGGAACACCTCAGGGAAGGGCACAGCTAAGGGCCAGTGTGCTGCAGCCACTCCCTTCAGCAGAATGTTTCTGCTGTGAAGTCCCACAGGAGACCTGCTGGTGTCCCTGCAGTGACAGCAGTGTGGCTGGAGCAGGCAGACAAAGCAGGGGAGAGTTTTCTCAAAGCAATGTCTCTGCTCCTGAAGCATTTGCTGTTGTTGTGTCATTCCAGACGTGCCTCTACAGTGGCATTAAATAAGATAGCAGTAATGACAAGAAAGCACCCATTTAAAACTCGTGGAAAAAGGAGATACCAACTGTCATGGTCTGCGCCTGGCGAAATGCCAGTGCTTCCATGAGAAAACCTCTTTTCCTGGTATCTACTGTGAGATGTGATCAGAGATAGAGCAGAGCAGGCTCCAACTTACGATTGAAAGGAAAAAAAACTTTATTAACATAAAACTACAGGGAAAAAACACACAGAACACAGGATGAAAACCTTCCAAATTTCCTCCTCCCCCCACCAAAAATTTCCTAATTCCGTTACCACCCTTTGGATAATCAATTCTCAATTCTTTGAGAAGAGAGGAGTCCCTCTTGCACTACAGACTTCACCCAGGAAACAGGCGAAACTTCTCGTGTTTCTGTGTCACGTGTGGCACCGCCCGGAGAACATTTTGCCATCGTGACCTCTTCCTTCCATGTCCAGTGCTCTCACCACTGTACATGGACCAGAGCTGCTTCTAGGGTTTTTTCTCTTTAAGGATGCTTTGTCCAGTTCCAAAAAAGAGCACAGTCCCTCTCCTTTTGGGACACCTGTCCCCCCCATGTTTCACCCCCTGGGGCTGAGGGGTCTCTTGAACAGAGATCATCTTCCTCTTCTTCTTCTTCGAAGACGGAGGGCACCACCACAACCCTCCTCCACCCTTCGTCTCTGTTCACACACCTTCACATCACCGCACTCTCCTGGCTCTGAGCCACTGCCTCCCCCCAGAATGCAGTCTCTGTGTCACAGGAACTCAAGGGTTCTGTCCATAGCTATCCAAGAAAAGTCCAGCCAAAAGCCACTCCATCATCTCCTCCCACCTAGAATTCTTCTCAACTTCTCTCAATCTCACCAACTCCAGGAGGAATCAGCATTTGCAAGGTTTCCATCGTCCCAAGAAGGGTTAAAAGTCCCAGGCTCTGCCGGTTTGGTTCATGAACTCCCATGGCTGGCTGCCCTGCTGGGCACCCCCCCCTTCTCCTTCACTCCAGCCACGCTATCACAGGCACAGGCTGCTCTCTCTCTCTCTCCCTCCGGGGGGGAATGGGGGATGGCTGCCCAAAGCCCTGGCAGTGCAATGCTCCTCCACCCTTCGGCCCAGGCCTGGCCTACATCCCTCCGGCTGCATGGCTCCCCTCCCCCCTGCCCAGCTCCGAGCTGGACAGGGGAGGTCTCCTCTGGTCCAGGACCAGAACTCAAAAGGAACTTCCAGTGGGAGTTCACAGCTTTTAACCCCCTGTGTTCTCAGAGGCGTATCAATGCCCTCAGTGGACAAACCAGGTGCCAATATTAAAATCTGGACACCGATTGGCGTGACCACACCATCCCAAAAAAAAACATTTCCCCTCAAACCACAACACCAATTCTACTTTTACCCAAGTTGCTGAGAAAATAACTGAACCCTACCCTCATTCAGCATTCACCTCCCTTGTCTTTTGATTTTCACCTCATCTGTCTTTTTATTTTTGCCTTTCCTTCTGTTTGAAACACACTAACTTTTAAGTACAATGAAAGGGGACAAAATCATCAAAGCAAAAGAAAACTATTTATTAGTAAGGATTCAGCTGAGCCGGGTGTGTCTCCCTCCCCGAGAGCCAAGCACACACACACCCTCTGAGAAAATGGCAATCTTTCTGTGCCCTTTATACCCGGCTGGGGCGGTCCCTGTCCCCTTTCCCATTGGATGGGTACTCAGGAGCTTCCATTCTCTACTGACCACCAACTTTTCTGTCCCCTCCCCTCTCGTCCTACTTCCTTTTGGTCAGGTCTTCAACCCCGTCCCTCTCACTGCCACACTCAACATCCAACCTGAACAAATCCAAACCACAAACAACACACAGAACCAACTAATTCCATTCTTTTGCTTTATGACCTTTTGGCTTCAGCCAAATACCACCTCATCTCTCCCACCTCCTCTGGTCCTGTGCTCTTCTTACTGATAGGTCTAAGTTCTAGAGCAAAAAAGATATTTGCAGTTGTGTGGGCCTGTGTTTCCCTGTCTCAGAGTAAAGGACATCCCAGAATTGTTTCCCATTGAGTCTCCTGTAAATCCATGGGTTTTACTTACTCCATGAATGCTCAGTCAGTGCCCCAGAGCTCTGTGACCACATAGGCACAGGGCTGTGCTTAAGGGAAGTGCTGCCTGGCATTGTGGAGAAAGAAACCTGGAGAAATAGATGCCAAAATAGCAGCTTGGCCTGAGCCTTTTCTGTGTGGCCCAGCAGCTCTGGATCACTCAGAGCAGAGGTGGGTGAGCCACTGTTTGCCCAGTGTGGGCTGGGCAGACGTGCTCGCCCAGAGTCTGTACTTCCCTGGGGATCAGTGGAAGATTCTCCTTCATGAACCTTCCTCCCAGCAGCTGAAGCTCTCCCTGCTCTCTCTCGCCTCTCCAGCTGCCGTCAGCTGCCCCGAAACAGAGCTGGTTTGGGGTTTCCCCACCAGAGGTGGTATTTCAGAACTTCGTCGCTCGGGAGGTCTCTGAGATGGAGCTGTCTCTCATTAATAAGGACAAGGTAAGTGCTGGCAGCTGGAGCTTTAACACTGTGCTGGAAGAGGAGAGTGCTGTCATTCCCTGGGTGTACAGCAAAGCAAGTTGTCTGCTGCATCACATGCAGAAGAAAATATCTCAGCACCTTGTTCTGCAAGATGCTGGAAATCTTCCTGTGCTGGGAATTGTCCCCTGATTTTGGCCATGCAGTGATGGTGTCTATCCCAAAGGAGTTTCCTTCTCTTGCAAGCTCTGCATTGAGAGGAATGTTGAGGGCTGTACAGTTCTTACCTGCTCTCCTGCTTTGCCTTGAGTCTGTCCCACACCCTGTGTCTCCTTGGTTAATCTTGGCTCCTGGTAGGAATCTCTGCCTCTCTCAGACAGTTTGGCTCCCTTTGTGCAGCTGACAGTCACAGCTCAGGGGCTGAGTCTTCTGCACTTTGTGCTGGAATCACTTCTCATCAATGGCATTGGCACTGCAGGAGACGTGTTCTGAAAGAGCCCTGCAATCAGGCTGATGGAGCAGAAGCAGTGAGAGGCCTTTAGGTGCCACTTCAGGCTCCTGCTCAGCTTCATCCAGCTCTGCTCAGCTTTTCCAAAAGGAACACGGTGCTCTGCTTTCCCTTTGGAGAACCAGAGCGCATCCAAAGCCATGTGCTCCTGGAGGTTTCCAGCTTCACTTGAAGAAATTTGGATTGTTTTGCAGTTTGCCAAGAGAGCTAAGAGGGGAAAAAGTTGAAAAATGTCAGCAGTTGTGTTCCAGTGTAAAGAGGAAAACTTGAGACCACTGGAATTTCAGTCAGGGAAAGATTTTCTCAAGGGGGGCTTGTGCCAAGAGTGGGCTGGTGGGAGGAGACAGGAGGGAGTCCAAATCATCTGGTTTAGACTTTTGGAGAGCATTTTGGTGCTCAGGGGTTGATGCTCTCAGTGTGCCAGAAAATGCATGTTTGCTGTGTCTGTGAATGCCAGAGGGCAGAACCTGGCCTGCTGGCTGCAGGCAGGAATGCCCAGCAGCCCAGCCTGCCTGCACAGGCAGCAAGAAGGCCTGGAGAGCCAAGATTGGCTTTTCATCCTGGAACCACACTGTCAGTCAGTGCTGGTCATGTTTCTCCGGGCAGAAAAGGCCTTTGAAGCCCATAGTCAACAGGCAAAGCCTGTCTGTGTTTCTGTCACTTTTGGCAAGCTAATTGCTCTCATGGTTTTATGATTCTTCCTTGCTGTTTTACTGCTAATTGCAATTCTCTTTGCCATCTCCTTGTTTTAGGGATTGTCTTGCTCTGTTCCTTCCTTCTTTTGCTTTTCAGGTTTGCTTTTATTCCCAGTAAGGCCACAGGGCTTGGTCTCCTCTCTTGCTGCTCTGCCTGCCTGACTGTATCCCCACAACGTCCCTACCCAAAGCTAATCTGCTAGAAGGGAATTTCTTCCTTCCCCCAGGACAATGTGCTGGTTTGCTTTCAGGGAGCACATTCCCCTCTGGAACATGACAAGTGCATGGCTGTGTGCAGGCAGAAGCCAGCAGGTTTTTTGGCCTTGTTGAATAGGCAGATGACTTGGTTCAGGTGCTCTGTCTCCATCCTCCTGTTGCTGACCTGCTCAGCCCTTCCTTGCCAGCAGGCACTGCCCTACTGGCCGTGGCCAAAATGCTGGAGGCAGACAGAAGGGATTCCAGTTCACCCTTGTGAAGGATGTGCCTGTGCCTGCAGAGCTGAAAGTGCTTTGGGAAGGGGCCAAGGAGGGATGCCAGCAGGGCACGGACAGGTCTCCTCTGGTCCTGTTGGCACAAGTGGCACAATGATCATTTGGTGTCTTTGCTGCAGATTCCTTGGCTGGTGAAGGTATCCATGGAGAGCTGCCCTTATTTCCAGCTGGTGTGCCCCAGGGATGTGTACCATGTGGTGCCAGCAGGCTCCTCTGCCCCTGTGCGCATCCGCTTCAGCCCCGCCGAGAACAAGGTGAGAGTGGAGGAGCCAAAGCACAGAATGATCTGCACAGCCATTGTTTTCCCTGCACTCTGGCTCCAGCCCATTGCATGCTGTGAGCTTGGCTCCAGGCCGTGGGCAGGCAGCCTGCAGCCAGTCACACCTTGGCCCCTGCTGGCAGGCACTGCAGCCAGGCCTGACAGGCTCTGCTTCCCCTCCCTGCACATCCCTGAGCATTCCCAGGGGAAGATGCAGAGGGAACAGGATGGAAATGACAGAGGGCTGCTGATAGATGTTGGGCCATCTCTAGGTCTAGGGGAAGGGGTTTCATTATGATGGAAAACACCAGAGGAACCAAGAGGTCAGAGAGCTTTCCTCCTTGCTGACTGGCACCAGCTTCCCTGCCTGCCCCTGGGCTGGAGCAAAGACGGTGCTTTTTCACCCCCTCTGCTCTCCAGCCTTGCAGCTGTGCTGTCCCAGAGCACAAGTGAGCATGGTCCAGCTGCAGGGCCAGGGCAGAGGATGTGCTGTGCCCGTGAGCCCGGCCTGGCACAGGCACACTGGGCTCTGGGTGCCCTTGGTCAGCAGGAGGTTGCTGAGCTGCAGGGGACTGGGACACCTGCCTGAAGGAGCTCGTGCAGGGCAGGTACAAGCTGCAGGCAGAGCTGTGAGCCCAGGGCTTGTGGCAGTGACACTGCTGGGGCTCTGTCTTCATGCCTGTCCCTGTGCTTGCTCTGTCAGCTGGCACCCATCCCGTGCCAAAGGTGCTTTTGTGGGGAGGTTTGAACAGCGGTGCTGAGGCCCTGGCAAGTCTGATCTCAGTGCTGGGATCTGGAGGGTTCATGTTCTGATCTGGAGGCTTGTTCATAGGGAAGGGTTTAGGACATGGCATGGAAGGGAGGAAACCTTGCAGGGAAACAAAGAGAGGCCCTTTCCAACAGCATCCTGCTACCTCTTGGCACTGTTCTTCTCCTGGCTTGGTTGGAGAGGCAAAGTTAGAGAGGAGTTCTGAGCCAACTGATGTTTCTACAGCAGGCCAGAGGTGCAGGATCTCTTTGGGTGCAGCTGTTTTCTCATCTTCCTTTTGCTGCTTAGAGCCAGTTGAAGACTTTGTCCTATTCTCAGACAGTTGGAATATAGAAACCTAGAGGAATGTCCTGTGTTCCCAAGCACCATGTTCTTTAGAATGAACTTAGGAATTGTTTAACAATCATTAAAATTTAGAGTAAAATTGTGGTGGCCTAGGGTATGGGTATGACCTAGTGATACAAGAGCTGAATGCCAGAGAGATAGGTTTTGCAAAAGTGCCCCGGTGCCTTTAAAATGTGACATATTAGTAGAACTTAGTGCTCATTTTAGGGTGCAATAGGTAAATCGATGCCCTTGGAGCATCAATTTACCTATTGCACCCTAAAATGAACAATAAGTTTTTCTTCTGCCACGGGGATGGCACTAAATGCCCTGTGCTGAGGCAGTTTCTTTTCCTGCAGGATTATTGCCACCAGCTGGTCTGCATGACTGCAAGGGAAAGGATCGTTGTGCCCATCCGGGCCATTGGTGCCCGAGCTGTCCTGGACTTCCCTGCCCAGCTGGATTTCTCCAAGTGTGCAGTCCAGGGCAGCACCCAGAAGACTCTGCTGGTGCGCAATGTCGGTACCCGGGCAGCTCGTTACCAGCTGAGCACCCAGAGGTGAGGCAGCTCGTCTGTCCTTGTGCAAAACACCTTTGGGGGACAGCAGAGCTGGGAAAGAGCAGCAAAAGGAACCAGAGCATTGCAGCTGCTGCCCTGCAGCCTGGCTGGAAGGGAGCAGGATGGATGGCATCTGCTCTTGCTTTCTGTGGCCTTGGAGCTTTCTCTGTCCCAGATTTGCTGGAGGCTGCTGGAACATGTTGGTAGCTGGCTTGCACCCTCCTGAGCACAAGCAGCTTCTGAAATGCTTCCTCAGCACTGTCAGCCAAATAGACCCATTCCCTGAGAGGCCACAGGCACGTGGCTTTCCAGTGGTCCTGGAGGGGACCTCTGGCAATCATCTGAGCAAACACACTGCTCAAAGCAAGAGTAGAGTCTGGGGACTGCAAGGTGCCATTGGGAGATCTGGCCCTGGCTTTAGATGCCATAGAAGGGAACAAACATATCAATGGACCTAGCTAAAAAGCAGAAGAAAACAACGTGTTTTTCAAGAAAACCCCCTCCGTCCCTTATCTTTTCTGCCTGTCAGTTGCAGTAGTGATTCATTGAGAGGATGGATCTAACAGGGTGAGAAGTGTCTTAAGGAGCAGCTCACAATGAACAGAGAAAAGGCCAAAACTGAGCTTGCCAGCCCCATCTCTTGGCAGTGGTTTTCATTTGGTTATTACAGTGTCAGGGATGTCTCCTGCACAGCTCTTCTATCTGTGGGCTCAGGGAACAGCTTAGTGCTGTTGGCTGAAATTCAGAGGAGTTGAGAGATGACTGCTACAGCAGGAACAGAAGAGTCTGGTGGGTCCAGCCCAGGGTGGGATGTAGCAGGTGAAGGGGCTGAATTGCACTCAGTTTTTTCGGCCTGAAACTGAGTCCTGGACTTGGCTGGATCCTCTTCTCCTGATAATTTGAAAAAAAGAAGACACCTTCTTTCTCAGGCAAGCCCTGAAGTCACCTCCAGGAATGTTCTTCCCATCCTGCCATCTGAGGGCAGGAGCATGTAACAGGGGGCAGGAGTGGGAAGGGAATGGAATGGAAGGGAGTGCTGAAGCCTGGCCAGGGATTCCCCTAACTGGCAACTTCTCTGTTCTGATGAAATTTCTGGCAAAAGACTAAGGGAAGAATCCTGTGCCTTGCCCCCAGCAGGCACTGATCCCCCGAGCCCCAGCAGAGAGCTGCAGCAGGGCTGGCATCAGCCCCGGGGCAGATGCAGGAGCACGTGCACTGATCTGGCTCTGGGGCTGCTGGGGCCTTGTCTTTCCTCCCCTCCCTCCAAAGTCTCACGTCCAGCCCATAAACATTGCTGGCCCAAGGCTTCTCCACCAGCCAGCAGTGATGTTCTCCCCAGTGGCAATGGGAACAGCTCAGCCCATCATTGCAGCAAGAGGTCCTTCATGAGCAGAACCTGAAGCAAGTTCATCAGCTGTCACTGCTGACATGAGCAAAGCTCAGCTTGCCAGATGTTCCCTTTGTTTTTGTGTGTGATGCATTCATCACCAAAGTCCCCAGAAGACACTTTGAAGTGACAGATTGACCAGCAGCAAAGCACCAAGGCCAGGAACTTTTGTTTGCTCAGTGGGGCTGTAGAAGAGCACAAAGCCCAGCAGCTGCTGGGCAGAAGCACTTTTCCCCTGGGCTGTCCCTGAGCATCAAAGCACAGAGTCTTGTGTTTGTCAGGCAAGAGCTCTTTACCTGGTGATCAATGCTGATTGCTCCTGGTAAATCCAAAGTGCACCAACACAGCTGCATAATTATTTCCAGCACATTGCACAGAGTTTGTCTGCTGGGCCAAGCAAGCAGTTACCAGCCTGCATGACAACCCAGAGTCCCAGACTGCATTGCTGGTAAATACACAGAAACCTCCTGTTCTGTTTCCTTGATGTGCTCCTGCTGATGGTGCTTCATTGAGCTGGGATTGGACCCTTCAGACTGTAAATGGCATCCTCCTTTTGGGTCTTGTTTCCAGGTCACTGTATTGCTCTAATCTGCAGTTGCACTCTTTCAGAGTTTTGATTGCTCCTTTTCTTAGAAAAGGAAGCTCTCATTGAAATGCTGATAAAATGTGTCTTTTTGGCTAAATCAGGATGTTTTCAATGGAAAAGAAACCAAAGAACCACACTGCAACAGTAACTATTCCTTGGTCTTCAGGGAATAGTTCCTTCTCCCTGTCTGATTGCTAGGCTGTAATCTGCCAGGACAGGGAGTGCCCTAACGTTTGCATCTCCTGAGATGAGGTTCATAGGCAGCAGGAAAAGAGAAATTCCTGAGGCAGTCAGTGTCAAGTTGTCATGCAGATAGCTCTGAACCCTCTCTGTGCTCTTCAGAAACCATTCTCTGATGGGATTGGTGGCAGTGGGACCCTTGAGCCTCATTGCAGAGAGCTGGATGCAGAGTATGGGGGAGCTGAGGTCATTTTAGCCCCAGGATCTGGTGAGGGCTGGATCTCCTCAGCAGTGGCTCAGTGGCTGTTTCTGATGCTGTCTGTTCTGGCTGTCTTCTGCTGCCTGTGCTTGGTTTGCTCCCTGCTTGCCCCAGGGAGCTGCAGTGAGCTGCAGTGCAGAAGGAATCTCCTGGCCAGGTGTCCCCCCAGCCCTGCTCCCTCTCTCTGTGTTGCAGTCCTTTCTCCGTGGTGCCGGCCACAGGAGCTCTGGGCGCTGGGGACACCGTGCAGGTGACAGTGGGATTTCACCCGCGGGCCAGCGGTGACCATTGGGGCTCCCTGGCAGTGAGCTGCAGCACAGGTGAGTGCTGGGCCCTGCACGGGCACAGGACAGTTCTGCACCATGGCTCCCTGCTGTCCCATCCCCTGCATTCCCTCCAGAGGTACCTCCCCTGCTCAGCTTCACCCCAAAGCAAACTGAGAACTCCTTGGTCTTTAGGGGCTTGAGAAAGTGAATCCCCTCTAACAGGCAGAGATTTTGGACTCCTGTTGTGCTGGGAGTTGCTGAGTGGAGGAAAGAGGATCCCTGATTCTCCACTCCCATGTGGCTATGCCTGGCTGAAGTTTTATTTGATTCCTGGGCAGTGCTGTAGGTGAGGTCTCCATCAGACTCTCTCCAATGCAGTGGATTTCTTGCACACCTCTGTCCCATGTGTGTCTTCTCCCCTGGCTTGCCACAGACCCTTTTTCTCTGTGGCCCTTACACATAGATGTAGTTTCTGTCTAACAACATTTTCAGGTGCTCTAGTTCTTTTTTTTGTGACAAACCCAAACAAATTTTTCCCTGTCCCCATTTCCCAGGCTGTTCCTGCTGTTGCAAACCTCTCACATCTGTCTCCCATTTGATTTCTAGACTGAGGAATCCCATTCAGTCTTAATGGAGAAGCTGCTCTGTACTTACTCATCTTTGTCCCTTTTTTATTTCATTTGCAATGCTGCAGCTTGGTTTTTCAGATCAGAACAATATCAAATATTTCAAGACTGATGTGGCTGTGGCTTTGGCCAGGGAGATGATGATGATGATGATGATGATTTTCGTGGTGTTCATTTTGCAGTGGTTTGTCACATTGCAGAGACAGGCTGGTTGTATTTCCTCCCCTGTGTCCCCTCCTGCTGGGGGCTGTCACTTCACTTGTTCCTCTGGGCCTCCTTTTGCTGCCCACCTGCCCCCAGGCATATTTGCTGGTCAGCAACAAGGGATCCAAGGGATCAGGAGAGACAGAGTCTGGTGGGATGCCCAGGGAGAGTCTGGGCAAGGCAGGACTGAGCAGGGCTCCTCAGCCCTGTCACCTGAAGGACTTGGATGCAGAAATCCTGGTGATCTGAGTGGTCACCAGAGCACATGGACCAATCTCCCTGTCCATACTGTCACCTTGGGGCCAAATCTCCACAAACACCCTCAGAAATAAGGTGTTTAAGGAGCTGCTCAGGACATCCCCACATTCTACACACAGAGCTGTCAGGATGGGATAAATGGACTGATCCACAGAACTCCTCATTCAGCTCAAAACTGTGACACTTTCTTCTGTGCCCTGTGGTTTGCTCTGTTCCTTGTGCTTCCATCAGGCAGTGAGCTGAGCAAAGACTCCCCTTTGCTTTGTTCCAGGGGAAGAAATTATCCACACAAAGCTCCACGGAGAAGCTGTGGATGTCAACGTTGGGCTGAGCACAAGTTCCATGGAGCTTGACAAGACTTTCATCTCCATGTCAAGCCACAGAACTGTGTTCATTGAGAACAGGAGTAACATCACAGCCCAATTCCAGTGGAAGGCTTTTCCTAGTGAGGAAGAAGAGAATGAAGAGAAGAGGAGGTTGGTTTGAAAGATGCATTTCAGTGAGATCCATGGCCCAAGAGTGAAACTAATGTTTGGCCTCAGGGGGGTGTTGGTGCTTTTGAAGGGTTTAGGCCAAGCAAACTATCCCTGGCACTGGGGTGTGTGTCCCTGGCCTTCAGGAGCTCAGCACTCAGCATTCCAGTTCCATTGATACTCCAGCCAGGGATGGCATTTTGGGAAGGAAAGGTTGATTGCAATGACTGGATTTCCTCAGGTTCTCATTGGGCTCTTGTCTCTGTAATCTTCTTCCTACATGACCTGGCAACATCCCTAAACATTTCCTGAATTGCCAGCCCCTCTTTCCAAAGGTGATACACCCTCTTCTTTCCCTTAGTTCCTTCAAAAGCATGGTCCAGGAGAAGATGGCAAAGGTGCCAGAAGACCCCATGCTGTTCTCCCATGACATTTTTTCCATCGAGCCAATGGTAAGTGATAGCTGAGAACCTCATTTTCCTCCTCCTCCTCCTCTTCCACTTGCTCCTCCCAAGCACCCTGCCCCCGTCCCCCTTCCCCCGGCTGCAGTCACTGGGCAGATCCTCAGCTGGCCCCATGTGGTGGGAGGGAGGACATGGAGTTTCTGGAGTGGCTGCAGAGCTCCCTGCTCAAAGCATTTGTGCCCTGCAGGCTCAAGGCAGGGCTGGGAGCCTGACAAAGCCGAGCTCTGCTGCCAGGCTCGAGCTGCTCAAGGCACTGTGTGCGTGTCCCTGCAGTGTCACAGGGAGCAGTTATTGCAGGCAGGGGCTCCCCCAACACGTGGGGTTCAGCAGAGGCTGTTGGAGCACTGCCAGCTCACACACTGACCTGAAGCTTGCCATGGTTCCCTGGCAAAAGGAGGCCAAATTCAGCCCAAGGGTAATGCCAGAAATGCCAATCCCCTCTTGTAAGCATGCCTTGCACTATTTCTGAGTCTGCCTTCCAGTGTCATCTGTGAGCCTGAACACCAGGGTGCAAGGCTGAAATGGGCCTTTGGAGTTCTCCTGCACACAGGGACACAAAACATTTTCCTTTTCTGGTGATGCAAGCAAACTGCCACGTGCTCCCATCAAGCCGAGCCCTGATTCTGAGTGCTGGCATTGTGAGAGATGATGAGTACCTGGTGTGTGCACAGTGCAAAATCCCTTCTCATCTTGGAGTAAAGCCCAGAATAATCCCAACCTCTGCTTTCTTTCAAAACAGCTTAACTAATATTTGCATTTCAAGGAAGGGCATCATGTTCTCTTCTTGATCACTCCTATGGCCCATCTAAGGCCAAGAGCCACCAGTGCACAGGGGCAGTTGCATCCCACTGTGGCTGCCAGCAGCATGATGTGAGCAAGAGCTTGTGTCAGAGCAGCAGGAATCTTGTGGAGAGTGGGAGCTGATCAGCTGAGCATTAAGAGCTTCCAGCGCTGGGTTGAGCTGGGTTTGGAGGGTTTCCTTGGCTCCTTGGGTTGTTCACTCATCACTGATGCTCTCAACAAAGGCTTACAGGAGTGTGGTTGCAAAGAAGCAGTGTGAAGTGTGCAGAGCAATGTTTTGCTGTCTCTCTCTGTTGTAGGAAGGAGAAATCGGGCCGAATTGTTCGGCCGAAATCAAGGTGACCTTCAAACCCCTGGAAGCACGGGAGTATGGAAGTGTGGCTTACTGCAGCATCTCAGGTGCAGCTCCTTTGCCCTGCTTCTCTGCCCCTCAGTGAAGCCATGGTGCAAGCCTGAGCCCACTGGGCTCCCATGGAACTGCTGGGAAGAGTCCCTGGTCAGCAGGGACACCTCCCCCTAGACCAGGAAGCTCCAAGCCCCATCCAGCCTGGCTTGGAGCACTTGCAGGGCTGGAACCTCCACATCTTCCCTATGGAACCTGCTCCAATCACTCACAGTAAAAAATTCCTTCCCTGATATCTAACCTCAATTTCCTTTCTTTCAATTTCTACCCATTACTCCTTGGCCTGCCACTCCAGGACACCAGAGATGTTTTAAACTCAGCAAAGTGGTGGCTCAAATTGGAAAGCAGCCTGAGGAATGGGTTAGAAATTAGAAGTCAGCCCCAAGGGACATCTCCTGAGGGGAGCGAAGGGTCCAGATCTTCTCCTGCAGCATCAGGAGCTGGTTGCATCCAGCTCATTCAGGCACTAGCACTGAGGCAGCCTGGAAAATGCAGTGTAACAGAGGGAATGATTGCACTGCAATGGACATCTCTCCCCAGGCCGTGAGAGCAGGCTGCCCCTGCAGCTCCGAGGGGAAGGCCAAGGACCCTTGGTTGAACTCAGCTCTCAGACTCTGGACCTTGGGAACGTTTTTGTCAACACCCCCCACGTCTATGAGGTGAGCAGCAGGACTTGGGATGGATCCTGATGGCTCCTGAGGCAGCAGCAAGCATGCTGGAGCTGTGGAATTCCTGCCACCCTGGGCACTTGTGAGCAGGGAATATTTGATGTCCTGCTCAAATCTGGGGGGGGTCAGAAAGGTGTGTCTGTTGTTCCTGAAGCCCCAGTCCCTGCTTTTGGGCAGCCTTCCTTAGGGATCAGCTGGGAGGCTTCCTGCACTACAACCCCTTGGCCCATGAACCCAGCACTGGCTCCAAAAGCTGCATGTTCAGAGGCTTTTGTGGCAGTGCAGACACAAGGTTCCTTTGGCCTGGGCTCTGCAGAAGCAGCTGACACAAACTGGCTGCCTTTGAGCTTCAGCCCACTGCAACAGCTTCCAGGCAAGTGTCTCCTGCTGATTGCTGCAAGGCACAGGAAAGCCTTGGGAATTCTCTCCCTTGCTGACCAGTCCCTCAGCACACTTCAGCCTTGGTACATCTCTGGCTCTAGAAAGAGAAAAGTGTTCCTGGGAATAAAGCAAAGCATTTCTCTACCTATTTGCCTCTCGCACAATAGTATCAAGCTTGCCAAAAAAAACCATGAGAGATCAACTGAAGGGGTAGAAAGTGAGGCACTGCATCATGCCAGACATTTTCAAAAGCTTGGCTGGGGAAGAGAAAGACACCCTGAGTTTTCTTACCAAAAGATGGTGCTGTCTGTACATTTTGATGCTGATGCCTCATTCCCAATGTATTGTTTTCATGGTGTGGGGAAAGGTGAATGAGCAGATGGTGCTGGTGGAACTGTGCTAACTGGGGCAGCAGCAGCTCTGGGGTGATTCCTTAGGCAGCTGCAATCAGCTCACGTTGCTCTCAGGGCCAGCTCTCAGTGAGCTTGGTGATGCTGAGCAGAGGTGCACAGCTCTGTGTCCATGGGATCACCCCAGGGTGAGTGCAGTTCTGTGGAGTTACCTCTGCTCTGCAGGAAAACCCAAAGGCAGAACTTGTCTTGTTGTATCTTTTGACTTCTGCCACTCAGCAGCACAAAGCATCTTCTGCCTTTTCTGGCTGTTCTTGGCATCATGAGACAATAACTCCCAAGAAGGGAAGGTTCCACATGTATTTCCACTTTGCTTTCTTGCTGCTGCAGGTGAAACTGATGAACCGAGGAGCTCTTGATGCTCCCTTCACCTGCATCCCTTCAGCCACCAAGGTGGGCTCCTGCTTCAAGTTTGCACCCGAGGAGGGCATCATTGCAGCAGGAGGGAGCCAGACTGTGCAGATCTCCTTCAGTGCCACCGTGTTGGGCAGCTTTGAGGAAGAGTTCCAGCTCAGAGTGGCTGGATCTCCTATGCCTGCCATCCTGACCATCAAGTAAGGACCCTAGGAGCTGGGTGGGCACATCTGTAGCTGTCTCTGGGACATCCCCCACCTACCTCATGTTGGGCTGGAGCAGAGAAAAAAGGTGTTTCCTGAGGTCTGAATCTGTGCTCTGATGCTGGCACTGCTTTAGTGTGAGGATGCCTCCTGCCCTTGGTGGTGCCTGGGAGCTGGAATGACTCCTCCCTGCAGAGATCTCCCTGTGCCTTGGGCCATGGCAGGCAGTGGGATGGATCAGACTTGGGCAGCAGCTGCTCTGGGATGTCCCACCTGAATGGGCCAGCCTGGCTGATTCTGCAGCAGCAGCAGTGTTTGTAAAAACTTGTGTTAATAATCCATGCCAGGTGGGCAGCAGCAGCCTCAGCTCACCTCTGCCAGCCCTGCTGGGAGGGACAAGCTGTGCTCCCAGCTGCTGTGCACAGAGTGCTCTGGTGCCTCCTTGGCACAGCCAGGAAAGGGCTGAGGTGGGAGTCAGGGAACTGCAGCAGGAACTGTCCCAAGGACTTGGGCATCCTCCTGTGGGCTGGGGCCATGGCAAGAGATAATCCTGGCCCAGCACAAGGGAGAAGGGCTGATCACAGGGGAGGCAGAGCTCAGTCCTCAGCACCGCAGCAGCGTGAGGCCTTGTCCCTGCCAGCCTGAGCCATGTGCTGCTGGGATAATGTAGTGGGAGCAGGAGAGCTGTTCTGGCTGCTCTGCAGCTTTGGAGCTGGGCTGCTGCTGTTGGCAGGCACTGGCTCAAGGCAGTAAAGAAATGGAAGCAATCTGCACTGGATTACACCAATAAGATAAGGGAGAGGGATAAAAAAGAGCAAGGAAGTTCTTACCTAGCAAGAGAAAAGTGGCAAGTAGGTGTGCCCACAGTGGAGAAACAATGATGCTGGCTTTGTTTTTGGAGGAAAAGTGCTGCTTTTGTATTTTGGAAATCAAGAGGGAACCTTTCACCATCAAATAATTGATTCTCCTCTGTCCCTCCCCAAAAGTGATCAGGGGTGTTTCTGCATAAGCAGCTTTCTCCTTGGGCAAGGGCAGGTGTCTCTTGTTGAGATGTGCAGAGCAGAGCCAGGGGCAGTCCTGTGAACACAACACAAGGCCCAGGTCACTGCTCCTTGAGTTTGAACCAAAAGGCAGAGTGGGCATTGATTGGCATCAACCATGAAATCAACTGGTGAGTGTTGTGCAGCTTCAAGTGCTGATTTCAGTGGATGTTGGTGACTTTTGGAGTTTGTCTGCTGAGTTCAAGAACAGCTGAGGTGCTGTGCTGGATTCAGGACACCCTGGTTTGGTTGCTGAAGCTGTTGCTCTTGGCTGTGCCAGCTGGTGCACTGCTGACAAGCTGGTCCTTTCCTCTGGGATCCATCTGTCCCCTGGCTAGAACTGTTGCTGCTCCTTTCAGAGGATGATTGGGCATGGCCTGGATTGATGTCTCAGAATTCTGTCTGTAATGATTGTGTGGGTCAAACTCTGCTGAGAAAGCTCCTCCATGGGAACAGCAGTTCCAGCTAAGAAGGAGCAAAGCAGGGAACCTGTGGCTGCAAGGGCTGCTTACAGAAGTGTGTGGGGACACCTTTATGTCCATCCCCTTGCAGACGGGGAAACTGAGGCACAGAGCCATGTCTGGGTGTGTGTTCAGGGTCCTTCATTGGACCATCAACAACCTGGGGGCTTCTCCTGCCTGCCCTGTGCCCAGAGCCCATCAGTGGCTGTTGGCTGCTGGCCACTTGGCTTTAGCTGCCTCCTGTGCACGGGGCCCTGTGCTGAGCACATGGGGCTGTGTTGGTTGGAAACCCAGGGTGCCCTGAGCCCAGGTTTTGTGCCCCCGAGCCAGGACAGCCAGACCTTTGCAATTCCTTTAACCGAGCCGTTTCCTCCTCTGTCCTCGCCCTCCAGGGGCAGCGTCAGTGCACTGAGTTTACACTTCGACCTCCCTGAGCTCGACTTCGGGGACATCTCCTTTGGTGAGTGTTCCCTGGGCTGGGACACAGCCTCAGGAATCTGTGCCTTCCAACAGAACAGCATCCCTCACTCACGCTCTGCCCCAGCAGCCTCTCCAGGCTGTGAACTGCAGGGCTGCTGCTGCCTCAGGTGGCATTTTGCCATTGGGAGATCCAACAGAAGCAAGGAATATAAAGTCAGTGTTTTCTGGTGTCTCTGTGCTGCTTTGAAAGACAGATGTCTGTCAAGGAAGGTGGGAATCTTCCTGCAATGGAAAGATGAGCCCATCCCTCCAAATAATTCTACCTTTGAAATGAGAGGGCTCCCAGGCAAAACTATGGGAAAAGGAATAACAGTTCTTTCCTAGACTCGATCAGGAGAGCACAGATAAGAAGGCAAGAACAGACGTTTCCCAGGTGCCAAGTCCCGTTTTTCCCCTTGAGTGGAGTTCGGGTCCCAGCAGGAGGAGCTGTGGGATCCGGCAGGGCAGTGATCCCCTCCCAGCCGGTGCAGGGAGGGAAGGAGGGAAGGGAAGGAAGGAAGGAAGGAAATGCTCCTTTTGCAAACTGCCAAAGGGCAGGGGGATGTCGGCAGTGCGGAGCAGCAGCAGGCAGGAGCAGGGCAGGCAGGCAGGGTCGATGGCAGCGCTGAGCTGCAGCCAGGGCAGTCCCGGGGCCAAGCACACAACCTCCCGCAGCAGCAGCGGCCGAGCTTCGATCCCCGAGCGGGAGGAAGGGAAGCTCCGCTCCCTGCCCGAGCTCAGCTCCGACTGCACAGCCGCCCCCAGTATCACGCCCGAAATCCCAAAAAACCCCGAAGGGAAAAGCCCAGCCCCAGGGCCAAAACACCCCAAAACCCCTCTGCCCCTTCCCAGACCAAGGGCAACATTCACTGCCAAGCCTAAACCCAGAACAATGAAGTTCCTGAACTTTGGAAGGAAACTCATTGCCTTTCCTGAGCTGCTTCTTCCCCAGCCTGCATCGGCATGGAGGCACTTGTCAAGTTGCCTTGTGAAGAAATGAAACAAGCAAGGCAACAGATAGAAATATGGTTCTGAACCAGGAGATTGATCCTGCTGAATCCAATTTCATTCCTAAGGTCTCTCCAGCTGAAGGCAGCTGTTGTATCTTTGCTTCTTTGTGACTGTTGACTGTTGTCTGCATGTGCTGAGCTCAGTCTCATTTGAGGTTTTGACATCTGGGTTTGTCCTTTTTGTGCCTCTCCTACCTCCCTGCTGGAGTCACTGCTGGAGCTGGCAGTGGTCATTTGGATGGGCCCAGAGAAGCTCTGGGCTGCACCTGCAGTCCCCATCTGTGTTCCAGGGACTCTTGGTGAGCAGGCCTGGGGAGAAGTCTCCTCCCCACAGAGCTGGCCAGCCCAGCCAGGTGTGCCCTGCAGAGCAGGTTGTGGCTGCTCTGCGGGCTCGGCAGGACATCCCCACCATGAGTGGCTGTATCTCTGGCTTTCCAGGATGGAAAGCAAATCTCAGAGCTAAAGTGGGCTAAACCCTTGCAGGCAGCAATCCCAGTGAGCAGCATGGCTGTGATGTCCCTGTTTGTTGGGTGAGGTGGGACCTGATTCCTAATTGCTAATCTCAAAGCAAGGCTTGGGTGTGCCCCCAGCTGAGTGGGCTCTGAGCTGTCCCGTGCTCAGTCTGATTGGCCCAAACCAAGAGATGCCTCAAGGATGCTGCAGAGAGAAGCTGCATTAGGGTGCTTTGCCTCACGTTCTAGTTCCTGATTCCATCCTCACTTTCTTTTGCTGTAGCTTCTTCTCAATGACGACTCCCTGTTTATATCTCTTGAAAACAGTGGGAGTGTTGGCAGGCTTCCCAGGGAATTTGACAGCTTGAATTCTCAGAGTAAATGCTGGGTCTGGGTGCACACCCATCACTGAGAGATAAGTGGTGCTGGTTTGGGGCAGGTGAGGGAGCTCCTCCCCATCCCAAAGAGAGAAGCTTGCAGTGTTGAGCAGGGCTAGGAGTGGGCATTTTCAGGGCTGCAGTCTGGAATCTGGAAACTGTGTCAAAGGGAACTAAGTGACAATTAATTCCTCACGCACCTTCTCGGTGAGCTGTAGTTCAGATAATAAAGAGCTGAACTCCAATCCCACTTTGATCCTGCCAGGATATTCACCCCAGGATCATGCCATCATGGGTGCCTGACTGGATATTTGTGTCCTTTGCCAGGCTTTCCCTACACCCAGCGCTGTCGCCTCACCAACAGCTCCGCGGTGCCGCTGACGTTCCAGCTCCGCATGTCGGACGATGGCACGCAGCCGGCTGTTGACAGCGTGGATCAGATCCGCAGGCACAGCGACCCAGCCTGGAGGAAGGGAATCCATTTCTATGTTGAGCCCAGGGAGTTCACCATGAATCCCAGCCGAGGGACCATCCTCCCCCAGGGACACCAGGACATCGAGGTACAGCCAGAGTCCAGCCACAGACGCTGCAGCACCAGGGCTGAAGCTGCACTGGAGTGTGGGAGGGCTTTAGCTCTGGTGCCAGCTTTGAGCATGGTGGGAGGGAGAGATCTGCACTGCTGGGAGGCCTCTACTAGCTGGCTTACTCGGGATGTTCCTCCAGGAGCACTGTTTGGTTTCCAAAATCATCTGCTGAGGTCACATACCTTATGGTCAAGGCCTGAAGCCATTCTTGTGTTTTTGAGAGCAATTGATTTGATTGCAAGTGGGCAGAGCAAGGATGATGGCAGAAGGTGGCTGTTAGAGAGATGTCATTGTATAAAGCAGTTAGCTTTTCTTCTTGGTCTCATTTCCCCCCTCCTGGGGAGCAGAATGATTTGTGTTCACTGCAGGAATCTCTAGAGGGGACAGAAAACTTTGCAGCCATGTGTAGTGGTTCAAGTTTATTTTATTGATTTCTTCTTAAGTGGTTTGTTCTGTTGTACCCCCATGTTCTCCCCGAGTTGGTTTACCCCTGGGTTTCACCCTCCCTCAAAGCTGTCCCTCATGCCATTCCTTGCCCCTTGTTCCAGCTCTTTCCCTGCCTTTCAAGGCAACCCACCCCCTTTTGTTCCCCAGCCTTCTTTGCCAATTTGACCTCAAGCCAATCCCTGTCTGCAACACTCCTTTGGAATTCCCCTATTCCTGGAGGTCCCATTGGCCCTTGTGAGCCATCCTCTCCACCCTCCTACCCCAAGTGGCCCCAGATGTACACTTGAATTAATCCCCTCCCTGCTCCCCTGAGGATTCCCTCTTGGTTTGCTGTTTGTATCCCCCCTCCGATTTGTGTCTGTACAAAGCCATTTCACAGGAGTGCCCAGGGCTCTTTTGCCTCTGATCCCCTTGCTTGGAATAAACCCTTCCTTGTGGAACTTCAAGACAGGGAGCCTCCTCCTTTCTTCTCTGCCTGCTCCCTGTCGTGGCTTGTCTCTTGCACCATAGAGCAAGTGGCTCTGAGGGTTCTGCCTCTGGTAAGTGCCCATCCTGAGGCAGTTCCCCACTCCTGGCATGGGGCCAGAGTTCTGAGAGCCAGCCCGGGCTCCGGGTCCCACGGCAGCCATGAAGTGCCCAGCACCTGCTGGGCAACACTTTGCCCTCAGCTTGCTGCTGTAAAGCTGAACTCATTTTGTTCAAGTCAGATTTCCTCTGCATGGATGTCATTGTAGTCAGATGAGAAATTGGACCCCTAATTTGAATTCAGTATTGCAAAGAGCTTTAGTCTAATGTCTGAATGTAGCTGACCTATGCCCTGATAGCAAGGTGTGTTTAACAAATCTGGTATTGCCAGAAGGCTTTTGTTCCTCTGAGACTGTGCTCTGCACATGGAGCTGCAGAAGAATGAAGGCCAAATCCTCCTCAAGAACTGGAGGATATTACAGGTGGGTAATGAGCTTTTGTAAGGAAGAATTTCCTGTTCTTCTCTTCCACCAGGTGACCCTGTGTTCCAACACGGTGATGGAGTTCCGCCGGAGGATGCTGGTGGACCTGGAGGGCATTGGCAAGGGAGTGACAAAACTGTTCATCACAGCCAGGTACCAGCCCTTGCCTGGCCTCCCCCAGGCACTGCCTTGCACAGGCTTTGCTGGCTGCAGCTGCCAAGGAGAAGTGCTGCTTAATGGCCTCATGTTGTGCCAGCTGGACATGAGAACAGCAGGGCTTGGGCAGCAGCCTGTGGTGAAAAGCAGCCCTGCTCACAGCCCAGCACGGTCCTGGGCCCTCTTCTAAAGGGACCAGGAATGATATCATTTCTTGGCCTGGGTTTTGGTGCTTGAGGTGGAACAAATTTGCCGAGGGCCTCCTCTCCTTCTTGCTGCAGGATGTGGAGTTGTGCTGGTTGTGACCAGTGTGCATTGGTTTGGGCCACAGCAAGCAGCCTGCTGAGAGTCAGGCTCTGCTTCTGTTCATGAGGGCACATGGCAGGGGGGAAGTGGCTCCCAGCAAGAGTGGCGAGGGCAAGGTCTTAGGAGGGGAAAGCAGCCCTGGATGTGGCAGCTCAGTCCAGTTTTTCTCCTTCCCTCTCCTTCCCATTTTGAGCTTTAATATTCTCAGAGTTGAGACTAAAGGCCGTTGTTGCTGCAGCAGAATTCCATCCTGCAGTGCTGCTGTGGGTGCCAGTTGAATGCCCAGAGGGATGCAGCTCCCTGGTGCTGTTCCCTGTCCCAGGCAGAGCCATCCAGTCAGAGCCTGGGCTGCCATTCTGTAAAGCAGGTGGAGCTGGGGCCAGTCAGTGCCTGGAGCTGTGGAGGGAAGGAGGGAGGGAGCTGCAGGGCCTGGGAGGGGGTGATCAGCCACTCTGGAGGGCAGCTGGTGTCTCGTGCCCTCCAGGGCTGGGGCAAAGAGCTGAGTTCTCAGGCAGGGCAACAGCACCATGGCAGAGAAGGGAGTCATTTTTCCTGAGACACTGGAGCTGTGTGTTCCTTGAGCCTTAGTGAGCCCTGATCGTTGTTGGGAAGGCTCCCCCAGAGCTCGTGGATCACTGGGACTGTGACAGGAGTCCTTGCAAGCTATCTTGGGCAAAGGAGGGGCTGAGGCAGCTGTGGCACAAAGTGCTCTGCCTGGGGCACTTGGCAGCCTCTGGGTGCTGCCTCAGGGTTTGCCCCTCCTTGACAGGACCTGTTTGAGTGGGAAGAGGCAGAAGGCAATTTATCCCTGTAGGGCTGTTAAATGTCCATTTGACAGTGACCAATGTGTTCTGCTCCATTGCCCAATCTTTGGGGGTAAACGTTCTCCATTCTCTCAGTATCTCTGATTCCCCTGGGGTCATCTCTTTGCCCAGATGTCTCGTTCCTGAGCTCCAAGTGTCCCCCTATGTGCTCCAGTACAATGAGTGCCACCTGAAGGTGCCGTATGAGAAGAAGCTCGTCATCAGGAATCCCAGCCACCTCCCTGGCTGCTACGGGCTTATTCCCCAGGTTTGGCATCACATCCACCTCCTCCTGTCAAATATTATTGAGGAGATTATTAGGGGAAAAAAAGGGTTTGGATAAGACTTTGCTGCTTTCTATTCAGTCTTAAAGATCGTCTGAGAACAGGATCCTACCCGAATGTAAACTTGAGGAGGCAGTGTAAGCTGCTGAGGGAACAGTTGATGTTCTAGTCTTCAGGGTGTTTTCTTGTGGGAGATCTTAGAGGGTTGTGAAAAGCTGCTGCATCCAGAGACACCAGTGCCTGTGCTGGCAGCCTCCTTGCAGGATCCCCTGCGAATGTTAAGCCTCCAATTCTTGCATCTTGTTTGTTCCTTTTACCTTTGTCCTGGGGAGTTTTAAACGTGTGTGTAAGTTGCTGTTGCGGTGGATGTTAAGGAGTCTAAAGTTTCTTGAGAGGTGCCTCTGAAGCTGCATTTCATTCTGTCCCTTCCAGAAACGCAAGGAGGACTCTGCTGTGTTCTACTCCAGCCCCCAGCCCTGTGGGATTGTCCAGCCCCAGAGCACAGCAGAGATCCCAGTTGTGGTGGAGGTGCAGGCGCTGGGCGAGCATCGCACACACGTTCTCATCGGCGTGTTCGGGGATGAGAGAAACCCCCTGGTGAGGGCAAGGGGAGCTGTGTGCCTGTGGGCACCTGCTCCTGGCAGGGGCACAGGGACAGGGATTCTTCTGGGGAAAACAGGCACAGGCTGCTGTGGAGAAGGACAGGAGGGATGGGTGGCACAAACAGTTCGTGCCTTAGAGGTGGGAATCTCAGTGTCTGACACAGAATGGAGTTGGGCTAAGCTGGGATCCAGGGTCATTTTAGTTCATTGTTCTTTCAAATGCTGTTCACTTTGGAAACATCTGGTTTAAATGCCATCTCTCTGAGCACAAAAGAGGAGGTCAGAAGACTTCTAAGAACCTTGAGCTTTCTATAAAAGAAAGGAAAGCTGGCATTTGAAGTGTGGATGCAAAGATTGAAACTTATCTTAAGACATATGGAAATGGTGATGCCAAATTCCCTGGATGGCAGCAAACATCTGAACCTGGGCCATTGTGGCACTGCCTGTAAATCAGTGAACAGGAAGGACAGGCAGTGCAGGCTGTGCCAGGGAGCCTGAAGTTTGACAAAACAGTTGCTTTCAACTCTCAGGCTGCTTCCCTTAAAGAGGAGGGTTTCTCCCCACCAGAAGAACCAGTTGTTTAACTGTCAGCATGGTCTTAACTAGAGATTTCTGGCAAATCTTTTACCTTTGGGCCAATAATTTGTACTTTGAAAGGTTCTCTTACCTTAATCCTTTTCAATTTGGAGGTGAACATGTAATTTTCTTTTTCCCCAAAAGCCCAGCATTTCAGCTGGAGAGTGCTAGGTGTCCCTAAAGAAATAACGTGGGCAGGGTTGAGCTGTTGAAGGTTTTTTAGGTTTCCCTGTTGTAGTTTGGTTTGGGTTTTTTAAAAAATCTTTCTTGCTTGCTTCCTGGCACAGAGAGCACAGTTACGGAGCTCAGGACGGCTGGCAGAAACCTCCCCAAGCCCAAGGGTGACAGAGCTTGGCAGGATCCCAGCACCACAGCCTGTGTATGTATGGATGGGGAATGTGACCTGAGTCACCTGGGAGTGCTGGAAAATGTCAACCAAGGCCCCAGCAGTGTCAGGGGAACATTCCTGATAAATCCCTGTTGGAGCTGCAGAGTTTCTGGCCTTGGGCACTGGGGGGGCTGTGCTGGCTGGGCACTGGCTGGGTCTGCCCCTGGGTGCCTCAGATCTCACCTTTTTGCTTGCCTTCTCTGTCCTTTCCTCTCCCACTGTGCTTTTGGCATCCCCACAAGGTGTTCATGCCTGTCCTCTGGAGCTGCTCAGTGCAAGCAGTTGCAGCTGCTGCAGCAGCTCAGTGTCATCCCTGGGCTGCCTTTAGAGCAGAGCTGCTCCAGCCTGGATTGGGAAGGGCTGGATCAAACCATTTCTCAGTTCAAGGTGCCAGCACCCAGCCAGGGGCTGCATCCTGACCAGAAGCTGCTGGTGCAGGTGTCCCTCCCTCCCACTGCAGGTCCCTGTTCATAGTTCTCTTATTTTCCAGAGATGAGCTTCACCCACCTAAGTTCAAGCCCCAACCACCCAAGGAGCAGAGAACCAGCTTGGACTCCTCAGCCACTCGATGGCGGAACTTCAAGATCAGAAGGGAGGAGCCAGTCCCAGCCCTGAGAGAAGTGCAGGATCTTGCCCAGTCTTCAGGAGCAGAGGTAGATTTTCTTGTCCACCCAGTGCTTGTGTTGCCTCCCCAGCCTGCCAGCACCAAGTCATGCTCGTGCTGACCTCCCTTTTTGCTGCCCTGCTGTCCTGTGCCCTGGCAGTGGGCTGGGCAGCAGGGCCAGTGGCTGGACATGGGGTGAGTGGGGGGGAGAAAGAGGAGAGTTTTCCTTGGAGAAGCTGACTCAGATCCTACAGGCCTGTGCTGAGTGTGGGATGTTTTGCCTTGTTTCCTTCCCAATGTAAGATGAGACTTTTATCTGCATCATCATGCTCAGAGCTCCAGCTTCCTTCCCAGAGCAAGCTGGGATGAGTCCTGATCTCCATGGAGCCTCTTCCCAAGCCAGCCAGACTCCCTGTGTGCAGGGCTCTGCTTTCACCCCAGAGCTGCTGTTGCACTGCTGGCCCTGAAGCTCTCTTACAAAGGGAGACTTTGCTCAGTGGCTGTCTCTTCCTCCCAGCACAGAAAATGGCTTGTTTTTCAGGTGCCAGCACAAACTCCTGAAAACCCTCCCCTCCCACGAGGCTTGGAGGGATTCAGGTGCTCCCTGGACGTAGTGCACACTCCCCTGGAAGGCAAGAGGGAATCTGTCTCACTTGCCCATTGTCAGTGTGGCCAGCAGGGCTGGAGCTCCCAGTGCCACTGGGGGCCCTCAGCATTGGCCACAGAGGGGCCTCCCCTCCCTCCAGGCCCAGCACAAAGTGCTGCTGAAGCAGCTGCTTGTTGGAGAGGCCGTGCAGGACACGGTGTGGGGCTGCCCAAGGACGCTGTGCAGCACCTGTGGAGGGCACTGCTCCCCCTGGAACTCCTCAGGTGGTCCATAGGAAATTTTTGCAGGAGCTATTGCTGTAGCACCTTGAGAAAGCAGCATTTCAATCAGAGAGAGAGGGGAAGAGCCTCAGGAGTCAGATGAGCTGGGCTGGACTCCTTCCCTCAGCTGCAAGAGCTCTCACTCTGAGTCTTCTCCTTCTCTAAAAGCAGGAAGTTTTTAAACTTTTTCAAGGCAAGTTGTGCATCAGAGAGAATTTCTACTGCCAGGAGACATCCCAGTTCCCTTTCATGTAATGTACTAATTAATGCATTGACCTGTGAGCATGGGAGAAGATTTTCCCCATGGTCCCTGCACTGGTCAGTGGCATGGATGCAGGATGAGGTGAGGGTGATTCTGGCAGTGTTTGGGGAATAGGCCCCTCCAGGTCCAGCTGCACTTTGCTCCAAGATGCTCTTCTGCATCCATTTCCATGCTCAACACCTCAATCTCTCCTGTCTTCCATCCAGGCTTTCAGTATCCTGCCACTCTCAGGTGTGCTGCAGCCAGGACAGAGCCAGCAGGTTTCCTCCACCTTCTCTGGCCACCTCAGCAGCACCTCCAATGTCACGGAGCTGTGCCACGTGGAGGGAGGCCCCACCTGTGAGGTGCTGGTGACCGGGGAGGCCTCAGGTGTCAGCTCCTCCCTGAGCCCCCGGGAGATCAGCTGTGGCTCTCAGGCACCTCTCAGGGAGAGGTGAGTGAGCCTTGCATGGGTTACTGCTCTGCCATGGGTTCTTGTCCCTGCAGGGCTTCCCTGCTCCAAGGACTCTGAGCTCAGAGGTGCTGCATAGCAAAGGCCAGAAGCAGCACAGGGATGGCCACTCTGAGCTCCCTGGCTCCCAAGAGAGGAAGGACCTTCTTCTGTTGAGACAGAACATCATCTGCTCTATAGGAGTGCTGAGCCCTCCTGGCTTAGCTGCTGCCTGCAGGGAGCTGGGCTCTGGGCTTGCCTTGGCACTGCCTCTGGAGGTGTCTTGAAGTCCATGGTGTTGAGTGGCATCTTCTTCATCATCTCCCTTCTTCACCAAAGCAGTGGGATTGTGGGATGGGCAGGCATGGGGCACAGACCAAACCTTGCTTTGGGTCCTGCTCCTGCCCCAGATGAAGTCCTGGCAATGCTGATCTGCCAGGTTCTCCTTGTGGTGGGACAGCACCCAGAAAAGCTCATGTCCTTGAGGCTCCCCTTCAGCTGCAGCAGTAGGCAAGCACAGGAGAAGCTCAGCTGCAGCAAGGCAGCCCAGCTCAGGACACACAGGCCAAGTGTGGAGCTGGGAGGGGAGGCTGCTCAAAGCAAGCCTGTGCCTCAGGACTTCTTCAGGCCAGGCTGAAGTTGGTTTCATGGGGAGGAGATGGATGAGGCTGCTTCCAATGGTTTCCACGGCAGCCAGCCCTGGTTTGCTTGGTCACAGCTGGGTTCCAGCAGGAAATCTGGCTGCCAAGAGCCTGTCTGGCAGGAGAGGAGTTCCTGCAGCCTTTGCTTTCTGACTGACAGGATTGTTCTCATTAAGGAGCAGGCTAGGAGTCCTTAAAACCGAAGATCAGGGACAGAGACTCTCTAACTAATTAAAGTCAGACAGTGGTGTGTTTATTAACACCGGCGGGCGGCACCAGAGCCGTCCCTAAAAGGCGTGACCGCGCTGCCCAAGGTTCTTTGCCCTCTCTTTATTTCCCAAGATCTTACATACAATACATCTGCACAGCCCCAGCCCCTCCCATCCCTGCTATGTATTCAAATGAGGTCATTAGTCCTTCACACCTGTGCAATTCTTCTCTTGAATTGGGTCGGTGGTCTGAAATTGGTCAGTGGTTTTAAGGGATGAAGTCAGGAATGTCTTCATCAGGTCTCTGTGACCCTCTGGCATGATCCAAGGTCCCCTGCTTAGTGATTGATTGACATCAAGTCCAGGTGCTAACCATTGTTCTACTGGTTTCAATTTGTTCTTCTAACAGTTCACTTACTCCACTTCCTTCTAGAAAGAAGCTCTTAATGGTAAACAATGGAACAATCAGCTCCAGCTTAAGCATCTCATAATCATTAACCTATGGTCTGCCTATCTACCTTACATCCTGATCCATGGGAATTGCTTCTAACCCTCAGCTGAAATCTTAACCCTTTAAAATCATGCTTCAGCTGTGCCCAGGGAGAAGGGGCTGAGTGAGCTGAGTAAGAATGGTAGGAGAGAGAAGCAGATGTGAGCAATCTGTGCTCTGCTCTAACCTGGGAAGCCAAGAGACAAAGGGCGTTTTCAGCACCAGCACAGAGAGCTGGTGGATCAGCCTTTGGCACTGGGCTGGAGGGCTCTGGCTGAGCCTTAAGAGGGAGCTTGCACAGTCAAGAGCTGATGATGGCAAAGCTCAGGTTTGGCTGGTCCTGGAGGTCCCCTTCCACCAGTGCCCTCACTTGGGATGTTCCCAGCCTCTGTGGGTTGAGGAGAATTCACGGAAATGGCCTCAGGGTGAAGGAGTGAAGTGCAGGGCCAGCCAGGACTGGTGAGCCCAAGTTTCTGGTGGGACTCTCAGCCATGTTTTCTGTTTTGTCTGCAGAAGGGAACTGAAGCAGCCCACTCAAAAGCTTCAGGAGGAGGCCAAAACCTTAGAGGAAGAAAAGAGGCAGAAGGAGGAAGAGAGGTGGAAGAAGGGAAAGAAGGGAGTTTGTGTGGGGAAGCAGCCTCCAAAAGCAGAGAAGGGGAAAAGCAAACCACCAGAGATGAAGGAAACCAAAATCCCAAAAAAAGAAACAAAATCCCCTGAGAAGAAGGAAAAGAGAGGCCCAGAGAAGAAAGAAACCAACGCCCCAGAGAAGAAGGTCACCAAAGCCCCACAGAAGGGGAAAGCCAAAGTCCAAAAGAAGGGGGGGAACTGAAATCCCAGAAAAACCACATGGGATGGAGAAGGACTCCTAATTTTTTTATTCACACAACTAATTATACTCAGTTTATTAGACATCTTGTTTAATTTTAGCTGGTTAACAAATTTCTTAGCAGTTTTTCTATTATTGTTTAATAAATAGATTTTAGTTGTGCATCAAATCTCTCTACTGTATTGTTTTTCTGTTCTCTTCACTGATTCTCATGGCACAAATCCCTTGTTCTTGCAGGTGCATTTGTTTCTCACCCTCAGAATAGATTGTTCACAAAGTCTCATTCTCAAAATCGCTTCACTTGGGAACTTGTAACTGCTTAGCTGCACTCAGAGGAGATGAGAGGCCAGCTGTTAATAGAGCAGAGCAAGGCCTGATTTCATAGGGCCTTTCTTTTATCATTATTCTACCTGTCTATGGCATCTCCCCCTTTTTGTTCATTTAAAAAAGGCTCCTGTGTTCTGATGTTGAAACTGCTCACTCTTGTGAGGGTATTATCTCATCAAGGTTATCACTGGTTATCTATTAGATATGGGATAAGGTAGATAAAAGAGCAATTACAATCAACAAAACTTACCAAATTCTATCAAGTCATTGACACAGGGTTTTGCAGCATGAGAAAACAGAAGAATAATGTCCAATGTCTCTTGGGGAAATGGAAAGAAAGGACCATTGTTTCCAATTAGTTGAGAAGGATGAGAAAGTCCATTAGCTGGAAATGTTGATCTTTGCCATCCCTGAATGTCCTCCTGGGAGCTGGAACAGGGAATAACTGGAGAAGGTCAGTAGGAGCACTGTACCATGAGGGTGCCATGAGGCTTTTGTTGGCAAAGTGCCTCTGTCAGTTTCCAGACCTAGCCATGTCTTGGCAGTCCTCCTCCTGCTCCTGCTCTGGCCACAGAGGCTGCAAGGTGATGAGGTTATTTCTCTTTGCCCTGGGCCTCATTTTTTCAGAGCTGATCAGTGTCTGATGGAATGAACAGGTGACAGCTTTGAGCTGCTGATGATAAAACACAGGCACATCTTCTCCTGAAGGTAATGAATCAATTGGGCTTCACTGTGGTGCACTCAGTTGGGATTTAGATGTGGTGAGCTTTTTTCCCAAATTTCTCATGTAAATATTGCATCATTCAGAATGATTAGTTGTCCAAATTTCTCATGTACAATTTGCATTATCTGAACGTTCTTAAGGTGTTATTTCCTCTTCTTTTTGGTTTTTTAAGAATGAGATGCATGTCTTTTGTTATGAGTGTGAAGCAACATCATAGTAAATTAATACATGCAGTGGACAAGAAACTTACAGCAATTAGAAATAATTTGAACACAACAATCAGGAATATTTCAAATAGCAGACGAAACTAACAGCATAGGTGGAATTAGGTAAATAGCAATCCCTGAAATAATGTACCATCATCCCAGAGTCTGCAAACAGCTGACAAACCTCCATTCAGGGGGGACTTGGATCATTATTTCCAGACAATAATTCCCAAGCTCCCTTTAAAAATAGTTCAACAGTCATGTCTAGAGGGTCAGATTGCCATGTCCAAGCAACTCAAATCTAGTTTTGATGCAGAAAACATCTGGCTCTGTGGGCAAATTCCTGTCCAGGCAGAGCTGAGGCCTGGCCACCACCCAAGCTCTAAGTGGGAGAGAATTCCCTAAAGGTAATTTAAAACAAGGCTCTCGAGAATGGCACTTAGGAGTGAAGGTCTGGGGGTGACAGACTAATGAACCATCCAATAGCTGTCTCCTCCAAAATTCCCCCAGCACAGAGATGCTTTAAACCCAGCAAACTGTTGGAGTGGTTCTGTAATAATAATTGGGGCTGCATCTGATTCCTTGGAGGAGATGTCACAACACCATCAGTTTAGAGGAGGCTTCCCACAGAGCTGAGAGATCATTTCTTGGAACTCTGAAAAATCCTTAAAAATGCTGAGACAGCCCTGGGTCAAACCATGGAGGATTTTGGTGGGATTTGGGGCAGATTGTTTGCTGTGTGTCCAGAGTGACTTTGGGCAGATTTGGGGCCTGCTTGGGGCAGGTTTGGGGCAGGTTTGTTGCTGATGTTGGGGTTTTTCTCCCGTTTGCCCAGCTGTGGGCAAAGCCCCGAAGCACATCCTGTTCCTGCCCCAGCTCCTGAGGAGCCCAAGGAGCTGATGCTCTCCATGCTCTGCCCCCAGGGACATCTGGGGCGATCCCGGCATCCCGGGGATTCCGGGGATTCCGGGCGGCCTTTGGGCATTGGGGGATTTGGGGGCTTGGGGGGTGAGAGGGGTGAGGGGGGCTTGGGGCTGGATTGTTTGGGGGAAGTATCGGGATTTGGGGTGGAATGTCTGCATTTTTGAGGGTGAATTTCTGGGGTTTTAGGAGGAATGTCTGGATTTTTGATAGGAAATTTCTGGATTTTTTGGGGGGTGAATTTCTGAATTAGGGTGGAGATTTTGGATTTTTGGGGAGGTTCTGGATTTTTTTTGAGGGGGAATTTCAGGATTTTTCTAGGAATGTTTCTGGATTTGGGGGGAGGGGATTTCTGGATTTTTGGGTATGTTTCTGTAGTTTTTGGGAATTATTCTGGATGGGAACTGAGGTTGGTTTTGGATTTTTTGAGGAGGACTGGTTCTGGATTTTCTGGGCAAAGTTCGTTTTTTGGGAATGTTCCAGGATTTTTTGGAGGAACATTTCTGGATTTCTTTGGGGAACATTTCTGACTTTTGGGGGGAATTTTTCAGGATTTCTTTTTGAGAACATTTTTGGACTTTTTTTGGGAACTGTTACACATCAGGGAACATTTCTGAATTTGGGGGGGGAACATTTCTTGATTTTTTTCGGAGAACATTCCCAGGTGTCTGGGGAATGTTCCCGGGTTTCTGGGGCTCTCCTGACCCAATTCCCATCCCAGGTTCCCAGGGTTCCAGGAGCTGCCCTGGTGCCCAGGCGCCGCGACATCGCCTGGGTGCAGTTGGAAAAACCCAAAATGTCATAAAATGCTCTCAAATCGAATAGAAATACCAGAAAATCCCTAAAAACCACTGCAAAACACCCTAAATCCCATACAATTGCTCCCAAATCCCACAGACCTGCCCTCTAATCCCATAGAAATATTCCAAAATCCCAGAAAACTGCCCAAAACTAGTCCTGACCCTGCCCCACCCCCCCCACTCTCCCAGGTAGGCTCAGCTCAACCCAAATCTTCCTTTTTAAACTCCAAATCCTCCTGCAGACGCTGACTCTGGAGGCTCCCAGAGCTTCCTTGTCTCCAGGAGCTTCTGTCAAGTTCCAGTGGAACCTCGGTGCCACATTGTTCCACAGCCTCACAGCGCTCTCCTGGCTTCCATGAGGTCCCTCTGTGTCCCACTGCAGCCTTGGCTCCATGAGGGTCTCCTGGCTCCATGAGGGTCTCCTGGCTCCATGAGGGTCTCCTGGCTTCCATGAGGGTCTCCTGGCTTCCATGATGCTCCACTCTGTCCCAAGGGGCGTCCGTGGCTCAGCTTTGGAGCCCTGCAAGATCCAAAGATTCCCCCCCAAAAATCACCAGCCCAGGGACCCCCAGGATATTTGGGCTGAGCTCCCGCTCCCCAGGCACCTGCATGGAACCCAAGTGACCGCTGTGACTCCATGGAATGTCCTGGAACAAACTGTCCCTTGTCAGACAGCGGGGTGCCATGGAACACAGGTGCCACTGGGACACGGCCACTGCCCATGGAACCAGGTGTCCATGGTGACAGAGCCAGGCCTGATGGAACACTGGAGAACATTGTTACCCCATGGAATCTCATGGAACCAGGTGACCATGGTGACAGAGCCAGGCCTGATGGAACACTGGAGAACATTCTTACCCAATGGAATCTCATGGAACCAGGTGTCCATGGTGACAGAGCCAGGCCTGATGGAACACTGGAGAACATTGTTACCCCATGGAATCTCATGGAACCAGGTGTCCATGGTGACAGAGCCAGGCTAATGGAACCTAATGGAACACAGGAGAACATCGTTACCTGTTGGAACCTTGGCTGCTGAGAATTTTAGACTTTTGAGCTGACAGACACTGACCCCTAAGAGAACACTGCATTTGACCTGAGGCTGTGGAGAAGGCTTCCAAAATGGAATGATGGAACTGGGATTACACCCTTGAATGGAAGGGTGTAATAGCACATGGTGGAAAACTTAGAGTTTAAGGTTTTAGAGTATAGTAATATAAATAAAACAAGATGGAGGTTTTAGGGCAGAGGCTGATCCTTTTTCTTTGCCTTTTTCTTCACCCTCTTCTTCTTCTTCTTCCTCACCTTCTTCTTTTCCTTCTCCTTCTCCTCCTTCTTCACCTTCTTCTCCTCCTCCTCCTCCTCCTCCTCACCCTTGTCCTCTCTCTTCCTCCTCCTCCTCAGGTTTGGGTGGTATTGTGTAATTGGATAAAAGAGACCCCGTTGTCAGGCACGGGTGGTTGGTTATTGGGTTAAAAGGAAAAATAATTGAGGTGTCATTTCTTAATTGGACAGTTTATCCTTAAAAGACCTTGTAGAGGGAGAGATGGGGCTCCATTTTTACCTTGTTAGCGAAGTGCTGCAGAACTCACAGCTTGTGAGACTGTTGTATAGACAAGAGCTAATGAACACCTGAGTCCAAACAAGAAACACTGTCTTGTGATTTAATCCCGACCTTGGCAGAGAAGAAGCAAAAGAACTGACTGTTCCCCCATGGAATCTCATGGAACCAGGTGTCCACTGTTTCACAGTGCAGCCTCAGAGAGTGGGGAGACCATTGTGACACAATGGAATATCCTGAAATCAAGGCTCTGTTGTGGCAAACCTGGGCTTTATGAAAACAAGGACACTGCTGGGATGCAATGGAATTTCAAGGAACCAAGGGTCAATTGTCAACACATCAGCTTCTCAGGAAACCAAGGAAAAAAACCACTGTGACACACAGTGGGCCTCATGGGACCCAGGAGACCATGGTGACACCGTGGAACCTCATGGAACCAATTCTGAATTGTGGCAGGACCCAGGAGACCATGGTGACACCGTGGAATCTCATGGAACCAAGTCTGAATTGTGGCAGGACCCAGGAGACCATGGTGACACTGTGGAATCTCATGGAACCAAGTCTGAATTGTGGCAGGACCCAGGAGACCATGGTGACACTGTGGAATCTCATGGAACCAAGTGTCCAGAGTTTCACAGCTCAGCCCCATGGAGCACTGGAGACCATTGTGTCCCAGCGGGAACACAGGGAACAAAGGCTCCACTGTGACACAGCAGGGCCTCATGGAATGCAAGAGATCATCCTGATGGAATGGGAACTCATGGAACCAAGGGCCCACTCTTTGGCTGCGTGGCCCCATGGAATGCTGGAGACCATTGTGGCACCATGGAGTGAATGGCACAAAGGCTCCACTGGGACCCAGCAGGGCCTCATGGAACCAAGGACACCGCTGGGATGCAATGGAATCTCATGGAACCAAGGTCCAGTTGTGACAAAGCTGGGCCTCATGAAACCAAGGACACCCCGTGATGCAATGGAATCTCATGGATCCAAGGATCAATTGCCAACACATCAGGTTCTCATGAGACCAAGCAGAACATTGTGACACAGGGCAATCTCATGGAAGCAAGGCTCTGCTTTGACCAAGTGGGGCCTCATGGGACACAGGTGCCATGTTGTGTCACCATGGACACTTGCTTCCTCCAAGGCTGGAGATGTCCCAGTGGCACTGGGCTTCCATGAGGCCATGCTTTGTCACAATGGAGCCTTGGTTCCATGAGATTCCATTGTCCCACAGTGGTCTCCTGGGTGCCATGGGGCCTGCCTTTGTCCCAGTGGAACCTTGCTTGCAGGAGCCTTGGCAATGTCCCAGTGGCACAGGGATTCCATGAGACCCTGCCGTGTCACAAGGGGCCCTTGGCTCCATCAGGTTCCATTGTGTCACAGAGCTCTCCTGGGTCCCATGAGGCCTTGGTCTGCCACAGGGGTGTCTTGTTCCTCCTGGGCCTGGCAATGCCCCAGTGGCACCTGTGTCCATGAGGCCCCACATGGTCAAAGCAGAGCCTTGGGTTAACAACTGACCCTTGTTTCCTTGAGATTCTATTTGGGAAAAACACGTTCACCCTCCTGTGAAAATGTAAAAAGTTTAATAAAGGACAATGGGAGACCAGGACCATGGAGCAAAGGTTATTATGGCCGGGTGCATCTTGGCACTCAGCCAGGAGCACCCTGTTCCCTTCGGGGATCCCCCTGGAATACCTTTTCCCTTACACCAGCCTGTTGCATATTCATAGAACCTCATGCATATCCATAAACTACTTCACATATTCCAGGAACTCTTCTACATGGCCCCTCCTTGGGTCTGCCTTTTCAGAGCATGTGTGTTTCTTGGCTGTGGTTTTGGCTCCTTCTCTTTATCACCTCCAGGTTTTGGGCCTTGGTCCACTCTGCCTCCAGACAGGGAGTGCTGATAGTTGGCAGATCTGTGCAGGTGTCCTCATCCTGTGTGCATTGGATGTTATCCCATCCCAGCAGGCATTTTAACACAAGCATGTTTCTCTCAGCTATTTCACTATAATGTCTAAGCTCAATTAACAACAGAAATAAAAACTGTATCTTTAGAACAAAGTTACTTTAACTTCACACATATAAAATCCATTTTAATATTTGCAAAAAGCCAATATTATAATATGTATCTATAACAGGGTGAAGGAGCCCTGGCCCAGGCTCTGGCCCTGGGGGACACGGGGATGCTGCCGGGGGGTCCCTGTCCCCCTGTCCCACCCCCAGGGCCCCGGCCCCCCGTCCCCGTGTCAGGCTCTGGGGTCGATCTCGTGGAACATCCTCTGGGGGAGGCTGCGGCACCAGGGGCGGGGGGACCCGGGGGGACAGGGGACCCTGCTGGGCACGAGCAGGGTTGGACTGCTCTGGGGGGCTGTGAGGGGGGACAGGGCAGAGTGACCTCACACAGCCCCTGTGATGTCATACAGCCCCTTTGATGTCACAGAGCCCCTGGGATGTCACACAGCCATCTGTGATGTCACACAGCCATCTGTGATGTCACACAGCCCCTCTGTTATGTCACACAGTCTCCATATGATGGCATTCAGCTGCTATGTGATGTCACAGACCAGCTTTGTGATGTCACAGCCACCCTGTGATGTCACAGCCTTGTCTGTGATGTCACAGCCTTCTCTGTGACATCACACAGCTGCTCCGTGATATCATACCCTATGTCACAACCCACATTCTGATGTCACAGAACCACCATCTATGATGTCACTGCTAACTCTGTGATGTCACAACCCCCTCAGTGATGTCACACAGCCCACTCTGTGATGTCACACAGGCCCTTGCTGACATCACAGCTGCTCTGTGCCTCTATGACACAGCCACAGAGGTGCTGCTGTGACACAGCCCCCTCAGGGACATCCCACAGCCCCTGCCAGTGCTGAGCCCCTGTGAGCTCTGTCTGTGCCCTGCTCGTGTCCCTGAGGTGCCCTGGCAGTGCCCCAGCTCTGCTGGGCTGTGCACAGGAGCTGCTCCTGCCCAGAGCTGTCTCTCTGCAGCGCTGCCCTTGCCAGGAGCTGCCTCTGGGCCAGGAGCCCAGCCCAGCTCAGCAGCACAGACACAGCACAAGGACTTTAATCACCCTCTGGGGCTTTGTGCTCAGGCCCTGAACATCAGTCCTTGAGAGGGAGCTGAAGAGACCTCTCCAGAATTCCAAGTCAGAATCCAACTCCAAAGTTTCTTGGACTTTTAATGGGTCCCACTGAGGGACACGACTGAGAAAGTGTCCCCAGGCCCCAGGCAGAGCAGAGAACTGGAGGCAGTGATGGCAGCTGGGGACAAAGAGAAGCCAAGTCTTGGTGCCCTGGGGCACAGCAGGGTCTGTGCCACCAAGGGCTGGGAGGAGACACCTTGTCCTGAGGCACTGGGGCCTCCTGGCACAGCCCCAGCCAGGCTGGGCACTGTCAGCCCCTTGTCCTGCCCTCTGCATCCCCCCCTAGCCCACATCCCAGTGGCCTCAAGGATCTGCTGGAAGGAGTCCCTGGGGAGCCTTGCTCAGCAATGGCCCTGGGGGCTCCTGAATGCTCCCAGGGACTGCAGGCTTTTCAAAGGACTTTGGGTTTGGCTTTTGCCTGGGAGTCTCTGAGAGGTGTGAGCAATCATGGCCTCCAATTATCTGCTGTAATTAGTCCCTGGAGAGGCTTTGTCAGTAACAACACTCAGTGGGGCTCATTACTGCTTCAAGGTACTTCAGTTCTTTTAAGGTACTTGGTGTTTCCCTTTGGATACAGACTGTGTGAGAGGTTTGTGCAATCATGGCCCCAATTATCTGCTTTAATGAGTCCCTGGAGAGCTTTGTACTGACACTCAGTGGGGCTCATTAATGCTTTGAGACACTCAAGGTGTTTAAGGTACTTTGGATTTTCCTTTCCACACTGAGTGTCTGAGAACTTTTTGTGCCATCGTGGCCACCAATTCTCTCCTCCAAGGAGCCCATGAGGAGCCTGTGTTGGAGAGGGACCTCAGTGGGATCCATTCATGCCTTGAGACCCTTTGGATGTTTCCTCTGTCTTGGACTCCTGGAAAAGTTTGTGCAATCTCCTTCCAGGCCCTGAGGTTCCAGGGCTCAGCTCCAAATGCACACTGAGGCTCATTAGGATCAAGCAAGTCCTGACAAACCATGGCTCTGCCTTGATTTCCCTCTGCTCTAGTGCAGCTCATGAGGAGGGTTTCCTTTGACAGTGATGGAGAAATAGTTCAAAGAGCTTCTAGGAAATATGGATTCCTATTTTAAAGAGTGTCTTTTATGGCTGTTCTTATTACACAAGAGGTGATTGCAGCAATCAGGGACTGATATTGATGCAGGAATTGTCCTAAGGAGGTCTGGCCTGCTCAGAGAAGCTGTGCCTTGAGGTCTGAGCCAGCGTGGACAACCTTGCTCCACATTCCCCAAGCCCATCGTGTCTCTCCTCACTCACCTGGGACCTGCTTTGCTTGGAGAACTGGCTGCACACAGCCAAAGAGGAATTTTCCTTCTTTTATTTTTGAAGCAATCTAAAACTCCTGAGTTTCCCCATTGCAAACAGACATCCTCCTCAAGTGTGTGCCAAGCCCAAGGTGCCACCAAGAGCACTCCAGACCTGCCCTGGGCCAGCTCTGAGGGTGGATCACCATCCCAACATGCAGTGGGCCATTGCAAGGGACTGTTGCCATGGACACTGCAGTGACCCCACTGCTGGGTTTGGGTGCCATGGACACCCCCATCAGTTCAGGTTTCCTTGGAAACCAGCCCAAGGAGCCATTTCTGCAGCCAGGTTCCATGGCCACGTGCCTGCAGAGCTGTTGCTGCCCTTGGCTGCCATGGCAGCCCTCAGGACAAAGCGGTGCCAGGGCTGTTTCAGGTACAATTGCAGTGACATTCCTTGGTGCCACCAGGTGCCATGGCAACGGCCACGGGGACCCGTTCCTTAGTTTGGTGCCATGGCAACCAATGCCCGGACCTGTTGTGGTGGTTGGTTGCCGGGGGCTGTGTTTCTAGCTGGTCAGAGTGACCCCGACTAAAGTTCGAAAGTTTCTTTTCCCAGCCCGGTACTTGAAGAAGAAGTCAGGGCTCTTCATTTTTTCGGTCTCAAGGTTGTTTATTGCATCTTATCTATAAAGTTCTTTCTCCCTGTCCAGCCGAGATCCGTTTGGCAGGACAGCCAGAGGCACTCCCCCCCCCTCCAGGGCGGTGTTATCTTTATATACTACAAACTACGTGTACAATATTTACAGTTATTTTCCAATACCTATCATCTATATTAGACAGTGAGTTTCTACTTTAGACCAATCTAAAAGTGCCAACATCACCAGACAAGATGGAGGTAGAGAAGAAGAAGAAAGGCTAGACACGCCCAAATCCCTCCATCTTGTCACCAGAAACCCCTATACCAAAAATCTTAAAACCTACATTTAGACTCTGTAATTATTTATTCTTACACTATTTACACTATTGTGGTTTTTATCTCTTTCTATAAAGGTGACAAGTTATTCCGTGGTTCATAATCGAACCCACTGGTGTTCTGGGCTGTGTGCCAGGGTCTCCGAGCCCCCTGGCAAGGGTCCCAGGAAACTCCGGACTCCCAGAGGGATGTCCTGAGTTCCGACATCTCCCCCTTCTGTTTGCACCAAGAAGACCTCTTTGGCAGCTTGGTTGACAACCCGCCATATACACAAAAGAATGCATGGCGCAATGAACAAGAGAACTAAAAGCCCTACTAAAATATAACAAGCAATCATCTAACAACAGTTCTACAACACCACTGATTCCCACACCCATGAAAAGACCCAAAGTCCACAGTCTTCTGTGGGCAAAACACAAGGGTTGGAATCTCTGTGCAGTCCACATCTCTACATCTTCTTTTCTGCTTATGGAATGGTCAGCGTTTTCTTGCCCACGCTTCTTGTCAGCATTGTCTTGCACTGGATGGAGTTTCACATTCTTCACTGAGATTCACCTGGACTTTTGTACCTGCTAAAACACAAACAAATCCACGCCCCCGAAGAGACTGGAGGATTTTCTCAAAATCTCGGAGGTGAAGAATGGATCCTGATATGAAAATAAAACATTGATCAACTCTGTTTCAGTCTCTATGCAATTGCATAGGGAAATGTAAAATGACAGCAATTAGAAATCAATTAGATAATACACATAACCAATAACACATCTGAAATCATACAATTCTCAAACACTACAACACTGAACTGTCATCCCAGAGTCTGCGACAGCTGATGAACCTTACAACAACAGAGAAGTGGAGAATCCATGTCCGGATTCATGTTTCTCCAAACTCCTTCTGAAAACAGGCTCAGCTATCATAGACGGTCAAATTGCCAAGCCAAAAGGACTTGAATACTTTTTGATGCAGAAAACATCTGGGCTGATTGTCAATCACTCCATTCAAGTAGAGCTAGGACTTGGCCAGAGCCCGAACTCTAATTGATGGATATCACTTAGCACATTCTTAAAATGAGACTCTTAAAAACAGCAATTATGAATAGGAAACCTTAGGATTAAAGATCTATCAAACCATTAAATAATTGGATCCTTCTGAAACTTCTGTTGGGATAGAAATTCTTCAAACACAGTAGACTTCTTGAATTCTTGGCTGAAGTACCTCTGTAATAACTGAAGAAACAATAAATGAAAAAAACCACAAAAGCGGCAATTTGGATTTAAAAGAAATCCAAAAACCTGTGAGTAGTTAGGAAATAAAGACAAGATTCTGAAGAGACGTGGCTTCACACAAAAGAGATAGTGGAACACTGGCTGGCTATAAACACTACAATACTCTGATAATAATTCTTATCACAAATTCTGAGAATTCTCATTATATAATCAACTTATCAACAGGAAGTATTTGAAGGAGTTAAGACAACCTTTTTAAAGTATTCATATAACATTAACAGCAATCCTTATTTATCAGTATTACCTATAAAATCTAAAAATAACAAAGTTTACAAACTCACTGACAACAATCCCTAAAACTCTGAACCATTGGAGAATCAGCTGATGACCCCACAGATAGGATCTGATTGATGTTTCTCAAATGCTCTGTCTTCAGAGACTCTTTGAGTAATTGAATCTTTACTAATACTTCTATCTTTATATGGTGCCGTCTCTCTCCCTGAGAGGCATTTTTCAAAATAGATTTCCATCTACATCATATTTGGAATAACATTGATTTGCATTGATTTTCCCTTCTTTTTTCTGTATCTTGGGCAAAAGCCTGGTGCTTTCTCACTTTTCTCTGATTTTTGGACAACTTTTTTTTTCTTTCCACGCCCATCTTTTGCATCTGAGACTTGATCATCTGATAAATGTTGTTTCTGTCACTTCTGTGGGACTAGCCTGTTGAAGAGCTCGGTGTGCCTCACTCAACATGTGCTGCACCCGCGAAAAATCTCCAACTTGAGATTTTGATGGAGGCTGAAACTGTGTGCTGGCTGCTGCGGTTAGCTGGGTGCCCATTGCCCTGGGATCGGAGAGGGGTGGTACCTGGGGCAGCCTCTGTACCCTGATCACGCCCCGTCTCTGCCTGTGCCGTCACGGGAGTGTGGACAACCCCGCCCCGACCGCGCCTCCCCTGCGCTCGTCTCGGCGCAGGCGCGGTCTCGGAAATGTCCTTCTCTCTCTGATCGACACCAGTACAGCTCAGATCCCATTCTGGCCCCGTGCCAACACCCGCAGCCGGCGCACGGTCCCTGCTCGGCCGGTGCCCGTCCCACGTCCGCGAACTGGGGAAAAAACCCTTCGCGCCCCGACTTCCGGGTCCTGCATCATCACCGCGCGTCTCCTGCGTCTGCCTACGGGCACCGCTTGGAGCCCTGCAGCTGCTCCAAGTTTACCGCCCGCGTCTGACGTGGACGCTATGATTTGAGAGCCCTTCCCGGACGTCCCGCGGGTCTCGCCCTGCGCGCGCGTCTTTGGCACTGCGCCAGCTGAGGCTGCCGCTGTCGGTGTCATGCTCACAGCCCCCGCGCCGAAACTCGCGTCCCCCACTGCCTCCGCGCTCCCCCCGCCGCTCGCCGCCGCCGCCGCGCAGCCACGCTCGCCGCGAGAGAGCAATCCCTCCTCCCCCTCCGGTCCCCGTTCGCCCCCCCTTTCCGACTTGGGCGCTTTTCCCGTCCCTTTCCCCTGCTGTTTTCGCGAGCTGGGGGGGTTTGCCCCTACAGGGCGTTCTTGCCCCTCCAGTTCGCTAGATGAAAATTCTAATTCATCTGGGGTAAGGACCGTATTTGCGTCCGAATCGGAACCCGAACTCCCCGCTGTTTCTGGGGTTTCAGGGCGTTTTGGAGGCCTCCTGGGCTTTCGGGGTAGAGGAATTGGAGGCGGTAAAGCTGCTTCCCACTCCCTCTCATCGGGAGCTATTTCCCGCTCCCTCTCATCGGGAGCTACTTCCCCGCTCCCTCTCATCGGGAGCTACTTCCCCAGGGCTGGTTGGGACCAGAGACAATCTCTGCTTTGAGCTTTGCTCTCCTCCCCCCGCCCCTGTGGGATTCACAATTAATGACCTTTTAGCTCTACTCCGGGATCTTGCCGTAATTGCCTCTAACATGATCCTTGCTGGGGATAAAAGCTTCAAGGCCGTTTTACCTTTTTTCAGAGATTTTCACAAGGTGTGTGGCTGCCAGACCTTGTAAGGCTGACAAAATCCTTAACTGTTCCTGAGAGCATGTCCCCTCCATGTTCTCAAATCTCAACCTTCTTACCAAAAGCTGAATCATTTGCAAGGTCCGTCCGGAGGTCGCCCTGGTCACTGGCCCCCCCGTCAGATCTGGATGCGAGTCTGTTTAGCAGAAGTTGAATCTTGGATCTTCTGTGTGGATTTTTTTTTTTTTTTTTTTTCCTTCCTCTTTTTTTTTTTTTTTTTTTTTTTTTCTTTTTCCCTTTTTTTTTCTTTTTTTTTTTTCTTTTTGGGAGTGCCTGCTTCTTTTCCTTGTTCTTTTTTGTTCTCTTCACGGGCTGTGTTTCAGCGGCTGATGTCTGGTGGCGTGGCTGCCTGCCAACTGCCCACCTGGGTGCTTTCTTGCTGCCCAACGTGTCGTGGTCTCTCTTTTGCAGCCCATCTCTTGCAGCCATCTCTCTTTCCGCCCATCCGGGTTGTTCTCTTGCCGCCCAGCTCTTGCAGCCCACCTGGGAATGCCAGATGCCGGGTCTTTCTTGCAGCCAAGCCAGGGAACGCCAGTTGCCGCATCTTTCTTTGAGCCCACACAGGGAACGCCAGTTACCGGGTCTTTCTTCGAGCCCACCCAGGGAACGCCAGTGACCGGGGGCTGTGTTTCTAGCTGGTCAGAGTGACCCCGACTAAAGTTCGAAAGTTTCTTTTCCCAGCCCGGTACTTGAAGAAGAAGTCAGGGCTCTTCATTTTTTCGGTCTCAAGGTTGTTTATTGCATCTTATCTATAAAATTCTTTCTCCCTGTCTAGCCGAGATCCATTTGGCAGGACAGCCAGAGGCACTCCCCCCCCCTCCAGGGCGGTGTTATCTTTATATACTACAAACTACATGTACAATATTTACAGTTATTTTCCAATACCTATCATCTATATTAGACAGTGAGTTTCTACTTTAGACCAATCTAAAAGTGCCAACATCACCAGACAAGATGGAGGTAGAGAAGAAGAAGAAAGGCTAGACACGCCCAAATCCCTCCATCTTGTCACCAGAAACCCCTATACCAAAAATCTTAAAACCTACATTTAGACTCTGTAATTATTTATTCTTACACTATTTACACTATTGTGGTTTTTATCTCTTTCTATAAAGGTGACAAGTTATTCCGTGGTTCATAATCGAACCCACTGGTGTTCTGGGCTGTGTGCCAGGGTCTCCGAGCCCCCTGGCAAGGGTCCCAGGAAACTCCGGACTCCCAGAGGGATGTCCTGAGTTCCGACAGTTGGTGGCCATGGAAACCTGCCCTGGGCCCCTTGCTCGGGGCTGGTGTCACTGCCCAGAGCCAGAGGGGATCCCTGGCTGGGGGCTTGTGCCATGGCCACCTGCCCTGTGCCGCGCTGGCCGCTCAGGCACCAGGAACCAGCAGCCAACGTCCCTGCCAGGGCCAAAGGCCAGGTCAGCCAGACAGAAAGGGGCAGTGCTGGGCACTGTTTCCATGGCAACCGTCCCTGGGGGTGACACCTGGCTCACCTGTGCTGGCAGTTGCCATGGAAAGCCCTGGCAGGGACTGAGGGCACAGACACTGGCACTGAGGCACTGCTGGGCCGGGTGCTGAGCACAGGGCTGAGCACGCAGAGATGGTTTTGTTCTTGCTGAGCTGCAGCAGAGCCAAGGCCTGTCCTGCCCCTGGTCCAGCCACGCTGGGGAGGGGCTGGGGCTGCGGGGCAGCTGGGCAGGGGATACAGCCAGGACAGGGGACCCCAACTGAGCCCGGGGATACCCCACACCATAGGACATCATGCTCAGTGTATGAAGGGGGGGAACAAGGAGGAGGGAGGGAATTTTGGAGGGAGGGATTTTGCCTTGCCAGGGAACACTTAGGCAAGAGGGGGCCCTGTTTCACCAGTGGGCAGGGTCACTACCAAAGACACAGACACCAACTTAAGGAATTGTGTCATTTATATCATGCACAGCTGCAAAGAATTACAAAAGGATAAGCTCAGCAAAGCACATCATCATTAGCAAACATTTACAAAAGAAGCTCAGCAATCCATCCAGTCATTACTACCAAAGATTGTCTGTAGTGATTAAAGAAAGATCCACCAGCAGTTCCCCTCAGGCTCTACCATCACCCAGATCCACACATCAGCTGGGGAAGCCAAGGGCTGCAGAGCCACTCCCAGACACTGGGAATTCCTGCAGGGGCCTCCACCTCTGCAGGCAAGGAGGCTCCAAGCCCGCTGGGAGAGGACACAGCTTTTACTCTGTTAAACACACAAGCTGACATCAGTGCTACTCTGGGAACATCTGGTTTCATTCTCCTCCTTGGTTTCTCCCAAAGCCTGGCCAGGGCTCAAGGAGGAACCAAGGGAGTTGGCTTTGATCCTTCAGCCCCAAACAAGGCCAGATGGGGCCTGCTCTGGTTTCTAAATACAGAAAGATAAATCCATGTTTTATCAAGGAACACATACACTGATCATGTTGGTAATAATGCTTCCTTAAGGAGTGGATACAAATCTAACATTTGGTTGGAAGGTTCATCTAGAGGTGAACTTTGCCTCAGGGCCTGTTCAGGCCTTGGTACTTTGATCGGCCCTCAGACCTACAATGAACTACAACCCTCAACAATTCTTTCAATAACACAGTTTAGATTTCCATATTAGGCATAAAGGCACCTCCTCTTCTGCTTCAATTAAGTTCTATTGCACATTTCAACAGGATCAGTTGCTACTTCTGCTAATAATCCATTCAGCTTATTCATGGAAACTCCACAGGACAGGGCAGCACACATGGGGATCAGGATGAACCAGAATCTTTTGCTTGCTGAAAGCCAAGGCACTCCTTGGGCAGAAAATGTTCTCTGGGCCCCAACTCTTCCTTGTGGTTGTTGCTGAAGGACCCGAAATGGTGGCCCTGCAGCCAAGAGTGGTGTGACACTGACACCGAGCAGCTCCAGCACCCCGAGTTCTACTGACACTGGCAAGGATGGAAAAGCACAGAAATCCTCTCACACTGGGGCCTCTAAAACTACAACAGGGTTGGGTTTCTCCTGAAGGGAAATCTCAGGGAATCCTGTCCAAGTGATCCTTGTATTCCTGTGTTTTCTTTAACTGTCCCTTCACTGACAGTGACAGGCAGAGCCCAGGGACAGAGTTCTGGCCACCCCACAGGGTGGGCCCTCCAAGGGAACCCCATCCCTCCCAACTCCAGCTGAGAACATCCCCAGCAATTGGTGACATGCACTGCTTTGGCTACCCTGACCTTCACATTTTCATAACTAATCATTCCATTTTGATCACTCACCCCTTGGTGAAACACTAGAGGTGTTTGTGGCAGACAAAAATTCTGGCTGACCATCAAGGTACAACTTACAGACATCAGCAGTACTTTAGTGACACAGTTCTTCATTCTTTTTTCTCAGTCTCATTCGAGTTAGGAACAATAATTCTGTTGTCCATGGAGCTGGTGCCTTTTTAATTCCAGAATAATGCCCCGAGGCCCTTTGCTGTTCAGCTTTACCATGTTGTCTGTGCCTAACAAGGCCTGGGGGGCCCTTTCCCCTCTGGCTGGAAGGGGGCCAGGTCCCAGTCCCTGAGGGGCACCCAGGCTCCTGGATGGAATTCCTCTGGAAGTCCCTCAGGGTCACAGCAGCCTTCACATGGAGCCCCGTGGATCAGAGCATTTTCCAAGGGGGCCCTTGGGGCAAACAGGGAGATTTGCTCTGGCAGGATGTGTAAAACAATATCCTGTCAGATCTACTGGGTCTCACACAGAACACTTGGCTGCAGGGACACATTCCCATTGCTCCTGCCCAGGTTTCAGGACTCTGAGTTGTCTTTCCCAGGAGCTGTTCCTTCAGCTGCCTTGGGAGGGCCATTTGGCCTCCACACCCACACTCTGGCTCCATTATTAGGGCTGCTGGATCCAAACTCTTTATCTCCACAAATGGTGGTGATTGGAGGTGGAGCTCCTTTTTTCACAACCTTTCTTAAAATTGCAATTTCAATAATTGTGCTACCCTGTCATGGGGTTGAATAATCCAAACTTGTTCACTATTGTTTAACAGAATTACTGCAATTTCTCCTTGATATTCTGCATCAATTCCTCCTGCCATGACATGAACACTTGGCAAGGCCAAGCTCCAAGCGAGCAGTGACCAAAGCAAAGTGTCCTGGAAGAATCTCAATTCCTGTTTCAGTATTGATAGCTCTCATTAGCTTTGAATTTATCCTAATTAATTCCAGTGCATGAAGGCCCAGCCCTGCAGCCTCTGGGCTGGCCCTGCCAGGGGCCATCCCAGCCAGAACAATTTCCCAGGCAGTCCAAGTCTCACTGCCCATGGCTGTATTTGCAAATTGGGTGCAGCCCTGCACAGCCAGGGGGTTTCCATTTCCTCAGTGGGCCATTGTTAAGGGCATGGAGCACATCTGGGAGATGGGCTCTCCATGGGCACAGGTTCCCATCTCCTCATTCTTTCAACTGCTCTTTTCACAACCCCTTCACCCGTTCAACCAATCCTGCAGCTTGTGGATAGTCTGCTACATAAAAAACCCTGCAGGCTTAACCACTGTATTTTTCACAGGAACAGACAAAGCACTCTGCATCACAGTATCAGCAAACCCTGTAAAAATAGCCAATTTCATCCCTTCCTCCTTTTTTCATTGAATACAATCTCACAAAGTTGACCACTGACATTAGGGTCCTGGCCAGTCCTGTTCTGTAGGGAATTTAGTGTTACATCCCTGAGAAGCCAAAGCTACCAGATTAGTAATGTCAGCACTATTTCACATTATTATTCTTTTATATGTAGATATTCATATTGGTATAGATATAGATAGATATAGACATACATATAAAAATATAAAAAATATATAAAGGTCCTACTATACTATAAATACATATATAATTATTTATTATATTAATATTTCACTTGCACAAATGCATCTGATCTCAAGATTAAAACCTTCTTTTCTTGCTCCATGTGGGAGCATTCCAACAATAATTGTTCCTTCTGAAGGTGATATTTCCAATGAACTCTTAACAAATTCATCTTTGTCTGCCCAAACCCACAAGTTCTTTTCCTTTTCCATACATAATTTTTGGATGCATTTGAAGACATCCAGGGGTGCAGCTTCTTTTCACCGACTGCCTCACTGCTCACACGGTGCCCCGACCTCAGCCCACTCCAGAGCCAGGGAACTCCAGGGAAGGGCTTCCCATCTGGGAATTTCTGATGGGACTGATTCCTCACATTTACATTGAACAAGTGACATTTTGTTGTCATCTGGCCAGACTGTGCCAGTTCTGTTTTACCAGTGGGCAGGGTCAGCACCAAGGACACAGACTCCAGCTGAAGGAATCAGTGTCATTTCCTGCAGCTCAAAGCAGCAAAGAATCACAAGAGCAGCTCAGCAATGCACCCAATCATCCCCACCAAAGATTGCCTGCAGTGATTAACAAAGATCCAGCAGCATTTACCCCCAGCCTTTTCCATCCCCCAGATCCACACAGCAGCTGGGGGAAGCTGTCACAGCCCAGGGCTGCAGAGCCACTCCTGGGCACTGGGAATTCCTGCAGGTGCCCCCAGCCACAGGTGAGGCTCCAACCCCGCTGGGAGAGGGCCCAGCTCTGACAGTGCTGGATGAACAAACTGACAGCACTTCTAGTGGGGGAACATCTGGTTTCATGCTCCTCTTGGCTCCCTCCCAAAGCCTGGCCAGGGCCCCAGGAGGAACCAGGGGAGGTGACTTTGATCCTTCAGCCCCAAACAAGGCCAGATGTCAGATTTCATGGCCTTGTCTGGCTTCTAAACACAGAAAGGTCAATGCATGTTTCACTGAGGAGTGCCTACATCTATCACAGTGCTAATGACCATGCATATTTCATTAGGGAGCAGATACAAAGATAACCTTTGGGTGGAAGGTTCATCCAGAGGCACCTTTGGCTCAGGGCCTGCTGTCCAGGCCTCCCTCAGGGCTGTTGTCCAGGCCTTGGCACTTCAGGGACGTGGTTTAGTGCTGGGCTTGGCACTGCTGGGTGACCGACTGCACTGGTGAGCTCAGAGGTCTTTTCCAACTGAAAGGATTCTGGGATTCCATGGTTATATCTGCTGCATTCAGCTGGGGCTATTTTAGCAGCATGACTTTGCTCAGAAAGTTCCCTCTTGCCCAGCTCCTGTGGCCTGAGGCTTCAGCTCCTTCAGCTCCCGGTGCTGAGCTGCTCATGCTGAACGAGACGACTCGGAGAGACGAACACAGTCCATCCAATTCCTTCTGGGACACAGAGAGGGGAGGCTGTGGAAACAGGAGTATTGTTTGCTGTGGCCTCCTCTCTGCCCTTCACGCCTTTCAGCGCTCTGAACCAGCCAAGAGCTTTCTCCAAGAGTGCAATGGAGCAGCTGTTCCTGCTCCTGGGCCTGGCTCTCTGCAGTCTCTGACCTTGCCTGGTTCTGTCCCTCTTGCTGTGTCCTCTGTTCCCCCAGGGCTCGCTGGCTGCTGCCCAGGACTGTGGCACTGGCACAGATCCAGTGCTGGAGACCCTCCTTTCTGTGCCCTTGGAGCTGCCTGGGCACAGCAGCCTTTTCCATCTGGAAGCTCCCCATGGACAGGGAGCCCCCAGCTCCATTCCCTGCACAATCTCCAGGAGCCCAGGGCTGTCATCTCAAGTCCCTGCTGGCACTGGGGGCTCCCAGGTGCCTCAGGCTGCTGTGACACCGCTGCACACGGGAGGGAAGAGGGACAGGGGCTGTGCTGAAAGTCAGCTCCGTGTGCTGCTGCTGCTGCTGCTGCTGCTGTGGAGTCATTTGTGCAGCCCTGGCCCAGAGTCAGGGATCAGATCCAGGCCCTGCTGCTGCTCCCTCAGGATCAGCCCCACTTTGGCTGTTGCTGTCAGGGCCAGCAGAAGCCCTGGCTGGAGCTGCAGGTGCTGACAGTGCCCCAAACCCCGGGGCTGGAGGGGTCCCTGGGCTGGGGCTGGCAGGGAGCTGCCCCTTGTTCTCCCTCTGCCCCAAGCAAAGCTGGGCCAGGCACAAGTGGGGCAGCACAGCCAGCAGGGAACCTGCCAGTCTCTTCCAGCCCTGTCCGCTCAGAGTTTAGGCCTTGGAGCTTCAGGTGGCCAAAGGCAGCTGCTGCTGGTCCCTCTGGGTGTGCCCGTGTTCAGCAGTGCTGCTCCATCAGTCTGTGCCCAGCAACGGGGAAAAGCCTCAGCCCTGCAGGGCCAGGAGCTGCTGGGCTCGGCCTGAGCAGCTCAGCCAGCAGGAAGGGAGCTGCTCCACACTGGAACCAGGAGCAAAGGACATTCCTTTTGTAGGGCATGTTTTCTATTTAAAGAGAAAAAAAAGAAAAAGGAAAAAAACTTGATAAATTGTAAAAGATAAGAATAAAATCAACGGTTAGTGAAAAAACATAACAGAATGTTAGTGAAAAAAACAAAACATAAATGCAAAGTTACATTCTTTGAATTAAGAGGTAAATGATCTTTTTAAAAAGAGAAGTTAGTTATTTACATTGTAAATGGGCTGATGGCATGGATCCATCTTACTGACCTCAGCAGCCTTTTAAAAGATTTTGGGCTTAGTTTCCAACACTGGTATTTGAAATTGTGCTCAAAGCAAGAGGAAATTGTTTTGTGCCCTTCTAGCTCCAAGCAGGACTGGGAATGGAAACTCTGTCAATCCTCAAATCCTTTAGAAGATGACCTTCCTCCTCACCCTGGTAATGAGCTGCACATTCCCTTTGAAACTGTCAGGGATTTCTTAAAGACACCAAATCCCACTTACGGCTTTTTGCTCTGGTTGGGAAGTGCAGAAGGGCAATTCTCCATCCATCAGCTCCAGCCTGCACTGCCTCAGGAACACGGCCCACTCGCCAGCCTTGGCCCACTCGTGGCATCTCTAGAGGAAAACAGTGCAATTGCACAATTCCAGCCAATAAAGAAGGAAGAATGGGACAGACAAAACACCCTGTGCAGATCCAGGCGTTTAGATGGGACTGTGGAGAGTCTGGGTCCTTGCCAATTGGATGTGTGTCCTCAGCTGCAATCTCTGGGCCTGCAGGAGAGTCTCACTCACCTGCCAAAGCAGAAAGCTCAGGCGCTGTGCTCAGAACGGGCTCGTCTGATGCAAAGCTGTCAGAGCAATGTGAGGGCAGAGCCAGCCCAGCTGGGCCCAGGGCTGAGCTCCAGCAGAGCCCTGGCAGAGCCCAGAGCAGCCTCAGCACCCGCAGAGTCCGGCTGCAAGGAGAGAAAGCAGAAACTGCCTGTCAGCTGAGGGCTCCTGTCCCCTTGTGCCAAGGCCTGCGGTGCCCAGGCCATGCTGGCTGTGCCCAGAGTTGTGCCCAGAGCTGCCCATCCCTGCTGCCTTTGGGAGCAGAGCAGGAGGGCAGGACATGTGCCCAGCCTGCAGCCAGCCACGGCACATCCAGCCCTCAGCAGCTGCCCAGAGCAGGATGCTCCTGTGCTTGCTGCCATCTCCCAAAAGCTCTGATCCCACCCTGCCAAGCAGACAGGGACCCACCTCACGCCATCCACGGCTGGAAGAAAAGCTGCTCCCAAACCATGTCCTCAGCCTTCCCCAAGGGCACGGCACATCTACGCTACAGCTGCTCCCAAGCACTTCCCATGGAGTCTGGACCACCCAGAATGCTTCCTCTGGAAAAAGAAACAACACATTATGGAAAAGAGATTAGAGACAAAAAGGGAAAAACTCTTATCTCTGTCAAAGGCTGAGGAAGGCCCAACCCCTACATGCTAGGGAAAAACACAGCCTTGGGGAGGGAAGCCCACACTTTCTCTCTTCCCCCCTGCACTGGCCACCAAAATCACAGGGATCCCAAAGCAAACAAGGGCAGTGGAGCAGCCCAAGCCCTTCCTTGCCTGCAAAGCAAAGCAGCTCTGCACAGGTTCTGGAGTCCCACCTCTGCTCCCACCATGGGGTTTGTTTGTGCCGGGCTGACTGCCCCAGCCCCAGCCCAGGCCATGGTGGGTGCTGGGGCTGTTGGCAGGGCCAGGAGCCCACTCCCATTTTGTACCCACCCCAGCCCATCCCCCCAGCCCTGCCAAAAAGCAGCTGGGCAGCCGACTGAAGAATGAGTTGCATCTGCCCCAGCAAAGGGGGAACCAGCTTGGATGGCGGCCACCAGTGCTGGGCAGAGCAGCTCAGCTCCAGCACAAGGGCTGCTGTTCTCATCTCATGACCCCTGGGCAGTGACACTGGCAGCACAAAAAGGTCTGGGCTCCTTTGCTTCTGATTGCCAAGGTGTGTGTGGAGCTGGAACTTACCAGGGCCCGGGATCAAAGTGTGCCTGTGGCTCTCTCCCTTCTTCTATGGCAGAGGAATATCCTGCACCCAAGGATCACAGAACAGATCTTCTAATGTGGGTCTGTCCAAGAAGTGCATGGCTAAACACCACCTGATCAGATCTTTGCACTCAGGGGAGAGAAAGCAGAAACTGCCGCTCAGCTGGAGAAGGCTCCTGTCTGCTTTGCCCCACTATTCCCATGCCCAGGCCATTCTGGATGCGCTCAGAGCTGGGCCTCAACTTTCCCATCAATTCCCTGTTCTGGAGGAGAGCAGGACATGTGCCCCCTCCTCAGCAGCTGCCAAAGCGGGATGCTCATGAGCCCGCTGCTGGCTCCCAGCACTGGTATTCCCCCCATGCCCAGAGATGTGGATTCACCTTGAGAGAGCCCTTGTGGCAGTGAGAGCTGGTCCCAGCAGATGTTCCAGCCCCTCCTGAAAGGGTGCTCCCCGCAGACCATCTGGTGCAGGAGGATGCCCAGGGACCAGATCGTTGCTGCCCCGCCGTGGTACCAGCCATAGTGGTTCCATTCCGGGGGGCTGTATGACGGTGTTCCTATGGAATACAGATGGAGTTCAGCAGGGGGATGCTGCTGCTCCCACAGCCTGGCCCCAGCATCCCTGGGTGTGCAGGGGCTGCATCAGTGGCACACAGGGTGACCACTGCCCTCTCGCCAGCACCTGGGACTTGTGCACAAACCCAGGGTTGCAAAAGAAGCCACTGGTGTTGGAAGAGGGCAGCCCTGGCTAGGCCTGACCATGACATGCAAAGGGAAAACCCCTCCGTGCTGGGGAAAAAACATTCCCTTATCCTCCCTGCTTGCATTGCTCCTAAAATATTATGAAGCCAAGGCAAACAGGGTGAGTGGAGCAGTCCAAGCCCTTCCTCTCGCCTGCACACCAAACTGGCTGGGGCACAGGTTCTGGCCACCCCTCCCTGCTACCCCCACCAAAGGGGGTTTTTGTCGAGCTGGCTGCCCCAGCCCAGCCCCATCCTGGGAAGAGTGGCTGGCAAAGGCTGCCAGCAGGGCTGGAAGATGGCTCCCCACCCAGCCCCCCTCCAAAGCAACTCAGCTGAAGACTCAGTCCCCTGACTGGCAGCAAAAGGGAGAATCCCCGCTGCCACAGCCAGCTTGGGCTGGGAGATGCTGGGCCATGAGATGCCAGCACCAGGAACACACCCCTGTGGAGGCTCACCTGCAAAGTGCGTGTAGGCTGTGTCTTGCAGGTAGGTGCCACAGCCAAAGTCAATCAGTTTGGCCTGCCCGGTGGCCAGGTCAACCAGGATGTTCTCTGGTTTGATGTCGCGGTGCAGGACCCCGCAGCTGGTGCAGTGCCGCACGGCCTCCAGCACCTGGCGGAACAGCTCCCACGCCACCTCCTCGGACAGGAACCGCCATGCCCGAATGAAATCCCGCAGGTCCTGACACCGCTCTGGCCGCTCCAGCACCATCACAATTTTGTTGGGGAGCTCGAGCCACTCCAGCAGCTGCACCACACCGGGGAAGCCGGTGGACACCTTGTCCAGCAGCACGATCTCCAGCGGTGCGCTGGTGCCGTCGGGCTGCGGGAGGAGCACGATGCCCTCAGTGGGGGCCGATGCCGTGCCAGGCCTGGGGAAGCCCTCACCCAGCCCGGGATGCTCTGCGCCCTGCGCTGGCCCCACGCCCGCTCCGCCTCGAGCCGTCCTGGCGGCTTCCACCCTGCCGGGCCTCGGCTCATCCCCGCCCGGCAGCCCCGGCTTCTGCCGCTGGCCCCGCTCACTCACCAGCTCGCCCCAGTGCCGGACGCGGTTTCGTGGCACCCTTTTGATGGCCACCTGCAAGCCAAGGGGAAGAGCGGGCTGAGCTCGCCGCCCGCCCTGCCCAGGCACAGCCCCATCCTCCTCCGCCCCCTCCTCCTGAGCCCGCCGCCGACCCCGCCGCTCACCGGGGCGCCGTCCGAGAGCCGCGTGGCCGCGAAGACGCTGCCGAAGCCGCCGCGCCCCAGCAGCGAACCCAGCCGGTACCGCTCCTGCAGGGCCTCCTGCGCCTTCCCTGCGGGCGGGACGCGGCTGTCAGCGCTCGGCCCGGGGCCAGCCACGGCCCCCGAGCGCCCCTCACCCGCCCCGGGCCGGCCATCCCCGGGCGTTCGCTCTTGGGAACGCGACACGGGAGGCTCGGGGCCGGCGGCCGCGCTGCCGAGCGGCGGAGCTCGGGCCGGGGAAGCCGCAGCGGAGGCGGCGGGAGCGGCCGCGCCGCTTGTGTCCTCCGCGGGCCCCGGGAGGAGCCGGGGCCGGGGTCGGGGTCGAGACTGGACCCTGCGTCCGGCCCGGCGTCGGGGCCGGGGCCGGGGCCGGGCTCGGGCCAGGCGGAGACAAAGGGCGGCGATGCCGCCCGAGCCCCAGGCACTGATGCCCGCCCAGCAGCGCCACCGCCAGTACGGCCAGAGCCGGGCGGAGGCGAGACTGCGGCGGGACGCCCGGGGACGGGGACGGACACGGGGACGGGGACGGACACGGGGACGGGGACGGGGCAGCCCCGCCCAGGGCCGGGGGCATGGCCATGCCCGGCAAGGGGAGAGAGGGAGGCGGGGAGAGGAGAGGAACGCCGGGAAACGGGCTCCGAGAGAGGGGTGCCCGAGAGCGGGAAAGGGAGAGAAAGAAAAAGAAAAAGAGAAAGAAAAAAAGAGTGTAGAGGCTTCTCTGTTTTTTCTGCTGCCGCTGCTACTGCTGCCGCTGCCGCTGCCGAGGCTGCTGCTGCTGCCGCCGCTGCCGCTGCAAGTGAAGCCCCGGTGCCGTTCGTCCCCGTGTCCGTTCCCCGCTCGCCCCACGAGCCCCACGGCCGAGCCCCGCGCGCCCCAGGGACAGCCCCTTCGTCTGTCCGAACACGGGAACTTTGCAGGGTTGAGCCCAGATGCAGAGCCCTGACTCCTGCACGCTGGCAGAGCAATCCCCTCGCTTGCTGCTGTGCATTGTCCTTGCTGAGGGTCAAACACTGTCGGGGCACCTTCCCTTGGTGTAGGATTCCTACCTGACCCCAGCATTGCACTTTCATCTCCAGTGTTGCTTTCCAGTAAAAACAGGGCAAGGAAAAGTGTGTGTGGCTCATGGTATTTTAGAGTGCCTAAAACTTGCTAAGTCACCAATCTTGTAGGTGAGGTGCATCTACAATTACTGGGATGGAGAAGTAGTGCAACATGGAGAAGGGGAGCATAGAAATAAATATAGGAAAACGTCCAGGATTGTGTCTTTCATTTTCATTTCACCTCTGGAAAGCTGTTTCAGTTTTTCAGGAATCTTCTCCTGTCTGTTCTTTTCAAGAACCTCTTGTGGAGAAACAAGGTTGAACTTCTGCAGCCACCAGCTGCCGCTTCTCTTGGCTTTCCACACTGCACTGAGTGTGCAGCACCAGATCTTGATGTTGCTGGAGCCAGAACCTGGAAATTTCCAAATTTTGTCTTTCTGTGCCAGAAAATCACTGGACTTGAGCTGTGGCAGCACCAGGAAGTTTTCAGATCTGGGCGCTGGCGCTGCCAGCAAACACCAGATCTGGGTCGTGTCGTTGCCAGCGACAGAAATCTGCTGGATTTGGGCTCTGCTGGCATTGGGAAATTTCCAAATCTGGGCACTGGCACAGCAAACAGAAGATGTGGGAGGTCCCAGACCCAGAAGCAGGAAGTGGCCGGGTTTTGGATTTCTGTGCCAGCAAATTGCTGCACTTGGGCTGTGCCAGAATAGGGAAATTTCCAGATCTGGGCACTGGCAGTGCCAGCAAATATCCCATTCCAGGCTCCAGGAAGGACTGGATCTGTATCCCTTTGTCTTTTCCTTCCTTCTTTCCTTTCTTCCTTCCTGGGGTCCTGCTGCCAGCAATCACCAGATTAGGCGGTGCTGGCAAGGGGATATTACCAGGTTTTAGCTTTCTTTGCAAGCAAATTGCTGGACATGGGCGGCATCGGAACAGAGAATTTGGCAGATGTGGGCACTGGCAGTGCCAGCAAACATCAGATCTTGGCGGGGAATGTGCTGCCACCAGGAAATTACCAAATGTTAACTTTCTGTGCCAGCAATTATTTGAAAAATTCCAGATCTGGGCACTGGCAGTGCTGGCAAACACCAGATGGTTGGTGCTGGCACCAGGTATTTGCTGGGTTTTGGCTTTCTGTGCCAGCAAATGGCTGCACTTGGGCTCTGCCAGCACCGGGAAATTTCTGGATCTGGGTACTGGCAGTTCCAGGAAACCCCAGATCTGGGCAGTGATAGTCCTGGCACCAGGAAATTGCCCAGTTTTGTCTTTCTTTTCCTAAAACTTGCTGCACTTGGGCTGTGCTGGAACCATGAAATTTCCGGATCTGGGCACAGGCAGTGGCAGCCAACACCCGATCTGGGTGGTGCTGGTGGCAGCACCAGGAAGTTGCCAGGTTTTGGCTTTGTTTGCCAGAAAATTGCTGCATTTGGGTTGTGCCAGCACTGGGAAATTGCCAGATCTGGGTACTGGCAATGCCAGCTAACAGCAGATTGCTGGCTGGTGCTGGTGCTGGCACCAGAAAATTGCCGGGTTTTGGCTTTCTGTGCCAGCAAACTGCTGGACTTGGGCTATGCTGCCAGTGGGAGACTGCTGGATCTGAGCACTGGTGGTGCCAGCAAACACCAGACGATGTGGGACTCCAGGCGGCTCTCCAAAATGCAGTTTATTCCATCCAAGATGTTACAGCCGTCCAGGGTCATGGGCGACAGAGCTGTGCCTACAGCTGTCAGCTCCAGCTGCAGGCAGGCCTGGAGACCCTTTGGCTTTGGTTACAGTGCATTATATACTTTTCTTTGCTGAGCATCTTAATACAGTAGAACCAATCTATACCTTAACTATTACCTATAACCTGTCATAACTACTATAATTACCATATTCATGTTACTATTCTCCAATCACTAAAAGTTAGTACATTACAGTTTAAGCTAGAAGTTGTTTTTCAGTTTTCTTGCAGTGGAAAATTCTGAAACCTTTTTTCTACTTGCAGCTTTGCTGACTTGTTTGCCTGTGCTATCTTTCTGCTTGGTAAAACATCTTGTTTGAGGTTGTTTTATCCTTTGCTCTAACTCATAGAAACCCCTTTTAACTAACATCCCCTTTGCCTCCTTGGTTATCCAGTAAGACTGGTTCAGCAATTCTTTTCTTCTATATCAAAACTTGCTTCCAACTCTATTCCTTCATCAGACTCCATATTTAAAAATCTTTCTGCTAAGCATACATATCTATGAGACTTTCTTGTCAAACTTTCATCCTTCCCAACACGCTGAGGTGCCGGTCAGCCATTCCTGAGAACACAGAGCCTGTCACGGCCCCAGCAGCACAGCTCCCTGCCAGCCCTGGGGCCACAGGCCCTCCTGGCCCCGGCAGGGCTCAGCCCGGGCCCTGGCCGCACGCTGCCGCCCCAGGGCACGGCTGCCAGAGGGCGGCAGCAGCACTGAGGGCAGCCGGGGCTCCACGGGGCCGGGCAGGGATGGCGCTGCCGAGGCCGCAGCTGGGGCTGAGCTGTGTCAGGGTGAGGAGAAACAGGATTGGGTGGCGCAGAGTTGGGGGTGGTTGGATGGGGCTGGGTGAGGCAGGTTTGGGCAGTGCAGGGCGGAGCTGAACGGGGCAGGGCAGGGTGGGACAGGGTTTGGCAGGGTAGAGAATTGTGAGGCGGAGTGGGGTGTGGCAGGGAAGGCCTGGGATGGGGCGGGGTGGGGCGGGGTTTGGCAGGGCGGGGCCCAGTTCAGCTTGGCAGGGCGCTGTGGGCAGACCTGTGCAGAGCAAGGTGTGGCTGGGCACGGCTGGGTGTGGCTGGGAGGGGCTGGGTAAAGTGTGGATGTGCAGGGCTGGGATGAGGTGGGACAAGGTGGGGTAGGCAAGGAAGGAGCAGGGCTGGGTGTGGCAGGCCAGGGTGGAGTTGGGCGCTGCAGGGAGGGGTTGGGTGGGGCAGGGCGGGGCAGGGCAAGGTGGGGCAGGGCAGGGCAGGGGAAGCCCAGGCTCGTGGCTCACACATGAACCTTATGGCCGCCTGTCACAGGGACTCCTGTGGGCTGTCCAGGTACAGCAAGGCATAGTGCAGGTGCAAATGGATTGCTCTCATCGCACAGCACGCCACTATTGGAAAGGCAAGCTGCTCTGGGATCTTGGAGATAATTATGAATTGGCCTGAAGGTGAGAACTTTAATCTACCAGAAGAGGGGCAGGAACAGGTGTCGTGTGCTGAGGAAGCTCCACCTTACAACCACCTGCCACAAGGAGAAACACACTATGTTCCTTTCACTGACGGTTCCTGTCGCATTGTAAGGACGAACTGAACGCGCAAAGCAGCTGAATGGAGCCCCACGGGATAGGCTGCAGAAGCTACTGAAGGAGAGGGTGGATTGAGCCAACTTGCTGAACTCAAAGCCGTCCAGTTGGCCCTGAACATTGCTGAGGGAGAGAAATGGCCAGAACTCTCTTTACACTGACTCATGTATGTTATACAGTGCTCTGTGGAGGCCTTTCCTGGCTGGAAAGGTGGAAAAAGGCCAATTGGAAGCATAGGGGAAAAGCGATCTGGGCTGCAGACGAATGGCAAGACATTGCCACTTGGGTAGAGAAGCTATCTGTGAAAGTCTGTCGTGTGGGTGCCCACATGCCCAAGAGTTGGGCTAATGAGGAGCACTGAAAGAGTGAACAGGTGGATCAGGCTGCAAAATCAAAGTGTTACAGATAGGTTTGGACTGGCAACACAAGGGACAGTTGTTCACAGCTCAGTGGGCCCATGATGCCTCAGGCCAGCAGGGCAGAGCTGCCACCTATAGGTGGGCATGAGACCCAGGGGTGGATGTAACCATGGGCAGCATCTCCCAGGTTATCCATGATTGTGAGATGTGAGCTGCCATCAAGCAAGCTAAGCGGGTGAAGCCCCTGTGGTATGGGGGGTCATGGTTCAAACAGAAGCATGGAGAGGCCTGGCACATTGACTTCATCACTGCCTTAAACCCGCCAAGGCAAGTGCTACGTGCTCCCAATGGTAAAAGCCACCCCTGGGTGGTTGGAGACCTACCCTGTACCTCATGGCGCTGCCCAGAGCACCATCCTGGGCCTGGAAAAGCAGGTCCTTTGGAGGCATTCAGAATTGAGTTTTGAGAGAGAGAATTGAGTCCAACAAAGGGACTCATCTCAAGGACAGCCCTAACAACACCTGGGCTAGAGAAGCTGGCATTGAGTGGCTACATCACATTCCTGACCATGCACCAGCGGTCAGGAAAGTTCAGCAGGGCAATGAACACTTAAAAAAAACATTGAAGGCAATGGAAAGATGGGACCCTCAAGCAGTGGGAGCTGCATTTAGCAAAGGCTACATGGTTAGTTAATAGCCTCAGCCCAATCCGAGCCCCTGTGCACAGCAGGTGGAGACAATGTTCTGGTGGTGCACATGGGAGGTGTGCTAGGAAAGCCTGTTTGGATTAATTCTGCCTTGATCAAAGACAAACCCACCTGTGGGGTTGTCTTTGCTCAGGGACCAGGTTGCACTTGGTGGGTGATGCAGAAAGATGGATAAACACAATGGATGTCTCCACGGGACCTTGTTTTTGGGGTGAATTGCCCAAAACACTGTGCCTGTATCCACATCTGCAGGTATGTATGAATGTATATAATTAGGATAATACATGTATGCATATAGTTTAAAAGTCAAAGTCTGATGTAACATGTTGGTATGGGAAAAATTCAGGATGGAAAATGTGTGTTTGGGGTTGTTTTTTTGGTGAATTTTCTCTCGTTTGTTACCTGAAAAGGGCAGTGTGGCGAGGAGAGGGCAGCTGACGCCTGTGGGGAATGAATTGCCTGTGGGGCAATTGAGATGCAAAAGAACTGGCCAATGACTCTCCCATTCCACTGGAAGCTTCCAGGGAGGGAGGGCAGGGTTGGGCACTGGCTTGCTGAGGGAAGAACCAGCTGGCCATGCTAGGAGCAGGGCAGTTTGGGCAGTTTTTGGTGCTCAACCCGACACTGCTTCAGAATTCTCCTTGCCATCCATAGGTGAGCCCATTGCTTGCAGCAGCTGCTGGCTGACAGGGACTTTTCCACACTTGCCATTGCCAGGAAGATCCTCACCATCTGTGTGGGTGCTGGAGGGGAAACGGGACCACCCCACCTATTCTCTCTCTCTCTGGAGAGAGGGAGCCCCAGGTGCTGCTTGACTGGAACCACAGCAGAGCTGCCATGGCCAGGATACTGCCACAGACAGGTGAGAACCTGGGGAAAGCAGAGCCCCAGCTTCCCTCTGTCCCCGAGGCCGCCGTTACCCCTGGGGTGGCTCAGGGCTCGCAGCCGGGGGTCCCTGGAGCCCCCTGGGCCAACAGCGCCCCCCGGAGCCAGGGCAGAGTCACTGCAGCCGCTCTGCCCTGCCGGCAGCTCACAGTGCCCTCTGCCGGCTGTGGTCATAACTACAGCAAAGGCAGAACTGCTCAGCGGGGGGGAAGGGTCTGGCATTGCTTTGGGGGTGCTGGTGGCTTTTCTCTCTTGTTCACCTCTACCTATATATTCTAGAAAATAACTGATACTTCTTTCTCCATATCTTTGCCTGGAAGCCCTGTAATTTTGAGTTGTAATTATTTGGAGGGAGGGGGCTATCTCTCCATCCCAGGAAGATTCCCAGCCTTCTTGGAAGTCATCTGTCTTTTAAGCCAGGACAATCTGCTATCATTAATGGAGAAATTGACCTAGGAGATAAAGGAACTCACAGATATGCAGCTTCAGCCCTTGCCTAGGAATTGTTCCTGATCTTCACAAAACAGGGGCTTCTATGGTTTGATGAATAGTCTTTGAATGAACTCTACAGCCCAGCTTTTACCTCCCTCAGAGTGCTCCTTCCCACAGTATGTCACACCAGTCTGGCACAGCTCCTGTGCAGGTGACATCCACTGCCACCAACAACGGGATCACTTTACCCACCACCAGTGAGAGGAAGTGTGGATCATTCCATTTTTTCCCACATAAGATATGGAGCAGAAATCCCTGTTGTAAATCCTGCCAATTCTTTCTGAATAAGTACATACAAGCAAAAACGCCTTGCACAGAATCTCCCTTCTTAGAACCCTGGTGAGCAGTGGCACAAAGTCTAGCGGTGGACTGTTGCAGCCTGAATAGCTGCTAGTAAAGTCCAGGGTAAGGAAGCAAAAAGAGCCTTTGCATGGTATTTAGAGATGTTTAATTCAGCCGTGCGTGGGATGTTCCCAGTCCCCAGGACCACTCAGGGGCACCCGAGGTTTGTCCGTCCCGAGGGGCTGGGGGTGAACCTGGTCTCCAGGCAGTACAAAAATGAGGGCCAGTCAGGGAATAGGGAGGGAGTGGCTCAGGGACATAGGAACAGACATAGGAACAGGGGAAAGAGCCAAAAAGGTCCTAACAGCTTTTTGAGGGAAGCTTCTTGTATCTCCCTAAGCTAGGGGATGCCCCCAGGGTCCCCACAGTGGACCCCAGAGGACAATGCTGAGTCCAGTCCTTTCTGACACCTTTGTTAGTAAACTGGGTGATGGGGCCAGGGCGTGCCCTCCCACAAACCAGGAGAAGTGGCTGATCTGCCAGAGAGAAGTGCTGCCATCCAGAGGGACAGTTCAACAAGGGTGACAGTTCAATGACAAGAGCTGAGTCCTGTCCTTGGGAAGGAACAACCACAGGCACCAGTATCTGCTGGGGGCCACCCAGGTAGAAAAGTGAAGTTTGCCAGGGTTCTGCTGGACACCAGGATGCCCAATGTGCTCCTGCAGCAATGCAGAACAGCGTCCTGGGCTGCACTGGGAGCTGTGTCACAGCTGGCAGAGGGAAGGGATCCTTTCCCTCTGCTCCACACCAGAGAGGCCAGCCCTGGAGTGCTGGGCCCAGAGCTGGGCTGCCAAGTACAGGACACAGGGACAGACTGGACAGAGTCCAGCACAGGGCCATGAAGGTGATGGAGGGACTAGAGCGTCTCTGCCATGAGGAGAGGCTGAGAGAGCTGGGACTGCCCAGCTTGGAGCAGAGTAGGCTCAGGGAATCTCATCCATGGGGATAAATACCTGGGGGGAGGCTGCAGAGGGGACAGGGCCAGGGACAGTCCAAGAGGCCTCGGGCACAAAGTGACACACAGGAGGGGCCCTCTGGGCTCAGGAGACACTTCTGCACTGGGAGGGTGGCTGAGCACTGGTGCAGGTGCCCGGGGAGGTGGGGGAGTTTCCCTCCCTGGAGAGACTCAAAAGCCACCTGGACACACCTGGGCAGCTGGCTCTGGGTGGCCCTGATGGAGCAGGGGCTGGGCAAGGTGACCTCCAGAGGTGCCTCCAGCCTCTGCCAGCCTGAGATTCTGTGACTCTGAGAAAAAACAGGCGGCAGCTTCCTAAGGACAAATGAAAAAGCTCCACACATGGCAGGTTTCTCCTGTCCCCACCAAAGTGGTTCATGGCACGTGGCTCCCTTCTGCAGATTCCTCCCCAGAGTGAGGGTGCTCCTCAAGGTCACGCCTTGAGGCTGAGAGAAACGTTTGCCTGTGTTCATTGGTGTGGGTGAGTAGCATCAATCTTTAATTAAGACTTGGTTTTGCTGGCTTGACTAGAATTGCTTCAATGTTGCTTCAGATGTAAAGCACTGTACTGGAAGTTATAGGTCTCTGTACTGGGTAGTAAATAACTCTGATATAGATCCATTAGTTTCATGGTGATCATAATAAACTCTTTATTTTTCTATAAATATATCTTTCATCCTATGGAACACAGTTGTATAAAGGCTCAGTTACACCTATACTATCCTTTAAACATAAACTATTGACTAGTCTAGGACTGCATCCAGCTGCAGCCTGGCTCCTCTCTGAGATGTTCAGGAAGCAAGGAGGTCCCTTCTGCACCTCGTGTCTCCTGCCTGCTCCCTGCACAGCTCTCCAGGTGGTCCTGTCGGTCCTGGGCCAGCTGTGACAGCAGCAGGGACACCTGAAAGAGGCACAAGGCCCGGCTCAGACAAGCCCACACTGGCAGGAGCACCTGGAGCCCCAGGGTTCCGGCTCTCGGGGCAGACACAGCCTCCAACTCCAGCCCTCACCAACACTCTGCCCTTGGGCAAGGGGAAAGGAACAGGCTCCCAGACAGAACAGAGCTCAGATGATCAACAAGTCCAGCTCAAGGCTGGCAAACCCTTCCCACGTACATCCCTCAGCCACCACAGGTCTATTAGAGAGAGTTCTGACAGCATTTAGAAACGCAGCTCTGTTTTCCAAAGCACACATTTGGGCCACTCACCCCTTTCTCCACAGGCTGTGCCTCAGCACAAGGGCTGCTGCTCCCCCTGAGCTCCTGGAAGACTCTTCTACTTGAGCTGCTGGGCTGCCAGCCCAGGCATGAGGGGAATGTGGTGCTTGGGTTGTTTTGGTGCTTTCTTGAGGCATTTGAGCACCCCATGCCCCATTTTATCCCCATTGTGAAAAACGAGGTTCACCCTCCTGTAAAAGTTTAAAAGTTGAATAAAGGACAATAAGAGACAAAGAGAATAAAGCAAAGTTTTTGCGGTGGGTGCTCTGCATTCAGCCAAGAGCACAGCTGCTATTTCAGAGATGTCCTTTACATACCCTTTCTATTGCATCAGCCTACTGCACAGTCATAAACAATTATGCATATTTAAACTTTTCCCCAAACTAGTTTACATGTTCCAAGAATTGTTTAGCATGGCTGCTCCTCGGGTCCACCTTTTCAGAGCATGTGCCTTTCGTGGCTGTGGTTTGAGTCCGCCCTTGTTATCACCTCCTGTTTGGACTTTGGTCTATGTTTTCTACAGACAGTGGGTGCTGATAATTGGCATGTCAGCAGCAGGGGCTCCATCATATGTTCATTGAATGTTATCCCAACCAAGCAGGCAGTTTAACACAGGCATACTATAGCAGCTATTTCACTACTATGTCTAGGCTTAGTTAACAACAAAAAAAAGCCTAAATTTTTATAGCAAAGTTACTCTAATATAGATACAGAATCCATCTAAATATTTGCAAAAAGCCAATATTCTAATATGTATTTAAAACAATACTTTTCCTGACAGGACCCATATCTGCACCCCTGATAGCTGAACAGAGGGGTGGGGGTTTGGTTCCACAGGGGTCCCACAGAAATTATGGACACAATGTATTACATATCAGTGCCCCACATGCCAATGCAAAGTGACTCCAAAAGGCAAAGACACAGTCTGAGCAGGACTCTGACACTGGTGCTAAGTGTGTCCCTGTGACACAGACGAGGAACGTATGGGCCAGGGCACCAATGCTGCTCTGAGCCCTGGGGCCCGCGGAGCACTGACATCAGCCCGTGTGGCAGAGTCCCCGCACAAGCAGAGTCTCCCCGAGCCCTGGCGCAGCACTGGTGCCCATCTCCTGCCCCAGAGACCTGTGCCTCCAGAGGGCTTCTCTGCCAGAGGGCAGCCAAAGCCGACCTGCACTGAGGGCTGTGCTCCATCCTACAGGGGCTCTTGGTAGGAGCACCTGGAGACAACATTTGGTATGTGCCAGATGATGTTGCTCCTTCCTGGAATGATTTTTTCAAGGAAGGGATTAGCAGTAGCACAGAAACACCAACAGCTAGAGAATTTCCCAGGACAAAGAGACTCCACCAAAACACTGTCATGTTTCCTTGTGCTTTTCTGTCTTTCTTGCACTCTGAAAGAAAAAGAATTGGCTCGTCCTCTGCTATTCAACTGTCCACTTGCTGTGTGTCTTCCTGTGGCAGCTCACGTGCAAGCATGACTGGCTGCCTGCTGAGGACGGCCATGGATGGTCACAAACAGGGAAGTCCCTGGTGAACATCAAGGCAGACACCTGGGGAAGTGCAGAGGATAGGGATAACTCTGGGAGGAGAAGCTGTTCTGTGTCTCTGATTTTGGTGCCAGCCCCCTGAAGGAGCGGCCAAGACAAGTGCTGGAAGCAGCCATGTCCTGCTCTTTTCTGCTGTCAGATACACACGGGACAGACTTGTTGCCCACAGGTTTACCAGACTTGATGCAGGAACAATGGAAGCCCATGCATTGGTAGGAAATGGGCTCCAGCAAGAGCAAAGCAGGATCATCTAGCAGCAAAGCTTGAGCTTGTGAAGCGAGCCATGTCCTCAGCAGATACCAAAGTGCTTCCCTCTAACCCTGAATGTTGGCCTCAAGTGCCTGCCTTTTTTCAGCGCCTGCTGCTGCTTCCTTTGTTCCAAGCCAGTCCACGATTTAGGTTGGAAGCTCGTGTACTTGTTTTTAGGGTGTCTGAATGGAGGAGAGGGACGGCAGCTGCAGTGCAGGGCTCGTGCTGCCTGTCACAATGGCACCAGTGCTGCTGCCTGGGGATGCCTGCCAGTGGAAGGCAAGTCTGCCCTGAAGCACAGCCATTGAAGTCAGTCAGGAGCACAGGCTGCAGTAGCAGCTGCCAAGCATTGCTGTGAGGCTGGGAAGCCAAGAGAAAGCCATTGTGGCCAATTCTGCTGAAGCCTTTTGCTAAATCACATGCAACAGTGCCCACAGTATTGCTCCCTTTTGAATGGCTGCTGGTGCAGACACCTCCTTGAGCAGGTGCCGGCGTTCGGGGTGCTGCTGCTCCTGTGCTGCTCTGGCGCTGTTTCTGTGGTGTTCAGAGCTGCTTTGGCAGCAGCGACTCAGCAGCCCTGCTGGAGGAGACATCGCTGCCCTCGCCATGGAGGCAGAAGCTCTGCGGGCCCAGAGCTCTGTGTCAGCAGGGCCTCATCCTCAGCACCGTGGCCTGGGCAGCCGCGGGGGCCCGGGCTGGCTGCCAGCCCTGCTCTGCCCACTGCCCTGGCAGCACCCAGTGACCGTGCCCCGGCAGGGCCCCCTTGCCCTCCTTGTCCTCAGCCAGCCCAGCCTGGGCACCTCGGGGGTGTCCCTACACTCCTGCTGGGGCCCGGCCTCCAGGGCTTCTGCCCCAGGCGTGGGAGCCTCTCTGGGGAAGCACCAGAGCAGCCGGCTGTCAGGGACAAGGCGGCAGCCTGGGGGCTGCTTATGGCCTCTGACACCCAATTCCTCAAGGCTTCCCACCAGCCTGTGTTCCTACCCACTTCTGTCCCCTTGGAGCCTCCTGCCCCCCACTCTCTCCCACAGGGCCCGCATGCCTTCCCAATGCCTTGTCCCATCAGGGCCTGTGTAGCACCTCATCCCTTCACAGCCTCCCACCGCCCCTCAGGGTCCCCTCAGGGTCTCCCCCAGCCCAGCCAGCCTGCCCAGCAGCGGCACAGCCTCGAGGGGACACAGATGGCCCTTCCTGGCTGGGCAGGAGGGCTTGTGGCCATCTCCAGGCACCAGTCTGGCAGGGATCCCTACAGCTCCAGCCCCTGCCCAGCCTCTCTGTCGCCAGCACAAAGGCTTCAGCAGAACCACCAAAGGCCAAGGGCCTTCTGGCCATTTCCCCTTCCCCACTGCACGCCTGGGAAGCTCGCTTGGCACAAGGACCCGTTTTCCCCTCTTCCCCTGTGCCCTGCAGACGCTGGGCACCAAAGAAAGCTCCTGGGAGTCTGGGTATTAGAACACATTCTATATTTATAGCTTAAAGAAAAACTAAAAAGAAGGAAAAAACCAATCTTAAAGAAAAGAAAAATCCTCCCTGGCTCAGATGGCCCTGGCAGACAGAGAGCCTCTCAAATCAGCGCTCCTCAGAGCCCCAGCAGCACAGCCAGCTGTGGCCCCAGAGACAAGGCCGTTTCTTGTGTGCCCTGAGAAACCCATCTTGCAGCTTCCCTGACCTGTGGGAGAGTAGGGAATACCAAATGTATGGTGAACACCCCAGTCATTTAAAAATGTGGCCCATTCTTGTGTAGCTTATGAAGGACCATTATCAGTTTTAATTTCTTGAGGGACACCCAGTGAGGAAAATGCTTGTGAAAAATGCTGGCAAACATGCTTAGCTGTTTCTCCTGTATGTACAGATGCAAAAACTGCTTTTGAAAATGTATCAATAGAGACATGGATATTTTTAAATTTCCCAATAGAAGGGTACTTTGTGACATCTGTTTGCCACTTCTGCAAACCTTCCAACCCCCTTGGGTTGGTGGCTCCTGTAGAAGGGATAGTTTGAACTAGCTGGCAGTCAGGGCAAGCCCCTACATGGGATTGTGCTTGCTCTAGGGAGATGTGAAAATCTCGTCTGAGGGCCTGTTTATTTTGCTGAAAAAAGGCATGACTCAATTTAGCTTGTTCAACAATGTTAGGCAAGGTAGCTGAAGGAAGCACAGAGGTGCAATCTTTACTGTCTCCTGCAGCTCCCTCATCACACGCTGCTGTGGCAATGCATCAGCTCGTGCATTCCCTTCTGCCATAAATCCTGGGAGCCTGGAGTAAGCTCTAATGTGAGCAACAAAGTAAGGATTAGTTCTGTGTAACAAAATTTGATACAGACAGGTAAGCCAAAGACACAATTTGTCCCTGCTAACATCTTTTAAAACAGACCCCTCAATTCTCTTAACAATATGCAGAATCATTGACTAAGTTAAAAGGTTCTAGGAAGAGCTGAAATGCTCTTACAGCTGCAGCCAATTCAACAATCAGAGGAGAACTTTTGACCTTTTGAATGTCTTGTTCTCAGGATTCAGTGTTTTTATTTTGCCAGGTAACCACTGCCTTGTGTGTTTGTCCTGACCCATCAGTGAAGAGAGCAACTGCATCTAAAGGCTCTTCACTGATAAGGGGTTTCTCTTTGTAGCATAATTTAGCTTTGATCAGTTTGTGTGCTGGTTAATGAATGGAGCAAACACCTGGAAAATGTAACAAGGCATACAGTAAATCTTCTGACTTTTGCATGGCCCAATCAAAATAGGATTTAATCACAGGTAAAGAGATGATTTTAAATTCACAATCTGCTATGTCAGGAAGCCTTGCCCTGCCCTTAATGACAGTTTGAGAAATCATCTCTAAAAGTGATTGTCTTTGGTGGCCTGTAAGAAAGAAAAACCCATTCAATTATTAACAAAGGATTATTTTGAGAAGAGTCCCACTGGAAGATGAAGCCATACAGTCTCAGTGTTTCTCCTAGAACTGCAAGGAAAAAAGGTTTATCTGGAACCTAACAATGTGCTTGTCTATTTTGCAGAGCATTGGTAATTTTCTCCAAAGCTGTAGGAGCAGGAGATCTGGGCGATGATTTTTGTCTCTTTCAGTGGTTCTTGTTGCCGGTGGCGACCTGCCCAGCGATGAGATGCAGGTCTCGCTGGTTTAATGGAGTTAACTTCCAACTTCCGTGCACCTTGGCCATGGAGCCCAGGCCGGCCCCGCCGTGCAGGTCGGAGCCCCGCGGGGCCGGAGCCAGGGCCGAGCGCGGGGCTGCGGGAGCCGGCGGTGCGAGCGGGCCGGGAACGGGGCAGGCTGGGACGGCGGCGCCTTTCCCCAGCACAGGCAGAAGGGCAGTGGGATCCAGGACTGGGGATCCTTCTCTGGGCCGGAGCAGCAGCAGTTTCTGTTCCCTTCCCCCCTTTCTTCTTCCCCCCACTCTCACAGCTGGAGAAGCTGGCCGAGGCTGTGGCTGTGAGAGTTCAGGTGCAGTGGGGGCGGAGAGGGGCGTGGTGGCGGGGCATTCAGGGCAGAGATTTCCACTAGGACTCGGCAAGCAGGGAGAAGTTCCGCTGTTGTTTTGTCACGCCGAGAGATAGCATTATACAATTTAACCCCCACAGAGTCCCAAACCTCTCTGGTATAGAAGGCTTCAGAGTCAGCATTTGGAATATGAGTTATAGTCCCTTTTAAAAGCTATTTGAGCTTTTGATTTGCAAGGTTTTTTGGTCTTGATGCACATAAAGATTTTAAATGCTGATACACATCTCTCTGCAGAGCAGACTTATTCTGCCCCATTATTCCTGGTGCTCACCTGCTGCCCAGCTATGCAGTAGGTGCTGTACATAGAGGCTCCGATCCAGGTACTGTCCAGCAGCAACTCCTGTCTGGGCCCTGGTCACCCTCCTTCCAGGTGCCTGATCCTTGCGGCCGCCTCCTACTGAGTTCACTGGGAGGTCTCTTACTGCCAATAAGTTCAAGTTCGCCAACTAAAACGTGGGCGCTACTGTAAGAGCCTAAATGAGAGATGTGGGACTCCAGGTGGCTCTTCAAAATGCAATTTATTCAATCCAAGACGTTACAGCATGTTGTATTGTGTTATTATATGTTTTAGTTGCATTAGGTTGTACTTTGGTTTATCCCAGTTCCCCCCTGTTAGAATGGTTCTGCCCCTGCTGCCTCTTCCCATCCTTTTAATGTCAATCTCCCCACCCCTTTATAACACCCTGCACACCCCATTCTTGCTGTCTCCAGCTGGCTGCTTTCCCTGGGTTAGGAATCTCGTTAGAGCTCCGAATAAGCCTTGACTTTGCACCCAACTGGAGTCCACTCTCTTCTACCAATGTTGTGCTGGTGTCTTGTCAGAAAGGTGAAAGCCTCAGCCGCTCTCCCGACCTCCCGAGGAAGGGAAAGTGTCCCCCGCTGCTCGCTGTGCCGGAGCAAGCCGGGGTGACTCCGTGCACACACTCAGAGAGGCACTGCCACAGCAGCAGTCCAGGGTCGTGGGCAACAGAGCCTGTGCCTACAGCTGTCAGCTCCAGCTGCAGGCAGGCCTGGAGACCCTTTGGCTTTGGTTACAGTGCATTATATACTTTTCTTTGCTTAGCATCTTAATATAGTAGAACCAATCTATCCCTTAACTATTATCCATAGCCTATCATAACTCCTATAATTACCATATTCATGTTACTATTCTCCAATCACTAAAAGTTAGTACATTACAGTTTAAGCTAGAAGTTGTTTTTCAGTTTTCTTGCAGTGGAAAATTCTGAGACCTTTTTTCTACTTGCCACATCGGCAGGCTTGTTTGCCTGTGCTATCTTCCAGCTTGGTAAAAACATCTTCTTGTTTGAGGTGGTTTATCCTTTGCTCTAAGTCATGAAAAACACTTCTAACTAACATACCCTTTGCCTTTTTGGTTATCCAGTAAGACTGGTTCAGAAATTCTTTTCTTCTATATCAAAACTTGCTTCTAACTCTATTCCTTCATCAGACTCCACATTTAAAAATCTTTCTGCCATACATATGTATCTGTGAGACTTTCTTGTCAAACTTTCATCCTTCCCAACATCAGGTTCTTTTGATCCTTACTCTTGCTATCATCTTCACAAAGATACACAAACACACACAGACACAGATTGTGTTGATTTAGTGCCATTTTGCATTGACTGACTCTGGATTTTTGATTGTTGCCTTTCCTGGCTGTGCCTTAAGCATGGTGTAAGCAGTAGAGTGAAGCTTGGCAATGCACCTTGTTCTGTTGTGGCTTTGCTATGAAATTTTACTCTGCCCACAGCTTTGCCATCATCCTTGCAGTGATGTCCAAGTGCCTGTGCCATGCCAGGTCTTTGGCAGCGTGGAGAGCCCTGGACTGTGAACACTGAGGCCCTGGCACTGCCTGTGACACCAGGGCTTCTCAGCAGCCTGCAGCCTCCTGAGATGTGCACCTGGGCTCTGCTGGGACCGCCTGGGAACTCAGGGTTCTTTTGGAACATGGAGAGCTGAGGCATGTCACCACATAGTTCCTGTGACAGCACGTGACCTCCTGAGCCTTGGGCAGCCTGGAGATGGCTGGAATGTGCCCAGGGAGCCAGTGTGACGGTGTGTGACACCGCAGGTCTTTCAGAGGATGGAGAGTGCAGGTGTGTCCCCATGCAGGCGCTGTGAGTGCGTGGGAGCTGCCGGCTCCTCAGCAGCCTGGGGACACATGGGACGTCACCCGTGAGAGCCTGTTCTAGGCTGGGATCTGCGTGGGCTTTGGCAAATGGGAGACTCCTGGCATGTCCCCCCTGAGCTGCTGGGGCTGTGTGTGGCCCAAGTGTTCTTTGAGAGCACTGAGAGCCCAGGATTTCCCTGTGAGAGCGCAGGGAGTGGCTGTGACACAGCAGTGCCTTGTGAGCTGACAGTGGCCTGGCATGTCAGCTGGGAAGGGCTGTGAGTGCCTGTGAGCACACGTGTCTGTCTCATGGCCAGAGAGCTGTGGGAGGTGCCCCTGGCAGGCCTGTGAGTACAGGGGAGCTCAGGGCTCTGGAGAAGCCTGTGGGCACGTGGGACACCAGGCTGGAAGGCCTGGCAGTGCCTTTGCCCTGCCTGCGCTTCAGCAGTCTGGAAAGCCCTGGGAGGTTGTAACAGGATGCTTTGGGCTGGCTTTTCTGCCTTGGAATGTGATCCAGGCACTTGGACAGTGTCCAGTTTGCCAGTGTCTCCAGGTGGCTTTGCAAGGGCCAGCTTGTGTGTTTTAGTGATGGATTCTGCTGAAACTCCTTGTGGCTACTGGCCCTGACTGAAGGTGCTGCTGGGGGTCACAGATGGGGTAGATGAGCTGCTCAAGTGAGCTGGAGGCCCCTGCATGCCAGTCAGTCCCTTTGAGCTGTAAAAGTGCAGCCCCCTGGCCTAGGGGAAGTTCTTCTGAGCTGTTCCTGCCTGGAGTGTGTGGAGCTTCCTCCCTGGGAAGGGGATGCCCAGCAAGGCTCCGCCTGGAGGTGCAGAGAAAGAGAGCTGCCCACGAGTGTTGCTGTGGGGAGCTCCGCTTCCTAATTGTATTTTTGTCTTGTTGGAGTAGGACTGCTTTCTGTAATGTTGACTCATGGGGGGCAGTGGGTTGGGGACAAAGAGACCACTCACCCCAATGTTCATGGGGCAAACAGAGAGCATTTATTCTCAAGCCCTGCCTTATAAAGGGCATTTGAAAAACCAGGTCTGGATACTTTTATTGGTCTCATCTCTACACCTCTTCAGGTTCTGGGCAGTGAAATGGCTGCAGCCCAGTAGAGATGTGATTGGCGAGGCCCAGTCAATTGGGCAAGGTCAGTCAGCCTGGGGGCTGGTTAATTCACACAGTAGAAGCCAGTCTGCACTGTGACACACGGCAACACTTCTGCTCTGCCCCACAGACACTGGAGCAGGAGTTCTCTTGCAGAAATGCTTGGGGACCTTTGGTTTCCTTCCAGGTCCTGTAGCAGACCTTCCCCACCCAAGGGAAATTCTCTATTCCTCATGTCCAAGCCCCAGTGCTGCAGACAGAACCAGGGGGTGACACGTGGGCTGTACCACCAGTGCCTTTCCCTGGAGCAGGAAAATTGTGGCTCTTCCCTGCTGAGACAGTGGTTGAGAGGAGAGGGAAAGCTCATCCTTCCTGACCTGCTGGAGCACCTGTAGGGACGGTTTCTGCACAGTTCAGACACAGCCCCAGAGGAAGCAGGGACATTCCATTGGGACCCCAAAACTGGGGGCCAATCCAACTGCACTGGGAGACCCCATGTGTGTCCAGCTCATTCTACCTGGGCTGTTGGCACATGGTCAGTGGCTGTCCAATGCCATCCCCCTGGCTGGCACTGATCTCCAAGGAGGCCTGGAGCTCTCCTTGGTCAAAGTTCCCCAATTTGGACCCTGCAGACACTTCCTCAATAACTCTCCAAGGTGACCTAAGCACACCAATGATGTCACAGCACTCGTACACCTGGTCAAGAATCCCCATGGGAACACGCTGGTCTCTCCTCCAAGGGCACAAAGCAACAAAACCCCCAAGGAAAATCTTCCCCAGTGGGCACGGTGCCTCCTTGGGCAAGTTCCAGAGCAAATAGTCAAGGCAGTGGCCTGAAATGTTTTCCCAGCTGGGCCACAAGACATCTTGGATGGATCTGCATTGTCCCTGGGGAAAGAAATGTGCAAAACCCTTCACTAATGCCCTGGAATGTCAAACAGGAATCACAGCCACGGACAGCTCTCGGGAACCACTTCACAGTGGATTTTCCTTCCTGGAAGCCCAAGATGACTGAATGATCTCCTGGTGCCTCAGGCAATGGGTAAACAGGGCTTGTTAGAGATGCTGGCAGGGCACCAACACCCCTCCTCCTCACAGGGCACCTCTGTTACCCCAGTTAGTTCCAAGTGGCTGCCTGGGGACAGGTGCCCACTTCCCCATGTCCCCGGGGATGGGCGCATCCTGCTCAGGGCCAGTGCTGGCCTTGGTTCAGGTCCTGGGCATTGCAGAGACCCTGTGTGGGCACAAGGGCCCTTCCCTCGGGAGCTGCAGGTGATGGCAGCCAGGGCCAGGGCTGGAGTTTGAGCCTTGTTGGGGATGGGGTCCCTGGCACCCTGCATGGGGCAGCTGTGTAGAGCGGGACACAGGTGCTCTGGGTGGGCACGGTGGCCATGGGTGGGACAGGGTGAGGGGCAGGGCAGGGGACATTGCCCTCGGGACTCTGCTCTGGGGCTGGAGATGAGACTGATTTGGGGCCTGTGGGGAAAGGGAAATGGAGTGGTCAGGCTGTGGCAAGGAGCACAGCTGAGGCATTGCCCAAGGCTCAGCCTTGTCTGCAAGGTCATCAACAGGTGATCAACACTGCCCAGTGCTTCCAGTGTCTCCAGTGAGGGCAGATCCCAATCACCTGCCTGCCCTTGACTCAAAGTCCTCCCACATGCCTGTTTTCCCTGAGTTTGGGGTCCTGATTCCCCAGGAAGAGAGGTCAGTGCCCACCACTGTTTCCTCAAAGTGCCAGAACAGGAACAGTGGCAATTCTGCTGGGACCCAACGGATTTTGGGATGGGCTCAGCTCTGGGCTGTCCGCCAGGGAAAGCTCAGGGAGGGAAGAGGCAGCAGGAGATGAGGGTACGTGGTTCTGGGGGCTGTTGGAGGATGGATTTTGTTGGAGTGGGGCTTGTCCCCAACAGGGATCCTTTTACTCTCAGCTCCCCCATGCACAGACCACCCTGCACCAGGCAGTCCCAGAGAGCCCAAGATGTCTGAATGTCCTCCTGGTGCCTCAGGGCCTGGGTAAACAGGGCTTGTCAGGGATGCTGGCAGGGCACCAACACCCCTCCTCCTCACAGGGCACCTCTGTTACCCCAGTTAGCTCCAAGTGGCTGCCTGGGGACAGGTGCCCACTTCCCCATGTCCCTGGGGATGGGCACATCCTGCTCAGGGCCAGTGCTGGCCTGGGCCCAGAGCCAGGGCCATGACCCAGGTGCTCTGGGAGGGTTCCGTTGCTGCAGGTGTGACAGGAGGAGGGGCAGGGCAGGGCATATTGCCCTCTGGACAGTGCTCTGGGCATGGAGCTGGGATGGGTTTGGCATCTGCAGGAAAAGGGATATCGGGGTGTGGATGTGGGAATTGTCACTCCTGAGCCATTCCCCAACCCTCAGCCTTGTCTGCAGGTGATCAGCATTGCCCAGTGCTCCCCAATGTCTGCAGTGACTGCAGATGCCAATCACCCACCTGATCACATGTCCCTTGTTCCCCTTGCTCTCCCACATGTTGGGTTTGGGGCTGGGCTCTGGGGTGTCCCCTAGGGAAAGCTCTGGGAGGGGAGGGGCAGCAGAAGATGGGGGATCTGGCACTGTGGGTATTGGAGGATGGATTGTGTTGGAGTGGAAGTTGTCCCCACAGGGTCCCCAGATGCCTTTGGCTCTCTGCCTGCCCCCCTTGGCTCCCTCAGGTGCCTGGGCCCTTCCAGGGGCAGCTGTCCTAAGCAGAAGCGATGCCAGGCAAGGGGGCTGGATCTGTGTCACATGTGGGGTGGACTCTGTGCCAGGGCTGGGCTTGTGGCCAGGGCTGGGGGCTGGCAGAGAGGGTGCAGGGAGGAGTCCCAGCAGGGATAAAGGTGCTCCTCACCTGCTGCAGCCTCAGGCAGCGCTGCCCAGAGCGAGAGGAAGATGAAGGTGGCTGTGCTCAGCGTGGCCCTGCTCTTCTCCATCCTGCTGTGCCCCCCGGCACAGGCCAAGGTGAGGTACCAGCCAAAGGCTGTCCCCACATCCTGCCCTTTCTGGCCTCCAATCCCACCCTTTTGGTCCCTCCTCTGTGTCCCATTCAGGGTCCCCAAATGCCCTCCCACTGACCATTCCCGAGGCCTCTCCTTCTTTGTCCCCCTTCAAGCCTTTGCCTTTCTTCTTGGCCAGTATAGCAGGGTCCCCCTGTAGAATTCCCTGACTCACTCCCCACTCCCACAGCATCTCCCAACTTGCTGGTTCTGCTCCCACCCATCCTTGTTCTTCTGTCCCCACCAAGCCCCTCCCCTGCATTCCCATGTCCCTACACTGCAATTTCTTTCTCCTTCCCTGTACCTCACACCCCTCTCCTTCCACACCCCCAGCCCTGTCCCCTGGGACCTCAATTGACCCCAGATCAGTGACTTTGGGTCTCCCCCCAGCTCAAACAGATCTCCTTGGAGGCCCTGAATTCCCATCCCTCTGCCTGTGCCCTGCTCCCTGGAGCTGTGTCCCCCCACAGCCCCACAAGATCCAGTCCAGACCCAGCCTTTGTTCTCCTTTCCAGGCACTCCTGGAAGGAACCCAAGATGATCTCCGGGAGGTGAGTGGGCTGCTGTCTTTGGAGGGCATGCCCTCAGGGAACTGGGGTGCAGTGGTGTCCCCCCATCCCTTGCTGGCACCGGGGACATCCCAGTGACCAGCAAGGTCTCCTGGTCTCTCTGCAGCTGGATTTAGACAATGTAGCGGTCCTGGAGACACCTCTGGTGGGTACCAAGAGTTCTGCCGGTGTCAGACCCTCCCCTTTCATGGCCACCACAGCCCAGGCCATCCCAGTTTGTCCCAGCACAGCCCAGTGCACCCCTCCTGACAGCCCAGACAATGCCCTGCCCCAGGGCTCCTCACCAGGGAAGCCTTTCCCCAGGGCCCCTGCTGCATTCCCATCCCGGTCACCCCAGGAGCCCCTGGATGAGCCAGGATGCAGCCCCTGCCCCAGCTGTGCCTCTTGGCCAGGAGCCCAGTGCTTCTGGGCAGGAGCACAGCAGTCCTGCACCCCATTGCTCCCACAGCCCCTTCCCTAAGCCCCCCCCCCGCTCTGCCCTGCCTCCCAGTCCAGCCCAGTGCCCCCAGTGTGTCTCTAACTCTGCCTTTGTCCCCAGCCCCCTGTGGCTGAAAAGCTGCGGGCTCTTCTGCGGCAGAAGCGCCTGGCTGCCTCTCTGGATGCCTAGGTGAGCTGTGCCTGCAGGGACAGGGGTGGGGACAAAGCCCATCCATGGCCCAGTGGGCTCCAGAGGTCCCATTCTGGGGTTTTTAATTTAGGATTGGAAGCTGTGGGGATGCCGGTGTCCCAATCCCCTCTGGCGGCATGAGCAGATGATCATCCCTGGAGGAACCTTCTGATTCCTTTGAGCCCTGGGCTATTTCCCCTCAATAATCAATCATCAATAAACCCTTTCAGCAAAGCTACAATCTCTGTCTGTGTGTCTGTGTCCATGTGTGTGTTCCAAAAGAAATTCCCCAAAATCTCAAAGAGGTTTCCCCCAGAGGTGTAGTCTTGTCTCTGTGTCCATCTGCACATCCTGTCACTCTGTCACAGTCCCCTCCACACATCTCTGCCCCGCTGGCACCTCCCATGTTGGCACTGAACTCCTCCCTCCTGCTCCCCTCCCTCAGCAATGACCATGGCAGGGAGCTCACCCAGGAGCACCCAGGCCAGGGATGGAGAAGGAGCATCTGGCAGAGGCAGGAAGAATCCCCCATTCCAGGGGGTGTGGGGTGCACGGGGGGCAGTTGTGTCCCCTGCCAGCCCCAGGGCTGCAAACCAGGGAGCAGATGTCTCAGCTGCCTCAGCTGAATCACCTCCCTCAGCCCTTGGCCCGGGAAGTCTCTGGCTGCAGCACAACCTCCACAAGAGACTTTCCACAAGGAAGACAAAGAAAGGAATTGTTTCTGCCCTCTCCCTGATCCCTCCTGCTTTGCTGATTTTCTTGCCATCTATTAGCAAAATCAGCAAAAAAGCATCTGCACTCTGGTGTTTCCGAGGCTCAGTTCCTAAATGGGGCCAAAGGAAGGTTTTCTGCCAGGGTAAAAGTGAGAAGTGTGGGATTTGGCCAGTGAGTTGGAAACATGACAATTTCTAAACACTGGAAATCCAGAGGTACAAAAGCAGAGTTTGCAGTTTGAACGGTCCATTTTCCTCCCTCTTCCCACTGTTCATTTGTCCCATCCCAACTCCAGAGAAGCAGATTCTGAAAAGCAGACCTGCAGGGAGTGTTGGAGGCTTCATCCCAGAGGGAGGAAGAAAGAGTGAAATCAGGAAAAGAATTCCAGTTGTTTTCTCAGTCATAACAACCACAAATAGCTCTGTACTGCAAGCACAATATCCAGGTGATGAGGCACGTTTCTCGTTTTTAATGCCAAATCACAGCACTTTGGGAATTATTCCTTGGACTAGAACAAAGCACAGGCCAATAATTGATCCAGTTTGGTTCCTAAATCAGAAATCATTAAACTTCTCCCAAGCTGTGTTTCCCTCCAGTAAAGAAAGCAGTTTGATTGCTTTTGTCCTGAGTATCTCCTGAGTTCATGACTTCAGATGGACTGGAACTGTCCCAGCACCCCAAAAGTGGCCACAATGAGCAGGATCAAACCCCCAGGTCACCATTAAATGTTCTCCATCCGCACCTTCCAGAGCCCAGCAGCAATTCCTGCTGCTGCCCCCACTCTGGTTCAGCCTGATGGGATTGCTCTGGTGTGCGGGGCGGGCTCCTGCAGGACACAGCGCTTGGAGCCGCTCTGTGTCCCGCAGCTTCGGCACCTCCGGCACCGCTCCACTGCTGCGGGGCCTGTGCCACCAACATGCCACCAGTGTGCCACCAGTGTGCCACCAACATGCCACCACTGTGCCTGCCACCAGTGTGCCACCGCTGTTCCTGGCTGTGGTTCCTGTCCCACCACTGTTCATGGCTGTACCAAAATCAGGTGACCCCCGAGGCAGGAAATGATTGGCATCTGACTCCAAGGCTTTGGAATGCTCAACACTCGCTTTATTAATACTATATTACGTTACATTATACTATACTATAACAATACTACAAAGAATACTAAAGAATACTTACTTCTAACTAAAAACTTGTGACTGTATGCAGACCCACAGGTCCGCACAGCTTGGACCTGATGGGCTAATTAACATAAACAATCTCCACCAGAATCCAATGACCAAATTCCTTGAGGTAAACAACCTTCCCAACACATTCCACTTGTGCAGAATACCAGGAGCAGCAAGCAGAGATAAAAACTGTTTTCCCTCTGTACTTCTCCAGGAAAAAACCTGAGAGACAGAATTATGTCTCTCTGTTCAGAGGGCATGTGAGTATCACACATGGCTGTGGTTCCGGTTCCACCACTGTTCATGGCTGTGGTTCCTGTCCCACCACTGTTCATGGCTGTGGCTCCTGTCCCACCACTGTTCCACCTTTTCCATGGTTACTCCACTGCTGCTCAAAAGCTGCTCCAGTGCTGCTCTGGGGGTGTTCCAGCACAGTTCCTCTGCTTGTCCAACACTGCTCCACCACTGTTCCACCACTGCTCCACCACTGCTCATCTCCTGCTATTCTGAGCTCCATCTCTGCTCCTCCACGGCTCCCCTGTTGTTGCACGACTGCTGCTTCTGTTCTTGTGCTGCTGCCACAGCTGTGGTGTCACAGAGAGGGGAACGCTCAGGCAGCAACCGCTGTGGTGTCACAGGGAGCAGGACAACGGGACTGCCACAGCTGTGGTGTCACAGGGAGCAGGACAATGGGACTGCCACAGCTGTGGTGTCACAGAGAGGGGAACGTTTGGGCAGCCACTGCTGTGGTGTCACAGAGAGCAGGACAATGGGACTGCCAAAGCTGTGGTGTCACAGAGACCGGGACAATGGGACTGCCACAGCTGTGGTGTCACAGAGAGGGGAACACAGCGGCTTCCAGAGCTGTGGGGTCACAGAGAGGGGAAGGCTGGGGTGGCTGTTGCTGTGGTATCATAGAAGGGAACAGTGGGGCTGCAGATTTTGAGGTGTCACAGAGAGGGGAATATTGGGGCTGCCCCTGCAACGCTGTCATAGACAGGAGAACACTGGGAACACTGGGGTTGCAATCACTTTGGCATCATAGACAAGGGAACATTGGTATTGCCACTTCTGTCATGTCACAGAGACGGAACACTGAGGTTGCCATTGCCACCACTGTGGTGTCACTGAGAGGGGAACACTGGGGCTGCAAATGTTGAGGTGTCACAGAGAGGGGAATATTGGGGCTGCCACTGCAATGCTGTCATAGACAGGAGAACACTGGGAACACTGGGGTTGCAATCACTTTGGCATCATAGACAAGGGAACATTGGTATTGCCACTTCTGTCATGTCACAGAGACGGAACACTGAGGTTGCCACCACTATGGTGTCACTGAGAGGGGAACACTGGGGCTGCAAATGTTGAGGTGTCACAGAGAGGGGAATGTTGGAACTGCCACTGCGGTGCTGTCATAGAGAGTAGAACTTTGGACAGCCACGCCTGCAGTGTCATAGAGATGGGAACTTCCACCGCTGCAGTGTCACAGAGGGGGGACACTGGGGCTGCCACAGCAATGGTGTCACTGAGAGAACTTCTGGGTACCACCACTGTGGTATCACAGACAGGGGAACTTTGGGGCTGCCACTGCTGTGGTGTCAGAGAGGGAGGGACTCTGGGGCTGCCACTGCTGGGGTTTCACAGAGACACCTGGGGCTTCCACAGCTGCAGTGTCACAAGGAGGGCAAAGTTGAGGTTGTGACCGCTGTGGTGTCACAGAGTGGGACACTGGGGCTGCCACTGCTACAATGTCAAAGAGGGGAACATTGGGGCTGCTACTTCTGTGTTTTCATAGACAGGGGAATGTTGGGGCTGCCACCGTTGTGGTGTCAGAGAGATTGGAATGTTGGGGCTGCCCCCACTGTTTTCTCATAGAGAGGGGAATCTTTGGTTTGCCACTGTGTTGGTGTCAGGCAGAGGAGAACGCTGGGAGTGCCACCTCTGGTGTCACAGAGAGGGGAAGGTCAGGATTGCCACCACTGTGCTGTCACACAGAGGGGAATGCTGGCACTGCTACTGCTCTGGTGCGACAGAGAAGGGAACCCTGGGGCAGCCATTGCTGTGGGGTCGTACAGAGTGGAATTTTGGGGCTGCCACCCTTGCGTTGTCACAGAGAGGGGCAGATTGGAATTGCCACTGCTGTAGTGTCACAGAGAGGGGGACATGGTACTGCCACACCTGTAGTGTCATAGAGTGGGGAACATTGTGCCTGCCACTGCTGCGGTGTCACAGAGAGAGGAATGCTGCCAAACCTCCCCTGGTGCTGTGTCTTCACCAGTGCTGCTCCTCTGTGACACTGCATGGCCTCCTGGGGACACTGTGACACTGCATAGCCTCCTGGGGACATGGTGACACTGCAAGGATTCATGGGGACATGGTGACACTGCAGGGACTCGTGGGATCACAGGGGCTTTGTGGCACTCTGGGCCCTGGTAGAATCCAGAGGCCCCTTGGGGCCATTGGCCCTCATGGAACCAAGAGGAGACTGCCAACCTGTGGGGCTTCATGGAACCATCCACTGTGATCCCTCAGGGCCTCATGGCTCCCAGGAACCATGAGGAGCAGCACTGCAGGACTAAATGGCACCAAGGGGACATTGTGACACTGTGGAGTTCAGGGAACTGAGGGGATGCTGTGACACTCTGGTGCCTAAAGATGCTCAGGGGCCATTGTGACCCTGTGACTTGTGGAAACAAGGGGACACTGTGACACTGTGGAGTCTCAGGGAATCCAGAGCCCCTCGTGACACAGTGAGGCCAAATGGAATCAAGGATCCATTGGGATACCTCAGGGCCTTGTGGTGTCCAGTGGGTCCTTGTGACACTGTGGGGCCACATGGAGCCAAAGGGGCCCTGGGATTCTCTGGGGCCTCATGGAGCCAAAGGGGCCCTGGTGACACGGTGGCCACTCGGAGATGGCTGCAGCTTGCCCTGTCTCCTGTTCCCTGCCAGGAGTGGCCACTCCCTATCCGCCCTTCGGGCCGGTCGGGCTGGTGGTACAAGCAGGGCTGCTTGTCTCCCAGAAGCAGCAGGCTGCTCTGTGCAGATACTGATGTTGTCCCGAGCTGAGGAATCCAGAGCCAAGGAAGAGAGGGATCACTTGTGCAGGCTCCCAAGAGATTTTTTTATCTCCAAAAGGGCCCAGAAACAAGTGACAGCAAATCCAGGGTCACAACAGCTTTAGTACGGGGGAGGGAACATGGGGAGGATACAAACCAGGAGCAATGGCAGAAACCTGGGGAGGAGCACAAGGCGGGGTACACATTGTGACAACCAGGGGGGAACAACAGGGCAGGAGTGTGGACTGAGCATACCAGTGGGTATTCGAGGGGTACAAGATGGACACAGAAGTTTCTAGAGAGAAAGGTGGGGTTTCTGTAATGGACAAGGGAGGAGGACAGGGTTTCCCTGAGTAGCAAGGAAGGATCTGGAATAAGGGGTTGGTCATGAGGTAGATGGACAGGGGGATGGGAGGGTACCTCTCCAGGGCAAACCAACATGCATGGGGGACAACCAGAAAAAACTACTTTTTCTTATAACATGACTGTTTCATAACAAAGGAACTTAATTACCACATCCTGGGATTCTGTGGGGCCTCATGGAACCAAGGGCACTCAGAGACAGGGCACTCAGAGACACTGTGGAGCCTCCTGGTTCTCAGTCTCTTCTGACACCGGTGTCCATCTACAAAGACACAAAACTGGGCAGCCTGAGCCTGTTGATCCAGAATATTCCCATCTCCATGGGAGGACGTTCCTGCCATCTGTGCTGCCATGTGTTCCCTCTGCTCTCCGGGGGAATTGAATCCTACAAGAGACACCGACCCCTCTGGTAGCTGACACCACAGGGCCTCCTGTGGGGTGGGAGCAGAGACAACTTTTCCTCCATCATGTTGTTCACAGCCCATGCAACCAGGAATATTTCCAAGGATGGGGCATCCACCAGGTGTCTGGGAAACTTGTGCCAGTGCTTAACCAAACACAGCATCAAAGATTTTTTCCCTATCTCCAGTCTGAACTTATCCTCTTCTGCTTTAAAACCATTTCCCCTTACCCAACTCAGACAGGCCCTACTAAAACATTTCTCCCCACGTTTCCTGTGAGGTTCCTGGAAGTCCTGCAAGGTCACAATGGGGTCTCCCCAGGCCCTTTTCTGCTCTAGGCTGAACTGCCCCAACTCCTCCAGCCTGTCTCTGTCACAGAGGTGCTCCAACCCTTTGGAGCATCTCAGCTCCTCTGGAGCTGCTCCATGAGGTCTGAGCCTTTCCTGTGCTGAGGACCCTGATGTAAATTGTTTATGCCAAAGCCCCAGTCAGTCAAAGAGGGGAAATACCTCATTGCTGAAATGCTGCTGAGAGCTGGAGGGAGAGATTCTGCACAGCTCATCCACAGCCCCGAGGGGGGCAGGGACATTCCCATGGGGTCCCTGAAGCTGCAGGGCCAATCTGCCCACACTGGGAGCCTCTGGGCATGTCCAGCTCCTTCTGCCCGGGCTGTTGGCACGTGGTCAGTGGCTGTCCAGTGCCACCCCCCTGACTGGCACTGATCTCCAAGGAGGCCTGGATCTCTCCTTGGCCTCCTTCTGCAATTGGAATCCTGTAGACATGTCCTCAATTCCACTCCAAGGTGTCCTCAGCACCCCAAAGATATCATAGCCCTTTTGCTCTGGTCAAGGATCCCCCACAGGGACACTCTGGTCTCTCAGTCCTGGGGCACTCCACAGGAAAATCTTCCTGGGCCCTGCAGCTCCTTGAGCAAGTTCCATAGCCAACAGTCAAGGCAGTGGCCTGAAATGTTTTCCCAGCTGGGCCACGACACCTCTCAGATGGATTCACATTGTCCCTGGGGAAAGAGATGTGCAGAACCCTTCACTAATGCCCTGGAATGTCAAACAGGAATCACAGCCATGGACAGCTCTCGGGAACCACTTCACAGTGGATTTTCCTTCCTGGAAGCCCAAGATGTCTGAATGTCCTCCTGGTGCCTCGGGCAATGGGTAAACAGGGCTTGTTAGAGGTGCTGGCAGGGCACCAACACCCCTCCTCCTCACAGGGCACTTCTGTTACCCCAGTTAGTTCCACGTGGCTGCCTGGGGACAGGTGCCCACTTCCCCATGTCCCTGGGGATGGGCACATCCTGCTCAGGGCCAGTGCTGGCCTTGGTTCAGGTCCTGGGCATTGCAGAGACCCTGTGTGGGCACAAGGGCCCTTCCCTCGGGAGCTGCAGGTGATGGCAGCCAGGGCCAGGGCTGGAGTTTGAGCCTTGTTGGGGATGGGGTCCCTGGCACCCTGCATGGGGCAGCTGTGTAGAGCGGGACACAGGTGCTCTGGGTGGGCACGGTGGCCATGGGTGGGACAGGGTGAGGGGCAGGGCAGGGGACATTGCCCTCGGGACTCTGCTCTGGGGCTGGAGATGAGACTGATTTGGGGCCTGTGGGGAAAGGGAAATGGAGTGGTCAGGCTGTGGCAAGGAGCACAGCTGAGGCATTGACCAAGGCTCAGCCTTGTCTGCAAGGTCATCAACAGGTGATCAACACTGCCCAGTGCTTCCAGTGTCTCCAGTGAGTGCAGATCCCAATCACCTGCCTGCCCTTGACTCAAAGTCCTCCCACATGCCTGTTTTCCCTGAGTTTGGGGTCCTGATTCCCCAGGAAGAGAGGTCAGTGCCCACCACTGTTTCCTCAAAGTGCCAGATAGGAACAGTGGCAATTCTGCTGGGACCCAACGGATTTTGGGATGGGCTCAGCTCTGGGCTGTCCCCAAGGGAAAGCTCAGGGAGGGAAGAGGCAGCAGGAGATGAGGGTACGTGGTTCTGGGGGCTGTTGGAGGATGGATTTTGTTGGAGTGGGGCTTGTCCCCAACAGGGATCCTTTTACTCTCAGCTCCCCCATGCACAGACCACCCTGCACCAGGCAGTCCCAGAGAGCCCAAGATGTCTGAATGTCCTCCTGGTGCCTCAGGGCCTGGGTAAACAGGGCTTGTCAGGGATGCTGGCAGGGCACCAACACCCCTCCTCCTCACAGGGCACCTCTGTTACCCCAGTTAGCTCCAAGTGGCTGCCTGGGGACAGGTGCCCACTTCCCCATGTCCCTGGGGATGGGCACATCCTGCTCAGGGCCAGTGCTGGCCTGGGCCCAGAGCCAGGGCCATGACCCAGGTGCTCTGGGAGGGTTCCGTTGCTGCAGGTGTGACAGGAGGAGGGGCAGGGCAGAGCATATTCCCCTCTGGACAGTGCTCTGGGCATGGAGCTGGGATGGGTTTGGCATCTGCAGGAAAAGGGATATTGGGTTGTGTGGATGTGGGAATTGTCACTCCTGAGCCATTCCCCAACCCTCATCCTTGTCTGCAGGTGATCAGCATTGCCCAGTGCTCCCCAGGGTCTGCAGTGACTAAGATGCCAATCACCCACCTGATCACATGTCCCTTGTTCCCCTTGCTCGTCCACGTGTTGGGTTTGGGGCCGGGCTCAGCTCTGGGGTGTCCCCCAGGAAAAGCTCTGGGAGAGCGAGGGGCAGCAGAAGATGGGGGAATCTGGGTCTGGCTGTGGGAAGTCTCGGAGGATGGATTGCATTAGACTGGAGGTTGTCCCCACAGGGTCTCCGGATGCCTTTGGATCGCTGCCCTCCACCTAAGATGCCTGGACCCCCCCCGTGGGCCGCTGCCAAATCAAGGAAGCTGGAGTGAGAGCGGGGCTGGACCTGTGCCACAGGTGGGATGGACTCTGCACCAGCGCAGGGTTTGTGGCCACGGCTGGGGGCTGTGCCAAGCCGGGCTCTGTCCTGGGGGCTGGCAGAGAGGGTGCAGGGAGGAGTCCCAGCAGGGATAAAGGTGCTCCTCACCTGCTGCAGCCTCAGGCAGCGCTGCCCAGAGCGAGAGGAAGATGAAGGTGGCTGTGCTCAGCGTGGCCCTGCTCTTCTCCATCCTGCTGTGCCCCCCGGCAAAGGCCAAGGTGAGGTACCAGCTAAAGGCTGTCCCCACATCCTGCCCTTTCTGGCCTCCCATCCCACCCTTTTGGTCCCTCCTCTGTGTCCCATTCAGGGTCCCCAAACGCCCTCCCACCGACCATTACCAAGTACTTTCCTTCCGTATCTCCCTTCAAGCCTTTGCCTTTCTTCCTGGCCGCTGTAGCAGGGCCCTCCTGTAGAATTCCCTGACTCACTCCTCATACTCCTATGATCTCCCAGTCCTGTTGGTTTTGTTCCCACCCATCCTTGTTCTTCTGTCCCCTGGAAACCCCTCCCTTGAACTCCCGTGTCTCTACACCTCAATTCCTTTCTCCTCCCATGTACCCCAAACCCTGCTCCTTCCACACCCCCAGCCCCATTCCCTGGGCCCTCAATTGACCCCAGATCAGTGACTTTGGGTCTCCCCCCAGCTCAAACAGATCTCCTTGGAGGCCCTGAATTCCCATCCCTCTGCCTGTGCCCTGCTCCCTGGAGCTGTGTCCCCCCCCAGCCCCACAAGATCCAGTCCAGACCCAGCCTTTGTTCTCCTTTCCAGGCACTCCTGGAAGGAACCCAAGATGACCTCCGAGAGGTGAGTGGGCTGCTGTCTTTGGAGGGCATGCCCTCAGGGAACTGGGGGGCAGTGGTGTCCCCCCATCCCTTGCTGGCACCGGGGACATCCCAGTGACCAGCAAGGTCTCCTGGTCTCTCTGCAGCTGGATTTAGACAATGTTGTGGTCCTGGAGACACCTCTGGTGGGTACCAAGAGTTCTGCCGGTGTCAGACCCTCCCCTTTCATGGCCACCAGAGGCCAGGCCATCCCAGTCTGTCCCAGCACAGGCCAGTGCACCCCTCCTGACAGCCCAGACAATGCCTTTCCCCAGGGCTCCTCACCAGGGAAGCCTTTCCCCAGGGCCCCTGCTGCATTCCCATCCCGGTCACCCCAGGAGCCCCTGGATGAGCCAGGACGCAGCCCCTGCCCCAGCTGTGCCTCTTGGCCAGGAGCCCAGTGCTTCTGGGCAGGAGCACAGCAGTCCTGCACCCCATTGCTCCCACAGCCCCTTCCCTAAGCCCCCTCCCTGCTCTGCCCTGCCTCCCAGTCCAGCCCAGTGCCCCCAGTGTGTCTCTAACTCTGCCTTTGTCCCCAGCCCCCTGTGGCTAAAGTGCTGCGTGCTCTTCTGCGGCAGAAGCGCCTGGCTGCCTCTCTGGATGCCTAGGTGAGCTGTGCCTGCAGGGACAGGGGTGGGGACAAAGCCCATCTATGGCCCAGTGAGCTCCAGAGGTCACATTCTGGGGTTTGTCTTTTAAGGTTGGAAGGACCAGTGTCCTTTTTCCTCTCCAGTGGCATGAGGAGATGATCATCCCTGGAGGAACCCTCTGATCCCTTTGAGCCCTGGGCTATTTCCCCTAAATAATCTGTATTCAATAACCAATAAACTCTTTGAGCAAAGCTTTGCTCTGTGTCCATGTGTGTGTCCATGTGTGTGTCCCTGGATCTGGACTTCCTCCTTTCCAGTGCTCTGGGGAAGTCAGGCCAGGTCTGGGCTCTGCTGCCTTGACACAGTCTGTGCTTTCCCCCAGACAAATGGTGTGTTGGGAGTTGTGCAGAGTCCAGAGGGAGTGGGTTGAGTAGGGGGTGGGTGTCCCGGTGGTGAGAAAGGCTGTGTTTCACTCTGAGTGTGGTCAGAATGGCCTGGGTTTAAAAGAAAAAATATAAATTCAAAACAAGCTTTCTTGTAAAACTTTTTCTCCCTGTGAGAAACGACCGTTCACATCTCAACATTTTTAAAGGTTTATTAAAACCTTAACAAAAATTACAACAAAAGGACTAAATAAGGAAAAAATTACGGTGCTGGGAGCCTCCCTCACTTCGTGGCCGGTAACACATGGCCGGCCCATCCACAACATGGCTGCTCTCATTTTATATCCTTGGTGTTGCAGCAGGTAGCCAAAGCTCCTCCCAAAGGCTGTCTGTTAACTCTTCATCGCTGTTCCTTGGTGTAGACTGCTTTCTTGTAACTTGATTGGAGGTCAGGTGTTGCTGAGCCATGCCTCTTAATAACAAGCCTGCCCCTCCCCAAATGCCCAGACTACCAAGACCCACCAATGCTGGGTGGGGGGAACACATTGCAGTAATATAACTCTACATCTGTAAAACTTCTCTTAACATCCCTATAATGTTCACCCTTTAATTGTGAATGCTAACCATCTAATTACTCATCTATAACACTGTGGCATTCACATTCTCTGAAAATATCCCTTCACCCAGGATTTTTCTCCTGGGAAGCTGATAAGCCTCAGAGAAAAAGGAAAACAATTCTTGTCTCATTTGCTTCTCCTGTGTTGTGTTCATATGCAGAATGTGTTTGGAGATTGTTTACCCACAGATGATTGTTTGATTGGATTCTGGTGTTAGTTATTTTGACTCATTGGCCAATTAAGGCCAAGCTGTGTCAAGACTCTGGAAAGAGTCACAAGCTTTCATTATTATCTTTTGAACAATCAGTAAGTATCCTTTCTGTATTCTTTAGTATAGTATAGTATTCTTTAATATAATATAGTATTGTAAAGTAATAAATTAGCCTTCTGAGAACATGGAGTCAAATGCATCATTCCTGCCTTCGTTGGGCATCTCTGCAAATAAAATACAACACAACAGCCCCAAAATTCTTGATTTACTCAAAAGAATTTAACTGCTAAAAAAAATGTTCAAATGTCAAAAGCATGTTGAAATTATTTATGTGTTTTGCAATTTCCTCCCCTGGCGGGATGGGGCTGCTGGGTCAACCTGTCTGCGGGGCACTGTGGGGCTGTGGGGTTTCCTGGGTGAGGGGCCCTACACAGTCACCTGTAATACCTGGCCAGGGTGGGGTAGAGCCACCGCAGTGTCCTGGAAAAGGGTGAGTGGTTCTACCTGGCTCTGGGGTTGTTCTTGGCCACTGGGTCCATCGGCTCCAGATGAACTTGGGTGAATTTTGGGGTGGGCCAGGTAGGTCAGTTTTCCCTGGCCATCCTGAGAGCTCACCAGGGCTCAGTCGTGTTCGCTGACTCCAGTTCCAATACTGAAGGAATTACTGGTGCCAGCACCACCCCAGGAAAGCCTCACAGCAGAACTGGCACAGGGCATTGCCCTGGCAGAGGGGCAGGGAAAATATCTTGGCCGTGAGCAGCAGGATGGCGAGAAAGCCCCTGGTGCATGAGTTCCTCACCCCACCAGGTTTAAGGCAGATTTGGGTTGCATTGCTGCTGTCCTGGCATAGAAATTCTGAGCAGAGGGCACAGAGGTGTCTTCTCCATGGGGCTCACAGGTGACACTGAGATGCTGTGGGGGAGCTGAGCCCTGCCTGAGGGCAGACTCAGCCCAGCAGGAGCCCTGGGCTGACACCACGCTGGAGTCCACAGCTGGCTCAGGGGCGATGCGGTGCCATGAGTGGGGAACAGCTTCCCCTGAAATGGGGAGAGCTGAACCTTGGAGCCACCTGCTCTACAGCTGGAATGGTGTCAGCGTCAGGGAGCAGACTAAAGAGGAGAGGGAGGCCTTCGGTGTGAGATTCTGAGGAAGGTTTATTTGTCAAAGGGAACAGGAACCAAAGAGCCCCGAGCACCAGCGTGCTCAGGATTTTATACAGCACTAGAACTGCGGGTGGGCACAATCGCTGAGCCCATAGGGAATCAAGGAGGGAGGAGCAAAAGGAGGGGAATACATCTCAGGGACCAATGGGGATAAGGGGGTGGAGAGGGCAGGTCACATGGGCCAATGGGGCATCATACACTAGGGGAATTCCAGAGGGGCGGAACTTGCAGGGGAGGGGGTTTACAGGAGACTGACAGGGAAGGGTCCAGAACAGGGGCAGAGTTTACAGTGATGGATAGGGAAGGCGCTGGAATACAGGGTGGGGATTATAATGATTGAAGGGTAAAAGGGGAGGGATATAAACTGGGAATAATCCAGCTTGGGGAAATATAACATACAGGGGGTGAACTGGAACAGACCATCCAAAAAGCTGTGAAATAAAAGGGCACTGCAACAGCGCTCGATAAAGAGGGATGCAGGACACGGTTTATGGTGCAAAAAGAAAGGATTGCTCCTGTGTTGTTTTTAAAGGGTCTTTTAATAGGCCTTTTTATAGGGTTTTTAAAGAATATCCCCTGTCTATCCCCAATTGGTAAGTAACAAGTTCTTACCTTGTATTGATTGGTCACTCAAAGCCCCAGTGTGTAAGTGCAGGAAAAGTTGTTTGTGAGAGATAGTTTTCATTTTTCTATCTAAGAGTGAAAAAACAGTTTATATGGGTGCTGGTGTTTATCACAGTCCTAGAGCTCTTTTTCAGGGAAAGTAGGTTTTTTTCCACAGACCTGGAGCTCTTTCTCAGGAAAAACAAGTTGTTTTTCACTGCTCCAGAACTCTGTTCTCCTGAACCTCCTGTCAGCTTTCTCATGGCTTCTGTTGGCTCAGGTCAGGATTCAGTTTGTCAGCCTTTGGCCTGCTGTTTCACCACCACAGAAAACATCATTACTGTCCCCCCAAAAAAAAGCAGCTGAGATGCAGCTCACTTCCTTCTAGAAGGTGAAAAGGGATGCAGGTGCCTGAAGGCCCAGGAGAGAAATTGACGGAGTCGACGGGAGACAAGCACATCCGATGATGATCAACAAGTCTCAATTTATTGATTTAACATGCGTGCTCTTATAACAGTGATAATAAGGCTCATACATATTGCAAAACTAAAGCTCACTATTGGTTCGCTATAAAAGGTCAGCTCAACTTTTGCTATCAGATACTCAGGATGCTTATGTTTTCTCCCCTCAGATACTCAGGATGCTTATGTTTTCTCCCCTCATTAGCTAGTCTCTGCTTCTGCATCCCATTATCGTATAACTTCCTGCTCAAGGACACTCTGGCCCTGCCAAAGGCCCCCCATCAGAGGCCCATTGCTTTACCAGCTGTATTTTATCATGTCCCTTCTCTTCAAGCCACGTCTCCACAAAACTCTCCACACTTCCCCCATTTTCTTTTTGAGCAAGAAGGTTTGTCTGCCAGGTTTTTTCTATCATTCGACTGACCATATTCTGAATGCAATTAAAAATACAAGGCAAAATAAGCAAAAGCATCAAAACTACACCCAGTATCCCTATAGCATATATTACAAGGTTTGATTATCTATCAGACCACAAAACTCTTTGGGAGACCACACAGGCAGGCCTACTAAGCATGTTCGAAAGGGGTTAGTAACTCTTCTTAAGCTAAAACAAAGCGATGATTGATTAGTTTGATTAGCAAGCGTTATCTCTATATTGTCTCTTGGCTGATTAAAGCGCGTTACTCCTACTACCCCAGCTATCACAGCACTAAGCAACACAACAAAAATAAGCTTCATTTTTCTCTCTTATTTTTCTTCTTTTTTTTTTTTTAATCTTCAGTGTCCCTAACCGTTGTAATTTTAGATCCTGTAATTTTCTTAAGAATTGATCCAATTCTTCATCGGGATCTCCCTTAATGGGCCCTACTACAGAGTGCTGTGTTAAGGGCACCAACTTTCTACACCTTGCAGATGCAATATAGGACCTACTTTGAGCTTTAACACTTTTTACAATATGATTTAATTCCCACCGATAGTAAGCCAAAATCTTTTGTTCAGGCGCTTCAAAAAGATGTAAAGCCGAACCTATGTCCAATCTTGTTTGTTCCCTCAGCTCCCTTTGCCAGCTATCAAAACGATGGTCATACCAGCACGTACCGCACCACAATTGCCGGATCAAGGACTGCTCTATCCAAAAGGTCTTTACAGCAGCCCCCACAATACAATGCCACCCAAGCAGCACAACATAAACAATTACAATCAAGACAGTTCTGGCCCGCTGGGCCCCTTATGTAAAAAGATGACAGTGATTCAATAGTTTCAGTCAGCTCCTTAGTAGTCTGGCAGTGTGTCACAGCTCTGTCGATCGCCTTCGAGTGTCCCTTCAGCTGTATCAGTAGTGGCCGTAGGATCACTGGCAGCTTCTCCTCTAGTCACTTCTTGTCCACTTCTGTCAGGTTGCCCACCGACCGCTGCATTGAGAACAGGTTTAGTCCACTTTGCGGGTACCCACACAGCTCCTGTATTGTGTGTATTCGAGTGGCATTTCTGGCACCAGATCCCTGTTGCTCGGCATTCCCGACACATGTGACTCATGCCTCCGCATCGGTAACATCTCATCCGATTTCCCGTCGGAGCCGGGGTAAGTGCAGCTGACACTTGAAGGGGTGCAAGGGCAGCTAACACCTGATTCTGAGAAGCCTTTGCTGGTTCTTGTAACCCTAATCCCAGCTGATTGATAGCATCTACCAGACAGACTTGTGATCCTACCAGCATCTGTGCCATTCTTTCTAGTGCTTCTTCTATGGTCCAGTTTGCACCTAGTGTATTAATTACACTCCTTGTAGCTGAATTACAATTCTGAAGAGCACATTGTTTCAACAAAGCTCCTCTCATATACTCGGGTACCCCTGCCTTCTCAATCGCAGCAGCAGCTTTATCTATAAATGAACCGAACGATTCCTCCCGGCCCTGCTTAATTCCCATATACACAGGTACTCCTCCTGGTTCCTTCACTCTATCTATTGCTAATCTAACCAACCTCATTGCCTCTCGGCACTTGTCCGGTCCAATCAGAGCCTGTTCTTCAGTGCGAAGAAATGCTCCTAAACCCATAAGCTCATCTACAGTCACCCCATGGAGAGGGTCTCCTGGCTGCCACTGTATCGCTACACACTCATTAACAAGCGCCTGCCAATGTGCATTAAATAAAAGTTGTTGATGCTGAGTGAAAATCAACTTCACTATCCCTCTGCAATCAGCAGGCAAAAGTACCTGAGTATTCCAAACATAATCCAACATCTGTGTTGCTGGTTCACTAGTTACCCCAAACTGACTAACAGTAGATCGCAATTGTGATAGCAATTTCCAATCGAGAGCAGTGATTGTTGCTAGTAATCCTCCACCAGCCTGTGCCTGGAAGGTCACCGGGCATGCTAGCTGGGTTGCCGCACTAACTGCACCGTCATCCCCTCTCTCCAAGCCATCTTTCGCCAGCGCAGCCCAAGCCTCCCTTCGCTCCCTGGCAATGGCCTCCGCTAGGTCGCTTTCCGCCCCAGGGATCGGCTCATTACCCTGCGGGAATTCAGCAGTGGGTGGCCTCGGCCGTGGCCCCTGCTCTTCGGGGGGTGCAGAAGGCTCACAAGCAACCTCAGGACCAGCTCTGGTAGAAGGCGATGGTGGAGGCGGCAGGACCACCTTTGTGAACACAGAGGGTAAAGGAGTGGTTTGATCCTGATCACTCCCATAACTCTTATTCTTGGTGTGAGCAGCAGATGCCTGCTCAGCTGCTTTATTTTCTGCCTGATGCTGCAGAAGCTCATTGTATACCACCCTCCAAAGCTTTCCCAACTTTCTAGCCGTCTTATCGTCCTCTAATGTAGCCTCCCATAATAAATCCCCAAATTTTTGCCACTCTGTCAACTCATGTACAGTATGAGGATTTGCAAAAACTCCCTTGGCATACCCATATGCTAAAAGCCCCGGTAACTCCTTTTGTAAATCTATCTCCTTAACCTGCCGCTTTTGTAAAAAAGCGGTAAATAAATCATATGCTGCTTGCCTTTCCATACCTAATTCGTCAGCGCTGTTGCAGCCCCTCAAGGTCTCGGCAGCACGTATCAGCCAGGCTCGTCTGTACGGACACCCAGGGCACGGCGCGTCTTAACTCTTCTTTTTCGCGCTTTTTTGCCGTCCCGGCTGCTTCGGGACCCGACCCGGTCGTCGCTCGTCCGTGGTGTCTGGCAAGGATCACGTCGTAGGGGTCACCATTTGACGGAGTCGACGGGAGACAAGCACATCCGATGATGATCAACAAGTCTCAATTCATTGATTCAACATGCGTGCTCTTATAACAGTGATAATAAGGCTCATACATATTGCAAAACTAAAGCTCACTATTGGTTCGCTATAAAAGGTCAGCTCAACTTTTGCTATCAGATACTCAGGATGCTTATGTTTTCTCCCCTCAGATACTCAGGATGCTTATGTTTTCTCCCCTCATTAGCTAGTCTCTGCTTCTGCATCCCGTTATCGTGTAACTTCCTGCTCAAGGACACTCTGGCCCTGCCAAAGGCCCCCCATCAGAGGTCCATTGCTTTACCAGCTGTATTTTATCATGTCCCTTCTCTTCAAGCCACATCTCCACAAAACTCTCCACAAGAAATGGCAGTATTGAAAATGTGAGAAGCAATGTTTTATCCATTGAGGCAGTGCCTGACCTCAAGGAAGACTTTTCCTACCAATCAAGACTTTCTTAGGGAACACCCTGCTTCAATATCAATTAGAAAATAATGTTATATTGCCTCTTATGAAAAGAAAACTAATGAGAGAAAATCTTGAAAGTAGGGAAAAAATCATTTGAGGTAATTGCTCATTGAAATCTTTTTTATTAATTCCACTCCTGACAAAATTAATTCTTGAAGACAATTCTGGTAGAGGTGCAGCTCCTTTGGGCTTTGTGAACTCTGAGGAGCCCCATGGGAGATTTGTTGCCACCTCCATGAGCCTCAGTTCCTCAAAGAAGATGTCACAAATGTCCAAGAAAAGGAAATGCAAAGCAAAGGCAGAACACACCTTCCAGGGCCCAAGATAATATTCTCCTCCCCACTGGATTTTTGCCCTGCTCAGATGGGACTGTCCGAGGGTGAAGGAGACTTCCTGAGCAATCCTTTGCTTTCCGGGCACTGATCAGCTGGATGCCCAGGGAGGCTCTCTGGAACAGAGGCTGGGCAGAGTTCAAGGAATAAAGTAGGGATTTATTAAAAGGCCTTCAAAGGATTCACCTTGAGCAGTGCAAGAGCCCAGATGAGGCTACACTCAAAATGGATGACCAGTCAAGAGTTTTCACACTCTTATAATGTTTGGTCCATTTAAATATTAGGGTTAATTGTCCAATTACAGCCTCAGGTTATGCAGTCCCATCCTCCCAGTTTGCTCTGCTCAGTTCGCTGTTGTTTGCACTTTTGGGGCCTGAAGCTGCAACCGTGTCCTTGGTTCTGGGGCTGGAAGAGGATTGTTTTGTCTGACTACACTGTGAAGAAAACTTGCTAACACTCTGTATGAAGTCCAGAGTTACAGACTAATGCAGCAGAGAATCTGGAAAATATAACAGCTAAAACTGAAGGCATCAGCCTGTTCCATGTTCCCTTGGTTCCATGGGGACCCACAGTGTCACAATGGCTCCTCCGTGACACTACAGGCTCCACAGTGTCACCCTGTGCCCTCAGTTCCATGGCAGTTTCACAATGGTCTTCTTTGATTCCATAAGGTCCCCATGGTGTCACAATGGCCGCTTGTTTCCATGAGGTTCCATAGTGTCACCATGGTGTCCTTGGACCAGCCTGGTCACAACTGACCCATGGTTCCATGAGGTTCTGTAGTGTCACTGTGGTGTCCTTGGACCTGCATTGTCACAACTGACCCATGGTTCCATGAGGTGCCCCAGTGTCACTGTGGTATCCTTGGACCCACCTGGTCACAACTGACTCATGGTTCCATGAGGTTCCCTGGTGTCACCATAGTCACTGTCAGAGGCTGGATGAGATCAATGTCCTGAGACACCGTGAGATGAGCTGTCAATCAGTCACAGAGTGGGGACAGCGCTAACCCAGCCCTGATTGCCTGAGCGATCAGAAATCCCACCTGGGGGGAAGCCCACAAAGGCCTGGGGGCTTAAAAACACAGAGCACAAGGTCAGCCCCTGGTATGGACTCTGCCTTCTCCTGGGGTTTGTGATTCACCCACACCAGAACCCTAGGAACTGATAGTCATATGCATGTCTTTCTAGAGAGCTTCTGTCTTTCTGTCTCTCTCTCTTTCTTCTCCTAATGCTCTTTATATGGAACATTTTTGGGTACCACAACAGCTTACGTGTTTAAAGGTTTCTAGGTTAAATGAGCTAAGTTAATGAAGTTATTGCTATGATAAGGGTTTTATATGTAATTGGATGTTGCATTAAATCCTCCTTCAAAGTTTCTTGGTTTTTTGTACTTTGCCAGTAAAATTTTGTGTCATTTTGGCTGCTTGAGAATATCTGGCTGGTGTTTCTCCTGTGCACCAAACTCGAGTAAAGGAGCCTTTGGTTACCTCCAGCATGGCAGTGTTCTGGGCTCTTACACCCTACAGGCTCACAACGGCATCTTGTTTCCACACTGGCCCCTTGGTTCCATGGGCCCCAACAGTGCCACAATGATCCCCTCAGTTCCACAACTTCCCACAGTGTTGCAGAGAATACATTGTTTAAGGAGTTAATAAAAAGTTCCAATGATAGTTATAGAGTGTTTGTTTAATGTTTTATGGTTATGTAAAGTGCCAATGTTAGTTATTGTTTGTTAAAGGTTTTATAATTATGTATATCCCCTTACCGTCGGGTATAACCCTGGCTGCTCCCACTCTCATCTAAAATGGTGAACCACTCAAGACCATAAAGAAGATGATTACGTCACCTAATAAGGAAATATGAAACTCCCATAAGACTTAGCAGAAAAGGATTACATAACAAAAACCCCTAGAACAACAAACCACCATGCAAATAAAGAATCAAAATAACACCTCTTAACAGAGGGAACATAAGACAATATCAAAGACCCTGGTCAGAACTTTTTGCCTTCGTCACCCCAACCAGAGCAGGCCAAGAGCAGTATAAAGATTATGAACCTGAAACCAACAGGCGTCTACTCAGAGACTCTCGTGAGGAAAGAAGACCCAGCTCTGCCGGATGACAGAGCTGACATCCTCCTTCTCCACGCCGTCTCGGGAGGAGTGGTGGTGTGCGCACACCCCCATGGGTCCCCTACCTAGACTGTTTCCAGTAAAGCTGAAACCACTAAAGAGCTGGTCATGTGCCATTCATAACAGTCTTGGGCACTCGTCCGGGATAGGCCACACCCGGAGAGAGGACTGAGGGGCTCCGGGATATCTGGCCCTATCTGGACCAGTCAGCAGCAGCCAAGGAGCCGAGGAACAAACAGTGTGGAGGAGCATCGGTAAGGAAAGCTGGTGGCAGGAGTAGGAAGCAAGCAATGTCACAGTGGTCTCCATGATTCCATGAGGCCCCACAGTGTCACAATGGTCCCTTGGTCTCACAGGGCCCCACAGTGTCACACTGGTCCCTTGGTTCCATGGCCCTGTGCTGCTGCATTCCCCCCTCCCCTTCTCAGCCCGCCCTGCCAGCTGAGAAATGCTCCTTGGGCCTCGGCCTTGGCCAGCAGCCCCTGGGCTCAGCTCCTCTGCAGCTCATCACAAACACTGCCTGCTCCAGGCACTGCTGCTGCCCAACCAGCTCCTGGTTCCTTTAGGAGCAGCCCTGGGAACTGTTTTTGTTCCCTCAGTGGCACAACATCCCTGTTCTCACAGTGCCAAAGAAAGCTGATGATGCCAAGTGTGGCCAGGATGAGCCATTGCTGGGACTGAAGCCCCTCTGGTGGGGCCCTGCAAACAGCGCTCCAAAAGGAGCCCTTGGAGCTCTCCTGGGCCAGCGACTCCCTCTGAGTGGGGCCTCTCCCAGCCGGGAACTCTCCCGTCTGCTGCACTCGGGGATCCTGAACAATGACAGAGCCTGGGCCGATCCCCCCACTGCTCCAGGCTCAGCCCTTGGCCCGCTGGGGAGATGCCAAAGCATCCACAGTGAGCATTCCCTGCCCTCAGGGGAATTTCTAACAGGTGCCTTGCACTGACTCTTTGTGTCTGTGTGCACACAGGAGTGCCTGTGCTGGGGAAATGTGGCAGAAATGCTGCTCTCTGAGGGGTTTGAGTGCCTTGGAGAGCTGAGTCAGTCAGGCCTCTAAGAATAGTTCAGTCATGAGGTATGAGCTAAGTTAAATGCTTCTGAGAGTTGTTCTTTTGCTAAGTTGTTACTTTTAATGTAAGTTATTAGGTAAGTTGAACACTCTTAAGTCTTATTCCTCTGTTAAATTGCAAAGTCGTAGGTTTTATGTCAGGTTAAATAGTGTTAGGTGCAGGTTTTGGCTAAATTGTGGCATTTAAGGTATCAGTTAAGGTATAAATTAAGTCCTGTTAGGTTTGAGCTCTTTTATGCTTTTATCTCTTTATTCCTTTTATCCTTGCCCTTTTGTCACACACACACAGGGAGAGTTCTCAGTTCATTTCTGGTTTGATTGCCTGGATTCTGTTTGGTTTTGTTGTTGCTTTGTTTCCCTGGTGTGCCTGAAGTGTCCAGGCAGGAGCAGAGTGACTCTTGCCAAGGAACTTTGTGCTGCTGTCCCTTAATATCAAATCTGGTTTTTGCTGATCCCTTGCCAGGGATTTTTTCAGCATTCTCAAGCCGTCATTCCTAACAGGGTGAAGGAGCCCTGGCCCAGGCTCTGGCCCTGGGGGACACGGGGACACTGCCGGGGGGTCCCTGTCCCCCTGTCCCACCCCCAGGGCCCCGGCCCCCCGTCCCCGTATCAGGCTCTGGGGTCGATCTCGTGGAACATCCTCTGGGGGAGGCTGCGGCACCAGGGGCGGGGGGACCTGGGGGGACAGGGGACCCTGCTGGGCACGAGCAGGGTTGGACTGCTCTGGGGGGGCTGTGAGGGGGGACAGGGCAGAGTGACCTCCCCAGGGACCTCACACTGCCCCTGTGATGTCACACTGCCCCTGTGATGTCACACAGCTCCTGTGAAGTCACAGCCCACTCTGGGAGGTCACACAGCACCCTTGTGATGTCACAAAGCCAACTCTGGGATGTCACCCTGGAATGTCATACAGCTGCTCTGTGATGTCACAAAGTCACCTTGTGATGTCACAGTCTGTTCTGTGATGTCACAGCTTGCTCTACGATGTGACACAGCCACCCACTGATGCCACAACCCACTCTCTGATGCCACAGAGCCACCCTCTATGATGGCAGGATCTACTTTATGGCCTCACACCCTACTCTATGATGTCACAGCCAGCTCTGTGATGTCACAACCCCCTCAGTGATGTGACAAAACCCTCTCTGTGATGTCATACTGCCACTCTGTAATGTCACAGCACACACTTTGACCTCACAGCCTGCTCTATGATGTCATACAGCCATGACATGATGTCACAGCCTGTTCTGTATGTCACAGAATCCCATCTATGATGTTGTAGCTGCTCAGTGACCTCACACAACAAACTCTGTGATGTCATAGCCCAATCTGTGACCTCACACAACCCACTCTGGGCTGTCACACAGGCCCTTGCTGACATCACAGCTGCTCTGTGCCTCTATGACACAGCCACAGAGGTGCTGCTGTGACACAGCCCCCTCAGGGACATCCCACAGCCCCTGCCAGTGCTGAGCCCCTGTGAGCTCTGTCTGTGCCCTGCTCGTGTCCCTGAGGTGCCCTGGCCGTGCCCCAGCCCTGCTGGGCTGTGCCCAGGAGCTGCTCCTGCCCAGAGCTGTCTCTCTGCAGCGCTGCCCTTGCCAGGAGCTGCCTCTGGGCCAGGAGCCCAGCCCAGCTCAGCAGCACAGACACAGCACAAGGACTTTAATGACCCTCTGGGGCTTTGGTGCTCTTTGCATCAGACCCAGTCCCTCAGAGTGTGCTCAAAGAACTTCTCAAGAACTCAAAAAGACATTGATACACTCAAGTTTCTTATACTTTAATAGATCCTTCAGAGGGACAGGACTGAGAAAGTGTCCCCAGGTTCCAGCTAGAGCAGAACACTGGAGGCACTGATGACAGCTCAAGACAAGCAAAGGCAAAGGTGTCTCTGGTGCTGAACAAACCTGCACCTCTGTCCCTGCAGGTTGTGGTCATCCCCTGACTGCTCCACCTGGCTGGCCCCTTCCTTTGCTGACAGCTCTGCCTCCTGCCTGCCTCTGCCTGCCCACACGAAGCCTTGGGCTGCTCCAGGCTCCTTCTGGGGACGTGCTGCACCACAGCCCTGCCCTGGCAGGGAAATTCCTTTCTCCTCATGTCCAGTCTGGGCCTCTCCAGCTGCCCTTGGTGCCATTATTTCTTTCTCTGGCTAATTTATACAATGAAGAAAAACTCCAGCCTCTCTGAAACCACCCTTCAATCCCTCCCAGGCTACTCCTGTTCTGTCCTCAGTCTCCACATCAAGGAACCCAGAGACCTCAGCCTGTCCCTGCTGGTTCTGTGATGAGGCCTCCAAACTGTAGCTTGGGAGATTTTCGGTTTCTTTCCAAGATCAGTGAAAGCGGGAAAATACTGGTCAAAATATTTTCTCCCAAATCCTGCAGTGACAGAACAAGGGTCAACATCTTTAAACTGAATGAGGGTGGATTTACATTTTTCAGAAGGAAGAAATATTTTACAATGAGAGTGGCACAAAACTGCAGCTGTTTTTCCAGAGAAGTGGGTTCCACATCCCAGGAATGCTCCAAGAGCAGGAGCTTTGTGCAACCTGACCCAGTGAAACCCTCTCATCCCCAAGGATGGATTTCCTATTGTGTGGGTTCTCTGATGTGCTGGGTGCCCTCACCACACTTCTGGCCAGAATGTCTGCTGAGGGCAGCCAGGCTGCTGCAGTGGCAGTGACCTCACAACCATCACCATTGCAGCCCTGGCCCTGGGCATGGCTCTGCCCTTTCCTCTGCCCCTGCCTTGTCTCTGCTGGCATCAAGAGTTTTGTCATTAATATCTTGTCCCCAAGGTGCTGAGGCCAGTGGCTTCCCAGTCAGGCTCCTGGAGCAGAAGTGGCTTTTCAGAGCCCAGCCAGAAATGAGCCCTGAGGCAGCAGCTCTGCAGTGGTGGCCACCAGGCCGGGGTGCCAAGGGAGGCTTCTGGCCATGCCCTGCAAGCAGCTGCTGCTGCCAAGGTGCCTTTGGTGCCTCAGGCTCTCCCTGGCACAGCTCCCAGCAGGGCACTCTGCCATTGTGCCCGAGGCCTTCCCTGTGCTGGGGCTGGCCTGGGGCTTTTCCTGCAGCGGGACCTGCCCTGCTCATGGCACAGGAAAGGCAGTTCCTGCTGGAGCAGGAGGCTCTGCCTGCAGTGGGCTTCAACCACACCAGCAAGGCCCCAGTGGGAAATGAATGACAGAGGTCACACTGCTTTGGGGTGAATAATGCAGAAACCAGCCTGACTCCTCCATCCCAAAGTTCAACATCCTCAGAGGGAGCTGAAGCTGTGGCAGGGCTGAAAAAATCCCTGGAGAAAGGAACAACAAGTGACACCACTGGGAGCTTCTGCAGAGCTGCTGAGTTGGCCCAGCCTGAGCACATCTGACTGACAGGGCAGCACTTCAGACTAGAAAAGCCCCATCCCAAATGTTAATGGCAGCATCTCCTGACATTTCCCTTCTTGGGGGAGTGTGAAGATTCCTCCCTGCAGTGGGGACACCCCTCAAGGTCACTGCTCCAGGCTGAGCCAAAGGGATTTGCCCCCGTCATTGCTCTGGGGGAATGACATCAATCTCTGCTTAATAACTGCTTCTTTTTCTTGAATACAGTTGCTTTGAAATGAATTCTGAGTGTATAATATAGTATAACATAACATAACATAACATAACATAACATAACATAACATAACATAACATAACATAACATATTAGAGTTACAGCTCTTATACCTTGGAGTAAATATTTCTGTTTAAGATAATTTTGTCTAATCATTACCAAAAAATATAATATATATTTATATAAATATATCTACTTTGTCATCCTTAATCCTGTGGGACAAATTCTGTAAAGGTTTAATTCCACCTTGATAATTCTTTACACACAAACTCTTGAAAAGTCTGAGGCTGGGATTGGAACCAGCTGCTCCAAGGCTCCTCTCACAGAAGGAGTTTAGAAAGCCTGGAGGTCCTTGGAGGTATCTGGGGATATGTGGGGGCTATTGGGGAACCTTTCTGCACCTCATGAGCAAACAGGAGCTTCTCTAATAAACTTTGCCTGAAGCTCCAACTGTGCCCATGACAGGAACCCCTGTGAGTGTCTGGGACATCCTGGCTCTTTGGCAGCCTGGGGACTCCTGGGATGTCACCGTGGAGCCCCATGAGTGCCTGTGACAGATCGGTGCCTTTGCAGCCCAAGGTCCCCTGGGATGTCACCATGGAATGGCTGTGACTGCCTGTGACCTCACGGCTCTTTACCACCCCCAGAAAGCCCTGGGAGGTCTCCATGGAGCCCCTGTCTCTGCCTGTGACATTCCAGCTCTTGAACAGCCTGGAGACTCTTGGAAAGTCCCCATGGAACCCCTCTGAGTGCCTGTGACAAATCTGATACATAATAGGCAACCAACTCCAGGACCCATTGCTGTGGTCAGTTTCCATGGCAACCATCACCAGCCCCCTGTTGCTGTGGTCAATTTCCATGGCAACCATCACCAGGATCCATTCCTATGGTCAGTTTCAATGGAAACCATCACCAGCCCTCTCTTGCTGTGGTCAGTTTCCATGGCAACCATCACCATAGCCCTGTTGCTATGGTCAGTCCCTTGGCAGCTCCATGGAGACCCCATGCCAGGGGTGGTTGCCATGGACATCAGCTCAGGCCTGCAGCCAGAGCCTGTTGCCATGGCAACCATTTGCAGTCCCATCCCCAGGGTCATGGGATCCCAGAACCACAGAACTGGCTGAGTTGGGAGGGACCCATCAGGATCCTTGAGTCCAACTGCTGGCCCTGCACAGGACACCCCAACAATGCCAGCCGGGGCCCGGCAGCACTGTCCAAATGCTGCTGGAGCTCAGAGATCCCTGGAGCTGGGACCCTTCCCTGGGGAGCCTGGGCAGGGCCCCAGCAGCCTCTGGGGAAAAACCTTTTCCTGAGATCCAACCTAAGCCTGCCCCTACTCAGCTGCAGCTGTCCCAGGCACCAGAGGGAAGAGGTTCCCACAGCCCCAGCCAGGGACCCGCTCCCAGGGCTGGGACCAGCTGGGATGCTCGGTTTCCACGGGCCAGGGTTCAGGAATGGGATTCCCCAATTTCCTGCTCCCGCTAAAACCACTCAGCCCTCGCTGCCCTCCCGCCTCCCATGGAAAGCACAAAAGGCAAAGAACCCGGGCTAGAATAAGAATAATTTATGGGGAACAGCAACAAGATAAAGAACAAACAGAAACAAAAACAATATTCATAACAGAAGGAATAAGAAAAACTATTTACAGGGAAAACTACAACATCAACGGCTGGCTTTTCCTGGCCACGCATTTCCCCTGCCTGGAAAGGACACCCTTCTCCTCAGGGAGAGAGAGAGAGAGAGAGAGAGAGAGAGAGAGAGAGAGAGAGTCCCTTCTGTGCCTCTGGGAATGACCTGAGGTGGGAGTGAATATAATAACACAGCCATGGCCAGACCCTCATGTTCTTCAATCCCACATCATGTCACTGGCAGGGTCAGGAAAAGGGACAGGTGTCTTCCCAGCATGGATCATGGGGAACATGGATCACCAGGGCTCTTCCAAACATGGGAACTCCAATGGGGGATGAAGCTGGAGCAGTGCACGAAGGTCCTCCTGCGGTCAATGCATTTGCAGGGCTTCCCTTACCGGTGCCTCCGTTGGTGTCTGGTCAAGTTAGAGCTCCAGCTGAAGCTCTTCCCACACTGGGAACACTCGTAGGGCCTCTCCCCAGTGTGGATGCACCGGTGCCTGGTGAGGCTGGAGTTGTGCTTGAAGCACTTCCCACAGCCAGGGCAGCAGAAGGGTCTCTCCTCTGAGTCAATCTGCTGGTGCTGGAGGAGATCTGAGCTGGTGTGAAACCTCTTCCCACACTCGGGAGGCTCAAAGGGCCTCTCCCCAGTGTGGATGCGTTGGTGGATGACGAGTTCTGAGCTGCAGCTGAAGCCCTTCCCACACTCCCCACACTTGTAGGCCCATTCACCAGTGTGGATCATCTGGTGGCTGATCAGGTGGGAGCTCTGGCTGAAGCTCTTCCCACACTCCAAGCACTTGTGGGGCTTCTCCCCATCAGGAAGCTGCTCATGGACCACCAGCTCTGAGCTCTGGCTGGAGCTCTGTCCACTTTCTGGGCACAGGGTGGGTCTTTCCTCCTCAGAGCACCCTGGGCTGTCATTGCAGCCCCTCCTCCTGTGAGATCTTCCAGGATTTTCCTCCCTGTAGAATTCCTGTGCCATGGAGCCACTCAAAACCGCCTCTTCCACAAGGTTCTGACATGGGGATTTGTCCTCCCTGGTCTCTATCCTCAGCTCCATGTCAGAGTGAGGAAGGACAAGGAGAGGATGGGATTTGCTTCCGTGCCAGAGGGAAGGGGAAGGAGATCCCCCCAGGGCATTCCCAGAAGGACGGCGTTGGCAGCAGGTTTGTCCTGCAGCTGGGGGCAGTGCTGGGCTGGGAAATGGAGCAGGAGAGAGGGGGAAAGGGGCACTGACTTCCTCCTCACCTGCCTGGGTGTCCTGGGGCATCTTTGTCTTCTTGCAGCCTCCTCCTCCATGTGGCAAAGGTTTGGGAATAGGATATCCTGTTTTGGGAGGAAAACAAGGGTTGAGCACATAGAGTCTTGTACTGGATTTGAAGACAAACCAGGGGGAGAGTCTAAGCCAGAATTATAATTTAATAGGAAAATTAAGTTCAGGGCAATGATACAGAAACACTGCCTTAAGCTGACAGAGTCAGGATATTACCTGACACCCTGTTGATCAGGGGGCTGGTAGCAGTCCCATTAAATGGTGGCTGAAGTCCTGTTGGAGTGATGAACGTGATTCTGTCGAAGCAGTGATCCTGTAGAAGGGTCTGGCCTTCCTCTGAAGGTCCGGGGGTGGTTATGGAGCTCTTGTCCTCTGGGAATGCAGTAGGCAAGGTGCTCCTGGTCTTGTAAGCCTCAGTTTATATCCAGGTAGGAATGCTTGGTTCCTCCCCCTGGGTGGAGCATCCCACAATGGGGGGATGTAATTTCATCAGTCCTGCAGTGGCACTCAATGGCCCATTCACAGAAGATATCTCCCCTGGAGGGCGTTATCAGGGGTGAGTCATGGAAGAGATAAAGAACTCTTCCCCACCTGTTTATAGCAGTTTGTGGAGATGGTGATTGAAAACATGTTTTTGGTTCCATCTTACATTGCAACCTGAAACAGTGGGGTAATCCCTGCTCGGGGGGGTGAGCACCACCCCCCTTACCCAGACTGGCTCAGGTGTAAAACCCCCACCCTGGGAAGGCCACACACACAGGGGACAATGTCACACTTGCCCTGCCCCAGGGGTGGTCTCTGTCCTTGTCACTCCCTTGTTCTCCCCCCTTTTCTCTTTCTTTCCATCTCTCTCTCTACCTCACATTTACTGTTCAATAAAATCCATGTTGGATTTGGTCTCATTAACACCTTAATCGGAGCAGAGGCATCTCTCTAACAATTTTCTTAACCAGCTTGCAACATTATTTTGACACAGTGAGTTTAAGCACTGTTCTCTGACCCCAAGTTCCTTTGACAAGAGCATGGTTCCCTCCTCTGAGGAGGTCGTGGCTCTACTGGAGGAACTCTTGGAAACTTGGACGCTGTTTCCTCAGAGCGACTAATGGGAGAACTGATGAGGAAAATGGCTGTTGTGGGTGGCCAGTGTAAAGAAAATATTTTGTTGTCCTTTCTTGAAAAGTTTGTTAAAATCACTGGAGGAAAGGGAGCAAATGATACCAGCAAGACTGACAAGGTTCGTTCACCCCATGGTGAGGAACACAAGGCTGCTAAAAGTCCCATAAGAAGCCCAGCTCAAGTAGCTAAATTCCCAAATAACTCCAGAATTCACAGGCTCGGGGGCTTTGCCAAATGTGAGAATCATTTTTCTCTTTCTCCCTGTCACCTTTTTAACAGCTACACAGAGCTTCCCCTTCCTTTGAATAATCTGTATAGGGCTGAATTTCCCCTTTTCTTTTATCGGAACCTGCCAGCAGCTGAGCTGGAGCTGTGCAGGAACCGATGAAACTTGGAATTGCCATCATCATTGCTTCTGTTGTTGGTTTATTCATGTTTGGGATTTTTTTGCATTTTCATCACATGTGACTTGTGGGAAAATCAAGTATTCATCAAGGTATTTTATGCAGAGTTAAGTTTGATTTCTGCCGAGTTTATTTTGTCCAGTGCCCAGGGGATGCTCAAGGGGTCTCTGTGCCTGTCCCCCTGGGGGATGCTTGGGAGGGGCTGGGGGGGGTTTGTCCCTGTCCCTGTCACCCCAGGCCATTCCCCAGGGAGTATCCCTGTCCTTCTCACCCCAGGCTATTCCCCAGGGAGTGTCCCTGTCACCCCAGGCCATTCCCCAGGGGGTCTCTCCATCATTCTCACCCCAGGGAATTCCTGGGGGGGGTCTCCCTCCCCCTCACCCCTGTCTCAGGGGCAGTCTCTGTCCCTCTCAGCACAGGGATGCTCAGGGGTCTCTGTCCCCTCGCCCTGGGGGATGCTCGGGGGGTCTCCATCCCTCTGGCCTCAGGGAATGCCTGTGCAGGGCTGGGGACCAGGGGCTCTGTGTCCCTCTCACCACTGAGGGTGCTCGGGGCTGGGGGGGCTCTCCGACCTTCTCACACCTGGGGAGGCTGGGGGGGGGGGGTCTCTGTCCCTCTCAGCCCTGGTGTGACCCCACACAAACATCATCGGGGTCAGAGGGACAGAGACACCCCCAAACCCCCAGAAGGGCTGAACCTGGGATTTGGTTTGGGGCTGAGGATTTAGGAAGGGGCTGGAATTGGAGCTGGGGTTGGATTTGGGGCTGAGATTTGGATTAGAGCTGGGATTGGGGTTCAGGCTAGATATGGGATTGGCTTTAGGGCTGGGGTTGGGACTGGGTCTGGGGCTAGACGAGCCTGGCACTGGGATGGGATTAAATACAGAACTGTGAGTGTGTCTAAATGTGGAGTGAGATTGAGACCAAGATCAGGGTCACACAGAGCAGGACAGGGGGATGTCACTGCAGGATGCCCCTGGCATTGTCCCGGCCCTCCTCAGGTACCTTCAAACATGGGGGGCAGCTGGGTGCTCCAAGATCCAGATGCTCCCACGCTGCCCCTCAATACCAGGCAAGCATTCCCTGAGGGCAGCCCTGACTGTGACCCTTGGGGCTCTGGGATCAGCCCTCACATCCCTGTGGGAGCAGCTGCAGACAGGACAAGAGACTTCCCTCCTCCTCTTTCCTGTGGAAGGATGAAGCCCAGCTGCCCTTTTCTTCTGGTGCCTCCTCCTCTCCTCTGTTATGAGTAAAAAAAGAGTTACCCATTTTTTTTAAGAAAAGGGTTGCAGAGTTTAAAGTTAAGCTGGGAACTGATTGCTGGCCAAGACTTCTGGTGTTGGTTAAATTTTCTAATCATCTGTTGAGTATTGTCGTTAACCCTCTATTGTGGAGAATTCTTTTTTTCAGTACCACCCTTGCCTGCTGCCAAGAGGATGACAGCCCCCCCCGGATGATGGGAAGGGGAGGGGAAATCTCAGGAGACATGCAAATTTATCTCAAAACCCAGACTGCAACGGGACGGGACCCCACCAAATCCCGGAAAAATACCCCAAAAGAAATGAGCCAAAGCAGATTTGAGAGGTCAGGGTGGTGTTTGGACAGCAGGGGCGAGGTCCGAAGCCAGCAGAGATGCTAAAAACCTCAGTCACTCCTCGCCCCGGTTTAAGTCAGTCGAGTCCAGGACTCCTGAACCGGCAAACCAAACCAAACCCGGGGTATACCCCCACTGCCCTTGGGAGGACGGGACTCCTGGCTCTGCCCCCCAGGGGACAGAGCTGCACTTTCCTTCTTTTCTGAGTCACTGCTGGGAGCGGCTGCAGGGAACCATGGACCTGTCAACCCCCCCATCCTGAGCTGATCACTTTTAAAAAAGGCATTAAAAAGGAGAAAGATCTCCTGCCCTGTTTATTTCATCCTCCACTGAGGATGTCAACAAACTCCTCAGGAGCAGGAAAATCCCCATTCCCTGTTTCCTTGTGGCTGCAGCCTGGAGCATCAATTCAGAATGAAAAACTTTCTGATAGCCCTGCTGAATGGCACCAGGAGAAGGTTTTGAGAAAGGGTGGAAATTGTATTTTGATAGGAAATAAAGTTACAAAATTATTTCTTTCTGTGCTATTCATTTTCAGTCAGTTCCAGTTTCTGTTTCAGAGTGCCACCTTCTCAGCTGATTGTGTTTGTGTCCTCCTTTCTCTTCTGCCTTTCTCTGCCTGCTCTGTTTCCCTCTCAGTGTCTCTCTTGACCCAGGGCAGCTCCCACCAAGGACCCTGCCCTGATTTAATTCCCAATCCACGAGCTACAACAACCATGGGTAAAGTTATAAAGGCTGGCAGTGAAATGTCACTGTAAGATCTTGCTCCACTTGGCTTTTGGGTCCTTCTTAAGAGCTTTGCCTGCGAGGGCAGGAGCATCTTTTCTTTACTGGGAAGGAGACAGGGAGAGAAAGAAATCGGGAAGAGGTCTCAGAGAGAGAGAGAAATAGGAAAGAGGTCTTGGGTGGGGTGGGGGGGGGGAGGTGGGAGGAGAAAGAAATTGGGAAAGTGGTCTCAAAGGGACAGAAAGAAATAGGGAAGAGGTCTCAGAGGGAGAGAAAGAAAGAGGAAAAGGCTCCGGCTCGGACTCCGCAGCTCCCAGGGACACCCACAGGGCACAGCGCCGTTCACAATTCCAGCCAATCAGAGAACGCACTAAACAATTTCCAGCCAACCAGAGCTTTTCTCACTGATGACTCACTGGTTGCCAGGCAGACCCGCGAAACCCAGCAGCCCCTGGAGCGGAATTTGGGGCTCGGGCCAGGGGGACTGATCCGCACCGGGGGGTCCCCGAGCCCCCTGCCCACCCCTGGGGCTGATCGGGGGCTCCCCCCACCCAGCAGCCGGTGCTGCGGCGGCCGTGGGGCAGAGGGGTTGGAAAGGGGGGTCCGGGCTGGGAGTGGAGGGAATGCGGGGCCGGGTGCTGAGCACAGGGCTGAGCACGCAGAGATGGTTTTGTTCTTGCTGAGCTCGCACTGAGCCAAGGCCTGTCCTGCCCCTCGTCCGGCCACGCTGCAGAGGGGCTGGGGATGTGGGGGAGGTTGGGAGGGGACACAGCCAGGACAGGTGACCCCAACTGACCCCGGGGACACCCCAGACCATAGGACATCATGATCAGGGTATAATGTGGGGGAACAAAGAGGAAGGAGGGACATTTGGAGTGAGGGTTTTGTCTTCCCAGGTAACACTTAGGCAGGATGGGGCCCTGTTTTGCTGGTGGGCAGGGTCAGCACCAAAGACACAGACATCAACTTCATTTGAGGAGCAGTGTCATTTAGATAATCCAAATTTGCCAAAAATATAAAAAGTATTAGATAGGCAAAGAAAAAATCATTAATAATTCCAAAAGAGAAGATGTTGAAATGATTATCACTCAACTCTCCATTTCTGGCTGCAGGCCCTGGAGATTCTGTCCCTTCCTTCAGTCAGGGTTGCATTCCCTAACAAGTCCTGGTACCAAATCCTGGTTTCCAAGGCTGGAACAGTGTCTCAGGTTTAGCTGGGTGTGTATACAATTACTCTGGGGGATCGGCTGTCTGTCTCTGCCCCCAGACACGCTTAGGATGGTTCTTGCACGCTGGGCTTCAAAGGATGAGACTGGACGCCAGGTTTTTTCGGTCTTCAGTTTGTTTATTATCTCTTATCTAAAAAGTCCTTTCCCTGCCTGAAGGATCTGACCAACACGGCAGCCAAAGGCACTCTGCCCACCCCTAAGGCGGCCGCATCTTTTATAACAAAAACTACGTATATCATATTTACATTTTGTCCCCAATACCTATCATCTTCGTCACTAAGTACACCCTCATCCCAGACCAATCCACAAGTGCCAACACCAGCCCAGAAGATGGAAGACAGGAAGAAGAAGGAAAAGCCCGGCGGCACACCCCGACTCCTCCATCCTGTCTCCACCACCCCCCTGCACCGAAACCCCAAAACCTGTAATTCACCCTATAATAATATCTTCCCTTCACCATCTACACCTGAGTGGTTCCCGCACGCTCCACCTCCCCATACACCGGTGGCACATCTCCAGATGGACCAAAATCAAGCCACCAAGTGCTCCTGGCAACACTCCAGGGCTCCCGAGCCCCCCAAGGGTTCCCCCGGTAGCTCTGGACATCAGGAGTGATGTGCTGAGCTCCCACAAATTACCAACTGTTAAAGGTGGGGCAGTTATCATCTGTTAATTGAGCAGTTTACTTTATCTCTTCCACAAGGAATCCTCCCTCTGGGGAGATATCTTCTGTTAATGGGCCATTGAGTGTCACTGCAGGACTGCTAGAAATTCCATCATCCCATTGTGAGGTGCTCCGCCCAGAGGGAGGAGCCAAGCATTCCTACCTGGATATAAGCTGAGAATGAGAACATCAGAGTCAGCCTTCTCCCACAGGACTCCCAAAAGAGCAGTTTTCAGCTCCACTGGATCCCAGACAAAGACCAGGCCCATCGACACCACCACTGGACCTCCAGAGGAAAATTCCAGCCTTCTACAAGATCCCTGCTCCAACAAAACCGCATCTGTCACTGCAGGAGGACGGCAGCCACCATTTAACGGGAGTGCTACCAACACCCTGACCCACAGCGTGTCAGGTGGTATTCTGACCCTGTAAGTAGTTTTTAAGTACTATTGCATTTGTATTTTTAATTTTCCTACTAAAGAACTGTGGTTCCTATTCCCATAGCTTGGCTTGACAGCCCCTTATTTTGAAAATTATAATTCTAAGGGAGGGGGTTAACAATTTCCATTTCAAGGGAGGCTCCTGCTGTCCTTTGCAGACACCTGTCTTTTCAAATTGACACAATGCCCCAGGACAGCCAGGCAGGTGTGGAGGAAGTCAGTGCCCCTTTCCCCCTCTCTCCTGCTCCATCTCCCAGCTCAGCAGGGCCCCTGGCTGAAGGACAACCCCGGTGCCCTTGCTGTCCTGCTGGGGCCATACTGGGGGGATATCCTTCCCCTTCCCTCTGGCACGGAGGCAAATCCCATCCTCTCCTTGTCCTTCCTCCCCCAGGGAAGGAACTGAGGATGGAGACCAGGGAGGACAAATTCCCACAGCAGAACCTCGTGGAAGAGAAGCCCTACAAGTGCTTGGAGTGTGGGAAGAGCTTCTGGCAGAGCTCTGACCTGATCCGGCATCAGATGATCCACACCGGGGAATGGGCCTTTGAGTGTGGGGAGTGTGGGAAGGGCTTCAGCTGCAGATCCAAGCTCATCACCCACCAACACATCCACACTGGGGAGATGCCGTACGAGTGTCCCGAGTGTCTGAAGAGGTTTCACACCAGGTCCCATCTCCTCCAGCACCAGCAGATTCACATGGATGAGAGGCCCTTCCGCTGCCCCGACTGCGGGAAGGGCTTCAAGCGCAACTCCCAACTCCTCACCCACTACCTCATCCACACTGGGGAGAGGCCCTACGAGTGCACCCAGTGTGGGAAGAGGTTTCAGACCAGCTCCAGTCTCCGCCTGCATGAGCGCATTCACATGGATGAGAGGCCCTTCTGCTGCCCTGAGTGCGGGAAGGGCTTCAAGCAAAACATCCACCTCATCACCCACCGGCGCATCCACACTGGGGAGAGGCCCTACGAGTGCACCCAGTGTGGGAAGAGCTTCACCCAGAGCTCTCACTTGACCAGACACCAACAGATGCACCGGTAAGGGAAGCCCTGCAAATGCCCCCACTGCAGTGCTCTTCATGCACTGCTCCAGCTTCATCCCCTATTGGAGGTCCCAAGTTGGGAAGAGCCCAGGTTATCCGTGTTCCCCATCATCCATGCTGGAAAGACACCTGTACCTTTTCCTGCCCCTGCCAGTGACATGATGTGGGATTGAAGAACATGAGGGTCTGGCCGTGGCCGTGACATTACACTCACTCCCACCTCAGGTCATTGCCAGGGGCAGGAAAGGGACTCTCTCTCTCCCTGAGGAGAAGGGTGTCCTTTCCAGGCAGGAGGAAATACATGGGCAGGAAGAGCCAGCCGTTGATGTTGTGGTTTTCCCTTTAAGTTGATTTTCTTATTCCTTCTGTTATCAATATTGTTTCTGTTCCTCTTTGTTTTTTATCGTGTTTCTGTTCCCAATAAATTTTTCTTATTCCAGCCTGGGACCTTTGCCTTTTGTGCTTTTCATAGAAGTCGGGAGGGCAGCGAGGGCATCATGGTTTTAGCGGGAGCAGGAAAGTGAGGAACTCCATTCCTGAACCCCAGCCCATGAAAACCAAGCATCCCAGCTGGTCCCAGCCCTGGTGGCCATGGCAACAGCCTTGGGAGCGGGTCCCTGGCTGGGGCTGTGGGAACCTCTTCCCTCTGGTGCCCAGGGACAGGAGTGGAGGGAATGGCTGCAGCTGAGTCGGGGCAGGCTTAGGTTGGATCTCAGGAAAAGGTTTTTCCCCAGAGGCTGCTGGGGCCCTGCCCGGGCTACCCAGGGAAGGGTCCCAGCTCCAGGGATCTCTGAGCTCCAGCAGCATTTGGACAGTGCTGCCGGGCCCCGGCTGGCATTGTTGGGGTGTCCTGTGCAGGGCCAGCAGTTGGACTCAAGGATCCTGATGGGTCCCTCCCAACTCAGCCAGTTCTGTGGTTCTGGGATCCCATGACCCTGGGGATGGGACTGCTAATGGTTGCCATGGCAACGGGCTCTGGCTGCAGGCCTGAGCTGATGTCCATGGCAACCACCCCTGGCATGGGGTCTCCATGGAGCTGCCCAGCAACTGACCATAGCAACAGGGGGCTGGTGATGGTTGCCATGGAAACTGACCACAGCAACAGGGACTGGTGATGGTTGCCATGGAACCTGTCCATACCAACAGGGGGCTGGTGATGGTTGCCTGCTGAGGATCAGATTTGTCACAGGCCCTCAGAGGGGTTCCATGGGGACTTTCCAAGAGTCTCCAGGCTGTTCAAGAGCTGGAATGTCACAGGCAGAGACAGGGGCTCCATGGAGACCTCCCAGGGCTTTCTGGGGGTGGTAAAGAGCCCTGTGTTCAGAGGCAGTCACAGCCATTCCATGGTGACATCCCAGGGGACCTTGGGCTGCAAAGGCACCGATCTGTCACAGGCACTCATGGGGCTCCACGGTGACATCCCAGGAGTCCCCAGGCTGCCAAAGAGCCAGGATGTCCCAGACACTCACAGGGGTTCCTGTCATGGGCACAGTTGGAGCTTCAGGCAAAGTTTATTAGAGAAGCTCCTGTTTGCTCATGAGGTGCAGAAAGGTTCCCCAATAGCCCCCACATATCCCCAGATACCTCCAAGGACCTCCAGGCTTTCTAAACTCCTTCTGTGAGAGGAGCCTTGGAGCAGCTGGTTCCAATCCCAGCCTCAGACTTTTCAAGAGTTTGTGTGTAAAGAATTATCAAGGTGGAATTAAACCTTTACAGAATTTGTCCCACAGGATTAAGGATGACAAAGTAGATATATTTATATAAATATATATTATATTTTTTGGTAATGATTAGACAAAATTATCTTAAACAGAAATATTTACTCCAAGGTATAAGAGCTGTAACTCTAATATGTTATGTTATGTTATGTTATGTTATGTTATGTTATGTTATGTTATACTATATTATACACTCAGAATTCATTTCAAAGCAACTGTATTCAAGAAAAAGAAGCAGTTATTAAGCAGAGATTGATGTCATTCCCCCAGAGCAATGACGGGGGCAAATCCCTTTGGCTCAGCCTGGAGCAGTGACCTTGAGGGGTGTCCCCACTGCAGGGAGGAATCTTCACACTCCCCCAAGAAGGGAAATGTCAGGAGATGCTGCCATTAACATTTGGGATGGAGCTTTTCTAGTCTGAAGTGCTGCCCTGTCAGTCAGATGTGCTCAGGCTGGGCCAACTCAGCAGCTCTGCAGAAGCTCCCAGTGGTGTCACTTGTTGTTCCTTTCTCCAGGGATTTTTTCAGCCCTGCCACAGCTTCAGCTCCCTCTGAGGATGTTGAACTTTGGGATGGAGGAGTCAGGCTGGTTTCTGCATTATTCACCCCAAAGCGGTGTGACCTCTGTCATTCATTTCCCACTGGGGCCTTGCTGGTGTGGTTGAAGCCCACTGCAGGCAGAGCCTCCTGCTCCAGCAGGAACTGCCTTTCCTGTGCCATGAGCAGGGCAGGTCCCGCTGCAGGAAAAGCCCCAGGCCAGCCCCAGCACAGGGAAGGCCTCGGGCACAAGGGCAGAGTGCCCTGCTGGGAGCTGTGCCAGGGAGAGCCCGAGGCACCAAAGGCACCTTGGCAGCAGCAGCTGCTTGCAGGGCATGGCCAGAAGCCTCCCTTGGCACCCCGGCCTGGTGGCCACCACTGCAGAGCTGCTGCCTCAGGGCTCATTTCTGGCTGGGCTCTGAAAAGCCACTTCTGCTCCAGGAGCCTGACTGGGAAGCCACTGGCCTCAGCACCTTGGGGACAAGATATTAATGACAAAACTCTGCCCCAGCAGAGACAAGGCAGGGGCAGAGGAAAGGGGAGAGCCAGGCCCAGGGCCAGGGCTGCCATGGTGATGGTTGTGAGGTCACTGCCCCTGCAGCAGCCTGGCTGCCCTCAGCAGACATTCTGGCCAGAAGTGTGGTGAGGGCACCCAGCACATCAGAGAACCCACTCAACACGAAATCCATCCTTTGTGATGAGACTGTTTCACTGGGTCAGGTTGCACAAAGCTCCTGCTCTTGGAGCATTCCTGGGATGTGGGATCCACTTCTCTGGAAAAACAGCTGCAGTTTTGTGCCACTCTCATTGTAAAATATTTCTTCCTTCTGACAAATGTAAATCCACCCTCATTCAGTTTAAAGATGTTGACCCTTGTTCTGTCACTGCAGGATTTGGGAGAAAATATTTTGACCAGTATTTTCCCGCTTTCACTGATCTTGGAAAGAAACCGAAAATCTCCCAAGCTAGAGTTTGGAGGTCTCATCACAGAACCAGCAGGGACAGGCTGAGGTCTCTGGGTTCCTTGATGTGGAGACTGAGGACAGAACAGGAGTAGCCTGGAAGGGATTGAAGGGTGGTTTCAGAGAGGCTGGAGTTTTTCTTCATTGTATAAATTAGCCAGAGAAAGAAATAATGGCACCAAGGGCAGCTGGAGAGGCCCAGACTGGGCACCAGGAGAAAGGAATTTCCCTGCCAGGGCAGGGCTGTGGTGCAGCACGTCCCCAGAAGGAGCCTGGAGCAGCCCAAGGCTTTGTGTGGGCAGGCAGAGGCAGGCAAGAGGCAGAGCTGTCAGCAAAGGAAGGGGCCAGCCAGGTGGAACAGCCAGGGGATGACCACAACTTGCAGGGACAGAGGTGCAGGTTTGTTCAGCACCAGAGACACCTTTCCCTTTGCTTGTCTTGAGCTGTCATCAGTGCCTCCAGTGTTCTGCTCTAGCTGGAACCTGGGGACACTTTCTCAGTCCTGTCCCTCTGAAGGATCTATTAAAGTATAAGAAACTTGAGTGTATCAATGTCTTTTTGAGTTCTTGAGAAGTTCTTGGAGCACACTCTGAGGGACTGGGTCTGATGCAAAGAGCACCAAAGCCCCAGAGGGTCACTAAAGTCCTTGTGCTGTGTCTGTGCTGCTGAGCTGGGCTGGGCTCCTGGCACAGAGGCAGCTCCTGGCAAGGGCAGCGCTGCAGAGAGACAGCTCTGGGCAGGAGCAGCTCCTGTGCACAGCCCAGCAGGGCTGGGGCACGGCCAGGGCACCTCAGGGACACGAGCAGGGCACAGACAGAGCTCACAGGGGCTCAGCACTGGCAGGGGCTGTGGGATGTCCCCGAGGGGGCTGTGTCACAGCAGCACCTCTGTGGCTGTGTCATAGAGGCACAGAGCAGCTGTGATGTCAGCAAGGGCCTGTGTGACAGCCCAGAGTGGGTTGTGTGAGGTCACAGATTGGGCTATGACATCACAGAGTTTGTTGTGTGAGGTCACTGAGCAGCTACAACATCATAGAGGGGATTCTGTGACATACAGAACAGGCTGTGACATCATGTCATGGCTGTATGACATCATAGAGCAGGCTGTGAGGTCAAAGTGTGTGCTGTGACATTACAGAGTGGCAGTATGACATCACAGAGAGGGTTTTGTCACATCACTGAGGGGGTTGTGACATCACAGAGCTGGCTGTGACATCATAGAGTAGGGTGTGAGGCCATAAAGTAGATCCTGCCATCATAGAGGGTGGCTCTGTGGCATCAGAGAGTGGGTTGTGGCATCAGTGGGTGGCTGTGTCACATCGTAGAGCAAGCTGTGACATCACAGAACAGACTGTGACATCACAAGGTGACTTTGTGACATCACAGAGCAGCTGTATGACATTCCAGGGTGACATCCCAGAGTTGGCTTTGTGACATCACAAGGGTGCTGTGTGACCTCCCAGAGTGGGCTGTGACTTCACAGGAGCTGTGTGACATCACAGGGGCAGTGTGACATCACAGGGGCTGTGTGAGGTCACTCTGCCCTGTCCCCCCTCACAGCCCCCCCAGAGCAGTCCAACCCTGCTCGTGCCCAGCAGGGTCCCCTGTCCCCCCAGGTCCCCCCGCCCCTGGTGCCGCAGCCTCCCCCAGAGGATGTTCCACGAGATCGACCCCAGAGCCTGACACGGGGACGGGGGGCCGGGGCCATGGGGGTGGGACAGGGGGACAGGGACCCCCCGGCAGCATCCCCGTGTCCCCCAGGGCCAGAGCCTGGGCCAGGGCTCCTTCACCCTGTTAGGAATGACGGCTTGAGAATGCTGAAAAAATCCCTGGCAAGGGATCAGCAAAAACCAGATTTGATATTAAGGGACAGCAGCACAAAGTTCCTTGGCAAGAGTCACTCTGCTCCTGACTGGACACTTCAGGCACACCAGGAAAACAAAGCAACAACAAAACCAAACAGAATCCAGGCAATCAAACCAGAAATGAACTGAGAACTCTCCCTGTGTATGTGTGACAAAAGGGCAAGGATAAAAGGAATAAAGAGATAAAAGCATAAAAGAGCTCAAACCTAACAGGACTTCATTTATACCTTAACTGATACCTTAAAGGCCACAATTTAGCCAAAACCTGCACCTAACACTATTTAACCTGACATGAAACCTACGACTTTGCAATTTAACAGAGGAATAAGACTTAAGAGTGTTCAACTTACCTAATAACTTACATTAAAAGTAACAACTTGGCAAAAGAACAACTCTCAGAAGCATTTAACTTAGCTCATACCTCATGACTGAACTATTCTTAGAGGCCTGACTGACTCAGCTCTCCAAGGCACTCAAACCCCTCAGAGAGCAGCATTTCTGCCACATTTCCCCAGCACAGGCACTCCTGTGTGCACACAGACACAAAGAGTCAGTGCAAGGCACCTGGGAGAAATTCCCCTGAGGGCAGGGAATGCTCCCTGTGGATGCTTTGGCATCTCCCCAGCAGGCCAAGGGCTGAGCCTGGAGCAGTGGGGGGATCGGCCCAGGCTCTGTCGCTGTTCAGGATCCCCGAGTGCAGCAAACGGGAGAGTTCCTGGCTGGGAGAGGCCCCACTCAGAGGGAGTCGCTGGCCCAGGAGAGCTCCAAGGGCTCCTTTTGGAGCGCTGTTTGCAGGGCCCCACCAGAGGGGCTTCAGTCCCAGCAATGGCTCATCCTGGCCACACTTGGCATCAGCAGCTTTCTTTGGCACTGTGAGAACAGGGATGTTGTGCCACCGAGGGAACAAAAACAGTTCCAGGGCTGCTCCTAAAGGAACCAGGAGCTGGTTGGGCAGCAGCAGTGCCTGGAGCAGGCAGTGTTTGTGATGAGCTGCAGAGGAGCTGAGCCCAGGGGCTGCTGGCCAAGGCCGAGGCCCAAGGAGCATTTCTCAGCTGGCAGGGCGGGCTGAGAAGGGGAGGGGGGAATGCAGCAGCACAGGGCCATGGAACCAAGGGACCAGTGTGACACTGTGGGGCCCTGTGAGACCAAGGGACCATTGTGACACTGTGGGGCCTCATGGAATCATGGAGACCACTGTGACATTGCTTGCCTCCTACTCCTGCCACCAGATTTCCTTACCGATGCTCCTCCACACTGTTTGGTCCTCGGCTCCTTGGCTGCTGCTGACTGGTCCAGATAGGGCCAGATATCCCGGAGCCCCTCAGTCCTCTCTCCGGGTGTGGCCTATCCCGGACGAGTGCCCAAGACTGTTATGAATGGCACATGACCAGCTCTTTAGTGGTTTCAGCTTTACTGGAAACAGTCTAGGTAGGGGACCCATGGGGGTGTGCGCACACCACCACTCCTCCCGAGACGGCGTGGAGAAGGAGGATGTCAGCTCTGTCATCCGGCAGAGCTGGGTCTTCTTTCCTCACGAGAGTCTCTGAGTAGACGCCTGTTGGTTTCAGGTTCATAATCTTTATACTGCTCTTGGCTTGCTCTGGTTGGGGTGACGAAGGCAAAAAGTTCTGACCAGGGTCTTTGATATTGTCTTATGTTCCCTCTGTTAAGAGGTGTTATTTTGATTCTTTATTTGCATGGTGGTTTGTTGTTCTAGGGGTTTTTGTTATGTAATCCTTTTCTGCCAAGTCTTATGGGAGTTTCATATTTCCTTATTAGGTGACGTAATCATCTTCTTTATGGTCTTGAGTGGTTCACCATTTTAGATGAGAGTGGGAGCAGCCAGGGTAATACCCGACGGTAAGGGGATATACATAATTATAAAACCTTTAACAAACAATAACTAACATTGGCACTTTACATAACCATAAAACATTAAACAAACACTCTATAACTATCATTGGAACTTTTTATTAACTCCTTAAACAATGTATTCTCTGCAACACTGTGGGAAGTTGTGGAACTGAGGGGATCATTGTGGCACTGTTGGGGCCCATGGAACCAAGGGGCCGGTGTGGAAACAAGATGCCCTTGTGAGCCTGTAGGGTGTAAGAGCCCAGAACACTGCCATGCTGGAGGTAACCAAAGGCTCCCTTACTCGAGTTTGGTGCACAGGAGAAACACCAGCCAGATATTCTCAAGCTGCCAAAATGACACAAAATTTTACTGGCAAAGTACAAAAAACCAAGAAACTTTGAAGGAGGATTTAATGCAACATCCAATTACATATAAAACCCTTATCATAGCAATAACTTCATTAACTTAGCTCATTTAACCTAGAAACCTTTAAACACGTAAGCTGTTGTGGTACCCAAAAATGTTCCATATAAAGAGCATTAGGAGAAGAAAGAGAGAGAGACAGAAAGACAGAAGCTCTCTAGAAAGACATGCATATGACTATCAGTTCCTAGGGTTCTGGTGTGGGTGAGACACAAACCCCAGGAGAAGGCAGAGTCCATACCAGGGGCTGACCTTGTGCTCCGTGTTTTTAAGCCCCCAGGCCTTTGTGGGCCTCCCCCCAGGTGGGATTTCTGATCGCTCAGGCAATCAGGGCTGGGTTAGCGCTGTCCCCACTCTGTGACTGATTGACAGCTCATCTCACGGTGTCTCAGGACATTGATCTCATCCAGCCTCTGACAGTGACTATGGTGACACCAGGGAACCTCATGGAACCATGAGTCAGTTGTGACCAGGTGGGTCCAAGGATACCACAGTGACACTGGGGCACCTCATGGAACCATGGGTCAGTTGTGACAATGCAGGTCCAAGGACACCACAGTGACACTACAGAACCTCATGGAACCATGGGTCAGTTGTGACCAGGCTGGTCCAAGGACACCATGGTGACACTATGGAACCTCATGGAAACAAGCGGCCATTGTGACACCATGGGGACCTTATGGAATCAAAGAAGACCACTGTGAAACTGCCATGGAACTGAGGGCACAGGGTGACACTGTGGAGCCTGTAGTGTCACGGAGGAGCCATTGTGACACTGTGGGTCCCCATGGAACCAAGGGAACATGGAACAGGCTGATGCCTTCAGTTTTAGCTGTTATATTTTCCAGATTCTCTGCTGCATTAGTCTGTAACTCTGGACTTCATACAGAGTGTTAGCAAGTTTTCTTCACAGTGTAGTCAGACAAAACAATCCTCTTCCAGCCCCAGAACCAAGGACACGGTTGCAGCTTCAGGCCCCAAAAGTGCAAACAACAGCGAACTGAGCAGAGCAAACTGGGAGGATGGGACTGCATAACCTGAGGCTGTAATTGGACAATTAACCCTAATATTTAAATGGACCAAACATTATAAGAGTGTGAAAACTCTTGACTGGTCATCCATTTTGAGTGTAGTCTCATCTGGGCTCTTGCACTGCTCAAGGTGAATCCTTTGAAGGCCTTTTAATAAATCCCTACTTTATTCCTTGAACTCTGCCCAGCCTCTGTTCCAGAGAGCCTCCCTGGGCATCCAGCTGATCAGTGCCCGGAAAGCAAAGGATTGCTCAGGAAGTCTCCTTCACCCTCGGACAGTCCCATCTGAGCAGGGCAAAAATCCAGTGGGGAGGAGAATATTATCTTGGGCCCTGGAAGGTGTGTTCTGCCTTTGCTTTGCATTTCCTTTTCTTGGACATTTGTGACATCTTCTTTGAGGAACTGAGGCTCATGGAGGTGGCAACAAATCTCCCATGGGGCTCCTCAGAGTTCACAAAGCCCAAAGGAGTTGCACCTCTACCAGAATTGTCTTCAAGAATTAATTTTGTCAGGAGTGGAATTAATAAAAAAGATTTCAATGAGCAATTACCTCAAATGATTTTTTTCCCTACTTTCAAGATTTTCTCTCATTCGTTTTCTTTTCATAAGAGGCAATATAACATTATTTTCTAATTGATATTGAAGCAGGGTGTTCCCTAAGAAAGTCTTGATTGGTAGGAAAAGTCTTCCTTGAGGTCAGGCACTGCCTCAATGGATAAAACATTGCTTCTCACATTTTCAATACTGCCATTTCTTGTGGAGAGTTTTGTGGAGACGTGGCTTGAAGAGAAGGGACATGATAAAATACAGCTGGTAAAGCAATGGGCCTCTGATGGGGGGCCTTTGGCAGGGCCAGAGTGTCCTTGAGCAGGAAGTTATACGATAATGGGATGCAGAAGCAGAGACTAGCTAATGAGGGGAGAAAACATAAGCATCCTGAGTATCTGAGGGGAGAAAACATAAGCATCCTGAGTATCTGATAGCAAAAGTTGAGCTGACCTCTTATAGCGAACCAATAGTGAGCTTTAGTTTTGCAATATGTATGAGCCTTATTATCACTGTTATAAGAGCACGCATGTTAAATCAATAAATTGAGACTTGTTGATCATCATCGGATGTGCTTGTCTCCCGTCGACTCCGTCAAATGGTGACCCCTACGACGTGATCCTTGCCAGACACCACGGACGAGCGACGACCGGGTCGGGTCCCGAAGCAGCCGGGACGGCAAAAAAGCGCGAGAAAGAAGAGTTAAGACGCGCCGTGCCCTGGGTGTCCGTACAGACGAGCCTGGCCGATACGTGCTGCCGAGACCTTGAGGGGCTGCAACAGCGCTGACGAATTAGGTATGGAAAGGCAAGCAGCATATGATTTATTTACCGCTTTTTTACAAAAGCGGCAGGTTAAGGAGATAGATTTACAAAAGGAGTTACCGGGGCTTTTAGCATATGGGTATGCCAAGGGAGTTTTTGCAAATCCTCATACTGTACATGAGTTGACAGAATGGCGAAAATTCGGGGATTTATTATGGGAGGCTACATTAGAGGACGATAAGACGGCTAGAAAGTTGGGAAAGCTTTGGAGGGTGGTACACAATGAGCTTCTGCAGCATCAGGCAGAAAATAAAGCAGCTGAGCAGGCATCTGCCGCTCACACCACGAATAGGAGTTATGGGAGTGATCAGGATCAGACCACTCCTTTACCCTCTGTGTTCACAAAGGTGGTCCTGCCGCCTCCACCATCGCCTTCTACCAGAGCTGATCCTGAGGTTGCTTGTGAGCCTTCTGCACCCCCCGAAGAGCAGGGGCCACGGCCGAGGCCACCCACTGCTGAATTCCCGCAGGGTAATGAGCCGATCCCTGGGGCGGAAAGCGACCTAGCGGAGGCCATTGCCAGGGAGCGAAGGGAGGCTTGGGCTGCGCTGGCGAAAGATGGCTTGGAGAGAGGGGATGATGGTGCAGTTAGTGCGGCAACCCAGCTAGCATGCCCGGTGACCTTCCAGGCACAGGCTGGTGGAGGATTACTAGCAACAATCACTGCTCTCGATTGGAAATTGCTACCACAATTGCGATCTACTGTTAGTCAGTTTGGGGTAACTAGTGAACCAGCAACACAGATGTTGGATTATGTTTGGAATACTCAGGTACTTTTGCCTGCTGATTGCAGAGGGATAGTGAAGTTGATTTTCACTCAGCATCAACAACTTTTATTTAATGCACATTGGCAGGCGCTTGTTAATGAGTGTGTAGCGATACAGCGGCAGCCAGGAGACCCTCTCCATGGGGTGACTGTGGATGAGCTTATGGGTTTAGGAGCATTTCTTCGCACTGAAGCACAGGCTCTGATTGGACCGGACAAGTGCCGAGAGGCAATGAGGTTGGTTAGATTAGCAATAGATAGAGTGAAGGAACCGGGAGGAGTACCTGTGTATATGGGAATTAAGCAGGGCTGGGAGGAATCGTTCGGTTCATTTATAGATAAAGCTGCTGCTGCGATTGAGAAGGCAGGGGTACCCGAGTATATGAGAGGAGCTTTGTTGAAACAATGTGCTCTTCAGAATTGTAATTCAGCTACAAGGAGTGTAATTAATACACTAGGTGCAAACTGGACCATAGAAGAAGCACTAGAAAGAATGGCACAGATGCTGGTAGGATCACAAGTCTGTCTGGTAGATGCTATCAATCAGCTGGGATTAGGGTTACAAGAACCAGCAAAGGCTTCTCAGAATCAGGTGTTAGCTGCCCTTGCACCCCTTCAAGCGTCAGCTGCACTTACCCCGGCTCCGACAGGAAATCGGATGAGATGTTACCGATGCGGAGGCATGAGTCACATGCGTCGGGAATGCCGAGCAACAGGGATCTGGTGCCAGAAATGCCACTCGAATACACACAATACAGGAGCTGTGTGGGTACCCGCAAAGTGGACTAAACCTGTTCTCAATGCAGCGGTTGGTGGGCAACCTGACAGAAGTGGACAAGAAGTGACTAGAGGAGAAGCTGCCAGTGATCCTACGGCCACTACTGATACAGCTGAAGGGACACTCGAAGGCGACCGACAGAGCTGTGACACACTGTCAGACTACTAAGGAGCTGACTGAAACTATTGAATCACTGACATCTTTTTACATAAGGGGCCCAGCGGGCCAGAACTGTCGTGATTGTAATTGTTTATGTTGTGCTGCTTGGGTGGCATTGTATTGTGGGGGCTGCTGTAAAGACCTTTTGGATAGAGCAGTCCTTGATCCGGCAATTGTGGTGCGGTACGTGCTGGTATGACCATCGTTTTGATAGCTGGCAAAGGGAGCTGAGGGAACAAACAAGATTGGACATAGGTTCGGCTTTACATCTTTTTGAAGCGCCTGAACAAAAGATTTTGGCTTATTATCGGTGGGAATTAAATCATATTGTAAAAAGGGTTAAAGCTCAAAGTAGGTCCTATATTGCATCTGCAAGGTGTAGAAAGTTGGTGCCCTTAACACAGCACTCTGTAGTAGGGCCCATTAAGGGAGATCCCGATGAAGAATTGGATCAATGCTTAAGAAAATTACAGGATCTAAAATTACAACGGTTAGGGACACTGAAGATTAAAAAAAAAAAAAGAAGAAAAATAAGAGAGAAAAATGAAGCTTATTTTTGTTGTGTTGCTTAGTGCTGTGATAGCTGGGGTAGTAGGAGTAACGCGCTTTAATCAGCCAAGAGACAATATATAGATAACGCTTGCTAATCAAACTAATCAATCATCGCTTTGTTTTAGCTTAAGAAGAGTTACTAACCCCTTTCGAACATGCTTAGTAGGCCTGCCTGTGTGGTCTCCCAAAGAGTTTTGTGGTCTGATAGATAATCAAACCTTGTAATATATGCTATAGGGATACTGGGTGTAGTTTTGATGCTTTTGCTTATTTTGCCTTGTATTTTTAATTGCATTCAGAATATGGTCAGTCGAATGATAGAAAAAACCTGGCAGACAAACCTTCTTGCTCAAAAAGAAAATGGGGGAAGTGTGGAGAGTTTTGTGGAGACGTGGCTTGAAGAGAAGGGACATGATAAAATACAGCTGGTAAAGCAATGGGCCTCTGATGGGGGGCCTTTGGCAGGGCCAGAGTGTCCTTGAGCAGGAAGTTATACGATAATGGGATGCAGAAGCAGAGACTAGCTAATGAGGGGAGAAAACATAAGCATCCTGAGTATCTGAGGGGAGAAAACATAAGCATCCTGAGTATCTGATAGCAAAAGTTGAGCTGACCTTTTATAGCGAACCAATAGTGAGCTTTAGTTTTGCAATATGTATGAGCCTTATTATCACTGTTATAAGAGCACGCATGTTAAATCAATAAATTGAGACTTGTTGATCATCATCGGATGTGCTTGTCTCCCGTCGACTCCGTCAATTTCTCTCCTGGGCCTCCAGGCACCTGCATCCCTTTTCACCTTCTAGAAGGAAGTGAGCTGCATCTCAGCTGCTTTTTTTTGGGGGACAGTAATGATGTTTTCTGTGGTGGTGAAACAGCAGGCCAAAGGCTGACAAACTGAATCCTGACCTGAGCCAACAGAAGCCATGAGAAAGCTGACAGGAGGTTCAGGAGAAGAGATTTCTGGAGCAGTGAAAAACAACTTGTTTTTCCTGAGAAAGAGCTCCAGGTCTGTGGAAAAAAACCTACTTTCCCTGAAAAAGAGCTCTAGGACTGTGATAAACACCAGCACCCATATAAACTGTTTTTTCACTCTTAGATAGAAAAATGAAAACTATCTCTCACAAACAACTTTTCCTGCACTTACACACTGGGGCTTTGAGTGACCAATCAATACAAGGTAAGAACTTGTTACTTACCAGTTGGGGATAGACAGGGGATATTCTTTAAAAACCCTATAAAAAGGCCTATTAAAAGACCCTTTAAAAACAACACAGGAGCAATCCTTTCTTTTTGCACCATAAACCGTGTCCTGCATCCCTCTTTATCAAGCGCTGTTGCAGTGCCCTTTTATTTCACAGCTTTTTGGATGGTCTGTTCCAGTTCACCCCCTGTATGTTATATTTCCCCAAGCTGGATTATTCCCAGTTTATATCCCTCCCCTTTTACCCTTCAATCATTATAATCCCCACCCTGTATTCCAGCGCCTTCCCTATCCATCACTGTAAACTCTGCCCCTGTTCTGGACCCTTCCCTGTCAGTCTCCTGTAAACCCCCTCCCCTGCAAGTTCCGCCCCTCTGGAATTCCCCTAGTGTATGATGCCCCATTGGCCCATGTGACCTGCCCTCTCCACCCCCTTATCCCCATTGGTCCCTGAGATGTATTCCCCTCCTTTTGCTCCTCCCTCCTTGATTCCCTATGGGCTCAGCAATTGTGCCCACCCGCAGTTCTAGTGCTGTATAAAATCCTGAGCACGCTGGTGCTCGGGGCTCTTTGGTTCCTGTTCCCTTTGACAAATAAACCTTCCTCAGAATCTCACACTGAAGGCCTCCCTCTCCTCTTTAGTCTGCTCCCTGACGCTGACACCATTCCAGCTGTAGAGCAGGTGGCTCCAAGGTTCAGCTCTCCCCATTTCAGGGGAAGCTGTTCCCCACTCATGGCACCGCATCGCCCCTGAGCCAGCTGTGGACTCCAGCGTGGTGTCAGCCCAGGGCTCCTGCTGGGCTGAGTCTGCCCTCAGGCAGGGCTCAGCTCCCCCACAGCATCTCAGTGTCACCTGTGAGCCCCATGGAGAAGACACCTCTGTGCCCTCTGCTCAGAATTTCTATGCCAGGACAGCAGCAATGCAACCCAAATCTGCCTTAAACCTGGTGGGGTGAGGAACTCATGCACCAGGGGCTTTCTCGCCATCCTGCTGCTCACGGCCAAGATATTTTCCCTGCCCCTCTGCCAGGGCAATGCCAAGTGCCAGTTCTGCTGTGAGGCTTTCCTGGGGTGGTGCTGGCACCAGTAATTCCTTCAGTATTGGAACTGGAGTCAGCGAACACGACTGAGCCCTGGTGAGCTCTCAGGATGGCCAGGGAAAACTGACCTACCTGGCCCACCCCAAAATTCACCCAAGTTCATCTGGAGCCGATGGACCCAGCGGCCAAGAACAACCCCAGAGCCAGGTAGAACCACTCACCTTTTTCCAGGACACTGCGGTGGCTCTACCCCACCCTGGCCAGGTATTACAGGTGACTGTGTAGGGCCCCTCACCCAGGAAACCCCACAGCCCCACAGTGCCCCACAGACAGGTTGACCCAGCAGCCCCATCCCGCCAGGGGAGGAAATTTCAAAACACATAAATAATTTCAACATGCTTTTGACATTTGAAATTTTTTTTTAGCAGTTAAATTCTTTTGAGTAAATCAAGAATTTTGGGGCTGTTGTGTTGTATTTTATTTGCAGAGATGCCCAACAAAGGCAGGAATGATGCATTTGACTCCATGTTCTCAGAAGGCTAATTTATTACTTTACAATACTATATTATATTAAAGAATACTATACTATACTAAAGAATACAGAAAGGATACTTACTGATTGTTCAAAAGATAATAATGAAAGCTTGTGACTCTTTCCAGAGTCTTGACACAGCTTGGCCTTAATTGGCCAATGAGTCAAAATAACTAACACCAGAATCCAATCAAACAATCATCTGTGGGTAAACAATCTCCAAACACATTCTGCATATGAACACAACACGGGAGAAGCAAATGAGACAAGAATTGTTTTCCTTTTTCTCTGAGGCTTATCAGCTTCCCAGGAGAAAAATCCTGGGTGAAGGGATATTTTCAGAGAATGTGAATGCCACAGTGTTATAGATGAGTAATTAGATGGTTAGCATTCACAATTAAAGGGTGAACATTATAGGGATGTTAAGAGAAGTTTTACAGATGTAGAGTTATATTACTGCAATGTGTTCCCCCCACCCAGCATTGGTGGGTCTTGGTAGTCTGGGCATTTGGGGAGGGGCAGGCTTGTTATTAAGAGGCATGGCTCAGCAACACCTGACCTCCAATCAAGTTACAAGAAAGCAGTCTACACCAAGGAACAGCGATGAAGAGTTAACAGACAGCCTTTGGGAGGAGCTTTGGCTACCTGCTGCAACACCAAGGATATAAAATGAGAGCAGCCATGTTGTGGATGGGCCGGCCATGTGGTTACCGGCCACGAAGTGAGGGAGGCTCCCAGCACCGTAATTTTTTCCTTATTTAGTCCTTTTGTTGTAATTTTTGTTAAGGTTTTAATAAACCTTTAAAAATGTTGAGATGTGAATGGTCGTTTCTCACAGGGAGAAAAAGTTTTACAAGAAAGCTTGTTTTGAATTTATATTTTTTCTTTTAAACCCAGGCCATTCTGACCACACTCAGAGTGAACCACAGCCTTTCTCACCACCGGGACACCCACCCCCTACTCAACCCACTCCCCCTGGACTCTGCACAACTCCCAACACACCATTTGTCTGGGGGAAAGCACAGACTGTGTCAAGGCAGCAGAGCCCAGACCTGGCCTGACTTCCCCAGAGCACTGGAAAGGAGGAAGTCCAGATCCAGGGACACACACATGGACACACACATGGACACAGAGCAAAGCTTTGCTCAAAGAGTTTATTGATTATTGAATACTGATTATTTAGGGGAAATTGCCCAGGGCTCAAAGGGATCAGAGGGTTCTTCCAGGGATGATCATCTCCTCATGCCACTGGAGAGGAAAAAGGACACTGGTCCTTCCAACCTTAAAAGACAAACCCTAGAACGTGACCTCTGGAGCTCACTGGGCCATAGATGGGCTTTGTCCCCACCCCTGTCCCTGCAGGCACAGCTCACCTAGGCATCCAGAGAGGCAGCCAGGCGCTTCTGCCGCAGAAGAGCCCGCAGCACTTTAGCCACAGGGGGCTGGGGACAAAGGCAGAGTTAGAGACACACTGGGGGCACTGGGCTGGACTGGGAGGCAGGGCAGAGCAGGGGGGGGGGGCTTAGGGAAGGGGCTGTGGGAGCAATGGGGTGCAGGACCTGCTGTGCTCCTGCCCAGAAGCACTGGGCTCCTGGCCAAGAGGCACAGCTGGGGCAGGGGCTGCATCCTGGCTCATCCAGGGGCTCCTGGGGTGACCGGGATGGGAATGCAGCAGGGGCCCTGGGCAAAAGCTTCCCTGGTGAGGAGCCCTGGGGAAAGGCATTGTCTGGGCTGTCAGGAGGGGTGCACTGGGCTGTGCTGGGACAAACTGGGATGGCCTGGGCTGTGGTGGCCATGAAAGGGGAGGGTCTGACACCGGCAGAACTCTTGGTACCCACCAGAGGTGTCTCCAGGACCACAACATTGTCTAAATCCAGCTGCAGAGAGACCAGGAGACCTTGCTGGTCACTGGGATGTCCCCGGTGCCAGCAAGGGATGGGGGGACACCACTGCCCCCCAGTTCCCTGAGGGCATGCCCTCCAAAGACAGCAGCCCACTCACCTCCCGGAGATCATCTTGGGTTCCTTCCAGGAGTGCCTGGAAAGGAGAACAAAGGCTGGGTCTGGACTGGACCTTGTGGGGCTGTGGGGGGACACAGCTCCAGGGAGCAGGGCACAGGCAGAGGGATGGGAATTCAGGGCCTCCAAGGAGATCTGTTTGAGCTGGGGGGAGACCCAAAGTCACTGATCTGGGGTCAATTGAGGGCCCAGGGAATGGGGCTGGGGGTGTGGAAGGAGCAGGGTTTGGGGTACATGGGAGGAGAAAGGAATTGAGGTGTAGAGACAAGGGAGTTCAAGGGAGGGGTTTCCAGGGGACAGAAGAACAAGGATGGGTGGGAACAAAACCAACAGGACTGGGAGATCATTGGAGTATGAGGAGTGAGTCAGGGAATTCTACAGGAGGGCCCTGCTACAGCGGCCAGGAAGAAAGGCAAAGGCTTGAAGGGAGATACGGAAGGAAAGTACTTGGTAATGGTCGGTGGGAGGGCGTTTGGGGACCCTGAATGGGACACAGAGGAGGGACCAAAAGGGTGGGATTGGAGGCCAGAAAGGGCAGGATGTGGGGACAGCCTTTGGCTGGTGCCAGACCTTGGCTTGGGCCAGGGGGCACAGCAGGATGGAGAAGAGCAGGGCCACGCTGAGCACAGCCACCTTCATCTTCCTCTTGCTCTGGGCAGCGCTGCCTGAGGCTGCAGCAGGTGAGGAGCACCTTTATCCCTGCTGGGACTCCTCCCTGCACCCTCTCTGCCAGCCCCCAGGACAGAGCCCGGCTTGGCACAGCCCCCAGCCGTGGCCACAAACCCTGCGCTGGTGCAGAGTCCATCCCACCTGTGGCACAGGTCCAGCCCCGCTCTCACTCCAGCTTCCTTGATTTGGCAGCGGCCCACGGGGGGGTCCAGGCATCTTAGGTGGAGGGCAGCGATCCAAAGGCATCCGGAGACCCTGTGGGGACAACCTCCAGTCTAATGCAATCCATCCTCCGAGACTTCCCACGGCCAGACCCAGATTCCTCCATCTTCTGCTGCCCCTCGCTCTCCCAGAGCTTTTCCTGGGGGACACCCCAGAGCTGAGCCCGGCCCCAAACCCAACATGTGGATGAGCAAGGGGAACAAGGGACATGTGATCAGGTGGGTGATTGGCATCTTAGTCACTGCAGACCTTGGGGAGCACTGGGCAATGCTGATCACCTGCAGACAAGGCTGAGGGTTGGGGAATGGCTCAGATCTGGCACTTCCCACATGGGAATACTGCATTATTCCTATTTCCCTACAGGCTGAAAACCAGTCCAATCTTCAGCCTCAGAGCTGAGTCCAGAGGGAAATATGCCTGCCCTGTCCCTCATCCTGTCACCCTTACAGCCTCCATGCAATCATAGAGCAGCTGGGTCCGCTCTGCTTCACATGGGTGTTTCAGGGAACCATCCCCAACAAGAATCAAACTGCAGTGCTGTCCCTGCCTGGGACTTGCCCACAGCTCTGTAGGGACCTGGGAGTGCACAGGAGGGAGACAGAAGAATGAGGACGAGTAGGGACAAAAGCGACAGCACTGGGAGAGGATTTGGGGGGGGTGGGGTGGGGGCGAGGGTGGGAAGGGAGCAAGGGAATTGTACAGGGGGACCCTGCTGCAGTTGTCAGGAAGAACGGCAAAGGACTGAGGGGGACATGGAAGGAAAGGCTTTGGAAATGGTCAGTGGGAAGGCATTTGGGGACCCTGAATGGGACACAGAGGAGCGACCAAAAGGGTGGGATGGGAGGCCAGAAAGGGAAGGATGTGGGGACAGCCTTTGGCTGGTACCTCACCTTGGCTTGGGCCAGGGGGCACAGCAGGATGGAGAAGAGCAGGGCCACGCTGAGCACAGCCACCTTCATCTTCCTCTCGCTCTGGGCAGCGCTGCCTGAGGCTGCAGCAGGTGAGGAGCACCTTTATCCCTGCTGGGACTCCTCCCTGCACCCTCTCTGCCAGCCCCCAGGACAGAGCCCGGCTTGGCACAGTCCTCAGCCCTGGCCACAAGCCCAGCCCTGGCACAGAGTCCACCCCAAATGTGACACAGATCCAGCCCCCTTGCCTGGCATCCCTCCACCTTCCTGCTTAGGACAGCTGCCCCTGGAAGGGCCCAGGCACCTGAGGGAGCCAAGGGGGGCAGGCAGAGAGCCAAAGGCATCTGGGGACCCTGTGGGGACAACCCCCATTCCAACACAATCCATCCTCCAATACCCACAGTGCCAGATCCCCCATCTTCTGCTGCCCCTCCCCTCCCAGAGCTTTCCCTAGGGGACACCCCAGAGCTGAGCCCAGCCCCAAAACCAACATGTGGGAGAGCAAGGGGAACAAGGGACATGTGATCAGGTGGGTGATTGGCATCTCTGTCACTGCATACATTGCGGAGCACTGGGCAATGCTGATCACCTGCAGACAAGGCTGAGGGTTGGGGAATGGCTCGGGAGTGACAATTCCCACATCCACACAACCCAATATCCCTTTTCCTGCAGATGCCAAACGCATCCCAGCTCCATGCCCAGAGCACTGTCCAGAGGGCAATATGCCCTGCCCTGCCCCTCATCCTGTCACACCTGCAGCAACGGAACCCTCCCAGAGCACCTGGGTCATGGCCCTGGCTCTGGGCCCAGGCCAGCACTGGCCCTGAGCAGGATGTGCCCATCCCCAGGGACATGGGGAAGTGGGCACCTGTCCCTAGGCAGCCACTTGGAGCTAACTGGGGTAACAGAGGTGCCCTGTGAGGAGGAGGGGTGTTGGTGCCCTGCCAGCATCCCTGACAAGCCCTGTTTACCCAGGCCCTGAGGCACCAGGAGGACATTCAGACATCTTGGGCTCTCTGGGACTGCCTGGTGCAGGGTGGTCTGTGCATGGGGGAGCTGAGAGTAAAAGGATCCCTGTTGGGGACAAGCCCCGCTCCAACAAAATCCATCCTCCAACAGCCCCCAGAACCACGTACCCTCATCTCCTGCTGCCTCTTCCCTCCCTGAGCTTTCCCTGGCGGACAGCCCAGAGCTGAGCCCATCCCAAAATCCCTTGGGTCCCAGCAGAATTGCCACTGTTCCTGTTCTGGCACTTTGAGGAAACAGTGGTGGGCACTGACCTCTCTTCCTGGGGAATCAGGACCCCAAACTCAGGGAAAACAGGCATGTGGGAGGACTTTGTGTCAAGGGCAGGCAGGTGATTGGGATCTGCACTCACTGGAGACACTGGAAGCACTGGGCAGTGTTGATCACCTGTTGATGACCTTGCAGACAAGGCTGAGCCTTGGGCAATGCCTCAGCTGTGCTCCTTGCCACAGCCTGACCACTCCATTTCCCTTTCCCCACTGGCCCCAAATCAGTCTCATCTCCAGCCCCAGAGCAGAGTCCCGAGGGCAATGTCCCCTGCCCTGCCCCTCACCCTGTCCCACCCATGGCCACCGTGCCCACCCAGAGCACCTGTGTCCCGCTCTACACAGCTGCCCCATGCAGGGTGCCAGGGACCCCATCCCCAACAAGGCTCAAACTCCAGCCCTGGCCCTGGCTGCCATCACCTGCAGCTCCCGAGGGAAGGGCCCTTGTGCCCACACAGGGTCTCTGCAACGCCCAGGACCTGAACCAAGGCCAGCACTGGCCCTGAGCAGGATGTGCCCATCCCCAGGGACATGGGGAAGTGGGCACCTGTCCCCAGGCAGCCACTCGGAACTAACTGGGGTAACAGAGGTGCCCTGTGAGGAGGAGGGGTGTTGGTGCCCTGCCAGCACCTCTAACAAGCCCTGTTTACCCATTGCCCGAGGCACCAGGAGGACATTCAGACATCTTGGGCTTCCAGGAAGGAAAATCCACTGTGAAGTGGTTCCCGAGAGCTGTCCATGGCTGTGATTCCTGTTTGACATTCCAGGGCATTAGTGAAGGGTTCTGCACATCTCTTTCCCCAGGGACAATGTGAATCCATCCAAGATGTCTTGTGGCCCATCTGGGAAAACATTTCAGGCCACTGCCTTGACTGTTAGGTATGGAACTTGCTCAAGGAGCTGCAGGGCCCAGGAAGATTTTCCTGTGGAGTGCCCCAGGACTGAGAGACCAGAGTGTCCCTGTGGGGGATCCTTGACCAGAGCAAAAGGGCTATGATGTCTTTGGGGTGCTGAGGACACCTTGGAGTGGAATTGAGGACATGTCTTTAGGATTCTAATTGCAGAAGGAGGCCAAGGAGAGATCCAGGCCTCCTTGGAGATCAGTGCCAGTCAGGGGGGTGGCACTGGACAGCCACTGACCACGTGCCAACAGCCCGGGCAGAAGGAGCTGGACATGCCCAGAGGCTCCCAGTGTGGGCAGATTGGCCCTGCAGCTTCAGGGACCCCATGGGAATGTTCCTGCCCCCCTCGGGGCTGTGGATGAGCTGTGCAGAATCTCTCCCTACAGCTCTCAGCAGCATTTCAGCAATGAGGTATTTCCCCTCTTTGACTGACTGGGGCTTTGGCATAAACAATTTACATCAGGGTCCTCAGCACAGGAAAGGCTCAGACCTCATGGAGCAGCTCCAGAGGAGCTGAGATGCTCCAAAGGGTTGGAGCACCTCTGTGACAGAGACAGCCTGAAGGAGTTGGGGCGGTTCAGCCTAGAGCAGAAAAGGCCCTGGGGAGACCCCATTGTGACCTTGCAGGACTTCCAGGAACCTCACAGGAAACGTGGGGAGAAATGTTTTAGTAGGGCCTGTCTGAGTTGGGTGAGGTGAAATGGTTTTAAAGCAGAAGAGGATAAGTTCAGACTGGAGATAAGGAAAAAATCTTTGATGCTGTGGGTGGTTAAAGCCTGGCACAGGTTTCCCAGACACCTGGTGGATGCCCCATCCTTGGAAATATTCCTGGTTGCATGGGCTATGAACAACATGATGGAGGAAAAGATGTTCTGCTCCCACCCCACAGGAGGCCCTGTGGTGTCAGCTACCAGAGGGGTCGGTGTGTCTTGTAGGATTCAATTCCCCTGGAGAGCAGAGGGAACACATGGCAGCACAGATGGCAGGAACGTCCTCCCATGGAGATGGGAATATTCTGGATCAACAGGCTCAGGCTGCCCAGTTTTGTTTCTTTGTAGATGGACACCGGTGTCAGAAGAGACTGAGAACCAGGAGGCTCCACAGTGTCTCTGAGTGCCCTGTCTCTGAGTGCCCTTGGTTCCATGAGGCCCCACAGAATCCCAGGATGTGGTAATTAAGTTCCTTTGTTATGAAACAGTGGTGTTATAAGCGGACGTAGTTTTTTCTGGTTGTCCCCCATGCATGTTGGTTTGCCCTGGAGAGGTACCCTCCCATCCCCCTGTCCATCTACCTCATGACCAACCCCTCATTCCAGATCCTTCCTTGCTACTCAGGGAAACCCTGTCCTCCTCCCTTGTCCATTACAGAAACCCCACCTTTCTCTCTAGAAACTTCTGTGTCCATCTTGTACCCCTCGAATACCCACTGGTATGCTCAGTTCATCCTCCTGCCCTGTTGTTCCCCCCTGGTTGTCACAATGTGTACCCCGCCTTGTGCTCCTCCCCAGGTTTCTGCCATTGCTCCTGGTTTGTATCCTCCCCATGTTCCCTCCCCCGTACTAAAGCTGTTGTGACCCTGGATTTGCTGTCACTTGTTTCTGGGCCCTTTCGGAGATAAAAAATCTCTTGGGAGCCTGCACAAGTGATCCCTCTCTTCCTTGGCTCTGGATTCCTCAGCTCGGGACAACATCAGTATCTGCACAGAGCAGCCTGCTGCTTCTGGGAGACAAGCAGCCCTGCTTGTACCACCAGCCCAACCGGCCCGAAGGGCGGATAGGGAGTGGCCACTCCTGGCAGGGGACAGGAGACAGGGCAAGCTGCAGCCATCTCCGAGTGGCCACCGTGTCACCAGGGCCCCTTTGGCTCCATGAGGCCCCAGAGAATCCCAGGGCCCCTTTGGCTCCATGTGGCCCCACAGTGTCACAAGGACCCCTGGACACCACAAGGCCCTGAGGTATCCCAATGGATCCTTGATTCCATTTGGCCTCACTGTGTCATGAGGGGCTCTGGATTCCCTGAGACTCCACAGTGTCACAGTGTCCCCTTGTTTCCACAAGTCACAGGGTCACAATGGCCCCTGAGCATCTTTAGGCACCAGAGTGTCACAGCATCCCCTCAGTTCCCTGAACTCCACAGTGTCACAATGTCCCCTTGGTGCCATTTAGTCCTGCAGTGCTGCTCCTCATGGTTCCTGGGAGCCATGAGGCCCTGAGGGATCACAGTGGATGGTTCCATGAAGCCCCACAGGTTGGCAGTCTCCTCTTGGTTCCATGAGGGCCAATGGCCCCAAGGGGCCTCTGGATTCTACCAGGGCCCAGAGTGCCACAAAGCCCCTGTGATCCCACGAGTCCCTGCAGTGTCACCATGTCCCCATGAATCCTTGCAGTGTCACCATGTCCCCAGGAGGCCATGCAGTGTCACAGTGTCCCCAGGAGGCCATGCAGTGTCACAGAGGAGCAGCACTGGTGAAGACACAGCACCAGGGGAGGTTTGGCAGCATTCCTCTCTCTGTGACACCGCAGCAGTGGCAAGGCACAATGTTCCCCACTCTATGACACTACAGGTGTGGCAGTACCATGTCCCCCTCTCTGTGACACTACAGCAGTGGCAATTCCAATCTTCCCCTCTCTGTGACAACGCAAGGGTGGCAGCCCCAAAATTCCACTCTGTACGACCCCACAGCAATGGCTGCCCCAGTGTTCCCTTCTCTGTCACACCAGAGCAGTAGCAGTGCCAGCATTCCCCTCTGTGTGACAGCACAGTGGTGGCAATCCTGACCTTCCCCTCTCTGTGACACCAGAGGTGGCACTCCCAGCGTTCCCCTCTGCCTGACACCAACACAGTGGCAAACCAAAGATTCCCCTCTCTATGAGAAAACAGTGGGGGCAGCCCCAACATTCCAATCTCTCTGACACCACAACGGTGGCAGCCCCAACATTCCCCTGTCTATGAAAACACAGAAGTAGCAGCCCCAATGTTCCCCTCTTTGACATTGTAGCAGTGGCAGCCCCAGTGTCCCACTCTGTGATACCACAGCGGTCACAACCTCAACTTTGCCCTCCTTGTGACACTGCAGCTGTGGAAGCCCCAGGTGCCTCTGTGAAACCCCAGCAGTGGCAGCCCCAGAGTCCCTCTCTCTCTGACACCACAGCAGTGGCAGCCCCAAAGTTCCCCTGTCTGTGATACCACAGTGGTGGTACCCAGAAGTTCTCTCAGTGACACCATTGCTGTGGCAGCCCCAGTGTCCCCCCTCTGTGACACTGCAGCGGTGGAAGTTCCCATCTCTATGACACTGCAGGCGTGGCTGTCCAAAGTTCTACTCTCTATGACAGCACCGCAGTGGCAGTTCCAACATTCCCCTCTCTGTGACACCTCAACATTTGCAGCCCCAGTGTTCCCCTCTCAGTGACACCACAGTGGTGGCAATGGCAACCTCAGTGTTCCATCTCTGTGACATGACAGAAGTGGCAATACCAATGTTCCCTTGTCTATGATGCCAAAGTGATTGCAACCCCAGTGTTCCCAGTGTTCTCCTGTCTATGACAGCATTGCAGGGGCAGCCCCAATATTCCCCTCTCTGTGACACCTCAACATTTGCAGCCCCAGTGTTCCCTTCTATGATACCACAGCAACAGCCACCCCAGCCTTCCCCTCTCTGTGACCCCACAGCTCTGGAAGCCGCTGTGTTCTCCTCTCTGTGACACCACAGCTGTGGCAGTCCCATTGTCCCGGTCTCTGTGACACCACAGCTTTGGCAGTCCCGTTGTCCTGCTCTCTGTGACACCACAGCAGTGGCTGCCCAAACGTTCCCCTCTCTGTGACACCACAGCTGTGGCAGTCCCGTTGTCCTGCTCTCTGTGACACCACAGCAGTGGCTGCCCAAACGTTCCCCTCTCTGTGACACCACAGCTGTGGCAGTCCCGTTGTCCTGCTCCCTGTGACACCACAGCGGTTGCTGCCTGAGCGTTCCCCTCTCTGTGACACTGCAACTGTGGCAGCAGCACAAGAACAGAAGCAGCAGTCGTGCAACAACAGGGGAGCCGTGGAGGAGCAGAGATGGAGCTCAGAATAGCAGGAGATGAGCAGTGGTGGAGCAGTGGTGGAACAGTGGTGGAGCAGTGTTGGACAAGCAGAGGAACTGTGCTGGAACACCCCCAGAGCAGCACTGGAGCAGCTTTTGAGCAGCAGTGGAGTAACCATGGAAAAGGTGGAACAGTGGTGGGACAGGAGCCACAGCCATGAACAGTGGTGGGTCAGGAGCCACAGCCATGAACAGTGGTGGAACCGGAACCACAGCCATGTGTGTTACTCACATGCCCTCTGAACAGAGAGACATAATTCTGTCTCTCAGCTTTTTTCCTGGAGAAGTACAGAGGGAAAACATTTTTTATCTCTGCTTGCTGCTCCTGGTATTCTGCACAAGTGGAATGTGTTGGGAAGGTTGTTTACCTCAAGGACTTTGGTCATTGGATTCTGGTGGAGATTGTTTATGTTAATTAGCCCATCAGGTCCAAGCTGTGCGGACTGTGGCTCTGCATACAGTCACAAGTTTTTAGTTAGAAGTAAGTATTCTTTAGTATTCTTTGTAGTATTGTTATAGAATAGTATAATGTAACATAATATAGTATTAATAAAGTGAGTGTTGAGCATTCCAAAGCCTTGGAGTCAGATGCCAATCATTTCCAGCCTCGGGGGTCACCTGATTTTAGTATAGCCATGAACAGTGGTGGGACAGTAACCACAGCCAGGAACAGCGGTGGCACACTGGTGGCAGGCACAGTGGTGGCACGTTGGTGGCACACTGGTGGCACACTGGTGGCACGTTGGTGGCACAGGCCCCGCAGCAGTGGAGCGGTGCCGGAGGTGCCGAAGCTGCGGGACACAGAGCGGCTCCAAGCGCTGTGTCCTGCAGGAGCCCGCCCCGCACACCAGAGCAATCCCATCAGGCTGAACCAGAGTGGGGGCAGCAGCAGGAATTGCTGCTGGGCTCTGGAAGGTGCGGATGGAGAACATTTAATGGTGACCTGGGGGTTTGATCCTGCTCATTGTGGCCACTTTTGGGGTGCTGGGACAGTTCCAGTCCATCTGAAGTCATGAACTCAGGAGATACTCAGGACAAAAGCAATCAAACTGCCTTCCTTACTGGAGGGAAACACAGCTTGGGAGAAGTTTAATGATTTCTGATTTAGGAACCAAACTGGATCAATTATTGGCCTGTGCTTTGTTCTAGTCCAAGGAACAATTCCCAAAGTGCTGTGATTTGGCATTAAAAACGAGAAACGTGCCTCATCACCTGGACTGGATATGGCACTTGCAGTACAGAGCTATTTGTGGTTGTTATGACTGAGAAAACAACTGGAATTCTTTTCCTGATTTCACTCTTTCTTCCTCCCTCTGGGATGAAGCCTCCAACACTCCCTGCAGGTCTGCTTTTCAGAATCTGCTTCTCTGGAGTTGGGATAGGACAAATGAACAGTGGGAAGAGGGAGGAAAATGGACCGTTCAAACTGCAAACTCTGCTTTTGTACCTCTGGATTTCCAGTGTTTAGAAATTGTCATGTTTCCAACTCACTGGCCAAATCCCACACTTCTCACTTTTACCCTGGCAGAAAACCTTCCTTTGGCCCCATTTAGGAACTGAGCCTCGGAAACACCAGAGTGCAGATGCTTTTTTGCTGATTTTGCTAATAGATGACAAGAAAATCAGCAAAGCAGGAGGGATCAGGGAGAGGGCAGAAACAATGCCTTTCTTTTGTCTTCCTTGTGGAAAGTCTCCTGTGGAGGTTGTGCTGCAGCCGGAGACTTCCCGGGCCAAGGGCTGAGGGAGGTGATTCAGCTGAGGCAGCTGAGACATCTGCTCCCTGGTTTGCAGCCCTGGGGCTGGCAGGGGACACAACTGCCCCCCGTGCACCCCACACCCCCTGGAATGGGGGATTCTTCCTGCCTCTGCCAGATGCTCCTTCTCCATCCCTGGCCTGGGTGCTCCTGGGTGAGCTCCCTGCCATGGTCATTGCTGTGGGAGGGGAGCAGGAGGGAAGTGTTCAGTGCCAACCTGGGAGGTGCCAGCGGGACAGAGATGTGTGGAGGGGACAGTGACAGAGTGACAGGATGTGCAGATGGACACAGGGACAAGACTACACCTCTGGGAGAAACCTCTTTGAGATTTTGGGGAATTTCCTTTGGAACACACACATGGACACAGACACACAGACAGAGATTGTAGCTTTGCTGAAAGGGTTTATTGACGATTGATTATTGAGGGGAAATAGCCCAGGGCTCAAAGGAATCAGAAGGTTCCTCCAGGAATGATCATCTGCTCATGCCGCCAGAGGGGATTGGGACACCGGCATCCCCACAGCTTCCAATCCTAAATTAAAAACCCCAGAATGGGACCTCTGGAGCCCACTGGGCCATAGATTGGCTTTGTCCCCACCCCTGTCCCTGCAGGCACAGCTCACCTAGGCATCCAGAGAGGCAGCCAGGCGCTTCTGCCGCAGAAGAGCCTGCAGCTCTTCAGCCACAGGGGGCTGGGGACAAAGGCAGCCAGTTAGAGACACACTGGGGGCACTGGGCTGGACTGGGAGGCAGGGCAGAGCAGGGGGGCCTTAGGGAAGGGGCCGTGGGAGTAATGGGGTGCAGGACCTGCTGTGCTCCTGCCCAGAAGCACTGGGCTCCTGGCCAAGAGGCACAGCTGGGGCAGGGGCTGCATCCTGGCTCATCCAGGGGCTCCTGGGGTGACCGGGATGGGAATGCAGCAGGGGCCCTGGGGAAAGGCTTCCCTGGTGAGGAGCCCTGGGGAAAGGCATTGTCTGGGCTGTCAGGAAGGGGTGCACTGGGCTGTGCTGGGACAGACTGGGATGGCCTGGGCTGTGGTAGCCATGAAAGGGGAGGGTCTGACACCGGCAGAACTCTTGGTACCCACCAGAGGTGTCTCCAGGACCGCTACATTGTCTAAATCCAGCTGCAGAGAGACCAGGAGACCTTGCTGGTCACTGGGATGTCCCCGGTGCCAGCAAGGGATGGGGGGACACCACTGCTCCCCAGTTCCCTGAGGGCATGCCCTCCAAAGACAGCAGCCCACTCACCTCCCGGAGATCATCTTGGGTTCCTTCCAGGAGTGCCTGGAAAGGAGAACAAAGGCTGGGTCTGGACTGGACCTTGTGGGGCTGTGGGGGGACACAGCTCCAGGGAGCAGGGCACAGGCAGAGGGATGGGAATTCAGGGCCTCCAAGGAGATCTGTTTGAGCTGGGGGGAGACCCAAAGTCACTGATCTGGGGTCAATTGAGGTCCCAGGTGACAGGGCTGGGGGTGTGGAAGGAGAGGGGTGTGAGGTACAGGGAAGGAGAAAGAAATTGCAGTGTAGGGACATGGGAATGCAGGGGAGGGGCTTGGTGGGGACAGAAGAACAAGGATGGGTGGGAGCAGAACCAGCAAGTTGGGAGATGCTGTGGGAGTGGGGAGTGAGTCAGGGAATTCTACAGGGGGACCCTGCTATACTGGCCAAGAAGAAAGGCAAAGGCTTGAAGGGGGACAAAGAAGGAGAGGCCTCGGGAATGGTCAGTGGGAGGGCATTTGGGGACCCTGAATGGGACACAGAGGAGGGACCAAAAGGGTGGGATGGGAGGCCAGAAAGGGCAGGATGTGGGGACAGCCTTTGGCTGGTACCTCACCTTGGCCTGTGCCGGGGGGCACAGCAGGATGGAGAAGAGTAGGGCCACGCTGAGCACAGCCACCTTCATCTTCCTCTCGCTCTGGGCAGCGCTGCCTGAGGCTGCAGCAGGTGAGGAGCACCTTTATCCCTGCTGGGACTCCTCCCTGCACCCTCTCTGCCAGCCCCCAGCCCTGGCCACAAGCCCAGCCCTGGCACAGAGTCCACCCCACAGGTGACACAGATCCAGCCCCCTTGCCTGGCATCCCTTCTGCTTAGGACAGCTGCCCCTGGAAGGGCCCAGGCACCTGAGGGAGCCAAGGGGGGCAGGCAGAGAGCCAAAGGCATCTGGGGACCCTGTGGGGACAACTTCCACTCCAACACAATCCATCCTCCAATACCCACAGTGCCAGATCTCCCATCTTCTGCTGCCCCTCCCCTCCCAGAGCTTTCCCTAGGGGACACCCCAGAGCTGAGCCCAGCCCCAAACCCAACATGTGGGAGAGCAAGGGGAACAAGGGACATGTGATCAGGTGGGTGATTGGCATCTGCAGTCACTGCAGACCCTGGGGAGCACTGGGCAATGCTGATCACCTGCAGACAAGGCTGAGGGTAGGGGAATGGCTCAGGAGTGACAATTCCCACATCCACACAACCCGATATCCCTTTTCCTGCAGATGCCAAACCCCTCCAACCTTCGTGCACAGAGCACTGTCCAGAGGGGAATATGCTCTGCCCTGCCCCTCATCCTGTCACACCTGCATCAACAGAACCCTCCCAGAGCACCTGGGTCATGGCCCTGGCTCTGGGCCCAGGCCAGCACTGGCCCTGAGCAGGATGTGCCCATCCCCAGGGACATGGGGAAGTGGGCACCTGTCCCTAGGCAGCCACTTGGAGCTAACTGGGGTAACAGAGGTGCCCTGTGAGGAGGAGGGGTGTTGGTGCCCTGCCAGCATCCCTGACAAGCCCTGTTTACCCAGGCCCTGAGGCACCAGGAGGACATTCAGACATCTTGGGCTCTCTGGGACTGCCTGGTGCAGGGTGGTCTGTGCATGGGGGAGCTGAGAGTAAAAGGATCCCTGCTGGGGACAAGCCCCACTCCAACCAAATCCATCCTCCAACAGCCCCCAGAACCACGTACCCTCATCTCCTGCTGCCTCCTCCCTCCCTGAGCTTTCCCTGGCGGACAGCCCAGAGCTGAGCCCATCCCAAAATCCGTTGGATCCCAGCAGAATTGCCCCTGTTCCTGTTCTGGCACTTTGAGGAAACAGTGGTGGGCACTGACCTCTCTTCCTGGGGAATCAGGACCCCAAACTCAGGGAAAACAGGCATGTGGGAGGACTTTGAGTCAAGGGCAGGCAGGTGATTGGGATCTGCACTCACTGGAGACACTGGAAGCACTGGGCAGTGTTGATCACCTGTTGATGACCTTGCAGACAAGGCTGAGCCTTGGGCAATGCCTCAGCTGTGCTCCTTGCCACAGCCTGACCACTCCATTTCCCTTTCCCCACTGGCCCCAAATCAGTCTCATCTCCAGCCCCAGAGCAGAGTCCCGAGGGCAATGTCCCCTGCCCTGCCCCTCACCCTGTCCCACCCATGGCCACCGTGCCCACCCAGAGCACCTGTGTCCCGCTCTACACAGCTGCCCCATGCAGGGTGCCAGGGACCCCATCCCCAACAAGGCTCAAACTCCAGCCCTGGCCCTGGCTGCCATCACCTGCAGCTCCCAAGGGAAGGGCCCTTGTGCCCACACAGGGTCTCTGCAACGCCCAGGACCTGAACCAAGGCCAGCACTGGCCCTGAGCAGGATGTGCCCATCCCCAGGGACATGGGGAAGTGGGCACCTGTCCCCAGGCAGCCACTTGGAACTAACTGGGGTAACAGAGGTGCCCTGTGAGGAGGAGGGGTGTTGATGCCCTGCCAGCATCTCTAACAAGCCCTGTTTACCCATTGCCTGAGGCACCAGGAGATCATTCAAACATCTTGGGCTTCCAGGAAGGAAAATCCACTGTGAAGTGGTTCCCGAGAGCTGTCCATGGCTGTGATTCCTGTTTGACATTCCAGGGCATTAGTGAAGGGTTCTGCACATTTCTTTCCCCAGGGACAATGCAGATCCATCCAAGATGTCTTGTGGCCCAGCTGGGAAAACATTTCAGGCCACTGCCTTGACTATTTGCTCTGGAACTTGCCCAAGGAGGCACCGTGCCCACTGGGAAAGATTTTCCTTGGGGGTTTTGTTGCTTTGTGCCCTTGGAGGAGAGACCAGAGTGTCCCCATGGGGATTCTTGACCAGGTGTACGAGTGCTGTGACGTCATTGGTGTGCTGAGGTCACCTTGGAGAGGTATTGAGGAAGTGTCTGCAGGGTCCAAATTGGGGAACTTTGACCAAGGAGAGCTCCAGGCCTCCTTGGAGATCAGTGCCAGCCAGGGGGATGGCATTGGACAGCCACTGACCATGTGCCAACAGCCCAGGTAGAACGAGCTGGACACACATGGGGTCTCCCAGTGCAGTTGGATTGGCCCCCAGTTTTGGGGTCCCAATGGAATGTCCCTGCTTCCTCTGGGGCTGTGTCTGAACTGTGCAGAAACTGTCCCTACAGGTGCTCCAGCAGGTCAGGAAGGATGAGCTTTCCCTCTCCTCTCAACCACTGTCTCAGCAGGGAAGAGCCAGAATTTTCCTGCTCCAGGGAAAGGCACTGGTGGTACAGCCCACATGTCACCCCCTGGTTCTGTCTGCAGCACTGGGGCTTGGACATGAGGAATAGAGAATTTCCCTTGGGTGGGGAAGGTCTGCTACAGGACCTGGAAGGAAACCAAAGGTCCCCAAGCATTTCTGCAGGAGAACTCCTGCTCCAGTGTCTGTGGGGCAGAGCAGAAGTGTTGCCATGTGTCACAGTGCAGGCTGGCTTCTACTGTGTGAATTAACCAGCCCCCAGGCTGACTGACCTTGCCCAATTGACTGGGCCTCGCCAATCACATCTCTACTGGGCTGCAGCCATTTCACTGCCCAGAACCTGAAGAGGTGTAGAGATGAGACCAATAAAAGTATCCAGACCTGGTTTTTCAAATGCCCTTTATAAGGCAGGGCTTGAGAATAAATGCTCTCTGTTTGCCCCATGAACATCGGGGTGAGTGGTCTCTTTGTCCCCAACCCACTGCCCCCCATGAGTCAACATTACAGAAAGCAGTCCTACTCCAACAAGACAAAAATACAATTAGGAAGCGGAGCTCCCCACAGCAACACTCGTGGGCAGCTCTCTTTCTCTGCACCTCCAGGCAGAGCCTTGCTGGGCATCCCCTTCCCAGGGAGGAAGCTCCACACACTCCAGGCAGGAACAGCTCAGAAGAACTTCCCCTAGGCCAGGGGGCTGCAATTTTACAGCTCAAAGGGACTGACTGGCATGCAGGGGCCTCCAGCTCACTTGAGCAGCTCATCTACCCCATCTGTGACCCCCAGCAGCACCTTCAGGCAGGGCCAGTAGCCACAAGGAGTTTCAGCAGAATCCATCACTAAAACACACAAGCTGGCCCTTGCAAAGCCACCTGGAGACACTGGCAAACTGGACACTGTCCAAGTGCCTGGATCACATTCCAGGGCAGAAAAGCCAGCCCAAAGCATCCTGTTACAACCTCCCAGGGCTTTCCAGACTGCTGAAGCGCAGGCAGGGCAAAGGCACTGCCAGGCCTTCCAGCCTGGTGTCCCACGTGCCCACAGGCTTCTTCAGAGCCCTGAGCTCCCCTGTACTCACAGGCCTGCCAGGGGCACCTCCCACAGCTCTCTGGCCATGAGACAGACACGTGTGCTCACAGGGACTCACAGCCCTTCCCAGCTGACATGCCAGGCCACTGTCAGCTCACAAGGCACTGCTGTGTCACAGCCACTCCCTGCGCTCCCACAGGGAAATCCTGGGCTCTCAGTGCTCTCAAAGAACACTTGGGCCACACACAGCCCCAGCAGCTCAGGGGGGACATGCCAGGAGTCTCCCAGTTGCCAAAGCCCTCGCAGATTCCAGCCTAGAACAGGCTCTCACGGGTGATGTCCCATGTGTCCCCAGGCTGCTGAGGAGCCGGCAGCTCCCACGCACTCACAGCACCTGCATGGGGACACACCTGCACTCTCCATCCTCTGAAAGACCTGCGGTGTCACACACCGCCACACTGGCTCCCTGGGCACATTCCAGCCATCTCCAGGCTGCCCAAGGCTCAGGAGGTCACGTGCTGTCACAGGAACTATGTGGTGACATGCCTCAGCTCTCCATGTTCCAAAAGAACCCTGAGTTCCCAGGCGGTCCCAGCAGAGCCCAGGTGCACATCTCAGGAGGCTGCAGGCTGCTGAGAAGCCCTGGTGTCACAGGCAGTGCCAGGGCCTCAGTGTTCACAGTCCAGGGCTCTCCACGCTGCCAAAGACCTGGCATGGCACAGGCACTTGGACATCACTGCAAGGATGATGGCAAAGCTGTGGGCAGAGAAAAATTTCATAGCAAAGCCACAACAGAACAAAGTGCATTGCCAAGCTTCACTCTACTGCTTACACCATGCTTAAGGCACAGCCAGGAAAGGCAACAATCAAAAATCCAGAGTCAGTCAATGCAAAATGGCACTAAATCAACACAATCTGTGTCTGTGTGTGTTTGTGTATCTTTGTGAAGATGATAGCAAGAGTAAGGATCAAAAGAACCTGATGTTGGGAAGGATGAAAGTTGGACAAGAAAGTCTCACAGATACGTATGTATGGCAGAAAGATTTTTAAATGTGGAGTCTGATGAAGGAATAGAGTTAGAAGCAAGTTTTGATATAGAAGAAAAGAATTTCTGAACCAGTCTTACTGGATAACCAAAAAGGCAAAGGGTATGTTAGTTAGAAGGGTTTTTCATGACTTAGAGCAAAGGATAAACCACCTCAAACAAGAAGATGTTTTTACCAAGCTGGAAGATAGCACAGGCAAACAAGCCTGCCGATGTGGCAAGTAGAAAAAAGGTCTCAGAATTTTCCACTGCAAGAAAACTGAAAAACAACTTCTAGCTTAAACTGTAATGTACTAACTTTTAGTGATTGGAGAATAGTAACATGAATATAGTAATTATAGGAGTTATGATAGGCTATAGATAATAGTTAAGGGATAGATTGGTTCTACTGTATTAAGATGCTAAGCAAAGTATATAATGCACTGTAACCAAAGCCAAAGGGTCTCCAGGCCTGCCTGCAGCTGGAGCTGACAGCTGTAGGCACAGGCTCTGTTGCCCACGACCCTGGACTGCTGCTGTGGCAGTGCCTCTCTGAGTGTGTGCACGGAGTCACCCCGGCTTGCTCCGGCACAGCGAGCAGCGGGGGACACTTTCCCTTCCTCGGGAGGTCGGGAGAGCGGCTAAGGCTTTCACCTTTCTGACAAGACACCAGCACAACATTGGTAGAAGAGAGTGGACTACAGCTGGGTGCAAAGTCAAGGTTTATTCGGAGCTCTAACGAGATTCCTAACCCAGGGAAACCAGCCAGGTGGAGACAGCAAGAATGGGGTGTGCAGGGTGTTATAAAGGGGTGGGAAGATTGACATTAAAAGGATGGGAAGAGGCAGCAGGGGCAGAACCATTCTAACAGAGGGGAACTGGGATAAACCAAAGTACAACCTAATGCAACTAAAACATATAATAACACAATACAACATGCTGTAACGTCTTGGATTGAATAAATTGCATTTTGAAGAGCCACCTGGAGTCCCACATCTCTCATTTAGGCTCTTACAGTAGCGCCCACGTTTTAGTTGGCGAACTTGAACTTATTGGCAGTAAGAGACCTCCCGGTGAACTCAGTAGGAGGCGGCCACAAGGATCAGGCACCTGGAAGGAGGGTGACCAAGGCCCGGACAGGAGTTGCTGCTGGACAGAGCCTCTATGTACAGCGCCTACTGCATAGCTGGACAGCAGGTGAGCACCGGGAATAATGGGGCAGAATAAGTCTGTTCCGCAGAGAGATGTGTATCAGCATTTAAAATCTTTATGTGCATCAAGACCAAAAAACCTTGCAAATCAAAAGCTCAAAGAGCTTTTAAAAGGGACTATAGCTCATATTCCAAATGCTGACTCTGAAGCCTTCTATACCAGAGAGGTTTGGGACTCTGTGGGGGTTAAATTGTATAATGCTATCTCTCGGCGTGACAAAACAACAGCGGAACTTCTCCCTGCTTGCCGAGTCCTAGTGGAAATCTGCCATGAATGCCCAGCCGCCACGCCCCTCTCCGCCCCCACTGCACCTGAACTCTCGCAGCCACAGCCTCGGCCAGCTTCTCCAGCTGTGAGAGTGGGGGAAGAAGAAAGGGGGGAAGGGAACAGAAACTGCTGCTGCTCCGGCCCAGAGCCGGATCCCGAATCCTGGATCCCACTGCCCTTCTGCCTGCGCCGGGGAAAGGCGCCGCCGTCCCAGCCTGCCCCGTTCCCGGCCCGCTCGCACCGCCGGCTCCCGCAGCCCCGCGCTCGGCCCTGGCTCCGGCCCCGCGGGGCTCCGACCTGCACGGCGGGGCCGGCCTGGGCTCCATGGCCAAGGTGCACGGAAGTTGGAAGTTAACTCCGTTAAACCAGCGAGACCTGCATCTCATCGCTGGGCAGGTCTCCACCGGCAACAAGAACCACTGAAAGAGACAAAAATCATCCCCCAGATCTCCTACTCCTACAGCTTTGGAGAAAATTACCAATGCTCTGCAAAACAGACAAGCACATTGTTAGGTTCCAGATAAACCTTTTTTCCTTGCAGTTCTAGGAGAAACACTGAGACTGTATGGCTTCATCTTCCAGTGGGACTCTTCTCAAAATAATCCTTTGTTAATAATTGAATGGGTTTTTCTTTCTTACAGGCCACCAAAGACAATCACTTTTAGAGATGATTTCTCAAACTGTCATTAAGGGCAGGGCAAGGCTTCCTGACATAGCAGATTGTGAATTTAAAATCATCTCTTTACCTGTGATTAAATCCTATTTTGATTGGGCCATGCAAAAGTCAGAAGATTTACTGTATGCCTTGTTAGATTTTCCAGGTGTTTGCTCCATTCATTAACCAGCACACAAACTGATCAAAGCTAAATTATGCTACAAAGAGAAACCTCTTATCAGTGAAGAGCCTTTAGATGCAGTTGCTCTCTTCACTGATGGGTCAGGACAAACACACAAGGCAGTGGTTACCTGGCAAAATAAAAACACTGAATCCTGAGAACAAGACATTCAAAAGGTCAAAAGTTCTCCTCTGATTGTTGAATTGGCTGCAGCTGTAAGAGCATTTCAGCTCTTCCCAGAACCTTTTAACTTAGTCACTGATTCTGCATATTGTTAAGAGAATTGAGGGGTCTGTTTAAAAAGATGTTAGCAGGGACAAATTGTGTCTTTGGCTTACCTGTCTGTATCAAATTTAGTTACACAGAACTAATCCTTACTTTGTTGCTCACATTAGAGCTTACTCCAGGCTCCCAGGATTTATGGCAGAAGGGAATGCACGAGCTGATGCATTGCCACAGCAGCATGTGATGAGGGAGCTGCAGGAGACAGTAAAGATTGCACCTCTGTGCCTCCTGCAGCTACCTTGCCTAACATTGTTGAACAAACTAAATTGAGTCATGCCTTTTTTCAGCAAAATGCACAGGCCCTCAGACGAGATTTTCACATCTCCCTAGAGCAAGCACAAGCCCATGTAGGGGCTTGCCCTGACTGCCAGCTAGTTCAAACTATCCCTTCTACAGGAGCCACCAACCCAAGGGGGTTGGAAGGTTTGCAGAAGGGGCAAACAGATGTCACAAAGTACCCTTCTATTGGGAAATTTAAAAATATCCATGTCTCTATTGATACATTTTCAAAAGCAGTTTTTGCATCTGTACATACAGGAGAAACAGCTAAGCATGTTTGCCAGCATTTTTCACAAGCATTTTCCTCACTGGGTGTCCCTCAAGAAATTAAAACTGATAATGGTCCTTCATAAGCCACACAAGAATGGGCCACATTTTTAAATGACTGGGGTGTTCACCATACATTTGGTATTCCCTCCTCTCCCACAGGTCAGGGAAGCTGCAAGATGGGTTTCTCAGGGCACGCAAGAAACGGCCTTGTCTCTGGGGCCACAGCTGGCTGTGCTGCTGGGGCTCTGAGGAGCGCTGATTTGAGAGGCTCTCTGTCTGCCAGGGCCATCTGAGCCAGGGAGGATTTTTCTTTTCTTTAAGATTGGTTTTTTCCTTCTTTTTAGTTTTTCTTTAAGCTATAAATATAGAATGTGTTCTAATACCCAGACTCCCAGGAGCTTTCTTTGGTGCCCAGTGTCTGCAGGGCACAGGGGAGGAGGGGAAAACGGGTCCTTGTGCCAAGCGAGCTGCCCAGGCGTGCAGTGGGGAAGGGGAAATGGCCAGAAGCCCCTTGGCCTTTGGTGGTTCTGCTGAAGCCTTTGTGCTGGCGACAGAGCGGCTGGGCAGGGGCTGGAGCTGTAGGGATCCCTGCCAGACTGGTGCCTGGAGATGGCCACAAGTCCTCCTGCCCAGCCAGGAAGGGATATCTGTGTCCCCTCGAGGCTGCGCCGTTGCTGGGCAGGCTGGCTGGGCTGGGGGAGACCCTGAGGGGACCCTGAGGGGCGGTGGGAGGCCGTGAAGGGATGAGGTGCTACACAGGCCCTGACGGGACAAGGCGGTGGGAAGGCATGCGGGCCCTGTGGGAGGGAGTGGGGGGCAGGAGGCTCCAAGGGGACAGAAGTGGGTAGGAACACAGGCTGGTGGGAAGCCCTGAGGAATGGGTGTCAGAGGCCATAAGAAGCTCCAGGCTGCCGCCTTGTCCCTGACAGCCGGCTGCTCTGGTGCTTTCCCAGAGAGGCTCCCACGCCTGGGGCAGAAGCCCTGGAGGCTGGGCCTCAGCAGGAGTGTGGGGACACCCCCGAGGTGCCCAGGCTGGGCTGGCTGAGGACAAGGAGGGCAAGGGGGCCCTGCCGGGGCACGGTCACTGGGTGCTGCCAGGGCAGGGGGCAGAGCAGGGCTGGCGGCCAGCCCAGCCCCCGTGGCTGCCCAGGCCACGGTGCTGAGGATGAGGCCCTGCTGACACAGAGCTCTGGGCCCGCAGAGCTTCTGCCTCCATGGCGAGGGCAGCGATGTCTCCTCCAGCAGGGCTGCTGAGTCGCTGCTGCCAAAGCAGCTCTGAACACCACAGAAACAGCACCAGAGCAGCACAGGAACAGCAGCACCCCGAACGCCGGCACCTGCTCAAGGAGGCGTCTGCACCAGCCACCCTTCAAAAGGGGGCAATACTGTGGGCACTGTTGCATGTGATTTAGCAAAAGGCTTCAGCATACTTGGCCACAATGGCTTTCTCTTGGCTTGCCAGCCTCACAGCAGGACATGGCCGCTTCCAGCACTTGCCTTGGCTGCTCCTTTAAGGGGCTGACACCATCATCAGAGAAACAGAACAGCTTCTCCTCCCAGAGTTATCCCTGTCCTCTGCACTTCTCCAGGTGTCTGCCTTGATGTTCACCAGGGTCTTCCCTGTTTGTGGCCATCCACTGCCGTGCTCAGTACGCAGCCAGTCGTATTTGCACATGAGCTGCCATAGGAGGACACACAGTAAGTGGACAGTTGAATAGCAGAGGAGGGGCCAATTCTTTTTCTTTCAGAGTGCAAGAAAGACAGAAAAGCAGAAGGAAACATGACAGTGTTTTGGTGGAGTCTCTTTGTGCTGTGGAATTCTGTAGCTGTTGGTGTTTCTGTGCTACTGCTAATCCCTTCCTTGAAAAAAATCATCCCAGGAAGGAGCAACATCATCTGGCACATACCAAATGTTGCCACCAGGTGCTCCTACCAAGAGCCCCTGTAGGATGGAGCACAGCCCTCAGTGCAGGTCGGCTTTGGCTGCCCTCTGGCAGAGAAGCCCTCCGGAGGCACAGGTCTCTGGGGCAGGAGATGGGCACCAGTGCTGCGCCAGGGCTCGGGGAGACTCTGCTTGTGCGGGGACTCTGCCACACGGGCTGATGTCAGTGCTCCGCGGGGCCCAGGGCTCAGAGCAGCATTGGTGCCCTGGCCCACACGTTCCTCGTCTGTGTCACAGGGACACACTTAGCACCAGTGTCAGAGTCCTGCTCAGACTGTGTCTTTGCCTTTCGGAGTCACTTTGCATTGGCATGTGGGGCACTGATATGTAATACTTTGTGTCCATAATTTCTGTGGGACCCCTGTGGAACCAAACCCCCACCCCTCTGTTCAGCTGTCAGGGGTGCAGATATGGGTGCTGTCAGGAAAAGTATTGTTTTAAATACATATTAGAATATTGGCTTTTTGCAAATATTTAGATGGATTCTGTATCTATATTAGAGTAACTTTGCTATAAAAATTTAGGCTTTTTTTTGTTGTTAACTAAGCCTAGACATAGTAGTGAAATAGCTGCTATAGTATGCCTGTGTTAAACTGCCTGCTTGGTTGGGATAACATTCAATGAACATCTGATGGAGCCCCTGCTGCTGACATGCCATTTATCAGCACCCACTGTCTGTAGAAAACATAGACCAAAGCCCAAACAGGAGGTGATAACAAGGGCGGACTCAAACCACAGCCACGAAAGGCACATGCTCTGAAAAGGTGGACCCGAGGAGCAGCCATGCTAAACAATTCTTGGAACATGTAAACTAGTTTGGGGAAAAGTTTAAATATGCATAATTGTTTATGACTATGCAGTAGGCTGATGCAATAGAAAGGGTATGTAAAGGACATCTCTGAAATAGCAGATTTGCTCTTGGCTGAATGCAGAGCACCCACCGCAAAAACTTTGCTTTATTCTCTTTGTCTCTTATTGTTCTTTATTCAACTTTTAAACTTTTACAGGAGAGTGAACCTCGTTTTTCACAATGGGAATAAAATGGGGCATGGGATGCTCAAATGCTTCAAGAAAGCACCAAACAACCCAAGCACCACATTCCCCTCATGCCTGGGCTTGCAGTCCAGCAGCTCAAGTAGAAGAGTCTTCCAGGAGCTCAGGGGAGCAGCAGCTCTCATGCTGAGGCACAGCCTGTGGAGAAAGGGGTGAGTGGCCCAAATGTGTGCTTTGGAAAACAGAGCTGCGTTTCTAAATGCTGTCAGAACTCTCTCTAATAGACCTGTGGTGGCTGAGGGATGTACGTGGGAAGGGTTTGCCAGCCTTGAGCTGGACTTGTTGATCATCTGAGCTCTGTTCTGTCTGGGAGCCTGTTCCTTTCCCCTTGCCCAAGGGCAGAGTGTTGGTGAGGGCTGGAGTTGGAGGCTGTGTCTGCCCCGAGAGCCGGAACCCTGGGGCTCCAGGTGCTCCTGCCAGCGTGGGCTTGTCTGAGCCGGGCCTTGTGTCTCTTTCAGGTGTCCCTGCTGATGTCACAGCTGGCCCAGGACCGACAGGACCACCTGGAGAGCTGTGCAGGGAGCAGGCAGGAGACACGAGGTGCAGAAGGGACCTCCTTGCTTCCTGAATATCTCAGAGAGGAGCCAGGCTGCAGCTGGATGCAGTCCTAGACTTAGTCAATAGTTTATGTTTAAAGAATAGTATAGGTGTAACTGAGCCTTTATACAACTGTGTTCCATAGGATGAAAGATATATTTATAGAAAAATAAAGAGTTTATTATGATCACCATGAAACTAATGGATCTATATCAGGGTTATTCACTACCCAGTGCAGAGACCTATAACTTCCAGTACAGTGCATTACATCTGAAGCAACATTGAAGCAATTCTAGTCAAGCCAGCAAAACCAAATCTTAATTAAAGATTGATACTACTCACCCACACCAATGACCACAGGCAAACGTTTCTCTCAGCCTCAAGGTGTGACCTTGAAAAGTATCCTCACTCCAGGAAGGAATCTGCAGAAGGGAGCCATGTGCCATGAACCACTTTGGTGGGGGCAGGAGAAACCTGCCAAGTGTGGAGCTTTTTCATTTGTCCTTAGCAAACTGTAGCCTGTTTTTTCTCAGAGTCACAGAATCTCAGGCTGGGGGAGGCTGGAGGCACCTCTGGAGGTCACCTTGCCCAGCCCCTGCTCCATCAGGGCCACCCAGAGCCAGCTGCCCAGGTGTGTCCAGGTGGCTTTTGAGTCTCACCAGGGATGGAGACTCCCCCACCTCCCCAGGCACCTGCACCAGTGCTCAGCCACCCTCCCAGTGCAGAAATGTCTCCTGAGCTCGGAGGGCCCCTCCTGTGTGTCACTTTGTGCCCGAGGCCTCTTGGACTGTCCCTGGCCCTGTCCCCTCTGCAGCCTCCCCCCAGGTATTTATCCCCATGGATGAGATGCCCTGAGCCTGCTCTGCTCCAAGCTGGGCAGTCCCAGCTCTCTCAGCCTCTCCTCATGGCAGAGACGCTCCAGTCCCTCCATCACCTTCATGGCCCTGTGCTGGACTCTGTCCAGTCTGTCCCTGTGTCCAGTACTTGGCAGCCCAGCTCTGGGCCCAGCACTCCAGGGCTGGCCTCTCTGGTGTGGAGCAGAGGGAAAGGATCCCTTCCCTCTGCCAGCTGTGACACAGCTCCCAGTGCAGCCCAGGACGCTGTTCTGCATTGCTGCAGGAGCACATTGGGCATCCTGGTGTCCAGCAGAACCCTGCCAAACTTCACTTTTCCAACTGGGTGGCCCCCAGCAGATACCGGTGCCTGTGGTTGTTCCTTCCCAAGGACAGGACTCAGCTCTTGTCATTGAACTGTCACCCTTGTTGAACTGTCCCTCTGGATGGCAGCACTTCTCTCTGGCAGATCAGCCACTCCTCCTGGTTTGTGGGAGGGCACAGCCTGGCCCCCTCACCCAGTTTACTAACAAAGGTGTCAGAAAGGACTGGACTCAGCATTGTCCTGCAGGGTCCACTGTGGGGACCCTGGGGTCATCCCCTAGCTTAGGGAGATACAAGAAGCTTCCCTCAAAAAGCTGTTAGGACCTTTTTGGCTCTTTCCCTTGTTTCTATGTCTGTTCCTATGTCCCTGAGCCACTCCCTCCTTATTTCCTGACTGGCCCTCATTTTTGTACTGCCTGGAGACCAGGTTCACCCCCAGCCCCTCGGGAGGGACAAACCTCGGGTGTCCCTGAGTGTGCCTGGGGACTGGGAACATCTCAGGCACGGCTGAATTAAACATCTCTAAATACCATGCAAAGGCTCTTTTTGCTTCCTTACCCTGGACTTTACTAGCAGCTATTCAGGCTGCAACAGTCCACCGCTAGACTTTGTGCCACTGCTCACCAGGGTTCTAAGAAGGGAGATTCTGTGCAAGGCGTTTTTGCTTGTATGTACTTAGTCAGAAAGAATTGGCAGGATTTACAACAGGGATTTCTGCTCCATATCTTATGTGGGAAAAAATGGAATGATCAATGCTTCCTCTCACTGGTGGTGGGTAAAGTGGTCCCGTTGTTGGTGGCAGTGGATGTCACCTGCACAGGAGCTGTGCCAGACTGGTGTGACATACTGTGGGAAGGAGCACTCTGAGGGAGGTAAAAGCTGGGCTGTAAAGTTCATTCAAAGACTATTCATCAAACCATAGAAGCCCCTGTTTTGTGACGATCAGGAACAATTCCTAGGCAAGGGCTGAAGCTGCATATCTGTGAGTTCCTTTATCTCCTAGGTCAATTTCTCCATTAATGATAGCAGATTGTCCTGGCTTAAAAGACAGATGTCTTCCAAGAAAGCTGGGAATCTTCCTGGGATGGAGAAATAGCCCCCTCCCTCCAAATCATTACAACTCAAAATTACAGGGCTTCCAGGCAAAGATATGGGAAAAGAAATATGAGTTATTTTCTAGAATATATGGATATAGGTGAACAAGAGAGAAAAGCCACCAACATTTCCCAAAGCAATGCCAGACCCTTCCCCCCGGCTGAGCAGTTCTGCCTTTGCTGTAGTTATGACCACAACCGGCAGATGGCGCTGTGAGCTGCCGGCAGGGCAGAGCGGCTGCAGTGACTCTGCCCTGGCTCCGGGGGGCGCTGTTGGCCCAGGGGGCTCCAGGGACCCCAGCTGCGAGCCCTGAGCCACCCCAGGGGTAACGGCGACCTCGGGGACAGAGGGAAGCTGGGGCTCTGCTTTCCCCAGGTTCTCACCTGTCTGTGGCAGTATCCTGGCCATGGCAGCTCTGCTGTGGTTCCAGTCAAACAGCACCTGGGGCTCCCTCTCTCCAGAGAGAGAGAGAATAGGTGGGGTGGTCCCGTTTCCCCTCCAGCACCCACACAGATGGTGAGGATCTTCCTGGCAATGGCAAGTGTGGAAAAGTCCCTGTCAGCCAGCAGCTGCTGCAAGCAATGGGCTCACCTATGGCTGGCAAGGAGAATTCTGAAGCAGGGCCGGGTCGAGCATCAAAAACTGCCCAAACTGCCCTGCTCCTCGCATGGCCAGCTGGTTCTTCCCTCAGCAAGCCAGTGCCCAACCCTGCCCTCCCTCCCTGGAAGCTTCCAGTGGAAGGGGAGAGTCATTGGCCAGTTCTTTTGCATCTCAATTGCCCCACAGGCAATTCATTCCCCACAGGCATCAGCTGCCCTCTCCTCGCCACATCGCCCTATTCAGGTAAGAAATTAGAGAAAATTCACCAAAAAAACAACCCCAAACACACAACATTTCCCACCCTGAATTTTTTCCATACCAACATGTTACATCAAACTTTGACTTTAAAACTGTATGCATACATGTATCCTAATTATATACATTCATACATACCTGCAGATATGGATACAGGCACAGTGTTTTGGGCAATTCACCCCAAAAACAAGGTCCCCTGGAGATATCCATTGTGTTTATCCATCTTTCTGCATCACCCACCAAGTGCAACCTGGTCCCTGAGCAAAGACAACCCCACAGGTGGGTTTGTCTTTGATCAAGGCAGAATTAATCCAAACAGGCTTTCCTAGCACACCTCCCATGTGCACCACCAGAACATTGTCTCCACCTGCTGTGCACAGGGGCTCGGATTGGGCAGAGGCTATTAACTAACCATGTAGCCTTTGCTAAATGCAGCTCCCACTGCTTGAGGGTCCCATCTTTCCATTGCCTTCAATGTTTTTTTGAAGTGTTCATTGCCCTGCTGAACTTTCCTGACCGCTGGTGCATGGTCGGGAATGTGATGTAGCCACTCAATGCCAGCTTCTCTAGCCCAGGTGTTGTTAGGGCTGTCCTTGAGATGAGTCCCTTTGTTGGACTCAATTCTCTCTCTCAAAACTCAATTCTCAATGCCTCCAAAGGACCTGCTTTTCCAGGCCCAGGATGGTGCTCTGGGCAGCGCCATGAGGTGCAGGGTAGGTCTCCAGCCACCCAGGGGTGGCTTTTACCATTGGGAGCACGTAGCACTTGCCTTGGTGGGTTGGAGGCAGTGATGTAGTCAATGTGCCAGGCCTCTCCATGCTTCTGTTTGAACCATGACCCCCCATACCACAGGGGCTTCACCCACTTAGCTTGCTTGATGGCAGCTCACATCTCACAATCATGGATAACCTGGGAGATGCTGCCCATGGTTACATCCACCCCTGGGTCTCATGCCCACCTATAGGTAGCAGCTCTGCCCTGCTGGCCTGAGGCATCATGGGCCCACTGAGCTGTGAACAACTGTCCCTTGTGTTGCCAGTCCAAACCTATCTGTAACACTTTGATTTTGCAGCCTGATCCACCTGTTCACTCTTTCAGTGCTCCTCATTAGCCCAACTCTTGGGCATGTGGGCACCCACACGACAGACTTTCACAGATAGCTTCTCTACCCGAGTGGCAATGTCTTGCCATTCGTCTGCAGCCCAGATCGCTTTTCCCCTATGCTTCCAATTGGCCTTTTTCCACCTTTCCAGCCAGGAAAGGCCTCCACAGAGCATTGTCTAGCATACATGAGTCAGTGTAAAGAGAGTTCTGGCCACTTCTCTCCCTCAGCAATGTTCAGGGCCAACTGGACGGCTTTGAGTTCAGCAAGTTGGCTCAATCCACCCTCTCCTTCAGTAGCTTCTGCAGCCTGTCCCGTGGGGCTCCATTCAGCTGCTTTGCACGTTCAGTTCATCCTTACAATGCGACAGGAACCGTCAGTGAAAGGAGCATAGTGTGTTTCTCCTTGTGGCAGCTGGTTGTAAGGTGGAGCTTCCTCAGCACACGACACCTGTTCCTGCCCCTCTTCTTCCGGTAGATTAAAGTTCTCACCTTCAGGCCAATTCATAATTATCTCCAAGATCCCTGAGCAGCTTGTCTTTCCAATACTGGCGTGCTGTGCGATGAGGGCAATCCATTTGCACCTGCACTATGCCTTGCTGTACCTGGACAGCCCACAGGAGTCCCTGTGACAGGCGGCCATAAGGTTCATGTGTGAGCCACGAGCCTGGGCTTCCCCTGCCCTGCCCTGCCCCACCTTGCCCTGCCCCGCCCTGCCCCACCCAACCCCTCCCTGCAGCGCCCAACTCCACCCTGGCCTGCCACACCCAGCCCTGCTCCTCCCTTGCCTACCTCACCTTGTCCCACCCCATCCCAGCCCTGCACATCCACACTTTACCCAGCCCCAGCCCTGCACATCCACACTTTACCCAGCCCCTCCCAGCCACACCCAACCGTGCCCAGCCACACCTTGCTCTGCACAGGTCTGCCCACAGCGCCCTGCCATGCTGAACTGGGCCCCGCCCTGCCAAACCCCGCCCCACCCCGCCCCATCCCAGGCCTTCCCTGCCACACCCCACTCCGCCTCACACTTCTCTGCCCTGCCAAACCCTGTCCCACCCTGCCCTGCCCCATTCAGCTCCGCCCTGCACTGCCCAAACCTGCCTCACCCAGCCCCATCCAACCACCCCCAACTCTGCGCCACCCAATCCTGTTTCTCCTCACCCTGACACAGCTCGGCCCCAGCTGCGGCCTCGGCAGCGCCATCCCTGCCCGGCCCCGTGGAGCCCCGGCTGCCCTCAGTGCTGCTGCCGCCCTCTGGCAGCCGTGCCCTGGGGCAGCAGCGTGCGGCCAGGGCCCGGGCTGAGCCCTGCCGGGCCAGCAGGGCGTGTGGCCACAGGGCTGGCAGGGAGCTGTGCTGCTGGGGCCGTGACAGGCTCTGTGTTCTCAGGAATGGCTGACCGGCACCTCAGCGTGTTGGGAAGGATGAAAGTTTGACAAGAAAGTCTCATAGATATGTATGCTTAGCAGAAAGATTTTTAAATATGGAGTCTGATGAAGGAATAGAGTTGGAAGCAAGTTTTAATATAGAAGAAAAGAATTGCTGAACCAGTCTTACTGGATAACCAAGGAGGCAAAGGGGATGTTAGTTAAAAGGGGTTTGTATGAGTTAGAGCAAAGGATAAAACAACCTCAAACAAGATGTTTTACCAAGGAGAAAGATAGCACAGGCAAACAAGTCAGCAAAGTTGCAAGTAGAAAAAGTTCTCAGAATTTTCCACTGCAAGAAAACTGAAAAACAACTTCTAGCTTAAACTGTAATGTACTAACTTTTAGTGATTGGAGAATAGTAACATGAATATGGTAATTATAGTAGTTATGACAGGTTATAGGTAATAGTTAAGGTATAGATTGGTTCTACTGTATTAAGATGCTCAGCAAAGAAAAGTATATAATGCACTGTAACCAAAGCCTAAGGGTCTCCAGGCCTGCCTGCAGCTGGAGCTGACAGCTGTAGGCACAGCTCTGTCGCCCATGACCCTGGACGGCTGTAACATCTTGGATGGAATAAACTGCATTTTGGAGAGCCGCCTGGAGTCCCACATCATCTGGTGTTTGCTGGCACCACCAGTGCTCAGATCCAGCAGTCTCCCACTGGCAGCATAGCCCAAGTCCAGCAGTTTGCTGGCACAGAAAGCCAAAACCCGGCAATTTTCTGGTGCCAGCACCAGCACCAGCCAGCAATCTGCTCTTAGTTGGCATTGCCAGTACCCAGATCTGGCAATTTCCCAGTGCTGGCACAACCCAAATGCAGCAATTTTCTGGCAAACAAAGCCAAAACCTGGCAACTTCCTGGTGCTGCCACCAGCACCACCCAGATCGGGTGTTGGCTGCCACTGCCTGTGCCCAGATCCAGAAATTTCATGGTTCCAGCACAGCCCAAGTGCAGCAAGTTTTTGGAAAAGAAAGACAAAACTGGGCAATTTCCTGGTGCCAGGACTATCACTGCCCAGATCTGGGGTTTCCTGGAACTGCCAGTACCCAGATCCAGAAATTTCCCGGTGCTGGCAGAGCCCAAGTGCAGCCATTTGCTGGCACAGAAAGCCAAAACCCAGCAAATACCTGGTGCCAGCACCAACCATCTGGTGTTTGCCAGCACTGCCAGTGCCCAGATCTGGAATTTTTCAAATAATTGCTGGCACAGAAAGTTAATATTTGGTAATTTCCTGGTGGCAGCACATTCCCCGCCAAGATCTGATGTTTGCTGGCACTGCCAGTGCCCACATCTGCCAAATTCTCTGTTCCGATGCCGCCCATGTCCAGCACTTTGCTTACAAAGAAAGCTAAAACCTGGTAATATCCCCTTGCCAGCACCGCCAATCTGGTGATTGCTGGCAGCAGGACCCCAGGAAGGAAGAAAGGAAAGAAGGAAGGAAAAGACAAAGGGATACAGATCCAGTCCTTCCTGGAGCCTGGAATGGGATATTTGCTGGCACTGCCAGTGCCCAGATCTGGAAATTTCCCTATTCTGGCACAGCCCAAGTGCAGCAATTTGCTGGCACAGAAATCCAAAACCCGGCCACTTCCTGCTCCTGGGTCTGGGACCTCCCACATCTTCTGTTTGCTGTGCCAGTGCCCAGATTTGGAAATTTCCCAGTGCCAGCAGAGCCCAAATCCAGCAGATTTCTGTCGCTGGCAACGACACGACCCAGATCTGGTGTTTGCTGGCAGCGCCAGCGCCCAGATCTGAAAACTTCCTGGTGCTGCCACAGCCCAAGTCCAGTGATTTGCTGGCACAGAAAGACAAAATTTGGAAATTTCCAGGTTCTGGCTCCAGCAACATCAAGATCTGGTGCTGCACACACAGTGCAGTGTGGAAAGCCAAGAGAAGCGGCAGCTGGTGGCTGCAGAAGTTCAACCTTGTTTCTCCACAAGAGGTTCTTGAAAAGAACAGACAGGAGAAGATTCCTGAAAAACTGAAACAGCTTTCCAGAGGTGAAATGAAAATGAAAGACACAATCCTGGACGTTTTCTTATATTTATTTCTATGCTCCCCTTCTCCATGTTGCACTACTTCTCCATCCCAGTAATTGTAGATGCACCTCACCTACAAGATTGGTGACTTAGCAAGTTTTAGGCACTCTAAAATACCATGAGCCACACACACTTTTCCTTGCCCTGTTTTTACTGGAAAGCAACACTGGAGATGAAAGTGCAATGCTGGGGTCAGGTAGGAATCCTACACCAAGGGAAGGTGCCCCGACAGTGTTTGACCCTCAGCAAGGACAATGCACAGCAGCAAGCGAGGGGATTGCTCTGCCAGCGTGCAGGAGTCAGGGCTCTCCATCTGGGCTCAACACTGAAAAGTTCCCGTGTTCGGAAAGACGAAGGGGCTGTCCCCGGGGCGCGCGGGGCTCGGCCGTGGGGCTCGTGGGGCGAGCGGGGAACGGACACGGGGACGAACGGCCCCGGGGCTTCAGTTGCAGCGGCAGCGGCGGCAGCAGCAGCAGCCTCGGCAGCGGCAGCGGCAGCAGTAGCAGCGGCAGCAGAAAAAACAGAGAAGCCTCTACACTCTTTTTTTCTTTCTCTTTTTCTTTCTCTCCCTTTCCCGCTCTCGGGCACCCCTCTCTCGGAGCCCGTTTCCCGGCGTTCCTCTCCTCTCCCCGCCTCCCTCTCTCCCCTTGCCGGGCACGGCCATGCCCCCAGCCCGCCCCCTGCCCCGGGCGGGGCTGCCCCGTCCCCGTCCCCGTCCCCGTCCCCGTCCCCGTCCCCGGGCGTCCCGCCGCAGTCTCGCCTCCGCCCGGCTCTGGCCGTACTGGCGGTGGCGCTGCTGGGCGGGCATCAGTGCCTGGGGCTCGGGCGGCATCGCCGCCCTTTGTCTCCGCCTGGCCCGAGCCCGGCCCCGGCCCCGACGCCGGGCCGGACGCAGAGTCCAGTCTCGACCCCGACCCCGGCCCCGGCTCCTCCCGGGGCCCGCAGAGGACACACGTGGCGCGGCCGCTCCCGCCGCCTCCGCCGCGGCTTCCCCGGCCCGAGCTCCGCCGCTCGGCAGCGCGGCCGCCGGCCCCGAGCCTCCCGTGTCGCGTTCCCAAGAGCGAACGCCCGGGGATGGCCGGCCCGGGGCGGGTGAGGGGCGCTCGGGGGCCGTGGCTGGCCCCGGGCCGAGCGCTGACAGCCGCGTCCCGCCCGCAGGGAAGGCGCAGGAGACCCTGCAGGAGCGGTACCGGCTGGGTTCGCTGCTGGGGCGCGGCGGCTTCGGCAGCGTCTTCGCGGCCACGCGGCTCTCGGACGGCGCCCCGGTGAGCGGCGGGGCCGGCGGCGGGCACAGGAGGAGGGGGCGGAGGAGGATGGGGCTGTGCCTGGGCAGGGCGGGCGGCGAGCTCAGCCCGCTCTTCCCCTTGGCTTGCAGGTGGCCATCAAAAGGGTGCCACGAAACCGTGTCCGGTACTGGGGCGAGCTGGTGAGTGAGCGGAGCCAGCGGCAGAAGCCGGGGCTGCCGGGCGGGGATGAGCCGAGGCCCGGCAGGGTGGAAGCCGCCAGGACGGCTCGAGGCGGAGCGGGCGTGGGGCCAGCGCAGGGCGCAGAGCATCCCGGGCTGGGTGAGGGCTTCCCCAGGCCTGGCACGGCATCGGCCCCTACTGACGGCATCGTGCTCCTCCAGCAGCCCGACGGCACCAGCGCACCGCTGGAGATCGTGCTGCTGGACAAGGTGTCCACCGGCTTCCCCGGTGTGGTGCAGCTGCTGGAGTGGCTCGAGCTCCCCAACAAAATTGTGATGGTGCTGGAGCGGCCAGAGCGGTGTCAGGACCTGCGGGATTTCATTCGGGCACGGCGGTTCCTGTCCGAGGAGGTGGCGCGGGAGCTGTTCCGCCAGGTGCTGGAGGCCGTGCGGCACTGCACCAGCTGCGGGGTCCTGCACCGCGACATCAAACCAGAGAACATCCTGGTTGACCTGGCCACCGGGCAGGCCAAACTGATTGACTTTGGCTGTGGCACCTACCTGCAAGACACAGCCTACACGCACTTTGCAGGTGAGCCTCCACAGGGGTGTGCTCCTGGTGCTGGCATCTCATGGCCCAGCATCTCCCAGCCCAAGCTGGCTGTGGCAGAAGGGATTCTCCCTTTTGCTGCCAGTCAGGGGACTGAGTCTTCAGCTGAGTTGCTTTGGAGGGGGGCTGGGTGGGGAGCCATCTTCCAGCCCTGCTGGCAGCCTTTTCCAGCCACTCTTCCCAGGACGGGGCTGGGCTGGGGCAGCCAGCTCGACAAAAACCCCCATTGGTGGGGGTAGCAGGGAGGGGTGGCCAGAACCTGTGCCCTTGCCAGTTTGGTGTGCAGGCGAGAGGAAGGGCTTGGACTGCTCCACTCGTCCTGTTTGCCTTGGCTTCATAATATTTTTGGGGCAATGCAAGCAGGGAGGATAAGGAAATGTTTTTTTCCCCAGCACGGAGGGGTTTTCCCTTTGCATGTCATGGTCAGGCCTAGCCAGGGCTGCCCTCTTCCAACACCAGTGGCTTCTTTTGCAACCCTGAGTTTGTGCACAAGTCCCAGGTGCTGGCGAGAGGGCAGTGGTCACCCTGTGTGCCACTGATGCAGCCCCTGCACGCCCAGGGATGCTGGGGCCAGGCTGTGGGAGCAGCAGCATCCCCCTGCTGAACTCCATCTATACTCCTATTCCATAGGAACACCATCATACAGCCCCCCAGAATGGAACCACTATGGCTGGTACCACGGCGGGGCAGCAACGATCTGGTCCCTGGGCATCCTGCTGCACCAGATGGTCTGTGGGGAGCACCCTTTCAGGAGGGGCTGGAACATCTGCTGGGGCCAGCTCTCACTGCCACAAGGGCTCTCTCAAGGTGGATCCTCTTCTCTGGGCACGGGGGGAATACCAGTGCTGGGAGCCAGCAGCGGGCTCATGAGCATCCTGCTCTGGCAGCTGCTGAGGAGGGGGCACATGTCCTGCTCTCCTCCAGAACAGGGAATTGATGGGAAAGTTGAGGCCAAGCTCTGAGCGCATCCAGAATGGCCTGGGCATGGGAATAGTGGGGCAAAGCAGACAGGAGCCTTCTCCAGCTGAGCGGCAGTTTCTGCTTTCTCTCCCCAGAGTGCAAAGATCTGATCAGGTGGTGTTTAGCCGTGCACTTCTTGGACAGACCCACATTAGAAGACCTGTTCTGTGATCCTTGGGTGCAGGATATTCCTCTGCCATAGAAGAAGGGAGAGAGCCCCAGGCACACTTTGATCCAGGGCCCTGGTAAGTTCCAGCTCCACACACACCTTGGCAATCAGAAGCAAAGGAACCCAGACCTTTGTGTGCTGCCAGTGTCACTGCCCAGGGGTCATGAGATGAGAACAGCAGCCCTTGTGCTGGAGCTGAGCTGCTCTGCCCAGCACTGGTGGCCGCCATCCAAGCTGGTTCCCCCTTTGCTGGGGCAGATGCAACTCATTCTTCAGTCGGCTGCCCAGCTGCTTTTTGGCAGGGCTGGGGGGAGGGGCTGGGGTGGGTACAAAATGGGAGTGGGCTCCTGGCCCTGCCAACAGCCCCAGCACCCACCGTGGCCTGGGCTGGGGCTGGGGCAGCCAGCCCGGCACAAACAAACCCCATGGTGGGAGCAGAGGTGGGACTCCAGAACCTGTGCCCAGCTGCTTTGCTGTGCAGGCAAGGAAGGGCTTGGGCTGCTCCACTGCCCTTGTTTGCTTTGGGATCCCTGTGATTTTGGTGGCCAGTGCAGGGGGGAAGAGAGAAAGTGTGGGCTTCCCTCCCCAAGGCTGGGTTCTTCCCTAGCATGTAGGGGTTGGGCCTTCCTCAGCCTTTGACAGAGATAAGAGTTTTTCCCTTTTTGTCTCTAATCTCTTTTCCATAATGTGTTGTTTCTTTTTCCAGAGGAAGCATTCTGGGTGGTCCAGACTGGATGGGAAGTGCTTGGGAGCAGCTGTAGCGTGGATGTGCCGTGCTCTTGGGGAAGGCTGAGGACATGGTTTGGGAGCAGCTTTTCTTCCAGCCGTGGATGGCGTGAGGTGGGTCCCTGTCTGCTTGGCAGGGTGGGATCAGAGCTTTTGGGAGATGGCAGCAAGCACAGGAGCATCCTGCTCTGGGCAGCAGCTGAGGGCTGGATGTGCCCTGGCTGGCTGCAGGCTGGGCACATGTCCTGCCCTCCTGCTCTGTTCCAAAGGCAGCAGGGATGGGCAGCTCTGGGCACAGCTCTGGGCACAGCCAGCATGGCCTGGGCACCGCAGGCCTTGGCACAAGGGGACAGGAGCCCTCAGCTGACTGGCAGTTTCTGCTTTCTCTCCTTGCAGCCGGGCTCTGCGGGTGCTGAGGCTGCTCTGGGCTCTGCCAGGGCTCTGCTGGGCTCAGCCCTGGGCCCAGCTGGGCTGGCTCTGCCCTCACATTGCTCTGACAGCTTTGCATCAGACGGGCCCGTTCAGAGCACAGCGCCTGAGCTTTCTGCTTTGGCAGGTGAGTGAGACTCTCCTGCAGGCCCAGAGATTGCAGCTGGGGACACACATCCAATTGGCAAGGACCCAGACTCTCCACAGTCCCATCTAACCCCCTGGATCTGCACAGGGTGTTTTGTCTGTCCCGTTCTTCCTTCTTTATTGGCTGGAATTGTGCAATTGCACTGTTTTCCTCTAGAAGTGCCACGAGTGGGCCAAGGCTGGCGAGTGGGCCGTGTTCCTGAGGCAGTGCAGTCTGGAGCTGATGGATGGAGAATTGCCCTTCTGCACTTCCCAGCCAGAGCAAGAAGCCGTAAGTGGGATTTGGTGTCTTTAAGAAATCCCTGACAGTTTCAAAGGGAATGTGCAGCTCATTACCAGGGTGAGGAGGAAGGTCATCTTCTAAAGGATTTGGGGATTGACGGGGCTTCAATTCCCAGTCCTTCTTGGAGCTGGAAGGGCACAAAACAATTTCCTCTTGCTTTGAGCACAATTTCAAATACCAGTGTTGGAAACTAAGCCCAAAATCTTTTAAAAGGCTGCTGAGGTCAGTAAGATGGAACCATGCCATCAGCCCATTTACAATGTAAATAACTAAGTTCTCTTTTTAAAAAGATCATTTACCTCTTAATTCAAAGAATGTAACTTTGCATTTATGTTTTGTTTTTTTCACTAACATTCTGTTATGTTTTTTCACTAACCATTGATTTTATCCTTATCTTTTACAATTTATCAAGTTTTTTTTCTTTTTCTTTTTTTTCTCTTTAAATAGAAAACATGTCCTACAAAAGGAATGTCCTTTGCTCCTGGTTCCTGTGTGGAACAGCTCCCTTCCTGCTGGCTGAGCTGCTCAGGCAGAGCCCAGCAGCTCCTGGCCCTGCAGGGCTGAGGCTTTTCCCCGTTGCTGGGCACAGACTGATGGAGCAGCACTGCTGAACACGGGCACACCCAGAGGGACCAGCAGCAGCTGCCTTTGGCCACCCAAGGCTCCAAGGGCCAAACTCTGAGCAGACAGGGCTGGAAGAGACTGGCAGGCTCCCTGCTGGCTGTGCTGCCCCACTTGTGCCTGGCCCAGCTTTGCCTGGGGCAGAGGGAGAACAAGGGGCAGCTCCCTGCCAGCCCCAGCCCAGGGACCCCTCCAGCCCCAGGGCTTGGGGCACTGTCAGCACCTGCTGCTCCAGCCAGGGCTTCTGCTGGCCCTGACAGCAACAGCCAAACTGGGGCTGATCCTGAGGGAGCAGCAGCAGGGCCTGGATCTGATCTCTGACTCTGGGCCAGGGCTGCTCAAATTACCCCACAGCAGCAGCAGCAGCAGCAGCAGCAGCAGATGGAGCTGACTTTCAGCACAGCCCCTGCCCCTCTTCCCTCCCGTGTGCAGCGGTGTCACAGCAGCCTGAGGCACCTGGGAGCCCCCAGTGCCAGCAGGGACTTGAGATGGCAGCCCTGGGCTCCTGGAGATTGTGCAGGGAACGGAGCTGGGGACTCCCTGTCCATGTGGAGCTTCCAGATGGAAAAGGCTGCTGTGCCCAGGCAGCTCCAAGGGCACAGAAAGGAGGGTCTCCAGCACTGGATCTGTGCCAGTGCCACAGTCCTGGGCAGCAGCCAGCGAGCCCTGGGGGAACAGAGGGCACAGCAAGAGGGACAGAACCAGGCAAGGTCAGAGACTGGAGAGAGCCAGACCCAGGAGCAGGAACAGCTGCTCCATTGCACTCTTGGAGAAAGCTCTTGGCTGGTTCAGAGCGCTGAAAGGCGTGAAGGGCAGAGAGGAGACCACAGCAAGCAATGCTCCTGTTTCCACAGCCTCCCCTCTCTGTGTCCCAGAAGGAATTGGATGGACTGTGTTTGTCTCTCCGAGTCGTCTCGTTCAGCATGAGCAGCTCAGCACCAGGAGCTGAAGGAGCTGAAGCCTCAGGCCACAGGAGCTGGGCAAGAGGGAACTTTCTGAGCAAAGTCATGCTGCTAAAATAGCCCCAGCTGAATGCAGTGGATATAACCATGGAATCCCAGAATCCTTTCTTGGATGAGTGGGAAAGACCTCTGAGCTCACCAGTGCAGTCGGTCAGCCAGCAGTGCCAAGCCCAGCACTAAACCACGTCCCTGAAGTGCCAAGGCCTGGACAACAGCCCTGAGTGAGGCCTGGACAGCAGGCCCTGAGCCAAAGGTGCCTCTGGATGAACCTTCCACCCAAAGGTTATCTTTGTATCTGCTCCCTAATGAAATATGCATGGTCATTAGCACTGTGATAGATGTAGGCACTCCTCAGTGAAACATGCATTGACCTTTCTGGGTTTAGAAGCCAGACAAGGCCATGAAATCTGACATCTGGCCTTGTTTGGGGCTAAAGGATCAAAGTCACCTCCCCTGGTTCCTCCTGGGGCCCTGGCCAGGCTTTGGGAGGGAGCCAAGAGGAGCATGAAACCAGATGTTCCCCCACTGGAAGTGCTGTCAGTTTGTTCATCCAGCACTGTCAGAGCTGGGCCCTCTCCCAGTGGGGTTGGAGCCTCACCTGTGGCTGGGGGCACCTGCAGGAATTCCCAGTGCCCAGGAGTGGCTCTGCAGCCCTGGGCTGTGACAGCTTCCCCCAGCTGCTGTGTGGATCTGGGGGATGGAAAAGGCTGAGGGTAAATGCTGCTGGATCTTTGTTAATCACTGCAGGCAATCTTTGGTGGGGATGATTGGGTGCATTGCTGAGCTGCTCCTTTTGTGATTCTTTGCTGCTTTGAGCTGCAGGAAATGACACTGATTCCTTCAGTCAGAGTCTGTGTCCTTGGTGCTGACCCTGCCCACTGGTAAAACTGGCACAGTCTGGCCAGATGACAACAAAATGTCACTTGTTCAATGTAAATGGGAGGAATCAGTCCCATCAGAAATTCCCAGATGGGAAGCCCTTCCCTGGAGTTCCCTGGCTCTGGAGTGGGCTGAGGTTGGAGCACCGTGTGAGCAGTGGGGCAGTTAGTGAAAAGAAGCTGCACCCCTGGATGTCTTCAAATGCATCCAAAAATTGCATATGGAAAAGGAAAAGAACTTGGGGGTTTGGGCAGACAAAGATGGATTTGTTAAGAGTACATTGCAAACAGCACCTTCAGAAGGAACAATTATTGTTGGAATGCTCCCACATGGAGCAAGAGAAAGTTTTGTTCTTGAGCACAAATGCATTTGTGCAAGTGAAATATTAATATAAGAAATAACTATATATGTATTTACAGCATAATATACTTTAATATATGTGTGTATTTATATATATATATATATGTCTATATCTATCTATATCTATATGTCAGTATCAATATCTATATCTACATATAAAATAATAATGATGTGAAATAGTGCTGACATTACTAATTTGGTAACTTTGGCTGCTCAGGGATGTAACACTAAATACCCTACAGAACAGGACTGGCCAGGACACTAATGTCAGTGATCAACTTTGTGAGATTGCATACAATGAAAAAAGGAGGAAGGGATGAAATTGGCTATTTTTACAGGGATTGCTGATACTGTGATGCAGAGTGCTTTGTCTGTTCCTGTGAAAAATACAGTGGTTAAGCCTGCAGGGTTTTTTATGTAGCAGACTATCCACAAGCTGCAGGATTGGTTGAACGGGTGAAGGGGTTGTGAAAAGAGCAGTTGAAAGAATGAGGAGATGGGAACCTGTGCCCATGGAGAGCCCATCTCCCAGATGTGCTCCATGCCCTTAACAATGGCCCACTGGGGAAATGGAAACCCCCTGGCTGTGCAGGGCTGCACCCAATTTGCAAATACAGCCATGGGCAGTGAGACTTGGACTGCCTGGGAAATTGTTCTGGCTGGGATGGCCCCTGGCAGGGCCAGCCCAGAGGCTGCAGGGCTGGGCCTTCATGCACTGGAATTAATTGGGATAAATTCAAAGCAAATGAGAGCTATCAATACTGAAACAGGAATTCAGATTCCTCCAGGACACTTTGCTTTGGTCACTGCTCACTTGGAGCTTGGCCTTGCAAAGTGTTCATGTCATGGCAGGAGGAATTGATTCAGAATATCAAGGAGAAATTGCAGTAATTCTGTTAAAGAATAGTGGACAGGTTTGGATTATTCAACCCCATGACAGGGTAGCCCAATTATTGAAATTGCAATTTTAAGAAAGGTTGTGAAAAAAGGAGCTCCACCTCCAATCACCACCATTTGTGGAGATAAAGGGTTTGGATCCAGCAGCCCTAATAATGGAGCCAGAGTGTGGGTGTGGAGGCCAAAAGGCCCTCCCGAGGCAGCTGAAGGAACAGCTCCTAGGAAAGACAACTCTGAGTCCTGAAACCTGGGCAGGAGCAATGGGAATGTGTCCCTGCAGCCAAGTGTTCTGTGTGAGACCCAGTAGATCTGACAGGATATTGTTTTACACATCCTGCCAGAGCAAATCTCCCTGTTTGCCCCAAGGGCCCCCTTGGAAAATGCTCTGATCCACGGGGCTCCATGTGCAGGCTGCTGTGACCCTGAGGGACTTCCAGAGGAATTCCATCCAGGAGCCTGGGTGCCCCTCAGGGACTGGGACCCGGCCCCCTTCCAGCCAGAGGGGAAAGGGCCCCCCAAGCCTTGTTAGGCACAGACAACATGGTAAAGCTGAACAGCAAAGGGCCTTGGGGCATTATTCTGGAATTAAAAAGGCACCAGCTCCATGGACAACAGAATTATTGTTCCCAACTCGAATGAGACTGAGAAAAAAGAATGAAGAACTGTGTCACTAAAGTGCTACTGATGTCTGTAAGTTGTACCTTGATGGTCAGCCAGAATCTTTGTCTGCACAAACACCTCTAGTGTTTCACCAAGGGGTGAGTGATCAAAATGGAATGATTAGTTATGAAAATGTGAAGATCAGGGTAGCCAAAGCAGTGCATGTCACCAATTGCTGGGGATGTTCTCAGCTGGAGTTGGGAGGGATGGGGTTCCCTTGGAGGGCCCACCCTGTGGGGTGGCCAGAACTCTGTCCCTGGGCTCTGCCTGTCACTGTCAGTGAAGGGACAGTTAAAGAAAACACAGGAATACAAGGATCACTTGGACAGGATTCCCTGAGATTTCCCTTCAGGAGAAACCCAACCCTGTTCTAGTTCTAGAGGCCCCAGTGTGAGAGGATTTCTGTGCTTTTCCATCCCTGCCAGTGTCAGTAGAACTCGGGGTGCTGGAGCTGCTCGGTGTCAGTGTCACACCACTCTTGGCTGCAGGGCCACCATTTCGGGTCCTTCAGCAACAACCACAAGGAAGAGTTGGGGCCCAGGGAACATTTTCCCCCCAAGGAGTGCCCTGGATTTCAGCAAGCAAAAGATTCTGGTTCATCCTGTGCCCCATGTGTGCTGCCTCGTCCTGTGGAGTTTCCATGAATAAGCTGAATGGATTATTAGAAGAAGTAGCAACTGATCATGCTGAAATGTGCAATAGCACTTAATTGAAGCAGAAGAAGAGATGTCTTTATGCCTAATATGGAAATCTAAACTGTGTTATTGAAAGAATTGTTGAGGGTTTTAGTTCATTGTAGGTCTGAGGGCTGATCAAAGTACCAAGGCCTGAACAGGTCCTGAGGCAAAGTTCACCTCTAGATGAACCTTCCAACCAAATGTTAGATTTGTGTCTACTCCTTAGGGAAGCATTATTACCAACATGATCTGTGTATGTGTTCCTTGATAAAACGTGGATTTATCTTTCTGTATTTAGAAACCAGAGCAGGCCCCATCTGGCCTTGTTTGGGGCTGAAGGATCAAAGCCAACTCCCCTGGTTCCTCCTTGAGCCCTGGCCAGGCTTTGGGAGAAAGCAATGAGGAGAATGAAACCAGATGTTCCCAGAGTAGCAGTGATGTCAGCTTGTGTGTTTAACAGAGTAAAAGCTGTGCCCTCTCCCAGGGGGCTTGGAGCCTCCTTGCCTGCAGAGGTGGAGGCACCTGCAGGAATTCCCAGTGTCTGGGAGTGGCTCTGCAGCCCTTGGCTTCCCCAGCTGATGTGTGGATCTGGGTGATGGTAGAGCCTGAGGGGAACTGCTGATGGATCTTTCTTTAATCACTGCAGGCAATCTTTGGTAGTAATGACTGGATGGATTGCTGAGCTTCTTTTGTAATTCTTTGCTAATGATGATGTGCTTTGCTGAGCTTATCCTTCTGTAATTCTTTGCAGCTGTGCATGATATAAATGACACAATTCCTTAAGTTGGTGTCTGTGTCTTTGGTAGTGACCCTGCCCACTGGTGAAACAGGGCCCCCTCTTGCCTAGCAAGTGTTCCCTGGCAAGGCAAAATCCCTCCCTCCAAAATTCCCCCCCTCCTCCTTGTTCCCCCCCTTCATACACTGAGCATGATGTCCTATGGTCTGGGGTATCCCTGGGCTCAGTTGGGGTCACCTGTCCTGGCTGTGTCCCCTGCCCAGCTGCCCCGCAGCCCCAGCCCCTCCCCAGCGTGGCTGGACCAGGGGCAGGACAGGCCTTGGCTCTGCTGCAGCTCAGCAAGAACAAAACCATCTCTGCGTGCTCAGCCCTGTGCTCAGCACCCGGCCCAGCAGTGCCTCAGTGCCAGTGTCTGTGCCCTCAGTCCCTGCCAGGGCTTTCCATGGCAACTGCCAGCACAGGTGAGCCAGGTGTCACCCCCAGGGACGGTTGCCATGGAAACAGTGCCCAGCACTGCCCCTTTCTGTCTGGCTGACCTGGCCTTTGGCCCTGGCAGTGGCGTTGGCTGCTGGTTCCTGGTGCCTGAGCGGCCAGCGCGGCACAGGGCAGGTGGCCATGGCACAAGCCCCCAGCCAGGGATCCCCTCTGGCTCTGGGCAGTGACACCAGCCCCGAGCAACGGGCCCAGGACAGGTTTCCATGGCCACCAACCACCACAACGGGTCTGGGCATTGGTTGCCATGGCACCAAACTAAGGAACGGGTCCCCATGGCTGTTGCCATGGCACCTGGTGGCACCAAGGAGTGTCACTGCAATTGTACCTGGAACAGCCCTGGCACCGCTTTGTCCTGAGGGCTGCCATGGCAGCCAAGGGCAGCAACAGCTCTGCAGGCACATGGCCATGGAACCTGGCTGCAGAAATGGCTCCTTGGGCTGGTTTCCAAGGAAACCTGAACTGATGGGGTGTCCATGGCACCCCAACCCAGCAGTGGGGTCACTGCAGTGTCCATGGCAACAGTCCCTTGCAATGGCCCACTGCCTGTTGGGATGATGATCCACCCTCAGAGCTGGCCCAGGGCAGGTCTGGAGTGCTCTTGTTGGCATCTTGGACTTGGCCCACACTTGAGGAGGATGTCTGTGTGCAATGGGGAAACTCAGGAGTTTCAGATTGCTTCAAAAATAAAAGAAGGAAAATTCCTCTTTGGCTGTGTGCAGCCAGTTCTCCAAGCAAAGCAGGTCCCAGGTGAGTGAGGAGAGACACGATGGGTTTGGGGAATGTGGAGCAAGGTTGTCCATGCTGGCTCAGACCTCAAGGCACAGCTTCTCTGAGCAGGCCAGACCTCCTTAGGACAATTCCTGCATCAATATCAGTCCCTGATTGCTGCAATCACCTCTTGTGTAATAAGAACAGCCATAAAAGACACTCTTTAAAATAGGAATCCATATTTCCTAGAAGCTCTTTGAACTCTTCCTCCATAACTGTCAAAGGAAACCCTCCTCATGAACTGCACTAGAGCAGAGGGAAATCAAGGCAGAGCCATGGTTTGTCAGGACTTGCTTGATCCTAATGAGCCTCACTGTGCATTTGGAGCTGAGCCCTGGAACCTCAGGGCCTGGAAGGAGATTGCACAAACTTTTCCAGGAGTTCAAGACAGAGGAAACATCCAAAGGGTCTCAAGGCATGAATGGGTCCCACTGAGGTCCCTCTCCAACACAGACTCCTCATGGGCTCCTTGGAGGAGAGAATTGGTGGCCAGGATGGCACAAAAACCTCTCAGACACTCAGTGTGGAAAGGAAAATCCAAAGTACCTTAAACACCTTGAGTGTCTCAAAGTATTAATGAGCCCCACTCAGTGTCAGTACAAAGCTCTCCAGGGACTCATTAAAGCAGATAATTGGGGCCATGATTGCACAAACCTCTCACACAGTCTGTATCCAAAGGGAAACACCAAGTACCTGAAAAGAACTGAAGTACCTTGAAGCATTAATGAGCCCCACTGAGTGTTGTTACTGACAAAGCCTCTCCAGGGACTAATTACAGCAGATAATTGGAGGCCATGATTGCTCACACCTCTCAGAGACTCCCAGGCAAAAACCAAACCCAAAGTCCTTTGAAAACCCTGCAGTCCCTGGGAGCATTCAGGAGCCCCCAGGGCCATTGCTGAGCAAGGCTCCCCAGGGACTCCTTCCAGCAGATCCTTGAGGCCACTGGGATGTGGGCTAGGGGGAGATGCTGAGGGCAGGACAAGGGGCTGACAGTGCCCAGCCTGGCTGGGGCTGTGCCAGGAGGCCCCAGTGCCTCAGGACAAGGTGTCTCCTCCCAGCCCTTGGTGGCACAGACCCTGCTGTGCCCCAGGGAACCAAGACTTGGCTTCTCTTTGTCCCCAGCTGCCATCAGTGCCTCCAGTTCTCTGCTCTGCCGGGGGCCTGGGGACTTTTTCTCAGTCATGTCCCTCAGTGGGACCCATTAAAAGTTCAAGAAACTTTGGAGTTGGATTCTGACTTGGAGTTCTGGAGAGGTTTCTTCAGCTCTCTCTCAGGGACTGATGTTCAGGGCCTGAGCACAAAGCCCCAGAGGGTCATAAAGTCCTTGTGCTGTGTCTGTGCTGCTGAGCTGGGCTGGGCTCCTGGCCCAGAGGCAGCTCCTGGCAAGGGCAGCGCTGCAGAGAGACAGCTCTGGGCAGGAGCAGCTCCTGTGCACAGCCCAGCAGGGCTGGGGCACTGCCAGGGCACCTCAGGGACACGAGCAGGGCACAGACAGAGCTCACAGGGGCTCAGCACTGGCAGGGGCTGTGGGATGTCCCTGAGGGGGCTGTGTCACAGCAGCACCTCTGTGCCTGTGTCATAGAGGCACAGAGCAGCTGGGATGTCAGCAAGGGCCTGTGTGACATCACAGTGTGGGCTGTGTGACATCACTGATGGTGTTGTGACATCACAGAGTTAGCAGTGACATCATAGATGGTGGTTCTGTGACATCAGAATGTGGGTTGTGACATAGGGTATGATATCACGGAGCAGCTGTGTGATGTCACAGAGAAGGCTGTGACATCACAGGCTGGCTGTGACATCACAAAGCTGGTCTGTGACATCACATAGCAGCTGAATGCCATCATATGGAGACTGTGTGACATAACAGAGGGGCTGTGTGACATCACAGGGGCTGTGTGACATCACAGATGGCTGTGTGACATCACAGGTGCTGTGTGACATCCCAGGGGCTCTGTGACATCAAAGGGGCTGTATGACATCACAGGGGGCTGTGTGACATCACAGGGGCTGTGTGAGGTCACTCTGCCCTGTCCCCCCTCACAGCCCCCCCAGAGCAGTCCAACCCTGCTCGTGCCCAGCAGGGTCCCCTGTCCCCCCGGGTCCCCCCGCCCCCGGCCCCGCAGCCTCCCCCAGAGGATGTTCCACGAGATCGACCCCAGAGCCTGACACGGGGACGGGGGGCCGGGGCCATGGGGGTGGGACAGGGGGACAGGGACCCCCCGGCAGCGTCCCCGTGTCCCCCAGGGCCAGAGCCTGGGCCAGGGCTCCTTCACCCTGTTATAGATACATATTATAATATTGGCTTTTTGCAAATATTAAAATGGATTTTCTTTGTGTGATGTTAAAGTAACTTTGTTCTAAAGATATAGTTTTTATTTCTGTTGTTAATTGAGCTTAGACATTGTAGTGAAATAGCTGAGAGAAACATGCTTGTGTTAAATGCCTGCTGGGATGGGATAACATCCAATGCACACAGGATGAGGACACCTGCACAGATCAGCCAACTATCAGCACTCCCTGTCTGGAGGCAGAGTGGACCAAGGCCCAAAAACTGGAGGTGATAAAGAGAAGGAGCCAAAACCACAGCCAAGAAACACACATGCTCTGAGACGCAGACCCAAGGAGGGGCCAGGTAGAAGAGTTCCTGGAATATGTGAAGTAGTTTATGGATATGCATGAGGGTCTATGAATATGCAACAGGCTGGTGTAAGGGAAAAGGTATTTCAGGGGATCCCCGAAGGGAACAGGGTGCTCCTGGCTGAGTGCCAAGATGCACCCGGCCATAATAACCTTTGCTCCATGGTCCTGGTCTCCCATTGTCCTTTATTAAACTTTTTACATTTTCACAGGAGGGTGAACGTGTTTTTCACAAATGGAATCTCAAGGAAACAAGGGTCAGTTTTTAACCCAAGGCTCTGCTTTGACCAAGTGGGGCCTCATGGGACACAGGTGCCACTGGGACATTGTCAGGCCCAGGAGGAACAAGACACCCCTGTGGCAGACCAAGGCCTCATGGGACCCAGGAGAGCTCTGTGACACAATGGAACCTGATGGAGCCAAGGGCCCCTTGGGACACGGCAGGGTCTCATGTTACCCCTGTGCCACTGGGACATTGCCAAGGCTCCTGCAAGCAAGGTTCCACTGGGACAAAGGCAGGCCTCATGGCACCCAGGAGACCACTGTGGGACACTGGAATCTCATGGAACCAAGGCTCCATTGTGACAAAGCATGGCCTCATGGAAGCCCAGTGCCACTGGGACATCTCCAGCCTTGGAGGAAGCAAGTGTCCATGGTGACACAACATGGCACCTGTGTCCCATGAGGCCCCACTTGGTCAAAGCAGAGCCTTGCTTCCATGAGATTGCCCTGTGTCACAATGTTCTGCTTGGTTTCATGAGAACCTGATGTGTTGGCAATTGATCCTTGGATCCATGAGATTCCATTGCATCACGGGGTGTCCTTGGTTTCATGAGGCCCAGCTTTGTCACAACTGGACCTTGGTTCCATGAGATTCCATTGCATCCCAGCGGTGTCCTTGGTTCCATGAGGCCCTGCTGGGTCCCAGTGGAGCCTTTGTGCCATTCATTCCATGGTGCCACAATGGTCTCCAGCATTCCATGGGGCCACGCAGCCAAAGAGTGGGCCCTTGGTTCCATGAGTTTCCATTCCACCAGGATGATCTCTTGCATTCCATGAGGCCCTGCTGTGTCACAGTGGAGCCTTTGTTCCCTGTGTTCCCACTGGGACACAATGGTCTCCAGCGCTCCATGGGGCTGAGCCATGAAACTCTGGACACTTGGTTCCATGAGATTCCACGGTGTCACCATGGTCTCCTGGGTCCTGCCACAATTCAGACTTGGTTCCATGAGATTCCAGGGTGTCACCATGGTCTCCTGGGTCCTGTCACAATTCAGACTTGGTTCCATGAGGTTCCACGGTGTCACCATGGTCTCCTGGGTCCCATGAGGCCCACTGTGTGTCACAGTGGTTTTTTTCCTTGGTTTCCTGAGAAGCTGATGTGTTGACAATTGACCCTTGGTTCCTTGAAATTCCATTGCATCCCAGCGGTGTCCTTGTTTTCATAAAGCCCAGGTTTGCCACAACAGAGCCTTGATTTCAGGATATTCCATTGTGTCACAATGGTCTCCCCACTCTCTGAGGCTGCACTGTGAAACAGTGGACACCTGGTTCCATGAGATTCCGTGGGGGAACAGTCAATTCTTTTGCTTCTTTTCTGCCAAGGTTGGGATTAAATCACAAGACAGTGTTTCTTGTTTGGACTCAGGTGTTCATTAGCTCTTGTCTATACAACAGTCTCACAAGCTGTGAGTTCTGCAGCACTTTGCTAACAAGGTAAAAATGGAGCCCCATCTCTCCCTCTACAAGGTCTTTGAAGGATAAACTGTCCAATTAAGAAATGACACCTCAATTATTTTTCCTTTTAACCCAATAACCAACCACCCGTGCCTGACAACGGGGTCTCTTTTATCCAATTACACAATACCACCCAAACCTGAGGAGGAGGAGGAAGAGAGAGGACAAGGGTGAGGAGGAGGAGGAGGAGGAGGAGAAGAAGGTGAAGAAGGAGGAGAAGGAGAAGGAAAAGAAGAAGGTGAGGAAGAAGAAGAAGAAGGTGAAGAAAAAGGCAAAGAAAAAGGATCAGCCTCTGCCCTAAAACCTCCATCTTGTTTTATTTATATTACTATACTCTAAAACCTTAAACTCTAAGTTTTCCACCATGTGCTATTACACCCTTCCATTCAAGGGTGTAATCCCAGTTCCATCATTCCATTTTGGAAGCCTTCTCCACAGCCTCAGGTCAAATGCAGTGTTCTCTTAGGGGTCAGTGTCTGTCAGCTCAAAAGTCTAAAATTCTCAGCAGCCAGGGTTCCAACAGGTAACAATGTTCTCCTGTGTTCCATTAGCCTGGCTCTGTCACCATGGACACCTGGTTCCATGAGATTCCATGGGGTAACAATGTTCTCCAGTGTTCCATCAGGCCCGGCTCTGTCACCATGGACACCTGGTTCCATGAGATTCCATGGGGTAACAATGTTCTCCAGTGTTCCATCAGGCCCAGCTCTGTCACCATGGACACCTGGTTCCATGGGCAGTGGCCGTGTCCCAGTGGCACCTGTGTTCCATGGCATCCCGCTGTCTGACAAGGGACAGTTTGTTCCAGGACATTCCATGGAGTCACAGCGGTCACTTGGGTTCCCTGCAGGTGCCTGGGGAGCGGGAGCTCAGCCCAAATATCCTGGGGGTTCCTGGGCTGGTGATTTTTGGGGGGGAATCTTTGGATCTTGCAGGGCTCCAAAGCTGAGCCACGGACGCCCCTTGGGACAGAGTGGAGCATCATGGAAGCCAGGAGACCCCCATGGAGCCAGGAGACCCTCATGGAGCCAGGAGACCCTCATGGAAGTCAGGAGACCCTGATGGAAGCCAGGAGACCCTCATGGAGCCAAGGCTGCAGTGGGACACAGAGGGACCTCATGGAAGCCAGGAGAGCGCTGTGAGGCTGTGGAACAATGCAGCACTGAGGTTCCACTGGGACTTGACAGAAGCTCCTGGAGACAAGGAAGCTCTGGGAGCCTCCAGAGTCAGTGTCTGCAGGAGGATTTGGGGTTTAAAAAGGAAGATTTGGGTTGAGCTGAGCCTACCTGGGAGAGTGGGGGGGTGGGGCAGGTCAGGACTAGTTTTGGGCAGTTTTCTGGGATTTTGGAATATTTCTATGGGATTAGAGGGCAGGTCTGTGGGATTTGGGACCAATTGTATGGGATTTAGGGTGTTTTGCAGTGGTTTTTAGGGATTTTCTGGTATTTCTATTAGATTTGAGAGCATTTTATGACATTTTGGGTTTTACCAACTGCACCCAGGCGATGTCGCAGTGCCTGGGCACCAGGGCAGCTCCTGGAACCCTGAGAACCTGGGATGGGAATTGGGTCAGGAGAGCCCCAGAAACCCGGGAACATTCCCCAGACACCTGGGAATGTTCTCCGAAAAAAATCAAGAAATGTTCCCCCCCCAAATTCAGAAATGTTCCCTGATGTGTAACAGTTCCCAAAAAAAGTCCAAAAATGTTCTCAAAAAGAAATCCTGAAAAATTCCCCCAAAAAGTCAGAAATGTTCCCCAACGAAATCCAGAAATGTTCCTCCAAAAAATCCTGGAACATTCCCAAAAAACAAACTTTGCCCAGAAAATCCAGAACCAGTCCTCCTCAAAAAATCCAAAACCAACCTCAGTTCCCATCCAGAATAATTCCCAAAAACTACAGAAACATACCCAAAAATCCAGAAATCCCCTCCCCCCAAATCCAGAAACATTCCTACAAAAATCCTGAAATTCCCCCTCAAAAAAAATCCAGAACCTCCCCAAAAATCCAAAATCTCCACCCTAATTCAGAAATTCACCCCCCAAAAAATCCAGAAATTTCCTATCAAAAATCCAGACATTCCTCCTAAAACCCCAGAAATTCACCCTCAAAAATGCAGACATTCCACCCCAAATCCCGATACTTCCCCCAAACAATCCAGCCCCAAGCCCCCCTCACCCCTCTCACCCCCCAAGCCCCCAAATCCCCCAATGCCCAAAGGCCACCCGGAATCCCCGGGATGCCGGGATCGCCCCAGATGTCCCTGGGGGCAGAGCATGGAGAGCATCAGCTCCTTGGGCTCCTCAGGAGCTGGGGCAGGAACAGGATGTGCTTCGGGGCTTTGCCCACAGCTGGGCAAACGGGAGAAAAACCCCAACATCAGCAACAAACCTGCCCCAAACCTGCCCCAAGCAGGCCCCAAATCTGCCCAAAGTCACTCTGGATACACACCAAACAATCTGCCCCAAATCCCACCAAAATCCTCCATGGTTTGACCCAGGGCTGTCTCAGCATTTTCAAGGATTTTTCAGAGTTCCAAGAAATGATCTCTCAGCTCTGTGGGAAGCCTCCTCTAAACTGATGGTGTTGTGACATCTCCTCCAAGGAATCAGATGCAGCCCCAATTATTATTACAGAACCACTCCAACAGTTTGCTGGGTTTAAAGCATCTCTGTGCTGGGGGAATTTTGGAGGAGACAGCTATTGGATGGTTCATTAGTCTGTCACCCCCAGACCTTCACTCCTAAGTGCCATTCTCTACAGCCTTGTTTTAAATTACCTTTAGGGAATTCTCTCCCACTTAGAGCTTGGGTGGTGGCCAGGCCTCAGCTCTGCCTGGACAGGAATTTGCCAACAGAGCCAGATGTTTTCTGCATCAAAACGAGATTTGAGTTGCTTGGACATGGCAATCTGACCCTCTAGACATGACTGTTGAACTATTTTTAAAGGGAGCTTGGGAATTATTGTCTGGAAATAATGATCCAAGTCCCCCCTGAATGGAGGTTTGTCAGCTGTTTGCAGACTCTGGGATGATGGTACATTATTTCAGAGATTGCTATTTACCTAATTCCACCTATGCTGTTAGTTTTGTCTGCTATTTGAAATATTCCTGATTGTTGTGTCCAAATTATTTCTAATTGCTGTAAGTTTCTTGTCCACTGCATGTATTAATTTACTATGATGTTGCTTCACACTCATAACAAAAGACATGCATCTCATTCTTAAAAAACCAAAAAGAAGAGGAAATAACACCTTAAGAACGTTCAGATAATGCAAATTGTACATGAGAAATTTGGACAACTAATCATTCTGAATGATGCAGTATTTACATGAGAAATTTGGGAAAAAAGCTCACCATATCTAAATCCCAACTGAGTGCACCACAGTGAAGCCCAATTGATTCATTACCTTCAGGAGAAGATGTGCCTGTGTTTTATCATCAGCAGCTCAAAGCTGTCACCTGTTCATTCCATCAGACACTGATCAGCTCTGAAAAAATGAGGCCCAGGGCAAAGAGAAATAACCTCATCACCTTGCAGCCTCTGTGGCCAGAGCAGGAGCAGGAGGAGGACTGCCAAGACATGGCTGGGTCTGGAAACTGACAGAGGCACTTTGCCAACAAAAGCCTCATGGCACCCTCATGGTACAGTGCTCCTACTGACCTTCTCCAGTTATTCCCTGTTCCAGCTCCCAGGAGGACATTCAGGGATGGCAAAGATCAACATTTCCAGCTAATGGACTTTCTCATCCTTCTCAACTACTTGGAAACAATGGTCATTTCTTTCCATTTCCCCAAGAGACATTGGACATTATTCTTCTGTTTTCTCATGCTGAAAAACCCTGTGGCAATGACTTGATAGAATTTGGTAAGTTTTGTTGATTGTAATTGCTCTTTTATCTACCTTATCCCATATCTAATAGATAACCAGTGATAACCTTGATGAGATAATACCCTCACAAGAGTGAGCAGTTTCAATATCAGAACACAGGAGCCTTTTTTAAATGAACAAAAAGGGGGAGATGCCATAGACAGGTAGAATAATGATAAAAGAAAGGCCCTATGAAATCAGGCCTTGCTCTGCTCTATTAACAGCTGGCCTGTCATCTCCTCTGAGTGCAGCTAAGCAGTTACAAGTTCCCATGTGAAGCGATTTTGAGAATGAGACTTTGTGAACAATCTATTCTGAGGGTGAGAAACAAATGCACCTGCAAGAACAAGGGATTTGTGCCATGAGAATCAGTGAAGAGAACAGAAAAACAATACAGTAGAGAGATTTGATGCACAACTAAAATCTATTTATTAAACAATAATAGAAAAACTGCTAAGAAATTTGTTAACTAGCTAAAATTAAACAAGATGTCTAATAAACTGAGTATAATTAGTTGTGTGAATAAAAAAATTAGGAGTCCTTCTCCATCCCATGTGGTTTTTCTGGGATTTCAGTTCCCCCCCTTCTTTTGGACTTTGGCTTTCCCCTTCTGTGGGGCTTTGGTGACCTTCTTCTCTGGGGCGTTGGTTTCTTTCTTCTCTGGGCCTTTCTTTTCCTTCTTCTCAGGGGATTTTGTTTCTTTTTTTGGGATTTTGGTTTCCTTCATCTCTGGTGGTTTGCTTTTCCCCTTCTCTGCTTTTGGAGGCTGCTTCCCCACACAAACTCCCTTCTTTCCCTTCTTCCACCTCTCTTCCTCCTTCTGCCTCTTTTCTTCCTCTAAGGTTTTGGCCTCCTCCTGAAGCTTTTGAGCGGGCTGCTTCAGTTCCCTTCTGCAGACAAAACAGAAAACATGGCTGAGAGTCCCACCAGAAACTTGGGCTCACCAGTCCTGGCTGGCCCTGCACTTCACTCCTTCACCCTGAGGCCATTTCCGTGAATTCTCCTCAACCCACAGAGGCTGGGAACATCCCAAGTGAGGGCACTGGTGGAAGGGGACCTCCAGGACCAGCCAAACCTGAGCTTTGCCATCATCAGCTCTTGACTGTGCAAGCTCCCTCTTAAGGCTCAGCCAGAGCCCTCCAGCCCAGTGCCAAAGGCTGATCCACCAGCTCTCTGTGCTGGTGCTGAAAACGCCCTTTGTCTCTTGGCTTCCCAGGTTAGAGCAGAGCACAGATTGCTCACATCTGCTTCTCTCTCCTACCATTCTTACTCAGCTCATTCAGCCCCTTCTCCCTGGGCACAGCTGAAGCATGATTTAAAGGGTTAAGATTTCAGCTGAGGGTTAGAAGCAATTCCCATGGATCAGGATGTAAGGTAGATAGGCAGACCATAGGTTAATGATTATGAGATGCTTAAGCTGGAGCTGATTGTTCTATTGTTTACCATTAGGAGCTTCTTTCTAGAAGGAAGGGGAGTAAGTGAACTGTTAGAAGAACAAATTGAAACCAGTAGAACAATGGGTTAGCACCTGGACTTGATGTCAATCAATCACTAAGCAGGGGACCTTGGATCATGCCAGAGGGTCACAGAGACCTGATGAAGACATTCCTGACTTCATCCCTTAAAACCACTGACCAATTTCAGACCACCGACCCAATTCAAGAGAAGAATTGCACAGGTGTGAAGGACCAATGACCTCATTTGAATACAGAGCAGGGATGGGAGGTGCTGGGGCTGTGCAGATGTATTGTATGTAAGATCTTGGGAAATAAAGAGAGGGCAGAGAGCCTTGGGCAGCGCGGTCACGCCTTTTAGGGACGGCTCTGGTGCCGCCCGCCGGTGTTAATAAACACACCACTGTCTAACTTTAATTAGTTAGAGAGTCTCTGTCCCTCATCTTCGGTTTTAAGGACTCCTAGCCTGCTCCTTAATGAGAACAATCCTGTCAGTCAGAAAGCAAAGGCTGCAGGAACTCCTCTCCTGCCAGACAGGCTCTTGTCAGCCAGATTTCCTGCTGGAACCCAGCTGTGACCAAGCAAACCAGGGCTGGCTGCCGTGGAAACCATTGGAAGCAGCCTCATCCATCTCCTCCCCATGAAACCAACTTCAGCCTGGCCTGAAGAAGTCCTGATGCACAGGCTTGCTTTGAGCAGCCTCCCCTCCCAGCTCCACACTTGGCCTGTGTGTCCTGAGCTGGGCTGCCTTGCTGGAGCTGAGCTTCTCCTGTGCTTGCCTACTGCTGCAGCTGAAGGGGAGCCTCAAGGACATGAGCTTTTCTGGGTGCTGTCCCACCACAAGGAGAACCTGGCAGATCAGCATTGCAAGGACTTCATCTGGGGCAGGAGCAGGACCCAAAGCAAGGTTTGGTCTGTGCCCCATGCCTGCCCATCCCACAATCCCACTGCTTTGGTGAAGAAGGGAGATGATGAAGAAGATGCCACTCAACACCATGGACTTCAAGACACCTCCAGAGGCAGTGCCAAGGCAAGCCCAGACAGAGCCCAGCTCCCTGCAGGCAGCAGCTAAGCCAGGAGGGCTCAGCACTCCTATAGAGCAGATGATGTTCTGTCTCAACAGAAGAAGGTCCTTCCTTCTCTTGGGAGCCAGGGAGCTCAGAGTGGCCATCCCTGTGCTGCTTCTGGCCTTTGCTATGCAGCACCTCTGAGCTCAGAGTCCTTGGAGCAGGGAAGCCCTGCAGGGACAAGAACCCATGGCAGAGCAGTAACCCATGCAAGGCTCACTCACCTGTCCCTGAGAGGTGCCTGAGAGCCACAGCTGATCTCCCGGGGGCTCAGTAAGGAGCTGACACCTGAGGCCTCCCCGGTCACCAGCACCTCACAGGTGGGGCCTCCCTCCACGTGGCACAGCTCCGTGACATTGGAGGTGCTGCTGAGGTGGCCAGAGAAGGTGGAGGAAACCTGCTGGCTCTGTCCTGGCTGCAGCACACCTGAGAGTGGCAGGATACTGAAAGCCTGGATGGAAGACAGGAGAGATTGAGGTGTTGAGCATGGAAATGGATGCAGAAGAGCATCTTGGAGCAAAGTGCAGCTGGACCTGGAGGGGCCTATTCTCCAAACACTGCCAGAATCACCCTCACCTCATCCTGCATCCATGCCACTGACCAGGGCAGGGACCATGGGGAAAATCTTCTCCCATGCTCACAGGTCAATGCATTAATTAGTACATTACATGAAAGGGAACTGGGATGTCTCCTGGCAGTAGAAATTCTCTCTGATGCACAACTTGCCTTGAAAAAGTTTAAAAACTTCCTGCTTTTAGAGAAGGAGAAGACTCAGAGTGAAAGCTCTTGCAGCTGAGGGAAGGAGTCCAGCCCAGCTCATCTGACTCCTGAGGCTCTTCCCCTCTCTCTCTGATTGAAATGCTGCTTTCTCAAGGTGCTACAGCAAAAGCTCCTGCAAAAATTTCCTATGGACCACCTGAGGAGTTCCAGGGGGAGCAGTGCCCTCCACAGGTGCTGCACAGCGTCCTTGGGCAGCCCCACAACGTGTCCTGCACGGCCTCTCCAACAAGCAGCTGCTTCAGCAGCACTTTGTGCTGGGCCTGGAGGGAGGGGAGGCCCCTCTGTGGCCAATGCTGAGGGCCCCCAGTGGCACTGGGAGCTCCAGCCCTGCTGGCCACACTGACAATGGGCAAGTGAGACAGATTCCCTCTTGCCTTCCAGGGGAGTGTGCACTACGTCCAGGGAGCACCTGAATCCCTCCAAGCCTCGTGGGAGGGGAGGGTTTTCAGGAGTTTGTGCTGGCACCTGAAAAACAAGCCATTTTCTGTGCTGGGAGGAAGAGACAGCCACTCTGCAAAGTCTCCCTTTGTAAGAGAGCTTCAGGGCCAGCAGTGCAACAGCAGCTCTGGGGTGAAAGCAGAGCCCTGCACACAGGGAGTCTGGCTGGCTTGGGAAGAGGCTCCATGGAGATCAGGACTCATCCCAGCTTGCTCTGGGAAGGAAGCTGGAGCTCTGAGCATGATGATGCAGATAAAAGTCTCATCTTACATTGGGAAGGAAACAAGGCAAAACATCCCACACTCAGCACAGGCCTGTAGGATCTGAGTCAGCTTCTCCAAGGAAAACTCTCCTCTTTCTCCCTCCCACTCACCCCATGTCCAGCCACTGGCCCTGCTGCCCAGCCCACTGCCAGGGCACAGGACAGCAGGGCAGCAAAAAGGGAGGTCAGCACGAGCATGACTTGGTGCTGGCAGGCTGGGGAGGCAACACAAGCACTGGGTGGACAAGAAAATCTACCTCTGCTCCTGAAGACTGGGCAAGATCCTGCACTTCTCTCAGGGCTGGGACTGGCTCCTCCCTTCTGATCTTGAAGTTCCGCCATCGAGATGCTGAGGAGTCCAAGCCGGTTCTCTTCTCCTTTGGTGGTTGGGGCTTGAACTTAGGTGGGTGAAGCTCATCTCTGGAAAATAAGAGAACTATGAACAGGGACCTGCAGTGGGAGGGAGGGACACCTGCACCAGCAGCTTCTGGTCAGGATGCAGCCCCTGGCTGGGTGCTGGCACCTTGAACTGAGAAATGGTTTGATCCAGCCCTTCCCAATCCAGGCTGGAGCAGCTCTGCTCTAAAGGCAGCCCAGGGATGACACTGAGCTGCTGCAGCAGCTGCAACTGCTTTCACTGAGCAGCTCCAGAGGACAGGCATGAACACCTTGTGGGGATGCCAAAAGCACAGTGGGAGAGGAAAGGACAGAGAAGGCAAGCAAAAAGGTGAGATCTGAGGCACCCAGGGGCAGACCCAGCCAGTGCCCAGCCAGCACAGCCCCCCCCAGTGCCCAAGGCCAGAAACTCTGCAGCTCCACCAGGGATTTATCAGGAATGTTCCCCTGACACTGCTGGGGCCTTGGTTGACATTTTCCAGCACTCCCAGGTGACTCAGGTCACATTCCCCATCCATACATACACAGGCTGTGGTGCTGGGATCCTGCCAAGCTCTGTCACCCTTGGGCTTGGGGAGGTTTCTGCCAGCCGTCCTGAGCTCCGTAACTGTGCCCTCTGTGCCAGGAAGCAAGCAAGAAAGATTTTTAAAAAAACCCAAACCAAACTACAACAGGGAAACCTAAAAAACCTTCAACAGCTCAACCCTGCTCATGTTATTTCTTTAGGGACACCTAGCACTCTCCAGCTGAAATGCTGGGCTTTTGGGGAAAAAGAAAATTACATGTTCACCTCCAAATTGAAAAGGATTAAGGTAAGAGAACCTTTCAAAGCACAAATTATTGGCCCAAAGGTAAAAGATTTGCCAGAAATCTCTAGTTAAGACCAGGCTGACAGTTAAACAACTGGTTCTTCTGGTGGGGAGAAACCCTCCTCTTTAAGGGAAGCAGCCTGAGAGTTGAAAGCAACTGTTTTGTCAAACTTCAGGCTCCCTGGCACAGCCTGCACTGCCTGTCCTTCCTGTTCACTGATTTACAGGCAGTGCCACAATGGCCCAGGTTCAGATGTTTGCTGCCATCCAGGGAATTTGGCATCACCATTTCCATATGTCTTAAGATAAGTTTCAATCTTTGCATCCACACTTCAAATGCCAGCTTTCCTTTCTTTTATAGAAAGCTAAAGGTTCCCAGAAGTCTTCTGACCTCCTCTTTTGTGCTCAGAGAGATGGCATTTAAACCAGATGTTTCCAAAGTGAACAGCATTTTAAAGAACAATGAACTAAAATGACCCTGGATCCCAGCTTAGCCCAACTCCATTCTGTGTCAGACACTGAGATTCCCACCTCTAAGGCACGAACTGTTTGTGCCACCCATCCCTCCTGTCCTTCTCCACAGCAGCCTGTGCCTGTTTTCCCCAGAAGAATCCCTGTCCCTGTGCCCCCTGCCAGGAGCAGTTGCCCACAGGCACACAGCTCCCCTTGCCCTCACCAGGGGGTTTCTCTCATCCCCGAACACGCCAATGAGAACGTTGGTGCGATGCTCGCCCAGCGCCTGCACCTCCACCACAACTGGGATCTCTGCTGTGCTCTGGGGCTGGACAATCCCACAGGGCTGGGGGCTGGAGTAGAACACAGCAGAGTCCTCCTTGCGTTTCTGGAAGGGACAGAATGAAATGCAGCTTCAGAGGCACCTCTGAAGAAACTTTAGACTCCTTAACATCCACCGCAACAGCAACTTACACACACGTTTAAAACTCCCCAGGACAAAGGTAAAAGGAACAAACAAGATGCAAGAATTGGAGGCTTAACATTCGCAGGGGATCCTGCAAGGAGGCTGCCAGCACAGGCACTGGTGTCTCTGGATGCAGCAGCTTTTCACAACCCTCTAAGATCTCCCACAAGAAAACACCCTGAAGACTAGAACATCAACTGTTCCCTCAGCAGCTTACACTGCCTCCTCAAGTTTACATTCGGGTAGGATCCTGTTCTCAGACGATCTTTAAGACTGAATAGAAAGCAGCAAAGTCTTATCCAAACCATTTTTTTCCCCTAATAATCTCCTCAATAATATTTGACAGGAGGAGGTGGATGTGATGCCAAACCTGGGGAATAAGCCCGTAGCAGCCAGGGAGGTGGCTGGGATTCCTGATGACGAGCTTCTTCTCATAGGGCACCTTCAGGTGGCACTCATCGTACTGGAGCACATAGGGGGACACTTGGAGCTCAGGAACGAGACATCTGGGCAAAGAGATGACCCCAGGGGAATCAGAGATACTGAGAGAATGGAGAACGTTTACCCCCAAAGATTGTGAAAGGGAGCAGAACACATTGGTCACTGTCAAATGGACATTTAACAGCCCTACAGGGATAAATTGCCTTCTGCCTCTTCCCACTCAAACAGGTCTTGTACAGGAGGGGCAAACCCTGAGAGGCAGCACCCAGAGGCTGCCAAGTGCCCCAGGCAGAGCACTTTGTGCCACAGCTGCCTCAGCCCCTCCTTTGCCCAAGAAGCCTTGCAAGGACTCCTGTCACAGTCCCAGTGATCCACGAGCTCTGGGGGAGCCTTCCCAACAAGGATCAGGGCTCACTAAGGCTCAAGGAACACACAGCTCCAGTGTCTCAGGAAAAATGACTCCCTTCTCTGCCATGGTGCTGTTGCCCTGCCTGAGAACTCAGCTCTTTGCCCCAGCCCTGGAGGGCACAAGACACCAGCTGCCCTCCAGAGTGGCTGATCACCCCCTCCCAGGCCCTGCAGCTCCCTCCCTCCTTCCCTGCACAGCTCCAGGCACTGAATGGCCCCAGCTCCACCTGCTTTACAGAATGGCAGCCCAGGCACTGACTGGATGGCTCTGCCTGGGACAGGGAACAGCACCAGGGAGCTGCATCCCTCTGGGCATTCAACTGGCACCCACAGCAGCACTGCAGGATGGAATTCTGCTGCAGCAACAACGGCCTTTAGTCTCAACTCTGAGAATATTAAAGCTCAAAATGGGAAGGAGAGGGAAGGAGAAAAACTGGACTGAGCTGCCACATCCAGGGCTGCTTTCCCCTCCTAAGACCTTGCCCTCGCCACTCTTGCTGAGAGCCACTTCCCCCCTGCCAGGTGCCCTCATGAACAGAAGCAGAGCCTGACTCTCAGCAGGCTGCTTGCTGTGGCCCAAACCAATGCACGCTGGTCACAACCAGCACAACTCCACCTCTTGCAGCAAGAAGGAGAGGAGGCCCTCGGGAAATTTGTTCCACCTCAAGCACCAAAACCCAGGCCAAGAAATGATATCATTCCTGGTCCCTTTAGAAGAGGGCCCAGGACCGTGCTGGGCTGTGAGCAGGGCTGCTTTTCACCACAGGCTGCTGCCCAAGCCCTGCTGTTCTCATGTCCAGCTGGCACAACATGAGGCCATTAAGCAGCACTTCTCCTTGGCAGCTGCAGCCAGCAAAGCCTGTGCAAGGCAGTGCCTGGGGGAGGCCAGGCAAGGGCTGGTACCTGGCTGTGATGAACAGTTTTGTCACTCCCTTGCCAATGCCCTCCAGGTCCACCAGCATCCTCCGGCGGAACTCCATCACCGTGTTGGAACACAGGGTCACCTGGTGGAAGAGAAGAACAGGAAATTCTTCTTTACAAAAGCTCATTACCCACCTGTGATATCCTCCAGTTCTTGAGGAGGATTTGGCCTTCATTCTTCTGCAGCTCCATGTGTAGAGCACAGTCTCAGAGGAACAAAAGCCTTCTGGCAATACCAGATTTGTTAAACACACCTTGCTATCAGGGCATAGGTCAGCTACATTCAGACATTAGACTAAAGCTCTTTGCAATACTGAATTCAAATTAGGGGTCCAATTTCTCATCTGACTACAATGACATCCATGCAGAGGAAATCTGACTTGAACAAAATGAGTTCAGCTTTACAGCAGCAAGCTGAGGGCAAAGTGTGGCCCAGCAGGTGCTGGGCACTTCATGGCTGCCGTGGGACCCGGAGCCCGGGCTGGCTCTCAGAACTCTGGCCCCATGCCAGGAGTGGGGAACTGCCTCAGGATGGGCACTTACCAGAGGCAGAACCCTCAGAGCCACTTGCTCTATGGTGCAAGAGACAAGCCACGACAGGGAGCAGGCAGAGAAGAAAGGAGGAGGCTCCCTGTCTTGAAGTTCCACAAGGAAGGGTTTATTCCAAGCAAGGGGATCAGAGGCAAAAGAGCCCTGGGCACTCCTGTGAAATGGCTTTTGTACAGACACAAATCGGGGGGGGGGGGGGGGGGGGGGGATACAAACAGCAAACCATTAGGGAATCCTCAGGGGAGCAGTGAGGGGATTACATCAAGTGTACATCTGGGGCCACTTGGGGTAGGAGGGTGGAGAGGATGGCTCACAAGGGCCAATGGGACCTCCAGGAATAGGGGAATTCCAAAGGAGTGTTGCAGACAGGGAATGGCTCGAGGTCAAATTGGCAAAGAAGGCTGGGGAACAAAAGGGGGTGGGTTGCCTTGAAAGGCAGGGAAAGAGCTGGAACAAGGGGCAAGGAATGGCATGAGGGACAGCTTTGAGGGAGGGTGAAACCCAGGGGTAAACCAACTCGGGGAGAACATGGGGGTACAACAGAACAAACCACTTAAGAAGAAATCAATAAAATAAATTTGAACCACTACACATGGCTGCAAAGTTTTCTGTCCCCTCTAGAGATTCCTGCAGTGAACACAAATCATTCTGCTCCCCAGGAGGGGGGAAATGAGACCAAGAAGAAAAGCCAACTGCTTTATACAATGACATCTCTCTAACAGCCACCTTCTGCCATCATCCTTGCTCTGCCCACTTGCAATCAAATCAATTGCTCTCAAAAACACAAGAATGGCTTCAGGCCTTGACCATAAGGTATGTGACCTCAGCAGATGATTTTGGAAACCAAACAGTGCTCCTGGAGGAACATCCCGAGTAAGCCAGCTAGCAGAGGCCTCCCAGCAGTGCAGATCTCTCCCTCCCACCATGCTCAAAGCTGGCACCAGAGCTAAAGCCCTCCCACACTCCAGGGCAGCTTCAGCCCTGGTGCTGCAGCGTCTGTGGCTGGACTCTGGCTGTACCTCGATGTCCTGGTGTCCCTGGGGGAGGATGGTCCCTCGGCTGGGATTCATGGTGAACTCCCTGGGCTCAACATAGAAATGGATTCCCTTCCTCCAGGCTGGGTCGCTGTGCCTGCGGATCTGATCCACGCTGTCAACAGCCGGCTGCGTGCCATCGTCCGACATGCGGAGCTGGAACGTCAGCGGCACCGCGGAGCTGTTGGTGAGGCGACAGCGCTGGGTGTAGGGAAAGCCTGGCAAAGGACACAAATATCCAGTCAGGCACCCATGATGGCATGATCCTGGGGTGAATATCCTGGCAGGATCAAAGTGGGATTGGAGTTCAGCTCTTTATTATCTGAACTACAGCTCACCGAGAAGGTGCGTGAGGAATTAATCGTCACTTAGTTCCCTTTGACACAGTTTCCAGATTCCAGACTGCAGCCCTGAAAATGCCCACTCCTAACCCTGCTCAACACTGCAAGCTTCTCTCTTTGGGATGGGGAGGAGCTCCCTCACCTGCCCCAAACCAGCACCACTTATCTCTCAGTGATGGGTGTGCATCCAGACCCAGCATTTACTCTGAGAATTCAAGCTGTCAAATTCCCTGGGAAGCCTGCCAACACTCCCACTGTTTTCAAGAGATATAAACAGGGAGTCGTCATTGAGAAGAAGCTACAGCAAAAGAAAGTGAGGATGGAATCAGGAACTAGAACGTGAGGCAAAGCACCCTAATGCAGCTTCTCTCTGCAGCATCCTTGAGGCATCTCTTGATTTGGGCCAAACAGACTGAGCACGGGACAGCTCAGAGCCCACTCAGCTGGGGGCACACCCAAGCCTTGCTTTGAGATTAGCAATTAGGAATCAGGTCCCACCTCACCCAACAAACAGGGACATCACAGCCATGCTGCTCACTGGGATTGCTGCCTGCAAGGGTTTAGCCCACTTTAGCTCTGAGATTTGCTTTCCATCCTGGAAAGCCAGAGATACAGCCACTCATGGTGGGGATGTCCTGCCGAGCCCGCAGAGCAGCCACAACCTGCTCTGCAGGGCACACCTGGCTGGGCTGGCCAGCTCTGTGGGGAGGAGACTTCTCCCCAGGCCTGCTCACCAAGAGTCCCTGGAACACAGATGGGGACTGCAGGTGCAGCCCAGAGCTTCTCTGGGCCCATCCAAATGACCACTGCCAGCTCCAGCAGTGACTCCAGCAGGGAGGTAGGAGAGGCACAAAAAGGACAAACCCAGATGTCAAAACCTCAAATGAGACTGAGCTCAGCACATGCAGACAACAGTCAACAGTCACAAAGAAGCAAAGATACAACAGCTGCCTTCAGCTGGAGAGACCTTAGGAATGAAATTGGATTCAGCAGGATCAATCTCCTGGTTCAGAACCATATTTCTATCTGTTGCCTTGCTTGTTTCATTTCTTCACAAGGCAACTTGACAAGTGCCTCCACGCCGATGCAGGCTGGGGAAGAAGCAGCTCAGGAAAGGCAATGAGTTTCCTTCCAAAGTTCAGGAACTTCATTGTTCTGGGTTTAGGCTTGGCAGTGAATGTTGCCCTTGGTCTGGGAAGGGGCAGAGGGGTTTTGGGGTGTTTTGGCCCTGGGGCTGGGCTTTTCCCTTCGGGGTTTTTTGGGATTTCGGGCGTGATACTGGGGGCGGCTGTGCAGTCGGAGCTGAGCTCGGGCAGTGAGCGGAGCTTCCCTTCCTCCCGCTCGGGGATCGAAGCTCGGCTGCTGCTGCTGCGGGAGGTTGTGTGCTTGGCCCCGGGACTGCCCTGGCTGCAGCTCAGCGCTGCCATCGACCCTGCCTGCCTGCCCTGCTCCTGCCTGCTGCTGCTCCGCACTGCCGGCATCCCCCTGCCCTTTGGCAGTTTGCAAAAGGAGCATTTCCTTCCTTCCTCCCTTCCCTTCCCTCCTTCCCTCCCTGCACCGGCTGGGAGGGGATCACTGCCCTGCCGGATCCCACAGCTCCTCCTGCTGGGACCCGAACTCCACTCAAGGGGAAAAACGGGACTTGGCGCCTGGGAAACGTCTGTTCTTGCCTTCTTATCTGTGCTCTCCTGATCGAGTCTAGGAAAGAACTGTTATTCCTTTTCCCATAGTTTTGCCTGGGAGCCCTCTCATTTCAAAGGTAGAATTATTTGGAGGGATGGGCTCATCTTTCCATTGCAGGAAGATTCCCACCTTCCTTGACAGACATCTGTCTTTCAAAGCAGCACAGAGACACCAGAAAACACTGACTTTATATTCCTTGCTTCTGTTGGATCTCCCAATGGCAAAATGCCACCTGAGGCAGCAGCAGCCCTGCAGTTCACAGCCTGGAGAGGCTGCTGGGGCAGAGCGTGAGTGAGGGATGCTGTTCTGTTGGAAGGCACAGATTCCTGAGGCTGTGTCCCAGCCCAGGGAACACTCACCAAAGGAGATGTCCCCGAAGTCGAGCTCAGGGAGGTCGAAGTGTAAACTCAGTGCACTGACGCTGCCCCTGGAGGGCGAGGACAGAGGAGGAAACGGCTCGGTTAAAGGAATTGCAAAGGTCCGGCTGTCCTGGCTCGCGGGCACAAAACCTGGGCTCAGGGCACCCTGGGTTTCCAACCAACACAGCCCCATGTGCTCAGCACAGGGCCCCGTGCACAGGAGGCAGCTAAAGCCAAGTGGCCAGCAGCCAACAGCCACTGATGGGCTCTGGGCACAGGGCAGGCAGGAGAAGCCCCCAGGTTGTTGCTGGTCCCATGAAGGACCCTGAACACACACCCAGACATGGCTCTGTGCCTCAGTTTCCCCATCTGCAAGGGGATGGACATAAAGGTGTCCCCACACACTTCTGTAAGCAGCCCTTCCAGCCACAGATTCCCTGCTTTGCTCCTTCTTAGCTGGAACTGCTGTTCCCATGGAGGAGCTTTCTCAGCAGAGTTTGACCCACACAATCATGACAGACAGAGTTCTGAGACATCAATCCAGGCCATGCCCAATCATCCTCTGAAAGGAGCAGCAACAGTTCTAGCCGGGGACAGATGGATCCCAGAGGAAAGGACCAGCTTGTCAGCAGTGCACCAGCTGGCACAGCCAAGAGCAACAGCTTCAGCAACCAAACCAGGGTGTCCTGAATCCAGCACAGCACCTCAGCTGTTCTTGAACTCAGCAGACAAACTCCAAAAGTCACCAACATCCACTGAAATCAGCACTTGAAGCTGCACAACACTCACCAGTTGATTTCATGATTGCTGCCAATCAATGCCCACTCTGCCTTTTGGTTCAAACTCAAGGAGCAGTGACCTGGGCCTTGTGTTGTGTTCACAGGACTGCCCCTGGCTCTGCTCTGCACATCTCAACAAGAGACACCTGCCCTTGCCCAAGGAGAAAGCTGCTTATGCAGAAACACCCCTGATCACTTTTGGGGAGGGACAGAGGAGAATCAATTATTTGATGGTGAAAGGTTCCCTCTTGATTTCCAAAATACAAAAGCAGCACTTTTCCTCCAAAAACAAAGCCAGCATCATTGTTTCCCCACTGTGGGCACACCTACTTGCCACTTTTCTCTTGCTAGGTAAGAACTTCCTTGCTCTTTTTTATCCCTCTCCCTTATCTTATTGGTGTAATCCAGTGCAGATTGCTTCCATTTCTTTACTGCCTTGAGCCAGTGCCTGCCAACAGCAGCAGCCCAGCTCCAAAGCTGCAGAGCAGCCAGAACAGCTCTCCTGCTCCCACTACATTATCCCAGCAGCACATGGCTCAGGCTGGCAGGGACAAGGCCTCACGCTGCTGTGCTTCTGAGGACTGAGCTCTGCTTCCCCTGTGATCAGCCCTTCTCCCTTGTGCTGGGCCAGGATTATCTCTTGCCATGGCCCCAGCCCACAGGAGGATGCCCAAGTCCTTGGGACAGTTCCTGCTGCAGTTCCCTGACTCCCACCTCAGCCCTTTCCTGGCTGTGCCAAGGAGGCACCAGAGCACTCTGTGCACAGGAGCTGGGAGCACAGCTTGTCCCTCCCAGCAGGGCTGGCAGAGGTGAGCTGAGGCTGCTGCTGCCCACCTGCAATGGATTATTAACACAAGTTTTTACAAGCACTGCTGCTGCTGCAGAATCAGCCAGGCTGGCCCATTCAGGTGGGACATCCCAGAGCAGCTGCTGCCCAAGGCTGATCCATCCCACTGCCTGCCATGGCCCAAGGCACAGGGAGATCTCTGCAGGGAGGAGTCATTCCAGCTCCCAGGCACCACCAAGGGCAGGAGGCATCCTCACACTAAAGCAGTGCCAGCATCAGAGCTCAGATTCAGACCTCAGGAAACACCTTTTTTCTCTGCTCCAGCCCAACATGAGGTAGGTGGGGGATGTCCCAGAGACAGCTACAGATGTGCCCACCCAGCTCCTAGGGTCCTTACTTGATGGTCAGGATGGCAGGCGTAGGAGATCCAGCCACTCTGAGCTGGAACTCTTCCTCAAAGCTGCCCAACACGGTGGCACTGAAGGAGATCTGCACAGTCTGGCTCCCTCCTGCTGCAATGATGCCCTCCTCGGGTGCAAACTTGAAGCAGGAGCCCACCTTGGTGGCTGAAGGGATGCAGGTGAAGGGAGCATCAAGAGCTCCTTGGTTCATCAGTTTCACCTGCAGCAGCAAGAAAGCAAAGTGGAAATACATGTGGAACCTTCCCTTCTTGGGAATTATTGTCTCATGATGCCAAGAACAGCCAGAAAAGGCAGAAGATGCTTTGTGCTGCTGAGTGGCAGAAGTCAAAAGATACAACAGGACAAGTTCTGCCTTTGGGTTTTCCTGCAGAGCAGAGGTAACTCCACAGAACTGCACTCACCCTGGGGTGATCCCATGGACACAGAGCTGTGCACCTCTGCTCAGCATCACCAAGCTCACTGAGAGCTGGCCCTGAGAGCAACGTGAGCTGATTGCAGCTGCCTAAGGAATCACCCCAGAGCTGCTGCTGCCCCAGTTAGCACAGTTCCACCAGCACCATCTGCTCATTCACCTTTCCCCACACCATGAAAACAATACATTGGGAATGAGGCATCAGCATCAAAATGTACAGATAGCACCATCTTTTGGTAAGAAAACTCAGGGTGTCTTTCTCTTCCCCAGCCAAGCTTTTGAAAATGTCTGGCATGATGCAGTGCCTCACTTTCTACCCCTTCAGTTGATCTCTCATGGTTTTTTTTGGCAAGCTTGATACTATTGTGCGAGAGGCAAATAGGTAGAAAAATGCTTTGCTTTATTCCCAGGAACACTTTTCTCTTTCTAGAGCCAGAGATGCACCAAGGCTGAAGTGTGCTGAGGGACTGGTCAGCAAGGGAGAGAACTCCCAAGGCTTTCCTGTGCCTTGCAGCAATCAGCAGGAGACACTTGCCTGGAAGCTGTTGCAGTGGGCTGAAGCTCAAAGGCAGCCAGTTTGTGTCAGCTGCTTCTGCAGAGCCCAGGCCAAAGGAACCTTGTGTCTGCACTGCCACAAAAGCCTCTGAACATGCAGCTTTTGGAGCCAGTGCTGGGTTCATGGGCCAAGGGGTTGTGGTGCAGGAAGCCTCCCAGCTGATCCCTAAGGAAGGCTGCCCAAAAGCAGGGACTGGGGCTTCAGGAACAACAGACACACCTTTCTGACCCCCCCCAGATTTGAGCAGGACATCAAATATTCCCTGCTCACAAGTGCCCAGGGTGGCAGGAATTCCACAGCTCCAGCATGCTTGCTGCTGCCTCAGGAGCCATCAGGATCCATCCCAAGTCCTGCTGCTCACCTCATAGACGTGGGGGGTGTTGACAAAAACGTTCCCAAGGTCCAGAGTCTGAGAGCTGAGTTCAACCAAGGGTCCTTGGCCTTCCCCTCGGAGCTGCAGGGGCAGCCTGCTCTCACGGCCTGGGGAGAGATGTCCATTGCAGTGCAATCATTCCCTCTGTTACACTGCATTTTCCAGGCTGCCTCAGTGCTAGTGCCTGAATGAGCTGGATGCAACCAGCTCCTGATGCTGCAGGAGAAGATCTGGACCCTTCGCTCCCCTCAGGAGATGTCCCTTGGGGCTGACTTCTAATTTCTAACCCATTCCTCAGGCTGCTTTCCAATTTGAGCCACCACTTTGCTGAGTTTAAAACATCTCTGGTGTCCTGGAGTGGCAGGCCAAGGAGTAATGGGTAGAAATTGAAAGAAAGGAAATTGAGGTTAGATATCAGGGAAGGAATTTTTTACTGTGAGTGATTGGAGCAGGTTCCCCAGGGAAGCTGTGGAGGTTCCAGCCCTGCAAGTGCTCCAAGCTAGGCTGGATGGGGCTTGGAGCTTCCTGGTCTAGGGGGAGGTGTCCCTGCTGACCAGGGACTCTTCCCAGCAGTTCCATGGGAGCCCAGTGGGCTCAGGCTTGCACCATGGCTTCACTGAGGGGCAGAGAAGCAGGGCAAAGGAGCTGCACCTGAGATGCTGCAGTAAGCCACACTTCCATACTCCAGTGCTTCCAGGGGTTTGAAGGTCACCTTGATTTCGGCCGAACAATTCGGCCCGATTTCTCCCTCCTACAACAGAGAGAGACAGCAAAACATTGCTCTGCACACTTCACACTGCTTGTTTGCAACCACACTCCTGTAAGCCTTTGTTTAGAGCATCAGTGATGAGTGAACAACCCAAGGAGCCAAGGAAACCCTCCAAACCCAGCTCACACCAGCACTGGAAGCTCTCAATGCTCAGCTGATCAGCTCCCACTCTCCACAAGATTCCTGCCGCTCTGACACAAGCTCTTGCTCACATCATGCTGCTGGCAGCCACAGTGGGATGCAACTGCCCCTGTGCACAGGTGGCTCTTGGCCTTAGATGGGCCATAGGAGTGACCAAGAGGAGAACATGATGCCCTTCCTTGAAATGCAAATATTAGTTAAGATGTTTTGAAAGAAAGCAGAGGTTGGGATTATTCTGGGCTTTACTCCAAGATGAGAAGGGATTTTGCACTGTGCACACACCAGGTACTCATCATCTCTCACAATGCCAGCACTCAGAATCAGGGCTCAGCTTGATGGTAGCACATGGCAGTTTGCTTGCATCACCAGAAAAGGAAAAGGTTTTGTGTCCCTGTGTGCAGGAGAGCTCCAAAGGCCCATTTCAGCCTTGCACCCTGGTGTCCAGGCTCACAGATGACACTGGAAGGCAGACTCAGAAATAGTGCAAGGCATGCTTACAGGAGGGGATTGGCATTTCTGGCATTACCCTTGGGCTGAATTTGACCTCCTTTTGCCAGGGAACCATGGCAAGCTTCAGGTCAGTGTGTGAGCTGGCAGTGCTCCAACAGCCTCTGCTGAACCCCACGTGTTGGGGGAGCCCCTGCCTGCAATAACTGCTCCCTGTGACACTGCAGGGACACACACACAGTGCCTTGAGCAGCTCGAGCCTGACAGCAGAGCTCGGCTTTGTCAGGCTCCCAGCCCTGCCTTGAGCCTGCAGGGCACAAATGCTTTGAGCAGGGAGCTCTGCAGCCACTCCAGAAACTCCATGTCCTCCCTCCCACCACATGGGGCCAGCTGAGGATCTGCCCAGTGACTGCAGCCGGGGGAAGGGGGACGGGGGCAGGGTGCTTGGGAGGAGCAAGTAGAAGAGGAGGAGGAGGAGGAAAATGAGGTTCTCAGCTATCACTTACCATTGGCTCGATGGAAAAAATGTCATGGGAGAACAGCATGGGGTCTTCTGGCACCTTTGCCATCTTCTCCTGGACCATGCTTTTGAAGGAACTAAGGGAAAGAAGAGGGTGTATCACCTTTGGAAAAAGGGGCTGGCAATTCAGGAAATGTTTAGGGATGTTGCCAGGTCATGTAGGAAGAAGATTAGAGAGACAAGAGCCCAATGAGAACCTGAGGAAATCCAGTCATCACAATCGACCTTTCCTTCCCAAAATGCCATCCCTGGCTGGAGTATCAATGGAACTGGAATGCTGAGTGCTGAGCTCCTGAAGGCCAGGGACACACACCCCAGTGCCAGGGATGGTTTACTTGGCCTAAAACATTCAAAAGCACCAACACCCCCCTGAGGCCAAACATTAGTTTCACTCTTGGGCCATGGATCTCACTGAAATGCATCTTTCAAACCAACCTCCTCTTCTCTTCATTCTCTTCTTCCTCACTAGGAAAAGCCTTCCACTGGAAGTGGGCTGTGATGTTACTCCTGTTCTCAATGAACACAGTTCTGTGGCTTGACATGGTGATGAAAGTCTTGTCAAGCTCCACGGAACTTGTGCTCAGCCCAACGTTGACATCCACAGCTTCTCCGTGGAGCTTTGTGTGGATAATTTCTTCCCCTGGAACAAAGCAAAGGGGAGTCTTTGCTCAGCTCACTGCCTGATGGAAGCACAAGGAACGGAGCAAACCACAGGGCACAGAAGAAAGTGTCCCAGTTTTGAGCTGAATGAGCAGTTCTGTGAATCAGTGCATTTATCCCATCCTGACAGCTCTGTGTTAGAGTGTGGGGATGTCCTGGGCAGCTCCTTAAACACCTTATTTCTGAGGGTGTTTGTGGAGATTTGGCCCCAAGGTGACAGTATGGACAGGGAGATTGGTCCATGTGCTCTGGTGACCACTCAGATCACCAGGATTTCTGCATCCAAGTCCTTCAGGTGACAGGGCTGAGGAGCCTTGCTCAGTCCTGCCTTGCCCAGACTCTCCCTGGGCATCCCACCAGACTCTGTCTCTCCTGATCCCTTGGATCCCTTGTTGCTGACCAGCAAATATGCCTGGGGGCAGGTGGGCAGCAAAAGGAGGCCCAGAGGAACAAGTGAAGTGACAGCCCCCAGCAGGAGGGGACACAGGGGAGGAAACACAACCAGCCTGTCTCTGCAATGTGACAAACCACTGCAAAATGAACACCATGAAAATCATCATCATCATCATCATCATCATCTCCCTGGCCAAAGCCACAGCGACATCAGTCTTGAAATATTTGATATTGTTCTGATCTGAAAAACCAAGCTGCAGTATTGCAAATGAAATAAAAAAGGGACAAAGATGAGTAAGTACAGAGCAGCTTCTCCATTAAGACTGAATGGGATTCCTCAGTCTAGAAATCAAATGGGAGACAGATGTGAGAGGTTTGCAACAGCAGGAACAGCCTGGGAAATGGGGACAGGGAAAAATTTGTTTGGGTTTGTCACAAAAAAAAGAACTAGAGCACCTGAAAATGTTGTTAGACAGAAACTACATCTATGTGTAAGGGCCACAGAGAAAAAGGGTCTGTGGCAAGCCAGGGGAGAAGACACACATGGGACAGAGGTGTGCAAGAAATCCACTGCATTGGAGAGAGTCTGATGGAGACCTCACCTACAGCACTGCCCAGGAATCAAATAAAACTTCAGCCAGGCATAGCCACATGGGAGTGGAGAATCAGGGATCCTCTTTCCTCCACTCAGCAACTCCCAGCACAACAGGAGTCCAAAATCTCTGCCTGTTAGAGGAGATTCACTTTCTCAAGCCCCTAAAGACCAAGGAGTTCTCAGTTTGCTTTGGGGTGAAGCTGAGCAGGGGAGGTACCTCTGGAGGGAATGCAGGGGATGGGACAGCAGGGAGCCATGGTGCAGAACTGTCCTGTGCCCGTGCAGGGCCCAGCACTCACCTGTGCTGCAGCTCACTGCCAGGGAGCCCCAATGGTCACCGCTGGCCTGCGGGTGAAATCCCACTGTCACCTGCACGGTGTCACCAGCGCCCAGAGCTCCTGTGGCCGGCACCACGGAGAAAGGACTGCAACACAGAGAGAGGGAGCAGGGCTGGGGGGACACCTGGCCAGGAGATTCCTTCTGCACTGCAGCTCACTGCAGCTCCCTGGGGCAAGCAGGGAGCAAACCAAGCACAGGCAGCAGAAGACAGCCAGAACAGACAGCATCAGAAACAGCCACTGAGCCACTGCTGAGGAGATCCAGCCCTCACCAGATCCTGGGGCTAAAATGACCTCAGCTCCCCCATACTCTGCATCCAGCTCTCTGCAATGAGGCTCAAGGGTCCCACTGCCACCAATCCCATCAGAGAATGGTTTCTGAAGAGCACAGAGAGGGTTCAGAGCTATCTGCATGACAACTTGACACTGACTGCCTCAGGAATTTCTCTTTTCCTGCTGCCTATGAACCTCATCTCAGGAGATGCAAACGTTAGGGCACTGCCTGTCCTGGCAGATTACAGCCTAGCAATCAGACAGGGAGAAGGAACTATTCCCTGAAGACCAAGGAATAGTTACTGTTGCAGTGTGGTTCTTTGGTTTCTTTTCCATTGAAAACATCCTGATTTAGCCAAAAAGACACATTTTATCAGCATTTCAATGAGAGCTTCCTTTTCTAAGAAAAGGAGCAATCAAAACTCTGAAAGAGTGCAACTGCAGATTAGAGCAATACAGTGACCTGGAAACAAGACCCAAAAGGAGGATGCCATTTACAGTCTGAAGGGTCCAATCCCAGCTCAATGAAGCACCATCAGCAGGAGCACATCAAGGAAACAGAACAGGAGGTTTCTGTGTATTTACCAGCAATGCAGTCTGGGACTCTGGGTTGTCATGCAGGCTGGTAACTGCTTGCTTGGCCCACCAGACAAACTCTGTGCAATGTGTTGGAAATAATGATGCAACTGTGTTGGTGCACTTTGGATTTACCAGGAGCAATCAGCATTGATCACCAGGTAAAGAGCTCTTGCCTGACAAACACAAGACTCTGTGCTTTGATGCTCAGGGACAGCCCAGGGGAAAAGTGCTTCTGCCCAGCAGCTGCTGGGCTTTGTGCTCTTCTACAGCCCCACTGAGCAAACAAAAGTTCCTGGCCTTGGTGCTTTGCTGCTGGTCAATCTGTTACTTCAAAGTGTCTTCTGGGGACTTTGGTGATGAATGCATCACACACAAAAACAAAGGGAACATCTGGCAAGCTGAGCTTTGCTCATGTCAGCAGTGACAGCTGATGAACTTGCTTCAGGTTCTGCTCATGAAGGACCTCTTGCTGCAATGATGGGCTGAGCTGTTCCCATTGCCACTGGGGAGAACATCACTGCTGGCTGGTGGAGAAACCTTGGGCCAGCAATGTTTATGGGCTGGACGTGAGACTTTGGAGGGAGGGGAGGAAAGACAAGGCCCCAGCAGCCCCAGAGCCAGATCAGTGCACGTGCTCCTGCATCTGCCCCGGGGCTGATGCCAGCCCTGCTGCAGCTCTCTGCTGGGGCTCGGGGGATCAGTGCCTGCTGGGGGCAAGGCACAGGATTCTTCCCTTAGTCTTTTGCCAGAAATTTCATCAGAACAGAGAAGTTGCCAGTTAGGGGAATCCCTGGCCAGGCTTCAGCACTCCCTTCCATTCCATTCCCTTCCCACTCCTGCCCCATGTTACATGCTCCTGCCCTCAGATGGCAGGATGGGAAGAACATTCCTGGAGGTGACTTCAGGGCTTGCCTGAGAAAGAAGGTGTCTTCTTTTTTTCAAATTATCAGGAGAAGAGGATCCAGCCAAGTCCAGGACTCAGTTTCAGGCCAGAAAAAACTGAGTGCAATTCAGCCCCTTCACCTGCTACATCCCACCCTGGGCTGGACCCACCAGACTCTTCTGTTCCTGCTGTAGCAGTCATCTCTCAACTCCTCTGAATTTCAGCCAACAGCACTAAGCTGTTCCCTGAGCCCACAGATAGAAGAGCTGTGCAGGAGACATCCCTGACACTGTAATAACCAAATGAAAACCACTGCCAAGAGATGGGGCTGGCAAGCTCAGTTTTGGCCTTTTCTCTGTTCATTGTGAGCTGCTCCTTAAGACACTTCTCACCCTGTTAGATCCATCCTCTCAATGAATCACTACTGCAACTGACAGGCAGAAAAGATAAGGGACGGAGGGGGTTTTCTTGAAAAACACGTTGTTTTCTTCTGCTTTTTAGCTAGGTCCATTGATATGTTTGTTCCCTTCTATGGCATCTAAAGCCAGGTCCAGATCTCCCAATGGCACCTTGCAGTCCCCAGACTCTGCTCTTGCTTTGAGCAGTGTGTTTGCTCAGATGATTGCCAGAGGTCCCCTCCAGGACCACTGGAAAGCCACGTGCCTGTGGCCTCTCAGGGAATGGGTCTATTTGGCTGACAGTGCTGAGGAAGCATTTCAGAAGCTGCTTGTGCTCAGGAGGGTGCAAGCCAGCTACCAACATGTTCCAGCAGCCTCCAGCAAATCTGGGACAGAGAAAGCTCCAAGGCCACAGAAAGCAAGAGCTGATGCCATCCATCCTGCTCCCTTCCAGCCAGGCTGCAGGGCAGCAGCTGCAATGCTCTGGTTCCTTTTGCTGCTCTTTCCCAGCTCTGCTGTCCCCCAAAGGTGTTTTGCACAAGGACAGATGAGCTGCCTCACCTCTGGGTGCTCAGCTGGTAACGAGCTGCCTGGGTACCGACATTGCGCACCAGCAGAGTCTTCTGGGTGCTGCCCTGGACTGCACACTTGGAGAAATCCAGCTGGGCAGGGAAGTCCAGGACAGCTCGGGCACCAATGGCCCGGATGGGCACAACGATCCTTTCCCTTGATGTCATGCAGACCAGCTGGTGGCAATAATCCTGCAGGAAAAGAAACTGCCTCAGCACAGGGCATTTAGTGCCATCCCCATGGCAGAAGAAAAACTTATTGTTCATTTTAGGGTGCAATAGGTAAATTGATGCTCCAAGGGCATCGATTTACCTATTGCACCCTAAAATGAACACTAAGTTCTACTAATATGTCACATTTTAAAGGCACCGGGGCACTTTTGCAAAACCTATCTCTGTGGCATTCAGCTCTTGTATCACTAGGTCATACCCATACCCTAGGCCACCACAATTTTACTCTAAATTTTAATGATTGTTAAACAATTCCTAAGTTCATTCTAAAGAACATGGTGCTTGGGAACACAGGACATTCCTCTAGGTTTCTATATTCCAACTGTCTGAGAATAGGACAAAGTCTTCAACTGGCTCTAAGCAGCAAAAGGAAGATGAGAAAACAGCTGCACCCAAAGAGATCCTGCACCTCTGGCCTGCTGTAGAAACATCAGTTGGCTCAGAACTCCTCTCTAACTTTGCCTCTCCTACCAAGCCAGGAGAAGAACAGTGCCAAGAGGTAGCAGGATGCTGTTGGAAAGGGCCTCTCTTTGTTTCCCTGCAAGGTTTCCTCCCTTCCATGCCATGTCCTAAACCCTTCCCTATGAACAAGCCTCCAGACCAGAACATGAACCCTCCAGATCCCAGCACTGAGATCAGACTTGCCAGAGCCTCAGCACTGCTGTTCAAACCTCCCCACAAAAGCACCTCTGGCACGGGATGGGTGCCAGCTGACAGAGCAAGCACAGGGACAGGCATGAAGACAGAGCCCCAGTAGTGTCACTGCCACAAGCCCTGGGCTCACAGCTCTGCCTGCAGCTTGTACCTGCCCAGCACGAGCTCCTTCAGGCAGGTGTCCCAGTCCCCTGCAGCTCAGCAACCTCCTGCTGACCAAGGGCACCCAGAGCCCAGTGTGCCTGTGCCAGGCCGGGCTCACGGGCACAGCACATCCTCTGCCCTGGCCCTGCAGCTGTACCATGCTCACTTGTGCTCTGGGACAGCACAGCTGCAAGGCTGGAGAGCAGAGGGGGTGAAAAAGCACTGTCTTTGCTCCAGCCCAGGGGCAGGCAGGGAAGCTGGTGCCAGTCAGCAAGGAGGAAAGCTCTCTGACCTCTTGGTTCCTCTGGTGTTTTCCATCATAATGAAACCCCTTCCCCTAGACCTAGAGATGGCCCAACATCTATCAACAGCCCTCTGTCATTTCCATCCTGTTCCCTCTGCATCTTCCCTTGGCAATGCTCAGGGATGTGCAGGGAGGGGAAGCAGAGCCTGTCAGGCCTGGCTGCAGTGCCTGCCAGCAGGGGCCAAGGTGTGACTGGCTGCAGGCTGCCTGCCCATGGCCTGAAGCCAAGCTCACAGCATGCAATGGGCTGGAGCCAGAGTGCAGGGAAAACAATGGCTGTGCAGATCATCCTGTGCTTTGGCTCCTCCACTCTCACCTTGTTCTCGGCGGGGCTGAAGCGGATGCGCACAGGGGCAGAGGCGCCTGCTGGCACCACATGGTACACATTCCTGGGGCACGCCAGCTGGAAATAAGGGCAGCTCTCCATGCACACCTTCACCAGCCAAGGAATCTGCAGCAAAGACACCAAATGATCATTGTGCCACTTGTGCCAACAGGACCAGAGGAGACCTGTCCGTGCCCTGCTGGCATCCCTCCTTGGCCCCTTCCCAAAGCACTTTCAGCTCTGCAGGCACAGGCACATCCTTCACAAGGCTGAACTGGAATCCCTTCTGTCTGCCTCCAGCATTTTGGCCAGGGCCAGTAGGGCAGTGCCTGCTGGCAAGGAAGGGCTGAGCAGGTCAGCACCAGGAGGATGGAGACAGAGCACCTGAACCAAGTCATCTGCCTATTCAACAAGGCCAAAAAACCTGCTGGCTTCTGCCTGCACACAGCCATGCAGTTGTCATGTTCCAGAGGGGAATGTGCTCCCTGAAAGCAAACCAGCACATTGTCCTGGGGGAAGGAAGAAATTCCCTTCTAGCAGATTAGCTTTGGGTAGGGACGTTGTGGGGATACAGTCAGGCAGGCAGAGCAGCAAGAGAGGAGACCAAGCCCTGTGGCCTTACTGGGAAGAAAAGCAAACCTGAAAAGCAAAACAGGGAAGGAACACAGAAAGACAATCCCTAAAACAAGGAGATGGCAAAGAGAATTGCAATTAGCAGTAAAGCAGCAAGGAAGAATCATTAAACCATGAGAGCAATCAGCTTGCCAAAAGTGACAGCAACACAGACAGGCTTTGCCTGTTGACTATGGGCTTCAAAGGCCTTTTCTGCCTGGAGAAACATGACCAGCACTTACTGACAGTGTGGTTCCAGGATGAAAAGCCAGTCTTGGCTCTCCAGGCCTTCTTGCTGCCTGTGCAGGCAGGCTGGGCATTCCTGCCTGCAGCCAGCAGGCCAGGTTCTGCCCTCTGGCATTCACAGACACAGCAAACATGCATTTTCTGGCACACTGAGAGCATCAACCCCTGAGCACCAAAATGCTCTCCAAAAGTCTAAACCAGATGATTTGAACTCCCTCCTGTCTCCTCCCACCAGCCCACTCTTGGCACAAGCCCCCCTTGAGAAAATCTTTCCCTGACTGAAATTCCAGTGGTCTCAAGTTTTCCTCTTTACACTGGAACACAACTGCTGACATTTTTCAACTTTTTCCCCTCTTAGCTCTCTTGGCAAAATGCAAAACAATCCCAATTTCTTCAAGTGAAGGTGGAAACCTCCAGGAGCACATGGCTTTGGATCTGCTGTGGTTCTCCAAAGGGAAAGCAGAGCACCGTGTTGCTTTTGGAAAAGCTGAGCAGAGCTGGATGAAGCTGAGCAGGAGCCTGAAGTGGCACTTAAAGGCCTCTCACTGCTTCTGCTCCATCAGCCTGATTGCAGGGCTCTTTCAGAACACGTCTCCTGCAGTGCCAATGCCATTGATGAGAAGTGATTCCAGCACAAAGTGCAGAAGACTCAGCCCCTGAGCTGTGACTGTCAGCTGCACAAAGGGAGCCAAACTGGCTGAGAGAGGCAGAGATTCCTACCAGGAGCCAAGATTAACCAAGGAGACACAGGGTGTGGGACAGACTCAAGGCAAAGCAGGAGAGCAGGAAAGAACTGTACAGCCCTCAACATTCCTCTCAATCCAGAGCTTGCAAGAGAAGGAAACTCCTTTGGGATAGACACCATCACTGCATGGCCAAAATCAGGGGACAATTCCCAGCACAGGAAGATTTCCAGCATCTTGCAGAACAAGGTGCTGAGATATTTTCTTCTGCATGTGATGCAGCAGACAACTTGCTTTGCTGTACACCCAGGGAACGACAGCACTCTCCTCTTCCAGCACAGTGTTAAAGCTCCAGCTGCCAGCACTTACCTTGTCCTTATTAATGAGAGACAGCTCCATCTCAGAGATCTCCCGAGCGACGAAGTTCTGAAATACCACCTCTGGTGGGAAAACCCCAAACCAGCTCTGTTTCGGGGCAGCTGACGGCAGCTGGAGAGGCGAGAGAGAGCAGGGAGAGCTTCAGCTGCTGGGAGGAAGGTTCATGAAGGAGAATCTTCCACTGATCCCCAGGGAAGTACAGACTCTGGGTGAGCACGTCCGCCCAGCCCACTCTGGGCAAACAGTGGCTCACCCACCTCTGCTCTGAGTGATCCAGAGCTGCTGGGCCACACAGAGCAGGCTCAGGCCAAGCTGCTCGTTTGGCATCTATTTCTCCAGGTTTCTTTCTCCACAATGCCAGGCAGCACTTCCCTTAAGCACAGCCCTGTGCCTATGTGGTCACAGAGCTCTGGGGCACTGACTGAGCACTCATGGAGTAAGTAAAACCCATGGATTTACAGGAGACTCAATGGGAAACAATTCTGGGATGTCCTTTACTCTGAGACAGGGAAACGCAGGCCCACACAACTGCAAATATCTTTTTTGCTCTAGAACTTAGACCTATCAGTAAGAAGAGCACAGGACCAGAGGAGGTGGGAGAGATGAGGTGGTATTTGGCTGAAGCCAAAAGGTCATAAAGCAAAAGAATGGAATTTGTTGGTTCTGTGTGTTGTTTGTGGTTTGGATTTGTTCAGGTTGGATGTTGAGTGCGGCAGTGAGAGGGACGGGGTTGAAGACCTGACCAAAAGGAAGTAGGACGAGAGGGGAGGGGACAGAAAAGTTGGTGGTCAGTAGAGAATGGAAGCTCCTGAGTACCCATCCAATGGGAAAGGGGACAGGGACCGCCCCAGCCGGGTATAAAGGGCACAGAAAGATTGCCATTTTCTCAGAGGGTGTGTGTGTGCTTGGCTCTCGGGGAGGGAGACACACCCGGCTCAGCTGAATCCTTACTAATAAATAGTTTTCTTTTGCTTTGATGATTTTGTCCCCTTTCATTGTACTTAAAAGTTAGTGTGTTTCAAACAGAAGGAAAGGCAAAAATAAAAAGACAGATGAGGTGAAAATCAAAAGACAAGGGAGGTGAATGCTGAATGAGGGTAGGGTTCAGTTATTTTCTCAGCAACTTGGGTAAAAGTAGAGTTGGTGTTGTGGTTTGAGGGGAAATGGTTTTTTTTGGGATGGTGTGGTCACGCCAATCGGTGTCCAGATTTTAATATTGACACCTGGTTTGTCCACTGAGGGCATGGATACGCCTCTGAGAACACAGGGGTTAAAAGCTGTGAACTCCCACTGGAAGTTCCTTTTGAGTTCCGGTCCTGGACCAAAGGAGACCTCTCCCCTGTCCAGCTCCGAGCTGAGCAGGGGGGAGGGGAGCCATGCAGCCGGAGGGAGGGAGGCCAGGCCTGGGCCGAAGGGTGGAGGAGCATTGCACTGCCAGGGCTTCGGGCAGCCATCCCCCATTCCCCCCCCGGAGGGAGAGAGAGCGAGAGCAGCCTGTGCTTGTGATAGCGCGGCTGGAGTGAAGGAGAAGGGGGGGGTGCCCAGCAGGGCAGCCAGCCGTGGGAGTTCATGAACCAAACCGGCAGAGCCTGGGACTTTTAACCCTTCTTGGGATGATGGAAACCTTGCAAATGCTGATTCCTCCTGGAGTTGGTGAGATTGAGAGAAGTTGAGAAGAATTCTAGGTGGGAGGAGATGATGGAGTGGCTTTTGGCTGGACTTTTCTTGGATAGCTATGGACAGAACCCTTCAGTTCCTGTGACACAGAGACTGCATTCTGGGGGGAGGCAGTGGCTCAGAGCCAGGAGAGTGCGGTGATGTGAAGGTGTGTGAACAGAGACGAAGGGTGGAGGAGGGTTGTGGTGGTGCCCTCCGTCTTCGAAGAAGAAGAAGAGGAAGATGATCTCTGTTCAAGAGACCCCTCAGCCCCAGGGGGTGAAACATGGGGGGGACAGGTGTCCCAAAAGGAGAGGGACTGTGCTCTTTTTTGGAACTGGACAAAGCATCCTTAAAGAGAAAAAACCCTAGAAGCAGCTCTGGTCCATGTGCAGTAGTGAGAGCACTGGACATGGAAGGAAGAGGTCACGATGGCAAAATGTTCTCCGGGCGGTGCCACACGTGACACAGAAACACGAGAAGTTTCGCCTGTTTCCTGGGTGAAGTCTGTAGTGCAAGAGGGACTCCTCTCTTCTCAAAGAATTGAGAATTGATTATCCAAAGGGTGGTAACGGAATTAGGAAATTTTTGGTGGGGGGAGGAGGAGGAAATTTGGAAGGTTTTCATCCTGTGTTCTGTGTGTTTTTTCCCTGTAGTTTTATGTTAATAAAGTTTTTTTCCTTTCAATCGTAAGTTGGAGCCTGCTCTGCTCTATCTCTGATCACATCTCACAGTAGATACCAGGAAAAGAGGTTTTCTCATGGAAGCACTGGCATTTCGCCAGGCGCAGACCATGACAGTTGGTATCTCCTTTTTCCACGAGTTTTAAATGGGTGCTTTCTTGTCATTACTGCTATCTTATTTAATGCCACTGTAGAGGCACGTCTGGAATGACACAACAACAGCAAATGCTTCAGGAGCAGAGACATTGCTTTGAGAAAACTCTCCCCTGCTTTGTCTGCCTGCTCCAGCCACACTGCTGTCACTGCAGGGACACCAGCAGGTCTCCTGTGGGACTCCACAGCAGACACATTCTGCTGAAGGGAGTGGCTGCAGCACACTGGCCCTTAGCTGTGCCCTTCCCTGAGGTGTTCCCAATGCCCCTCTCAAGGGCAATCCTTAACCACTTTGTTCCATGTCTCCTGCTGCCAATTTCCTGCTCAACAGCCCACCTTGATCACCTGCCCCTTTGGACTGTGCTTTCTACTGGGCCAGTCCTGCCAGAAAAGCAGCTTTAAACACACCTCTAAGTAGGCACTGATCCAGATAAAGCACATCCATTCCTCTCTGCCCAGGAAGCACATCCATTCCTCTCTGCCCAGGGCCAGTCCCCTGCACATCTGGCACCCTGCAAAATCTAACACCCTGTCAGGGTCCAACACATTGTTCCAGCCCAAAGCAGGAATGCAATTTCTTTTGTTAAATCTGAAGTAATTCCTGCACATCCTTGGCCTTCAAAGGCCAACGCTGCCACTCTGGAGGGAATCCTGTGACCCCAAGCATTTGATGGTGACCACACCAAAGCTAGAGGAGGCTCTCTCAGCAGGAGAATGGCAAATGGCAATGTTGTGCCTTTGTGTCCCCAGCCTTCCCCCTGTTAGCAATGGCAGCTACACTCCAGCACAGCCCAGCAGCTTCAGCAGAGGTTATTTGTGTTGCTCTGTGCACATCAGGACTCCCAGTCCACCCCTCCCAGCAGTGTGCAATGACAACAGCACCTGGACACTGAGGTGTTTTGCTGGAGACAAGCCTGTCACAAGCACACACCCCCTTCAAACTTCATGTTCAACAGAAAGGAAAAGAGCAGGAAAAGGCTACCTTTGGACCAGTCTCACTCCTGTCTGGAAATGGGCCAGTTCTGGGCAGAATACTCCCCCCAGTACTGGCCTCCTTCTTCCTGCTGGGAATCTTCTCCCTCTGGAACTTAGAGGGAAGCAGCTGAAAGGCAAAAATACACCAGCTAGAGCCTAAGAGATGGCTTGTTCAGAGAGGCTTTTCTGGAACAAGTGGCACTGGTAAATAACTTGTGATCACAGCCACTAGGACAGTCCTGGGAGCCCTGGAAGTTTCCTGCTGAAGTCCTTAGCATCAGTAAATTAATAATACAGAGTGCAATACACACACTCCAGCCACATGGCTCTGTCCTATTGGCTTCTCTGGGATTGGATGGGACATGGTTGGGGATTTCTGCTCTTTGGGCATTTGTTTCCTCTTACATTTCCTTGGATTGAGGCAGTGACCTTTCCAGAAAATGGGCAGGAGCTCTCAGAACTGCCTGAACTCCATCCCTGCACAACACTCAGAACTCACAGCAAGGAGATATCGTTGCTGGCTGAGTCCAACAGATGCAAGAAAACAAAGCTGTACCAAGAGGGAGGTGCACAGGAATGTGTCCAGGTTTTGGTTCTCCCTGTTAAATTGCTTTCTCCGTCTGGGCTGACAGAGCCCTCCACAGAAGAAAACAGAGGGATCTCCTTGACAGAGCCTCAGCACTGGGGCATCTTCAGCCAAGAGAGCTCCAGACAGCAAGGGACCTTTGTGGCCTTGGCTCCAGTGCTGCCTGCAGGGCTGGATCTGTGCCCACAGGAGCTGGGAGAGAACAGCTGCTTTGGAAGCTCTTCCAGCTGGGAACAGCCATGGCTCTCAAGGCTTTGGGCAGAATTTGAGCTTTCCCTCCCCCACATGCCCGGGTGGCCAAGGGCAGGATGGTCAGAGCAGCACAGGTGAGTGCCCAGCCTGACAGAAGGAATTCCTGTGGCAAAGGGAAAGGGACAGAACACGTGCTCAGGGCTTCAGCTGTACATTGGTTTCACTTGGCTCCACTGGCACAGCCAGGCAAGACACAACTGAAGCATCCCACAGTGTTCCCTGCTGCACCAGGACAGCCCCCAGCAACAGGAGCACGGCACAGAGGGCTGGGGAGGGGCTCTGCAGCTTCACAGCACTGCTGGACAACAGGGCCAGGGAGAGCAGGGACACCAGGGCAGGTGCCAGCCTTAACACAGCCCCAGTGGCCACTCACAGTGTCTGGCTTCAGCCTTTCCCTCAGCAAAAGACGAGGTGGTGGTGTCTTCTTGGGCAATCCAGACGCCATCTCCAAGGGATGATGTCACAGAGGGAGACAGTGCCTCAACAAAACTGGAAGGAGCAACAATGGAACTCTGACAATCCACAACCCAATCCATGGCAGATTCAAGGCATATACTGGTGCTAAACAATTTGATATGATTTGAAAGTAGCTGAGTGCTTGTTTGGCATAAGTAGCTAGTATTGTTAGGCCTCTAGTTGGACTTTATTTGATCTATATGGCTTCCCTGTGAAATTCAAAGATGGACTGTACTGAAACCTGGAGCTCAAAAGCTGGACATTAATAATAGTTGGAACAGACAAAGCTATAGCTTAAATATTACTTAAAAATAGCCAGAGTGGGCCTCCTCTTCTTCAGGCTAAAGCACCCCTGCTCCCTCAGCTGCTCTTCACAAGACTTGGGAGAGACTGGAATGTTATGGCTAATGGCTTAAATCTTGTTAGGAAGGACTTTTTGCCCATTCTGACAAAACTGAATCAAGAAGCTGCCACCACTGAAGCCCAGCCCTCCCTGAAAATGCCTCCTTATTCGAACTTGGGACTGGGAGTTAAGGCACCTAAGGGAACTTGAGACAAGATCAAGGAGACACTATTGTCCTGCTAGCTCAGGTCTGGGGAGAACTAAACAAGGCTAATTGAGAAAAATGTATCCACAACCAGGCCAAACCCAGCAGCTGTCCTGAAAATCAGCTCTCCCTGCCTTCAGGCTGGGGAAGTCATAGCTACAGACTCATCTGCTGAGGCCAGCTTTGCACACAAACCTCCCATCAACACAGGGGGAAGGAGGAAATTTTGGGGGTGTGGCACAACCTCTGGTAAGGGGCAGTGGACACCCATCCTCCCTCAGACAAACTGGCTCAGCTCTAAAACCCCCCAGCCCCAGAAGGCCACATCCAGGGGACATTCCCATCAGGGGCAGCTGACGGGGTGTCAGAACACATCAAAGACCTCCAAAGTGCCCCCAGAGCCATTCCTGAGGCCTTGCACCAGGTGACTGCAGGGCATGCAAAGGAACACAACAGATCTGAAAATCCACAACCCAATTCACAGCAGGCTCAAAAGGATATACTGGTGCTAAAGATTTTATATTATTTGAAAGTAGCAAGAGAGAGAGTCTAACTTGCCCCACCCCAGGCAGGAACCTGGGCAGTCCCACCTTGCCCAAATCTGCATGAATCCATTGAAGTCTCATGTTTTGTGACACCTCACCACAGAGAAGACCAGAAGAGGATTTCATGGTATGCCAGTGAGATCCATGCAATGGTGATACTTTCTACTTTTTATTTCATCTGTCACTCTCTTTCTGTCCCCCTCGCCAACTTCCTTCTCTATTTCTCTCTCTCTCTTCCTCAGATTTGCTCTTACATAAAATCCAGACAATTGACTTTGGCATATGGTCCTGTTTGCTCCTTAATTCAGGGCCATCTCCCTAATAATTTTAAGAACCAGACCATAACAACCCACTGAAACTTGAGCAGAACTCATTCACCTTTAAGCAGTTTAAGTCATCGCTATAGGGAAAAAAATGTCTAGACTAGCACATTTAGAAAATGCTGCATTTCTTCAGTGGAAAAAAAGCACCATCAGTAGACCAGATATCGTTCATCTATTCAGCTGCACATGCCACTGAACTAATGCACCAGAAGAGTGGCATGATCACATCCTCTGTTTCCCTTTGGAATTCTCTTTCAGAGCACAGATGGGACAAAACCAAAAAGCACAACTTGAGTCAATCTTTACCTTCAAATGAAATTGAGGACTCCTCGCTGGCAGAGACCAAAGCTCTGCAAGTCCAGGGCTCGCTGGCAGAGACAATCTCTATGAAAAAGTCCCCGAGCGAATCGCTGAGTGCAGCCGTTGCAGGAGCCCAGGCTGCGAACAACCAGCCCGGAGCGCGCTCTGCGGCAACTGAGGCGGCGGCGCCGTCACAGCCGCTGTGGCCGCGCCCGCGGTTCCCCGGCAACCGCAGCACCCGATTGTCGGGGCCGGGCCGGGGGCGGTGACGCCGGGCGGGCCTCGGTCCCCGCTCCTTCCAGCCCTGCTGCCCCCTCGGTCCCCGGCCGGAGGGGGAGGAATCCGCTCCGGGGCCCGGAACGTGACGGGCCACAGCGGCAGCGCTCGATATCGCCGGGGCCTCGGCCCCAGCTCCGGGCTGCTCCTGCACAAGGAAGGCGGAGCCGGGGGGGGAACCCAGGCTCTCAACACTTCCCATAAGTGTCTAAAATCATGCACTTCAATTAAAACAGTGAGATGATTGCACAGAAAGAAGGAGTGTTCAGCCTTGAAGTGGAGGGAGAAGCAAATGCTCTGATCTGTCTGTCCAAGTGGCTCGACTTTGTATTCAGTTCCCTTCAATCCCGTGTCTCAGATCTTTGCCCTTCCATGCAGCAATGCACACTAGAATAGCACAGAGGGGGAAGCATGTCCAAGTGGCTGGTAACGATTTTAGTCCGGGGAAGGGAGAAAAGGACAATTTCTTCTGCAAAATCATATCTATTCTTGCTTTTCCTGTGCACTTCAGAAGAACCTGAGAACCTCCTGGACAGTCTCTAGAAAGACTGTCTGAATACCTGATGCTTAAAGCAACTGTTTTTATAGAGCATTGTGGTTACTTGACAGACACAGGGATATTCCACACAATTTCTTTTGAGATCTACTAAAAGCAGATCTAGAATGCTACTTGAAGTCATCTTCCCAGTGCTGACAGACTCTCAGATTCTGAAAACCTCTATGGTTGACAGTATGAAGAAATATTCTGAGTGTTGTCATTCTAGTATGGAGGCAACTGAAGTGCTGTTAGAAAAGCTATGGAAAGAGCTGAATTTCCTTCAAACATAAAGTAAGAAACAGGGAATCCAGCAGACTTGATGACTGCATGGCAAGAGCCATAAAACCTTTTTTTAATTATCTGAGCAGTGAAGATGGCAGTGCCCAGGTCCTTTTCCCAGCTGAAGAAACAGTTAATTTTTCAGCAGCTGGATAAGGATTACTTCCTGCATTTGCTTCCTCCCATTCCAAACTTCAAGCCAAACAAGCACCTGTCAGCATACACTGCCTATTGACCCAAATGATTTGAAGATGTTAGTTAGTGGCTTTATCCTTGTACCTTACAAGGATCTACCTCTTACCATCCTTGGTTTCTTGTCTTTTATTTTGGAAAGCAGAGCTTTCATTGTTCCACCAGTCTCAATCATGTCCTGAAAGACATAAAAAAGGAAATGATCTTTCAGGTTGGAAAGGAAACCAGACTGTCAGTGGATGAAATGAGAGCATACCAACCTGGCAGCAGAGTAAGATACTTTATTTTATGCAGTATGTATTAATTTGAAAAGAAGGGGAAAAAAAATCCATGTCATTGCACGCCTCCTTCAGTCATTACCTACCTCTACTACTAACACATTCTCTAGGAGAGGGGAGGTTATATATATATATATATATATATATATATATATATATATAAAAAATATCCACCATTTGGGGTAGATCAGTAAATCAGTTCCCACAGCCATACAATCCTGAGCATTTCATGCACCCAAATATTAAAATTACAGGTTTGAATGTCTAGCAATTACAAATTACTTCAACTTCTTTTTCTAGCTTATAGAAAATCTGGGTTTACAGGAAACTAGAATGCCTCCATTCTCTGCACATCTGTAACTCAGGCTGATCTACAATACTGATAAATGTTGCAGGTTGTCATTTCACACAAATTCAGGGTTTTTTCCTGGGTTTTTTGCTCACATTGAACTTATCTTAAGGCTTTACTTTTGCTTGCTCCTTAAACTCTGGAAAGATGTGATTAGTTTTATCCCATTTCGGTAAGTAGGCCAACCTCATCATGCTGTTTTTCAATTGAGTTTATTCTGTGTAAAATTACTTTTGCCTTCTTCCAGCTATCTTGCAGACATCTTTTTCTGACTTGCATATCCAATTCTTCTGCACTGTTCACATTTAATGAGTTATCATATCATTTCAGAGCAACTGTTCAGCTTTATAAAATATAAAACAACATTAATAATTAAAATTTTATCATGTAAACACAACATTTAGGAAGCATTTATTACATTTTTGTATGCTAAGGGACAGCCCCAATCATTTAATGCAAAATTACAATTTTTATAAAACTTAGATTTCTACATAAATGTTAACACACTTGAAATATAAGCTGCTGTTACAAGAGGTGAACTTGCAATTAGAGTTCCTACAAACTGTTTCCACAATGATGCTGTGAAAAAAAAAAAAGCTTTTTCATTGAATTAACTCTGGGTTCTTCACCAGTATGAGTCACTGCTTTTTTAAAAAAACAACTCCACAGTAATGGACACTACAAATCTCCACACCTCAATCTGACACAAACCTCTCCGTTGTGTTTGCAGCACAGAAATGGAGATACAGGTTTGTTTTTTCCTAATTAGCAACTGCACACCCTCCACGCTCTAGAGATTAGAGGACAAGGTCTCTCTGCCTCATGGGAGGGATTGTACAGATAATTTATAAAAAACTGAAACAGGGGGCCCAAAAATACATCCTACTTTAGAAAAAAAAGATCAAGATTTCTTCAGATTGGAAATGAATGTAGACACAGTGATTTCAGGCTTGATTATCTCCTGGTTTATTCTCTCCCTCTAGTGGTACACCCCCAGGAAGAAAGTATCCCCTGGGTGATAAATGACAATGTTGATCTTTTCCACACAATTTAGAGATGGGAAAGCTTTAAGAATTGGCCCTACATGGAGAGGTTTCACAAATGCATTTTTGCAACACTCTTGGAATTTTTACTTCTTTTTTTTTCTGCCTAAGTCAGTTCTTAAAGACAAATAGGCAACTTTCTGTGCAGAAAACAAACATCTTTTGGAGTATACAGAATTACAAAAAAAGCTGCCACAGAAGTTAAAATCACTTGGGGAATCATCAGAACACAGAGATGGAAACAATCCCTCTCCTTTTTAAAGCAGTCACAGCAAGCTTACTCATTTGTTTGCAGCTCTGCAGCACAAAAGTAGCAGCTTTGACGAGCTCCTCGTCCTGAGATTCTGTCAATACCTGAATCATGAGTGGCAGACCATTGTTCTGAGGCAGCTCACACTGGTTCTCTTCTAGAACAGGACATGGTAAAGGAAAGGTTTGGTTTCAGCCCCACACACCTTCACCTTACAGTCACTGTAGGGGCCAATACTGGCAACTCTCTGCAAGTTTCTGCAGAGAGATTTTCACTCCAGACCCGAGCCTGCTGCAGTGACAGCAGGAGAGCTTTACATCCCACAGGATGATTTGACCAGAACTCAGGTTGCTGTAAGAAAACTGAAGGACTGAGACCACTTATTCGATGGAGTTCCAAGCTCATTTAATTGTGGCTCAAAACTTTTGAATAATGACTCCTGTTTTTCTTCTCTTTCACGACCTGCTCTTGGAGTAGATATGCAACATTTCTGTGAGGCCTGGGATGCAGAAATATCAAAATCTCAAGGTTTCTATTTAGCAAAATAAAATTAGTAGCTTAAGCCTGGTCTAGCCAATCTGTTCCTCCTCATTTCTTCTGTCATTGGCTGAATTTTTATTGTGCTCTCATTCCCATATGGAATCATATAATGGATAATTGCTAAACATAGTTCTTTCTTCTTTAAACTTAACAAAAAAAAAGGAAATAAAAACTTTTACCATTTTTATTTTGACACTGTTGGCATTTGAAGAAAAACCTTTTTTATGTTGAAATAATTTTTTAATAATTTTTCTTTTCAAAAGACATTTTCCATTAAGTCTTGTTTCACTAGTTCTTAATGAAAAAATGTCTGTTAAAATAAATTTATGACCTCTTGAGCTAATTATTGAACATGTTATTGGCACTCAGAGGATAAAAATCAAACTTTCTGAACACAAGGTCTTTTTCTTGTTTCTCTAAACATACATGAGAAACACCACAAGTACAAATCAATTTCCCTTTCTCTTTGCTTGCACTACCACAAAATACCAACCGAAGTGCTGTATTTGTACCAGATAAGCTTGGGTAAGCCCTGAGGAACACGACAAAACCATTTTAGAGCCACCAACTGCTTCTGTGTCTTGAAACAATGCTCTTACATGGCTTTTACAAATATTCCTGGCCTTGTAAGCAGTGGAGAGAAGCTGTATGTGCCAAGGACCATGAAAAGGGTGCTCAAGACAACCCATTTGCTAGGTCTGGATTGTAGTAGCTGTCAAGTCTGGATTAATTATTCCTTGAGACACCTAAGCCCAGCTCTGAATTCTTGCATATTGAGTCTACTTTTCAAAGCTACTTAAGACACTTCCTGCTAACAAGCTTTAAAATTTAAAGATGGAACATTCTAGAAAACTTTTTGTCCAAATACTGACATTGTATTATTTAACTGAACTCTCTCTCGTGTTCCAGTCTTGATGAAGTGACACCACAAGAGGAGTCAGTGGATGAGAATTTAGGAGAAGCTGACAGACAGGAAAAAGAAAAAGCAAATCTTACCACAAACTTCAGTACAGTGTCCAATTGTTAGAATAATACTGATTTTTTTCTCCTGTACTCAGTGTCTCATTGGACAGCAGCTTCAGCAGCTCTGACACAGTGGGATACTTTGCCAAGACAACACTCATGGCAGCTGTTGGTTAAAATGATTGGAAGGAAAAGAAAGTCGATTGTGAGTGTACAGGAATTATCCAAGGACCAAATGCTGGGTTTGGAGGGAACTGTACAGAGCCCTCAAAGCCTTGGGCCTGCTCAGCCCTGCCCTGCTCCACCCTGAACAGCTCAGATTACCCCACCCCTCCTGTGCTGCTCCCAAATCCAGTCCTGCCCATCCTCCCAGCCTGTGCTCCACGGAGAGGAGGCAGAAGATCTGATGAATGAGGAGGGCTTTGCACTGTGCAACTTCTGGAGATCCCTGCTGAGTTTCTCCATGTCCTTGATCAGCTCCAGCATGAAGCCAGAGAGAGTTGAATAAGCTTTGACACGCAGAGTATCTGCCATAAAAAGAGCAGGGGGCAAGCCCTTCCTGGCACTGGCAACACCACTGCTAGAGCATCCACGCTGAGGCCCAGTCCTGTCACACCCAACTGAGCTGAAACTACCCTCACAACTAGTGCAGGCTGATGCTTTTCAACTTCTGGGAACTTCCATTTGAAGCTCTTATGGCAGAAGTGTGAGGTACAGCAACCACAGCCACAGCACAGGCTCGTCAGGATCACAGGCTTCTGCAAACCTTCTGTGGAAAACAAAAAACCTCATCAGGAGAGCAGTACCCGGCCAGCAAACCAGAGCAGAGTGTGCTGTGCACAAACACCACGTCCGTTCAGCTCCACCTCTAAATGACTAAAGCTTCCTAAAGCTACACAATTTATTATTCAGCCACAGGCATAACTCCAGGATCCAAACTGACTGGTCAAATCCAGGCCCAGAGCTCAGCTTTACTTACCCAGCAAGGGCTGGAGCATCTCAATTTTAATTTTCAGTTGGGTTTAAATTTCACTGCATTCATTTGAGCAACAATGGGACAGTAATCCACCTCAGATGAACTGAATCACTCCCCACTTACACCTCTGAGTTTTAAAAAGCATCGCAACATCCACTGGGATGTGGAGAACTTAACTGCCTTTAAGCATTCATTTCTGCAACTTTTCCACCAGCACAAGACTTTAAAAAAAGCATTTTAAAGCTGCCATAGATCAAAAATGTCTTTCCACTCACAGTTAGTAGCAATACAGGCATTCAGAGTCTTTGTTACTACCACTGCAAGTCTCATGCTGGAGTGACACAAACAGGAATCAGGCATAAGCTCAAGGAGAGCTTTGGCTAATGTATCCAATCCTCCAATAGAAACAAAAGATTTCTGCACATCTGCTCAGTGGAAAAAAGAAAAAAATGTGATTTAAGCAACAGAGTCTGCAAATTCTTTTAGCTTTTCACCAAGTAAGTCCATCAGAGTTTTTCTGTGCATGTGTCAGTCATTACATTTCTTATACATCAGAAGCTGGAGATACATTAATCTCAAGAAATGCAGTAACCGCAGATAAAATAGTTACAGGAAAACATGACCCTGATATGTGCACACAAATGGCAAACATCATGCCTGAGTTCTACCTAAGTCATTGTTTTCAGCCATGTCACAAGGACTTTAATTTAGACACACATTTAATCAGAACAGCTCCCAGCAGTTTTACTGACCCTATCAAATGTAAGCAGACTGTGGCTATTTGTGGACTTGAGCACAGCACAGTGTAAGTAAAGATGGTGGAGTACAGTGGTCAGAGTAAAAGTGGGAAGAACAGCAAATGACTTTGTAGAGATTGACAAGAAAGAAAAACCCATTTACCTCTTGAATTAAACTTCCTTTTATCAAATTCAAAGCTGTGTAAAGGTTGAGCTGCACTTCCAGTTGTTTGCAACTGTGAGACCAAGAAATGAACAGATGGGACGAACTATCTCAGGCTCTGTGCAACTCTCGAGCCACTCTTTGGCATAGGGAAAAACCCCACAGCAAATGTTCTGATTATCTTCTAGAAAAGTAAAAACAAATTACCCCAAATCAAAACGCAATGAAATAAACTTCAGCTGAACAGTTAAAATGAAACCAGTGTTACCGATTTGGAGAATATCTTTGGACTTCTTCCACAGTTTTCAGAGCAACCTGTCCCGTTCTGGGGGTTGTTGACACAGGCACAGAGAGTGCTGCACACTGAGGACCAGAGCTGATAGCAGGGATCAGTGTTTTCAGCTGACAGATTCTTCTCAGATGTGGAGAGAGTTGTTCTGTTGCGGACAAAGAAAACAAGTCCCAGACAGTCAAGGAAACATAGCTGCTAACCAGCCTACTATTTGCCTGTTTGAATTGCAGCCCTGTTCACCTGAACAACTGCAGCAGCAGGCTGATGCAGCCTGTGTCTCTGACATGGGTTTGCCCATTTTCTAAAAGAGAACACACACAAGACTCCAGAGACAAATGCAACTGCAGACAAAATCTTAACAGCAAGTTGAATTTACATACATACATTCCCTTTCCTAAGCACATACCCTCCCCACAAGGAAATACAAAATCATATCAACATATTGGTAAATAACCTTTCCATGTCTCTCTCTTTCTAGACACTCTCATAAACTATGGGTTTGCATTTGCAAACTCTCTTCTTAGAACTAAACCACGTTCTGCTGTTTAAGGAAATCCCAGTGAGCAATGACCTACTTCGACAATTCAGGTTCGGTTACATGCAAACATTCATCTTTATAAATTCACTTCACCACAACATTGCTTATTGCATGTTCCAAAGTTTGGACTGCAGATTGGCAAATAGAAAAGGAGAGTTATCATAACACAGAAAAAAAAACCAACTTACCATTATTTGACACCAGTACTAAGATGACAGAAACAGACATTCTTTTCAAGTTCACATCAGAATCCTTTTTAATTCAAAATAAAATGAGTTCTTCAAGCAACTCAGAAGTACACAAGACAGTGTACTTGTCAACAGTGTCTGCTGACAAGACACTGAAAACAAAAAGTGAAAACCTCAAGTAAGCTACTCATCATCCTAAATTATTAAGTTTCAATTGTGGCCAGTATGTGGGGAGCAGAGACAGGGCAGGACTATGAAGTGCCTGAGGGCTTCCCCCTGCAGTGAGTTCTACACCAAGCAGGACCCTGGCAAGCTCTGGAACAATCCAGGAGTCACTGAACACTTGCTGCTGAGGGACAGGGGGAGTGCAGCTGTCTGGTAACTTAAAGACACCCTGTGTGCACAAGTCAGCAAGGCACAGATCAAATCTGGGGATGGACAGGGCAACTGGGGCACCTTCCCTGCCCTTGCTCCAACTGACAATCTTGTAGTCTCATTTTGTGAGACCAAAAGAAAATGGAGACAAAGCAGGAGCACAAGTAATGACAGGGGGCCAGAGCACACTCAGAAATACAAACAGTGTTATTTTTATTGCCATTACTCTCTAGAATAATCCCCAATGTAAATAAAGCTGCTTCCTTTACGATGCAATGAGCACTCGACTTGGCAAGGTCATTTCTAAACATCAAACCACCAATTTCTCCAAAGTATTCGCTTGCTTCACCTACAAGAGGAAAAACTTTTGCTTCTGTTTCTCTGCAAAATGAAAGGCTTCTATGATTTTCCAACATCTCAAGCCTTATGTCCTTTAGACATTTTTACAGTGCCCACCAGTTCCTTGGCATATATGGTGAACATAAATGCCTGCATTGTTTCTAAGGAAAAGCCTTTCTTACTGTTTTGTTGGCAAATGGAATAGACAGTGACCACAGCCTCCTGCTGAGACAGAGGGCAGTCCAACTGAGATTTAAGGCATTCCAGCAGTAAGGTCAGATCTGTTTTCATATCTAGGAGCAAACACAAATAACTTCATTAAAATTGTTATCTTTTCTCTCTATTAATCTAGTCAGTATTAGAATAAACCTGTCAAAATGCAGTATGTAGGTGTATTTTAAAAAAGGGGGGGAAGTGAGCCAAAATGGAGCTACATCACTTCTATTCAGCCACAAACAACACACCTAGAAATATTTCTGTCCATCCTTTGTTATTTGAGCATGAGTTCCTTTGCAGAGTAACAGCTTCCTTTTAATATTTCTGGCCTTTCATTACTAGTAACTCTTAGTAAGTCTGATGTAAACTACTAAATATTAAATTCACAATTGCAAGGTGCATTAAGTGTAAATAATACAGAGCCATTAAAGTATTCAGAGTGCAAATAAAATTCAGGGTGCAGTTGAAAATCTGTGGAGTAGTAAGGAAAGAGTCCAAGAGCACAAGGCTGCTCCGTGGTACTGAGGTAAGGAGACATAAACCATGCAGCACAGCAGCAGAGCCCTCAGTCAGGTGGGTGGAGACAGAACACAAAATATTCTCTGGGCACCTACACACAACCCTGGGTGGGAAAACAGACTTGGAAAATCTGCTTCTTAGTCTTTGGGGTATCATTAAAAGACTTAGATGATAATTATTTCTAACAGTCACAGAAGGTATTGTTAACAGTAAACCATTACAAGGTCTGAGGGTTCTTAAAGAAGTTAAAATACAATAAAAATGTGGATAAATATTAGCAAATTAAAAACAAAAAAAGTGACTTTGTAATGGTGTGTTTTACTATGTGTGCAGGTTTGACATTGGAGTTACCCTTTGCATATCCAATACAGTATCCAAAATGTGGAAATTAGGAAAAAGCATGTTCTCCCAACTGCTCACCACCCCACAACAGGCCTATCACAGTCTACTAAAACTTTGTAAAATTGATGCAGATTATAATGACAAATTATATTAGATATCTTACCACACTGATTTATCTGCACCTTTTGAGTGTTCTTTTTTTATAAATCTCTGTTCTTGTTCTACAACAGCAAGGAAAAAGTTTTTTCAGTTCTGTTCAGATTAGCAGTGTTTATAATATATGCAGTAGAAATGACATCATTTTTCTAAAATGCACTTTTCTCAGTTTTCTGCTTTTACTTTGTCATCTCACACACACACAGTTGAATGTATTGTTGTATGGCAGAGTTTTCCTTTGGAAATACAGTCTTTTATGACAGCCCTGCATTTGTAACTCCCAGGTGATCATCTTTTGAGAGTGGACATTCTGCAGAAATCAGGTCGTTCCATGTTACCCCTGAGGGGCACTGTCAGTAAAGAACATCCCCTGCTCTGTGTCACTGATCACAACAAAGCTGATCCAACTTTCCTTACAAGAGTGGCCACCTTTGCCATCAGCCAACAACTGGCACTAAGACCAAGTCATGTTACTTAGGGGGTGGACACTCTAAAACACTCGGCCTCCTGTTGCTCAAGGAGCCACCAAACCATCAGCATTGTTCTGGCAGCACTGATCAAACCAAGGGCAGTGAGCACAGAGACATGTTCCTTACAGTGAGAACCCACTGAAATTCTCCAAAGACATTGCCACATTACATGAACCATGTAACCCACCAAACCCCACAGCATTGCTTCTTCTCAAACCCCACGGGGCAGCCTCTGAGAGCAGAGCAGCAGAGTGACATTCAGCTTTGGAGGCACAAAGATGCTCCCTCAAACACGCCCCAAGTCCCAAACAGAGAAGGTTGATGCAAGCATCACAGTAACCTCTTACAATTTCTCCAAAAATGACTTAGCTCCAGGCAGAAACTTTAAATCAGTGGCAAATGCAGCTTAAGAATGGATTCATTTTCCTTCTCCAAGTGGAGCAAAGGCTCAAAGCAGAAGCACTGTCATCCTAATGAAGACAGCCAGCCCTGCTTTCTCTTGGAGTTACTGACTGCCCCCATTCCTTTGCTGCTTCCCTTACACAGCGAGAATTGAGAGAGTTCATCTCCCTGCAGCCTTTCAGAAGTGATAACAGACATGGATTTCATTTTCCTGCAAATCCAACCCTGCCACAACAAGGAAAAGCTTGCCAGCCTTCCTCACCTCTTTTTGTCCTACTGCCACCACCCTGCCAGCCTAAGAAAAAACACAACCCACCCAAACAAAAGGAAGCCTGTAAAAATGAGTTCGCTCTGGAGCTAATTTCTTTTCAGAAGAGTTTCATTTAATACATGTTTATATAATTATGCAATATAAGAAGCACAAGGGGTTTAAAACTGGATGTATACAAGGATGTATATTTTGACCTTTACCTGCATCTTTTTGACTTTTGCAACCTACAGGAGGCATGGAAAATAGCATTGATAAACCAGCATACATTATAATTAGATGCAAATAGCTCACCTCGGTTGTTGCATCAGAGAGCAAGGTGGAAAGACAAACAACTAGATTTGCTTCAACAAACAGCTGGCAAATGTTGCATCTAAAACTCTTCTCCATCAGTTATAGAAAATAATCCAGTAACATCATTTCAAACCTCAGAAACCACTCCTGGAGAAGTGCAGATCTGTCAATGTGTGCGCTCAGCAGCACCAGAGCACATGGCTGGCACGGTCAGTAGACCAGCCAGCCTGGGCAGGACTTATCCTTCAAAACCCAGGGAGCAAAGGCCAGAGGGGAGAAGTGCGGGTTGTTGGCGTCCTGTGGAAACCAAACCCCACAGCAGCAGCTGAGGCCGTGAGGACGCTGCGCTGTGGAACAGGACTTGGGGCTGTCCTGGCCTATTTCAGCTCCCTCGCACCCTCCTCCCTCAGATGAGCCGTGTGTGATTTACAGCTCCTTATCAGAGCTCCACTCTGAAGCCTTAGCAAGCACTCCAGATCAGCCCAAATATAAAAGGGAAAGAACATATACATATTTAAAGTAAGGGCGGGGGGGGGGGGGGGGGGAGAGTTGGAAGGCAACAGTTTAAAGAGAAACAGCAGCTGCATTCTTCTGTGGGAATGCTGGGGAGTCCCAAGGTGGGAAATGGGGCACGGCTCGGGTACCTGTGATCCAGTGGCGCGGGTGGCTCCGGGCAGACCCCGAGGCGAGGCGGGTGCCCGCTGCCGAGCGCTGTCCGGCTGAGGGGTGGGAACTGCGGGCTGAGGGACGGGATCTGCGGGCTGAGGGACGGGATCGTCGGGCTGAGGGGTGGGATCTGCGGGCTGAGGGGTGGGATCTGCGGGCTGAAGGACAGCGGAGGCCCCGCCGGGCTGAGGGCGGGGATCTCGCGGAGCTGAGGGCAGAGCCCGACCCGGCCCCTCAGGAGACGCCACAGCCACAGCGCCGCCCCAGCACCTCAGGGCGCAGCCGCCCTCGGACTCGGAACAGCCCTGAGCCTTCCCCTCGGCAAGGCGGGAAGCGCTTGGAATTGTAGAACCGACAGAGGTGAAAGAGATCTTGAAGAGCATCAGTTCATCGTCAGCCCAGCACTGTCACTGCAAACCCTAAACAACTGAACATTTGCCTCTTTAACACCTCCAGGAATGGCAAGTGCACCACCTCTCTGGCCAACCTATTCCCAGGCCTGAACACCTGAGCAGTGGAATTTTTTTTCTAAAGTCTAACCTGAATTTCCTCTCAACGTGAGGCCACTTCCTCTGGCTCTCAGTGCAGTCCCAGCAGAAGAGAGCAGCCCCCCCTCAGTGCACGCTCCTGTCAGGGAGTTGGAGAGAGCGGTGAGGTCCCTCCTGAGCCTCTTCTCCAGACTGAACAAACCCAGCTCCCTCAGCTACTCCTCATGGGACATGTTTTCTAGAGCCTTTGTGAGCCTTGCTGCCCTTCTCTGGACACACTCAGCCCCTCAATGTCCTTTTTCACAAGGGGCCCAGAGCTGACACAGCCCTCGAGCTGTGGCCTCAGCAGTGCCCAGCACAGAGGGGCAGGCACTGCCCTGGTCCCGCTGCCCACACTGCTGCTGATCCAGGCCAGGTGCCATGGGCCTCTTGCCCCCTTGGGCACACTCTGGCTCACACTGAGGCGGCTGGTGACCTGCAGGATGTGGCACTTGGCCTTGTGGAACCTCAATGGCCTTGTCCTTGGCCCATTGATCCAGTCTGTCCAAGTCTCACTGCAGAGCCTTCCCGTCCTCCAGCAGATCCACACTCCCACCCAACTGGGCATCGGCAAATTTACTGAGGGTGCTCTCAATCTCCATCTCCAGATCATCAATAAAAAAGTTAACCAGGCAATAAAGAAGTTAACCAGGACCAGCCCCAAAACTGAGCCCTGGAAAACACATTTCAATGCAGCTCTGTTTGCATACTCTGCAGTTGGAGGCTGCAATGCCCCCACAACAGAAAGAGCTGCCATCCCTTGGCATTGGCCACACACACAAGTGCAGGAAAAAAACCTTTTACTCGGTGAGTATGGCTGACAGATCTGAGCTTTCAGGCACACACTCCCTTTCCCTAATGACCCTGAACTCAAGAAAAGGTATTTCACCTTCCAGCTCTTTGCACCATTGCATCCTCAGACCATCAGAGCTCCACCAGCCTCTCTCATCCTTTTGCGCCTTCTCCCCACTCAAGCTGAGGAGCAGCTTTGATAAGAAAAAATGCAGTTCTGCTGCCAAGGAGGTGAGCCAATTTGCAAATGCAACTTACCCTACCAAAAACAGCTACTGCCTTTTTCTTTCAGAGGTGAGCCATCAGAAGTAATGAAATTGTGTTGCATTTTAAACCAAAGTGGAAAAGAAACGAAAGCACTCACAGAGGATTTGGCAAAGCCAATAGGTGCCAATGTGGTTTATCCTGTTGGCTGCTCAGTTATTGCAGCCCTTTGCTACTTTACCATTTGTCTTGTTTGGAGATTGTGCTCAGATAATTCAGTGATGGGTACAAGAGAAATTTAAAAAATCATAGCTGATTGCAAAATAATACAGCCTAGGAAAATTTTAATAGATGGTGAAGTATTTACATCAGGGTGATGACAGTTACCACACACAGAACAAAAGAAGCGGTTTTAATAAAACTTTAATTACATCCTTGTTCCTCAAGCCTTACTATCCATTTGTTTGGCTGATGTAGTATTATGTAAAAATCCTGTTCAATATCTTGTATTGTTTATACTTTCCAACACTTCTGATGTGTTTTCTAAAAGCTGTTAGTATTTTTTATTTTGAAAAAAAATCTATTATTTTGGTAGCAACATTGCAGTTCTGTGTTTCCTTTTGGTACTCAGCTGAAAAAAATAAAGAAAAAAAAAAGAGCAGAAAAAATTGCAGAGGGGGAAAGTAGATCACAAGGAGCAAAGTTACAGGAGATGAGTACATTACTACTGCCACTGCTTAAGAGCATCTCTCACAAAAAGCAGACTGGCTACACTGTCCCAACTCCATCATTTCAACTCTCCATGATTTGTTTCTTGCTTTGCAAAGCTGAGCTGAGCCATTTTTGCCTATTATGAATAACAACTAGTAATACACACTTACAGTTCTCTTGTATTACTGCAACAGCACTAGGTTCCCTTAGAATTTTTTTGGGCAATTGCAGTGCAATCCCTGAATTTAAACCAGATCAAGATATTATTTGTAGCTTATTCTTGAAGGTAATTTGTAGCAAAAGTAAAAAAAATTATTGCAGATGGTCAGTGACTGGACTGTTATGTGTATGGGATGCACAGGATGATTTAAGTGCTGCTTCATTCTGTGTGACTCCAGGCTTTGAAAAGAGTAATCCCACTTGGCATTTGGACTCCACTTGGTCTCAGGAATTATGGATCCAGAGTAACTTGTTAGAAGCTTGTGAAAAAATGTCTCTGAAGTTTACAACAGAGCTGAAGTGTACAGAAGGATGAGAATTCAATGAATAATTCAATGAATACTAAGAATAAGTTTGAAAAGCATATCCAGTTATCCTGCTGGCTATGTCCAGTGGCTGTCCCCTGCTACAGTACAGTGCACAATGTCACCAGGAAAATTGTGAATGTCATCTTTAGACCAATCTATTCACACATTTTATTTTTGATCAGAGTTACTTTCTACCAATTACCAAGCTGTTTTGCCTTTTTGAGGCTCTTGGTTTTTCGTGTGAAGTATTTCCATGTATAATACAGGTGGCTCCTGTGTCTTGGTTTGGAAAGACAGGTGTTTGCTAAGGAAGGCAGGAGCCTTTCTTGAAATGGAAAAATGTAAACCCCTTCCTTCTCAATTGCTAAAAATTTGAAATTAAAGGGGGCTCTCAGGTAACAACATGGGGGCAGGAATAACAGTTCTTTATCAGGGAAGTGTCGGCGATGGAGAGAGACGGGGAGACTGACTCAGGTATCAGAATCTGATTTTATTGTGGGATAAAAGCACTTATATACTATTTTAGGGAGACTAGTAATGTGCACTACAATGATTAGGTTAAAATCATACACAAATTTATATATGAAACAACATCCCTTGCTTGCAGTTGTGGAAGGCGAGCCGGCTGCTGGCCTTGCTGACAGCTTCTGCCAGCCAGACTGGCACGGGCTGAGGCAGGGGCAGCCAGCCTGACAAAAGCATCCATCCGTGTGGATGGGGGGTGCGTTTACGGGAGGAAAGGTGGGGATTTTCTCCACCCTTGGGCAGGTTTAATTCTTTCATTGAGTGGTCAGACCCTCCTCAGGCCTGTGGAATGGTGACAGGCTTTGTGCTTTTTCTTGTTTCCAGGTCTTGTTTTGAATTGACTTCCATGCAATTGTTCTCTCTTTTTCCCAGGAGGATTTCACCTGGTGCCCAGACCAGATGGGGAAGCGCCTGCAGCGTCTGTGGAGCACGTCCAGTGGCAGCACTACCCCAGGGGTCACGGTCTGCAGGGACAGCCCCTTTCAGAAGGACGAGGACCTGGTGCGTGATTGGCTTCTCTCCTGGCAGCAGCTCTCCAGAGGTGGGCACCCAGCTCCACAGCTCAGCTGGCAGAAGGGCTCTGGGCAGGCGGCAGTGGGCACACGGGCATCCTGCTCTTGCAGCTGCTGAGGAGTTGCTGTGCTGTGATTAGGCGGAGGAGGTGGAACGTGGCCTGCCATGCTGCCCTTCTCTAAAAACAGAGACTAGGACTGGAGGTTTGGGCTCTGAGCACAGCCAGCAGCCTGGCCCGGGCACAGGCCATGGCAGGACAGGGGGTCAGGAGCCTGCTGCGACTGACCGTGGCTCTCTGGTTTCTCTCTGCAGGCTGCCAGCACCTCATGCCATGGGAACGGCACCGCTCAGCCTGCCAGGCTCAGGGGGCTGGAGGGCAGCCCATGTTCATTTGCTGTCAAAGATAAATTATTTTGGTTTTTGTTTGTTATCGTCGTCATCGGAGCATTTCTTTCATCCTTTTCCAAGCTTTTGGCAGTTGTGATAAATGGATATGATTTGTGCTAACAAAATCTGGTGGTTTATACCAGCTGGACTCTATTGTGGTTTATACCATGTTTTATTTCCTGCATAGGTAAAATACCGTGTATCAAATTTGATCAAAAAGAGAAATGAGGGAGTGTGAAAACATGGATTTGTGGGATGTAGAAGATACCAAAATTCAGTCTTTAATAAAAAGCATGAATTAATATTATCCAGAGAGAAGATGGGGGAAATTGTGATAAATGGATGTGGTTTGTGCTAACAAAATTGTAATTATATCAATATTTTGAGAAGAAAATTGGAAAGGTATATGTGATTCATAGTATGAAGCAGATGGGTTTCTTTGTAGATGATACATGTGGGAAACAGGGTACAGGAGATTGGAATTGGCCTTGATGAACAAAAGTTAGGAAGACTCCCGAGTCAGAATTGGCATCAAGATGAAGTTAAGACAACTCCCAGGACAGGATCGGCGATGACATGAATAACGTTGGGACAATTCCAGACAGGGAGCATAAAAGAGTGTTCTTATCTATAAAATAAAAAGGCTTAACTGGAGCATAGTGCTTACTTACACAACACAGGACTTGGGGCACATGCACAGCCACCAGGTTATTCAGAGGACAGTGAGGAAGACTGTCAGCCTTCCTCCAGGAAGAGCCCCAGAGAGCCAGAAACCCCCTTAGCCACAGCGGGACCATGTGCTGTGAGTGTGGTGATGTTGATTTCAAGAATCAGAAACAGGAGGAGATTTACAGGAAAATATTGATGAATATGTATTAGCCCACAGTACAGAAGTTGTGTTTGGATCCTTTTGCCTTTTGCACGTGAGGCAGGGTGGGAAGCCCTCCCCATACCCCGATCGATTGGTTTTGCTTATGCTTTATCCAAACCACTGCCAAATTTCCTTTTGTAATTAGTGGATTCTATTTGATTGTATTATTTTATCGCAGTTAAAACTGCTGCTAAATTTTCAGTTTCTGGTTTTATAAATTAGACGTATGGGACCTCATATATAACATCAGAAATATGACTTAATAGTTTATAAAACCAAATTTAATATTCATCTAAATTAACAAGGAATAGAAAAGCATTTGAGACTTAATCACAAAGGATAAAGTTACAGAAATGATGATACTTGATTAAATGAATACATTTTAACTTAATGAGTTAATAGCTCAGTCTCCTCTGGCTTTTGATCACCTCCCCAGAAAGGGAGCAGTTCTTTGATCTCCTCTTCATGAGAGGCACAGTCCTTAGGGTTTGGTCTCAGCTTGGCAGGGGGTGTTGTTTTTTGGATGATGATGACTGCCAAAAAGCCCCCTTAAATCCCCCCCAAAACCCCCAAATCCCCTCAAACCCCACCCAAACCTCCCCCCAACCCCCTCAGGATGAATTTTTCATTCATTTCAGGTAATTTTGGGTGGATTGTGGAGGGTTTTGGTACCTTATGGATACAGAAGTAGGCATAGGATTCAAACCCACTCAAAATGCTCCCTTAAAATCCCTCCAAATACCCCCAAATCTTCTCAGGACGGATTTGGAGGTAATTTGGGGTTAATTTCAGGTAATTTTGGGTCGATTCTAGGTTGATTTGGGGTGGTTTTGGTACTTCCTGGACACAAAATTTTGCATAGGATTCAAACCCAGCAAAATCCCCCCCAAATCTCAAAATCCCAAAATTCTCCCCCCAGCTGCCTGGTTGTTGGATCGATTTTTGGTGGATTTTGGGTTAATTTGGAGGAAATTTTGGGTGGTTTTAGTACCTTGTGGATGCCCAAGCGGGTGAAGGATTCAAACCCAGCCAAAGTTTGCTCAAATCCCTCAAAACGCCCCTCAAATTTCACCCAGAGCCCCTCAGGATGGGTTCTGAGGTAATTTTGGGTGGATTTTGGTTAATTTTGGGTCCTTTTGTGAAGCAACGAGCGTGCAGGGCTTTGAGCAGGGCTGAGCAGCGGGGCAGGAAGGGAGGGAGGGAGGGAGGGAGGAAGGGAGGGAGGGATGGAGGTGTGAACCTCCCCCGAGGATCCCCTGATGGGGACACCCCTAAAAAGGTCTGTGCCAGAATTGAGAAACAAACGGGACCTTTGCTTTTTTTGGTCTTCAGGCTGTTGTTTATTTTTCTCTTACCAAAAGTTCAGCACGCCGTCTGCACACCAGACTTAGCGTACAAAGAGAAGGCACCAAAAGTCACAGGACACACAGGTTCAACGTCTTTTAAAATTATTTTGTCCAATTAACTCTTAGAACACATTTTATTTCTACCTTTCTACCAGTAACTAATTCTTTGTTTACCACTCAGCATCTGCATTGCAGCTCTTTCCAACCAATCACCCTGTGCTCCCAACACAGCAGAAAATGGAGGAGATGAAGAACAAGAAGGAGATCAGGCAATGCCCAAAATCCTCCCTTCTATCCATCCTCATACTAAAAAACCAAAGCTCTCAGTTTTTCACCCTGTGATAAACTACACTAATCTCTCTTTCACACACTCATAGATCCCAATTCTTCCCAAAGTCCTGGAAGCTTTCTCCATGGACAAAAGTTAAAAGCAGTGATCTCTTGGGGATCAGGACTTCTCAGGACAGGCAGGGAGACATTCCCTGTGCCCTGGGTTCCAACAGCAGGGGGGAAGGGGAGGTTGGGGACAGGAAAAGAAGGACTTGGGCAGGAAAAAGGGGAACCTTAAACAGCGTGGTAAGCGCCATTTCTAGAGGGAGGGCCCGGGACGGCGCGGCCGTCACCTTCCCGGGTAGGTGTGGATACACAATCCAGGTCAGATTTCCCATGGATCCATCTGGGAAACATTAGGGAGCTGGAGATGAAGAATTCTGAACAACCTCGCAGGTGGTGTTTGTGACAATTGTTTTCCTCATGGATTGTTTACCCCAAGGGGTTTTCTTAATTAGCCAATCATGTGAAATGTAAAATAACCAATCAGGTCCACCTGTATCAGGACCGAGTACAAAAAAATGGGTTTCCTAATAAAGATGATTATTGGCCTTCTGAAGATGCATGGAGTGTGACACTCATTTATCCGTGTCATTTCTGACTCAGCAGTGACAGGCAGGGAAGGGGGGACATGGAAAGATGGGGGGGAAAGGAGGACACAGAATGGAGAGAGGACGGCAGCGCTCCCGTGTCACCTCTGGATGGATTCTGTCCCTTGTTCTGCCCTCAGGAAAAGAGAGACAGGGTGGCACAGAGTGTTGGGAAGGATGAAAGTTCGACAAGAAACTTTAACAGATATGTGTGCATGACAGAAAGATTTTTGACTGTAGAATCTGAAAAAGGAATAGAGATGGAACCAAGTTTTGACATAGAAGAATTGTTGAGCCAGTCTTACTGGGTAACTAAGAAGGCAAAGGGTGTGCTACTTACAAGGGGTTTTTATGGCTTAGAGCAAAGGATAAACCCACCTCAAACAAGAAGATGTTTTTACCAACCAAACAGATTCCACAGGTAAACAAGTCAGCAAAGTTGCAAGTAGAAAAAAGGTCTCAGAATTTTCCACTGCAAGAAAACTGAAAAACAACTTCTAGCTTAAACTAACGTACTAACTTTTAGTGACTGGAGAATAGTAATATGAATATGGTAATTACAGGAGTTATGATAGGCTATAGGTAAAAGTAAAGGTATAGATTGTTTCTTCTGTGTTAAGATGCTCAGCAAAGCAGAGTATATAATGCACTGTAACCAGAGCTAAAGGGTCTCCAGGCCTGCCTGCAGCTGGAGCTGACAGCTGTAGGCACAGGCTCCGTCACCAGACCCTGGACTGCTGTAACATCTTGGATACAATAAACTGCATTTTGGAGAGCTGCCTGGAGCCCCTCATCTCTCACTCAGGCTCTTACAGGAGAGGGACACGGGGTGATGGAGAGATGGCAGCAACCCCGTGCCATGCTGGCAGTTTTCATTCCTTGCTGCACGCTTGGGAACAAAAGGGTAAGGAAAGATATGGGCAATGTTATAGAAACATATTATAATATTGGCTTTTCACAGATAATAAAGTGGATTTTATATGTGTGGTGTTAAAGTAACTTTGGTATAAACATATAGGTTTTATTTCTGTCGTTAATTAAGCTTCATGAAAGAGCTGCTTGTGTTAAATGCCTGCTGGGATGGGATAACATCCAGTGCACACAGGATGAGGACACCTGCACAGATCTGCCAACTATCAGCACTCCCTGTCTGAAGGCAGAGTGGACCAAGGCCCAAAACTGGAGGTGATAAAGAGAAGGTAGCCAAAACCACAGCCAAGAAACACACATGCTCTGAAAAGGCAGACCCAAGGAGGGGCCAGGTAGAACAGTTTCTGGAAGATGTGAAGTAGTTTATGGATATGCAGGAGGGTCTATGAATATGCAACAGGCTGGTGTAAGGAGAAAGGTATTTCAGGGGGATCCCCGAAGGTAACAGGGTGCTCCTGGCTGAGTGCCAAGATGCACCCAGCCATAATAACCTTTGCTCCATGGTCCTGGTCTCCCACTGTCCTTTATTAAACTTTTTACATTTTCACAGGAGGGTGAATGTGCTTTTCACATTTAGGAACGATTTCAGTTTTTTCATTTTTTTAAAGGAGGGAGTTTTGAAGAGCTGCAAGTGGCTAATCTGCCTGCAACAAGGACCATTCCACGGGCTCTTGCCAACTTTCCTGACACGTCTGCTGCAGCTCATGGAGGGTGAAGCCCTGGAGGCTCCTTAGGGGTGGTTATGGACAATTGCAGGCAGCACCTCGATGCCCTGGATCAGCGGTGCCCCCTCCTGGGAACCCCCACGTTTTCCAGTTTCTGTGAAGCTGCCTGTGAAAAACACGTTCACTCTCCTGTAAATTAATGGCCCATTAACAGCAGATATCTCCTGGAGGGAGGATTGCTTGTGGAAGAGATAAACTGCCCAATGCACAGAAGATAACTGCCCCACCTCTGACAGATGGCAAACACAACACACACTTATCTTGCAATCCAGGACCTGTCCTCACTGGCTGCCCCCATTCTCCAGAGTTCATGGTGTCCAGGGAGGCTGCAGCTGCCAGTGCCAGGAACAAACGAGACAGGTCTTGGTTTCAGAGATCTCCAGAATCCATTTCTGACCCCAAAAAACAGGGCAAAGGCAGGGCCATGGGGTTTTTATAGGGTACGCCAGGGGTGGAGTTTGCGTTTGGGCCAGGGGAGGAGTTGTTAGCAACACAAGAAGGGTTAGATCAAATTCCTGCCTTTTAGCAACAGGGGCACTCCACACAGAATGTGTCCCCAAATCCTAAATTCCTCCTCAAACATCTGAGAAATGGTGGGACTTTAGATATCTTTGATCAATTTCATTTATTTAACCATGTTTATGGTGTTTTTAAGGGATGAAGATGAGGCACAAGAAAATCATTGCCAGACCAAAAGGAGAAGCAGCCACGTGTGTTCCCAACATGGATCACAGGAATGTGGGGGACTAGGGCTCTGCCCAATGTGGCTCCTCCAGTGGGGGATGGAGCTGGAGCAGCACACGAAGCTCTTCCTGCACTCGGGGCACTCGCAGGGCTTCCCTCACCGGTGCCTCCGTTGGTGTCGGGTCAGCTTAGAGCTCCAGCTGAAGCTCTTCCCACACTGGGGACACTCGTAGGGCCTCTCCCCAGTGCGGATGCGCCGGTGGGTGATGAGGGTGGAGTTGTGCTTGAATCCCTTCCCGCAGTCAGGGCACTGGAAGGGCCTCTCCTCTCTGTGAATCTGATAGTGCTGGAGGAGATGGGAGTTGCTCTGAAACCTCTTCCCACACTTAGAACACTCGTAGGGCCTCTCCCCAGTGTGGATCTTTTGGTGGAGGATCAGGTTGGAGCTCCGGCTGAAGCTCTTCCCACACTCCCCACACTCGTGGGGCCGCTCCCCAGTGTGGATGCGTCGGTGCGTGACAAGATGGGCATTCTGCCTGAAGCCCTGCCCGCAGTCGGGGCAGCGGAAGGGCCTCTCCTCTGTGTGAGTGCACTGGTGCTGGAGGAGATTGGAGCTGGTCTGAAACCTCTTCCTGCACTGATCACACTCGTAGGGCCGTTCCCCAGTGTGGGTCCTCTGGTGCATGATCAGGTGGGAGCTCCACCTGAAGCTCTTCCCACACTCCCCACACGTGTGGGGCTTCTCCCCATCATGGAGCTGCTCATGCAGCACCAGCTCCGAGCTCTGGCTCCATCTCCGGCCGCCTTCCCGGCCCAGGCTGGCTCTTTCCCCCTCAGATCCCCGCCATCTGCGTTTGCAGCCCCTCCTCGTGAGGGATCTCTGGGGCTTTTCCTCTCCGTTGGGTTCCTGCGCCGTGGAGCCGCTCAAAACGGCCTCTGCTGCCTGGTTCTGCCCCGGGGATTTGTCCTCCCTGCTCTCCATGCTCAGCTCCTGCTCTGGAGGAAGAGGGATAAAAACAGGATGAGATTTGCCTCCGTGGCACAGGCAAGGGGAAGGAGATCCCCCCAGGGCTGTCCTGCAGCCGGGGGCCGTGCTGGGCTGGGAGATGGAGCAGGACAGAGGGGGAAAGGGCCACTGACTTCCTCCTCACCTGCTTCAGTGTCCTGGGGCACCTTCCTCTTCCTCACTGCCTCCAAGGGGCTGCAATGGGAAATCCTGGTTTGGGTAAAACAATGGATGACCACGTGGATTTTGAAGGTCCCTCTGCCCAAGTCCATCTCTATAAGTCACAGGCCACCTGGGCTCCATAAAAACCTCCCAAACACCAAAATTTAGCCCTGAAAAACCCTCCAAAGAGTTCCCTGTCCCTGGTCCCTCTGGTGTTCGGGGTTCTCCCCTGTCCCAGCTGCTGGGGGTCACACTTGGATTGGGGGTCCCCCTTCTCCTCGGTGCATGCCCTCCCCAGGCTGCTGGCAGTTCCAGCAATCCCTAAAGCTCCCCCCTCTTCGCTCTCACTATTTTGGGATGCCAGGGCTGTTTGGGCTCCCGGGTCCTTTCTCCCCTCACTCTCTGCTCTGGGCTGCAGGGGCTCCAAGGAGTCCCCCCTGCCCCTCTCCAGCTCTTGAGGGTCCCGCCAATGGCGGCGCTCCCCCCTTTCTGGGCTCCCCACTTTGGGCTCCTGGGGGACACAGGGCTCTGCTCCTCCAGGCTGCCTCTGCCAGCAGCCACCACTGGCACCTCCCGATGTCCCCCCAAGGGGCCTTTTCCACTAAGCCTTGGACTTCTTCATTCTCCAAACATCCCCCGAAAAAGCCCCACCCAGGGATCCCCCCGGGATATCTGGGCCGAGCTCCCCCTCCCCGCTCACCTGCGCGATGGGGGCGGCAATGATCCCACAGGTGGGGGCTGCGAATTCAGGTAGGGCTCGAGCACGTGGTTCTGTCTGCTCAGCCTTGATCCGCCTTTGTCCCTACTCTTCCTCCCGCTCCTCCCCTTCCATCCCCGCTCCTTGTCCTCCTCAGCTCTCTTATCTCCACCTCCTTCTCCTCTTCCATCCCTCCCCTTCTATCCCTACTCCTCGCCCTCCCTAACCCCACCTCCTTTCCCTGCTTCTATCAATCACTGCTCTCTCTCCGCCTTCATCCCTCCTCCTCCATCTCCCCCCCCCTCCTCCCCCTCCCTAACCCCACCTCCTTCTCCCCCTCCATCCCTCCCCTTCCCTCCCTCCTCCTCCTCCTCCCCCAGCAGCAGCGACACCCTCGGTGCCCCGTTCCCGCAGCAGGAGCGGGGATGGAGCCGGGACAGGTCGGGATGGGCAGCGCGGGGCTCTCGGCTGCTCCCAGCCGCTGCGGGCGGGGGGAACCCGGCCCGGGCCAAAGGAGAGGCAAACTGGGAAAACTGGGGGCTGCACATCCAAACTGGGCCTTGCTGGGGACCCTGCCTGGGCACTGCCAGCCCTTGGGGCTCCTCTCGGCACCTCCGGGAGGGGGGAACGCACCCAGGGCTGGGGGATCCCAGCAGTGGCAGCGCTGCCAGGGACTGGGCTGGACTGGGATGGTACTGGGAGTGACTGGGGCTGTACTGGGTTTGTATGGACATCATACTGGGAGTGACTGGGACTGTACTGGGTTTGTACTGATATCATACTGGAATCATACTGGGAGTGACTGGGACTGTACTGGGTTTGTACTGACATCATACTGGAATCGTACTGGGAGTGACTGGGACTGTACTGGGTTTGTACTGACATCGTACTGGGATCATAGTAGGATCATACTGAGACTGTACTGGGTTTGTGCTGACATTATACTGGGATCATACTGGGAGTGACTGGGACTGTATTGGGTTTGTGCTGACATTATACTGGGATCATACTGGGAGTGACTGGGACTGTGCTGGGTTTGTACTGATATAATACTGGGATCAGACTGCCAGGGCAGACTGTGATCACACTGATGGAGACTGGGATCACACTGGGAGTGAGCAGGAGCCTGTGGGGAGCAAATGAGACCATGTTGGGGCAAATGGGATGTACTGGGAATAACTGGGATGGTGCTGAGGGTGACTGGGAGCAGCTGTGAGGAACTGAGATCATGCTAGGAGCAACTGGGTGCGACTGGGAGTGACTGGGTGCATGCTGGGGGCCATTGGAAACTGCTGGGCTTATTCTGGGATGAACTGGGATCATACTGGCAGTGAGTCCCACTAAACTGAGGGTGACTGGGAGTGCTTGGGAGCAAATGGGATCATACTGGGGATACTGGGAGTGACTGGGAACATGCTGGAGGGAACTGGGGAACACTGGGAGATACTGGGAGTGACTGGAACAAAAGTGAGGGTGAAAGAGAGCAACTGGAGCCATGTGGAGCACAGCTGGTTCATACCAGTGGGCTGGGGGAGTTTGTTGGGAGTTTAGGGCAATTATTGGCATTTTTGGAGAGAATCACTGAGTTTGGGGGGTGTTGGGGATTTTGGGGGGTTTGTGGATTTTGGTGGGTTTGGATTTTGGGGGATTCTATCAGCCTTTTTTGTTAGGATTTTGGGAGGTTTTTGTGGGGTTTTTTGGGTGTTGCCAAGATTTCTTTGGGTCTCGGGGTGGATTTTGTGGGACTTTTTATGGTTTTGCAGACATTTTTGCAGGGATTTGTGGGGTTTAATGAGGATTTTGGGGATTTGTTGAAATTTCAATAGATTTTGTGGGCGTCTATCAGGATTCCAGAGTGTTCTAACAGAACTTTGTGAGAGTTAATTGGGATGTTGTGGGTTTTATAGGGACTTTTGTGGATTTTAAGGAGATTTTGGTGCCTCTCAGCCCTTCCCCACATCCGGGAATACCTGCAAAGCCCCCCCAAAATTCCACTAAAAACCTCCAAAATCCCCAAAAAATCCCCAAAAAACCCTCTGAACACCCGCAAATCCCACAAAATACCAGTGGAACCCACCAAAATTTAAAAACACTCTTGAAAATTTCAATAAATCCCCCCCCAGAAAACCTCCACAACTACAATAAAATCCCCCAAAATCCAAAACCCCACAAATCCACAAAACCCCCCCAAATCATGTAACACCGCCCCCAAAACCCAGTAATTCTCCCCAAAAACCCCCACCAAATCCCCAAAACCCCTCCTAAAATCCCCCAAAAAAGCCCCCAAAAATCCCCTCAGACTCACTGGGGCCGTCCTGGATCAGGGGGCACCGGCCGGTGGAACAGGAGCCACTTCAGGGGGCCCTCGGAGCTTTTTGGGGAGGGGGCACCATGGGAGACCACCCAAAAACCTGAAGGGGGAACCCCTGCTGTGCCCCCTCCCCCTGAAACCCCCAGACCCCGGTTCAGGGTGGGTCTGGGACCCCCCCGGGACCCCCAAATCTCCCCCAGGTCCCCCACAGTCCCCCAAGGTTGCCCCAGGACCACTCCAGACCCAAAACCACTCCCCAAGACCCCCAAAACCTCCCCAGGACCCTCAGACTCCCCCCAGTTTTCCCCAAAATTCACCCCAGACCCACCTGAGACCCCCCCAAATCCATCAGACTGCCCCAAATCCCCCTCAGACCCCTTAATCTCCCCAGACTCCCCCAAATTCCCCCCAGACCCACCTCAGAACCTCCCAGATCCCCTCACAACACCCCAGTTCCTCTCAAAATCCCCTCAGACCCTCCTAATTCCCCTCAGATCTCCATAAACCCACCTGAGAAAGCTCCAGACCCTCTCTAGCTTCCCCCAAAGCTCCCTAAAGCCCCCTCACACGCCTTCGTTCCCCCCAAACCCACCGCACACCCCCCTATTTCCAGTCAATGCCCCCAAAAATCCCCCCTTTCCCCTCAGACCCGCCCCAAACCCCCCCAGTTTCCCCCCCCGGCCGCTCCTCAGCTTCTCCTCTGCCGCTTTCGCCTCACAATCACCCGCCTCCGCCGCGTGGCAGGCTCCCAGCCAATAGCGACGCACCTCAACCCGATTCAACCAATGACCACGCTGCATGTCCCCAAAAAACCAATCACGGCGTGGTTCCTCTCAGTAACGCCCGCCTTCCCTGCGCGGCTCCGGCCAATCAGAGGCGAGCCCTGAGCGGCGCCCCGTTCCCCGCCGCCACCGGGACCCGCCGGGCTGGGGACAGGTGCGGGAGGGGCCTGGGGGGGTCTGGAGGGGCTTTGGGGAGGGGTCCAGGGCTTTGGGTGGGGTCTGGGGAGGGTCCTGGGGCATTGTGGGGGGACCTGGGGGTGCGGATGGGTCCTAAGAGGGGTCTCGAGGGGGGACATGGGCGGGTCTGGGGGGGTTTTGGGGAGGGGTCGTAGGAAGGTCTTGGGAGGGTCTGGGGGTGTTGGGATGGTCCTGGGGGAGTTTGGGGAGGGCTCTGGGGGGTCCTGAGGGTGTCCTGGGAGGGTTTTGGAGGTTTTGGGGAGGGGCTTTGGGGGGTCTGGAAGGGTTTGGGGAGAGGTCCTGCGGGGGTCTGGGGAGGGTCTGGGGGAGCCTGAGTTGGGTTTGGGGAGGGGTCTGGAGGGTCCTGGCAGGGTCCTGGGTGGGGTCTTGGGAAGGGTCTGGGGGGGTCTCAGGGGACATCCTGGGCTGGGCCCGATTGGGGTCTGGGGGCTCTCAGGGGGTCCTGGGCCAACCCTGGGGGGCTCTGGGGGGTTTGGGGTTCCTGGAGGGGTCCTGGGCGAGATTTGGGGGTCCCGGGAGTCCCAGCCCACCCTGAATCGGGGTCTGGGGGTTTCAGGGGGAGGGGTCACAGCAGGGTGTCCCCCCCTTACCGGTTTTGGGGGGGGGGGGGGAGTCTCCCATGGTGCCCCCTCCCCAAAAAGCTCCGAGGGCCCCCTGAAGTGGCTCCTGTTCCACCGGCCGGTGCCCCCTGATCCAGGACGGCCCCAGTGAGTCTGGGGGGATTTTGGGGGGCTTTTTTGGGAGGGTTTTGGGGATTTGGGGGTGGCTTTTTTGGGCTTTGGGGAATTTTATAGGGAGTTTAGCGGGAATTATTGGGGTTTTTGGAGACAATTACTGAGTTTTGGGGGTGGTGTGGATTTGGGGGGTTTTGGAATTTGGGGGATTTTATTTTGGAGACAATTACTGAGTTTTGGGGGTGGTGTGGATTTGGGGGTTTTGTGGGGGGTTGGTTGTTTTGGGGCATTTATTGAAGTTTTTGGGAGTATTTTTTAATTTGAGTGGGTTTCACTGGTATTTTGTGGGATTCTCTGGGGTTTTGGAAGATCTTATTGTAATTTTGGGGGGATTTTGGGGGACCTTGGGTGGTCTGAGGGGGCTTTGGGGTTGTCCCCAGTTGTGGGGAAGGGCTGAGAGGCACTAAAATCTCCTTCAAAGCCCAGAAAATCCCAATAAAACCCACAAAATCCCAATTAAATCTCACAGAATCACATTAGAACACCCTAGAATCCCAATCAAAGCCCACAAAATCTATTGAAATCCCAACAACCCCCCCAAAAATCCCAATTAAACCCCACCAATCCTCCCAAAAATATGCCCAAAACAACAAAAAGTCCTACAAAATCCCCCCAAGACCCAAAGAAATCTTGGCAGCATCCAAAAAAACCCCACAAACCCCCCGCAAATCCCACCAAAGAACAAAAAAAAAAATTCCTCAAAATTCCTGGACCTGCAAAGAATCCTAATAATGCTCCCAAAAATCCAATAAAATTCCCCAAATACCCCAATAAAACCCCCAAAATTCTGGAGACTGTCACTGTCCTGGTTCAGGGCAAGTTTGGGAGAGAACCCCCCAAAGGGCTCCTCTAGGAAAGCAGATTCAGTCGCCCCTCCCCCAACTGGTCCGGGAGAAAATACCTCCTTGGAGAAAAGTGGAAAAACCTGTTCATTAAACAATAAAACTTAAACAATATTAAACAATGAAACTCTTTGCTGCTCCAAAAGAGATGACAAACTCACCAAGTCCCCCCTGGGTTGCAGTTCAGCTCACTCAGTCTCTGCTCAGCCCCTCCGGTGCTGGAAATGCCGCGGCCCAGGCCCGGCCCGGGGGCCACAGGTGGAGCTGCCGGTGCTCTGCTGGTGTTCAGTCCAGAGCAGGTGTGAACAGGGCCAAAGAAAAGGGAAAAACCACAGTCTAGAGAACTTCTTTGCCTCACCTAGCTAAACTAACTAGAAGCAAAGGAGAGCTCTGTCATGCTGTCTGTCTGCAGACAACACAGTCCAGGAGCAGGAATGTGGAGGAGTGAGTTGTGTCTGAAAACAAACTGCTGCTGCTTCTCTCTCTCCTTCACTCTCTGGAACAAGTCTTAAAGGTGCAAAACTTATTATTCAGCACAAACAGAACAAGACGACTGGGGATAAAAGCATCATATAGTCAACCTATAACACTGCTACACTCAAGGAGAACAGAGCAAGTTCTGTGAGGCACAGTGGTGAGTGGAGAGTGAGGGGAGATGGTCTGTCATTCTGACCTGTTCAGAGTTTCTCTGGGATTTAACCTTTCTCAGGTGGAGGGTCATCACCTTCCAATCTTTCCCTTAAAAAGTGACCAGGTGCTGCTGAGAGCAGATGGATCCACCACAGCCCAGCTCCACATTTGTAGACAAGGACTCACATTGCTCATTCCACCAACCCAGCAGCAATTTCAGTGTCACAACACCTCTGCCTTTCCCTGTCAATCTTATAACTCTGAGATGCCCTAGGACAGATTTGTGCCCTGGACTGAAGTTCCCAGCTTGGACTGAAATCTCAGGGAGACTTCCAGGTGTTCCTATGATGGCATTGGATGAAGGGAGATGCAGCTCCTTCCCTGGCTGCACTGACAGCATTGCCCAGAGCCGGGCACTGGGGACAGCGTCACCCTGAGCCAGCTGTGCCCCCTGCCAGAGCCCCCAGGGCCAGGCAGCTGCTCCCAGCCCTGTGCCCTGCAGAGAGACCTGGGCCCGGGGCTGCAGAGCTGTCCCACGGCTCTGCTGCAGCTCTGCCTGCACAGGAGGGGCTGCACGCCTTGGAGCCCCGGCCCTGAGGGCAGAGGCTTGGCTGGGGGCACAAGAGGGAGGGGTCTTGTTCAGAGGGAGGGGCTGCACTGGAGGGGATCCTGTGGACATCTCTGATCTCTCCCTGCCACAGCATTTCTGAGTTTGGTTTTCTCTCATTGCCTGATCTTCTGTCTTCCTGGAGATTTTCCTCCTGCAGGTGTTTCCCTGTGCCTGATCTCTCTGTGCCAGCACTCACAGACCCCAAATCTCTGGGCACTCTCCTTGGCTTGACAGAACCCTCCCTGTTTGCAGGGCACTGGCTGGGGCAGGTTCTGTTTGCAGCTTGGAGAAAGACAGCTCAGACTGAGTCTGATGGCTCCAGCAAATGTGATTCTTGGGCTGTCCATGGGCAGAGTGGCTGCTTTGGTGGGGCTTGACAGCTGGCCTGCAAGCAAAGCTGAGTTAATAGAAGAAATAACACGTGATGATTTTCGGTGTATCCATAGCAAGGAAGAAGACAAGGCCGTCAGCATGGAAACCGATTAGAAAAGATACATGAGAATTTTTGTAAGCTAGACTACGTGCCTATGTGGATGTGTATACGTGCCTTATTAAATTTCTGTTAAACTTTTGCCAATTATATTGACGCTGATTGCTTGGCACCAATGAATAGAATAAGTTATTGTGATGTAGTTAATGACTTAAGATCACGCTTTGTTAAGGGTGTATAAACTGGAGAAGATGCAGAATAAAAACTTTTTTTTTTCTTGGACTTTGGTCACGTGTGTATGTCACGTCCGGCCTAACGGTGACATTTGGTGCTACCCTGACGTGATGGAACTGCCAGGCGAGGGGCAGTGAGCACAGAGCCCAGCGAAGCTGAGAGCAGCGGGGTGCAGCTGCCAGTCCAGACCTGATTCTGACACCTGGAAAAAAGGTGAGCTGCTGGGAACAATGGGAAATAATTTAACAAGTGAAGAACAGATTGTTTTATCTACATGGAAAACGTCCTTAAAAAGAAAAGGAGTTAAAACAACGGACTATGCTCTGCATAATATTTAATTATGGGCAAAGTCTCAAAATTTTAAGACTGATGTAACTACTGCTTTTAGTGTTAGAGCTTGGAAAGAAGTTGGAGAAAAACTCTGGAAGTAATTCAGAATGGGGATAAAGCAGCTGCAGATTTATCTCCTACTTGGAGGTTGCTTTATAACACCTTAAAGGAGTGGAAAGCAGAGCAGGACAAGAAAGACCTGGAGGAGGAACTCGTAGCTGCTGGGGAGCAGCAAAGGGAAGAAGCTCAGCCTGAGTGTTCTGCTGGGATTTTTTCTGCAGAGACTTTTGCTGGGTCTGTTGCTATGGGAAAAGTTGATAAGGCTTCTTCATGTTTGTCTGGAAAAGGCTTCAAATCCACGTACCCCTCCCCCATAGAGCCACTAGCTGAACTTAATGTTAAATCTAACTCTGAGTCCTTGGCACAGTGGCCGGCTAAGATGACCTTAAAAAAGAAACAAATTGAGCCATCTGCTCCTTTGCTTGATTCTGACTCTGAACTGCATGAACACATGGAAATATTAACTCTTTCTCCTCCTTTGTTTTCTGATTCTGATAGTGATAATGAGGAAATTACAGGGGTTAAAAGGTCTGACTTAATGCATACTTCTGTTTGCTGTAAAACTGGTAATAGAAATAAGCTTCGTAGAACTGGTAGTAGAAATAACCTTGGTAAAACTGGAAGTAGAAATAAGCTTGGTGTTTCAAAAGCTCAGCCTTCTGATAATGTCACTGTAACTGTTCGTGATTCTTTTCGGTGCTGGGACTATGTTAAAAGGAAAGCAGTTGAGATAGGAGAGTGGGATTTAGTGGAGAAAATAGGCACACCAAAGGGCTTGGATGCTCTTGATATGGATGCTAATAGTGTTGCTACTAGTGTTGGTAATGGTAAAATGGCTCTTCCTGTGTTTAAAGCAGTTCCTAATTCAGGATGAAGTGATAGTCATGAGGTTTTTGCATGGAAGGTTGTGCAGAATCTTCAGTCTAAAGTAGCTAAATTTGGTATTAATTCTGTTGAAGTAATGCAGTTAATTCATATTGTTCATACAGATTTGCTGTCTCCTTATGATATTGTGCATTTGGCAACTGTTTTGTTTCAACCAGTGCAGTATAACGTGTTTCAAGAAAATTGGAGGCAATTAGCTGAGCGAACAGCTTTAGATAAAATGAAACTACCTCAGCAGGACCCTCGTCCTGCTGTAGGAGTTGATGTTTTGCTTGGTCAAGGGCCTTTTTCTAATCCAGATTTACAGGCATGGTGGGATCCCCTGGTTTTAACACAGGCTCAACAATTAGGTATGAACGCTATAAAACAATGGAAATGGCAGATCCAAAACAAAAATATGTCACTATAAAACAAGGTCTTAAAGAACCTTTTCTGCAATTTGTAGAAAAAAATTGCTGCAGCAATTGAAAAACAGATAGAGGATGAAAAATTATGGGAGATTCTATGTAGGCAATTAGCCACTGGTGCAATGTAGGAACTGTTCCTCCTCACCTCCTCCCTCATCTCCTCTCTGAGTTCTTGGACTACAGCAGAGACATGAGCCTGCATTGGGCCAGTGATCATACTTTCATAATTTCTAAGCTTGTTGGCAACAGAGCCCACTGTCTCTCAGTTGGTATCGGCATTAATTGTTGCAATGAAGGTGATGTATTGAGATGGCCCCAGATTTGCCAGACTCCAACACATTTGCCCTGTGCACCTGACCTTGTCAGGGTCATTATCATGCTGTCCATCCCTCCCAAAGAGAACCTCCAATACTGACACTTCTCTCAGCTGCTGGATCCCTTCCTCCCCCCTCAAAGGGTCTTCCAGCACATTCTATGGTGGTGCTCCTGCATTCCCTCCCTGCGGACAAACCTCCCTCTGGAACTCACTAAAAGCTGCTCCCAGAGGGAAAGGGAGCCTGGCTCCCTTACAAAAATCTGATTGATACCTGAGTCCTGGGTCAAGGGTCCCACATTCCTTGCCTCACCACCATCCAGTTGCACACCTGTACCCATAAGGTCCCAGACCCAGAGTAACCAGATTGTACAAGCCTCACATCCCCTTTGTACAATGTCTTTGTGCAGATTACAGAGACTTTTGTACATCAGGGACTCAGTGATGATCTCAACTCTTGTCTCTCCTGCGGGTTGTGAGTGCCCTCATTTCTTATCCTCATCTGGGTGCTCTGGCTTCATCGTAGATCTCCTTGTTTCCACTGGGGCAACTGCTGCTGGCTGTGATTGCCTTTGCAGTTCAGCTGGAACCTGGACAGTTGTAATATCTGTGGGTTCCACTGCTGCACCATCAGACTCTCCCTCTTTGAGGCAGGGGAAGGGTTTTTCACCAGCTGGGGAAATGTACTCCTTCGGCATCTGGCCCATCTTTTTCTCTAGAACCCCCACCCAACCTGGGTGGTTCATTTCTGAGATGGGCTCTGGGGCAGGGTCAGGCTCTGGGGCAGCAGCATCCCTTGTCTCTGGGGTAGGTGTCAGCATGGTTATCCAGGTTAATCTTCCCTTATCTCTGAATGCTAAATGTAACAGGTCTATCAGCAACACCAACCACTGTATGGTATCATTAGTATTTAGAGTGGATCTGAACCCTTTGAAAACTGGTGGGGCAGACCCAAAGGGCTGGGTGAAGGGCTGGGAGAAAATTTCCCCCAGTGTCATTTCCTCACAGTAAGTACCATTATTAAAGTAACCCCAAAACATACACTTAGTGTCTCATAGCTCTGAATCCATGTGCCTGCCTTCCACAGGAAGTTAAAAATCCATTAATCCCTCACCTTATTAAGCCATAAAGCAAACTGGATAATAGCCACAGCAGCCTTAGTTATGGTGAGCCTGTGTTCCCAAGGATGGCCAGGCTGCTCCTGATGGGGCAGAAGGAAGAGCTCCAGGCCCTCTGTGAGGGTGGTGAGGGCAGCGGGCTGTCAGCAGGGGCTGGCTGGGTGAGCTGCAATCCCTGGGCAGGGAGCTGCAATCCCTGCCCTGGCTGTGGTGGGCTTTGCTCCTTGTGTGGACGAGGGGTGCTGTGGGCAGAGGACACAGAGATTTCAGGGATGTGGGCAGGGGGATTCATGGCCAGCACCTTGCAGCTGATCCCCTTGGCCCCTCCTCTCTTGTGGCCATGGCAAGAGCTAGGTGGGATGGCTCTGGCAGAAAGGTCTCCTTGGATTCCTGCACATCCAGGTTCTGACTGTGGCTCTGTTCCTGTCTCTTTCAGCCCTTCAAGGCCTGAGTGAAGACAACAGCCCCTCCTGCATAAGCATATTTGTTCAGGTGATGTTTGAGGGAAGAGCTGAACTACTTTCATCTGCTGGCTCAGAAGAACCAGTGTCTCTTTAAGACCTCCAGATCCCTTGGAAGGTGAGACCACCTGGAGAGCAGAGGAGATCAGCTGGAGCTCCAGGCACAGCTGACGACTGGCGCAGCTGAGCCTGTGGGAAGCTCCCATAGCTCCTGCCTTCTCTCTTGCTGTTGACAGCCCTCAGAACCTGCCCATCCCCTTTCTTCCCTCCCAGCTCATCCCTTTGCTTTGCCTTCCATTAATAAACAGTTTGGCTTCTTTGCTTTACCTGCATCTCTGTGGAGCTGGAACGATGCAAATCCAGAGCCCTGGGACACACAGGCCCCTCCTGCCATTCTCTTCCACACTGTGTTTTGTGCACAGACACAGAGGAACGAGGGCAGATCAGGCTGGAAAGGTCCCTGTGCTGAAGGTCCAGTTCCACAACACTGTGGAGTTACAGATCTTGCTGAGCACCCTGGAGCCCCTGGACTTTGGAAGAGCAAACCTGAGGATGCTCTGAACCCAGCTGTGAGGATTCCATGGCAAGCATCCATGGAGGGCAAAGGAGCTTGGAATGCTGGAAGGTTTCAAGAACAGCTTCCTGAAAGCACAGCAGTGCTCCATCCCTGCACAGGATCAGGAAGAGGGCAGAACCAGAGACCATCTGGGCTCAACAGAGAGCTTTGGGTGTGCCTAAGGGCAAATGAAGCAGCAGCAGGGTGCCTGAGACTCGGAGGCGCGACCGTGCCAGTGCCTGGAGCGCTGTCAGGCAGTGCTGGGATCCCAGGTGTGGTTCTGGTCCCCACAACCAAGGAATGGGAGCCCCAGGCTCAGACCCAGTCAGAAAGCCAACCAAGTGAGACCAGAGGGAGGGCACCCTTCCTGTTTCTCTTGGGCATGGCTGCAAAACAGCCCCTGCTGCTTCTTCCTCCACCTGTGTTTGGGGTGTGCTGGTGGCAGAGCCAGCCAGGTTGTGCTCTGCCTTCCAAAGCCTGTTGGGGGCCAGCATGAAAAGCTCTGCGTGCACAGCTGAGAGTCCTGGAAGGTGCTGCAAGAGTGTCCTGCAGGAACAGGGCTCTGGGCTCTGGCTGGGAACAGCCTGGTTTTGCTGCTGTGACTGCAGGCAGGAGTTGAGGCAGGTGAAGAGGCTGTGGGCAGCTTGTGTTTGTAGAGGGCCTGGGGCTGCACCTCTGAACTTCCACCTGGAAACACACTTGGGGGAATACGAGCTAGAGCTGGAGTGCCTGTCCTGAAGGGACCTGAACTCATTCAGCCTTGCCAGCTTTTCTTAAGAGTGTATGGGTGCTCCCCAGGAAAGCTACACATTTGGGGAAATGCCTTTGGAGGAAAGGGGCTTGCTTCTCAAGGAAAGTGCTTCCCAGGGAGCTCCCAGTGAGGTGGGAAGGGTGATCCAGGAACCATAGGTCTGGCAGCCTGAGCTTGCCACTGAGGAAGGCCTTGGAGCAGATCCTTCTGAGTGCCATCCCCTGGCATGTGCAGGGAACCAGGGGGTCTGCTGGAGGGTGGGAAAGCTCTGCAGAGGGACAGGGACAGCTGGGGGTCCTGGTGGAGTGTTGAGGGCTTCTGTGTTGGAGTTTGGGGGTGTTGGTGTTGGTGGGGTGTCGGGGAAGGAGCTGTCTGCAAGGTGAGGTCTAGGCTGGAATCTGAGTCAGTTTGAAAGCAGCATCTGTGGTTTGGCACAGATTTGGTTACAGAGGGCAGAAAGAATATCTGTGACTATTCTTGTTCATCGTCCTGATTTTCCTGCAGGGAACAAGAGGGGAGAGCTGTACTTTACTGGCAACTTAGATATCTGTACCAGGGGGAGGATTAGCCCTTTTGCCATCTACTCATTTGTTTGGGCTACTTTTGTAACACTGAGTGGACTTTAATTTCTTGAGAGCTTTTATTCTTTAAGAGAATTAGGATAAAATCATCCCTTCATAGAAAACCACTTGCAAACTAAAGAACTGTCCTTTTTTTACCTCTGTGCAGTGTTATGTTCTGTAAAGTGACTCTCAATGGATGATGTTAAGGCAAATGAGTTGCTGCTTTGAGACAGAAAGCAAAATTCCAACTCTTCACCTTCTCAGGCCATCCCAATGAAGTTGGGAAGTTTGCAACTTTTTGGAACTACTTGAGTTGAGCAACGGGAAGTAATGCTTTCCTGAAGTGAGGATTCTTAAATGCCAGATTCTTCTGTGCCTTTGCCACTAAGGTGTTTTTGTGCTGAAGGAAATGAGAAAATAATTTCAGCATGGAGTGAGAACTTCTGACCCAGACCAAGTGTTGCCAGCAGTGTCTCCAGGTTCTCCTGCCAACAGCCCCTGCAGGAAGGAGCACAGTCCCCAATGCACGTGGGCTTTGGCTCCCTCTGGCACAGAAGCCCCCTGGGGGCAGAGGTCTCTGGGGCAGGAGATGGGCACCAGTGCTGCCAGGGCTTGGAGGGTGGCAGGTCTGCTTGGGCAGGGACTCTGCCACACCTGCTGATGTCAGCGCTCTCCAGGCCCCAGGGCCCAGAGCAGCACTCGTGCCCTGGCCCCCACGTTCCATGTCCATGCCACACCCATGGGTTTAGGATGGCCACCAGCCAGGACGTGTCCCAAGGAGGCCGAGCCAGCTTCCCTGGAAGGCCCCGTGCCCTTCCCAGTGCAGCTGTGTTGGCAGCCCTGGAGGCTCCTTCTGCTGCCCTGAGCCCACAGAGCAGGGCAGCATTTGCTGATGGTTTGAGCTGTTCCTAAAGACCCTGTCGGGCTGTCTTAGACACTTGGGGGTGAGAGATTCCTTCAACCTGGGCCACTTTGGGTGGGCTGGGGGTGGCCCCAGGCAGGCGGCAATGTGTGCAGAGGCCCTTTGTGACACGGTGCTGCATGGGCACCGTGGCATAGAACAGGTGTCCAAGGGCCCTTTGTGACACGTGGTGACATAGGAGCTGGCAGTGACAAGAGCACACCACAGTGCTCAGAGCACACAACGGGACAGGACGGGACAGAGCAGTGCCGTGAGGAGCCCCCACACAGCGCGCTCGTTCGTGTCCAAACCGGAGCCTTTCCGAGGCGTTATTCCTGCAGCTGAGCTCGAGACCTGACCATAGGACTTGCCAACCCGTGGCCTTCCCGAGGCTTTTCTTCTGCAGGTGCCCTTGAGGGCAGAGCGTGGGACTTGGTGCCCCAGAGGCATCTCCCATCCCTGCTGCCGGTGCCCTTGAGGCCAGACCACAATCCTTGACAGGAGTCTCCTGTCCTTGTGGCAGGAGCCCTCGAGACCAGAGTGCAGGACTTGCTGTCCTGTTGTCTTCCTGGGGCTTCTTTCCTGAAGGTGCCTTCCAGGCACCACTGCAGGACTTGCTGACTGAGCTTTTCTGAGGCATCTCTCCAGCAAGTAGCCACAAATCCAGTCAGAGCATGGAGCAGAGACCCCTAAGAGTGCCTAAGCTGGCCTGGGTGGAGGAGGAGGAGGAAGAAGGCGCTGGAGCTGCCCCAGCACAGGAGACCAAAGAGGTGGTGCTGTTTGAGCTGCTGCAGGAGGGTGAGTGGCAGAGCTGGGCCACAGGGTTGGTGCCTGCAGCCAGCCTGGCAACATTGCTTCCCATCCCATCCCATCCCATCCCATCCCATCCCATCCCATCCCATCCCATCCCATCCCATCCCATCCCATCCCATCCCATCCCATCCCATCCCATCCCATCCCATCCCATCCCATCCCATCCCATCCCATCCCATCCCATCCCATCCCATCCCCTGGGCCATGCCCATGGACAGGGGCCAGGCAGACACCCCGCAGTGGCCGTGCTCCATCCCCTCAGGCATCCCAGGGCTGTCCCCACCTGGGGAGCGCAGGGCTGGGCTGTGTTCTCCGGCCTCTCCCGCAGCCCCTCAGCTCTGGCTGCGCTCGTTCTTTGCCAGGTGCAGCCCTGGAGCGCACACAAGAGCAGGACCCCGCCCGTGGCCTCTTCCGCCGAACAGCGCAGGTACCTGCAGCCACCCCCAGCTGGGCTGGGCCTGCTGTCACCGCACTTGGAGCATTCCATGCAACATCCCTGGCTTCTTGCCCTTCTCCTACAGCTGGTTTGCAAATTCATCAAGAGAATTCGGGAGGAAGAGACCAGCACCATGGGAACTGGGCTCAGAGCATACACGCACATCTTCAAAACCAAGACCAGTGCTGCCCTGCTGGATATGCTTGTAGAGGAGGGCTTTTCCAACCCAAAGCAAGTAAGCAGCCTGTGGCCAGGGTTTGATCCTCCCAGGAATTGCTTGGCCTCTCAAGACACACCCACTGGTCACTGGAAGGCTTTGAGGCCATGGCAGTGTGGTGGGAAGGGAAGCACTTCTCTGGGGACACTGGGGACATTCCTCCTTCTGGCAGCTTTCCAAGTCTTCCTGTGCCTTCTCCAGGTGCCCGCCCTGGTCAGGTACATCCACCAATGGCTCCTGGCCAATCAGTTTGCTGAGCACAGGCTGAACAGGACCCTGCTGGATCTCACAGAAGCACAGCCTGCTGATGTACTAATGACGCTCCTGCGTGTGGCCCCATCCTGTGACAGGTATGGGGCCCACCTGCCCAGAGAGCTCAGGGCTCCCCAGCCCATCAGCCTGTACAACTTGGCCCAGGTGTCTGACCAACAGAGAGTTCCAGGGCCCTCTGGCTGCTCCCTTTGCCAGCCCTGGCATGTCACCCCCCGTGCCTGCTGCCATGCTCCCTCCCGGCCCCTCAGGGGCCTGTCCCCACAGGGCTGGGCTGCCTGGGTGCTGCCAGTGAGAAACAATGGGCAGAGGCAGAGCTGGAAGCTGGCTCAGATCCCCACTGCTGCCCAGGCCACCGTGCTGTGTCTGAGACCTCCCTGAGACAGAGCTCTAACCCCACAGAGCTGCCATGGCCATGTGGAAGACCATCATGTGCTCGCCCAGGACTGCGGAACCAGTGCTGCTGATCCTCCTGGATGTGCTGGGGAGCTGGCCAGAGCACAGCACATGCACCTCTGATGGGGACAAAACGGGTGTCTTTGCCCTGGCTGTGAGTTTCTGTAACTGGCCTTTGCTGGCCCCAAGGCCACCTCTCCAGCAGCTCTCCATCCTCCTTCCCCCACTGCATCTCCCTGCCTCAGGCGCTGGCCAGAAAACTGCCCCAGGTGCAGCTTCAGGCCCTCCAGGCCCTGTGCTCCCCCTGTGTCTCTCTGGGCCTCTCCCTGCCAAGCTCGGGCCCTGCCACACGGACACCTCAGCACTGAGCACTGTCTCGGGTGGCTTTGTTCTTTCCAGGCAGCTGTGGTGATGTGGAAGATCCTCCAGGTGCCCTGTGTCCCACATATGGTGACGGTGTATTTCCCCCGCCTCTTTGTGCATCTGCTCTTCCAAGTGCTCTTCAGCACTCTGGATATGCCAGAGGAGGTCATTACCTTCTGGAAGGGATGCCAGGAGCAACATGGCCTTGCCACCAGCCCCAGGAGGTGCTCCATCCTACTCCTCCTGTCCCTGCCACGTGACCTGGGAAGGAGCCAGTGCTCCCAGCGTGACCTGGGCTTTGCTCTGCACGCAGGTTTGCAGTGCAGACCCTGAAGTCCCTGCTCTGCCGAACGCAGCACGAGGATGTGGTGGTGGCAATGGAACACAATTGTGGCTGGGACATGCTGCTGTGTGCTGACACCCACCACTGTGCCATGAGTCTGCTGGCCAGGTGAGACCCCCTTCTCCCCACTGCCTCTGACATTTGTGCTCTGTGCCCAGGGAGCTCCACACAGATCCTGTGGTCGTGGCCCAGAGGGTCACCGAGGGACGGCCAAGCAGACTGGAAAAGGCTGGGAGAGGAGGATGCCCACAAGGAGCCGCCTCCCAAATAGTCCAGGGCCACTTGCACAATGCTGGGGAAAGACCAGACCTGTGCGTGTCAGTCCTGGCGGAGGTTTGTGCCCCTGGCCCACAGTCTTGGTTACTTTTTCTCCTGCCAGGGAGATGTCCTATGTCTCCATCCCCTTGTGTTCCCGGATCACTCGCTACCTGCTCCGGCTGCTCAGCACACAGGAGCCACGCTGGGAGCTGCCTGCCCTGGCATTCCTTGTGGAGGTGAGCCTGATGGCCAGCGCTGCCTCGCTCAGCTGCCTCCCAGCTCTCTGCCCTTTCAGAGCCACAGCTGCCTGGGATGGAGCCCGTGCCCTGCGCTGCTGCCTGGGCCCGGCCCTGTGCTGTTCCGGGCTCCTGCCGGCCAGGTCCGCTGTCACTGCTCTGTGCCTTTCAGGTCCTCGAGTGCCTGGACTTGAGTGAACGCAGTGCTAACAGAGTCCTGCAAATCTTGTCAAGGCAGCTGCAGAGGGAGTGCAGGGAGAGGCGTCACCTGGCGCTCAGGGCCCTTCTTGATCTCACTGATGATCCCTCAATGGTGAGAAGGGGGCAGTGGCTGAGGCTGAGCTAGGGAATGCAGTCGCTTGGGCTTGGCTGGCCTTTGGGAGCTGGGGCAGCTGCTCCCAGCTCTCCTGCCTCCCGCTTCAGCTGCTCAAGTGCTTCGGGACAGGCCTTGGGCCTTCAGGCCCTGCGGCAGCAGGATGGCATTTCACAAATTTGTGTTCTGCACAGACCAAAAAAATGTGGAGCCTGACTGAAAGTCTTGTGGAGTTCCTGTGGGACACAGATGGAGAGATAGTTATCATGACAGTCATGCTACTCAGCTTTATCATCTTGGACAATGACATGCTGATGCCCAGCCCCATCACACTGCAGCTGGTTGAGGCGCTCCTGCCACTCTTTGACCACGTAAGGCTCGCTGCCCCCAGCCACGGCCACTGGGTGCTACCTGGATAATTCGTGACCTCAGGATTTGCAGGCCTGTGTCAAGCTGAGCCCCATGCAGCCAATTCTGAGGTCTTTTTTTCTTCCTTTCATTCAGGACAATAGCCAGGTGCAGGTAATCTCCATACTGCTCTTCCGAACATTGGTGACTCATCCAGCAGAAAAGGCAAAAAAGGCCCTGAAGACACCCCTCCGCCACAGCCTGCTGCCACTCTTCTTCCACTGCCATGATGAGAATCGTCTTGTGGCACAGGTGAGGACTCGTGGGCTGCTGCTGTCGCCCTGGCAGGGGGCTCGGCTGCCTCCTGCCCTGGTGCCTGCCAGGCTGCAGCCTCCTCCAGGCCTTGGCACAGGGACACGGGTCCTGCGCCCTGGGCTGTGGGGTCATCTCCTCGTCTCTGCTGCTCTCCAGGCTTCACGGGAAACGCTGCTTTGTGTGGCCAAGTTCCTGAAGAGGAGGGATCTTGAAAGACTGCTGAAGAACAAGAAGCTGTGGAAGTTCACCGAGTGCCTGGTAAGGACGGCCTGGAAGCCCCAGTCTCAGCCTGGAGAAGGCCCCCGAGGGCGGTGCTGAGAGTGCGGGGCGGGCAGCTGTGCCCCTGCCCGCTGCTGCACGCAGAGGCTGCACGGGCTCTTCTCCAGGCTCCCGTGGGCCCGAGCCGGGTGCCCGTGGAGGCCCGGCCCGGCGGAGCTGCGGGGCGGGCCGGCACCGCGGCTCCCCGGGCAGCAGCCGGCCCTCTGGCCCTCCCCTCGGGAGCCCGGCGCCAGCGGCTGCTGGCCGCGCCTCAGGGCTGTGCGGGCAGGGGAGGCCGGGGCTGGGTGCAGGCAGCGCCCGGCCGAGAGGCTGAGCCCGCGCCAACCCTTCCTTCCCTCCCGCCGCTCTCTCCAGCTGGCAGAGGACAGGAGTGGAGCGGCCGAGCACCTGCGCCGGGCCCTGCGCTACCTGCAGAGCCCACAGGAGCCCCTGCGAGAGGCGGCCATCAGGTTCATGGGTGAGCCACAAGCCCGGGCTCCCTCCCTGTCCCGCCGCAGCTCGGCCCCAGCCCCGCCTGCTGCCCCGGCAGTGCCGGCCGGGCCCGGCGCCGTGGAGCCCCGGCTGGCCTCGGCGCTGCTGCCGCCCTCTGGCAGCCGTGCCCTTGGGCGGCAGCGTGCGGCCAGGGCCCGGGCTGAACCCTGCCGGGCCAGCAGGCCGTGTGGCCACAGCGCCGGCAGCTCCGCCGGCAGGGAGCTGTGCCGCTGGGGCCGTGACAGGCTCTGTGTTCACAGGGATGGCCGGGCGGCACCTGAGGGGGCAGCAGCAAGAGCTCCAGCTGATCTGCAGTGGTGAGTGAGGGCAGCGGGCTGAGCGCAGGGGCTGACAGCGGGGGGAGCCGCAAACCCTGCCCCGGCTACAGAGGGCTCTGCGCCCATGGGCAGAGCACGCAGAGATTTCAGGGCCACGTATGCCATTCATCGCCGGCAGCTTCGGGCTGATCCCCTCGGTCCCTGCTCCCTCCTGGCCATGACAAGAGTCAGCTGCCATGGCCCTGGCACAGGGCTCTCCTTGGCTCCCCACAGATCCGGCATCTGACCGTGGCTCTGTTCCTCTCTCTTGCAGCCCTCGAACGCCTGACTGAGGACATGAGCAGTGCCGTGTCAGAGCTGGCACTTGAAACACTGCATGTCCTCCGAGCAACAGCGAGTGGGCAATATTCCATCTTCCAGAGGCTGCAAGATCAGCTGCGCAGGGCATGGATGACTGGGCCTCGGCCTCGTCTGTTGCGGCTTGGCTGGCTGCGCTGCTGGAGCTCTGTAGAGAGCTGAATCCAGGAGGCTCTCTTTGCTGGGGCAACCTTAGCCATTGGGGATTTTCTTTTTCTTTATGATTTTTTTTCTTCCCTTCCTTTTTATTCTATGTAAATATAAAATGTGTTATAATATACGGACTCTCAGGAGCTTTTCTTTACTGCCCAGGATCAGCAGGGCATAGGGGAAGCAGGGAAAAGGGTTCTTGTATTTAGCATCCTGCCCAGGCGTACAGTGCCGCAGGGAAAATGCCCAGAAGCCCCTTGGCCTTTGGTGGTTCCGCTGAAGCCTTTGTGCTGCCGGCAGAGCGGCTGGGCAGGGGCTGGAGCTGCGGGGATCCCTGTGAGAACAGTGCCTGGAGATGGCCACAAGCCCTGTGCCAGGCAGGAAGCGCCATCCGTGTCCTCCTGCCCGTGTGCTGCTGCCTGCGTTGCTGAGGGCTCTGAGGTGCCTCTGGCTGGGGCTCCTCTGGAGCTGCTGTGGGGCTGCGGCGCTGCTGCCGGGCAGCTTGGCCAGGCTAAGCAAGACCCTGAGGGGCTGGGGCACCGGGAAGCCCTGAGCAATTGGGTGTCAGAGGCCATAAGCAGCCCCTTGGCAGCTGCCTTGTTCCTGCTGGAGCTGACTTGCAAGATGGATCCTGGGTGCTCTGGAACTAACAGCAGTTGTTGGAAACAACACTAACAGTGTTGTTGGAAACCAAAACGCAGGGAATTCTCAGACCTTTGGTCTTGTCAGCAGAGCTTAGAATTAAACACAGGATTTTACCTGAGACCTTGGAAAGGGCTTCCAAACATAGGTGCTAGAAGCGAGAATGTGGATTTATAGTTTATAGCAGAGACATGTGGAGGAAAGTTGAAGTGGAGGAAAGTTTAGAGTTGTGTAGTTCAAGATCTAGAAAAACTAAAAGTAGTTACAATGGTAAACAAGAAGCTTAGGATGCAGTGCCGTAGGTTTGTGTGTCATAACACGGTTGGTTGGCTAAGGAAGCTGACACTGTAGCATGAGTCCATAGGAGGAAATATTGAAGGATTGGGTCCAAAACATAGATATCCTTGTTGGCAGTGTCTTATTGGCCAACAAATCTTTAAAAGCTCTTGTAACTAGAAGTCTTGCAGCCTTGTGAGCCGTGCGGTGGAGATGGGAGCCAAACTCACTCTTCCTGTCTATGTAGAAGATAAGGAAAAGAAATGGCATCATCTAAAAAACTCAGAGGTCCGCTCGCTAGCTCCTTCCTAACTCCTTCAAATCCCCCAAAGTGTGAATTAGTGACAAACAGATGACAAGGACTCGTAATGCTGGCTCTTTGACTTCAAAGCAGCTGCTTTAGAATCTTTCACACAACCCTGTGTAGTTATGTGCCAGAAATGTATCATTTGAAGAAACTTTCCCAACGGAATTGAATGGGGGTTTGTTTGAAAGGTGTTTGAGGAGAAAGCCTCCCAGCAGAGGTCTGGCCTTTGGCCTAGCTGTGTCCCAGCTGATTGTGAAGTGTGCCATCAGCTGCAGGGGTTTCTGGGCTAAAAATATCATCAAGTCACTTGGCCTATAAAAGCTGGAGCCACTTTTGGGGCAAATTTGGAGACCTCCTCTATGGGTGGATGGAGCACCTAGGATTTTCCCAATTGCCGGGAATGGTTCTCCAGGTCCCTGGTGTAAAAGGGGGCTCCCCAGCAACTGCACATCTGCAAGATGAGAAACAATTGTCTTGGTTTGAAAAGACAGGTGTCCGCTAAGGAAGGCAGAAGCCTTCTCTGAAATGGAAAATGTAAATCCCCTCCCTTCAAATGATTATAATTTAGAAATTAAAATGCTCTCAGGGAAAGCTATGGGAATAGGACTGAGCCCGCAGAGCAGGGCAGCGTTTGCTGATGGTCTGAGCCCTTCCTAAAGATCCTGTTGGGTTGTCTTAGACCCCTGGGGCCAGGGATTCCTTCCAGCCTGGGCCACTTTGGGTAGGCTGGGGGCAGCCCCAGGACAGGTGGCAGTGTGTGCAAGGGCCCTGGGTGGCACACTGCAGCACGGTCACTGTGGCACGAAATGGAAGCCGGTGTCCAAGGGCCCTTTGTGACACGTGGGAAATAGAAGCTTGCCCGGGTGCTTGGAACACGCAACGGCGCAGAACGGGACAGAGCGGTGCCGTGAGGAGCCCCCGCACAGCCACTCGTTCCCGTCTGACCCAAAGCTTTTCCATGGCTTTGTTCCTGAGGCTGAGCTCGAGGCCCGAGCACAGGACTCACTGACCTGTGGCCTTCTGAGGCTTCTGTTCTGCAGCTGCCCTCAAGGGCAGAGCGTGGGAATTGGCGCCCCGGGGCTTTTCCAGGACATCTCTCCTGCAAGTATCTCCAGTCAGTGACATGGAACAGAGACCCCCGAGAGTGCCCAAGCTGGCCTGGCCGGACGAGGAGGAGGAGGAGGAAGAAGGCCCTAGAGCTGCCCCAGCACAGGAGACTGAAGACGTGGTGCCGTTCCAGCCACCACAGAAGGGTGAGTGGCAGAGCTGGGCCGCAGGGCTGGAGCCTGCAGCCAACTTGGTCCCACCCCATGCCATCCCATGCCCTGGGGACATGCCCACAGACAGGACGGAAGAGGGGCCGGGCAGACACCCCGCAGTGGCTGTGCTCCATCCCCCTGGGGAATCCCGGGGGTCTCCCTGCCTGGGAAGCGCAGGGCTGGGCTGTGTTCTCCGGCCTCTCCCGCAGCCCCTCAGCTCTGGCTGTGCTTGCTCTTTGCCAGATGCAGCCGTGGAGCGCACAGGAGATCAGGAATCCAGCCGTGGCCGCTTCCGCAGCACAGCTCAGGTAACTGCAGCCATCCCCAGCTGGGTTGGGCCTGCTGTCCCTGCTCAGCCGAGCACCGTGTGTGGAGCAGTCCATGAAACATCCCCGGCTTCTTGCCCTTCTCCTACAGCTCGTTCGTGAGTTCATCCACAGCATCCAGCAGGGAGAGACCAGCACTGAAATAAATAGGGCAGGAGATCTTTCTCCTTTTCAGTGCCTTTATTAAAAACGATCAGCTCAGGTTGGGAGGTAAGATGGGTCTGCGGTCACACCTTTGTTGCTCCCAGGAGTGGCTTGGAGGAGGAGGAAAATGCAGCTTCATCGACTAGGGGGCAGAGCTGGGGGTCCTGTCCCCACAAAAGCAGTGGGGATATTCCCCTAATTCTGCTTTTTGGGTTTCCTGTCTAGGGCACTGGCTCTAGCCAAGGTCCTTTTAGTCTGGGGCTAGGGGCAACAAAGGTTCTCAGTGTCTCTGCAGGCTCTGGACCTTTGTCCTCATGTCTAGGCATCACTTTGATCTCCTAATTCTGTATTGGCTCTTCGCTTTTGGGGTTTTTTTCGGTAAGTGTGGTGGGGGTCCTTCCCATGGCATGCTGAGTTTGAGGTTATTTTGCATGTCCTCTGATGTCCCTTCCTTTCACTGGCTGAGAAGGGCCATCCACCTGGCCAAGGCAGGGTGGTACTGATACAAAAAGGGGAAGTCTCAACAATAGAGAGTTAAGGACCTACTCTTAATAGGTCATTACAACATGAAGCTAACAAAGAACTCTCTTCTGCCACTACTGATTAAACTTGTATTCCTACAACCTTTTTTAAAAAAATGGGTAACCCTTTTTAACTGATAACATCAGGCACGTGACCACTATATATGGACAATGGAACTCTGTGCTCTGTGCTGTTTGGTGGTTTTGCATCACAGAAGTGATGTTCTAAGAGAAGCAGTTTCCTCCAATGAAAAAACCAATCAGTAATTAGGTTTGAGAACTGACAATCTGTTAAACCACTAAGGAAACTGTACACGGCCCTGTGAAGACACATGGTAAAGATGAAAAAGCCTGGGAGGGTCTCTTTCCCTTCTGGCTGGCACAGAGGTAACAAGGCTGACCCAGCCCCGTCCCAGCCAGGGCAGCCCAGGCGGCTCCTGCCGTGGGGCCGGGCCCCTTCCCAGGGACCCCGCCAGGCCCCATCGGCTGCCGGGCAGGGCAGGGGAGGCCGCGGGGCCGAGGCCGGGCCGGGCCATGGCTGCAGTTCCAACATCTGGGCACTGCTGAGCCCTGCCCCGCTGCCAGCCCGGGCCGAGCCAGGATCCGCCGGGCCCCAGGAGCAGCCCCGGGCCGGGCCGGCTCGGCCAAGGTTCTGCCACCGTTGGGGTTCGCCCACAACCCCCGGGCAGGGGGAGGAGAAGCCATCGGCCCCCGGCCGTGCTGCTGCTGTGTTCTGGCCTGGCTGCTGAGATCCTGGCCCTGCCCCAGCACGGCCCATCCTGACACAGCCCCAGCACAGCCGCTGCAGAAACCTCCATGGTAAAACAGCTCCGGCCCAAGGACCGAGCCCGGCCGGGGTCACGGAACCATCTGCAGGCCCCGGGTGAGATATGAACTCTGCCAGTGCTTCCATCCTCCCTCGAGTGAGAGAGAAAAGGACAAACTGCAGGCACAGAGAGGGGCAACGTGAACACACCGAGGTCCGTGAAGAGGAAGCTGAGCCCCAGATGGGAGGGATGAGGAGATGCCTTGATCTTGGGGCTAAAATCCTCTTGTAATGCTATGGAGAAGGATGTAATTGATCCATCAGACTCTCTTTTTCACTATGATGCATGAAAAGTATGGGGAGATGACTTGTTCAGCAAAGGCCTTCATGCTAAAGTAAGCAAATGTTGAAGTAGCTGTGATCCCATGAGAAGTTTGTACAGAGAGAGAGCAGAGTGATGAGACCCTGTGCCCTCGGGGAGACAAGACCTCTCTTCTCAAAGATGAAAATGATTTCAGAAATAGATGAAGAGAACCTCTGCTCTTAAACAGCTCATGTTTAAACTAATACCCCACAAGTTGACATGGCCCATAAACACAGCTGTGGGAAAAGCTATGAAAAATGGGAGGGACTTCACAAATTTTTCCAGGTGGCTGCTATTCATGGAAATTAAAAGCCCTGAGAGAACAGTTTTCTTGTGGAGAAATCTCTACAACATTTACAAGAGGAACTTCTCTCCTTAAGTGAACTAAAAAAAAGAATATTGTAGAGGTGGTAAACTGACTGAAAATTTTAGGTTTTGTCTCCTTGCATTGTCAGTAAGAAAGAAAAGGTTGTAGGGAGAGAAGTCTTCTGGAAGTTTTGTTCTGATTCTTATTGCTCTTTTAGCTACTGTTAAGAACATTTTCTTTATATCCTTTTAATATTCTGAGCCTACTTGGCATTTGTCCTACTCCTATCTCACAAAGGAAATGAGCAAGGATATTCCAGTGAGTGCACTGCTAATTAGCCAGCTCTGAACCCACCACACTTATTGATGCATTGGCCAAAACCACTACAGAAACTTTCCTGATGAACTGCACAGGAGCAGAGGGAAATCAAGGCAGAGCCATGGTTTGTCAGGACTTGTTTGATCCTAATGAGCCTCACTGTGCATTTGGAGCTGAGCCCTGGAGCCTCAGGGCCTGAGAGGAGATTGCACAAACCATTCCAGGAGCCAAAGGCAGAAAAAACACCCAAAGTGTCTCGAGGCATGAATGGGTCCCACTGAGGTCCGTACCCAACACAGGCTCCTCATGGGCTCCTTGGAGGAGAGAATTGGTGGCCAGGACTGCACAAAAACTTCTCAGAGACTCAGTGTGGGAAGGAAATTCCAAAGTACCTTAAACACCTTGAGTGTCTCAAAGTATTAATGAGCCCCACTGAGTGTCAGTACAAAGCTCTCCAGGGACTCATTAAAGCAGATAATTGGGGCCATGATTGCACAAACCTCTCACAGAGTCTGTATCCAAAGGGAAACACCAAGTACCTTAAAAGAACTGAAGTACCTTGAAGCATTAATGAGCCCCACTGAGTGTTGTTACTGACAAAGCCTCTCCAGGGACTAATTACAGCAGGTAATTGGAGGCCATGATTGCTCACACCTCTCAGAGACTCCAAGGCAAAAGCCAAACCCAAAGTCCTTTGAAAACCCTGCAGTCCCTGGGAGCATTCAGGAGCCCCCAGGGCCATTGCTGAGCAAGGCTCCCCAGGGACTCCTTCCAGCAGATCCTTGAGGCCACTGGGATGTGGGCTAGGGGGGGATGCTGAGGGCAGGACAAGGGGCTGACGGTACCCAGCCTGGCTGGGGCTGTGCCAGGAGGCCCCAGTGCCTCAGGACAAGGTGTCTCCTCCCAGCCCTTGGTGGCACAGACCCTGCTGTGCCCCAGGGCACCAAGACTTGGCTTCTCTTTGTCCCTACCTGTCATCAGTGCCTCCAGTTCTCTGCTCTGCCTGGGGCCTGGGGACACTTTCTCAGTTGTGTCCCTCAGTGGGACCCATTAAAAGAGAGAAACTTTGGAGTTGGATTCTGACTTGGAGTTCTGGAGAGGTTTCTTCAGCTCCCTGTCAGGAGCCTGAGCACAAAGCCCCAGAAGGTCATTAAAGTCCTTGTGCTGTGTCTGTGCTGCTGAGCTGGGCTGGGCTCCTGGCCCAGAGGCAGCTCCTGGTAACCAAGAAGAGCTTCAAAAGCACATTTCTCTTGATGAGCAGGTTTTTTCCCAGCCCAGTAGGGCTGGGGCACTGCCTGCAGCTACCCCAAGCGTAGCACAGAGGCACAGAGAGCTTCAATCAGTCAGGGCTGGGAAGGTGCTGAGAAGTGCCTGGGGCACAATCACTGCCAGCCCTTGGCACAGGAACCTCTGGCTGCAGGACAATGCAGCTTCAGCTCCTGGAGCCATCTCCTAAAGCTGCAACTTGCCAATGCCTGCAGACTCTGTGAGTACATTCTCTGATTGTCTCTTGTGCAGAGCAGCCAGGGGTGCCCAGGGCTGTCCTGCAGAGCAGGGTCTTGCAGCCCAGGGCGCTGTGCTGGGGCAGGGACTCTGCTGCCTGCCAGGGACAGCTCTCAGCTGGCCCAGGAGCTGCTCCCAGCCCTGGGGGACAAGATCTGGGTGGGAAGATACAGCTGGTAAGGCTTCTCCTTCTGTGGGGAGGATGCTGCATTGGTCAGGAGTGCTCCCATCATGGCATTTAACTGCAGAACATTTCCATGTAGATTATACAGGGAGCACAGCAAGGGAGGGGCTGCATAAAAGCAAAAATCCTGCTTTCTTTATCTACTGCTCTGGGTTGCCTGGATGGGAAATTGCCCAAAGATATTTATCTCTCAGTTCAGGTTGAAAATAAAAAAAATATATCGCAGATCTGAGTAAACCAGGCAGTGACAGAAATCAGCACAGGGCCCCTTAGAGGCAGCATCAGTGTTGCTTTTCCAGCCTCCTCATGGTAGATCTGACTTTGCCATCAGAGCCTGCAGAGCCAGAGCTGCCCCTGGGCAGTGCCAGAGCTGGGAGGGGTTTGCAGGGCAGAGCTGAGTCCCCAGGGCTGGGCTGGGCCCTGGCAGCACTGGCAGAGCCCAGCCCTGGGCACAGGGAAGCAGCTGCTGGCAGGGACAGCTCCAGGCAGCAGAGCCCTGAGCAGGCAGTGGGGGTAAAGTTGTCCCCAGCTGTGCTGGGATATTTAAAATCTTCTCCAAGCCCAACTATTCCATGATTCCTTTTTATACAGATCCCCATGTCAAGGCACCGTAAATGTCCAACAGCAGCTCCATCAGCCACTTCCTCCTGCTGGCACTGGCAGACACGCGGCAGCTGCAGCTCCTGCACTTCTGCCTCTTGCTGGGCATCTCCCTGGCTGCCCTCCTGGGCAACGGCCTCATCATCAGCGCCGTAGCCTGCGGCCACCACCTGCACACGCCCATGTTCTTCTTCCTGCTCAACCTGGCCCTCAGCGACCTGGGCTCCATCTGCACCACTGTCCCCAAAGCCATGCACAATTCCCTCTGGGACACCAGGACCATCTCCTACACAGGATGTGCTGCACAGCTCTTTTTATTTATGTTCTTCATCTCAGCAGAGCTGTCCCTCCTGACCATCATGTGCTACAACCGCTACGTGTCCATCTGCAAACCCCTGCACCACGGGACCCTCCTGGGCAGCAGAGCTTGTGCCCATGTGGCAGCAGCTGCCTGGGCCAGTGCCTTTCTCTATTCACTGATGCACACGGCCAATACATTTTCCCTGCCCCTGTGCCATGGCAATGCCCTGGGCCAGTTCTTCTGTGAAGTCCCCCAGGTCCTCAAGCTCTCCTGCTCATATTCAAAGCACAAGGAACTTGGGCTCATTGCAGTTAGTGCCTGTTTAGCCATTGGTTGTTTTGTGTTCATTGTTTTTTCCTATGTGCAGATCTTCAGTGCTGATGATCCCCTCTGAGCAGGGACAGCACAAAGCCTTTTCCACCTGCCTCCCTCACTTGGCTGTGGTCTCCCTGTTCACCAGCACTGCCATATTTGCTCACCTGAAGCCCTCCTCCATGTCCTCTCCATCCCTGGATCTGGCCCTCTCAGTTCTATACTCGCTGGTGCCTCCAGCCCTGAACCCCCTCATCTACAGCCTGAGGAACCAGGACCTCAAGGCTGCAGTGTGGAGAATGATTTCTGGCTGCTTTCAGAAACATTAAACTGCTGGCCAGTTTCTGCAAATCACTTGTAATAAAAGTCATCTTTGATACTTCTTGTTGGTTTCATTTCTGATGTATATTTTCTTTGTTTTACTTTTTTCATATTGTCCAAAAATAAATGTCATTCTTTGTGCCATTTCTGATTTCATTTCTCTCTACCTTCTCTGTGGCCAAAGACTGTTCCAATGCGGGGCTGCACTTTAGGTGGCTTTAAAGGAACTAAAGGATTTCCCAGAAAAGTTTTCTGCAGAGATGCCCTTGTGTTGACTTCTCTGGAGCTGCAGCAGCAATGTCTGTGTGCAGAGCTGGGGCAGATCAGTGCTGGCACAGCAGCTGTGCCCAGCAGCAGCAGCACTTGGTGTTGCCAATGCTGCACCCGTGGCCCTGCCCCGCTGCCCTGGTGGCCCTGGTGTTGCTGTAGGGCCTGAGTGCTCTCGGGGCCGGGCACAGCCCTGGGGGTGGCAGTGCCAGGGCTGCAGCAGGGACAGGCCATGGGCACTGCTGGGGCAGCGCTGACACCTCAGGCCAGGCCCTGGGGGCTCCAGGCTCCTTGCCCAGGCTCTCTCAAGAACACGGCCAGGCCAATGCTGAGCACAGAAAACCCCCGTGAGCAGCCCCAGGGTGGCCATGGGCAGGCTGGAGGCAAACAGCATGGCTGGGGCTCTGCAAGGGCCCTGGGGGAGATGGGAAGGAGCAGCAGAGCAGGGGCTGATCCATCCCCAGTGCATTGGACAGCCCAGGGCAGCGTCCCAGAGCGTCCTCATGGAGCTGCCAACAACATCCCCCCTCTGCAGCCCTGGCCTCTCCCCCAGCTCACACAGGTGCCCCATCCTTGCAGGCACAGGCACGGCAGCACTGGCTCAGGAGTCCCTGTTTGCATTGCACAGAGCAGGGGGAGCACCCCCATGGTGTTGCTGTGGGGACATGAACCTGAGGGAGCACAAATGCCATCAGCCCCTGGGGCCAGCAAGGGCTGGGAATGGCAGGGAAATGACTCAGCTTTGTCCTGGCCTCTGCAGTCATCCAGAAAGTTTGTTCCCATCAGCTGGGAGTGTCCTGTCCCACTGCAGACGCTGTTGCTCAGAGCCAGGGCTGCCTGGCAGCCACCCCCAAACTGCCCTGAGCATTTCCTTGGCTTCACCTTGGCTTTCTTTCCTCTCCCCTGGTTCAGATTTCTTCCTCTTGCCCACCGCTGTTCCCTCCCCTGCAAACAGCCCATCCCTGTTTGCCCTTCCCTCTCTGGCCCCACTCCCCATTGCAGTTCCTGACTTGGCACCATGGGAATGTCCTTTGGGGAGCAGGATCATCCCACAAGTGCTGCAGGAATTGTCTGCAGGCTCCAGCAGTGCCTCCTGCTGCTCCCTTGTCAGAGGCACCACAGGCCAGGGGGGCACATCTGGGCTGCTGTGTCTGGCTCTGGGGCTCCCTGTTCTGGGCAATGAGGATGAGCTGCAGAGGCTCTGCAGGACTGACAGGATGGGCTTTGGGCCTGGCAGGAGAAGCTGAGGGACCTGGGCTGCTGGAGCTTCTGAAGAGGAGGCCCAGGGCTCATCCTGCAACTGCTCCAACAGTGGTTTCAGAGAATCCCAGAATCAGCAAGGTTGGAACAGGCCATGGAGATCATCAAATCCAACCTGTGCCCTGACACCGCCTTGTCTCCCCTGAGCCTCCTCTTCTCCAGGATAAACAACCCCAGCTCCCTCTGCCACTCTGAACAGGACTTGTGTTCCAGACCCCTCCCCAGCCTTGTTGCCCTTCTCTGGACACACTCCAGCCCCTCCATGTCCTTCCTAAATTGGGGGCCAGAACTGGACACAACACTTGAGGTGCTGCCCAAGCAATGCTGAGCACAGGGGAAGAATCACTGCCCTGCTCCTGCTGGCCACACCATTCCTGATCCAGGCCAGGAGCCTTGGCCTTCTTGGCCACCTGGGCACACTGCTGGCTCATGTCCAGCCTGCTGTCCATCAGTCCCTGCAGGTCCCTTTTTGCCTGGCTGCTGTCCAGCCACTCTGTCCCCAGCCTGTAGTGCTGCAGGGGTTGTTGTGGCCAAAGTGCAGGACCCAGCACTTGGACTTGTTAAACCTCAACTTGTTGGATTTGGGTCCTGGATCCAGCCTGTCCAGGGCCCTGTGCAGAGCCCTCCTACCCTCCAGCAGATCAACTCTCCCCGACAGCTTGGTGTCACCTCAGTTCCATTAGGCCCCAGAGTGTCCCAATGGTCTCCATGATTCCATGAGGCCTCCCAGTGTCACAATGTCCCTTTGGTTCCATGGGACCCGTTGGTGTCACAAAGTCCCTTGGATCCTGGGGCCCCACTGTGTCACAATAGCCCTTGGTCCCCCAAGGCCCTGTAGTGTCACAATGGATCCTTGGTTCCATGAGGTCTGGCAGGGCAGCAATGCTCTCCTTGGTTCCACAGTGTCACAATGGCCTCTTGGTCCCAAGGGCCACCACCGTGTCAAACATGTTTCCTTCATTCCAGGAGTCCCTGAGGAGCTTGGTTCCATGGGGCCCTGCAGTGTCATAATGGCCCCATGGTGACACGAGGTCCTGCTCTGTCACAATGCTCTGCATGGTTCCACAAGGCCCTGCAGGGTCACAGTGGCCTCTTGGTTCCAGTGGGTCCTGAAGTGTTTTAATGGTGTCCATGGTTCTATGAGGCCCCACAGTGCCACAACAAACTTTTGGTTCCATGAGCTTTCGTACTGCCAACAACAGTCTCCTTGGTTCCACAGTGTCACAATGGACCCTTGGTTCCATGAGGTTCAGTAGTGTAACATGGACACCTCGATTCCATAAGGTTCTGCAGTGTCACAATAATCTCCCTGGTTCTGTGGCCCTGCTGTGGCTGATGTGTAACAATGGACCTGTGGTACCATGATGTTCCATAGTGCCACCATGGTCTCTTTGGTTCCACAAGGCCTTGCAGTGTCACCATGGACCACTGGTTCCATGAGGTGCCTGGCCTTCCACAGCCCCTCACAGCCCCTCATGACCCCTCACAGACCCTCATGGCCCCGCACAGCCCCTCATGGCCCTTCACAGCCGCAGGCCCAGGGCACCTCCCAAAGGAGAAGGGGTCGGGACCTGCTCTGGTCCTTCTCACAGGTGGGGTTTTTGGGGTGCCAGGGGCTTGGCAGCCACTTTGGGGCTGGGTCAGAGGCTGCAGTGGCTGGGGCAGGACAGTGACCACCCCACCTATGCAGAACTCTCCCTGCCCCCAAACACACACTGCAGGTATCTGAGACTGTTCATCCTTTCTCTGCTCTCCAGCATCAAGGCAAGGGACTCTGGTTACAGCTCTGAGCTCGTGCCAATGGCAACCACCCCGGCAATGGGGATCCAGGGAGCTGCTCTCAGGAAACCCCCAAGAGCTGGGCAGTGCCCCAAAACCGCTACAGAAACGTGAGATACCCCAAAATCTCTTCAGGAACATGGATTATTGAAAAACTCACTCAGTAATGGGCTCCCCCTCCCTTCATCATCCCCAAACTTCAGTTGTCTCATTCCAGACCCCAGCCCACCTACCCAGTCCCAACCCCAACCCATCCCACCACTCCTGGACTACATGACCCCCTTCCCAAGCCATATTTCCCCCATTTCAAACCTTCCAAACCCCATCCCACCCATCCTGCCCCACACAATGCCCATCTCACCCCTCCAGATTTGAAGCCCACTTTGCCCAATCCCCTTCCAACCCCATTCCACACCAAGGGGCTGTGGAATCGAGGAATTTTGGGGAGAGAGTGAGTGGCATTGAAGTGACAGATCGAACCCTCTTGTCTCTTTGAGTGCCAAGAAGGGAGACAAGTACACCAAATACCCCCAAAACCCCCAAGTTCTCCCAATTATCTCCCTGAAACCCAGATTCCCCTGAAACACAAGTAAAAAGTGAGGCTTTAGAAGCCTTTGATGAATTTATTGATTTTTACCCAATTTTCTCTGTTTTAAAGAGATGAAGATGAATCCAAAGAAAATTAGGGCCAAAACAAAAGAATAACCAGCCCAGTGTCTTCCCAAAATGGATCACAGGGAATGTGGGTCACCAGGGCTCTGACCAATGTGGGGCCTCCCATGGCGGATGAAGTTGGGACAGTGCACAAAGCTCTTCCTGCAGCTGGGGCAGTGGCAGGGCTTCCCTTACCGGTGCCTCCGTTGGTGTTTGGTCAAGTTAGAGCTCCAGCTGAAGCTCTTCCCACACTGGGGACACTCGTAGGGCCTCTCCCGGCTGTGGATGCGCCGGTGGGTGATGAGGGTGGAGTTGCGGTTGAAGCCCTTCCCACAGTCAGGGCAGAGGAAGGGCCTCTCATCCGTGTGGTTCTGCTGGTGCTTGAGGAGATGGGAGCTGGTCTGAAACCTCTTCCCACACTGGGGACACTCGTAGGGCCTCTCCCCAGTGTGGGTCATTTCATGGATGATCAGCTGGGAACACCAACTGAAGGTCATCCCACATTCCCCACATTTGTATGGCCTTTCCCCAGTGTGGCTCCTCCGGTGGCAGATCAAGTGGGAATGCTGGCTGAAGCTCTTCCCACATTCCCCACACTCATAGGGCCGTTCCCTGGTGTGGATCCTCTGGTGGCGGATCAGGTTGGAGCTCCAGCTGAAGCTCTTCCCACATTCCCCACACTCATAGGGCTTCTCCCCAGTGTGGATGCGCTGGTGGCTGACAAGGTGGGAGTTTTGCTTGAAGCCCTTCCTGCAGTTGGGGCAGCAGAAAGGCCTCTCCTCTGTGTGAATCCGCTGGTGCTTGAAGAGATGGGAGCTGCTCCGAAACCTCTTCTGACACTCCCCACACTTGTAGGGCCTCTCCCCAGTGTGGATGCGTTGGTGGATGACGAGTTCTGAGCTGTACCTGAAGCCCTTCCCACATTCCCCACACTCGTAGGGCCATTCCCCAGTGTGGATCCTCTGGTGGCTGATCAGGTCAGAACTCTGCCTGAAGTTCTTCCCACATTCCAAGCACTTGTAGGGCTTCTCTCCATCACGAAGCAGCTCATGGACCACCAGCTTTGAGCTCTGGCTGAAGCTCTGCCCACTTTCCTGGCACAGGGGAGGTCTTTCCTCCTCAGAGCACCCTGGGCTGGGTTTGCAGCCCCTCCTCCTGCAAGATCCCCAGGGCTTTTCTTCCCTGTTGGATTCCTGTGCCCTGGAGCCGCTCAACACAGCCTCTTCCACGAGGTTCTGCTGTGGGGATTTGTCCTCCCTGGTCTCCATCCTCAGCTCCTTCCCTGGGGGAGGAAGGACAAGGAGAGAATGGGACTTGCCTGTGTGCCAGAGGGAAGGGGAAGGAGATCCCCCCACTGCTTCCCCAGCAGGACGGCATTGGCAGCAGGGTTGTCCTGCAGCCAGGGGCCATGCTGGGCTGGGAGATGGAGCAGGAAAGAGGGGGAAAGGGGCACTGACTTCCTCCTCACCTGCCTGGGTGTCTTGAGGCATCATCTTCTTCCTCAAAGCCTCTTCCTCCTCCATGTGGCCAAGGTTTGGGAATGGGAAATCCTGGTTTGGGGAAAAACAAGGAATGAGCACCTTGAGTTTGAAGGTCCCTCTGCCCAAGTCCATCTCTACAAAGCACCAGCCATCTGGGGTCCATAAGAGCCTCCCAAACAAGATCCATCCCTGAAAATGCCTCCCAGGAGTTCCCTGTCTCTGGTCTGCCCCCTTTGGTGTTTGGGGTTCCCCCCTGTCCCAGCTGTTTGGGGTCACACTTGGATTGGGGGTCCCCCCTCTACTCGGTCCCTGCCCTCCTCAGGCGGCTGGGAGTCCCAGGAATCCTAAAAGTTTCCCCTTTTCGCTCTCCCCACTTAGGGATGCTGGGGGTCTTATAGTCCCGGGCCCCCTTCTCCCCTCACTCTCTGCTCTGGGCTGCAGGGGCTCCAAGGAGTCCCCCCTGCCCCTCTCCAGGCTCTTGAGGGTCCCGCCAATGGCGGCGCTCCCCCCTCTCTGGGCTCCCCACTTTGGGCTCCTGGGGGACACAGGGCTCCCCGAGGGCCATCCGCGGCTCGGCTTTAAAGCCCTGCCAGCTCCAAACATCCCCCCAAAAAACCCCAAACCCAGGCACCCCCGGGATATTTCGGCCGAGCTCCCCCTCCCTGGGCACCTGCGGAATGGGGGGCGATGCTCCCGGGCTGCTGTGAATTCAGGCAGCGCTGGAGCCACGTGGGTCCCGTCCCCTCCTCCCGCTGCTTCCTGCTGTCGCTCCGCCTCTTCCTCCCTCCCTCCCTCCTCCTCCTCCTCCCCTGCTGCCGGAGCCCTCGCGTGTCCGAACGCAGAGAGGGCTGGGGGGATGCCAGGACTGGGAGTGACTGGGCTCTACTGGGATCATGCTGGGAGCAGCTCCTGGGTGACTGAGTTCTACTGGGATCATACTGGGATCATACTGGGAGTGAGTGGGAGCAGCGCGATGGCTCCAGCGCTGGGGCTGGAGGCGCTCCTTGGGGGCCAGGGGGGAGTGGGACCACCGGCACCGGGACCCTGAACGGCCACTGCAGGCACTGGCACCCTCCTGCTCCCCTTATCCTGCACAGGGGCCTCCCTGAATTCCTCCATTACTGGACGTCAGGACCCCCTGCTCCCTGCATCCCATGGCTCCCAGCCTCCAGACTTGCCGTGTGCCTGACCCTGGGACACCCTGGAATGCCTTGGACCCCCATTCCTGCCTTTCCCAGCCCCCAGCCCCACCTTTGTGCAAAACCAGAGACCCCCCTGAACTCCCCCTTCCCGAACATCCCGGGTATCCCCACCCTGGTACCCCCTTTTTGGGAAACCCTGAGCCCCCTTGAGCCCCATTTCCTGGGCTCAAAGACCCCCTGGAATTCCCTTCTACCTCTGCACGTCCCTGCAACCCCATTTCCGTGACACTGAGACCCCCCTGCACCCCTTTATCCGGAACAACTCAACCTTTTCCCAGCGCCCGCCTCTCCCAGCCCCACCCTTTTCCCTGACCTGGGACCCCTGGGCCACCATTCCTGCATTTCCCAGCCCCCAGCCCCTCCTTTCCACACACTGAGGAGCCTTGGCACCCCCTTTCCTGGGCACAGGATTCTCTGGACACCCCATCCCAGCTGTCCCAGTGCCTGCACCCCCTTTCCTTGGCTCTGAGCCCCTGAACCTCCTTCTCAGCTCTGCCAGCCCTTCAAGTTCCCCCTTTCCTTGGCCTGTTGATCCCCCTGGATCTTCAAACTCTCACTTTCAGCCCCCCCAGCTCCCCCAGATCTCGGTGTCCCCCCAGTTCTGCACTCCCTGCAGTGTCTGGAAGTGGCGCTGTCGGAGCCCGGCCCGGGGGTCCCCCAGTCCTTGATTGTGGGGGACGTGGACGGGACCCCCTGGGAGCGCTGGGGCAGCGAGCGGGGCCGGATGGAGCCGCAGAGAGCGGGGATGGAGGGGGGAGTTGAGCTGGGATATTGGGCTAGCCAGGGCCGGGATATCGGGATAGCCAGAGCCGGGATATTGGGGTAGCCAGGGCTGGGATGTTGAGATAGCCAGAGCTGTAATATTGGGGTAGCCAGGGCTGGGATGTTGGGATATCCAGCCCCGGCCCAAGGGCAGGACCCGGCCCGTGGCCGACAGTGCCCTGGAGATGGGACCGGTACAACCAGAACAGGGGGGACTGGGGGGAGCCGGGGGCTGGGCTGGGATCTGTGGGAATGGAGAACTCTGAGGGGCTGGTATGGGATCTCTGGGGATGGGGAGGATCTGTGGGGCTGGAATGGGAATCCAGGGAGCTCCAAGGGGCTCCCTGGCCCTGGGACACGACTCCCTGGGTCCGTTCTCTCCTGGTTCCCAGGTCTCCACACGCTGCAGGTGGTTTCCAGCTGTGCCCTCCTGTCCCACGGAATGTCCATGGATCCCATGGGTACGGCTACAAGGGGTGGGATTTCATCTCCTTCCAGCTGGGACCTGGGAGCAAGGAGGGTCTGACGGTGCCACCTGGATCAGCCAGAGGTGCTGGGAATCCAAAGGGATCATGGTGGAGCAGATGAAGCATTACCTGGGACACACCTCTGTAGAAGAGCTCCCAAAATACATCAGACATGGTCGGGAGGCTGTGGAGCACAAAAGTGGGTGTGGGAGGAGGAGGGGAGTTCCTGTGGGAGTGTGGGATTGAGGAATGGGAGACTTGGGAATGCAGGAATTCCCATGGAATTTCCATGGCCAGATGTCACTCTCTTCCCAGTCAGGTGAGAATTCCATGGATGGATCTTCCCCTAAGCCTTGCCATGGGAATTCCATGGGAAGTTATTTGAATTGATGACCAATGCAATGCCAGCAGTGCAATGAGATGTTATCCCTGCTGGGATTCCATGGGACAATTCCTTTTCCTTTTCCTTTTCTTTTCCTCAAACTTTTTCTTGAAATTTCCTTTCCTTGAATTTTCCTTTCCTTTCACTGAAAATTATTTTCCTTGAAGTTTCTCCTTTCCCTTTCCCTTTCCCTTTCCGTTTCCCTTTTCCTTCCCCCTCCTTTCCTTTCCCCTTTCTTTTTTGCCTTCCCTTCCTTCCCAACACTTCCCTTCCCAATGTGTCAGTAGTAGTAGAGGTAATTGACTGAAGGAGGCGTGCAATGACATGGATTTTTTTTCCCCTTCTTTTCAAATTAATACGTACTGCATAAAATAATTAAGTATCTTACTCTGCTGCCAGGTTGGTATGCTCTCATTTAATCCACTGACAGTCTGGTTTTCCTTTCCAACTTGAAAGATCATTTCCTTTTTTATGTCTTTCAGAACATGATTGAGACTGGTAGAACAATGAAAGCTCTGCTTTCCAAAATAAAAGACAGAAAACCAAGGATGGTAAGAGGTAGATCCTTGTAAGGTACAAGGATAAAGCCACTAACTAACATCTTCAAATCATTTGGGTCAATAGGCAGTGTATGCTGACAGGTGCTTGTTTGGCTTGAAGTTTGGAGTGGGAGGAAGCAAATGCAGGAAGTAATCCTTATCCAGCTGCTGAAAAATTAATTGTTTCTTCAGCTGGGAAATGGACCTGGGCACTGCCATTTTCACTGCTCAGATAATTATAAAAAGGTTTTATGGCTCTTGCCATGCAGTCATCAAGTCTGCTGGATTCCCTGTTTCTTACTTTATGTTTGAAGGAAATTCAGCTCTTTCCATAGCTTTTCTAACACCACCTCAGTTGCCTCCATACTAGAATGACAACACTCAGAATATTTCTTCATACTGTTGTTATGAATTGAAGCAAACTCCAATAAGCTTAGTCCAATTGGAATTTATTAATTACAGCAAGCAAGGCATAAGCAAAATCAGCGCTGGGCGACAGGGGAGCCTCCGCTCGCCAAGGACTGCCGCACCCACTGTTCGATACAGTCTAACTTTTATACTGTATCTCTTCTCCTTGGGGACGGGTCCAGAAAGTACTCTGCACCTGTGTCTTCTTGGTGCTAAGGGGTCCTCCTCTGCTGGGAGTCGTCTGATGAAGGCTGCTAGTCTTCCTCGGTCGTCCTCTGGTCGACTTTTCCTTATTTAGTGGTCATGCCTAAAATTCTAGAACTTATGGTTTATTGAGCAAGCATTTATTAAACAAGAATATTTTAAGCAAGCATTTATTAAGCAAGAATATACTTGTGATTGTATGCGGTTTTGGTTACACGTGGTTTTAGGTCTAAGTATTTTATTCCCTCTATCTTTAGCCCTTTAGTGAACAGAACATGAACAAAACGCACCAGGTTCCACCACACTGTCAGCCATAGAGGTTTTCAGAATGAGAGTCTGTCAGCCCTGGGAAGATGACTTCAAGTAGCATTCTAGATCTGCTTTTAGTAGATCTCAAAAGAAATTGTGTGGAATATCCCTGTGTCTGTCAAGTAACCACAATGCTCTATAAAAAGAGTTGCTTTAAGCATCAGGTATTCAGACAGTCTTTCTAGAGACTGTCCAGGAGGTTCTCAGGTTCTTCTGAAGTGCGCAGGAAAAGCAGGAATAGATATGATTTTGCAGAAGAAATTGTCCTTTTCTCCCTCCCCCCGACTAAAATCGTTACCAACCACTTGGACATGCTTCCCCCTCTGTGCTATTCTAGTGTGCATTGCTGCATGGAAGGGCAAAGATCTGAGACACGGGATTGAAGGGAACTGAATACAAAGTCGAGCCACTTGGACAGACAGATCAGAGCCTTTGCTTCTCCCTCCACTTCAAGGCTGAACACTCCTTCTTTCTGTGCAATCATCTCACTGTTTTAATTGAAGTGCATGATTTTAGACACTTATGGGAAGTGTCGAGAGCCTGGGTTACCCCCCGGCCGCGCCTTCCTTGTGCAGGAGCAGCCCGGAGCTGGGGCCGAGGCCCCGGCGATATCGAGCGCTGCCGCTGTGGCCCGTCACGTTCCGGGCCCCGGAGCGGATTCCTCCCCCTCCGGCCGGGGACCGAGGGGGCAGCAGGGCTGGAAGGAGCGGGGACCGAGGCCCGCCCGGCGTCACCGCCCCCGGCCCGGCCCCGACAATCGGGTGCTGCGGTTGCCGGGGAACCGCGGGCGCGGCCACAGCGGCTGTGACGGCGCCGCCGCCTCAGTTGCCGCAGAGCGCGCTCCGGGCTGGTTGTTCGCAGCCTGGGCTCCTGCAACGGCTGCACTCAGCGATTCGCTCGGGGACTTTTTCACAGAGATTGTCTCTGCCAGCGAGCCCTGGACTCGCAGGGCATTGGTCTCTGCCAGCGAGGAGTCCTCAATTTCATTTGAAGGTAAAGATTGACTCAAGTTGTGCTTTTTGGTTTTGTCCCATCTGTGCTCTGAAAGAGAATTCCAAAGGGAAACAGAGGATGTGATCATGCCACTCTTCTGGTGCATTAGTTCAGTGGCACGTGCAGCTGAATAGATGAACGATATCTGGTCTACTGATGGTGCTTTTTTTCCACTGAAGAAATGCAGCATTTTCTAAATGTGCTAGTCTAGACAATTTTTTCCCTATAGCGATGACTTAAACTGCTTAAAGGTGAATGAGTTCTGCTCAAGTTTCAGTGGGTTGTTATAGTCTGGTCCTTAAAATTATTAGGGAGATGCTCCTGAATTAAGGTGCAAACAGGACCATATGCCAAAGTCAATTGTCTGGATTTTATGTAAGAGCAAATCTGAGGAAGAGAGAGAGAGAAATAGAGAAGGAAGTTGGCGAGGGGGACAGAAAGAGAGTGACAGATGAAATAAAAAGTAGAAAGTATCACCATTGCATGGATCTCACTGGCATACCATGAAATCCTCTTCTGGTCTTCTCTGTGGTGAGGTGTCACAAAACATGAGACTTCAATGGATTCATGCAGATTTGGGCAAGGTGGGACTGCCCAGGTTCCTGCCTGGGGTGGGGCAAGTTAGACTCTCTCTCTTGCTACTTTTAAATAATATAAAATCTTTAGCACCAGTATATCCTTTTGAGCCTGCTGTGAATTGGGTTGTGCATTTTCAGATCTGTTGTGTTCCTTTGCATGCCCTGCAGTCACCTGGTGCAAGGCCTCTCGAATGGGTCTGGGGGCACTTTGGAGGTCTTTGATGGGTTCTGACACCCCGTCAGCTGCCCCTGATGGGAATGTCCCCTGGATGTGGCCTTCTGGGGCTGGGGGGTTTTAGAGCTGAGCCAGTTTGTCTGAGGGAGGATGGGTGTCCACTGCCCCTTACCAGAGGTTGTGCCACACCCCCAAAATTTCCTCCTCCCCCCTGTGTTGATGGGAGGTTTGTGTGCAAAGCTGGCCTCAGCAGATGAGTCTGTAGCTATGACTTCCCCAGCCTGAAGGCAGGGAGAGCTGATTTTCAGGACAGCTGCTGGGTTTGGCCTGGTTGTGGATACATTTTTCTCAATTAGCCTTGTTTAGTTCTCCCCAGACCTGAGCTAGCAGGACAATAGTGTCTCCTTGATTTTGTCTCAAGTTCCCTTAGGTGGCTTAACTCACAGTCCCAAGTTCGAATAAGGAGGCATTTTCAGGGAGGGCTGGGCTTCAGTGGAGGCAGCTTCTTTATTCAGTTTTGTCAGAATGGGCAAAAAGTCCTTCCTAACAAGATTTAAGCCATTAGCCATAACATTCCAGTCTCTCCCAAGTCTTGTGAAGAGCAGCTGAGGGAGCAGGGGTGCTTTAGCCTAAAGAAGAGGAGGCCCACTCCAGCTATTTTTAAGTAATATTTAAGCTATAGCTTTGTCTGTTCCAACTATTATTAATGTCCAGCTTTTGAGCTCCAGGTTTCAGTACAATCCATCTTTGAATTTCACAGGGAAGCCATATAGATCAAATAAAGTCCAACTAGAGGCCTAACAATACTAGCTACTTATGCCAAACAAGCACTCAGCTACTTTCAAATCATATCAAATTGTTTAGCACCAGTATATGCCTTGAAACTGCCTTGAACTGGGTTGTGGATTGTCAGAGTTCCATTGTTGCTCGTTCCAGTTTTGTTGAGGCACTGTCTCCCTCTGTGACATCATCCCTTGGAGATGGCGTCTGGATTGCCCAAGAAGACACCACCACCTCATCTTTTGCTGAGGGAAAGGCTGAAGCCAAACACTGTGAGTGGCCACTGGGGCTGTGTTAAGGCTGGCACCTGCCCTGGTGTCCCTGCTCTCCCTGGCCCTGTTGTCCAGCAGCGCTGTGAAGCTGCAGAGCCCCTCCCCAGCCCTCTGGGCCGTGCTCCTGTTGCTGGGGGCTGTCCTGGTGCAGCAGGGAACACTGTGGGATGCTTCAGTTGTGTCTTGCCAGGCTGTGCCAGTGGAGCCAAGTGAAACCAATGTACAGCTGAAGCCCTGAGCAGGTGTTCTGTCCCTTTCCCTTTGCCACAGGAATTCCTTCTGTCAGACTGGGCACTCACCTGTGCTGCTCTGACCATCCTGCCCTTGGCCACCCGGGCATGTGGGGGAGGGAAACCTCAAATTCTGCCCAAAGCCTTGAGAGCCATGGCTGTTCCCAGCTGGAAGAGCTTCCAAAGCAGCTGTTCTCTCCCAGCTCCTGTGGGCACAGATCCAGCCCTGCAGGCAGCACTGGAGCCAAGGCCACAAAGGTCCCTTGCTGTCTGGAGCTCTCTTGGCTGAAGATGCCCCAGTGCTGAGGCTCTGTCAAGGAGATCCCTCTGTTTTCTTCTGTGGAGGGCTCTGTCAGCCCAGACGGAGAAAGCAATTTAACAGGGAGAACCAAAACCTGGACACATTCCTGTGCACCTCCCTCTTGGTACAGCTTTGTTTTCTTGCATCTGTTGGACTCAGCCAGCAACGATATCTCCTTGCTGTGAGTTCTGAGTGTTGTGCAGGGATGGAGTTCAGGCAGTTCTGAGAGCTCCTGCCCATTTTCTGGAAAGGTCACTGCCTCAATCCAAGGAAATGTAAGAGGAAACAAATGCCCAAAGAGCAGAAATCCCCAACCATGTCCCATCCAATCCCAGAGAAGCCAATAGGACAGAGCCATGTGGCTGGAGTGTGTGTATTGCACTCTGTATTATTAATTTACTGATGCTAAGGATTTCAGCAGGAAACTTCCAGGGCTCCCAGGACTGTCCTAGTGGCTGTGATCACAAGTTATTCACCAGTGCCACTTGTTCCAGAAAAGCCTCTCTGAACAAGCCATCTCTTAGGCTCTAGCTGGTGTATTTTTGCCTTTCAGCTGCTTCCCTCTAAGTTCCAGAGGGAGAAGATTCCCAGCAGGAAGAAGGAGGCCAGCACTGGGGGGAGTATTCTGCCCAGAACTGGCCCATTTCCAGACAGGAGTGAGACTGGTCCAAAGGTAGCCTTTTCCTGCTCTTTTCCTTTCTGTTGAACATGAAGTTTGAAGGGGGTGTGTGCTTGTGACAGGCTTGTCTCCAGCAAAACACCTCAGTGTCCAGGTGCTGTTGTCATTGCAAACTGCTGGAAGGGGTGGACTGGGAGTCCTGGTGTGCACTAAGTTACACAAATAACCTCTGCTGGAGCTGCTGGGCTGTGCTGGAGTGTAGCTGCCATTGCTAACAGGGGGAAGGCTGGGGACACAAAGGCACAACATTGCCATTTGCCATTCTCCTGCTGAGAGAGCCTCCTCTTGCTTTGGTGTGGTCACCATCAAATGCTTGGGGTCACAGGATTCCCTCCAGAGTGGCAGCGTTGGCCTTTGAAGGCCAAGGATCTGCAGGAATTACTTCAGATTTAACAAAAGAAATTGCATTCCTGCTTTGGGCTGGAACAATGTGTTGGACCCTGACAGGGTGTTAGATTTTGCAGGGTGCCAGATGTGCAGGGGACTGGCCCTGGGCAGAGGGGAATGGATGTGCTTTATCTGGATCAGTGCCTACTTAGAGGTGTGTTTAAAGCTGCTTTTCTGGCAGGACTGGCCCAGTAGAAAGCACAGTCCAAAGGGGCAGGTGATCAAGGTGGGCTGTTGAGCAGGAAATTGGCAGCAGGAGACATGGAACAAAGTGGTTAAGGATTGCCCTTGAGAGGGGCATTGGGAACACCTCAGGGAAGGGCACAGCTAAGGGCCAGTGTGCTGCAGCCACTCCCTTCAGCAGAATGTGTCTGCTGTGAAGTCCCACAGGTGACCTGCTGGTGTCCCTGCAGTGACAGCAGTGTGGCTGGAGCAGGCAGACAAAGCAGGGGAGAGTTTTCTCAAAGCAATGTCTCTGCTCCTGAAGCATTTGCTGTTGTTGTGTCATTCCAGACGTGCCTCTACAGTGGCATTAAATAAGATAGCAGTAATGACAAGAAAGCACCCATTTAAAACTCGTGGAAAAAGGAGATACCAACTGTCATGGTCTGCGCCTGGCGAAATGCCAGTGCTTCCATGAGAAAACCTCTTTTCCTGGTATCTACTGTGAGATGTGATCAGAGATAGAGCAGAGCAGGCTCCAACTTACGATTGAAAGGAAAAAAACTTTATTAACATAAAACTACAGGGAAAAAACACACAGAACACAGGATGAAAACCTTCCAAATTTCCTCCTCCTCCCCCCACCAAAGATTTCCTAATTCCGTTACCACCCTTTGGACAATCAATTCTCAATTCTTTGAGAAGAGAGGAGTCCCTCTTGCACTACAGACTTCACCCAGGAAACAGGCGAAACTTCTCGTGTTTCCGTGTCACGTGTGGCACCGCCCGGAGAACATTTTGCCATCGTGACCTCTTCCTTCCATGTCCAGTGCTCTCACCACTGCACATGGACCAGAGCTGCTTCTAGGGTTTTTTCTCTTTAAGGATGCTTTGTCCAGTTCCAAAAAAGAGCACAGTCCCTCTCCTTTTGGGACACCTGTCCCCCCCATGTTTCACCCCCTGGGGCTGAGGGGTCTCTTGAACAGAGATCATCTTCCTCTTCTTCTTCTTCGGAGATGAAGGGCACCACCACAACCCTCCTCCACCCTTCGTCTCTGTTCACACACCTTCACATCACCGCACTCTCCTGGCTCTGAGCCACTGCCTCCCCCCAGAATGCAGTCTCTGTGTCACAGGAACTGAAGGGTTCTGTCCATAGCTATCCAAGAAAAGTCCAGCCAAAAGCCACTCCATCATCTCCTCCCACCTAGAATTCTTCTCAACTTCTCTCAATCTCACCAACTCCAGGAGGAATCAGCATTTGCAAGGTTTCCATCGTCCCAAGAAGGGTTAAAAGTCCCAGGCTCTGCCGGTTTGGTTCATGAACTCCCATGGCTGGCTGCCCTGCTGGGCACCCCCCCCTTCTCCTTCACTCCAGCCACGCTATCACAGGCACAGGCTGCTCTCGCTCTCTCTCCCTCCGGGGGGGGGAATGGGGGATGGCTGCCCAAAGCCCTGGCAGTGCAATGCTCCTCCACCCTTCGGCCCAGGCCTGGCCTACCTCCCTCCGGCTGCATGGCTCCCCTCCCCCCTGCCCAGCTCCGAGCTGGACAGGGGAGAGGTCTCCTCTGGTCCAGGGCCGGAACTCAAAAGGAACTTCCAGTGGGAGTTCACAGCTTTTAACCCCCTGTGTTCTCAGAGGCGTATCCATGCCCTCAGTGGACAAACCAGGTGCCAATATTAAGATCTGGACACCGATTGGCGTGACCACACCATCCCAAATAAAACCATTTCCCCTCAAACCACAACACCAACTCTACTTTTACCCAAGTTGCTGAGAAAATAACTGAACCCTACCCTCATTCAGCATTCACCTCCCTTGTCTTTGGATTTTCACCTCATCTGTCTTTTTATTTTTGCCTTTCCTTCTGTTTGAAACACACTAACTTTTAAGTACAATGAAAGGGGACAAAATCATCAAAGCAAAAGAAAACTATTTATTAGTAAGGATTCAGCTGAGCCGGGTGTGTCTCCCTCCCCGAGAGCCAAGCGCACACACACCCTCTGAGAAAATGGCAATCTTTCTGTGCCCTTTACACCCGGCTGGGGCGGTCCCTGTCCCCTTTCCCATTGGATGGGTACTCAGGAGCTTCCATTCTCTACTGACCACCAACTTTTCTCTCCCCTCCCCTCTCGTCCTACTTCCTTTTGGTCAGGTCTTCAACCCCGTCCCTCTCACTGCCGCACTCAACATCCAACCTGAACAAATCCAAACCACAAACAACACACAGAACCAACAAATTCCATTCTTTTGCTTATGACCTTTTGGCTTCAGCCAAATACCACCTCATCTCTCCCACCTCCTCTGGTCCTGTGCTCTTCTTACTGATAGGTCTAAGTTCTAGAGCAAAAAAGATATTTGCAGTTGTGTGGGCCTGCGTTTCCCTGTCTCAGAGTAAAGGACATCCCAGAATTGTTTCCCATGGAGTCTCCTGTAAATCCATGGGTTTTACTTACTCCATGAATGCTCAGTCAGTGCCCCAGAGCTCTGTGACCACATGGGCACAGGGCTGTGCTTAAGGGAAGTGCTGTCTGGCATTGTGGAGAAAGAAACCTGGAGAAAGAGATGCCAAAATAGCAGCTTGGCCTGAGCCTGCTCTGTGTGGCCCAGCAGCTCTGGATCACTCAGAGCAGAGGTGGGTGAGCCACTGTTTGCCCAGTGTGGGCTGGGCAGACGTGCTCGCCCAGAGTCTGTACTTCCCTGGGGATCAGTGGAAGATTCTCCTTCATGAACCTTCCTCCCAGCAGCTGAAGCTCTCCCTGCTCTCTCTTGCCTCTCCAGCTGCCGTCAGCTGCCCCGAAACAGAGCTGGTTTGGGGTTTCCCCACCAGAGCTGGTATTTCAGAACTTCGTCGCTCGGGAGGTCTCTGAGATGGAGCTGTCTCTCATTAATAAGGACAAGGTAAGTGCTGGCACCCGGAGCTTTAACACTGTGCTGGAAGAGGAGAGTGCTGTCATTCCCTGGGTGTACAGCAAAGCAAGTTGTCTGCTGCATCACATGCAGAAGAAAATATCTCAGCACCTTGTTCTGCAAGATGGTGGAAATCTTCCTGTGCTGGGAATTGTCCCCTGGTTTTGGCTATGCAGTGATGGTGTCTATCCCAAAGGAGTTTCCTTCTCTTGCAAGCTCTGGATTGAGAGGAATGTTGAGGGCTGTAGAGTTCTTTCCTGCTCTCCTGCTTTGCCTTGAGTCTGTCCCACACCCTGTGTCTCCTTGGTTAATCTTGGCTCCTGGTAGGAATCTCTGCCTCTCTCAGCCAGTTTGGCTCCCTTTGTGCAGCTGACAGTCACAGCTCAGGGGCTGAGTCTTCTGCACTTTGTGCTGGAATCACTTCTCATCAATGGCGTTGGCACTGCAGGAGACGTGTTCTGAAAGAGCCCTGCAATCAGGCTGATGGAGCAGAAGCAGTGAGAGGCCTTTAGGTGCCACTTCAGGCTCCTGCTCAGCTTCATCCAGCTCTGCTCAGCTTTCCCAAAAGGAACAGAGTGCTCTGCTTTCCCTTTGGAGAACCAGAGCGCATCCAAAGCCGTGTGCTCCTGGAGGTTTCCACCTTCACTTGAAGAAATTTGGATTGTTTTGCAGTTTGCCAAGAGAGCTAAGAGGGGAAAAAGTTGAAAAATGTCAGCAGTTGTGTTCCAGTGTAAAGAGGAAAACTTGAGACCACTGGAATTTCAGTCAGGGAAAGATTTTCTCAAGGGGGGCTTGTGCCAAGAGTGGGCTGGTGGGAGGAGACAGAAGGGAGTTCAAATCACCTGGTTTAGATTTTTGGAGAGCATTTTGGTGCTCAGGGGTTGATGCTCTCAGTGTGCCAGAAAATGCATGTTTGCTGTGTCTGTGAATGCCAGAGGGCAGAACCTGGCCTGCTGGCTGCAGGCAGGAATGCCCAGCAGCCCAGCCTGCCTGCACAGGCAGCAAGAAGGCCTGGAGAGCCAAGACTGGCTTTTCATCCTGGAACCACACTGTCAGTCAGTGCTGGTCATGTTTCTCCAGGCAGAAAAGGCCTTTGAAGCCCATAGTCAACAGGCAAAGCCTGTCTGTGTTGCTGTCACTTTTGGCAAGCTAATTGCTCTCATGGTTTTATGATTCTTCCTTGCTGCTTTACTGCTAATTGCAATTCTCTTTGCCATCTCCTTGTTTTAGGGATTGTCTTTCTGTGTTCCTTCCCTGTTTTGCTTTTCAGGTTTGCTTTTCTTCCCAGTAAGGCCACAGGGCTTGGTCTCCTCTCTTGCTGCTCTGCCTGCCTGACTGTATCCCCACAACGTCCATACCCAAAGCTAATCTGCTAGAAGGGAATTTCTTCCTTCCCCCAGGACAATGTGCTGGTTTGCTTTCAGGTAGCACATTCCCCCTCTGGAACATGACAACTGCATGGCTGTGTGCAGGCAGAAGCCAGCAGGTTTTTTGGCCTTGTTGAATAGGCAGATGACTTGGTTCAGGTGCTCTGTCTCCATCCTCCTGGTGCTGACCTGCTCAGCCCTTCCTTGCCAGCAGGCACTGCCCTACTGGCCCTGGCCAAAATGCTGGAGGCAGACAGAAGGGATTCCAGTTCACCCTTGTGAAGGATGTGCCTGTGCCTGCAGAGCTGAAAGTGCTTTGGGAAGGGGCCAAGGAGGGATGTCAGCAGGGCACGGACAGGTCTCCTCTGGTCCTGTTGGCACAAGTGGCACAATGATCATTTGGTGTCTTTGCTGCAGATTCCTTGGCTGGTGAAGGTATCCATGGAGAGCTGCCCTTATTTCCAGCTGGCGTGCCCCAGGGATGTGTACCATGTGGTGCCAGCAGGCTCCTCTGCCCCTGTGCGCATCCGCTTCAGCCCCGCCGAGAACAAGGTGAGAGTGGAGGAGCCAAAGCACAGAATGATCTGCACAGCCATTGTTTTCCCTGCACTCTGGCTCCAGCCCATTGCATGCTGTGAGCTTGGCTTCAGGCCATGGGCAGGCAGCCTGCAGCCAGTCACACCTTGGCCCCTGCTGGCAGGCACTGCAGCCAGGCCTGACAGGCTCTGCTTCCCCTCCCTGCACATCCCTGAGCATTGCCAAGGGAAGATGCAGAGGGAACAGGATGGAAATGACAGAGGGCTGTTGATAGATGTTGGGCCATCTCTAGGTCTAGGGGAAGGGGTTTCATTATGATGGAAAACACCAGAGGAACCAAGAGGTCAGAGAGCTTTCCTCCTTGCTGACTGGCACCAGCTTCCCTGCCTGCCCCTGGGCTGGAGCAAAGACGGTGCTTTTTCACCCCCTCTGCTCTCCAGCCTTGCAGCTGTGCTGTCCCAGAGCACAAGTGAGCATGGTACAGCTGCAGGGCCAGGGCAGAGGATGTGCTGTGCCCGTGAGCCCGGCCTGGCACAGGCACACTGGGCTCTGGGTGCCCTTGGTCAGCATGAGGTTGCTGAGCTGCAGGGGACTGGGACACCTGCCTGAAGGAGCTCGTGCAGGGCAGGTACAAGCTGCAGGCAGAGCTGTGAGCCCAGGGCTTGTGGCAGTGACACTACTGGGGCTCTGTGTTCATGCCTGTCCCTGTGCTTGCTCTGTCAGCTGGCACCCATCCCGTGCCAGAGGTGCTTTTGTGGGGAGGTTTGAACAGCAGTGATGGGGCCCTGGCAAGTCTGATCTCAGTGCTGGGATCTGGAGGGTTCATGTTCTGATCTGGAGGCTTGTTCATAGGGAAGGGTTTAGGACATGGCATGGAAGGGAGGAAACCTTGCAGGGAAACAAAGAGAGGCCCTTTCCAACAGCATCCTGCTGTCTCTTGGCACTGTTCTTCTCCTGGCTTGGTTGGAGAGGCAAAGTTAGAGAGGAGTTCTGAGCCAACTGATGTTTCTACAGCAGGCCAGAGGTGCAGGATCTCTTTGGGTGCAGCTGTTTTCTCATCTTCCTTTTGCTGCTTAGAGCCAGTTGAAGACTTTGTCCTATTCTCAGACAGTTGGAATATAGAAACCTAGAGGAATGTCCTGTGTTCCCAAGCACCATGTTCTTTAGAATGAACTTAGGAATTCTTTAACAATCATTAAAATTTAGAGTAAAATTGTGGTGGCCTAGGGTATGGGTATGACCTAGTGATACAAGAGCTGAATGCCACAGAGATAGGTTTTGCAAAAGTGCCCCGGTGCCTTTAAAATGTGACATATTAGTAGAACTTAGTGCTCATTTTAGGGTGCAATAGGTAAATCGATGCCCTTGGAGCAGCAATTTACCTATTGCACCCTAAAATGAACAATAAGTTTTTCTTCTGCCATGGGGATGGCACTAAATGCCCTGTGCTGAGGCAGTTTCTTTTCCTGCAGGATTATTGCCACCAGCTGGTCTGCATGACATCAAGGGAAAGGATCGTTGTGCCCATCCGGGCCATTGGTGCCCGAGCTGTCCTGGACTTCCCTGCCCAGCTGGATTTCTCCAAGTGTGCAGTCCAGGGCAGCACCCAGAAGACTCTGCTGGTGCGCAATGTCGGTACCCGGGCAGCTCGTTACCAGCTGAGCACCCAGAGGTGAGGCAGCTCATCTGTCCTTGTGCAAAACACCTTTGGGGGACAGCAGAGCTGGGAAAGAGCAGCAAAAGGAACCAGAGCATTGCAGCTGCTGCCCTGCAGCCTGGCTGGAAGGGAGCAGGATGGATGGCATCAGCTCTTGCTTTCTGTGGCCTTGGAGCTTTCTCTGTCCCAGATTTGCTGGAGGCTGCTGGAACATGTTGGTAGCTGGCTTGCACCCTCCTGAGCACAAGCAGCTTCTGAAATGCTTCCTCAGCACTGTCAGCCAAATAGACCCATTCCCTGAGAGGCCACAGGCACGTGGCTTTCCAGTGGTCCTGGAGGGGACCTCTGGCAATCATCTGAGCAAACACACTGCTCAAAGCAAGAGCAGAGTCTGGGGACTGCAAGGTGCCATTGGGAGATCTGGACCTGGCTTTAGATGCCATAGAAGGGAACAAACATATCAATGGACCTAGCTAAAAAGCAGAAGAAAACAACGTGTTTTTCAAGAAAACCCCCTCCGTCCCTTATCTTTTCTGCCTGTCAGTTGCAGTAGTGATTCATTGAGAGGATGGATCTAACAGGGTGAGAAGTGTCTTAAGGAGCAGCTCACAATGAACAGAGAAAAGGCCAAAACTGAGCTTGCCAGCCCCATCTCTTGGCAGTGGTTTTCATTTGGTTATTACAGTGTCAGGGATGTCTCCTGCACAGCTCTTCTATCTGTGGGCTCAGGGAACAGCTTAGTGCTGTTGGCTGAAATTCAGAGGAGTTGAGAGATGACTGCTACAGCAGGAACAGAAGAGTCTGGTGGGTCCAGCCCAGGGTGGGATGTAGCAGGTGAAGGGGCTGAATTGCACTCAGTTTTTTCGGCCTGAAACTGAGTCCTGGACTTGGCTGGATCCTCTTCTCCTGATAATTTGAAAAGAAGAAGACACCTTCTTTCTCAGGCAAGCCCTGAAGTCACCTCCAGGAATGTTCTTCCCATCCTGCCATCTGAGGGCAGGAGCATGTAACATGGGGCAGGAGTGGGAAGGGAATGGAATGGAAGGGAGTGCTGAAGCCTGGCCAGGGATTCCCCTAACTGGCAACTTCTCTGTTCTGATGAAATTTCTGGCAAAAGACTAAGGGAAGAATCCTGTGCCTTGCCCCCAGCAGGCACTGATCCCCCGAGCCCCAGCAGAGAGCTGCAGCAGGGCTGGCATCAGCCCCGGGGCAGATGCAGGAGCACGTGCACTGATCTGGCTCTGGGGCTGCTGGGGCCTTGTCTTTCCTCCCCTCCCTCCAAAGTCTCACGTCCAGCCCATAAACATTGCTGGCCCAAGGCTTCTCCACCAGCCAGCAGTGATGTTCTCCCCAGTGGCAATGGGAACAGCTCAGCCCATCATTGCAGCAAGAGGTCCTTCATGAGCAGAACCTGAAGCAAGTTCATCAGCTGTCACTGCTGACATGAGCAAAGCTCAGCTTGCCAGATGTTCCCTTTGTTTTTGTGTGTGATGCATTCATCACCAAAGTCCCCAGAAGACACTTTGAAGTGACAGATTGACCAGCAGCAAAGCACCAAGGCCAGGAACTTTTGTTTGCTCAGTGGGGCTGTAGAAGAGCACAAAGCCCAGCAGCTGCTGGGCAGAAGCACTTTTCCCCTGGGCTGTCCCTGAGCATCAAAGCACAGAGTCTTGTGTTTGTCAGGCAAGAGCTCTTTACCTGGTGATCAATGCTGATTGCTCCTGGTAAATCCAAAGTGCACCAACACAGTTGCATAATTATTTCCAACACATTGCACAGAGTTTGTCTGGTGGGCCAAGCAAGCAGTTACCAGCCTGCATGACAACCCAGAGTCCCAGACTGCATTGCTGGTAAATACACAGAAACCTCCTGTTCTGTTTCCTTGATGTGCTCCTGCTGATGGTGCTTCATTGAGCTGGGATTGGACCCTTCAGACTGTAAATGGCATCCTCCTTTTGGGTCTTGTTTCCAGGTCACTGTATTGCTCTAATCTGCAGTTGCACTCTTTCAGAGTTTTGATTGCTCCTTTTCTTAGAAAAGGAAGCTCTCATTGAAATGCTGATAAAATGTGTCTTTTTGGCTAAATCAGGATGTTTTCAATGGAAAAGAAACCAAAGAACCACACTGCAACAGTAACTATTCCTTGGTCTTCAGGGAATAGTTCCTTCTCCCTGTCTGATTGCTAGGCTGTAATCTGCCAGGACAGGGAGTGCCCTAACGTTTGCATCTCCTGAGATGAGGTTCATAGGCAGCAGGAAAAGAGAAATTCCTGAGGCAGTCAGTGTCAAGTTGTCATGCAGATAGCTCTGAACCCTCTCTGTGCTCTTCAGAAACCATTCTCTGATGGGATTGGTGGCAGTGGGACCCTTGAGCCTCATTGCAGAGAGCTGGATGCAGAGTATGGGGGAGCTGAGGTCATTTTAGCCCCAGGATCTGGTGAGGGCTGGATCTCCTCAGCAGTGGCTCAGTGGCTGTTTCTGATGCTGTCTGTTCTGGCTGTCTTCTGCTGCCTGTGCTTGGTTTGCTCCCTGCTTGCCCCAGGGAGCTGCAGTGAGCTGCAGTGCAGAAGGAATCTCCTGGCCAGGTGTCCCCCCAGCCCTGCTCCCTCTCTCTGTGTTGCAGTCCTTTCTCCGTGGTGCCGGCCACAGGAGCTCTGGGCGCTGGTGACACCGTGCAGGTGACAGTGGGATTTCACCCGCGGGCCAGCGGTGACCATTGGGGCTCCCTGGCAGTGAGCTGCAGCACAGGTGAGTGCTGGGCCCTGCACGGGCACAGGACAGTTCTGCACCATGGCTCCCTGCTGTCCCATCCCCTGCATTCCCTCCAGAGGTACCTCCCCTGCTCAGCTTCACCCCAAAGCAAACTGAGAACTCCTTGGTCTTTAGGGGCTTGAGAAAGTGAATCCCCTCTAACAGGCAGAGATTTTGGACTCCTGTTCTGCTGGGAGTTGCTGAGTGGAGGAAGGAGGATCCCTGATTCTCCACTCCCATGTGGCTATGCCTGGCTGAAGTTTTATTTGATTCCTGGGCAGTGCTGTAGGTGAGGTCTCCATCAGACTCTCTCCAATGCAGTGGATTTCTTGCACACCTCTGTCCCATGTGTGTCTTCTCCCCTGGCTTGCCACAGACCCTTTTTCTCTGTGGCCCTTACACATAGATGTAGTTTCTGTCTAACAACATTTTCAGGTGCTCTAGTTCTTTTTTTTGTGACAAACCCAAACAAACTTCTCCCTGTCCCCATTTCCCAGGCTGTTCCTGCTGTTGCAAACCTCTCACATCTGTCTCCCATTTGATTTCTAGACTGAGGAATCCCATTCAGTCTTAATGGAGAAGCTGCTCTGTACTTACTCATCTTTCCTTTGTCCCTTTTTTATTTCATTTGCAATGCTCCAGCTTGGTTTTTCAGATCAGAACAATATCAAATATTTCAAGACTGATGAGGCTTTGGCTTTGGCCAGGGAGATGATGATGATGATGATGATGATGATTTTCATGGTGTTCATTTTGCAGTGGTTTGTCACATTGCAGAGCCAGGCTGGTTGTGTTTCCTCCCCTGTATCCCCTCCTGCTGGGGGCTGTCACTTCACTTGTTCCTCTGGGCCTCCTTTTGCTGCCCACCTGCCCCCAGGCATATTTGCTGGTCAGCAACAAGGGATCCAAGGGATCAGGAGAGACAGAGTCTGGTGGGATGCCCAGGGAGAGTCTGGGCAAGGCAGGACTGAGCAGGGCTCCTCAGCCCTGTCACCTGAAGGACTTGGATGCAGAAATTCTGGTGATCTGAGTGGGTCACCGGAGCACATGGACCAATCTCCCTGTCCATACTGTCACCTTGGGGCCAAATCTCCACAAACACCCTCAGAAATAAGGTGTTTAAGGAGCTGCTCAGGACATCCCCACATTCTACACACAGAGCTGTCAGGATGGGATAAATGGACTGATCCACAGAACTCCTCATTCAGCTCAAAACTGTGACACTTTCTTCTGTGCCCTGTGGTTTGCTCCGTTCCTTGTGCTTCCATCAGGCAGTGAGCTGAGCAAAGACTCCCCTTTGCTTTGTTCCAGGGGAAGAAATTATCCACACAAAGCTCCACGGAGAAGCTGTGGATGTCAACGTTGGGCTGAGCACAAGTTCCGTGGAGCTTGACAAGACTTTCATTACCATGTCAAGCCACAGAACTGTGTTCATTGAGAACAGGAGTAACATCACAGCCCACTTCCAGTGGAAGGCTTTTCCTAGTGAGGAAGAAGAGAATGAAGAGAAGAGGAGGTTGGTTTGAAAGATGCATTTCAGTGAGATCCATGGCCCAAGAGTGAAACTAATGTTTGGCCTCAGGGGGGTGTTGGTGCTTTTGAAGGGTTTAAGCCAAGCAAACCATCCCTGGCACTGGGGTGTGTGTCCCTGGCCTTCAGGAGCTCAGCACTCAGTATTCCAGTTCCATTGATACTCAAGCCAGGGATGGCATTTTGGGAAGGAAAGGTTGATTGCAATGACTGGATTTCCTCAGGTTCTCACTGGGCTCTTGTCTCTCTAATCTTCTTCCTACATGACCTGACAACATCCCTAAACATTTCCTGAATTGCCAGCCCCTTTTTCCAAAGGTGATACACCCTCTTCTTTCCCTTAGTTCCTTCAAAAGCATGGTCCAGGAGAAGATGGCAAAGGTGCCAGAAGACCCCATGCTGTTCTCCCATGACATTTTTTCCATCGAGCCAATGGTAAGTGATAGCTGAGAACCTCATTTTCCTCCTCCTCCTCCTCTTCCACTTGCTCCTCCCAAGCACCCTGCCCCCATCCCCCTTCCCCCGGCTGCAGTCACTGGGCAGATCCTCAGCTGGCCCCATGTGGTGGGAGGGAGGACATGGAGTTTCTGGAGTGGCTGCAGAGCTCCCTGCTCAAAGCATTTGTGCCCTGCAGGCTCAAGGCAGGGCTGGGAGCCTGACAAAGCCGAGCTCTGCTGCCAGGCTCGAGCTGCTCAAGGCACTGTGTGCGTGTCCCTGCAGTGTCACAGGGAGCAGTTATTGCAGGCAGGGGCTCCCCCAACACGTGGGGTTCAGCAGAGGCTGTTGGAGCACTGCCAGCTCACACACTGACCTGAAGCTTGCCACGGTTCCCTGGCAAAAGGAGGCCAAATTCAGCCCAAGGGTAATGCCAGAAATGCCAATCCCCTCCTGTAAGCATGCCTTGCACTATTTCTGAGTCTGCCTTCCAGTGTCATCTGTGAGCCTGGACACCAGGATGCAAGGTTGAAATGGGCCTTTGGAGCTCTCCTGCACACAGGGACACAAAACCTTTTCCTTTTCTGGTGATGCAAGCAAACTGCCACGTGCTCCCATCAAGCAGAGCCCTGATTCTGAGTGCTGGCATTGTGAGAGATGATGAGTACCTGGTGTGTGCACAGTGCAAAATCCCTTCTCATCTTGGAGTAAAGCCCAGAATAATCCCAACCTCTGCTTTCTTTCAAAACAGCTTAACTAATATTTGCATTTCAAGGAAGGGCATCATGTTCTCTTCTTGGTCACTCCTATGGCCCATCTAAGGCCAAGAGCCACCAGTGCACAGGGGCAGTTGCATCCCACTGTGGCTGCCAGCAGCATGATGTGAGCAAGAGCTTGTGTCAGAGCAGCAGGAATCTTGTGGAGAGTGGGAGCTGATCAGCTGAGCATTGAGAGCTTCCAGCGCTGGGTTGAGCTGGGTTTGGAGGGTTTCCTTGGCTCCTTGGGTGGTTCACTCATCACTGATGCTCTAAACAAAGGCTTACAGGAGTGTGGTTGCAAACAAGCAGTGTGAAGTGTGCAGAGCAATGTTTTGCTGTCTCTCTCTGTTGTAGGAGGGAGAAATCGAGCCAAATTGTTCGGCTGAAATCAAGGTGACCTTCAAACCCCTGGAAGCACTGGAGTATGGAGGTGTGGCTTACTGCAGCATCTCAGGTGCAGCTCCTTTGCCCTGCTTCTCTGCCCCTCAGTGAAGCCATGGTGCAAGCCTGAGCCCACTGGGCTCCTATGGAAACTGCTGGGAAGAGTCCCTGGTCAGCAGGGCAGTGCTGGCACATCCCCCCTGGCCCTGCAGCTTCCAGGGAGTCTCCCGTGCCAGGCCAGGGCTCAGAATGCTGGGTCTGCCTTACTGATCCCAGAACAGCCCAGGCAGTGCAGGGAGAGGTTTTCATGCCGTGGCTTTGCCAGCATTTCCTCAAAGGCCAGAGAGCTCCAGAGCAGAAGAGCTTTAGTGAACAAGCACTGAGCCCCTCCAGGCCCCTGGCCTCCAGGATGGGTCCATTTGACATGGATCCATCATCAGGTGGTAGGAGCTGAGTTAGAAATGGGCTCCCTGAGCCTGGACCACCTCCCAGTGCCCAGACAGCAGCAAAGCAGAGGTGGCTGAGCCCCACTGAGCCCAGGCTGTTTGTAGAAGGAGCAGCCTTGGCCAGCACCTGCTCCTCTCCCTCTGTGGCAGTTGTCACTTTGCAGCTCTCAGTCTGTGCAAATAGAACACAGTGCTGAGTGTCACAAGGTGAGGACTTGGGCAACAAAGTCCTGTGCTGCTGGGCCAGGGAGTTTGGTCATTGCCAAACTCTGTGTGAGCTTTGTGTCTTCACTGAATGGATTTCAAAGCTGCTCTGGGTGCATGGGAAGGAAACCACAGAATCACAGTATGGTAAGGATGGAATGGACCCTAAAGATCATCTAGTCCCAAGGCCCCTGCCATGGGCAGGGACACCTCCCCGTCCTGGTTCTGGGCAAATTTGGGAGAGAACCCCCAAAGGGGCTCCTCTAGGAAATCGGATTCTATCGCCCCTCCCCCAACCGGTCCGGGAGAAAATACTTCCTTGGAGAAAAGTGGAAAAAACTGTTTATTAAACAAGAAAACCTAAACAATATTAAATAATAAAACCCCTTGCTGCTCCAAAAGAGATGACAAACCCAGAAAGTCCCCTCCCCAGATTCCAGTTCAGCTCACTCAGTCCCTTATCAGTCCTTCTGGCGCTGGAAATGCCGTGGCCCAGGCCCAGCCCGGCCCACTGATGCGAGCTGCTGGTGCTCTTATGGTTGTTCAGTCCAGAGCAGGTGTGAACAGGTCCAAAGAAAGGGAAAAATAAGGAAAAAAAAAAACAAAAACCCACAGTCCTGGGAACATCTTTGCCTCAGCTAGCTAAACTAACTAAAAGCAAAAAAAAAAAAAAAAAAAGAGAGCCCTGTCCTGCCGTCTGTTCATCTGCAGGCAATGCAGTCCAGGAGCAGGAATGTGTAGGAGTGAGTTCAGTGTCTGAAAAACAAACTGCGCGCCTCCTCTCCCCCCCTCAATCCTTGGAGCAAGTCTTAAAGGTGCAAAACTTACTATTCAGCATAAACGGAACAAGATGATTGGGGATAAAAGTATCATACAGTCAACCTAGGACATGTCCCCTTGGTTCCCATGGGTCCCAAAGTGTCAGAAGAGTCTCCATTGTTCCATGAGGCCCCCAAAGTCACTGTGCTCCCCTTGGTTCCACAGGGCCCCACAGTGTAACAATGGACTCTTGGCTCCATGAGGTTCTTCAGTCACAATGGTCTCCTTGGATCCACAGTGTCACCATGGTCCCTTTGTTCCATGAGGTTCTGCAGTAGAACACGGTCACCTTGGTTCCATGAGGTTCTGCTGTGTCGCAATGGACCCATGGTTCCACAAGGCCTTGCTGTGTCACAATGGCCCCTTGGTTCCAAGAGGTTTCTCAGGGTCACAATGATCTCCTTGGATCCGCAGTTTCACCAGGGGCCATTGGTTCAGTGTGGCCCAGTGTGCCAAAATGGATTTTGTTTCCAGGGGGTTCTGCAGTGTCACAATGGACCCTTTGGTCCAGGAGTTGGCACAGTGTCACAGCTGACTCCTTGGTTCCGTGAGGCCCTGCCATCACCACATCTCCAAAACATCAGAATAAGACTCCTTAACACTAATTTGCTATTTAAGAGGGGATCATTTATTCAGGCCTGAGGTCTAGTGAGGGATAACTCCTAACCTTATGTGGACATGTAATTCTCCAGTGTGTTGCTTATATAGAGTTGCTAAATATGTATTACAATTTACCCATTACCATAAAACCCACCCTAAGTTCCCAGATTTAGTCCTGCTTTTATCTATCACTGCATTCTTTAGCCAGATGTCTTCGTCTTCTCTTCCAACCATCCTTCCTGGGAAAGCAGCCCCTGCATGCCTTGGTCCTGTGCTAAAAGTTCACTGGCATGGTAAAAATTGAATTAACCCTTTTGGTATCAAGGCTGAGGCTTTGTGTGGGCAGGCAGAGGCAGGCAGGAGGCAGAGCTGTCAGCAAAGGAAGGGGCCAGCCAGGTGGGGCAGCCGGGGGATGAGCACAGCCTGCAGGGACAGAGGCCAGGGCAGGGACACCGTAGGACAGCCTGGGCTGCACAGGGCACAGGGATGGGCAGCAGCTGCAAGGCCCTGACAGAGCCAACTTGGGCAGCACTTTGGCCATGGCTGCTGGCCCTGGGCCTGAGGCCACGAGGGGACAAGTGACCCTTGCAGGTCTGGGGCCTCATTGCCTCCTTGTCCCTGCTCAGCAGCCTGGCAGGGGCCGCTCCATGGTCCTGCCCTTGGCATTGCCCATCCCCACATCCCAGTGCCCATCCTGGGAAGAGCCCTGAGCAAGGAGGGAGGGACAGGATCTGCCTGGCCAGGGGCTGGGGCTCAGGCCTTGGCCCTTTGCATTCCTGAAACACATCCCCACCATTTCCCTCATCCAACCCCTGGCACTCAGAGCAGCTGAGGAATGGAGTCACATCCAGGGCTGTCCCAAGGGCTCAGGACTGGGGCCAGGTCAGTGAAATCTTTTTATTGCTGATCTGGACAAGGCCATTGACAGCACCCTCAGTCAGTTCCCAGGTGAGCCCAAGCTGGGTGGGAGTGTGGCTGTGCTGGAGGGCAGGAAGCTCTGCAGAGGGATCTGGACAGGCTGGAGCCATGGGCCCAGGACAATGGGATGAGGTTCACCAGGGCCAAGGGCTGAGTCCTGCCCTGGGCTCACAACCACCCCAAATCCCTGACTGCCCTGCCCCTGATCCCCACAGCTTGTCCTGTTTCCTTCATCCCTGCATTGCCAGGGACTTTCTGGGACAAGGGAGCTCTGCTCTGGCTATGGAGGAAGGTCCAAGTGCCGCCACTGGAGTGGGAACCACAACTCATCAGGTTTGTGTCCTTTGGGGGTCAGGAACTGGTGGGACTCAGAGGCACAGAAAGTTTTTCTTCATGGCCAACAGACCATAGATGAACAGGTCACAATTTAATAACCATCATACTCTTCCCTGAGCCATGTGCAATGTCCCAGCAGTGTCTAATGAGTCCAATACCCACAAAGTGATTGCTGAATTAAAATTAATTTGAGACAAACGTGGTTCTGAGATAAACACAATTAAGTTCTTGTATCAGGATGCTCGTCCTGGAGTGAGGGCAAAACAGCACAAACAATTCCTGATTTGCAAAGCTGTCAGTGGTGGATGGAGAAGGGAGGTCAGGCTCCTCCTGCTGTTGAGGAAATGCTGAAACCAGCCTGACTCATTTCATCTCCTCCTGTCCTGGCTGATCTCCCCTCTTTCCCCTCCCACCCATTGGCTTCTCTCTCCCACCAGGCCCCCCGGTGAAGAGCCTGGCTCTGTGTTCTCCATCACCTCCTTGGTGGCACTGCCAGGCTGGGATGAGGAGCCCCTCAGCCTTCCCTGCTCCGGGCTGGACAAGCCCAGCTCCCTCTGCCTCTGCTCACAGCCCAAGGGCTCCAGCCCCACCTTGGAGGCCCTTCCCAGACCCTGCTCCAGCTGCCAGACATCTTTCCTGCCCTGGGGAACCCAAACCAGGCCACAGTGACCTGGATAATCCATGAACTTGGTGTCCTGGTCACACAGCCCTGGCCCCTTGTCCCCATGTCAGTCTCTGGAGTGGATCCTGTGGAACATCCTTGGGTGGAGGCTGTAGCTCCAGGTGGGCCGGGGGAATCCCGTGGGACAGGGACCCCGCTGGGCATGGACAGCCTTGGACTTGTTGGGAGAAACTGTGAGGGGGAGCTGGGGTGGAGTGACCAACCCAGTGACCTCACACAGCCCTGCTGGGATGTCACACAGCCCCTCTGTGATGTCACAGCCTGCCCTGTGATGTCACAGCCCATTCTCTGATGTCACACAGTTGGTCTCTGATGTCACAGCAGAGTCTGTGATGTCATAGTCTGCTCTGTGATGTCAGACCTCTGCCCTGTGATGTCACGGAGGCAGTCTATGATGTCATAGCTGCTCAATGACCTCACATAACCCACTCTGTGATGTCATAGCCCACTCTATGACCTCATGTTACCAGATGATAAATTGTCTCCACCAGGTGAGCTGACACCTGGAGCTTGTTCTCCAAAACTCCAGGCCTATGGAAACCGCACAATGCCCATTGTGTGAGAAGGGGAACTGGAAGTTAACCAGCCTCAGTGTCCTGCCAGCTCAGCCAGGCCCACTGGAACGTTGGGGTCCACGACCACCAGGGACCACCAGAGAGAACCCCAGGACTAAAGGGCATGGGTAAAGGGGAGGGGAAATATGTTAATGATTTTGGGGAAATGATTATCACATGTGTGAAATAGAAGAAGAAAATCACCAGATTTTCAGATGACACCAAGCTGGGTGAGAGTGTGGATCTGCTGGAGGGTAGGAGGGCTCTGCACAGGGCCCTGGACAGGCTGGATCCGGGGCCCAAATCCAACAAGGTGAGGTTTAACAAGTCCAAGTGCCGAGTCCTGCACTTTGGCCACAACAACCCCTGCAGCACTACAGGCTGGGGACAGAGTGGCTGGAGAGCAGCCAGGCAGAAAGGGACCTGCAGGGACTGATGGACAGCAGGCTGGACATGAGCCAGCAGTGTGTCCAGGTGGCCAAGAAGGCCAAGACTCCTGGCCTGGATCAGGAATGGTGTGGCCAGCAGGAGCAGGGCAGTGATTCTTCCCCTGTGCTCAGCACTGCTTGGGCAGCTCCTCGAGTACTGTGTCCAGTTTTGAGCCTCCCAATTTAGGAAGGACATGGAGGGGCTGGAATGTGTCCAGAGAAGGGCAACAAGGCTGGGGAGGGGTCTGGAACACAAGTCCTGTGAGGAGTGGCTGAGGGAGCTGGGGTTGTTTATCCTGGAGAAGAGGAGGCTCAGGGGAGACAAGGTGGTGTCAGGACCCAGGTTGGACTTGATGATCTCCAAGGTCTTTTCCAACATTGCTGATTCTGTGATTCTCTGAAACCACCCTTGGAGCAGTTGCAGGATGAGCCCTGGGCCTCCTCTTCAGAAGCTCCAGCAGCCCAGGTCCCTCAGCTTCTCCTGCCAGGCCCAAAGCCCATCCTGTCAGTCCTGCAGAGCCTCTGCAGCTCCTCCTCATTGCCCAGAACAGGGAGCCCCAGAGCCAGACACAGCAGCCCAGATGTGCCCCCCCTGGCCTGTGGTGCCTCTGGCAGGGGAGCAGCAGGAGGCACTGCAGGAGCCTGCAGAAAATTCCTGCAGCACTTGTGGGATGATCCTGCTCCCCAAGGGACGTTCTCATGGTGCCAAGTCAGGAACTGCAATGGGGAGTGGGGCCAGAGAGGGAAGGGCAAAAAGGGATGGGCTGTTTGCAGGGGAGGGAACAGGGGTGGGCAATGAGAAGAAATTTGTAGCAGGAAGAGTAAGGAAAGCAAAGGTGAAGCCAAGGAAATGCTCAGGGCAGTTTGGGGGTGGCTGCCAGGCAGCCCTGGCTCTGAGCAACAGCATCTGCTGTGGGACAGGACACTCCCAGCTGATGGGAAAGAACTTTCTGGCTGACTGCAGAGGCCAGGACAAAGCTGAGGGGTTTCCCTGCCATTCCCAGCCCTTGCTGGCCCCAGGGGCTGATGGCATTTGTGCTCCCTCAGGTTCATGTCCCCACACCAACAGCATGGGGGTGCTCCCCCTGCTCTGTGCAATGCAAACAGGGGCTCCTGAGCCAGTGCTGCCGTGTCTGTGCCTGCAAGGATGGGGCACCTGTGTGAGCTGGGGGAGAGGCCAGGGCTGCAGAGGGGGGATGTTGTTGGCAGCTCCATGAGGACGCTCTGGGACGCTGCCCTGGGCTGTCCAGCACAGTGGGGATGGATCCGCCCCTGCTCTGCTGCTCCTTCCCATCTCCCCCAGGGCCCTTGCAGAGCACCAGCCATGCTGTTTGCCCCCAGCCTGCCCACGGCCACCCTGGGGCTGCTCACGGGGGTTTTCTGTGCTGAGCATTGGCCTGGGTGTGTTCTTGAGAGAGCCTGGGCAAGGAGCCTGGAGCCCCCAGGGCCTGGCCTGAGGCGTCAGCGCTGCCCCAGCAGTGCCCATGGCCTGTCCCTGCTGCAGCCCTGGCACTGCCACCCCCAGGGCTGTGCCCGGCCCCGAGAGCACTCAGGCCCTACAGCAACACCAGGGCCACCAGGGCAGCGGGGCAGGGCCACGGGAGCAGCACTGGCAACACCAAGTGCTGCTGCTGCTGGGCACAGCTGCTGTGCCAGCACTGATCTGCCCCAGCTCTGCACACAGACATTGCTGCTGCAGCTCCAGAGAAGGCAACACAAGGGCATCTCTGCAGAAAACTTTTCTGGGAAATCCTTCAGTTCCTTTAAAGCCACCTAAAGTGCAGCCCCGCATTGGAACAGTCTTTGGCCAAAGGGAAGGTAGAGAGAAATGAAATCAGAAATGGCACAAAGAATGACATTTATTTTTGGACAATATGAAAAAAGTAAAACAAAGAAAATATACATCAGAAATGAAACCAACAAGAAGTATCAAAGATGACTTTTATTACAAGTGATTTGCAGAAACTGGCCAGCAGTTTAATGTTTCTGAAAGCAGCCAGAAATCATTCTCCACACTGCAGCCTTGAGCTCCTGGTTCCTCAGGCTGTAGATGAGGGGGTTCAGGGCTGGAGGCACGAGCGAGTATAGAACTGACAGGGCCAGATCCAGGGATGGGGAGGACATGGAGGGTGGCTTCAGGTGAGCAAATATGGCAGTGCTGGTGAACAGGGAGACCACGGCCAAGTGAGGGAGGCAGGTGGAAAAGGCTTTGTGCTGTCCCTGCTCAGAGGGGATCCTCAGCACAGCCCTGAAGATCTGCACATAGGAGAAAACAATGAACACAAAACAACCAATGGCTAAACAGGCACTAACTGCAATGAGTCCAAGTTCCTTGTGCTTTGAATATGAGCAGGAGAGCTTGAGGACCTGGGGGACTTCACAGAAGAACTGGCCCAGGGCATTGCCATGGCACAGGGGCAGGGAAAATGTATTGGCCGTGTGCATCAGTGAATAGAGAAAGGCACTGGCCCAGGCAGCTGCTGCCATGTGAGCACAAGCTCTGCTGCCCAGGAGGGTCCCGTGGTGCAGGGGTTTGCAGATGGACACGTAGCGGTCGTAGCACATGATGGTCAGGAGGGAAAACTCTGCTGAGATGAAGAACATAAATAAAAAGAGCTGTGCAGCACATCCTGTGTAGGAGATGGTCCTGGTGTCCCAGAGGGAATTGTGCATGGCTTTGGGGACAGTGGTGCAGATGGAGCCCAGGTCGCTGAGGGCCAGGTTGAGCAGGAAGAAGAACATGGGCGTGTGCAGGTGGTGGCCGCAGGCTACGGCGCTGATGATGAGGCCGTTGCCCAGGAGGGCAGCCAGGGAGATGCCCAGCAAGAGGCAGAAGTGCAGGAGCTGCAGCTGCCGCGTGTCTGCCAAGGCCAGCAGGAGGAAGTGGCTGATGGAGCTGCTGTTGGACATTTACTGTGCCTTGACATGGGGATCTGTAAAAAAAGGAATCATGGAATAGTTGGGCTTGGAGAAGATTTTAAATATCCCAGCACAGCTGGGGACAACTTTACCCCCACTGCCTGCCCAGGGCTCTTCTGCCTGGAGCTGTCCCTGCCAGCAGCTGCTTCCCTGTGCCCAGGGCTGCGCCCTGCCACTGCTGCCAGGGTCCAGCTCAGCCCTGGGAGCTCAGCACTGCCCTGCAGACCCCCTCTGGCACTGCCCAGGGGCAGCTCTGGCTCTGCAGGCTCTGATGGCAAAGTCAGATCTATCATGAGGAGGCTGGAAAAGCAACACTGATGCTGCCTCTAAGGGGCCCTATGCTGATTTCTGTCACTGCCTGGTTTACTCAGATCTGCGATATATTTTTTTTTTTTCAACCTGAACTGAGAGATAAATATCTTTGGGCAATTTCCCATCCAGGCAACCCAGAGCAGTAGATAAAGAAAGCAGGATTTTCCCTTTTATGCAGCCCCTCCCTTGCTGTGCTCCCTGTATAATCTACATGGAAATGTTCTGCAGTTAAATGCCATGATGGGAGCAGTCCTGAACAATGCAGCATCCTCCCCACAGAAGGAGAAGCCTTACCAGCTGTATCTTCCCAGCCAGATCTTGTCCCCCAGGGCTGGGAGCAGCTCCCGGGCTGGCTGAGAGCTGTCCCTGGCAGGCAGCAGAGTCCCTGCCCCAGCACAGCGCCCTGGGCTGCAGGACCCTGCTCTGTAGGACAGCCCTGGGCACCCCTGGCTGCTCTGCACAAGAGACAATCAGAGAATGTACTCACAGAGTCTGCAGGCATTGGGATGTTGCAGCTTTAGGAGATGGCTCCAGGAGCTGCAGCTGCATTGTCCTGCAGCCAGAGGTTCCTGTGCCAAGGGCTGGCAGTGATTGTGGCCCAGGCACTTCTCAGCACCTTCCCAGCCCTGACTGATTGAAGCTCTCTGTGCCTCAGTGCAGTGCCCGGGGTGGCTGTAGGCAGTGCCCCAGCCCTCCTGGGCTGGGAGAAAAGCTTCTCATCAAGAGAAATGTGCTTTTGAAGCTTTTCTTGGTTACCAGGAGCTGCCTCTGGGCCAGGAGCCCAGCCCAGCTCAGCAGCACAGACACAGCACAAGGACTTTAATGACCCTCTGGGGCTTTGTGCTCAGGCTCCTGACAAGGAGCTGAAGAAACCTCTCCAGAACTCCAAGTCAGAATCCAACTCCAAAGTTTCTTGAACTTTTAATGGGTCTCACTGAGGGACACAACTGAGAAAGTGTCCCCAGGCCCCAGGCAGAGCAGAGAACTGGAGGCAGTGATGACAGGTGGGGACAAAGAGAAGCCAAGTCTTGGTGCCCTGGGGCACAGCAGGGTCTGTGCCACCAAGGGCTGGGAGGAGACACCTTGTCCTGAGGCACTGGGGCCTCCTGGCACAGCCCCAGCCAGGCTGGGCACTGTCAGCCCCTTGTCCTGCCCTCAGCATCCCCCCCTAGCCCACATCCCAGTGGCCTCAGGGATCTGCTGGAAGGAGTCCCTGGGGAGCCTTGCTCAGCAATGGCCCTGAAGGCTCCTGAATGCTCCCAGGGACTGCAGGGTTTTCAAAGGACTTTGGGTTTGGCTTTTGCCTTGGAGTCTCTGAGAGGTGTGAGCAATCATGGCCTCCAATTACCTGCTGTAATTAGTCCCTGGAGAGGCTTTGTCTGTAACAACACTCAGTGGGGCTCATTAATACTTCAAGGTACTTCAGTTCTTTTAAGGTACTTGGTGTTTCCCTTTGGATACAGACTGTGTGAGAGGTTTGTGCAATCATGGCCCCAATTATCTGCTTTAATGAGTCCCTGCAGAGCTTTGTACTGACACTCAGTGGGGCTCATTAATACTTTGAGACACTCAAGGTGTTTAAGGTACTTTGGAATTTCCTTCCCACACTGAGTCTCTGAGAAGTTTTTGTGCAGTCCTGGCCTCCAATTCTCTCCTCCAAGGAGCCCATGAGGAGCCTGTGTTGGGTATGGACCTCAGTGGGACCCATTCATGCCTCGAGACACTTTGGGTGTTTTTTCTGCCTTTGGCTCCTGGAATGGTTTGTGCAATCTCCTCTCAGGCCCTGAGGCTCCAGGGCTCAGCTCCAAATGCACAGTGAGGCTCATTAGGATCAAACAAGTCCTGACAAACCATGGCTCTGCCTTGATTTCCCTCAGCTCCTGTGCAGTTCATCAGGGAGGTTTCTGTAGTGGTTTTGGCCAATGCATCAATTAGTGTGGTGGGTACAGAGCTGGCTAATTACCAGTGCACTCACTGGAATATCCTTACTCATTTCCTTTGTGAGATAGGAGTAGGACAAAGGCCAAGTAGGCTCAGAACTTTAAAAGGATATAAAGAAAATGTTATTAACAGTAGCTAAAAGAGCAATAAGAATCAGAACAAAACTTCCAGAAGTCTTCTCTCCCTACAACCTTTTCTTTCTTACTGACAATGTGAGGAGACAAAACCTAAAATTTTCAGTCAGTTTACCACCTCTACAATATTCTTTTTTTTAGTTCACTTAAGGAGAGAAGTTCCTCTTGTAAATGTTGTGGAGACTTCTCCACAAGAAAACTGTTCTCTCATGGCTTTTAATTTCCATGAATAGCAGCCACCTGGAAAAATTTGTGAAGTCCCTCCCATTTTTCACATCTTTTCCCACAGCTGTGTTTATGCGCCATGTCAGCTTGTGGGGTATTAGTTTAAAGATGAGCTGTTTAAGAGCAGAGGTTCTCTTCATTTATTTCTGAAATCATTTTCATCTCTGGGAACAGAGGTCTTCTTGTCTCCCTGAGGGCACAGGGTCTCATCACTCTGCTCTCTCTCTGTACAAACTTCTAATGGGATCACAGCTACTTCAACATTTGCTTCCTTTAGCATGGAGGCCTTTGCTGAACAAGTCATCTCCCCATACTTTTCATGCATCATAGTGAAAAAGAGAGTCTGATGGATCAATTACATCCTTCCCCATAGCTTTACAAGAGGATTTTAGCCCCAAGATCAAGGCACCTCCTCATCCCTCCCATCTGGAACTCAACTTCCTCTTCACGGACCTCGGTGTGTTCACGTTGCCCCTCTCTGTGCCTGCACTTTGTCCTTTTCTCTCACTCGAGGGAGGATGGAAGCACTGACAGAGTTCATAACTCACCCGGGGCCTGCAGATGGTTCCGTGACCCCGGCTGGGCTCGGTCCTTGGGCCGGAGCTGTTTTACCATGGAGGTTTCTGCAGCGGCTGCGCTGGGGCTGTGTCAGGATGGGCCGCGCTGGGGCAGGGCCAGGATCTCAGCAGCCAGGCCAGAACACAGCAGCAGCACGGCCGGGGGCCGATGGCTTCTCCTCCCCCTGCCCGGGGGTTGTGGGCGAACCCCAACGGTGGCAGAACCTTGGCCGAGCCGGCCCGGCCCGGGGCTGCTCCTGGGGCCCGGCGGATCCTGGCTCGGCCCGGGCTGGCGGCGGGGCAGGGCTCAGCAGTGCCCAGATGTTGGAACTGCAGCCATGGCCCGGCCCGGCCTCGGCCCCGCGGCCTCCCCTGCCCTGCCCGGCAGCCGATGGGGCCTGGCGGGGTCCCTGGGAAGGGGCCCGGCCCCACGGCAGGAGCCGCCTGGGCTGCCCTGGCTGAGACGGGGCTGGGTCAGCCTTGTTACCTCTGTGCCAGCCAGAAGGGAAAGAGACCCTCCCAGGCTTTTTCATCTTTAATGTGTGTCTTCACAGGGCCGTGTACAGTTTCCTTAGTGGTTTAACAGATTGTCAGTTCTCAAAGCTAATTATTGATTGGTTTTTTGCATTGGAGGAAATTGCTTCTCTTAGAACATCACTTCAGTGAAGCAAAACCACCAAATAGCACAGAGCACAGAGTTCCATTGTCCATATATAGTGGTCACATGCCCGATGTTATGAGTTAAAAAGGGTTACCCATTTTTTTAAAAAAGGTTGTAGAAATACACGTTTAACCCGTAGTGGCAGAGGAGAGTTCTTTGTTAGCTTCATGTTTTAATGACCTATTAAGAGTAGGTCGTTAACTCAGTATTGTTGAGAATTCCCCTTTTTGTATCAGTACCACCCTGCCTGGGCCAGGTGGATGGCCAGTGAAAGGAGGGAACAACGGCAGACATGCAAAGTAACCTCAGACTCAGCATGCCACGGGAAGGACCTCCACCACACTTACCGAAAAAAACCCAAAAGTGACAAGCCAATACAGAATTAGGAGATCAAAGTGATGCCTAGACATGAGGACAAAGGTCCAGAGCCTGCAGAGACACTGAGAACCTTTGTTGCCCCTAGCCCCAGACTAAAAGGACCTTGGCTAGAGCCAGTACCCTAGACAGAAAACCCAAGAAGCAGAATTAGGGGAATATCCCCACTGCTTTCGTGGGGACAGGACCCCCAGCTCTGCCCCCTAGTCGACAAAGCTGCATTTTCCTCCTCCTCCGAGCCACTCCTGGGAGCGACAAAGGTGTGACCGCAGACCCGTCTTACCTCCCAACCTGAGCTGATCGTTTTTAATAAAGGCACTGAAAAGGAGAAAGATCTCCTGCCCTATTTATTTCAGTGCTGGTCTCCCCCTGCTGGATGGTGTGGATGAACTCGTGAATGAGCTGTAGGAGAAGGGCAAGAAGCCGGGGATGTTGCATGGACTGCTCCACAAACAGTGCTCGGCTGAGCAGGGACAGCAGGCCCAGCCCAGGTGGGGATGGCTGCAGGTACCTGAGCTGTGCTGCGGAAGCGGCCACGGCTGGATTCCTGCTCTCCCGTGCGCTCCAGGGCTGCATCTGGCAAAGAGCAAGCACAGACAGAGCTGAGGGGCTGCGGGAGAGGCCGGAGAACACAGCCCAGCCCTGCGCTCCCCAGGCAGGGATAGCCCCGGGATGCCCCAGGGGGATGGAGCACGGCCACTGCGGGGTGTCTGCGCAGCCCCTCTTCCGTCCTGTCCATGGGCATGTCCCCAGGGCATGGGATGGCATGGGATGGGACCAAGTTGGCTGCAGGCTCCAGCCCTGCGGCCCAGCTCTGCCACTCACCTTCCTGCGGTGGATGGAACGGCACCACCTCTTCAGCCTCCTGTGCTGGGGCAGCTCCAGGGCCTTCTTCCTCCTCCTCCTCCTCCTCCAGCCAGGCCAGCTTGGGCACTCTCGGGGGTCTCTGCTCCATGTCACTGACTGGAGCTACTTGCAGGAGAGATGTCCTGGAAAAGCTCCGGGGCACCAAGTCCCACGCTCTTCCCTTGAGGGCAGCTGCAGAACAGAGGCCTCGGAAGGCCACAGGTCAGTGAGTCCTGTGCTCGGGCCTCGAGCTCAGCCTCAGCAACAAGGCCACAGAAAAGCTCCAGGTCAGACGGGAACGAGTGGCTGTGCGGGGGCTCCTCACGGCACCGCTCTGTCCCGTTCTGAGCCGTTGCGTGTTCCGAGCACCCAGGCAAGCTTCTATTTCCCACGTGTCACAAAGGGCCCTTGGACACCGGCTTCCATTCCGTGCCACAGTGACCGTGCTGCAGTGTACCACCCAGGGCCCTTGCACACGCTGCCACCTGCCCTGGGGCTGCCCCCAGCCCACCCAAAGTGGCCCAGGTTGGAAGGAATCCCTGGCCCCAGGGGTCTAAGACAGCCCGACAGGATCTTTAGGAAGGGCTCAGACCATCAGCAAACGCAGACCTGCTCTGCGGGCTCAGTCCTATTCCCATAGCTTACCCTGAGAGCATTTTAATTTCTAAATTATAATCATTTGAAGGGAGGGGATTTACATTTTCCATTTCAGAGAAGGCTTCTGCCTTCCTTAGCAGACACCTGTCTTTTCAAACCAAGACAATTGTTTCTCATCTTGCAGATGTGCAGTTGCTGGGGAGCCCCCTTTTACACCAGGGACCTGGAGAACCATTCCTGGCAATTGGGAAAATCTTAGGTGCTCCATCAACCCATGGAGGAGGTCTCCATAGTTGCCCTGAAAGTGGCTCCAGCTTTTATAGGCCAAGTGACTTGATGCTATTTTTAGCCCAGAAAGCCCTGCAGCTGATGGCACACTTCACAATCAGCAGGGACACAGCTAGGCCAAAGGCCAGACCTCTGCTGGGAGGCTTTCTCCTCAAACACCTTTCAAACAAACCCCCATTCAATTCCGTGGGGAAAGTTTCTTCAAATGATACATTTCTGGCACATAACTACACAGGGTTATGTGAAAGATTCTAAAGCAGCTGCTTTGGAGTCAAAGAGCCAGCATTACGAGTCCTTGTCATCTGTTTGTAGCTAAATCACACTTCAGGAGATTTGAAGGAGTTAGGAAGGAGCTAGCGAGTGGACCTCTGAGTTTTTTAGATGATGCCATTTCTTTTCCTTATCTTCTACATAGACAGGAAGGGTGAGTTTGGCTCCCATCTCCACTGCACAGCTCACAAGGCCGCAAGACTTCTAGTTACAAGAGCTTCTAAGGATTTGTTGGCCAATAAGACACTGCTAACAAGAATATCTATGTTTTTCTTTCAGAGGTGAGACATCAGAAATAATGAAAATGTGTTGCATTGTAAACCAAAGAGTAAAAGAAACAAAAGCACTCACAGAGGATTTGGCAAAGCCAAGAGATGCCAGTATAGCTTATCTGGTTGGCTGCTCAGTTATTGCAGCCCTTTGCTACTTTGTCATTTGTCTTATTTGGAGATTGTGCTCAGATAATTCAATGATGGGTACAAGATAAATCTAAAAAATCATAGCCGATCAATGATGCAAAATATTACAACTTAGGAAAATGTAAATAGATTGTGAAGTATTGACATCAGGGTGATGACAGTTACCACACAGAGACCAAAAGAAGCCCTTTTAACAAAACTTCAATTATATCTTTGTTCCTCAAGCCCTACTATCCATTTGTTTGGCTGATGTAGGATAATGTAAAAATCCTGTTCAATATCTTGTATTGTTTATACTTTCCAACACTTCTGATGTGTTTTCTAAAAGCTGTGAGTATTTTTTAGTTTGAAAAAAAAATCTATTATTTTGGTAGTAACATTGCAGTTCTGTCTTTTCCTTTTGGTACTCAGCTGAAGAAATAAAGGAAAAAAAAGAGCAGAAAAAGTTGCTGAGGTGGACAGTAGATCACAAAGTTACAGGAGACAAGTGCATTAATACTGCCACTGCTTAAGAGCATCTCTCACAAAAAGCAGACTGGCTACACTGTCCCAACTCCATCATTTCAACTCTCCATGTTTTGTTTCTTACTTTGCAAAGCTGAGCTGAGCCATTTTTACCTAATATGAATAACAACTAGTAATACACACTTACAGTTCTCTTGTATTACTGCAACAGCACTAGGTTCCCTTAGAAGTTTTTTGGGCAATTGCAGTGCCATCCCTGAATTTAAACCAGATCAAGATATTATTTGTAGCTTATTCTTGAAGGTAATTTGTAGCAAAAGTCAAAAAATCATTGCAGATGGTCAGTGACTGGACTGTTATGTGTATGGGATGCACAGGATGATTTAAGTACTGCTCCATTCTGTGTGACTCCAGGCTTTGAAAAGAGTAATCCCACTTGGCATTTGGACTCCATTTGGTCTCAGGAATTATGGAGCCAGAGTGACTTGTGAAAAAATGTCTCTGAAGTTTACAGCAGAGCTGAAGTGTACAGAAGGATGAGGATTCAATGAATAATTCAATGAATACTTAGAAAAAGTTTGAAATGCATATCCAGTTATCCCTACTGGCTATGTCCAGTGACTATCCACTGTTACAGTACAGTGCACAATGTCACCAGGAAAATTGTGAATGTGAAAGGCAAAACAGCCTTTTTGAGGCTCTTGTTATTTTCGTGTGAAGTATTTCCATGTATAATACAGGTGGCTCCTGTGTCTTGGTTTGGAAAGACAGGTGTTTGCTAAGGAAGGCAGGAGCCTTTCTTGAAATGGAAAAATGTAAAACCCTTCCTTCTGAATTGTTATAAATTTGAAATTAAGGGGGGCTCTCAGGTAAAAATATGGGAGCAGGAATAACAGTTCTTTATTAGGGAAGTGTCAGTGATGGAGAGAGATGGGGAGACTGACTCGGGGATCAGAAACTGATTTTATTGTGGGATACAAGCACTTATATACTATTTTAGGGAGACTAGTACTGTGCACTACAGTGATTAGGTTAAAATCACATACACAAACTTATGCATAAAACAACATCCCTTGCTTGCAGAGTTTAATGGGATTTTCTTTTTCCAGCAAACCCGTCTGATTTTTTTCCAGCAAACCCTTCTTGCAATCTAGGTCTAATTTTTCAAAGTTCCGTTTGTTTTTGCCAAGGCATCCTGGTATCCAATCTCTTCTGTTAACCAGGTCCAAAGTCCATCATCTGTCTTCTGTCCTCCAACAGTCCAACATCTTAACACCTGAATCATATTACTGACTGATGGGAATGGTTTAGATTGTAACCTCTGTCATCAATGTACAGCTCAGATTCTTAAGGAAGCATCCTGAAGGAGATGATGCCTATTTGGAAAACGTGGGGGTTCCCAGGAGGGGGCACCCCTGATCCAGGGCATCGAGGCGCTGCCTGCAATCGTCCATAACCACCCCTAAGGAGCCTCCAGGGCTTCACCCTCCATGAGCTGCAACAGACGTGTCAGGAAAGGTGACAAGAGCCCGTGGAATGGTCCTTGTTGCAGGCAGATTAGCCACTTGCAGCTCTTCAAAACTCCCTCCCATGAAAAGTAAAAAAACTTAAACCATTCCTAAATGTGAAAAGCACGTTCACTCTCCTGTGAAAATGTAAAAAGTTTAATAAAGGACAATGGGAGACCAGGACCATGGAGCAAAGGTTATTATGGCCGGGTGCATCTTGGCACTCAGCCAGGAGCACCCTGTTCCCTTTGGGGATCCCCCTGAAATACCTTTTCCCTTACACCAGCCTGTTGCATATTCATAGACCTTCATGCATATCCATAAACTACTTCACATCTTCCAGAAACTGTTCTACCTGGCCCCTCCTTGGGTCTGCCTTTTCAGAGCATGTGTGTTTCTTGGCTGTGGTTTTGGCTCCTTCTCTTTATCCCCTCCAGGTTTTGGGCCTTGGTCCACTCTGCCTTCAGATGGGGAGTGCTGATAGTTGGCAGATCTGTGCAGGTGTCCTCATCCTGTGTGCATTGGATGTTATCCCATCCCAGCAGGCATTTAACACAAGCAGCTATTTCTCTGTGCTTAATTAACAACAGAAATAAAAACTATATAACAAAGTTATTTAAAAAATGGTCCCAGACCATATTTAATCCCTGACAAGTTGATCCCAGTCTGTTGATCCTATGGTCCCAGTCCATAGGATCCCAGTCCATATTTGATCCCACTCCAGGCTATCCCGGTCTGGAGGGTTCTGATCCACAGAATCCGTCCATGTGATCCCCGTCCATGTGATTCCAGTCCAGGTGATCCCAGCCCATATTTGATCCCAGTCCAGTTGATCCCAGTCTGTGTGGTCCTGATCCATGTGGTCCCACTCTGTGCAGTCCCAACCCACAGGATCCCAGTCCATATCTGATCCCAGTCCATATTTGATCCCTGTCTGTGTGGTCCTGAACACACTCCCAGGGTCTGGAATTCCAGTTCCAAGCCAGGAAAAAATGTTCCTGCCCTTGAATTTCCTTGCTATCATCTCAAAAAATTAGAATGAAATTATAAATAAAGAAATAATAATTAAATGAAGAAATTTTGATGAAAATGAAATATAGTAATTTCAACTCTTACTTACAATACTCCAATAATGATTCAATCCAAAACAGCAAAAATTATTGCTATAAAATTTCCAATAAATATATATAAACAAATTATATACCAAGAAATAACTTTGGAAAGTTTTAACTCGATGACTAATACTTTAGATAAAAAATATCTAAAAAAACTAACATGCAATCTAACACACCTGAGTTAAACAATTCATATTACAAATATACTAAACACAAAACCAAATACCACTATAATTTCTCACACATTTTAACCAAACAATTTAACTTTAATAACACCCTTAAATACTCTAAAAAAAAAAATTAAAATTACTTCAAAAAATTTTAATTTCAGGTGGGTTGTTTCATTTGGATATTGGTTTTTGGATTCTTTGGGTTAGATGACTTAAAAAATGGGATTTTTATAGGAATTGAATCAGCTGAGAAGGTGGCACTCTGCAAACAGAACTGACTGAAAATGAATGGGACAGAAATCAGCAACTTTGAAAGTTTTATTTGCTATCAAATACATCCCACCCAGCCAGCCCCACACAATCCCCATCCCACCACTCCAAATTGGGATCCCACTTCTCCCAATCCCTTCCCAAACCCAACTCACCCTGGCAGCTGTGGAATGGAGTGAGTTTGGCCTGGGATTGAGTGGGGGGAAATTACTAGGATTTTGTGGCTAGTTTTGGGATTCTCGTGAATTTCTGGGGGATTTTGCGTGGTTTTATTAGAATTGTTGAGCATTTAGTGGGATTCTTTGAGGTCAAGGTTTATTACGTAAATTTTTGGGGTTTCTTGTGGATTTTTGTGCAATTTGGGGGGGTTTTGTGGGGTTTTTTGGATATGGCCAGGATTTCTTTGGGTCCCGGGGTGGATTTTGTGGGACTTTTTATGGTTTTGCATACAATTTTGGGGGATTTGTGGGGCCTAATTGGGATTTTGGCGGGTTTTGTTGGGATTTCAAGACACTTTGTGGGCTTTTATTTCGATTCTAGGGTGTTCTAACAGGATTTTGTGAGATTTAATTGGGATGTCGTGGGTTTTATAGGGACTTTTGGGGGTTTAATGGAGATTTTGGTGCCTGTCAGCCCTTCCCCACATCCAGGGACAACCCACGGACCACCCAAGGCCCCCCAAAATTCCACTAAAAATCCCCCAAATCTCCCAAAAAAAACAATAAGATCCTCCAAAACCCCCGAGAATCCCACAAAATCCCAGTGGAACCCACCAAAATTAAAAAAAAAAACCCTGCACAACACCAGTAAACTCCCTCAAAATCCAAAACCCCCCCAAATCCACAACCCCTCAAAACCTAATAATTCCCCCAAAAACCCAATAATTCCCCCTAAACAACAAAATCCCTCAAAACCCAAAAAAGCCACCACCAAATCCCCCCAAAAATCCCTCCAAAAAAGCCCCCAAAATCCCCCCAGGCTCACTGGGGCCGTCCTGGATCAGGGGGCACCGGCCGGTGGAACAGGAGCCACTTCAGGGGGCCCTCGGAGCTTTTTGGGGAGGGGGCACCATGGGAGATCCCCAAACACCGGGGGAGAACCCCTGCTGTGCTGCCTCCCCCTGAAACCCCCAGACCCCGGTTCAGGGTGGGCCTGGGACCCCCCGAGACCCCCAAATCTCCCCCAGGACCCCTCCAGGAACCCCAAACCCCCCAGAGCCCCCCAAGGTTTGCCCAGGACCCCCTGAGAGCCCCCAGACCCCAATCAGACCCAGCCCAGGATGTCCCCTGAGACCCCCCCAGACCCTTCCCAAGACCCACCCAGGACCCTGCCAGGACCCTCCAGACCCCTCCCCAAACCCAATTCAGGCTCCCCCAGCCCCTCCACAGATCCCCCCGGGACCTCTCCCCAAACCCCCCAAACCCTCTCCTAAAACCCTTCCAGACCCCCCAAAGCCCCTCCCCAAAACCCTCCCAGGACACCCTCAGGACCCCCCAGAGCCCTCCCCAAACTCCTCCAGGACCATCCCAACACCCCCAGACCCTCCCAAGACCTTCCTACGATCCCTCCCACATCCCCCCCTCGAGACCCCTCTTAGGACCCATCCGCACCCCCCAGGTCCCCCCACAATGCCCCAGGACCCTCCCCAGACCCCCCAGACCCCACCCAAAGCCCCGGACCCCTCCCCAAAGCCCCTCCCCAAAGCCCCCCCCCGGACCCCCCAAAACCCTCCCCCGCCCCCCCGATCCCCCCCCAGGCCCCTCCCGCACCTGTCCCGCGCCCGGCGGGTCCCGGCAGCGGCGGGGAACGGGGCGCAGCTTCCGGCTCGCCTCTGATTGGCCGGGGCGGGGAAGGCGGGCGTTACTGAAGGGAGCCGCGCTGTGAATGGTTGGTTCGGGGACGTGCAGCGCGGTGATTGGTCGGTTAGGCGGGGCGCGCCGCTATTGGCTGGGAGCCGGCGCACGCGGCTGAGGCGGGAGATTGCGAGAGGAGAGCGGCAGAGGAGGAGCTGAGCTGAGGTGGGGTTGGGGGGAAACTGGGGGGAGGGGAGGGGTCTGAGGCGGGGTCTGAGGCGAAAGGGGGGATTTTTGGGGGCATTGACGGGAAATAGGGGGGTGTGCTGTGGGTTTGGGGGGAATGTGGGGGAGTGTGAGGGGGCTTTGGTGGGTGTGAGGGAGCTTTAGGGAGCTTTGGGTGAAGTTTGAGAGGGTCTGGAGCGTTCTCAGGTGGGTTTAGGGGGATCTGAGGGAAATTGGGAGGCTCTGAGGGGATTTTGAGAGGAACTGGGGGGTTCTGAGGTGGGTCTTGGGGAAATTTGGGGGAGTCTGGGGGGATTAAGGGGTCTGAGGGGGATTTGGGGCAGTCTGATGGATTTGGGAGGGGTCTCAGGTGGGTCTGGGGTGAATTTTGGGGAAAACCGGGGGGAGTCTGAGGGTCCTGGGGAGGTTTTGGGGGTCTTGGGGAGTGGTTTTGGGTCTGGAGTGGTCCTGGGCCAACCTTGGGGGACTGTGGGGGTCCTGGGGGAGATTTGGGGGGCCCGGGGGGGTCCCAGGCCCAACCTGAACCGGGGTCTGGGGGTTTCAGGGGGAGGGGGCACAGCAGGGGTTCCCCCATCAGGTTTTTGGGTGGTCTCCCATGGTGCCCCATCCCCAAAAAGCTCCGAGGGCCCCCTGAAGTGGCTCCTGTTCCACCGGCCGGTGCTCCCTGATCCAGGACGGCCCCAGTGAGTCTGGGGGGATTTTGGGGGCTTTTTTGGGGGATTTTAAGAGGGGTTTTGGGGATTTGTTGGGGGTTTTTGGAGAGAATTACTAGGTTTTGGGGGGGGGTGTTACGTGATTTGGGGGGGTTTTGTGGATTTGTGGGGTTTTGAATTTTGGGGGATTTTATTGTAGTTGTGGAGGGTTTCTTGGGGGGGATTTATTGAAATTTTCAAGAGTGTTTTTAAATTTTGGTGGGTTCCACTGGTATTTTGTGGGATTTGCGGGTGTTCAGAGGGTTTTTTGGGGATTTTTTGGGGATTTTGGAGGTTTTTAGTGGAATTTGGGGGGGGCTTTGCAGTTATCCCCAGATGTTGGGAAGGGCTGAGAGGCACCAAAATCTCCTTAAAATCCACAAAAGTCCCTATAAAACCCACAACATCCCAATTAACTCTCACAAAGTTCTGATAGAACACCCTAGAATCCTGATAAACGCCCACAAAATCCATTGAAATTTCAACAAATCCCCAAAATCCTAATTAAACCCCACAAATCCCTGCAAAAATGTCTGCAAAACCATAAAAAGTCCCACAAAATCCACCCCGAGACCCAAAGAAATCTTGGCAACACCCAAAAAACCCCACAAAAACCTCCCAAAATCCTAACAAAAAACTCCAAAAAATTCCTTAAAAAACCTGAACCTCCAAAGAATCCCACTAAATGCCTCCACAATTCCAATAAACCCCCCCAAATCCCCCAATAATCCAAATAAACCCCCTCAAAATTCCAGAGAATCTCACAAAACCCTCACAAAATCCTAGTAAAACCCCCAAAAGTACAAAAAAACCTTAAAAGATTTCAATAAATCTCAAAACACCCCCCCACAAGGCCAATAGAATCCCCCAAAGTCCAAACCCACCAAAATCCACAAACCTCCCAAAATCCCCAACACCCCCCAAACTCAGTGATTCTCTCCAAAAACCCCAATAATTGCCCTAAACTCCCAGCAAACTCCCCCAGCCCACTGGTATGAACCAGCTGTGCTCCACATGGTTCCAGTTGCTCTCTTTCACCCTCACTTTTGTTCCAGTCACTCCCAGTATCTCCCAGTGTTCCCCAGTTCCTTCCAGCATGTTCCCAGTCACTCCCAGTATCCCGAATATGTTCCCATTTGCTCCCAAGCACTCCCAGTCACCCTCAGTTTGGTGGCACTCGCTGCCAGTATGATCCCAGTCACCTCCAGCATGATCCCAGTTCATCCCAGGATAAGCCCAGCAGTTTCCAAATGCCCACAGCATGCACCCAGTCACTCCCAGTCACTCCCAGTTGCTCCTAGCATGATCCCAGTTCCTCACAGCTGCTCCCAATCACCCTCAGCACCATCCCAGTTACTCCCAGTACATCCCATTTGCCCCAACATGGTCTCATTTGCTCCCCACAGGCATCCTGCTCACTCCCAGTGTGATCCCAGGTCTCCATCAGTATGATCACAATCTGCCCTGGCAGCATGATCCCAGTATTATATCAGTACAAACCCAGCACAGTCCCAGTCACTCCCAGTATGATTCCAGTATGATATCAGTACAAACCCAGTACAGTCCCAGTCACTCCCAGTATGATGTCCATACAAACCCAGTACAGCCCCAGTCAATCCCAGTACCATCCCAGTCCAGCCCAGTCCCTGGCAGCGCTGCCACTGCTGGGATCCCCCAGCCCTGGGTGCATTCCTCCCTCCTGGAGGTGCCGAGAGGAGCCCCAAGGGCTGGCAGTGCCCAGGCAGGGTCCCCAGCAAGGCCCAGTTTGGATGTGCAGCCCCCAGTTTTCCCAGTTTGCCTCTCCTTTGGCCCGGGCCGGGTTCCCCCCGCCCGCAGCGGCTGGGAGCAGCCGAGAGCCCCGCGCTGCCCATCCCGACCTGTCCCGGCTCCATCCCCGCTCCTTCTGCGGGAACGGGGCACCGAGGGTGTCGCTGCTGCTGGGGGAGGAGGAGGAGGGAGGGAAGGGGAGGGATGGAGGGGGAGAAGGAGGTGGAGATAAGACAGCAGAGGAGGATGAGGAGTGGGGGGTGGAAGGGGAGGAGCGGGAGGAAGAGGAAGGACAAAGGCGGATCAAGGCTGAGCAGGCGGAACCGCGCGCTCGAGCCCTGCCTGCATTCGCAGCCCCCACCTGTGGGATCATTGCCCCCCCATCGCGCAGGTGAGCGGGGAGGGGGAGCTCGGCCCTGATATCTCGGGGGGGGTGCCTGGGTTGGGTTTTTTGGGGGGATGTTTGGAGAATGAAGAATCCAAGGCTGAGCGGAAAAGGCCCCTTGGGGGGACATCAGGGGTAGCCGGTGGTGGCTGCCAGCAGAGGCAGCCTGGAGGAGCAGAGCCCTGTGTGCCCCAGGAGCCCAGAGTGGGGAGCCCAGAGAGGGGGGAGCGCCGCCATTGGCGGGACCCTCAAGAGTCTGGAGAGGGGCAGGGGGGACTCCTTGGAGCCCCTGCAGCCCAGAGCAGAGAGTGAGGGGAGAAGGGACCCGGGAGCCCAAACAGCCCCGGCATCCCGAAATGGGGAGAGCGAAGAGGGGGGAGCTTTTGGGATTGCTGAAACTGCCAGCAGCCTGGGGAGGGCGGGCACTGAGGAGAAGGGGGACCCCCAATCCAAGCGTGATCCCGGCAGCTGGGACGGGAGGAACCCTGAACCCCAGAGGGGAGGGACCAGGGACGGGAACTCTTGGGAGGCTTTTTCAGGGCTGAATCTTGGTGTTTGGGAGTTTTTCTGGAGGCCGGGTGGCTGGTGACTTGTAGAGACAGACTCGGGCAGTGGGACCTTCAAACTCAACGTGTGTGGGGCAAGATGAAACAGGACAGCCTTTCAAATATGATTGTCTGGCAAAAGATTTTGAGAATGTAGGAAGTATTAGCAAGATTGAAATGAAAGCAAGCTTCGAGATACCTTATTTACTGAACAGCTGGAAAACAATGGTGTGGCCCGACTGAAGGTAATCCCCTTGTGATGAAACAATTCCCTCTGCTTGCAGACAGGTCCAAGGGTCAGAGCAGACCCTGCTACCTCAGCAGAAGGGGTCCAAAGAGGAGTTTTTAGGCTTTAAAATGTAACATGGTATGGTGATGTAATGGTTCTTATAGGCTGTATGTAAATGCTATAGAATTTGTATCTTGCACTGGATTGGTGAGTGAGAAATAGAGTATTCAACATAGGAGAAGATTTATTGTATTGTGACTGGAACCTTACTCTCTTAACACTCTTACTCTCTTCCTATCTTACCCTCTCATCCTCTCTCCCACTCTCTTCTCTCGGGCCTGCTCTGAGCTGTGGCTGGCAGCTCCCAGCAGGGCCCCTGCACCCAGGCCCTTTGCAATGAACCCCAAGTTCCACAACCTGGCTGTAGAGATCTCTCGTCTCCGTCCGTCCCAGCTGTCCTACCCCCGACGCTCCTACAAACAGCTCATCCCTTGTTTTCCCCAAACCAGGATTTCCCATTCCCAACCCCATGGATGCTGCGAGGAAGAGGAGGATGCCCCAAGACATGCAGGCAGGTGAGGAGGAAGTCAGTGCCCCTTTCCCCCTCTGTCCTGCTTCATTTCCCAGCCCAGCGCGGCCCCCGGCTACAGGACAGCCCTGCGGGGATCTTCTCCCCTTTTCCTGTGGCACAGAGGCAAATCCCATCCTGTCCTTGTCCATCCTCCCCCAGAGCAGGAGCTGAGCATGGAGAGCAGGGAGGACAAATCCCCGTGTCAGAACCTGGTGGAAGAGGCCGTTTTGAGCAGCTCCACGGTGCAGGAACCCAACGGGGAGGAAAAGCACCGGAGATCCCGCACGAGGAGGGGCTGCAAACGCAGATGGCGGGGATCTGAGGGGGAAAGAGCCAGCTTGGGCCGGGAAGGCGGCCAGAGATGGAGCCAGAGCTCGGAGCTGGTGCTGCATGAGCAGCTCCATGGTGGGGAGAAGCCCAACACGTGTGGGGAGTGTGGGAAGAGCTTCAGGTGGCGCTCCAACCTGATCCTGCACCAGAGGACCCACACTGGGGAACGGCCCTATGAGTGTGGGGAGTGTGGGAAGAGCTTCAGTCAGAGCTCCCACCTGATCAATCACCAGAGGACCCACACTGGGGAACGGCCCTACGAGTGTGGGGAGTGTGGGAAGAGCTTCAGGAGGAGCTCCCACCTGATCAATCACCAGAGGACCCACACTGGGGAACGGCCCTACGAGTGTGGGGAGTGTGGGAAGAGCTTCAGGAGGAGCTCCCACCTGATCAGGCACCAGAGGACCCACACTGGGGAACGGCCCTACGAGTGTGATCAGTGCAGGAAGAGGTTTCTGACCAGCTCCAATCTCCTCCTGCACCAGCACACTCACACAGAGGAGAGGCCCTTCCGCTGCCCCGACTGCGGGCAGGGCTTCAGGCAGAATGCCCATCTTGTCATGCACCGACGCATCCACACTGGGGAGAGGCCTCATGAGTGTGGGGAATGTGGGAAGAGCTTCAGCCGGAGCTCCACCCTGATCCTGCATCAGAGGACCCACACTGGGGAGAGGCCCTACGAGTGTGTGGAGTGTGGGGAAAGCTTCAGCCATCATTCCACCCTGACGCGCCACCAAAAGATCCACACTGGGGAGAGGCCCTATGAGTGTGATAAATGCAGGAAGAGGTTTCGGATCAGCTCCCATCTCCTCCTGCACTATCCAATTCACAGAGAGGAGAGGCCCTTCCAGTGCCCTGACTGCGGGAAGGGATTCAAGCACAACTCCACCCTCATCAACCACCAGCGCATCCACACAGGGGAGAGGCCCTATGAGTGTGAGGAGTGTGGGAAGAGCTTCTCCAGCAGCTCTACCTTGACCCGACACCAACGCAGGCACCGGTGAGGGAAGCCCTGCGAGTGCTCCGAGTGCGGGAGGAGCTTGTGCGCTGCTCCAGCTCCATCCCCCACTGGAGATCCCTCATTGGGTAGAGCCCTGGTGACCCACATTCCCTGTGATCCTTGCTGGGAACACTCCTGGCTCCTTCTCCTTTTGGTTTGGTGTTATTTTTCCTCTGCTCCATCTTCATCCCTTAAAAAAAGCCCAAACAGGTTTAAATGAAGGAAATTGATCAAATATATCTGAAGTCCCACCATTTCACTGGTAGTTGATGCAGAATTTACCATTTGGGGACACATTCTGTGTGTAGTGCCCCTGTTGCTAAGAGGCAGGAATTTGATGTCACCCTTCTAGTGTTTCTAAGAACTCCTCCCCTGACCCAAACCCCAACTCCAGCCCTGGGATTCCCTATATAAACCCCATGGCCCTGCCTTTGCCCTGTCTTTTTGGGGTCAGAAATGGATTCTGGAGCTCTCCGAAACCAGGACCCATCTCGTTTGTTCCCGGCACCGGCAGCTGCAGCCGCCCTGGACACCATGAACTCTGGAGAATGGGGGCAGCCAGTGAGGACAGGTCCTGGACTTCAAGATAAGTGTGTGTTGTGTTTGCCATCTGTCAGAGGTGGGGCAGTTATCTTCTGTGCATTGGGCAGTTTATCTCTTTCACAGCCAACCCTTCTTGCAGGACATATCTTCTGTTAATGGGTCAATAATTATTAATTATCTGCTGTTAATGGGCCATTGAGTTTCACTGCATGGCTGATAAAATGACATCATCCCACTGGGAGATGCTCCGCCCAGGGGAAGAAGCCAGGCATTGCTACCTAGGTAGAATCTCAGGTTTGGAACCCCAGAAGCAGCCTTTTCCCACTGGATTGCCAGAGGATCAGCCCTTTTCCCTCTGGATTCCCAGAGGATTCTGACTCTGTCACTGTTTTCTTTTAAATTTGTACTATTGCATTTGTATTTTCAATTTTTTCTAATAAAGAACTGGAATTTCTACTCCCATATCTTTGCCTGTGAGCCCCTTAATTTCAAAATTTATTATTATTATTATAAATTTTGTTGTTATCATTTTTTTAGTAGTAGTAGTAGTATTCACAGGGAGTGGGGTTTACATTTTCCTTTCCATGGGAGGCCCCTGAAATGGGGAGACACCCCCAAGGAGGGGCCATGTAAAATAATCCCTGAAATATGTAAATTAATTTATGGATTTTCATGAGAGTCTATGAATATGCAACAGGCTGATGTAATTCAGACCAGATTAATTAAGGAGTGTCCCCAAAGACAATGGGGGTGTGTCTTGGTGGCCATAATAAACTTTGCTGCATGGTCCTTGTCTCCTCTTACATCAGCCTTTTGCATATTCATAGACTCTGTTGCATGTCAATAAATCACTATATATATTGCAGGAACAAAATTGGCTTCTTCCTGTTTGGTGGTCCCACCCCTCTCCCAGCTCAATTTTGGGGTCCCATCCCCCTCCCAACTCAATTTTGGGGGTCCTACCCCCCTTCCACTCAATTTTGGGGTCCCATCCCCCTTCCCACCTCAATTTTGGTGGTCCCATCCTCATTCCCAACTCAGTTTGGGGGTCCCAACCCCTCTTTCCTGCCCTCTCCTGCCCCTTCCCCATCGTTCCCCCAATCCCCTCCCTGTGTTTGGTTTTGGGGTTTCCAGGCCCCTCCTTCTCCTTTCTGGCATGCCGACCCAGCTTTGGTTTAATTTGGGGTCCCCTCCCCATCCCCAGGGTCACACCCCCCTACAAATTCTGCTGCTGGCAACTGATGAGTCATCAGCAATAAATGCTCTGATTAGCTGGAAATTACCCCTCGCTATCTCTGATTGGTCAGTGCTCTGTGGCACTGGGCTCCGCCTGGCAATTGATGAGTCAGAGTCGCCTCGGGAGCTGATTGACTGAAAATCGCTGAGCGGGGCCAGTGCTCCTAGTTTCTGCCCAACAATTGTGTCATCGTCAGCGCTTCGCGCTCTGATTGGCCAAGGTCTGTTTTGGGGTGGGGACGGGAGGAACAGGTTATTGGGGGGTTTTTTGGGTTCATTTAGGGATTATTTGGGGGTTATTTGGAATTTATTTTAGTTGCATTTGGGGGTTTTGGGGGTTTTATTTGAGATTATTTGGGTTTACTTTTGTTTTTTTGGGGTTCCTTAGGGTTTATTTGGTGTTTATTTAGGTGTACTTTGGGTGTTTGGGGGTGTTTTGGGTTTGTTTGGAGAATATTCTGGTTTATTTGGAGTTTATTTAGAGATTATTTGGGTTCGTTTGGGTTTACTTACGGTTCATGTAAGGATTATTTGGATTTGTTTGGGTTTTTAGGTATTACTTGGGGTTTCTTTTGGGTTATTTGAGGTTTATTTGGAGTCAAAAAATCCGTGAAGGTTCTCTCAAAAAACCCGGGATGATTCCCCAAAAAAAACAGGAATGTGCCCACTCCAAGAAACGGGAATTTTTCCTAAAAAATCCGTGAATTTTCCTCCCCAAAACCAGGAACGTTCCTCTAAAAATCCCAGACTTTTCCCCAACAATAGCAATGCGCCCCGCCCCAAGCCATCCAATCGCCGCGCTTCATCTCCCAAATTAACCAATCACAACACAGCCCGCTCCAAACCATCCAATCACGGCCCGTATTCCCTCAGCAACTCCCGCCTCTCCCGTGGCTCTCCTGTCAATCACCGTGCCCTACACCGAACCAACCAATCACTGCGCGGTTCCCTCAGCAACTCCCGCCTCTCCCGTGGCTCTCCTGTCAATCACCGTGCCCTATACAGAACCAACCAATCACTGCGCGGTTCCCTCAGCAACTCCCGCCTTCCCCGCCCCGCTCCTGTTCCACCGCTTGGTTCCAACCCTGATCCAGGACGGGCCGCAGTAAGTTTCCAAAAAACCCCCAAAATCCTCTCCAAACCCCCCAAAATGCCCCCAAAGCCCCCCAAAAATCCCTCCAAATCTCTCAAAAATCCACTCAAATCCCCCCAAAATCACCCCCAAATTCCCCCAAAAACCCCTAAAAACCTCCCAGAAACACCTCAAACCTCACCCAGAATCCCCCCAAAACTGTCCCCAAAAGCCCCCAAATCCTTCCAAAACCCAAAATCCCCCCATTACCACCCCAAAAAACTCCTCAAATCCCCCCAAAACCCAACAAATACCCCCCCCAGTCCTCCCAAATTTCCTAAAGCCACACCCAAAACCCCCAAATGCTCCCAAAATCCCTCCATAACTCCCCAAAAATCCCCCCAATCCACCCCCCCAAAAATCCCCCCAAAATTACCCCTAAATCCCCCAAATCCTCCCAAACCCCAACAAATTCTCCCCAAATCCCCCCAAACCATCCCTAAAACCCCCCCAAATCCTCCCAAAACCCAACAAATCCCCAAACCCCCCAAATACCCCCAGAACTCCCTAAATTCCCCCACAAAAACTCCAATATCCCCCCAAAACCCCACCAAAAATGCCCTAAATCTCCCCCAAACCCCCCAAAAATCTCTTCAAACCGCCCCAAATCCTCCCAAAACTCTCCAGAACCCCCAAAATCCCCCCAAAACCAGACCTAAAATCCCCCTAACCCCCCCAAAATCCCCTCAAAACCTAAAATCCTCCCAAAAGACCCCAAATGTCCCCCAAAGCCACACCCCAAAAAAGCTCCAAATGTCCCCTAAAACCCCAAATCGCCCCAAAAATCCCCCAAAAATCCCCAAATCCCCCCAAATCCTCCCAAAACCCCCAAAATGCCCCCAAACCCACCCCCACAATCCCCCCTGCAATCCACCTAAAATTTCCCAAATCCTCCCAAAACCACCCCCAAAAAAAACCCCAAATCCCCTCAAATACCCCCAACCCCCCCCGAAAAAAAAAACCAAATCCCCTCAAATACCCCCAAAAACACCCCCCAAGTAACCCCAAACCTCCCAAAACCCCCCAAAAATCTCCAAAACACCCCAAACCCAGGTGTGCTCTGGTGGCCCTGGCCATGGCGGGGGCGCTGCTGGGACCCCCTGGCCCCAATTGGGTCTGGGGGCTCTGCTGGAGCCAGCGCGGGCCAGGGGCTGCACCCGCCACAGGGAGATGTTCTCAGGTGGGTTTGGGGGGTTTTGGGGGGTCGTGGGGGGGGATTTGGGGGAATTTTGGGGCGGATTTTGGAAGATTTGGAGCATCCTGGATGGGTTTGGGGGAGGATTTGGGGGGAATTTTGGAGGGTCCTGGAGGGATTTGGGGGAAATTTGGAGGGTCATGCAGGGAATTGGGGGAGGATTTGGGAGAATTTGGGGAGGATGGGGGGGGATTTGGAGAGGATTTGGGGGGGATTTTAGGGCATTTTTGGGAGGGTTGAGGGAGGATTTGGGAGGAATTCTGGGGGGGTTTGGGGGGATTTTAGGGCATTTTGGGGGGGTTTGGGGGAGGATTTGAGGGGATTTGGGGGAGGATTTGGGGGGATTTTGGGGACTCCTGGGGTGTTTTCAGGTGTCTGGGACAGTGTTGGGGGGGTTTTGGGAGATTTTGGGGGTAATTTGGGTCTAGGGGCTCTGCTGGAGCCAGCACAGGCCAGGGGCTGCACCTGCCACGGGGAGATGTTCTCAGGTGGGTTTGGAGGATTTTGGGGGATTTTAGGGCATTTTGAGGGGAATTTGGGGGGGGTCCAGCGGAAGGATTGGGAAGTTTTGGACGGATTTGGGGGGAGTTTGGAGGGGCATTTGGGAGGATTTTGGGGGGTCCTGGGGGGATTTGGGGAAGTTTTGGGGTCATTTTTGGGGCCAGTGGGGTCAGTTCTTTAGTGCTTTTGGGGTGATTTTTTGGGTGATTTTCAGGATGTTTTTGTGATGTTTTTGGGGTGTTTATGGGATGGTTTTGGGGTGATTTGGGCTGTTTTTGTAGTGATTTTGGGGTGTTTTTTGGGAGGCTTTTCAGGCTGGATTTGGGGTATTTTTGGGGTGATTTTGGGGTTTTTCTCAGGATGGGTTTGGGCTGTGTCCTTGGGTGACGTTGTGATGCTGGTATCCCCACTCGTGTGTGCTGTTTCTGCTGGATATTATGTTCTGTGCCTTCAAGACTGGCTCTGAAGAGCGAAAGTTTTGTTTTGGTTTCTTATCAGGCGCTCCCCCACAGCCGGCAGGACGCAGAGACGGGGCAGTACATAGTGCAGCTTTTGCTTTTTGCTTGGCTTTTTGCTTTGCTCTCACTCTTGCTTCTGCTTTGCTCCTGCTTTGCTCTTGCTTTCTGCTTCTGCTCATTAGTTAGTTTAGCTAAGCAGTTCAAATTTTTCCCTGGACTGTTTTTCCTTTACCTTTTTTGGAACTACTCGAACCTGCTCCAGACTGGGACTGGGAAACACCAAGAGTTTGCACCTTGTGGCTGCAGCAGCTGCCCCAGCGCTGGAGGGACTGATAACAGAGCGACCACCCCAAGAGAGACTTTCTGAATTTGTCATCTTTTTCAGAGCGGTGAAAGAGTGGTGTCATCTGGTATTGTTCATTTTGTGTGCTGGGGGTGCTGTGCTTGTCAAATAAACGGGTTCTTTCCACTTCTCTCCCAGGAATCCTTCCTGAACTGGTTGGGGGGAGGGGCCTCGTGGGTTTGCTTTCTGGAGGGGCCCCCTTTGGAGGTTTTCTCCCAAACTTGCCCTAAACCAGGACAAAACTTGGTGCCCAACACGTGGGGCTCGAGAGAGAGTGGAAAAGCCCTGTTTCGAGTGCATTTTGGTTGCCATTATTCTGTGTCAGTATAAAGCAGTTAACAGCCATGCTTTTTGAATTCATAATGTCTCTTGGGGTGAAGGCTTGCATGCATTTCTGGTCCCTATGGGTTTTTAAGGTTTTAATACCTCTATGGTCCCTCGGTTTATTTTCTTATCCAGAAATAGCTCTTGTATTGTCCCTAATATGTAGCTTTTACAGCAGAGGGGCACTGACCAGAATAGCTATCCTGCTGGGCTTGGTGGTAATAGCTTGTAAGAAGTTTATAAACATTCTGGGGCCTGCTCCAGGTATGAATGGTTCGTGGTTATGGTTATGCATCCAGTTTGTTAGAGGAGGAGCAGGGGGTGAGGCTTTTCAGCCTTTGCTTTCCTTCTTCTCCTCTGAATCTGTTACATCACTGTTGGAGAATGTTCAGTTTCCCCTGAATGTTAAAGAGACTGTCTTTCTGGTATTCAATCTGGTAAGCTTCCTCTCCCAGTCTGCTGCTTCTCTAGAATGAGGGCTGAGATTTCTAGACGGGCTGATGAGATCCCTGACTCAGGAATAGACCCAGGTGTGGAAACTCCTAAGTGATGTGGGAAATGGGAGAATATGGGCCAAATCCTGAAGGAATTCTCTGACCCTATAGTCTGGGACTTTCCCCATGAACAAATTCAGAACCCAGCTGAGGTGGGGAAATATCTGAAAGAGAAGTACCAGGATGACCCTAAAGAAAAAAAGATCATTGCAGTGAGCTGAGCCTTGGCATATGCTTATCGCGCATTGCTAGATACGGTTGGGCAGCAGACAGAGGCAGGGGGGCAGGGAGATAAATCAGCAGCTATCCCGGTCACTCAGGCTGCAGCCAACACCCCAGGCTCAAAGCCAGCAGCCGAGCTAGATAGTGAGCCTAAGCCAGCAGCTAAACCAATGGCTGTTGCTACTAGCACCAGAAGTGGAAAATGCACAGGCAAGACCAATCGGCCAGTGGATAATGATGATGATGATGATGCAGGAGAAGGACCCTCAGCACCTCCTGATGTAAAATCAGAAGTCAAAGCAGCAGGTGCCAGATCAGAAGCCAATATGGAGTCCTTTTCCCTGAAGGACCTCCATGGCCTAAGGAAGGATTACACCCGGCGACCTGATGAATCCATAATTAGTTGGTTAGTCCATCTCTGGGATGCTGCAGGTGAGGCCACAATTCTGGACGACACTGAAGCCAGGCATTTGGGATCCCTGTCACATGATCCTGTCATCGACCAAGGAATGATGAGGGGGGTTAATCCTCACAGCCTCTGGGCACGGGTCTTGGACAGTGTTGCACAAAGATACCTGTGTGCAGATGATCTTTGGATGCAGCAGACCCAGTGGAAGACCATAGAGCAAGGGATCCAACGCTTGAGGGAAATGGCAGTGGCAGAGATTATCTTCTCAGATGACGTAACAACTAGGAACCCAGACTTGGTACCATGCACGTCTGTGATGTGGTGGAAACTTGTACGACTCGGGCCACGTGAATATGCTTCTGCCTTAGCCATAATGAAGCGGGATGAGAGAGATGAGACCGTGCTGGATATGGCGAAGAAGCTCCAAGCATATGCAGACACTGTGCATGGCCCAATTCTGCATGCCAGAATCGCAGCAGTGCAAACACGTCTGCAGAAGTTAGAGGATAAGATCGAGGAGAATCACAAGAAGCTCAGAGAGGAGATTAAGGAAGACCTTCTCCAAATCTCAGCAGTACAGATCAGAGATCCTAGTGCCCAACACAGACATTCCCCAGATGGAGAGAGAAGGTACACCCCACGAGCTGAGCTGTGGTTCTTCCTGCGTGATAGTGGAGAAAACATGAGGAGATGGGATGGGAAATCTACTGCTGCTCTGGCACGACGGGTATGTGAATTGAAGGAAGGCAGGACTCAGAGAGGGCGCTCCACCAAAAGGGAAGCAGCTCCAGTTGCCCATAGCCGAACTGCCAGATACGATGATGATGATGACATGTCCGATCCCCTTGAAGGAACATCTAAGACATATGCCCAGGGAAAGAAGCATGACCAGGCTTAGAGGGGCCCTGCCTCTAGCCAGGTAGAGGCTAGGGAAAATCGTGTTTTCTGGTCTGTGTGGATTCTTTGGCCTGGCACATCGGAACCACTGGAGTATAAAGCTTTGGTTGACACTGGTGTGCAATGTACATTAATCCCATCGAGACGTGGGGACAGAATCTGTTTCTATTGCCGGCGTGACAGGGGGATCCCAGGATTTCACTTTGGTGGAAGCGGATGAGAGCCTGACGGGAAATGAGTGGAAAAAACACCCTATTGTGACTGGCCCCGAGGCCCCATGTATTTTGGGCATAGATTACCTTTGAAGTGGGTATTTCAAGGACCCAAAAGGACTCAGGTGGGCATTTGGGATAGCAGCTGTAGTGACAGAGGGCATCCAGCAATTGAACACTTTGCCTGGACTGTCCGAGAATCCATCTGCAGTAGGACTTCTGAAGGGAGAAGAGCAACAGGTGCCAATTGCCACTTCCACAGTGCATCAACGGCAGTATAGAACCACTCGAGATGCTGTGATCCCCATCCATAAGATGATCCGAGAGCTGGAGAGCCAAGGGGTGGTCAGCAAGACCCACTCACCCTTCAACAGCCCCATTTGGCCTGTGCGTAAATCTGAAGGGGAATGGAGATTGACTGTGGACTACCGTGCATTGTTTGAAGTGACTCCACCACTGAGCACTGCCGTGCCAGACATATTAGAGCTCTTTCTATTTAAAGAGAAAAAAAAGAAAAAAGAAAAAAATATATAAAATGTGAAAGATAAAAGCAAAAATCAAGTGTTAGTGAAAAAACTTGTGTAACTTTGCATTAAGAGGTAAATGATCGTTAAAAACGAGAACTCAGTTATTTAAATTGTAAATGTGCTGATGGCATGTGTCCATCCTACTGACCTCAGCAGCCTTTTAGAACATTTTGGGCTTTGTTTCCAACATTGGTATTTGAAATTGTGCTCAAAGCAAGAGGAAATTGTTTTGTGCCCTTCCAGCTCCAAGCAAGACTGGGAAAAGAAACTGTCAATCGCCAAATCCTTTAGAAGATGACCTTCCTCCTCAGCCTCGTAATGAGCTGCACATTCCCTTTGAAATTGTCCGAAAATTCTTAGAGACACCAAGTCCCACTTACGGCTTTTTGCTCTGGTTGGGAAGTGCAGAAGGGCAATTCTCCATCCATCAGCTCCAGCCTGCACTGCCTCAGGAACACGGCCCACTCGCCAGCCTCGGCCCACTCCTGGCACTTCTAGAGGAGGAAGAAAATGCAATTGCACAATTCCAACCAATAAAGAAGGAAGAATGGGACAGACAAAACACCCTGTGGAGACCCAGGCGTTTAGATGGGACTGTGGAGAGTCTGGGTCCTTGCCAATTGGATGTGTGTCCTCAGCTGCAATCTCTGGGCCTGCAGGAGAGTCTCACTCACCTGCCAAAGCAGAAAGCTCAGGCGCTGTGCTCAGAACGGGCCCGTCTGATGCAAAGCTGTCAGAGCAATGTGAGGGCAGAGCCAGCCCAGCTGGGCCCAGGGCTGAGCCCAGCAGAGCCCTGGCAGAGCCCAGAGCAGCCTCAGCACCCGCAGAGCCCGGCTGCAAGGAGAGAAAGCAGAAACTGCCCGTCAGCTGAGGGCTCCTGTCCCCTTGTGCCAAGGCCTGCGGTGCCCAGACCATGCTGGCTGTGCCCAGAGCTGTGCCCAGAGCTGCCCATCCCTGCTGCCTTTGGGAGCAGAGCAGGAGGGCAGGACATGTGCCCAGCCTGCAGCCAGCCATGGCACATCCAGCCCTCAGCAGCTGCCCAGAGCAGGATGCTCCTGTGCTCGCTGCCATCTCCCAAAAGCTCTGATCCCACCCTGCCAAGCAGACAGGGACCCACCTCACGCCATCCACGGCTGGAAGAAAAGCTGCTCCCAAACCATGTCCTCAGCCTTCTCCAAGGGCACGGCACATCCACGCCACAGCTGCTCCCAAGCACTTCCCCATCCACGTTGGACCACCCAGTATGCTTGCTCTGGAAAAACAAACAACACATTATTGAAAAAAGATTGGAGACAAAAATGGAAAACAAGAAAAAAGGGAAAAACTCTTATCTCTGTCAGGGCCTTGAGGAAGGCCCAACCCCTACATGCTAGGGAAAAACCCAGCCATGGGTGAGGGAAGCCCACACTTTCTCTCTTCCCCCCTGCACTGCCCCCCAAAATCACAGGGATCCCAAAGCAAACAAGGGCAGTGGAGCAGCCCAAGCCCTTCCTTTCCTGCACAGCAAAGCAGCTGTGCACAGCTTCTGGAGTCCCACCTCTGCTCCCACCATGGGGTTTGTTTGTGTCGGGCTGGCTGCCCCAGCCCCAGCCCAGGCCACTGTGGGTGCTGGGGGCTGTTGGCAGGGCCAGGAGCCCACTCCCATTTTGTACCCACCCCAGCCTATCCCCCCAGCCCTGCCAAAAAGCAGCTGGGCAGCCGACTCAAGAATGAGTTGCATCTGCCCCAGCAAAGGGGGAACCTTTGCTTCCCTGCCAGGCTGGGCAATGCCCAAATCTGGGAGCATTTCCCCAGCTCTGGACTCATCTGCAAATTCCCTGTGGACTTTGGCTTTGTTAAGAAGGTGCCAGAATCAAAGTCCATCACCTTCAACCACCGGTGGCCAGGCTGAGGAAGAGCTTGTCATCCTTGATGTCATCCTTGCTGTCTCCAGCAGTAGCAGCAGCAACATCCCCACCTGGTACAGCTTCTCCAGGGGCTCCTTCTCCTTCCCTGCGGTGAGACCAGGCTCTCAGGGCTCTGCTCAGGGCCCCAGCTGTCAGGGAACCAGGACAAGCAAAATCAGCCTGGATGGTGGCCACCAGTGCTGGGCAAGGCAGCTCAGCTCCAGCACAAGGGCTGCATGTTCCCATCCCATGACCCCTGGGCAGTGACACAGGCAGCACAAAAAGGTTCTGGGTTCCTTTGCTTCTGATTGCCAAGGTGTGTGTGGAGCTGGAACTTACCAGGGCCTGGGATCAAAGTGTGCCTGGGATTCTCTCCCTTCTTCTATGGCAGAGGAATATCCTGCACCCAAGGATCACAGAACAGATCTTCTAATGTGGGTCTGTCCAAGAAGTGCACGGATAAACACCACCTGATCAGATCTTTGCACTCTGGGGAGAGAAAGCAGAAACTGCCGCTCAGCTGGAGAAGGCTCCTGTCTGCTTTGCCCCACTATTCCCATGCCCAGGCCATTCTGGATGCGCTCAGAGCTGGGCCTCAACTTTCCCATCAATTCCCTGTTCTGGAGGAGAGCAGGACATGTGCCCCCTCCTCAGCAGCTGCCAGAGCGGGATGCTCACGAGCCCGCTGCTGGCTCCCAGCACCGGTATTCCCCCCATGCCCAGAGAAGAGGATCCACCTTGAGAGAGCCCTTGTGGCAGTGAGAGCTGGCCCCAGCAGATGTTCCAGCCCCTCCTGAAAGGGTGCTCCCCGCAGACCATCTGGTGCAGCAGGATGCCCAAGGACCAGATCGTTGCTGCCTCGCCGTGGTACCAGCCATAGTGGTTCCATTCCGGGGGGCTGTATGACGGTGTTCCTATGGAATACAGATGGAGTTCAGCAGGGGGATGCTGCTGCTCCCACAGCCTGGCCCCAGCATCCCTGGGTGTGCAGGGGCTGCATCAGTGGCACACAGGGTGACCACTGCCCTCTCACCAGCACCTGGGACTTGTGCACAAACTCAGGGTTGCAAAAGAAGCCACTGGTGTTGGAAGAGGGCAGCCCTGGCTAGGCCTGACCATGACATGCAAAGGGAAAACCCCCTCCGTGCTGGGGAAAAAACATTCCCTTATCCTCCCTGCTTGCATTGCTCCTAAAATATTATGAAGCCAACGCAAACAGGGCGAGTGGAGCAGTCCAAGCCCTTCCTCTCCCCTGCACAACAAACTGGCTGGGGCACAGGTTCTGGCCACCCCTCTCTGCTACCCCCACCCACGGGGGTTTTTGTCAGGCTGGCTGCCCCAGCCCAGCCCCCATCCTGGGAAGAGTGGCTGGCAAAGGCTGACAGCAGGGCTGGAAGATGGCTCCCCACCCAGCCCCCCTCCAAAGCAACTCAGCTGAAGACTCCGTCCCCTGACTGGCAGCAAAAGGGAGAATCCCCGTTGCCACAGCCAGCTTGGCCTGGGAGATGCTGGGCCATGAGATGCCAGCACCAGGAGCACACCCCTGTGGAGGCTCACCTGCAAAGTGCGTGTAGCCTGTGTCTTGCAGGTAGGTGCCACAGCCAAAGTCAATCAGTTTGGCCTGCCCGGTGGCCAGGTCAACCAGGATGTTCTCTGGTTTGATGTCGCGGTGCAGGACCCCGCAGCTGGTGCAGTGCCGCACGGCCTCCAGCACCTGGCGGAACAGCTCCCGCGCCACCTCCTCGGACAGGAACCGCCGTGCCCGAATGAAATGCCGCAGGTCCTGACACCGCTCTGGCCGCTCCAGCACCATCACGATGTAGTTGGGGAGCTCGAGCCACTCCAGCAGCTGCACCACACCGGGGAAGCCGGTGGACACCTTGTCCAGCAGCACAATCTCCAGCGGTGCGCTGGTGCCGTCGGGCTGCGGGAGGAGCACGATGCCGTCAGTAGGGGCCGATGCCGTGCCAGGCCTGGGGAAGCCCTCACCCAGCCCGGGATGCTCTGCGCCCTGCGCTGGCCCCACGCCCGCTCCGCCTCGAGCCGTCCTGGCAGCTTCCACCCTGCCGGACCTCGGCTCATCCCCGCCCGGCAGCCCCGGCTTCTGCCGCTGGCCCCGCTCACTCACCAGCTCGCCCCAGTGCCGGACGCGGTTCCGTGGCACCCTTTTGATGGCCACCTGCAAGCCAAGGGGAAGAGCGGGCTGAGCTCGCCGCCCGCCCTGCCCAGGCACAGCCCCATCCTCCTCCTCCTCCGCCCCCTCCTCCTGTGCCCGCCGCCGGCCCCGCCGCTCACCGGGGCGCCGTCCGAGAGCCGCGTGGCCGCGAAGACGCTGCCGAAGCCGCCGCGCCCCAGCAGCGAACCCAGCCGGTACCGCTCCTGCAGGGCCTCCTGCGCCTTCCCTGCGGGCGGGACGCGGCTGTCAGCGCTCGGCCCGGGGCCAGCTACGGCCCCCGAGCGCCCCTCACCCGCCCCGGGCCGGCCATCCCCGGGCGTTCGCTCTTGGGAACGCGACACGGGAGGCTCGGGGCCGGCGGCCGCGCTGCCGAGCGGCGGAGCTCGGGCCGGGGAAGCCGCAGCGGAGGCGGCGGGAGCGGCCGCGCCGCGTGTGTCCTCCGCGGGCCCCGGGAGGAGCCGCGGCCGGGGTCGGGGTCGAGACTGGACCCTGCGTCGGGCCCGGCGTTGGGTCCGGGGCCGGGCTCGGGCCAGGCGGAAAAAAAGGGCGGCGATGCCGCCCGAGCCCCAGGCACCGATGCCCGCCCAGCAGCGGCACCGCCAGTACGGCCAGAGCCGGGCGGAGGCGAGACTGCGGCGGGACGCCCGGGGACGGGGACGGGGACGGGGACGGCGCAGCCCCGCCCTGGGCCGGGGGCGGGCCGGGGGCATGGCCGGGCCAGGCAAGGGGAGAGAGGGAGGCGGGGAGAGGAGAGGAACGCCGGGAAACGGGCCCCGAGGGAAGAGTGTCCGACAGCGGGAAAGGGAGAGAAAGAAAAAGAAAAAAAGAGTATAGAGGCTTCTCTGTTTTTTTGCCGCCGCTGCTACTGCCGCCGCTGTCGCTGCCGCCGCTGCAACTGAAGCCCCGGGGCCGTTCGTCCCGTGTCCTTTCCCCGCTCGCCCCACGAGCCCCACGGCCGAGCCCCGCGCGCCCCGGGGACAGCCCCTTCGTCTGTCCGAACACGGGAACTTTGCAGGGTTGAGCCCAGATGCAGAGCCCTGACTCCTGCACGCTGGCAGAGCAATCCCCTCGCTTGCTGCTGTGCATTGTCCTTGCTGAGGGTCAAACACTGTCGGGGCACCTTCCCTTGGTGTAGGATTCTTACCTGACCCCAGCACTGCACTTCCATCTCCAGTGTTGCTTTCCAGTAAAAACAGGGCAAGGAAAACTGTGTGTGGCTCATGGTATTTTAGAGTGCCTAAAACTTGCTAAGTCGCCAATTTTGTAGGTGAGGTGCATCTACAATTACTGGGATGGAGAAGTAGTGCAACATGGAGAAGGGGAGCATAGAAATAAATAGAGGAAAACGTCCTGGATTGTGTCTTCTGTTTTCATGTCACTTCTGGAAAGCTGTTTCAGTTTTCCAGGAATCTTCTCCTGTCTGTTCTTTTCAAGAACCTCTTGTGGAGAACAAGGTTGAACTTCTGCAGCCACCAGCTGCCGCTTCTCTTGGCTTTCCACACTGCACTGTGTGTGCAGCACCAGATCTTGATGTTGCTGGAGCCAGAACCTGGAAATTTCCAAATTTTGTCTTTCTGTGCCAGAAAATCACTGGACTTGGGCTGTGCCAGCACCAGGAAGTTTTCAGATCTGGGCACTGGCGCTGCCAGCAAACACCAGATCTGGGTCGTGTTGTTGCCAGTGGCAGAAATCTGCTGGATTTGGGCTCTGCTGGCATTGGGAAATTTCCAAATCTGGGTACTGGTGCAGCAAACACAAGATGTGGGAGGTCCCAGAGCCAGGAGCAGGAAGTTGCCGGGTTTTGGATTTCTGTACCAGCAAATTGCTGGACATGGGCGGTGCTGGAACAGGGAAATTTCCAGATCTGGGCACTGGTGGTGCCAGCAAACACCAGTCCAGACCCTTGACCAGTGGTTGCCCTGAGAACCAGCTCTGGCCACTTTACAGAGAGAGACTGCTTTCGTCTGGATGTCTGGAAACAGAACTTTAATGAAGGCAAACACAACAAACAGGACGGCGTGCACAGTTCAGAGAGCGAAGCAGAAAAAAGCCTGGGTCCAAGGTCTAGCAGGGATATTTATACATTTATTTATGGGGAGGGGTTAAGGTGGGATCTGAGGGAAGGATCCAAGAGGAAGGAACGATTAAGAATATTATAATTTTTGCAGTAAAAAGTAACCAATGGTAGCAAAGAGAACTCAGAACTTTCTAGTAACAGTCTGCATAACTGTACAAGAGGAATATGGGCAGGAGCTCCTGCTCAGCCTAACTAAACAGGGTTTTCCCACAGCCTTAAGCTGAGGCCTCCTTCTTCTTTTAAACCAGCCCAAACACACACCAGTGTGCCAGGTTTTTGCTTTCTTTGCCAGAAAATTGCTGCATTTGGGTTGTGCTGGCACTGGGAAATTGCCAGATCTGGGCACTGGCAGTGCCAACGCACACCAGATCTGGGCGGGAATTGTGCCTCCACTGGGAAATTGCCAAATGTTCCCTTTCTGTGCCAGCAAACTGCTGGAATTACACTGGACAGGCATCTGAAATATTCCTGATTGGGACACTAGCAGTGTCAGCAAACATGAGATCGGGTTGGTGTGGGTACCAGGTATTTGCTTGGTTTTGGCTTTCTGTGCCAGCAAATTGCTGCACTTGGGCTGTGCTGGCACCCAGAAATCTCTGGATCTGGGCACTGGCAGTGCTGGGAAACCCCAGATCTGGGCAGTGGCAGTCCTGGCACCGGGAAATTGCTGTGTTTTATCTTTCTTTTCCAAAAACTTGCTGCACTTGGGCTGTGCTGGAACCAGGAAATGTCCGGATCTGGGCACAGGCAGTGGCAGCCAACACCAGATGTGGGCGGTGCTGGTGGCTGCACCAGGAAGCTGCAAGGATTTGGCTTTCTTTGCCAGAAAATTGCTGCACTTGGGTTGTTCCAGCACTGGGAAATTGCCAGATCTGGGCACTGGCAGTGCCAACTAACAGCAGATCTGGGCAGTGCCGGTGCTGACACCAGAAAATTGCCGGGTTTTGGCTTTCTGTGCCAGCAACCTGCTGGACTTGGGCTGTGCTGCCACTGGGAAACTGCTGGATCTGAGCACTGGCGGTGCCAGCAAACACCAGATCTGGGTGGGGCCAGACCCAGTAATGCTAGACATGAATTTGTAGAGAATTTTTAAGGTTTGACAGAAGGTTTATATAGTATGTCTACAAGGAGGTTTACAAGAAGGTTTATATAGTATGTACAAGTACCAGGAATTCTCATTCCTGTGCCAGCACATTGCTGCAATTGGGCTATGCCAGAATAGGGAAATATCCAGATCTGGGAACTGGCAGTGCCAGCAAACAGCACATTTCAGGAAGGACTGGATCTGGACCCCTTCCTCTTTTCCTTCCTTCCTTCCTCCCTTCCTCCCTCCTGCTCTACAGGCTGGGGACAGAGTGGCTGGACAGCAGCACGGCAGAAAGGGACCTGCAGGGACTGATGGGCAGCAGGTTGGACATGAGCCAGCAGTGTGTCCAGGTGGCCAAGAAGGCCAAGGCTCCTGGCCTGGATCAGGAATGGTGTGGCCAGCAGGAGCAGGGCAGTGATTCTTCCCCTGTGCTGGGCACAGCTTGGGCAGCACCTCCAGTGTTGTGTCCAGTTCTGGACCCCCAATTTAGGAAGGACATGGAGAGGCTGGAGCGTGTCCAGAGAAGGGCAACAAGGCTGGGGAGGGGTCTGGAGCACAAGTCCTGTGAGGAGTGGCTGAGGGAGCTGGGGTTGTTTATCCTGGAGAAGCGGAGGCTCAGAGGAGACAAGGTGGTGTCAGGGCACAGCTTAGGCCTGATGATCTCCATGGCTTTTTCCACCCTTGCTGATTCTGGGATTCTCTGAAATCACCCTTGGAGCAGTTGCAGGATGAGCCCTGGGCCTCCTCTTCAGAAGCTCCAGCAGCCCAGGTCCCTCAGCTTCTCCTGCCAGGCCCAAAGCCCATCCTGTCAGTCCTGCAGAGCCTCTGCAGCTCCTCCTCATTGCCCAGAACAGGGAGCCCCAGAGCCAGACACAGCAGCCCAGATGTGCCCCCCTGGCCTGTGGTGCCTCTGGCAAGGGAGCAGCAGGAGGCACTGCAGGAGCCTGCAGACAATTCCTGCAGCACTTGTGGGATGATCCTGCTCCCCAAGGGACGTTCCCATGGTGCCAAGTCAGGAACTGTAATGGGGAGTGGGGCCAGAGAGGGAAGGGCAAACAGGGATGGGCTGTTTGCAGGAGAGGGAACAGGGGTGGGCAATGAGAAGAAATTTGTAGCAGGAAGAGTAAGGAAAGCAAAGGTGAAGCCAAGGAAATGCTCAGGGCAGTTTGGGGGTGGCTGCCAGGCAGCCCTGGCTCTGAGCAACAGCGTCTGCAGTGGGACAGGAAACTCCCAGCTGATGGGAACAAACTTTCTGGCTGAGTGCAGAAGCCAGGACAAAGCTGAGTCATTTCCCTGGTGTCCCCCAGGCCTTGCTGGCCCCAGGGGCTGATGGCATTTGTGGTCCCTCAGGTTCATGTCCCCACAGCAACAGCATGGGGGTGCTCCCCCTGCTCTGTGCAATGCAAACAGGGGCTCCTGAGCCAGTGCTGCCGTGCCTGTGCCTGCAAGGATGGGGCACCTGTGTGAGCTGGGGGAGAGGCCAGGGCTGCAGAGGGGGGATGTTGTTGGCAGCTCCAGGAGGACGCTCTGGGACGCTGCCCTGGGCTGTCCAGCGCACTGGGGATGGATCAGCCCCTGCTCTGCTGCTCCTTCCCATCTCCTCCAGGGCCCTTGCAGAGCACCAGCCATGCTGTTTGCCCCCAGCCTGCCCACGGCCACCCTGGGGCTGCTCACGGGGGTTTTCTGTGCTCAGCATTGGCCTGGCTGTGTTCTTGAGAGAGCCTGGGCAAGGAGCCTGGAGCCCCCAGGGCCTGGCCTGAGGTGTCAGCGCTGCCCCAGCAGTGCCCATGGCCTGTCCCTGCTGCAGCCCTGGCACTGCCACCCCCAGGGCTGTGCCCGGCCCCGAGAGCACTCAGGCCCTACAGCAACACCAGGGCCACCAGGGCAGCGGGGCAGGGCCACGGGAGCAGCACTGGCAACACCAAGTGCTGCTGCTGCTGGGCACAGCTGCTGTGCCAGCACTGATCTGCCCCCAGCTCTGCACACAGACATTGCTACTGCAGCTCCAGAGAAGGGAACAAAAGGGCATCTCTGCAGAAAACTTTGCTGGGAGATCCTTTAGTTCCATTAAAGCCACCGAGAGCACAGCCCCTCATTGACACAGTCTGTGGCCACAGGGAAGGTGGAGTAACACAAAATGAGAAATGGCACAAAGAGTAACATTTTTTTTTTTGGACCATATGAATAGCTAAACCAAAGAAAAAATACCACCACAACCTAATTACAAGAAGCTTGAAAGATTACTTTTATTACAAGTGATTTGCAGAAATTGGCCAGCAGTTTAATGTTTCTGAAACCATCCAGTCATCATTTTCCACAGTGAAGCCTTGAGCTCCTGGTTCCTCAGGCTGTACATGAGGGGTTTCAGGGCTGGAGGCACCACTGAGTACAGAACTGACAGGGCCAGATCCAGGGATGGAGAGGACATGGAGGAGGGCTTCAGGTAGGTAAATGTGCCAGTGCTGAGGAACAGAGAGACCACGGCCAGGTGAGGGAGGCAGGTGGAAAAGGCTTTGTGCCGTCCCTGCTCAGAGGGGATCCTCAGCACAGCCCTGAAGATCTGCACATAGGAGAAAACAATGAACGCAAAACAGCCAAGTCCTAAACAGGCACTGACTGCAATGAGCCCAAGTTCCCTGAGGCTGGATTGGGAGCAGGAGAGCTTGAGGATTGCAGGCACTTCACAGAAGAACTGGCCCAGGGCATTGCCATGGCACAGGGGCAGGGAAAATGTGTTGGCTGTGTGCAGCAGTGAATAGAGAAAGGCACTGGCCCAGGCAGCTGCTGCCATGTGGGCACAAGCTCTGCTGCCCAGGAGGGTCCCGTGGTGCAGGGGTTTGCAGATGGACACGTAGCGGTCGTAGCACATGATGGTCAGGAGGGAAAACTCTGCTGAGATGAAGAACATAAAGAAAAAGAGCTGAGCAGCACATCCTTTGTAGGAGATGGTCCTGGTGTCCCAGAGGGAATTGTGCATGGCTTTGGGGACAGTGGTGCAGATGGAGCCCAGGTCAGTGAGGGCCAGGTTGAGCAGGAAGAAGAACATGGGCGTGTGCAGGTGGTGGCCGCAGGCTACGGCGCTGATGATGAGGCCGTTGCCCAGGAGGGCAGCCAGGGAGATGCCCAGCAAGAGGCAGAAGTGCAGGAGCTGCAGCTGCCGCGTGTCTGCCAAGGCCAGCAGGAGGAAGTGGCTGATGGAGCTGCTGTTGGACATTTGCTGTGGCTGCACTTGGGGTCCTGATCATGGAGAAAGGACAGTGACAAGTCAGGAGAGGCTGCTTTGAGCCAAACCTGGGCCATTCCCTGCAGACTGTCCTGCTGGGACTCACCCATCCTTGTTCCTGCTCTGGGAAAACCTTCACCCAGGTCCCTGCCTGAGCTCCAGTTGTTCTGGCTGAGTGTGCCAGGAGCAGCCAGGTATGTGTGTGGGGGCTCTTGAGGAGCCATCCCTGCCCCACTGCCCTGGGTTTGTGGCCATGTGGAAAAGGGACAAGGCTGGTATTCAGGATTTGTCAGGGGAATCACTCCTAATGCAGACAGGCTTGGTGGCATCTGCACTCCCATTTCTAAAGGGAGGAGTTGGTTTTAGGAATTGTTTTCCTACCAATATATCTTTCCTGGGGCTTTTTGAGGTCAGAAATCCCCAGCATTTCTGCTGTACTCCAAGTTTGCCACTGAGAGATGTGAGAGCCAAAGAATTCCCTGTGGCTCAGGGAAGGTGAGGGGCTGGATGGGCTTGTTCCCAGCTGCCCTGGCTTTGCACCTTTGCCTGCAGTCAGAGCACAATCACACTCTGCGGTCATCCTGGGATAAACCAGACCCTGCCCAGAGCAGAGGGATCCCTGAATATCTCACTCTCTCTGTGTATTATAACACAGAGAGTCTGTGTATTATAACACATTCTATATTCATAGACTAAAGAAAAAAAACAAAAAGAAGAACAATCCTAAAGAAATAGAGAATTCCCGCTGGCTCAGGTGGCCCCAGCAGACAGAGCCTCTGGGATCAGCTCTCTGCAGAGCTCCAGCAGCGCAGCCAGTCGAGCCCCGACAGACGAGGCCGTGTCCTCCATGCCCTGCGGAATTGATCTTGCAGCCTCTGGAAGAGGGTATATCGCTCACTCTGCAGTGCCCAGAGGACATACAATGTTTGAAGTGCCATGTCTGACACGGCACTGCTGATGTCCTCTGTCAGGTGTTCAAGGGCTGAAAGAGAGAGCAACAGAGCCATGGTCAGATCCCAGATTGGCAGAGACCCGAGGAGAGCCCCCTGCCAGGGCCATCCCAGCCGGCTCTAGGCATGGCCAGGAGGGAGCAGGGACCAACAGGACCAGCCCGAAGCTGCTGGCCACAAATCCCCCACGTGGTCCTGAAATCTCTGTGTGCTCTGCCCACGCTGCCCCTCGTCCGCACAGGGAGCAGAGCCCTCTGCAGCCGGGGCAGGGCTTGCAGCTGCCCCCACCAGCCCCCACTGCCAGCCCGCTGCCCTCACTCACCAGTGCAGATGAGCTGGAGCTCTTCATTCTTCCCCCTCAGGTACTGCCCAGCCATCCCTGTGAACACAGAGTCTGTCACAGCCCCAGCGGCACAGCTCCCTGCCAGCGGCGCTGCCGGCGCTGTGGCCACACGGCCTGCTGGCCCGGCAGGGCTCAGCCCGGGCCCTGGCCGCACGCTGCCGCCCAAGGGCACGGCTGCCAGAGGGCGGCAGCAGCGCCCAGGCCAGCCGGGGCTCCACGGCGCCGGGCCCGGCCGGCACTGCCGGGGCAGCAGGCAGGGCTGGGGCTGAGCTGCGGCGGGCCGGGGAGGGAGCCCGGGCTCGTGGCTCACCCATGAACCTGATGGCCGCCTCTCGCAGGGGCTCCTGTGGGCTCTGCAGGTAGCGCAGGGCCCGGCGCAGGTGCTCGGCCGCTCTGCTCCTGTCCTCTGCCAGCTGGAGAGAGCGGCGGGAGGGAAGGAAGGGTTGGCGCGGGCTCAGTCCCTCGGCCGGGCGCTGCCTGCGCCCAGCCCCGGCCTCCCCTGCCCGCACAGCCCTGAGGCGCGGCCAGCAGCCGCTGGCGCCGGGCTCCCGAGGGGAGGGGCAGAGGGCCGGCTGCTGCCCGGGGAGCCGCGGTGCCGGCCCGCCCCGCAGCTCCGCCGGGCCGTGGCTCCACGGGCACCTGGCTCGGGCCCACGGGAGCCTGGAGAAGAGGCTGCGCGGCCTCGGCGTGCAGCAGCGGGCAGGGGCACAGCTGCCCGTCCCGCACTCTCAGCACCGCCCTCGGGGGCCTTCTCCAGGCTGAGGCCGGGGATAATTGGCAGTCCTTACCAGGCTCTCGCCAAACCTCCATGTCTGATCCGCCTGTAGCACTTGATCGAGATCCCTCCTCTTCAGGAATCTGGCTGAAGAATGCAGCATTTCCCGGGAGGCCTGGGGAGCAGCAGAGATGTGGAGATGGCCCCACAGGCCAGGGCACAGGAGCATCCCAGTGCCACAGCCTGGAGGAGGCTGCAGCCCGCAAAGTGCCAGGGCAGAAGGCAGCCCAGCCCCCTCCCGTGGGGACAGCAGCCAGCCACAAGTCCTCACCTCAGCTACAAGCTGATTCTCATCATGGCAGTGGAAGTAGAGTGGGAGCAGGCTCTGGCGCACGTGTGACTTCAGGGCCTTTCTTCCCTCTGGCGTTAATAAGTCCAGCATCTCTTGAAAGACACACATGGAGCTCAGCTGCACCTGGCTATCATCCTGTATGAAAGCAAGGGCAAAAGACCTCAGCATCAGCTGCTTCAGACCCCCCAGAGCACAGGGCTGCATCTCCACAGGGCACCGAGTGTCCTGGCAGCAGCCAGTGGCCGTGGGCACAGAGCCTTACGCAGTCAAAGAGTGGCAGGAGTGCCTCAGCCAGCTGCAGAGCGATGGGGGTGGGTATTTGGGCACCATTATCCAGGAGCAAATATCTGAGTAGAAGAATGGTCATCCTGACCATGTCACTATCATTTTCCTCCAGGAGCTCCACAAGACTTTCAGTCAGGCTCCCCATTTTTTCAGCCTGCGTGGAACACAAGTTTGTGAAACACCACCCTGCTGCTGCTGGGCCCAGAGGCCAAAGGCCTTTCCCAAAGCACTCGGGCAGCTGAAGCAGGAGGCAGGAGAGCTGGGAGCAGCTGCCCCAGCACCCAAAGCACAGGCAAGGCCAAGGGACTGTGTTGCCCAGCCCCACGCTGCCTGCACGGCTTCAGCCACTGTCCCCTCCTCACCATCAAGGGATTCTTGCCCAGCACTACGAGGCCTCTGAGGGCCAAGTAACGCCTCGCCCTGTGCTCGCTCTGCAGGTTCTCTGACATGATCTCCAGAACACTGTCACTGCATTCCCTCAAGTCCAGGCACTCGAGGACCTGAAAGGCACAGGGCAGTGACAGGGGACCCGGCCGGCAGGAGCCCGGAACCGCACAGGGCTGGGCCCAGGCAGCAGCACAGGGCATGGGCACTGTTCTGGCAGCTGTGGCTACGAGAGGGCAGAGAGCTGGGAGGCAGCTCAGCAAGGCAGTGCTGGCCTTGAGGCTCACCTCCACAAGGAATGCCAGGGCAGGGAAATCCCAGTATGGCATTTCTTTGCCGAGCATGCTGAGCAGGTAGAATGCAATCTCGGAACAAAAGTGTATGTCTGATTGGCAAATTTCTCTGACAAGAGGAAAAAGGAAACAAGACCCTGAGCCAGTGGGCAAACCTCTGCCAGGAGTGACTCACAGAGTTGAAATCTTTCCCCACCAGCCTTCCAGCAAGGAGCCTTGGGTCATGTGGGAGTTGGTTGCTCATGGGCACCCTCCTCTCCCTGCCTTTCCCAGTGTGCTTGGCCATTCCTCAGTGACAGGGCCCTGTAGCCCACGACCACGGGGACTGTGTGGGGCACCTGGGCACAGAGCACAAATGTCAGAGGCAGTGGGGAGAAGGGGTCTCACCTGCCCAGCAGAGCCACGGCAAAGTGGTGGGTGTCAACAGAGAGCAGCGTGTCCCAGCCACGCCTGCGTTCCATTGCCACCACCACATCCTCACACCGCAGAAGGCAGAGCAGGGACTTCAGGGTCTGCACTGCAAACCTGTGTGCAGAGCAAAGCCCAGGTCACACTGGCAGCACTGGCTCCTTCACAGGCCACGTGGCAGGGAAACAGGATGGAGCACCTGTTTGGGCTGGTGGCAAGGCCGTGCTCTTCCTGGCATTGCTTCCAGAAGTTAATGACCTCCTCTGGCATATCCAGAGTGCTGAAGAACACTTGGAAGAGCAGATGCACAAAGAGGCGGGGGAAATACACCTTCAATATACGTGGGATACAGGGCACCTGGAGGATCTTCCACATCACCACAGTTGCCTGCAAAGAACAAAGACCCCCGAGACAGTGCTCAGTGCTGAGGTGTCCGTGTGGCAGGGCCCGAGCTTGGCAGGGAGAGGCCCAGAGAGACACAGGGGGAGCACGGGGCCTGGCGGGCCTGAAGCTGCCCCTGGGCCAGGTTTGAGGCCAGCGCCTGAGGCAGGGAGATGCAGTGGGGGACGGAGGATGGAGAGCAAAGGCCAGTTACAGAAACTCACAGCCAGGGCAAAGACACCCGTTTCGTCCCCATCGGAGGTGCACGTGCTGTGCTCTGGCCAGCTCCCCAGCACATCCAGGAGTGTCAGCTGCACCAGCTCCACAGTCCTGGCTGAGCCCATGATGGTCTTCCACATGGCCATGGCAGCTCTGTGGGGTTAGAGCTCCGTCTCAGGTAGTCTCAGACAGAGCACCGAGGGGGAGCTGAGCTGGCTGCCAGTTCTGCCTCTGCCCACTGCCCCTCGCCAGCAGCACCCAGGCAGCCCAGCCCGTTGGGGACAGAGCTCTGAGGGGCAGGGAGGGAGCATGGCAGCAGGCTCAGGGGCTGACATGCCAGGGCTGGGAAAGGGAGCAGCCAGAGGGCCCTGGAACTCTCTGTTGGTCAGACACCTGGGACAGGCTGTACAGGGTGATGGGCTGGGGAGCCCTGAGCCCTCTGGGCAGGTGGGCCCCATACCTGTCACAGGACGGGGCCAGACGCAGGAGCGTCACCACTGCGTCATCTGGCTGTGCTTCTGTGAGATCCAGCAGAGGCTTGTCCAGCCTGTGCACGTCAGAATCATTGGCCATGAGCCACTGGTGGATGTACCTCACCATGGCAGGCACCTGGAGAAGGCCAAGGGAGACTTGGAAAGCTGCCAGAAGGAGGAATGTCCCCCAGTGTCCCCAGAGAAGTGCTTCCCTTGCCACCACACTGCCATGTGGCCTCAAAGGCTCACAGCAACCAGCATGAATGGCTTGGGAGGCCAAGCAATTTTTGGGAGAATCAAACCCAGCCCACAGGCTGCTTACTTGCGTTGGATTGTAAAAATCTTCCTCTACAAGCATACACAGCAGGGCAGCACTGGTCTTAGTCTGGAAAATGGGTGAGTATGGTCTGAGCCCAGTGCCCATGGCGATGGTCTCTTCCTCCTTCATTCTCTTCATGAATTGGCAGATGAACTGTAGGAGAAGGGCAGGAAGGCAGGGATGTTTCATGGAATGCTTCACACACGGTGCTCGGCTCAGCAGGGAAACCAGGCCCAGCCCAGGTGGGGATGGCTGCAGGTACCTGAGCTGTGCTGCGGAAGCGGCCACGGCTGGATTCCTGCTCTCCCGTGCGCTCCAGGGCTTCATCTGGCAAAGAGTGAGCGCAGACAGAGCTGAGGGGCTGCGGGAGAGGCCGAAGAACACAGCCCAGTCCTGCTCTCCTCAGGCAGGGAGAGCCCTAGGAAGTCCCAGGAGGATGGAGCACGGCCACTGCAGGGTGTTTGCCTGGCCCCTCTTCTGTCCTGTCCGTAGGCATGTCCCCAGGGGATGGCATGGCATGGTATGGCATGGCATGGCATGGCATCGGGCCAAGCCAGCTGCAGGCACCAGTCCTGCAGCTCAGCTCTGCCACTCACCCTCCTGCGGTGGCTGGAACGGCACCACCTCTTCAGTCTCCTGTGCTGGGGCAGCTCCAGGGCCTTCTTCCTCCTCCTCCTCTACCCAGGCTAGCTTGGGCACTCTCGGGGGTCTCTTCTCCATGTCTCTGACTGGATTTGTTGGTATTTTCAGGAGAGATGCCTTGGAAAATCTCCAAGTCACCCAGTCCTGCAGTCGTGCCTGGAAGGCACCTTCAAGAAAGAAGCCTCAGGAAGGCTAAAGAACTGCAAGTCCTGCACTTGGTCCCAAGGGCTCCTGCCACAAGGACAGGAGACTCCTGTCAAGGATTGTGGTCTGGCCTCGAGGGCACTGGCAGCAGGGATGGGAGATGCCTCCGGGGCACCAAATCCCACGCTCTGCCCTCAAGGGCACCTGCAGAAGAGAAGGCTCAGGGAGACCACGGGTTGGCAAGTCCTGTGGTCTGGTCTCGAGCTCAGCTGCAGCAATAACACCTTGGAAAGGCTCCGGTTTGGACAGGAACGAGCGCGCTGTGTGGGGGCTCCTCACGGCACCGCTCTGTCCTGTCCTGTCCCGTTGTGTGCTCTGAGACCTGTGGTGTGCTCTTGTCACTGCCAGCTCCTATGTCACCACGTGTCACAAAGGGCCCTTGGACACCTGTTCTATGCCACAGTGCCCACGCTGCTCCGTGTCACAAAGGGCCGCTGCACACACTGCCCCTTGCCCTGGGGCCGCCCCCAGCCCACCCAAAGTGGCCCAGGTTGAAGGAATCTCTCACCCCAGATGTCTAAGACAGCCCAACAGGGTCTTTAGGAACAGCTCAAACCATCAGCAAACGCTGCCCTGCTCTGTGGGCTCAGGGCAGCAGAAGTAACCCCAAGGGCTCTGCTGGGAAGGGCACAGGGCCTTCCACAGAAGCTGGCTCGGCCTCCTTGGGACACATCCTGGCCAGTGGCCATCCTAAACCCACGGGTGTGACACGGACATGGAACGTGGGGGCCAGGGTATGAATGCTGCTTTGACCCTTGCGGCCTGGGGAGCGCTGACATCAGCAGGTGTGGCAGAGTCCCTGCCCAAGCAGACCTACCACCCTCCGAGCCCTGGCAGCGCTGGTGCCCATCTCCTGTCCCAGAGACCTGTGCCCCCAGGGGGCTTCTGTGCCAGAGGGAGCCAAAGCCCACAGGCACTGGGGACTGTGCTCCTTCCTGCAGGAGCTGTTGGCAGGAGCACCTGGAGACACTGCTGGCAACACTTGGTCTCGGTCAGAAGCTCTCACTCCATGCTGAAATGATTTTCTCATTGAAGTAATTTCCTTCAGCACAAAAACACCTTAGTGGCAAAGGCACAGAAGAATCTGGCATTTAGGAATCCTCACTTCAGAAAAGCATTACTTCCCGTTGCTGAACTCAAGTAGTTCCAAAAAGTTGCAAACTTCCCAACTTCATTGGGATGGCCTGAGAATGTGACGAGTTGGAATTTTGCTTCCTGTCTCAAAGCAGCAACTCATTTGCCTTAACATCATCCACTGAGAGTCACTTAAAATAACACTGCACAGAGGTAAAAAAAGGGCCATTCTTTTTTTTGCAAATGGTTTTCTATGAAGAGATGATATTATCCTAATTCTCTTAAAGAATAAAAGCTCTCAAGAAATTAAAGTCCACTCAGTGTTACAATAGTAGCCCAAACAAATGAGTAGATGGCAAAAGGGCTAATCCTCCCCCTGGTACAGATATCTAAGTGGCCAGTAAAGTACAGCTCTCCCCTCTTGTTCCCTGCAGGAAAATCAGGACTATGAACAAGAATAGTCACAGGTATTCTTTCTGCCCTCTGTAACCAAATCTGTGCCAAACCACAGATGCTGCTTTAAATCTGACTCAAATTCCAGCCTACACTTCTCACCTTCCAGACAACTCCTTCCCCAACAACCCACAAACACCAACACCCCCAAACTACCACAGAGAAGCCCTCAACACCCCGCCAGGACCCTCAGCTGTCCCTTTCCCTCTGCAGAGCTTTCCCACCCTCCAGCAGACCCCCTGGTTCCCTGCACATGCCGTGGGATGGCACTCAGAAGGATCTGCCCCAATACCTTCTTCTGTGGCAAGCTCAGGCTGCCAGGCCTATGGTTCCTGGATCACCCTTCCCACCTCACTGGCAGCTCCCTGGGAAGCACTTTCCTTGAGAAGCAAGCCCCTTTCCTCCAAAGGCATTTCCCCAAATGTGTTGCTTTCCTGGGGAACACTAATACACTCTTAAGAAATGCTGGCAAGGCTGAATAACTTCAGGTCCTTTCAGGACAGGCACTCCAGCTCTAGCTTGTATTCCCCCAAGTGTGTTTCCAGGTGGAGGTTCAGAGGTGCAGCCCCAGGCCCTCTACAAACACAAGCTGCCCACTGCCTCTTCACCTGCCTCAACTCCTGCCTGCGGTCACAGCAGCAAAACCAGGCTGTTTCCAGCCAGAGCCCAGAGCCCTGTTCCTGCAGGATGCTCTTGCCAGCACCTTCCAGGACTCTCAGCTGTGCATGCAGAGCTTTTCATGCTGGCTCCCAACAGGCTTTGGAAGGCAGAGCACAACCTGTCTGGCTCTGCCACCAGCACACCCCAAACACAGGCAGAGGAAGAAGCAGCAGGGGCTGTTTTGCAGCCATGCCCAAGAGAAACAGGAAGGGTGCCCTCCCTCTGGTCTCACTTGGTTGGCTTTCTGACTGGCTCTGAGCCTGGGGCTGCCATTCCTCGGTTGTGGGGACCAGAACCACACCTGGGATCCCAGCACTGCCTGACAGCGCTCTGGGCACTGGCACGGTCGCGCCTCCGAGTCTCAGGCACCGTGCTGCGGCTTCATTTGCCCTTAGGCACACCCAAATCTCTCTGTTAAGCCCAGATGGTCTCTGGTTCTGCCCTCTTCCTGATCCTGTGCAGGGATGGAGCACTGCTGTGCTTTCAGGAAGCTGTTCTTGAAACCTTCCAGCATTCCAAGCTCCTTTGCCCTCCATGGATGCTTGCCATGGAATCCCTCACAGCTGGGTTCAGAGCATTCTCAGGTTTGCTCTTCCAAAGTCCAGGGACTCCAGGGTGCTCAGCAAGATCTGTAACTCCACAGTGTTGTGGAACTGGACTTTCAGCACAGGGACCTTTCCAGCCTGATCTGCCCTCGTTCCTCTGTGTCTGTGCAAAAAACACGGTGTGGAAGAGAATGGCAGGAGGGGCCTGTGTGTCCCAGGGCTCCGGATTTGCATTGCTCCAGCTCCACAGGGATGCAGGTAAAGCAAAGATGCCAAACTGTTTATTAATGGAAGGCAAAGGGATGAGCTGGGAGGGAAGAAAGGGGATGGGCAGGTTCTGAGGGCTTTCAACAGCAAGAGAGAAGGCAGGAGCTATGGGAGCTTCCCACAGGCTCAGCTGTGCCAGTCATCAGCTGTGCCTGGAGCTCCAGCTGATCTCCTCTGGTCTCCAGGTGGTCTCACCTTCCAAGGGATCTGGAGGTCTTAAAGAGACACTGGTTCTTCTGAGCCAGCAGATGAAAGTAGTTCAGCTCTTCCCTCAAACATCACCTGAACAAATATGCTTATGCAGAAGGGGCTGTTGTCTTAACTCAGGCCTTGAAGGGCTGAAAGAGACAGGAACAGAGCCACAGTCAGAACCTGGATGTGCAGGAATCCAAGGAGACCTTTCTGCCAGAGCCATCCCACCTAGCTCTTGCCATGGCCACAAGAGAGGAGGGGCCAAGGGGATCAGCTGCAAGGTGCTGGCCATGAATCCCCTTGCCCACATCCCTGAAATCTCTGTGTGCTCTGCCCACAGCACCCCTCGTCCACACAAGGAGCAAAGCCCACCACAGCCAGGGCAGGGATTGCAGCTCCCTGCCCAGGGATTGCAGCTCACCCAGCCAGCCCCTGCTGACAGCCCACTGCCCTCAGTCACCCTCACAGAGGGCCTGGAGCTCTTCCTTCTGCCCCATCAGGAGCAGCCTGGCCACGCCTGGGAACACAGGGTAATCATAGCTAAGGCTGCTGTGGCTATTATCCAGTTTGCTTTATGGCTTAATAAGGTGAGGAATTAATGGATTTTTAACTTCCTCTGGAAGGCAGGCACATGGATTCAGAGCTATGAGACACTAAGTGTATGTTTTGGGGTTACTTTAATAATGGTACTTACTGTGAGGAAATGACACTGGGGGAAATTTTCTCCCAGCCCTTCACCTAGCCCTTTGGGTCTGCCCCACCAGTTTTCAAAGGGTTCAGATCCACTCTAAATGCTAAAGATACCATATAGTGGTTGGTGTTGCTGATAGGCCTGTTACATTTAGCATTCAGAGATAAGGGAAGATTAACCTGGATAACCACGCTGACACCTACCCCAGAGACAAGGGATGCTGCTGCTCCAGAGCCTGACCCTGCCCTAGAGCCCATCTCAGAAATGAACCACCCAGGTTGGGTGGGGATTCTAGAGAAAAAGATGGGCCAGATGCTGAAGGAGTACATTTCCCCAGCTGGTGAAAAACCCTTCCCCTGCCTCAAAGAGGGAGAGTCTGATGGTGCAGCAGTGGAACCCACAGATGTTACAACTGTCCAGGTTCCAGCTGAAGTGCAAAGGCAATCACAGCCAGCAGCAGTTGCCCCAGTGGAAACAAGGAGATCTAAGATGAAGCCAGAGCACCCAGATGAGCATAAGAAAGGAGGGCCCTCACAACCCACAGGAGAGACAAGAGTTGAGATCATCACTGAGTCCCTGATGTACAAAAGTCTCTGTAATCTGCACAAAGACATTGTAGAACGGGGATGTGAGGCTTGTACAATCTGGTTACTCTGGGTCTGGGACCTTATGGGTACAGGTGTGCAACTGGATGGTGGTGAGGCAAGGAATGTGGGACCCTTGACCCAGGACTCAGGTATCAATCAGATTTTTGTAAGGGAGCCAGGCTCCCTTTCCCTCTGGGAGCAGCTTTTAGTGAGTTCCAGAGAGAGGTTTGTCCGCAGGGAGGGAATGCAGGAGCACCACCATGGAATGTGCTGGAAGACCCTCTGAGGGGGGAGGAAGGGATCCAGCAGCTGAGAGAAGTGTCAGTATTGGAGGTACTCTTTGGGAGGGATGGACAGCATGATAATGACCCCGACAAGGTCAGGTGCACAGGGCAAATGTGTTGGAGTCTGGCAAATCTGGGGCCATCTCAATACACCACCTTCATTGCACCAATTAATGCCGATACCAACCGAGAGACAGTGGGCTCTGTTGCCAACAAGCTGAGAAATTATGAAAGTATGATCACTGGCCCAATGCAGGCTCATGTCTCTGCTGTAGTCCAAGAACTCAGAGAGGAGATGAGGGAGGAGGTGAGGAGGAACAGTTCCCACATTGCGCCAGTGGCTAATTGCCTACATAGAATCTCCCTTAATTTTTCATCCTCTATCTGTTTTTCAATTGCTGCAGCAATTTTTTCTACAAATGGCAGAAAAGGTTCTTTAAGACCTTGTTTTATAGTGACATATTTTTGTTTTGGATCTGCCATTTCCATTGTTTTATAGCGTTCATACCTAATTGTTGAGCCTGTGTTAAAACCAGGGGATCCCACCGTGCCTGTAAATCTGGATTAGAAAAAGGCCCTTGACCAAGCAAAACATCAACTCCTACAGCAGGACGAGGGTCCTGCTGAGGCAGTTTCATTTTATCTAAAGCTGTTCGCTCAGCTAATTGCCTCCAATTGTCTTGAAATACGTTATACTGCACTGGTTGAAACAAAACAGTTGCCAAATGCACAATATCATAAGGAGACAGCAAATCTGTATTAACAATACAAATTAATTGCATTACTTCAACAGAATTAATACCAAATTTAGCTACTTTAGACTGAAGATCCTGCACAACCTTCCATGCAAAAACGTCATGACTATCACTTCATCCTGAATTAGGAACTGCTTTAAACACAGGAAAAGCCATTTTACCATTACCAACACTAGTAGCAACACTATTAGCATCCATATCAAGAGCATCCGAGCCCTTCGGTGCGCCTATTTTCTCCACTAAATCCCAGCCTCCTATCTCAACTGCTTTCCTTTTAACATGTTCCCAGCACCGAAAAGAATCACGAACAGTTACAGTGACATTATCAGAAGGCTGAGCTTTTGAAACACCAAGCTTATTTCTACTACCAGTTTTACCAAGGTTATTTCTACTACTAGTTCTACAAAGCTTATTTCTATTACCAGTTTTACAGCAAACAGAAGTATGCATTAAGTCAGACCTTTTAACCCCTGTAATTTCCTCATGGTCACTATCAGAATCAGAAAACAAAGGAGGAGAAAGAGTTAATGTTTCCATGTGTTCATGCAGTTCAGAGTCAGAGGCAAGCAAAGGAGCAGATGGCTCAATTTATTTCTTTTTTAAGGTCATCTTAGCCGGCTGCCCTGCCGAGGACTCAGAGTTAGATTTAACATTAAGTTCAGCTAGTGGCTCTATGGGGGAGGGGTACGTGGATTTGAAGCCTTTTGCAGACAAACACGAAGAAGCCTTACCAACTTTTCCTGTAGCAACAGACCCGGCAACAGTCTCTGCAGAAAAAATCCCAGCAGAACACTCAGGCTGAGCTTCTCCCCTTTGCTGCTCCCCAGCAGCTACGAGTTCCTCCTCCAGGCCTTTCTTGTCCTGCTCTGCTTTCCACTCCTTTAAGGTGTTATAAAGCAACCTCCAAGTAGGAGATAAATCTGCAGCTGCTTTATCCCCATTCTGAATTACTTCCAGAGTTTTTCTCAACCTTCTTTCCAAGCTCTAACACTAAAAGCAGTAGTTACATCAGTCTTAAAATTTTGAGACTTTGCCCATATTTAAATACTATGCAGAGCATAGTCTGTTGTTTTAACTCCTTTTGTTTTTAAGGACGTTTTCCATGTAGATAAAACAATCTGTTCTGCACTTGTTAAATTATTTCCCATTGTTCCCAGCAGCTCACCTTTTTTCCAGGTGTCAGAATCAGGTCTGGACTGGCAGCTGCTCCCCACTGCTCTCAGCTTCGCTGGGCTCTGTGCTCACTGCCCCTCGCCCGGCAGTTCCATCACGTCAGGGTAGCACCAAATGTCACCGTTAGGCCAGACATGACATACACACGTGACCAAAGTCCAGGAAGAAAAAAAGTTTTTATTCTGCATCTTCTCCAGTTTATACACCCTTAACAAAGCGTGATCTTAAGTCATTAACTACATCACAATAACTTATTCTATTCATTGGTGCAAAGCAATCAGCGTCAATATAATTGGCAAAAGTTTTACAGAAATTTAATAAGGCACGTATACACATCCACATAGGCACGTAGTCTAGCTTACAAAAATTCTCATGTATCTTTTCTAATCGGTTTCCATGCTGACGGCCTTGTCTTCTTCCTTGCTATGGATACACCGAAAATCATCACGTGTTATTTCTTCTATTAACTCAGCTTTGCTTGCAGGCCAGCTGTCAAGCCCCGCCAAAGCAGCCACTCTGCCCATGGACAGCCCAAGAATCACATTTGCTGGAGCCATCAGACTCAGTCTGAGCTGTCCTTTCTCCAAGCTGCAAACAGAACCTGCCCCAGCCAGTGCCCTGCAAACAGGGAGGGTTCTGTCAAGCCAAGGAGAGTGCCCAGAGATTTGGGGTCTGTGAGTGCTGGCACAAGAGATCAGGCACAGGGAAACACCTGCAGGAGGAAAATCTCCAGGAAGACAGAAGATCAGGCAATGAGAGAAAACCAAACTCAGAAATGCTGTCGCAGGGAGAGATCAGAGATGTCCACAGGATCCCCTCCAGTGCAGCCCCTCCCTCTGAAAAAGCCCCCTCCCTCCTGTGCCCCGAGCAAAGCCTCTGCCCTCAGGGCCAGGGCTCCAAGGCGTGCAGCCCCTCCTGTGCAGGCAGAGCTGCAGCAGAGCTGTGGGGCAGCTCTGCAGCCCCGGGCCCAGTTCCCTCTGCAGGGCACAGGGCTGGGAGCAGCTGCCTGGCCCTGGGGGCTCTGGCAGGGGGCACAGCTGGCTCAGGGTGATGCTGTCCCCAGTGCCTGGCTCTGAGCAATGCTGTCAGTGCAGCCAGGGAAGGAGCTGCATCTCCCTTCATCCAATGCCATCATAGGAACATCTGGAAGTCTCCCTGAGATTTCAGCCCAAGCTGGGAACTTCAGTCCAGGGTACAAATCTGTCCTAGGGCATCTCAGAGTTATAAGATTGACAGGGAAAGGCAGAGGTGTTGTGACACTGAAAATGCTGCTGGGTTGGTGGAATGAGCAACGTGAGTCCTTGTCTACAAATGTGGAGCTGGGCTGTGGTGGATCCATCTGCTCTCAGCAGCACCTGGTCACTTTTTAAGGGAAAGGTTGGAAGGTGATGACCCTCCACCTGAGAAAGGTTAAATCCCAGAGAAACTCTGAACAGGTCAGAATGACAGACCATCTCCCCTCACTCTCCACTCACAACTTTGCCTCACAGAACTTGCTCTGTTCTCCCTGAGTGTAGCAGTGTTATAGGTTGACTATATGATGCTTTTATCCCCAGTTGTCTTGTTCTGTTTGTGCTGAATAATAAGTTTTGCACCTTTAAGACTTGTTCCAGAGAGTGAAGGAGAGAGAGAAGAAGCAGCAGTTTGTTTTCAGACACAACTCACTCCTCCACATTCCTGCTCCTGGACTGTGTTGTCTGCAGATAGACAGCGGGACAGAGCTCTCCTTTGCTTTTAGTTAGTTTAGCTAGGTGAGGCAAAGAAGTTCTCTAGACTGTGGTTTTTCCCTTTTCTTTGGCCCTGTTCACACCTGCTCTGGACTGAACACCAGCAGAGCACCGGCAGCTCCACCTGTGGCCCCCGGGCCGGGCCTGGGCCGCGGCATTTCCAGCACCGGAGGGGCTGAGCAGAGACTGAGTGAGCTGAACTGCAACCCAGGGGGGACTTGGTGAGTTTGTCATCTCTTTTGGAGCAGCAAAGAGTTTCATTGTTTATTATTGTTTAAGTTTTATTGTTTAATGAACAGGTTTTTCCACTTTTCTCCAAGGAGGTATTTTCTCCCGGACCGGTTGGGGGAGGGGCGACTGAATCTGCTTTCCTAGAGGAGCCCTTTGGGGGGTTCTCTCCCAAACTTGCCCTGAACCAGGACAGTGACAGTCTCCAGAATTTTGGGGGTTTTATTGGGGTATTTGGGGAATTTTATTGGATTTTTGGGAGCATTATTAGGATTCTTTGCAGGTCCAGGAATTTTGAGGAATTTTTTTTTTGTTCTTTGGTGGGATTTGCGGGGGGTTGGTGGGGTTTTTTTGGATGCTGCCAAGATTTCTTTGGGTCTTGGGGGGATTTTGTAGGACTTGTTGTTGTTTTGGGCATATTTTTGGGAGGATTGGTGGGGTTTAATTGGGATTTTTGGGGGGGTTGTTGGGATTTCAATAGATTTTGTGGGCTTCGATTGGGATTCTAGGGTGTTCTAATGTGATTCTGTGAGATTTAATTGGGATTTTGTGGGTTTTATTGGGATTTTCTGGGCTTTGAAGGAGATTTTAGTGCCTCTCAGCCCTTCCCCACAACTGGGGACAACTCCAAAGCCCCCTCAGACCACCCAAGGTCCCCCAAAATCCCCCCAAAATTACAATAAGATCTTCCAAAACCCCAGAGAATCCCACAAAATACCAGTGAAACCCACTCAAATTAAAAAATACTCCCAAAAACTTCAATAAATGCCCCAAAACAACCAACCCCCCACAAAACCCCCAAATCCACACCACCCCCAAAACTCAGTAATTGTCTCCAAAATAAAATCCCCCAAATTCCAAAACCCCCCAAATCCACACCACCCCCAAAACTCAGTAATTGTCTCCAAAAACCCCAATAATTCCCGCTAAACTCCCTATAAAATTCCCCAAAGCCCAAAAAAGCCACCCCCAAATCCCCAAAACCCTCCCAAAAAAGCCCCCCAAAATCCCCCCAGACTCACTGGGGCCGTCCTGGATCAGGGGGCACCGGCCGGTGGAACAGGAGCCACTTCAGGGGGCCCTCGGAGCTTTTTGGGGAGGGGGCACCATGGGAGACCCCCCCCCCCCCCAAAAACCGGTAAGGGGGGGACACCCTGCTGTGACCCCTCCCCCTGAAACCCCCAGACCCCGGTTCAGGGTGGGCCTGGGACCCCCCGGGACCCCCAAATCTCGCCCAGGACCCCTCCAGGAACCCCAAACCCCCCAGAGCCCCCCAGGGTTGGCCCAGGACCCCCTGAGAGCCCCCAGACCCCAATCGGGCCCAGCCCAGGATGTCCCCTGAGACTCCCCCAGACCCTTCCCAAGACCCCACCCAGGACCCTGCCAGGACCCTCCAGACCCCTCCCCAAACCTAACTCAGGTTCCCCCAGCCCCTCCCCAGACCCCCGCAGGACCTCTCCCCAAAGCCTTCCACACCCCCCAAAGCCCCTCCCCAAAACCTCCAAAACCCTCCCAGGACACCCTCAGGACCCCCCCAGAGCCCTCCCCAAACTCCCCCAGGACCATCCCAACACCCCCAGACCCTCCCAAGACCTTCCTACGACCCCTTCCCAAAACCCCCCCAGACCCGCCCATGTCCCCCCTCGAGACCCCTCTTAGGACCCATCCGCACCCCCAGGTCCCCACACAATGCCCCAGGACCCTCCCCAGACCCACCCAAAGCCCTGGACCCCTCCCCAAAGCCCCCCCAGACCCCCCAGGCCCCTCCCGCACCTGTCCCCAGCCCGGCGGGTCCCGGTGGCGGCGGGGAACGGGGCGCCGCTCAGGGCTCGCCTCTGATTGGCCGGAGCCGCGCAGGGAAGGCGGGCGTTACTGAGAGGAACCACGCCGTGATTGGTTTTTTGGGGACATGCAGCATGGTCATTGGTTGAATCGGGTTGAGGTGCGTCGCTATTGGCTGGGAGCCTGCCCACGCGGCGGAGGCGGGTGATTGTGAGGCGAAAGCAGCAGAGGAGAAGCTGAGGTGGGGTCGGGGGGGGAAACTGGGGGGGGGTTTGGGGCGGGTCTGAGGGGAAAGGGGGGATTTTTGGGGGCATTGACTGGAAATAGGGGGGTGTGCGGTGGGTTTGGGGGGAATGAAGGCGTGTGAGGGGGCTTTAGGGAGCTTTGGGGGAAGCTAGAGAGGGTCTGGAGCTTTCTCAGGTGGGTTTAGGGAGATCTGAGGGGAATTAGGAGGGTCTGAGGGGATTTTGAGAGGAACTGGGGTGTTGTGAGGGGATCTGGGAGGTTCTGAGGTGGGTCTGGGGGGAATTTGGGGGAGTCTGGGGAGATTAAGGGGTCTGAGGGGGATTTGGGGCAGTCTGATGGATTTGGGGGGGGTCTCAGGTGGGTCTGGGGTGAATTTTGGGGAAAACTGGGGGGAGTCTGAGGGTCCTGGGGAGGTTTTGGGGGTCTTGAAGAGTGGTTTTGGGTCTGGAGTGGTCCTGGGCCAACCTTGGGGGACTGTGGGGGACCTGGAGGAGATTTGGGGTCCCGGGGGGTCTCAGGCTCACCCTGAACCGGGGTCTGGGGGTTTCAGGGAGGGGGCACAGCACAGCAGGGGTTCCCCCTTCAGGTTTTTGGGGGGGTCTCCCATGGTGCCCCCTCCCCAAAAAGCTCCGAGGGCCCCCTGAAGTGGCTCCTGTTCCACCGGCCGGTGCCCCCTGATCCAGGACGGCCCCAGTGAGTCTGGGGGGATTTTGGGGGCTTTTTTAGGGGATTTTGGGAGGGTTTTGGGGATTTGGTGGAGGTTTTTGGGGAGAATTATTAGGTTTTGGGGGGATGTTGCATGATTTGGGGGGGTTTTGTGGATTTGTGGGATTTTGGATTTTGGGGGATTTTATTGGAGTTGTGGAGGGTTTCTTGGGGGGGATTTATTGAAATTTTCGAGAGTGTTTTTAAATTTCGGTGGGTTCCACTGGTATTTTGTGGGATTTGCGGGTGTTCAGAGGTTTTTTTGGGGATTTTTTGGGGATTTTGGAGGTTTTTAGTGGAATTTTGGGGGGGCTTTGCAGTTATCCCCAGCTGTGGGGAAGGGCTGAGAGGCACCAAAATCTCCTTAAAATCCCCAAAAGTCCCTATAAAACCCACGACATCCCAATTAACTCTCACAAAGTTCTGTTAGAACACCCTAGAATCCTGATAAACACCCACAAAATCCATTGAAATCCAAAATCCTCATTAAACCCCACAAATCCCTGCAAAAATGTCTGCAAAACCATAAAAAGTCCCACAAAATCCACCCCGAGACCCAAAGAAATCTTGGCAACACCCAAAAAACCCCACAAAAACCTCCCCAAATCCGAACAAAAAACTCCACAAAATTCCTTAAAAAACCTGAATCTCCAAAGGATCCCACTAAATGCCTCCACAATTCCAATAAACCCCCCCCAAATCCCCCAATAATCCAAATAAACCCCCTCAGAATTCCAGAGAATCTCACAAAACCCTCACAAAATCATAGTAAAAGCCCCAAAAGTACAAAAAACCTTAGAAGATTTCAATAAATCTCGAAACACCCCCCTCCCAAAAGGCCAATAGAATCCCCCAAAGTCCAAACCCACCAAAATCCACAAACCTCCCAAAATCCCCAACACCCCCCAAACTCAGTGATTCTCTCCAAAAACCCCAATAATTGCCCTAAACTCCCAACAAACTCCCCCAGCCCACTGGTATGAACCAGCTGTGCTCCACATGCTCCAGTTGCTCTCTTTCACCCTCACTTTTGTTCCAGTCACTCCCAGTATCTCCCAGTGTTCCCCAGTTCCCTCGTTCCCTCCAGCATGTTCCCAGTCACTCCCAGTATGATCCCATTTGCTCCCAAGCACTCCCAGTCACCCTCAGTTTAGTGGCACTCACTGCCAGTGTGATCCCAGTCACCTCCAGCATGATCCCTGTTCATCCCAGGATAAGCCCAGCAGTTTCCAAATGCCCACAGCATGCACCCAGTCACTCCCAGTCATTCCCAGTTGCTCCTAGCATGATCCCAGTTCCTCACAGCTGCTCCCAGTCACCCTCAGCACCATCCCAGTTATTCCCAGTACATCCCATTTGCCCCAACATGGTCTCATTTGCTCCCCACAGGCTCCTGCTCACTCCCAGTGTGATCTAGTCTCCATCAGTGTGATCACAGTCTGCCCTGGCAGTCTGATCCCAGTATTATATCAGTACAAACCCAGCACAGTCCCAGTCACTCCCAGTATGATCCCAGTACGATGTCAGCACAAACCCAGTACAGCCCCAGTCACTCCCAGCATGATCCCAGCATAATGTCAGCACAAACCCAATACAGTCCCAGTATGATCCTACTATGATCCCAGTATGATGTCCATACAAACCCAGTACAGTCCCAGTCACTCCCAGTATGATTCCAGTATGATGTCCATACAAACCCAGTACAGCCCCAGTCACTCCCAGTACCATCCCAGTCCAGCCCAGTCCCTGGCAGCGCTGCCACTGCTGGGATCCCCCAGCCCTGTGTGCGTTCCCCCCTCCCGGAGGTGCCGAGAGGAGCCCCAAGGGCTGGCAGTGCCCAGGCAGGGTCCCCAGCAAGGCCCAGTTTGGATGTGCAGCCCCCAGTTTTCCCAGTTTGCCTCTCCTTTGGCCCGGGCCGGGTTCCCCCCGCCCGCAGCGGCTGGGAGCAGCCGAGAGCCCCGCGCTGCCCATCCCGACCTGTCCCGGCTCCATCCCCGCTCCTGCTGCGGGAACGGGGCACCGAGGGTGTCGCTGCTGCTGGGGGAGGAGGAGGAGGGAGGGAAGGGGAGGGATGGAGGGGGAGAAGGAGGTGGGGTTAGGGAGGGGGAGGAGGGGGGGGGAGATGGAAGAGGAGGGATGAAGGCGGAGAGAGCAGTGAACGAAGGAGGGAAAGGAGGTGGGGTCAGGGAGGGCGAGGAGTAGGGATGGAAGGGGAGGGATGGAAGAGGAGAAGGAGGTGGAGATAAGACTGCGGAGGAGGACAAGGAGCGGGGATGGAAGGGGAGGAGCGGGAGGAAAAGGAGGGGCAAAGGCGGATCAAGGCTGGGCAGACGGAACCATGTGCTCGAGCCCTGCCTGGATTTGCAGCCCCCACCTGTGGGATCATCAACCGCCCCCCATCGCGCAGGTGGGCGGAGAGCGGGAGCTCGGTCCAGATATCCCGGGGGGATCCCTGGGTTGGGTTTTTTCGGGGGATGTTTGGAGAATGAAGAAGTCCAAGGCTTAGTGGAAAAGGCCCCTTGGGGGGACATCGGGGGGTGCCGTTGGTGGCTGCCGGCAGAGGCAGCCTGGAGGAGCAGAGCCCTGTGTCCCCCAGGAGCCCAAAGTGGGGAGCCCAGAGAGGGGGGAGCGCCGCCATTGGCGGGACCCTCAAGAGCTGGAGAGGGGCAGGGGGGACTCCTTGGAGCCCCTGCAGCCCAGAGCAGGGAATGAGGGGAGAAGGGAGCCCGGGAGCCTAAACAGCCCCGGCATCCCTAAATGGGGAGGGCAAAGAGGGGGGAGCTTTTGGGATTGCTGGGACTGCCAGCAGCCTGGGCAGGATGGGCAGTGAGGAGAAGGGGGACCCCCAATCCATGTGTGACCCCCAGCAGCTGGGACAGGGGGGAACCCCGAACACCAGAGGGACCAGGGACAGGGAACTCTTTGGAGGCTTTTTCAGGGCTGAATTTTGGTGTTTGGGAGGTTTTTCTGGAGCCCAGGTGGCCTGTGACTTGTAGAGATGGACTTGGGCAAAGGGACCTTCAAAATCCACGTGGTCATCCATTGTTTTACCCAAACCAGGATTTCCCATTGCAGCCCCTGGGAGGCAGTGAGGAAGAGGAAGGTGCCCCAGGACACTGAGGCAGGTGAGGAGGAAGTCAGTGCCCCTTTCCCCCTCTCTCCTGCTCCATTTCCCAGCCCAGCGCGGCCCCCAGCTGCAGGACAGCCCTGGGGGGATCTCCTTCCCCCTGCCTGTGGCACGGAGGCAAATCCCATCCTGTCCTTGTCCCTCCTCCTCCAGAGCAGGAGCTGAGCATGGAGAGCAGGGAGGACAAATCCCCGGGGCAGAACCTCGTGGAAGAGGCCGTTTTGAGCAGCTCCACAGCACAGGAATCCAACGGGGAGGAAAAGCCCCGGAGATCCTGCACGAGGAGGGGCTGCAAACGCAGATGGCGGGGATCTGAGGGGGAAAGAGCCAGCCTGGGCTGGGAAGGCGGCCAGAGATGGAGCCAGAGCTCAGAGCTGGTGCTCCATGAGCAGCTCCATGATGGGGAGAAGCCCCACACGTGTGAGGAGTGTGGGAAGATCTTCAGGTCGAACTCTGAGCTGATCAGGCACCAGAGGACCCACACTGGGGAACGGCCCTACGAGTGTGATCAATGCAGGAAGAGGTTTCAGACCAGCTCCAATCTCCTCAAGCACCAGCGCACTCACACAGAGGAGAGGCCCTTCCGCTGCCCCGACTGCGGGCAGGGCTTCAGGCAGAATGCCCATCTTGTCATGCACCGACACATCCACACTGGGGAGAGGCCCCACGAGTGTGAGGAATGTGGGAAGAGCTTCAGGCACAGCTCCAACCTGATCAGTCACCGGAGAACCCACACTGGGGAGAGGCCCTACGAGTGTGGGGAGTGTGGGAAGAGCTTCAGCCAGCATTCCAACCTGGTCATCCACCAAAAGATCCACACTGGGGAGAGGCCCTACGAGTGTTCTAAGTGTGGGAAGAGATTTCAGAGCAACTCCCTTCTTCTCCAGCACTATCAGATTCACAGAGAGGAGAGGCCCTTCCAGTGCCCTTACTGTGGGAAAGGATTCAAGCACAACTCCACCCTCATCACCCACCGGCGCATCCACACTGGGGAGAGGCCCTACGAGTGTCCCCAGTGTGGGAAGAGCTTCAGCTGGAGCTCTAACTTGACCCAACACCAACAGAGGCACCGGTAAGGGAAGCCCTGCGAGTGCCCCGAGTGCGGGAAGAGCTTCATGTGCTGCTCCAGCTCCATCCCCCACTGGAGGAGCCCCTTTGGGCACAGCCCTGGTCACCCACATTCCCTGTGATCCATGTTGGGAACACACCTGGCTGCTTCTCCTGTTTCTTTGGCCTTAATTTTCTTCTGATTCATCTTCACCCTTAAAACCACCATAAACATGGTTAAATAAATGAAATTGATCAAAGATATCTAAAGTCCCACCATTTCTCAGGTGTTTGAGGAGGAATTTAGGATTTGGGGACACATTCTGTGTGGAGTGTCCCTGTTGCTAAAAGGCAGGAATTTGATCTCATCCTTCTTGTGTTGCTAACAACTCCTCCCCTGGCCCAAACCCAAACTCCACCCCTGGCGTACCCTATAAAAACCCCATGGCCCTGCCTTTGCCCTGTTTTTTGGGGTCAGAAATGGATTCTGGAGCTCTCTGAAACCAGGACCCGTCTCGTTTGTTCCCAGCACCGGCAGCTGCAGCCTCCCTGGACACCATGAACTCTGGAGAATGGGGGCAGCCAGTGAGGACATGTCCTGGATTGCAAGATAAGTGTGTGTTGTGTTTGCCATCTGTCAGAGGTGGGGCAGTTATCTTCTGTGCATTAGGCAATTTAGCTCTTCCACAAGCAATCCTCCCTCCAGGAGATATCTGCTGTTAATGGGCCATTAATTTACAGGAGAGTGAACGTGTTTTTCACAGGCAGCTTCACAGAAACTGGAAAACGTGGGGGTTCCCAGGAGGGGGCACCCCTGATCCAGGGCATCGAGGCGCTGCCTGCAATCGTCCATAACCACCCCTAAGGGGCCTCCAGGGCTTCACCCTCCATGAGCTGCAACAGTCTGTGTCAGGAAAGGTGACAAGAGCCCGTAGAATGGTCCTTGTTGCAGGCAGATTAGCCACTTGTAGCTCTTCAAAACTCCCTCCTTTAAAAAAATGAAAAAACTGAAACCGTTCCTAAATGTGATAACCATGTTCACTCTCCTGTGAAAATGTAAAAAGTTTAATAAAGGACAGTGGGAGACCAGGACCATGGAGCAAAGGTTATTATGGCTGGGTGCATCTTGGCACTCAGCCAGGAGCACCCTGTTCCCTTTGGGGATCCCCCTGAAATGCCTTTTCCCTTACACCAACCTGTTGCATATTCATAGACCCTCATGCATATCCATAAACTACTTTACATATTCCAGGAATGATTTTACATGGCCCCTCCTTGGGTCTGCCTTTTCAGAGCATGTGTGTTTCTTGGCTGTGGTTTTGGCTCCTTCTCTTTATCACCTCCAGTTTTTGGGCCTTGGTCACTCTGTCTGCAGACAGGGAGTGCTGATAGTTGGCAGATCTGTGCAGGTGTCCTCATCCTGTGTGCATTGGATGTTATCCCATCCCAGCAGGAATTTTAACACAAGCAGCTATTTCATGAAGCTTAATTAACAACAGAAATAAAAGCTGTATCTTTACAACAAAGTTGCTTTAACATCACAGATATAAAATCCATTTTAATATTTGCTAAAAGCCACTATTAGAAGTTGTATCCATAACATTGCCCATATCTTTCCTTACCCTTTTGTTCCCAAGTGTGCAGCAAGGAGTGAAAACTGCCAGCATGGCACGGGGTTGCTGCCATCTCTCTGTCACCCCATGTCCCTTTCCTGTAAGAGCCTGAATGAGAGATGAGGGACTCCAGGCAGCTCTCCAAAATGCAGTTTATTGTATCCAAGATGTTACAGCAGTCCAGGGTCTGGTGACAGAGCCTGTGCCTCCAGCTGTCAGCTCCAGCTGCAGACAAGCCTGGGGACCCTTTAGCTTTGGTTATAGTGCATTATATACTCTGCTTTGCTGAGCATCTTAATACAGTAGAACCAATCATTACCTTTACTTTTATCTATAGCCTATCATAACTCCTGTAATTACCATATTCATATTACTATTCTCCAGTCACTAAAAGTTAGTACCTTACAGTTAAAGCTAGAAGTTGTTTTTCAGTTTTCTTGCAATGGAAAATTCTGAGACCTTTTTTCTATTTGCAATATTGACAGTCTTGTTTACCTATGGAATCTTTTTGCTTGGTAAAAACATCTTCTTGTTTGAGGTGGGTTTATCCTTTGCTCTAAGCCATAAAAACCCCTTGTAAGTAGCACACCCTTTGCCTTAGTTACCCAGTAAGACTGGCCCAGCACTTCTTTTCTTCTATATCAAAACTTGCTTTCATTTCTATTCCTTCTTCAGATTCTGCATTCAAAAATCTTTCTGTCATGCACACATATCTGTTAAAGTTTCTTGTCAAACTTTCATCCTTCCCAACACTCTGTGCCACCCTGTCTCTCTTTTCCTGAGGGCAGAACAAGGGACAGAATCCATCCAGAGGTGACACAGGAGCGCTGCTGTCCTCTCTCCATTCTGTGTCCTCCTCCCCCCCATCTTTCCATGTTCCCCTTCACTGCCTGTCACTGCTGAGTCAGAAATGACACGGATAAATGAGTGACACACTCCATGCATCTTCAGAAGGCCAATAATCATCTTTATTAGGAAACCCATTTTTTTGTACTCAATCCCAATACAGGTGGACCTGATTGGTTATTTTACATTTCACATGATTGGCTAATTAAGAAAACACCCCTTGGGGGTAAACAATCCATGAGGAAAACAATTGTCACAAACACGATCTGCGAGGTTGTTCAGGATTCTTCAGCTCCCTAATGTTTCCCAGACGGATCCATGGGAAATCTTACCTGGATTGTGTATCCACACCTACCAGGGAAGGTGACGGCCGCGCCGTCCCGGGCCCTCCCTCTAGAAATGGCGTTTACCACGCTGTTTAAGGTTCCCCTTTTTTCTTGCCCAAGTCCTTCTTTTCCTGTCCCCAACCTCCACTTCCCCCCTGCTGTTGGAATCCAGGGCACAGGGAATGTCTCCCTGCCTGTCCTGAGAAGTCCTGATCCCCAAGAGATCACTGCTTTTAACTTTTGTCCATGGAGAAAGCTTCCAAGACTTTGGGATGAATTGGAATCTACGAGTGTGTGAAATAGAGATTAGTGTAGTTTATCACAGGGTGAAAAACTGAGAGCTTTGGGGTTTTAGTATGAGGGTGGATAGAAGACAAGACAGAGGATTTTGGGCGTTGCCTGATCTCCTTCTCGTTCTTCATCTCCTCCATTTTCTGCTGTGTTGGGAGCACAGGGTGATTGGTTGGAAAGAGCTGCAATGCAGATGCTGAGTGGCAGACAAAGAATTAGTTACTGGTAGAAAGGTAGAAATAAAATGCATTCTAAGAGTTAATTAGGCAAAATGATTTTAAAAGACCTTGAACCTGTGTGTCCTATGACTTTTGGTGCCTTCTCTTTGTACGCTAAGTCTGGTGTGCAGACGGCGTGCTGAACTTTTGGTAAGAGAAAAATGAACAACAGCCTGAAGACTGAAAAAACCAAAGGTCCCGTTTGTTTCTCAATCCTGGCACAGAACTTTTTAGGGGTGTCCCCATCAGGGGATCCTCAGGGGGGGTTCACACCTCCCTCCTTCCCCCCCTTCCTGCCCCGCTGCTCAGCCCCGCTCCAAGCCCTGCACCCGGGGCCCTCGCCACTTCACAAAAGGAACCAAAATTACCCCAAATCCACGCAAAATTACCTCAGAACCCATCCTGAGGGGCTCTGCGGGAAATTTGAGGGGAGTTTTGAGGGGATTTGGGAAGATTTTGGCTGGGTTTGAATCCTTCACCCGCTTGGGCATCCACAAGGTACTAAAACCACCCAAAATTTCCTCCAAATTAACCCAAAATCCACAAAAAGTCGACCCAACAACCAGGCGGTTGGGGGGAAAATTTGTGGGGTTTTGAGATTTAGGGGGATTTTGTCTGGGTTTGAATCCTATGTCAAATTTTGTGTCCAGGAGGTACCAAAACCACCCCAAATCCACCCAGAATTGACCCAAAATTACCTGAAATTCACCCAAAATTACCTCCAAATCCATCCTGAGGGGGTTTGGGGTAGATTTGGAGGGATTTTAGGGGGGCATTTAGAGTGGATTTGAATCCTATGCCCACTTCAGCATCCACAAAGTACCAAAATCCCCCAAATCCATCCAAAATTACCTGAAATGAATGAAAAATTCATCCTGAGGGGGTTGGGGGGAGGTTTGGTGGGGGGGGTTTAGGGGTTTTGGGGGGGATTTAAGGGGGCTTTTTGGCAGTCATCATCAGCTGAGACCAAACCCTAAAGACTGTGCCCCTCGTGAAGAGGAGATCAAAGAACTGCTCCCCTTCTGAGGAGGAGATCAAAAGCCAGAGGAGACTGAGCTATTAACTCATTAGGTTAAAACGTATTCATTTAATCAAGTATCATCATTTCTGTTATTTTATCCTTTGTGATTAAGTCTCAAATGCTTTCCTATTCCTTGTTAATTTAGCTGAATGATATTCATTTTGGTTTTGTAAACTATTAAGTCATATTCTTCATGTTATATATGGGGTCCCATATGTCTAATTCAATAAACCACAAACTTAAAATTTAGCAGCAGTTTTAACTGAGATAAAACAATACAATCAAATAGAATCCAGTAGTTACAAAAAGAAATTTGGCAGTGGTTTGGATAAAGCATAACCAAAACTGCTCAGGGTACGGAGAGGGCTTCCCACCCTGCCTCACGTGCAAAAGGTAAAAGGATCCAAACTCAACTTATGTACTGTGGGCTAATACATATTCATCAATATTTTCCTGTAAATCTCCTTCTGTTTCTGATTCTTGAAATCAACATCACCACACTCACAGCACATGCTCCCACTGTGGCTAAGGGGGCTTCTGGCTCTCTGGGGCTCTCCTTGGAGGAAGGCCAACAGTCTTCCTCACTGTCCGCTGAATAACCTGGCAGGCTGTGCATGTGCCCCAAGTCCTGTGTTATGTAAGTAAGCACTATGCTCCAATTAAGCCTTATTATTTTATAGATAAGAACACTGTTTTATGCTCCCTGTCTGGAATTATCCCAATGTTATTCATGTCATGGCCGATCCTGTCCTGGGAGTTGTCTTAACTTCGTCTTGATGCCAATTCTGACTTGGGAGTCTTCCTAACTTTTGTTCATCAAGGCCAATTCCAATCTCCTGTATCCTGTTTCCCACATGTATCATCTACAAAGAAACCCATCTGCTTCATACTATGAATCACATATACCTTTCCAATTTTCTTCCCAAAATATTGATATAATTACAATTTTGTTAGCACAAACCACATCCATTTATCACAATTTCCCCCATCTTCTCTTTGGATAATATTAATTCATGCTTTTTATTAAAGACTGAATTTTGGTATCTTCTACATCCCACATATCCAGGTTTTCACACTCCCTCATTTCTCTTTTTGATCAAATTTGATACATGGTATTTTACCTATGCAGGAAATAAAACATGGTATAAACCACAATAGAGTCCAGCTGGTATAAACCACCCGATTTTGTTAGCACAAATCATATCTATTTATCACAACAGGCCAAAAGCTTGGAAATGGATGAAAGAAATGCTCCGATGACGACGGTAACAAAAAAAAAACCCAAAATAATTTATCTTTGACAGCAAATGAACACCCTCCGCCCTCCAGCCCCCCGAGCCTGGCAGGCCAAGCGGTGCCGTTCCCATGGCATGAGGTGCTGGCAGCCTGCGGAGAGAAACCAGAGAGCCACGGTCAGTCACAGCAGGCTCCTGTCCCCCTGTCCTGCCATGGCCTGTGCCCGGGCCAGGCTGCTGGCTGTGCTCAGAGCCCAAACCTCCAGTCCTAGTCTCTGTTTTTAGAGAAGGGCAGCATGGCAGGCCATGTTCCACCTCCTCCGCCTAATCACAGCACAGCAACTCCTCAGCAGCTGCAAGAGCGGGATGCCCGTGTGCCCGCTGCCGCCTGCCCAGAGCCCTTCTGCCAGCTGAGCTATGGAGCTGGGTGCCCACCTCTGGAGAGCTGCTGCCAGGAGAGGAGCCGATCCTGCACCAGGTCCTCATCCTTCTGGAAGGGGCTGTCCCTGCAGACCGTGGCCCCTGGGGTAGTGCTGCCACTGGACGTGCTCCACAGACGCTGCAGGCGCTTCCCCCTCCAGTCTGGGCACCAGGTGAAATCCTCCTGGGAAAAAGAGAGAACAATTGCATGGAAGTCAATTCAAAACAAGACCTGGAAACAAGAAAAAGCACAAAACCTGTCACCATTCCACAGGCCTGAGGAGGGTCTGACCACTCAATGAAAGAATTAAACCAGCCCAAGGGTGGGGAAAATCCCCACCTTTCCTCCCGTAAACGCACCCCCCATCCACACGGATGGATGCTTTTGTCAGGCTGGCTGCCCCTGCCTCAGCCCGTGCCAGCCTGGCTGGCAGAAGCTGTCAGCAAGGCCAGCAGCCGGCTCCCCTTCCACAACTGCAAGCAAGGGATGTTGTTTCATATATAAATTTGTGTATGATTTTAACCTAATCATTGTAGTACACATTACTAGTCTCCCTAAAATAGTATATAAGTGCTTGTATCCCACAATAAAATCAGATTCTGATCCCCGAGTCAGTCTCCCCGTCTCTCTCCATCGCCGACACTTCCCTGATAAAGAACTGTTATTCCTGCCCCCATGTTGTTACCTGAGAGCCCCCTTTAATTTCAAATTTTTAGCAATTGAGAAGGAAGGGGTTTCCATTTTTCCATTTCAAGAAAGGCTCCTGCCTTCCTTAGCAAACACCTGTCTTTCCAAACCAAGACACAGGAGCCACCTGTATTATACATGGAAATACTTCACACGAAAAATAACAAGAGCCTCAAAAAGGCAAAACAGCTTGGTAATTTGTAGAAAGTAACTCTGATCAAAAATAAAATGTGTGAATAGATTGGTCTAAAGATGACATTCACAATTTTCCTGGTGACATTGTGCACTGTACTGTAGCAGGGGACAGCCACTGGACATAGCCAGCAGGATAACTGGATATGCTTTTCAAACTTATTCTTAGTATTCATTGAATTATTCATTGAATTCTCATCCTTCTGTACACTTCAGCTCTGTTGTAAACTTCAGAGACATTTTTTCACAAGCTTCTAACAAGTTACTCTGGATCCATAATTCCTGAGACCAAATGGAGTCCAAATGCCAAGTGGGATTACTCTTTTCAAAGCCTGGAGTCACACAGAATGGAGCAGCACTTAAATCATCCTGTGCATCCCATACACATAACAGTCCAGTCACTGACCATCTGCAATAATTTTTTTTACTTTTGCTACAAATTACCTTCAAGAATAAGCTACAAATAATATCTTGATCTGGTTTAAATTCAGGGATTGCACTGCAATTGCCCAAAAAAATTCTAAGGGAACCTAGTGCTGTTGCAGTAATACAAGAGAACTGTAAGTGTGTATTACTAGTTGTTATTCATAATAGGCAAAAATGGCTCAGATCAGCTTTGCAAAGTAAGAAACAAATCATGGAGAGTTGAAATGATGGAGCTGGGACAGTGTAGCCAGTCTGCTTTTTGTGAGAGATGCTCTTAAGCAGTGGCAGTAGTAATGTACTCATCTCCTGTAACTTTGCTCCTTGTGATCTACTTTCCCCCTCTGCAATTTTTTCTGCTCTTTTTTTTTCTTTATTTTTTTCAGCTGAGTACCAAAAGGAAACACAGAACTGCAATGTTGCTACCAAAATAATAGATTTTTTTTTTCAAAATAAAAAATACTAACAGCTTTTAGAAAACACATCAGAAGTGTTGGAAAGTATAAACAATACAAGATATTGAACAGGATTTTTACATAATACTACATCAGCCAAACAAATGGATAGTAAGACTTGAGGAACAAGGATGTAATTAAAGTTTTATTAAAACGCTTCTTTTGTTCTGTGTGTGGTAACTGTCATCACTCTGATGTAAATACTTCACCATCTATTAAAATTTTCCTAGGCTGTATTATTTTGCAATCAGCTATGATTTTTTAAATTTCTCTTGTACCCATCACTGAATTATCTGAGCACAATCTCCAAACAAGACAAATGGTAAAGTAGCAAAGGGCTGCAATAACTGAGCAGCCAACAGGATAAGCCACATTGGCATCTCTTGGCTCTGCCAAATCCTCTGTGAGTGCTTTCGTTTCTTTTCCACTTTGGTTTAAAATGCAACACAATTTCATTACTTCTGATGGCTCACCTCTGAAAGAAAAAGGCAGTAGCTGTTTTTGGTAGGGTAAGTTGCATTTGCAAATTGGCTCACCTCCTTGGCAGCAGAACTGCATTTTTTCTTATCAAAGCTGCTCCTCAGCTTGAGTGGGGAGAAGGCGCAAAAGGATGAGAGAGGCTGGTGGAGCTCTGATGGTCTGAGGATGCAATGGTGCAAAGAGCTGGAAGGTGAAATACCTTTTCTTGAGTTCAGGGTCATTAGGGAAAGGGAGTGTGTGCCGAAAAGCTCAGCTCTGTCAGCCATATTCACCGAGTAAAAGGCTTTTTTCCTGCACTTGTGTGTGTGGCCAATGCCAAGGGATGGCAGCTCTTTCTGTTGTGGGGGCATTGCAGCCTCCAACTGCAGAGTATGCAAACAGAGCTGCATTGAAATGTGTTTTCCAGGGCTCAGTGTTGGGGCTGGTCCTGGTTAACTTCTTTATTGCCTGGTTAACTTTTTTATTGATGATCTGGAGATGGAGATTGAGAGCACCCTCAGTAAATTTGCAGATGCCCAGTTGGGTGGGAGTGTGGATCTGCTGGAGGACGGGAAGGCTCTGCAGTGAGACTTGGACAGACTGGATCAATGGGCCAAGGACAAGGCCATTGAGGTTCCACAAGGCCAAGTGCCACATCCTGCAGGTCACCAGCCGCCTCAGTGTGAGCCAGAGTGTGCCCAAGGGGGCAAGAGGCCAATGGCACCTGGCCTGGATCAGCAGCAGTGTCGGCAGCGGGACCAGGGCAGTGCCTGCCCCTCTGTGCTGGGCACTGCTGAGGCCACAGCTCGAGGGCTGTGTCAGCTCTGGGCCCCTTGGGAAAAAGGACATTGAGGGGCTGAGTGTGTCCAGAGAAGGGCAGCAAGGCTCACAAAGGCTCTAGAAAACATGTCCCATGAGGAGTAGCTGAGGGAGCTGGGTTTGTTCAGTCTGGAGAAGAGGCTCAGGAGGGACCTCACCGCTCTCTCCAACTCCCTGACAGGAGCGTGCACTGAGGGGGGGCTGCTCTCTTCTGCTGGGCCTGCACTGAGAGCCAGAGGAAGTGGCCTCACGTTGAGAGGAAATTCAGGTTAGACTTTAGAAAAAAAATTCCACTGCTCAGGTGTTCAGGCCTGGGAATATGTTGGCCAGAGAGGTGGTGCACTTGCCATTCCTGGAGGTGTTAAAGAGACCTCTGGATCTGACACTGGCAAATGGTTTAGTGGTCTGTGTTTGAAGTGTCAGAGCTGGGCTGACGTTGAACTGATGCTCTTCAAGATCTCTTTCACCTCTGACGGTTCTACAATTCCAAGCGCTTCCCGCCTGGCTGAGGGGAAGGCTCAGGGCTGTCCCGAGTCCGAGGGCGGCCGTGCCCTGACGCGCTGGGGCGGCGCTGTGGCTGCGGCGTCTCCTGAGGGGCCGGGCCGGGCTCTGCCCTCAGCTCCGCGAGATCCCAGATCAGCCCGGCGGGGCCTCCGCTGTCCTTCAGCCCGCAGATCCCACCCCTCAGCCCGGCGATCCCACCCCTCAGCCCGCAGATCCCACCCCTCAGCCCGCAGATCCCACCCCTCAGCCCGCAGTTCCCACCCCTCAGCCGGACAGCGCTCGGCAGCGGGCACCCGCCTCGCCTCGGGGTCTGCCCGGAGACACCCGCGCCACTGGATCACAGGTACCCGAGCCGTGCCCCATTTCCCCCCTCGGGACTCCCCAGCCTTCCCACAGAAGGCTGCTGTTTCATCTTTAGACTGTTGCCTTCCAACCCCCACCCCCCCACCCCGCTCTTATTTTAAATATGTATATGTTCTTTCCCTTTTATATTTGGGCTGATCTGGAGTGCTTGCTAAGGCTTCAGAGTGGAGCTCTGATAAAGAGCTGTAAATCACTCACGGCCCATCTGAGGGAGGAGGGTGTGAGGGAGCTGAAATAGGCCAGGAGAGCCCCAAGTCCTGTTCCACAGCGCAGCGTCCTCACGGCCTCAGCTGCTGCTGTGGGGTTTGGTTTCCACAGGGCGCCAACAACCCGCACTTCTCCCCTCTGGCCTTTGCTCCCTGGGTTTCGAAGGATAAGTCCTGCCCAGGCTGGCTGGTCTGCTCACCGTGCCAGCCATGTGCTCTGGTGCTGCTGAGCACACACATTGACAGATCTGCACTTCTCCAGGAGTGGTTTCTGAGATTTAAAGCAATGTTACTGGGTTGTTTTCCATAACTGATGGAGAAGAATTTTAGATGCAACATTTGCCAGCTGTTTGTTGAAGCAAATCTAGTTGTTTGTCTTTCCACCTTGCTCTGTGATGCAACAACCGAGGTGAGCTATTTGAATCTAATTAATGTAGGCTGGTTTATAAATACTATTTTGCGTACCTCCTGTAGGTTGCAAAAGTCAAAAAGATGCAGGTAAAGGTCAAGATGTGTCCTTGTATACATCCAGTTTTAAACCCCTTGTGCTTCTTATATTGCATAATTGTATAAACATGTATTAAATGAAACTCTTCTGAAAAGCAATTAGCTCCAGAGCGAACTCATTTTTACAGCCTTCCTTTTGTTTGGGTGGGTTGTGTTTTTTCTTAGGCTGGCAGGGTGGTGGCAGTAGGACAAAAAGAGGTGAGGAAGGCTGGCAAGCTATTCCTTGTTGTGGCAGGGTTGGATTTGCAGGAAAATGAAATGCATGTCTGTTATCACTTCTGAAAGGCTGCAGGGAGATGACCTCTCTCAATTCTCCTCTCTAAGGGAAGCAGCAAAGGAATGGGGCAATCAGTAACTCCCAAGAGAAAGCAGGGCTGGCTGCTTTCAATGGATGGATGCACAGTGATGACAAGGATTCTGCTTTGAGCCTTGCTCCACTTGGAGAAGGAAAATGAATCCATTCTTAAGCTGCATTTGCCGCTGATTTAAAGTTTCTGCCTGGAGCGAAGTAATTTTTGGAGAAATTGTAAGAGGTTACTGTGATGCTTGCATCAACCTTCTCTGTTTGGGACTTGGGGCGTGTTTGAGGGAGCATCTTTGTGCCTCCAAAGCTGAATGTCACTCTGCTGCTCTGCTCTGAGAGGCTGCCCCGTGGGGTTTGTGAAGAAGCAATGCTGTGGGGTTTGGTGGGTTGCATGGTTCATGGAATGTGGCAATGTCTTTGGGGAATTTCAGTGGGTTCTCACTGTAAGGAACATGTCTCTGTGCTCACTGCCCTTGGTTTGATCAGTGCTGCCAGAACAATGCTGATGGTTTGGTGGCTCCTTGAGCAGCAGGAGGCCGAGTGTTTTAGAGTGTTCACCCCCTAAGTAACATGACTTGGTCTTAGTGCCAGTTGTTGGCTGATGGCAAAGGTGGCCACTCTTGTAAGGAAAGTTGGATCAGCTTTGTTGTGATCAGTGACACAGAGCAGGGGATGTTCTTTACTGACAGTGCCCCTCAGGGGTAACATGGAATGACCTGATTTCTGCAGAATGTCCACTCTCAAAAGATGATCACCTGTTAGTTACAAATGCAGGGCTGTCATAAAAGACTGTATTTCCAAGGGAAAACTCTGCCATGTAAGAATGCATTCAACCGTGTGTGTGTGAGATGACAAAGTAAAAGCAGAAAACTAGGAAAAGTGCATTTTAGAAAAATGATGTTGTTTCTACTGCATATATTATAAACACTGCTAATATGAACAGAACTGAAAAAACTTTTTCCTTGCTGTTGTAGAACAAGAACAGAGATTTAAAAAAAAGGAACACTCAAAAGGTGCAGATAAGTCAGTGTGGTAAGATATCTAATATAATTTGTCATTATAATCTGCATCAATTTTACAATGTTTTAGTAGACTCTGATAGGCCTGTTGTGGGGTGGTGAGCAGTTGGGAGAACATGTTTTTTCCTAATTTCCACATTTTGGATACTGTATTGGCTATGCAAAGGGTAAATCCAATGTCAAACCTGCACACATAGTAAAACACACCATTACGAAGTCACATTTTTTGGTTTTAATTTGCTAATATTTATCCACATTTTTATTGTATTTTAACTTCTTTAAGAACCCTCAGACCTTGTAATGGTTTACTGTTAACAATACCTTCTGTCACTGTTAGAAATAATTATCATCTAAGTCTTTTAATGATACCCCAAAGACTAAGAAGCAGATTTTCCAAGTCTGTTTTCCCACCCAGGGTTGTGTGTAGGTGCCCAGAGAATATTTTGTGTTCTGTTTCCAACCACGTGACTGAGGGCTCTGCTGCTGTGCTGCATGGTTTATGTCTCCTGTACCTCAGTACCACGGAGCAGCTTTGTGTTCTTGGGCTCTTTCCTTACTACTCCACAGATTTTCAACTGCACCCTGAATTTTATTTGCACTCTGAATACTTTAATGGCTCTGTATTATTTACACTTAATGCACCTTGCAATTGTGAATTTAATATTTAGTGGTTTACATCAGACTTACTAGGAGTTACTAGTAATGAAAGGCCAGAAATATTAAAAGGAAGCTGTTACTCTGCAAAGGAACTCATGCTCAAATAACAAAGGATGGACAGAAATATTTCTAGGTTTGTTGTTTGTGGCTGAATAGAAGTGATGTAGCTCCATTTTGGCTCACTTCCCCCCCTGTTTTAAAATACACCTACATACTACATTTTGACAGGTTTATTCTAATACTGACTAGATTAATAGAGAGAAAAGATAACAATTTTAATGAAGCTTTTTGTGTTTGCTCCTAGATATGAAAACAGATCTGACCTTACTGCTGGAATGCCTTAAATCTCAGTTGGACTGCCCTCTGTCTCAGCAGGAGGCTGTGGTCACTGTCTATTCCATTTGCCAACAAAACAGTAAGAAAGGCTTTTCCTTAGAAACAATGCAGGCATTTATGTTCCCCATATATGCCAAGGAACTGGTGGGCACTGTGAAAATGTCTAAAGGACATAAGGCTTGAGATGTTGGAAAATCTTAGAAGCCTTTCATTTTGCAGAGAAACAAGCAAAATTTTCTGTTCTTTTTTCCTCTTGTAGGTGAAGCGAGCGAATATTTGGAGGAATTGGTGGTTTGATGTTTAGAAATGACCTTGCCAAGTCGAGTGCTCATTGCATCGTAAAGGAAGCAGCTTTATTTACATTGGGGATTATTCTAGAAAGTAATGGCAATAAAAATAACACTGTTTGTATTTCTGAGTGCGCTCTGGCCCCCTGTCATTACTTGTGCTCCTGCTTTGTCTCCATTTTCTTTTGGTCTCACAAAATGAGACTACAAGATTGTCAGTTGGAGCAAGGGCAGGGAAGGTGCCCCAGTTGCCCTGTCCATCCCCAGATTTGATCTGTGCCTTGCTGACTTGTGCACACAGGGTGTCTTTAAGTTACCAGACAGCTGCACTCCCCCTGTCCCTTAGCAGCAAGTGTTCAGTGACTCCTGGATTGTTCCAAAGCTTGCCAGGGTCCTGCTTGGTGTAGAACTCACTGCAGGGGGAAGCCCTCAGGCACTTCATAGTCCTGCCCTGTCTCTGCTCCCCACATAGTGACCACAACTGAAACTTTATAATTTAGGATGATGAGTAGCTTACTTTAGGACTTAATGGTTTTCACTTTTTGTTTTCAGTGTCTTGTCAGCAGACTTTGTGTACTTCTGCATTGCTTGAAAAACTCATTTTATTTTGAATTAAAAAGGATTCTGATGTGAACTTGAAAAGAATGTCTGTTTCTGTCATCTTAGTACTGGTGTCAAATTATGGTAAGTTGGGTTTTTTTCTGTGTTACGACAACACTCCTTTTCTGTTTGCCAATCTGCAGTCCAAACTTTGGAACATGCAATAAGCAATGTTTTGGTGAAGTGAATTTATAAAGATGAATGTTTGCATGTAACCGAACCTGAATTGTCGAAGTAGGTCATTGCTCACTTGGATTTCCTTAAACAGCAGAACATGGTTTAGTTCTAAAAAGAGAGTTTGCAAATGCAAACCCATAGTTTCTGAGAGTGTCTAGAAAGACAGAGACATGGAAAGGTTATTTACCAATATGTTGATATGATTTTGTATTTCCTTCTGGGGAGGATATGTGCTTAGGAAAGGGAATGTATGTATGTAAATTCAACTTGCTGTTAGGATTTTGTCTGCAGTTGCATTTGTCTCTGGAGTCTTGTGTGTGTTCTCTTTTAGAAAATGGGCAAACCCATGTCAGAGACACAGGCTGCATCAGCCTGCTGCTGCAGTTGTTCAGGTGAACAGGGTTGCAATTCAAACAGACAAATAGTAGGCTGGTTTGCAGCTATGTTTCCTTGACTGTCTGGGACTTGTTTTCTTTGTCCGCAACAGAACAACTCTCTCCACGTCTGAGAAGAATCTGTCAGCTGAAAACACTGATCCCTGCTATCAGCTCTGGTCCTCAGTGTGCAGGGCTCTCTGTGCCTGTGTCAACAACCCCCAGCACGGGACGTGTTGCTCTGAAAACTGTGGAAGAAGTCCAAAGATATTCTCCAAATCGGTAACACTTTGGTTTCATTTTTACTGTTCAGCTGAAGTTGATTTCATTGTGTTTTTGATTTGGGGTAATTTGTTTTTACTTTTCTAGAAGATAATCAGAACATTTGCTGTGGGGTTTTTCCCTATGCCAAAGGGTGGCTCGAGAGTTGCACAGAGCCTGAGATAGTTCGTCCCATCTGTTCATTTCTTGGTCTCACAGTTGCAAACAACTGGAAGTGCAGCTCAAGCTTTGCACAGCTTTGCATTTGATAAAAGGAAGTTTAATTCGAGAGCTAAATGGGTTTTCCTTTCTTGTCAATCTCTACAAAGTCATTTGCTTTTCTTCCCACTTTTACTCTGACCACTGTACTCCACCATCTTTACTTACACTGTGCTGTGCTCAAGTCCACAAATAGCCACAGCCTGCTTACATTTGATAGGGTCAGTAAAACTGCTGGGAGCTGTTCTGATTAAAAGTGTGTCTAAATTAAAGTCCTTATGACATGACTGAAAATAATGACTTAGGTAGAACTCAGGCATGATGTTTGCCATTTGTGTGCACATATCAGGGTCATGTTTTCCTGTAACTATTTTATATGCAGTTACTGCATTTCTTAAGATTAATGTATCTCCAGCTTCTGTTGTAGAAGAAATGTAATGACTGACACATGCACAGAAAAACTCTGATGGACTTACTTGGTGAAATGCTAAAAGAATTTGCAAACTCTCTTACTTAAATCACATTTTTTCTTTTTTCCACTGAGCAGATGTGCAGAAATCTTTTGTTTCTATTGGGGGATTGGATACATTAGCCAAAGCTCTCCTTGAGCTTATGCCTGATTCCTGTTTGTGTCACTCCAGCATGAGACTTGAAGTGGTAGTAACAAAGACTCTGAATGCCTGTATTGCTACCAACTGTGAGTGGAAAGACATTTTTGATCTATGGCAACTTTAAAATGCTATTTTTAAAGTCTTGTGCTGGTGGAAAAGTTGCAGAAATGAATGCTTAAAGGCAGTTAAGTTCTACACATCTCAGTGGATGTTGCAATGCTTTTTAAAACTCAGAGGTGTAAGTGGGGAGTGATTCAGTTCATCTGAGGTGGATTACTGTCCCATCGTTGCTCAAATAAATGCAGTTAAATTTAAACCCAACTGAAAATTAAAATTGAGATGCTCCAGCCCGTGCTGGGTAAGTAAAGCTGAGCTCTGGGCCTGGATCTGACCAGTCAGTTTGGATCCTGGAATTGTGCCAATGGCTGAATAATAAATTGTGTAGCTTTAGGAAGCTTTAGTCATTTAGAGGTGGAGCTGAACAGACGTGGTGTTTGTGCACAGCACACTCTGCTCTGGTTTGCTGGCCGGGTACTGCTCTCCTGATGAGGTTTTGTGTTTTCCACAGAAGGTTTGCAGAAACCTGTGATCCTGACGAGCCTGTGCTGTGGCCATGGTTGCTGTATCTCACACTTCTGCCATAAGAGCTTCAAATGGAAGTTCCCAAAAGTTGAAAAGCATCAGCCTGCACTAGTTGTGAGGGTAGTTTCAGCTCAGTTGGGTGTGACAGGACTGGGCCTCAGCGTGGATGCTCTAGCAGTGGTGTTGCCAGTGCCAGGAAGGGCTTGCCCCCTGCTCTTTTTATGGCAGATACTCTGCGTGTCAAAGCTTATTCAACTCTCTCTGGCTCCATGCTGGAGCTGATCAAGGACATGGAGAAACTCAGCAAGGATCTCTAGAAGCTGCACAGTGCAAAGCCCTCCTCATCTGGGAGGATGAGGGCTTTGCACTCAGATCTTCTGATCAGATCTTCTGCCTCCTCTCCAGGGAGCACAGGCTGGGAGGATGGGCAGGACTGGATTTGGGAGCAGCACAGGAGGGGTGGGGTAATCTGAGCTGTTCAGGGTGGAGCAGGGCAGGGCTGAGCAGGCCCAAGGCTTTGAGGGCTCTGTACAGTTCCCTCCAAACCCAGCATTTGATCCTTGGATAATTCCTGTACACTCACAATCGACTTTCTTTTCCTTCCAATCATTTTAACCAACAGCTGCCATGAGTTTTGTCTTGGCAAAGTATCCCACTCTGTCAGAGCTGCTGAAGCTGCTGTCCAATGAGATACTGAGCACAGGAGAAAAAAATCAGTATTATTCTAACAATTGGACACTGTACTGAAGTTTGTGGTAAGATTTGCTTTTTCTTTTTCCTGTCTGTCAGCTTCTCCTAAATTCTCATCCACTGACTCCTCCTGTGGTGTCACTTCATCAAGACTGGAACACGAGAGAGAGTTCAGTTAAATAATACAATGTCAGTATTTGGACAAAAAGTTTTCTAGAATGTTCCATCTTTAAATTTTAAAGCTTGTTAGCAGGAAGTGTCTTTAGTAGCTTTGAAAAGTAGACTAAATATGCAAGAATTCAGAGCTGGGTTTAGGTGTCACAGGAAATAATTAATCCAGACCTGAAAGCTACTACCATCCAGACCTAGCAAATGGTTGTCTGGAGCACCCTTTTCATGGTCCTTGGCACATACAGCTTCTCTCCACTGCTTACAAGGCCAGGAATATTTGTAAAAGCCATGTAAGAGCATTGGTTTCAAGACACAGAAGCAGTTGGTAGCTCTGAAATGGTTTTGTCGTGTTCCTCAGGGCTTGCCCAAGCATATCTGGTACAAATACAGCACTTCAGTTGGTATTTTGTGGTAGTGCAAGCAAAGAGAAAGGGAAATTCATTTGTACTTCTGGTTTTTCTCATGTATGTTTAGAGAAACAAGAAAAAGGCCTTGTGTTCAAAAAGGTTGATTTTTATCCTCTGAGTGCCAATAACATGTTCAATAATTAGCTCAAGAGGTCATAAATTTATTTTAACAGGCATTTTTTTCATGAAGAATTAGTGAAACAAGAATTAATGGAAAATGTCATTTGAATAGAAAAATTGTTAAAGCTGCTGGGCTGTGCTGGAGTGTAGCTGCCATTGTTAACAGGGGAGAAGGCTGGGGACACAAAGGCACAGCATTGCCATTTGCCATTCTCCTGCTGAAATAGCCTCCTCTTGCTTTGGTGTGGTCACCATCAAATGCTTGGGGTCAGAGGATTCCCTCCAGAGTGGCAGTGTTGGCCTTTGAAGGCCAAGGATGTGCAGGAATTACTTCAGATTTAGCAAAACAAATTGCATTCCTGCTTTGGGCTGGAACAATGTGTTGGACCCTGATGGGGTGTTAGATTTTGCAGGGTGCCAGATGTGCAGGGGACTGGCCCTGGGCAGAGAGGAATGGATGTACTTTATCTGGATCAGTGGCTACTTAGAGGTGTGTTTAAAGCTGCTTTTCTGGCAGGACTGGTCCAGTAGAAAGCACAGTCCAAAGGGGCAGGTGACCGAGGTGGGCTGTTGAGCAGGAAATTGGCAGCAGGAGACATGGAACAAAGTGGTTAAGGATTGCCCTGGAGAGGGGCATTGGGAACACCTCAGGGAAGGGCACAGCTAAGGGCCAGTGTGCTGCAGCCACTCCCTTGAGCAGAATGTGTCTGCTGTGAAGTCCCACAGGTGACCTGCTGGTGTCCCTGCAGTGACAGCAGTGTGGCTGAAGCAGGCAGACAAAGCAGGGGAGAGTTTTCTCAAAGCAATGTCTCTGCTCCAGAAGCATTTGCTGTTGTTGTGTCATTCCAGACGTGCCTCTATAGTGGCAATAAATAAGGTAGCAGTAATGACAAGAAAAGCAGCCATTTAAAACTCCTGGGAAAAGGAGATACCAACTCTACTTTTACCCAAATTGCTGAGAAAATAACTGAACCTTATACTCATTCAGCATTCACCTCCCTTGTCTTTTGATTTTCACCTCATCTGTCTTTTTTTTTTTTTGCCTTTCCCTCTGTTTGAAACACACTGACTTTTAATTACAATGAAAGGGGACAAAATCATCAAAGCAAAGGAAAAGTGTTTATTAGTAAGGATTCAGCTGAGCCGGGTGTGTCTCCCTCCCCCAGAGCCAAGCACACACACACCCTCCGAGAAAATGGCAATCTTAATGTGCCCTTTACACCCGGCTGGGACGGTCCCTGTCCCCTTTCCCATTGGATGGGTACTCAGGAGCTTCCATTCTCTACTGACCACCAACTTTTCTGTCCCCTCCCCTCTCGTCCTACTTCCTTTTGGTCAGGTCTTCAACCCTGTCCCTCTCACTGCCACACTCAACATCCAACCTGAACAAATCCAAACCACAAACAACACACAGAACCAACAAATTCCATTCTTTTGCTTTATGACCTTTTGGCTTCAGCCAAATACCACCTCATCTCTCCCACCTCCTCTGGTCTTCTGCTCTTCTTACTGATAGTTCTAAGTTCTAGAGCAAAAAAGATATTTGCAGTTGTGTGGGCATGGGTTTCCCTGTCTCAGAGTAAAGGACATCCCAGAATTGTTTCCCATGGAGTCTCCTGTAAATCCATGGGTTTTACTTACTCCATGAGTGCTCAGTCAGTGCCCCAGAGCTCTGTGACCACATGGGCACAGGGCTGTGCTTAAGGGAAGTGCTGCCTGGCGTTGTGGAGAAAGAAACCTGGAGAAATAGATGCCAAAAGAGCAGCTTGGCCTGAGCCTGCTGTGTGTGGCCCAGCAGCTCTGGATCACTCAGAGCAGAGGTGGGTGAGCCACTGTTTTCCCAGTGTGGGCTGGGCAGATGTGCTCGCCCAGAGTCTGTACTTCCCTGGGGATCAGTGGAAGATTCTCCTTCATGAACCTTCCTCCCAGCAGCTGAAGCTCTCCCTGCTCTCTCTCGCCTCTCCAGCTGCCGTCAGCTGCCCCGAAGCAGAGCTGGTTTGGGGTTTCCCCACCAGAGCTGGTATTTCAGAACTTCGTCGCTCCGGAGGTCTCTGAGATGGAGCTGTCTCTCATTAATAAGGACAAGGTAAGTGCTGGCAGCTGGAGCTTTAACACTGTGCTGGAAGAGGAGAGTGCTATCATTCCCCCAGTGTACAGCAAAGCAAGTTCTCTGCTGCAGCACATGCAGAAGAAAATTACTCAGCACCTTGTTCTGCAAGATGGTGGAAATCTTCCTGTGCTGGGAATTGTCCCCTGATTTTGGCCATGCAGTGATGGTGTCTATCCCAAAGGAGTTTCCTTCTCTTGCAAGCTCTGGATTGAGAGGAATGTTGAGGGCTGTACAGTTCTTACCTGCTCTCCTGCTTTGCCTTGAGTCTATCCCACACCCTGTGTCTCCTTGGTTAATCTTGGCTCCCGGTAGGAATCTCTGCCTCTCTCAGCCAGTTTGGCTCCCTTTGTGCAGCTCACAGTCACAGCTCAGGGGCTGAGTCTTCTGCACTTTGTGCTGGAATCACTTCTCATCAATGGCATTGGCACTGCAGGAAACATATTCTGAAAGAGCCCTGCAATCAGGCTGATGGAGCAGAAGCAGTGAGAGGCCTTTAGGTGCCACTTCAGGCTCCTGCTCAGCTTCATCCAGCTCTGCTCAGCTTTTCCAAAAGCAACACGGTGCTCTGCTTTCCCTTTGGAGAACCAGAGCGCATCCAAATCCATGTGCTCCTGGAGGTTTCCACCCTCACTTGATTCAGAGCTGCCTATGTGACCTAATGTCATGTGATGGCCCAGACTGAGCTTGCTTTGTCACGGTGGTTTGGGACTTGGTTTTCTGCCTGCCCCATAGATCTGTAGGTCTGACTTTATCCTCACAGCTGGCTTGGGGCCAGACTGGAGTAGTACTGTCCATGAGGTTGTACCACCCCCCCTCTCTGCTTGTCTGGGCAGTTGCTGAGCATGAGGAACTCTGATGGAGGCTTTGCCACTTATGAAACCAGGCGAGGAGGCCACTTACTGGAGCTGCTGAACCCCTCAGAGGTGTTTGGTAAGGGCAGCTCTGGGGGTTGGTTGTCCTGCCCACTGAGAAGGGACAAAGTGGCCTGGGCTCACCATGCCCAGTGGGTGCCTGACAGGGGATCAATGTGCCCTGGGTCTGGGGCAGGCTGGCAGCAGCTGGCCTGGAGGCTTGCCCACACAGGGGCTGTGGCACTGATACCCATTGCCTGCTGGCAGGTGACATCATGATTGACTACACATACATGGAATGCACATCCGCTGTCATGCAGGCACTGAGACACTTCCAGAGCCAGTTCCCTGAGCACCAAGCCGTGGAGATCAGGTGAGGCACTGAGATGAGAGCTGGCCAGGGGAGAAGGCAGGCTCAGTGTCCCAAACTGCCTGCCATGGCCTCCTGAACAATGTAGCTGTCTGTCGGCATGCTCTTGTCTCTTGTGCCCTCCAATAATGGGACCCATCCAAGCCTCAGAGGGGCTGATGGAGCCCCCAGTGAAGCAAACACTGAGGTTGAGTTGTTTCTGAAATGGATGACTTCTTTCCTGTCCAGGGAGACTCTGCAGAAGGGCCTGGATTTCTGTCGCAAGAAGCAGCGAGCGGATGGGTCCTGGGAAGGGTAGGTGGTGTTCCCAGCACCCCGTTTTCTTCTGACTGCCCCAGTGGGAGAGGGATCATCATGGCAAGCATTCCTGGCTGGCAGGATCTGTGGGAGGGAAAAGAAGGGCTGATCCTCCTCTAGCTGCTGTGCTTTGCTCTCAGTTAACCTCCCTCCAGCCCAGGCAGAACAGGTACAAGCCGCAGAGAAGTTTGGGGTGGCTCCAGCTCCTGTGGTCCCAGTTCTGCTGACACCTGAGTTAGCTGGGAGCAGGTGCTGATGGGACTGGGCATGGTTGGGTCATAGGGGAAGGCAGGCTGTAGCTCTGTGCCTGGCTCTGCTCTGCTGTGAACACAGCTGTGTCGCAGCCTGCCTCTCCCTGTGGCCTTCACCCCTGACAGTGCTGCTCTCCCCTTCTTCTAGGAGCTGGGGGGTTTGTTTCACCTACGGCACCTGGTTTGGTCTGGAGGCGTTTGCCAGCATGCAGCACACATACCATGACGGGTGCGAAGGGAATGTCTGGGTACCCTAGCCCTGCCTACCTCCTGGGCCAGGGCAGGACTCTGTGGTGGAGCTGGATGGATCCCTGGCTGTGCATGGGCTCTCCTGCCTCAGGGACTGCTCCTCCCAAATCCAGTGCCTGCAGTATGGCCAGGGCATACTTGCTGCCTCACCCTCAAACTCAGGGCAGTCCCAGCCATGGGCACTTCTTCTCTTTGCAGCTGAGAACTGTGAGCATCCAAATACTCTCTGTCCCCAGTCCTGTCTTGATTCTGGCTCCCATCCCTGCAGGACTGTCTGCCAAGAAGTGGCCCAGGCCTGCCAGTTCCTGATCTCCAAGCAGATGGCAGATGGCAGGTGGGGAGAGGATTTTGAGTCCTGCGAGCAGCACACATATGTGCAGAGTGCCGAGTCACAGATCCACAACACCTGTTGGGCCCTGCTGGGGCTCATGGCTGTCAGGTAAGAGTAGCCCCAGTGCTCAGGGAAAAGAGATCAAGCTGGGTTGGGTGGCCCTGGGCCTGGCTGGTGTGACCCAGTGCAAAGCAAAGCTTTTGATCATGACTGCAGGCCTCCAGCCTGGGAAAATGGTGCCGTATTCATATTATTTAGTGTCTTGGGGTTGTGGGGAGGGTCCCAAAGCACTCAGCATGCCTGGGGCAAGCTCAGGGCAGCCTGGAGGTAGTTGAGCTCCCCAGACATGTGGATGAGGGTTTGCAGATGTTTGGATAAAGATGCTTACATTTCCCTTGTGCTTTGTAGGTACCCTGACATCAGTGTGCTGGAAAGGGGCATTAAAGTGTTGATGGATAAGCAGCTGCCCAACGGGGACTGGCCTCAGGTACATCTTTAGTCTTTCCAAGAAGTTCCTGAACACGCAGCAGTCCCCTGTCACTCATACCATTCTGCTCTCTGCTTGTCTCCCAGGAGAACATTGCTGGGGTGTTCAACAAGTCGTGTGCCATCAGTTACACCGCGTACCGCAACATCTTCCCCATCTGGACGCTGGGGCGGTTCTGCCGGCTGCATCCCAACAGCCCCCTGGCTGGGCAGCTGCCAGCCAGAGCCAGAGCCAGCCCCTCGGCTGGGGCAGGGCAGGAGGAGCAGGGAGCCCTGTCTACTTGAACCTGCAGCCCTGGACTTGTCTTGGATCCCGGTGTCTGTGTGGGGCTGTGGCAGTGTGTGTTGCATGGGACATCTCCATGCTGACCTTAGCATGTTGACTGCTGCCTCTGCCAGGGAAGGGTGCTGTGCCGGTGCTGCAGAGCCTCTGCTTGCTGTTGAACCTCTTCTAAACATTCCCTTTCTAAGGTTTTTTCCAGGTATGTTCTCCATCCCCAGATGGGGAGTGAAGTGCCTTTTCAGACCATTTTGAAGATCAGATGAAGCTGCTGAGCTGTGTTGTATTTCACATTTGGACAGACTCTCATCCTGGGTCGCAAGGCTGCCTTTATTGTCACATTCTGTCTGTCTATACCAAGAGTGTGGGATTTGGGGTCTCCCCTGTGCCCACCACTGGGGCTTGGGGGGCACCGCACAATCCCTGCTGAGCTGACCTCTGTACTGTGGGTGCCAGTGATGGCCTTTGAGTTACTCACTCTACTCTGGAGCCTGTGCTGGGAGGGGAAGGACACCTGTCCTCCCCCAGATGTGTAAGAAAAGGAGTACTTTGCTTAATTTTCTTATTGTTCTGTCCCCCAGCTGGTGGCACCTACCTTCCGCAGGTGAAGTCACCACCAGCCCTTGGAGAAGGGGCAGCTGAAGCAGAAAGCTGTGAGGTGGTTGGCATCATGGCACAGCCTGAGCCCAGGGCTCCAGGCTTCCCCCAACTCAGACCGTGGTGCCCTGGGACATTCACAGGTCATTGTCAGAGCTGGAAGTCAGATGGGATAATAAATTGCTAAGGGTGATGCAAGAGGAACTTCACTGTATTCTCCTTTCTGTCTGCTAGTGTGTGTCCCAGGCAGAGGGGAGCTGGCACAGCAGCCTCATGTCATGTGGCTTGGCTTGCCTGTCCCCAGACATGTGAGCACCATATCCACCAAACCATGCTGGGAGCCTGTGCCTCCTCTAAAGCATTTAGCCACAGAAAAATGTAATCAAGGAAGCAGCTCACTAAAGGGGAATGATCACTTCCCTCATCCTGCTGCTTACGCTCATGCAGATAAGCAAGACAGAAAAACTTATTTATTTAAGAAGATTCAGCTCAGGCTGTCTCAACTCAGCCCTGTTTGCCTTTTCCAAATTATGGACCTCTTTATACCTGTCTGTGATATTACTCTGCATTTAAATTTCTTCTTGCTGAAACTGAATTATTCGAGTGTCACGTGGTGATGTGTCTTGAGAGGACATGGCTTTGTGGATTTCACCTATTGTTAAAATCTGCTCCAAGCTGCAATTTTGGATTGAGCACATGCAGAAGAGATCAAGTAGATACAGGATATATTCAGTACAATTCTTGTTTGATAGAAACTGCTTCTTCCAGGAGTCCTCTGGCACTCTTCCCAGGGATCTTCTAGAGTGTTTTGATCTCTGATTTCAGAGATGCCAGGTGTCAGTCCTAGACTACTCCCAGGATGTTAGCTGAGGTGATTTTTTTTCCTTTGGAGAAACTCTCAGGTTTGGAATCTATTCAAGATTCATCTCAGGCATCTGGAGTCTTTTGATCTATGGTTTTGGGACCTGACATCTTGGGTGGCAGCCCCAGACTCTTCCAAGAAAACTTTCTGAGATTATTTTTCTGTTTTGGAGGAAATCTGTTTCTGTTTTTCAGGAGTTGCAGCACATGAAAAGAGAGATACAAATGCAGACTGGTTTATTACATGCAATAAAAAGAGATCCAAGATTTAGCCATGACCGTGGTGATCCTAAGCACTGTCTCTTGACATGATGCCACCCACTTTGTCCCACATGGTCTTTCAGTGTCCTGGTACACTTAGGAGAAAGCAAGTGATCCTCAGGGTCTGTACAGGGATCAGTACTGTGTAATATTTTTATGAATGACATGGATGAAGGGATCGAGTGCACCTCAGCAAGTTTGCAGATGGCACCAAGCTGAGGGTGCAATGCCTCACCTGAAGGACTGAATGATGCAGAGGGACCTGGACAAACTGAGGAAGTGGCCCATGGAAGCCTCATGAGGTTCAACAAGGCCAAGTGCTGATGCTGCACCTGGGTGAGGGTAACCCCCAGCATCAGTCCAGCTTGGGGGATGAAGGGATTGAGAGCAGCCCTGCCAAGGAGGAGCTGTGGATACCGGTGGGTGGGAGCTGGACATGCCTTGGCCATGTGCACTCACCCCCAGAAACCATCCATGTGCTGGGCTGATCACACAGCGTGGGCAGAAGGACAGGGAGTTCAGGGTGAGACCTGAACATCTGCAAAGCTGTAGGCACACAGTTTGTGGTGACTGGGAGTGGGGCTGGGCCCAGCCTCATCCCACTGGGCACAGCTCTGAGCAGCACTGACAGCAATGAGCTCTGGAGTGCCCAGGGGCACTGACCAACCACCAAAGGGAGCAGAGGGCACACAGGTGCAGTGCATGAACAGGAGGACTATGAAAGGTTGGGCTGAAGGAGAAGAAGGGCAGATGCTTGCAGCCTTCTAAAGAGGTGAGGTGTTACAGTGTGTGGGTTGGAGCTTTCTGATATTGTGTGGTGATTCTCTGCGTATGGTGGCCATCTCAACTGCGACATGTGCTGTGACACAGAGCTGCCTGCAGCCCTGGGGTCTCAGCACAGGAAGGACATGGAGCTGTTTGACCAAATCCAGAGGAGACCATGAAGATATTTCAAGGGTTGGAGCCCTCTCCTGTGAGGAAAGGGTGAGAGCTGAGGGTGGTCAGCTTGGAGAAGGAAAGGCTCCAGGGAGACCTTAGAGCCTCTTCTAGTGCCTAAAGGGCTTCCAAAAGAGACTGAGAGGGGCTTTGGACAAGTGTCTGGAGGGCCAGGACAAACAGGGGAATGACTTCAGACTGCCAGAGGGCAGCAGATCTTTGCCATTCAGAGGGGATTCCATGATCCAGCACAGAGCCTGGCTTGGGCAGGAGGTGCTGGATCCATCCCTGCTGACCTGGCTGTGTGATGGGCTCCAAATGGAAGGATAAGGGGTCCTAGGCCATGGGTTTGTGTCAGGGTCTCCATGAGGAGGTGAGCAAGATGAACACAGAACAGTCCAGCATGGAGTAGGACATAAAGATGATGTGGCAAGCACTTGGCAAGCTGAGCTGCCACCAATTCCTCCGAGAGGGAGTTGAATGCCCACCCCCTCCTCAGGGACTCCTGATGGCAGCATGCCCCAGGGGACTGAGCAGCATGCCTGCCCGTGTCTGTGTCACGCCCCTGTGAGTGGGCCGGGCCCCCCAGCACCAGGACCGGTCCCAAAGGGGCCGTGGCAGGGCCAGTGGAAGGCCCCGGTGCCCTTCCTGCCCTGCTCCGTTGGCAGCCATGGGGGCTCATTCTGCTGCCCTGAGCAGGCAGAGCAGAGGAGCAGCTGCTTCTTGTTTGGCTGTTCCTAAAGTTCCTGCTAGCTGCGTATTCAACACTTGGGGCAAGGTCTTCCATGCAAGCTGGGGCAGTTTGGGTGGGGTGGGGGTGTGTCCTGGGGCTCTCTGTGACACAGTGCACCGTGGTCACCATGGGATGGTAAGGGAGAGAGTGTTCCATGGTGACCCTTTGTGACACGTCGTGATATATGTGCTGACAGTGACACAGCCGTGCCACAGTGCTCGGTGCACGCAACGGGACAGGTCGGGAAAGAGCAGTGCAGTGAAGAGCCCCTACACAGCCAACTCATTCCTTGCTGACCCGGAGCTTTTCCGAGGTGTTCTCTGTGCAGGTGACCTCGAGGCCAGGCTGCGGGACTCGGTGACGTGGAGCATTTCCGAAGCGTCTGCCATCCCTGCGGCCAGTGCCCTCGAGGATAGACTGCGAGACTCTCAGTTCTATTTCTTTCTAGAGACTTCTCTCTTGCTGGTGCCCTTGAGGACAGACTGCAGGACTTACTGTCCTGTAGCATTCCCAAGGCCCCTCTGTTGCAGGTACCTTCTAGGTACGACTGCAGCACTTGCTCATCTTCAGCTCTTCCGAGGCCTCTCTGCTTCAGCAGGCACTCATAACTGCAAAGAGTGACATGGAGCAGAGACCACCCAGCATGACCAAGCTGGCCTGGGTGGAGGAGGAAGAGGCTGGAGCTCCCTCAGCACAGCAGCCTGAAGAACTGGAGCAGTTCCAGCTGCTGCAGGAGGGTGAGTGTCAGAGCTGGGCTGCAGGGCTGGAGCCTGCAGCCAGCTTGGCCCCATCCCATCCCTGTGGACATGCCCATGGATAAGACAGAAGCTGGGCTGGATCATCTGGCAGCTGTGCTCCATCCCCCGGGGCATGCCGAGGCTCTCCCTGCCTGGGGAGCGCAGGGCTGGGCTCTGTTCTCCGGCCTCTCCCACAGCCCCTCAGCCCTGTCTGTGCTCGCTCTCTGCCAGATGCAGCCGAGGAGCGGACACAAGAGCAGGAAGCCGCCCCTGGCCGCTTTTGCGGAACAGCGCAGGTACCTGTGGCCATCCCTACCTGGGCTGGGCCTGCTGTCACTGCTCAGCCAAGCACCAGGCTTGGAGTGCTCCATGGATGCTCCCTCCCTTCCTGCCCTTCTCCTGCAGACCCTCTGTGACTACATCATGTGCCTTTGGCAGGAAGAGACCGCTGGTGTGGGCACCGGCCTCTTGGCGGAGCTTCTGTTCCTCAATGCTGAGACCGGTGCTGCCATGCTGGATTTGCTTGTGGAGGAGGGTGTCTCCGATCCAACGCAAGTAAGCAGCCTGGGGCAAGGGCTCAATCGCCCCAGCACTGCTGTGGCACCTCGAGCCAGCTCTGCCGGGCTCCCTCGGCTCTTGAGGCCCAGCCCAATGTGGTTGGAAGGGAAGCACTTCTTAGGGGAAGCTGGGCAAGTTGCTGCTCTGGCAGGTCTCCGAGTCTCCCCGTGCCTTCTGCAGGTGCCCGCCATGGTGAGGTACATCCATCAGTGGCTCACGGCCAATGAGTCTGCTGGGCACAGGCTGGACGAGGCCCTTCTGGAGCTGACCGAGGAATACCCCTCGGACGTGATGATCACCCTATTGCGCTGGGCCCCATCGTGTGACAGGTAGGGCAGCCCCACGTGCCTTGAGGGCTTAGGGTTCACCAGCCCATCACCCAGTAGAGCCTGTCCCTGCTGACTGCCAGACGGGGCGGGGAGTTCCAGGATCCTCTGGCTCCTCTGTTTTACAGTGCTGGGACATCAGTTCCTGAGCCTGGGGCCATGCTCCTTCCCTGCCCCTCAGGGCCTGTACCCACGTGGGCTGGCTGGCCGCTGCCAGCCCGGGGCAGTGGGCAGAGCCAGGGCTGAGGGCCGGCGTGGGCCCTTGCAGCTGCCCAGGCCACGGGGCTGTGGCCTAGACTGCCCTGACACAGAGTTCTGACCCCACAGAGCTGCTGCGACCATGTGGGGAACCATCATGTCCTCGAGCAGGACTGCGGAGCCGGCGCTGCAGTTACTCCTCGACGCGCTCAGCGCCTGGCCAGTGTACAGCGTGTACACCTCTGATGGGGACAATGCAGGAGTCTTTGCCCTGGCTGTGAGTTTCTGGAACCGGCCTTTGCCAGCCCCCAGGCCGCCTCTCAAGCAGCCAGCTCTCTGTCCTCCCCCAGCTGCATCTCCCTGCCTCGGGCACTGGGCTGAAACCTGGCTTAGGGGCAGGGTTCAGGGGCACCAGGCCGGCTGCTCTGCCCGTGTCCCCCTGGCCTCTCCCTCGCACGCTGGAGCCCTGCCACATGGATGTCTCAGCACTGAGCGTTGTCTCTGGGTGTTTTATTTCTTGCAGGCAACCGTGGCACTGTGGAGAGTCTTCAATCTGACCTGGCGCTCCCCTGTCGTGCTGGAGTATTTCCCCAATCTCTTTCTGCGTCTGCTCTTCCAAGCTTACATCAGCACGCAGGAGATGCCAAAAGAGGTTGAGACTTTCTGGAAGGGATGCCAGGAGGAACACGGCCTCGCCGCCAACCCCAACAGGTGCTCCATGCCAGTCCTCGCAGTCTCCCCATCCCTCCCATGCCCCCAGGGCAGGAGCCAGGGCTCCCGACCGTGACCTGGGCTTTGCTGTGCACACAGCTTTGCACTGCAGACCCTGAAGGCCCTGCTCTGCCAAATGCGCTATGAGCACGTGGTGGTGTCAATGGAACGCAAGCGTGCCTGGGACACGCTGCTCTGTGCTGACACCCACCACTATGCAGTGCGTCTTCTGGCCAGGTGAGACCTCGTTCTCCCCCCCAGCCCTCTCCTTTGTGCCCAGAACTCCCCACAAAGTCCCTGTGGTCATGGGCGGCAGGGCCTTGTCACCAAGGGATGGATGAGCAGACTGGAAAAGGCTGGCAAAGGAGGGTGCCCTGGAATAGCCGCCTCCCAAAGCACCCCCTGGGTGCTTGGGAGAAGACCAGGCCTCTGTGAGTCAGCCCTGGGAGAGGTTTGCCCACCTGGCTCAGGGGCAATGGTGCCTTTCTCTCCCCGCCAGGGAGATGCGCCGCGTCTCCATCATCTGGTGTTGCGGCATGGCATCCTGCCTCTTTGACCTGCTCAGCGAAGGCATTTCAGACTGGGAACTGCCCGCCCTGGCGTTCCTGGTGGAGGTGAGTCCCATGGCCATTGCTGCCTCGCTGAGCTGCCTCCCACCCCTCTGCCCTCTGGTAGCCACAGCTGCCCGGGACGGTGCCCGTGCCCTGTGCTGCTGCCTTGGCTCGGCCCTGTGTGCTTCTGAGCTCCTGGGCACCTCTGCGCCTGCTCTCTGTGCCTTTCAGGTCCTGGACTGCCTGGACTTGAGCGAATGTGGTGAAAAAGTCCTGGAGATCTTGACAAGTCAGCTGCAGAGCGAGTCCACGGAGATGCGTCGCGTGGTACTCCGCGGCCTCGTGGTGCTCACTTCGATGGTGAGAAGGAGGCAGCAGCTGAAGCTGTGCTGGCAGCATGGGGCTGGGGCAAGCAGCCCCTAGGGCTCAGCTGGGCTTTGGCAGCTATGCTCTCCCAGCTCTCCAAGGTCACTGTTCAGCTGCCCGAGTTCTTTGGGACAGGCCTTCGGCCTCTGAGCCCTGCAGCAGCAGCGTGGGGTGGCCCAGCCTTGTTTTGCACACAGGATCCAAGCATGTTCAACCTGACTGAAAGCCTTGGGAAACTACTGTGGGATGCGGACGAAGACATCGTGGAGATGACCCTCATTGTGCTCAGCTTACTGCTGCTGCACAAAGACCTCACAATAGCCAGCCCCATCGCCCTGCAGCTGGCTGAGGCGCTCTGGCACCTCTTTGACAATGTGAGGCTCTGTGCCCCCAGCCACGGGCACTTGGATGCTGCCTTGGGCCAGGGCATAGCGGGACCTGGAGCAGCTGATGCGGAGGGCTTTTGCTTCCTTTCCAACAGGACAACAGCCATGTGCAGCTGCTCTCCATTCGCCTCTTCCAAGACGTGATCACGCTGGTAGTGGCAAAGGACAAAAAGGCCCTGAAGAAGCATGTGAGCGAGAGCCTGCTCCCGCTCTTCTTCCACTGCCACGATGAGAACGGGCGTGTGGCACAGGTGAGGCCTCCTGGCCTCTGGTGTCTCCGTGGGAGGGGGCTCAGCTGTCTGCCCACCCCCTGGCACCTGACGGGCTCCAGCCTCTTGCTGGCCTCGGCACAGAGATGCGGGTCCTGTGCCCTGGGCTGCGGTGCCATCTCTGGGTCTCTGCTGCTCTGCAGGCCTCTCGGGAAACGCTGCTTTCTGCAGTAAGGTTCCTGAAGAGGAAGGATCTCAAGCAGCTGCTGAAGACGGATCAGATGTGGAGGTTGGCCGAGTGCTTGGTAAGGACGGCCTGGAATCCCCAGCCCAATCCCTGGAGAAGCCGCCTGCCCATGGCACCCAGTCTGTGGGGCTGGCAGCTGTGGCCCCTTCCCAGTGCCCCACGCAGGCACACCACTCCCTTTCCTGGGCCGTGCGGGCTTTTCTCCAGGCTCCTCTGACCGAGCCTCATGCTGATGGAGCCCTGAGCCAGCTGGGCTCTGCTGCGGGGCGGCACCATGGCTCACTGGGTCCTCTGCCCCGTCCCGAGCCTGGCGCCTGCGGCTGTTGGCCAGGCCTCAGGGCTGTGTGGGCAGGGGGAGCAGTGCAGGGTGTAGGGAGCACCCGGCCCTGGGGCAGGGCTCTCATCAACCCTTTCTCTCCGTGCCCTGCCACTCTCTGCAGCTGGGAGAAGATAGGAGCCGTGCGGCCGAGCGCCTGCGCCAGGCCCTGCCATACCTGCGGAGCCCACAGGAGCCCCTGCGAGAGGCGGCCGTCAGGTTCATCGGTGAGCCCCAAGCTCTGCTCCCTCCCCTCCCCGCCCCAGCCCGCCGCAGCTCGGCCCCAGCACCGCCTTCTGCACCGGCAACAGGAGCCGGGCGCAGGCATCTGCAGCCCTGGCTGGCCTTGGCACCGCTGCCACCCTCTGGCAGCCGTGCCCTGGGGTGGCAGCCTGTGCCAGGGGCCCGGGCTGAGCCCTGCCGGGCCAGCAGGCCCTGTGGCCTCAGGGCTGGCAGCACCCGTGTGCGACAGCTGTGGCTCTGAAGGCAGGACTCGCTCTGTGTTCCCAAGGGATCGCCGGGCGCTACCTGACAGGGCAGCAGCCAGAGTTCCGGATCATCTGCATGGGTGAGTGAGGCCTGCAGGCTCTCAGCGGGGGCTGCCACCGGCAGCTGCATTCCCTGGCCTGCCCGTGGGCGGCTCCGCTACCTGTGCTCACCAAGGGCAGCATGGCCACAACACAGACACTCTTCAGGGGCCTGGGGGACATTCCTGGCCAGCAGCTGCCAGCTCGTCCTTCTTCTGTCCTGCTTCTTCCAGGCCCTGGCAGGAGCTGCGTGGGATGGACGTGGCAGGAGGCTCTGCCCAGGTCCCCGCAGATCCACCCTCTGACTGTGGCTCTGTTTCTCTCTCTTGCAGCCCTTCAGGACATGACGGATGACACCAGCCCTGCCGTCTCATGCCTGGCACTTCAAACTCTGTACATCAATTTAGCTGTACAGAGCATTCCCTCCTCCCGACTCCAGAAGATGCGAGACCAACTCCGCCAGCTCTGGAAGTCGCGGCCTTTCCTGTTTCACCGTGGCTGAGTGTCCTGCTGTGGCGCCGTGGAGAAGTGATCCGGGAGGCTGCGTCTGCTGGGGCCACCTGAACCTGCGGGGAACACCTCTCCTCTGCAAGCACTTCCTTTCCCACCCTCTATAGGAACATTAAATTGCTGTTGTCATACGCCGATGTCCGGGACCTTTCTCTTGGAGCAGAGTGTCTTCAGGCCAATGGGGAAGAGGGGAAGAAAGAGTTCTTCCTCTGAGCAAGTTGCCCAGAAGTGGTGTGGAAGGGAAAGTGGCCAAAAGCCCCTTGGCCTTTGGTGGTCCTGCAGGAACGTTTTTGTTTCTGCATCAAGTCTTCTGGAGCTGGGGGAACAAGTGAGTTCCGTGTCTGTCGAAGAGCAGAAAGCGGCAGGATGTGTCTGCTCCCAGCGCTTGCCTTGGCTGTTCCTTCTCAGTGCTGGCAGCATCATCAGGGACACACCTCAGGTTCTCTCATGCCGGAGTTATCCCAATCTTCTGCACTTGCCCAGCTTCCTCCCAGGTTCACCAGGGAAAATCGCTGCCCATGCCAGTCCATTCCCTTGCCCAGAAGGCACCTGCTTGTGTTTGGACCCGAGCTGCTGGCCACAGCCAGACGGGCAGCGCTCGCAGCATTGGCCATCAGACGTTGGGCTGACTGGTGATTTCTGGTTTCTCTCCCCAGAGTGCCAGGACATCATTAAGGGGTGTTTGTCCATGCAACCCTTGGACAGGCCATCCTTAGAAGAGCTTTTCTGTCATCCTTGGGTGCAGGGTGTTCCTCTGCCCTAGAAGATGGGAGAGATCCATGTGCACAGTTGGATCCAGGGGCCTGGCAGATAACAGCTCCACACATCTCTTGGCAATCAGTGGCAAAGCATACCAGACTGGTTTTGTCCTGCCTGTAGCTCTGAGCAGGGGTCAGCAGAAGGGAATACGCAGCTCTTGGGCTGGAGCTGAGCTGGAGACCTGGTGTGGCAAGCACTGGTGGCCACCATCCCCGCTGGTTGTGTTTGTCTGGTTCATGGATGGCTGGGGCCCTGGGCAGAGCCCTGACAGCCTGGTCTGGCCCCAGGGAAAGAGAAGGAGCCCCTGGAGAAGCTGTACCTGGTGGGGCTGCTGCTGGAGACACCAAGGAAAACCTCAAGGATGACAATCTCTTCCTCAGCCTGGCCAGCTGAAGATGATGGACTTTGATTCTGGCACCTTCTTCAAAGCCAGGCTCCATGCCCAAATTGCAGGTGAGTCCACAGCCATGGGGATGCTCCCAGATTTGAGCATGGCATGGCCTGGCCAGGCACGAAGGGTTCCCCCTTTGCTGGGGCAGATGCAATGAATTCTTCAGTTGGCCGCCCAGCTGCTTTTTGGCTCTGGGCAGCTGCTGAAGGCTGGATGTGCCGTGGCTGGCTGCAGGCTGGGCACATGTCCTGCCTTCCTGCTCTGCTCCCAAAGGCAGCAGGGATGGGCAGCTCTGGGCACAGCCAGCATGGCCTGGGCACCGCAGGCCTTGGCACAAGGGGACAGGAGCCCTCAGGTGACAGGCAGTTTCTGGTGTCTCTCCTTGCAGCTGGGCTCTGTGGGTGCTGAGGCTGCTCTGGGCTCTGCCAGGGCTCTGCTGGAGCTCAGCACTGGGCTGGAATCAGCCAAAGAAGAAATGGTGTGACCTGTAGCACAGACTTGCTTGAGCATTTCGGCAACACAGCTCAAGTTTGCAGAATGTACACCTCCAAGGGAAAACATGACACCCCCCAAAAAAAAAAAAACTTGTTCAATAACTTCTGAAATGAAATCAATCTGGGGTGACCCCAAATTACATTTCGCAGCCTGCTCTAGCTGAAGCTCAGCCCTTCTCTGAACAGTTCTCTCCACTGCCTGCCTTTTACTTCCCAACTGCTCTCTTCCCGCAGTGAGCTCCCAGCCCATCGCAGTCTCTATCACACTGTTGCCTTCCTTGGTGCCCCCTCACCACAAGGAAGAGGGAGCCCCAGACTTAGGAATTCATCCTGGGACTGGCTGAGGAGCAGCAATGTCTCAGAGGTCCAGTGGGATTTTAGTGTCATTCAGAGCCACTCTCCAGCCCTCAGCTCTGCTCACTGCTGAGTTCCCTTTTCCTCATCCTTTCAGCAGGATGAGCTCTGTGAATCCCCTTGAGCCTCCCCAGCCCACTCTTCCCAGCCCACGCACCCCCCTCAGTTTGGCTGAAGCTGAAGCTTCTCTGTCTCCTCTGGCACACCAGTCCAGTGCCCTGTGCGGGGAGCCCCAGCCCAGAGCACAGCACCAACAGTGCAGTCCAGGCTGGAGCAGCTGCCCTGCAGGCCTGGCTTGGCTCTTTGTGGCAAGGGAATGCTCCCTGTTTCCAGCTGTCCCTGCAGGATGGCCCCAGGGCAGAGCCCAGCCTGGCTCTCACTGCAGCCCCTGGAGCTTGGGGCAGACAGTGCTCCCAGAGCTGAGGTTCCTGGGGAGCACCCGGAGCGGTGCCTTGCACTCTGTTGCCGTGTGTCACAGTGCAGGCTGGCTGGTACTGTGTGAATGCACCAGCCCCTGGTTTGACTGAGAGGGGCCTCACCCAGTCACATCTCTGCCAAGGCTGCAGCATTTCACTGGTCAGAATCTGACAGGGCATAGAGATCAGAGTAATGAAATTATCCAGACTGGGTTTTTCAAAGGCCCTTTAGAAGGAAGGGCTTGAGAATAAACATTCTCTGTTTGCCACATGGACATCGGGGTGAGTGGTCTCTTTGTCTCCAGCCCATTCCCTCCCCCTGCCAATGTTACAGCCACCCACTCCCTCACACATCCCCACTCGTGCCTTCCCACTGCCGTGTCCTGTCAGGGCTTCTCCAGCCCCTCATCCCTTCATGGCTCTGTCCCCTCAGGGTCTCCCCCATCCCAGCCAACCTGCCCGGCAGCAGCACCACAGCCCCACAGCAGCTCCAGAGGAGCCCCAGCCAGAGGCACCTCGGAGCCCTCAGCAATCCAGCCAGCAGCACACGGGCAGGAGGACACAGATGGCCCTTCCTGCCTGGCATAGGGCTTGTGGCCATCTCCAGGCACCGCTCTCGCAGGGATCCCCGCAGCTCCGGCCCCTGCCCAGCCGCTCTGTCACCTGCACAAAGGCTTCAGAAGAACCAGAAAAAGGGCAAGGGCCTTCTGACCATTTTCCCTGCTACACTGCACGTCTGGGCAGTTGGCTGAGCCCAGGCACCCTTTTCCCCCTCTTCCCCTATGCCCTGCTAACCCTTGCCAGCAAAAGAAAACTCCTGGGAGTCTGTGTATTATAACACATTCTATATTCATAGACTAAAGAAAAAAAACAAAAAGAAAAAAAGAACAATTTTAAAGAAACAGAAAATTCCCGCTGGCTCAGGTTGCTCCAGCAGACACAGCCTGTGGGCTCAGCTCTCTGCCGAGCTCCAGCAGCGCAGCCAGTCGAGCCCCGACAGACGAGGCCGTGTCCTCCATGCCCTGCAGAATTGATCTTGCAGCCTCTGGAAGATGGAATATTGCTCACTATATAGTGCCCGGAGGACATACAATGTTTGAAGTGCCATGTCTGACACAGCACTGCTGATGTCCTCTGTCAGGTGTTCAAGGGCTGAAAGAGAGAGGAACAGAGCCATGGTCAGATCCCAAATCTTTGGGGACGCGAGGAGAGCCCCCTGCCAGGGCCGTCCCAGCCGGCTCTAGGCATAGCCAGGAGGGAGCAGGGAACAACGGGACCAGCCCGAAGCTGCTGGCCACGAATCCTCCACGTGGTCCTGAAATCTCAGTGTGCTCTGCCCACGCTGCCCCTCGTCCGCACAGGGAGCAGAGCCCTCTGCAGCCGGGGCAGGGCTTGCAGCTGCCCCCACCAGCCCCCACTGCCAGCCCGCTGCCCTCACTCACCAGTGCAGATGAGCTGGAGCTCTTCCTTCTTCCCCCTCAGGTACTGCCCAGCCATCCCTGTGAACACAGAGCCTGTCACGGCCCCAGCGGCACAGCTCCCTGCCAGCGGCGCTGCCGGCGCTGTGGCCACACGGCCTGCTGGCCCGGCAGGGCTCAGCCCGGGCCCTGGCCGCACGCTGCCGCCCAAGGGCACGGCTGCCAGAGGGCGGCAGCAGCGCCGAGGCCAGCCGGGGCTCCACGGCGCCGGGCCCGGCCGGCACTGCCGGGGCAGCAGGCGGGGCTGGGGCCGAGCTGTGGCGGGCCGGGGAGGGAGCCCGGGCTCGTGGCTCACCCATGAACCTGATGGCCGCCTCTCGCAGGGGCTCCTGTGGGCTCTGCAGGTAGCGCAGGGCCCGGCGCAGGTGCTCGGCCGCTCCGCTCCTGTCCTCTGCCAGCTGGAGAGAGCGGCGGGAGGGAAGGAAGGGTTGGCGCGGGCTCAGCCTCTCGGCCGGGCGCTGCCTGCGCCCAGCCCCGGCCTCCCCTGCCCGCACAGCCCTGAGGGGCGGCCAGCAGCCCCCAGCGCCGGGCTCCCGAAGGGAGGGGCCAGAGGGCCGGCTGCTGCCCGGGGAGCCGCGGTGCCGGCCCGCCCCGCAGCTCCGCCGGGCCGAGGCTCCACGGGCACCCGGCTCGGGCCCACGGGAGCCTGGAGAGGAGCCCGCGCGGCCTCTGCGTGCAGCAGCGGGCAGGGGCACAGCTGCCCGCCCCACACTCTCAGCACCGCCCTCGGGGGCCTTCTCCAGGCTGATGCTGGGACTTCCAGGCCATCCTTACCAGGCACTCGGTGAATTTCCACAGCTTCTTGTTCTTCAGCAGTCTTTCAAGATCCCTCCTCTTCAGGAACTTGGCCACACAAAGCAGCGTTTCCTGTGAAGCCTGGAGAGCAGCAGAGACGAGGAGATGACCCCACAGCCCAGGGCGCAGGACCCGTGTCCCTGTGCCAAGGCCTGGAGGAGGCTGCAGCCTGGCAGGCACCAGGGCAGGAGGCAGCCAAGCCCCCTGCCAGGGCGACAGCAGCAGCCCACAAGTCCTCACCTGTGCCACAAGACGATTCTCATCATGGCAGTGGAAGAAGAGTGGCAGCAGGCTCTGGCACAGGGGTGTCTTCAGGGCCTTTTTTGCCTTTTCCGCTGGATGAGTCACCAGTGTTCGGAAGAGCAGTATGGAGATTACCTGCACCTGGCTATTGTCCTGTTTGAAAGGAAGGAAAAAAGACCTCAGAATCGGCTGCATGGGGCTCAGCTTGACGCAGGCCTGCAAATCCTCAGGGCACGAATTGTCCGGGTAGCACCCAGTGGCCATGGCTGGGGGCAGCGAGCCTTACGTGGTCAAAGAGTGGCAGGAGCGCCTCAACCAGCTGCAGTGTGATGGGGCTGGGCATCAGCATGTCATTGTCCAAGATGATAAAGCTGAGTAGCATGACTGTCATGATAACTATCTCTCCATCTGTGTCCCACAGGAACTCCACAAGACTTTCAGTCAGGCTCCACATTTTTTTGGTCTGTGCAGAACACAAATTTGTGAAATGCCATCCTCCTGCTGCAGGGCCTGAAGGCCAAAGGCCTGTCCCGAAGCACTTGGGCAGCTGAAGCAGGAGGCAGGAGAGCTGGGAGCAGCTGCCCCAGCTCCCAAAGCCCAGCCAAGCCCAAGCAACTGCATTCCCTAGCTCAGCCTCAGCCACTGCCCCCTTCTCACCATTGAGGGATCATCAGTGAGATCAAGAAGGGCCCTGAGCGCCAGGCGACGCCTCTCCCTGCACTCCCTCTGCAGCTGCCTTGACAAGATTTGCAGGACTCTTTTAGCACTGCGTTCACTCAAGTCCAGGCACTCGAGGACCTGAAAGGCACAGAGCAGTGACAGCGGACCCGGCCGGCAGGAGCCCGGAACTGCACAGGGCCGGGCCCAGGCAGCAGCGCAGGGCACGGGCTCCATCCCAGGCAGCTGTGGCTCTGAAAGGGCAGAGAGCTGGGAGGCAGCTGAGCAAGGCAGCGCTGGCCATCAGGCTCACCTCCACAAGGAACGCCAGGGCAGGCAGCTCCCAGCGTGGCTCCTGTGTGCTGAGCAGCCGGAGCAGGTAGCGAGCGATCCGGGAACACAAGGGGATGGAGACACAGGACATCTCCCTGGCAGGAGAAAAAGTAACCAAGACTGTGGGCCAGGGGCACAAACCTCCGCCAGGACTGACACACACAGGTCTGGTCTTTCCCCAGCATTGTGCAAGTGGCCCTGGACTATTTGGGAGGCGGCTCCTTGTGGGCACCCTCCTCTCCCAGCCTTTTCCAGTCTGCTTGGCTGTCCCTCGGTGAAAAGACCCTCTGGCCCACAACCACAGGATCTGTGTGGAGCTCCCTGGGCACAGAGCACAAATGTCAGAGGCAGTGGGGAGAAGGGGGTCTCACCTGGCCAGCAGACTCATGGCACAGTGGTGGGTGTCAGCACACAGCAGCATGTCCCAGCCGCAATTGTGTTCCATTGCCACCACCACATCCTCGTGCTGCGTTCGGCAGAGCAGGGACTTCAGGGTCTGCACTGCAAACCTGCGTGCAGAGCAAAGCCCAGGTCACGCTGGGAGCACTGGCTCCTTCCCAGGTCACGTGGCAGGGACAGGAGGAGTAGGATGGAGCACCTCCTGGGGCTGGTGGCAAGGCCATGTTGCTCCTGGCATCCCTTCCAGAAGGTAATGACCTCCTCTGGCATATCCAGAGTGCTGAAGAGCACTTGGAGGAGCAGATGCACAAAGAGGCGGGGGAAATACACCGTCACCATATGTGGGACACAGGGCACCTGGAGGATCTTCCACATCACCACAGCTGCCTGCAAAGAACAAAGCCACCCGAGACAGCGCTCAGTGCTGAGGTGTCCGTGTGGCAGGGCCCGAGCTTGGCAGGAAGAGGCCCAGAGAGACACAGGGGGAGCAGGGGGCCTGGCAGGCCTGAAGCTGCCCCTGGGCCAGGTTTGAGGCCAGCGCCTGAGGCAGGGAGATGCAGTGGGGGAAGGAGGATGGAGAGCTGCTGGAGAGGTGGCCTTGGGGCCAGCAAAGGCCAGTGTCAGAAACTCACAGCCAGGGCAAAGACACCCGTTTCGTCCCCATCAGAGGTGCACGTGCTGTGCTCTGGCCAGCTCCCCAGCACATCCAGGAGTATCAGCAGCACTGGTTCCGCAGTCCTGGGCGAGCACATGATGGTCTTCCACATGGCCATGGCAGCTCTGTGGGGTTAGAGCTCCGTCTCAGGGAGGTCTCAGACACAGCACGGTGGCCTGGGCAGCAGTGGGGATCTGAGCCAGCTTCCAGCTCTGCCTCTGCCCATTGTCCCTCACTGGCAGCACCCAGGCAGCCCAGCCCTTTGGGGACAGACCCCTGAGGGGCAGGGAGGGAGCATGGCAGCAGGCATGGGAGGTGACATGCCAGGGCTGGCAAAGGGAGCAGCCAGAGGGCCCTGGAACTCTCTGTTGGTCAGACACCTGGGCCAAGTTGTACAGGCTGATGGGCTGGGGAGCCCTGAGCTCTCTGGGCAGGTGGGCCCCATACCTGTCACAGGATGGGGCCACACGCAGCAGCGTCATTAGTACGTCAGCAGGCTGTGCTTCTGTGAGATCCAGCAGGGTCCTGTTCAGCCTGTGCTCAGCAAACTGATTGGCCAGGAGCCATTGGTGGATGTACCTGACCAGGGCGGGCACCTGGAGAAGGCACAGGAAGACTTGGAAAGCTGCCAGAAGGAGGAATGTCCCCAGTGTCCCCAGAGAAGTTCTTCCCTTCCCACCACACTGCCATGGCCTCAAAGCCTTCCAGTGACCAGTGGGTGTGGCTTGAGAGGCCAAGCAGTTCCTGGGAGGATCAAACCCTGGCCACAGGCTGCTTACTTGCTTTGGGTTGGAAAAGCCCTCCTCTACAAGCATATCCAGCAGGGCAGCACTGGTCTTGGTTTTGAAGATATGCGTGTATGCTCTGAGCCCAGTTCCCATGGTGCTGGTCTCTTCCTCCCGAATTCTCTTGATGAATTTGCAAACCAGCTGTAGGAGAAGGGCAAGAAGCCAAGGATGTTGCATAGAATGCTCCAAGTGCGGTGACAGCAGGCCCAGCCCAGCTGGGGGTGGCTGCAGGTACCTGCGCTGTTCGGCGGAAGAGGCCACGGGCGGGGTCCTGCTCTTTTGTGCGCTCCAGGGCTGCACCTGGCAAAGAACGAGCGCAGCCAGAGCTGAGGGGCTGCGGGAGAGGCCGGAGAACACAGCCCAGCCCTGCGCTCCCCAGGTGGGGACAGCCCTGGGATGCCTGAGGGGATGGAGCACGGCCACTGCGGGGTGTCTGCCTGGCCCCTGTCCATGGGCATGGCGCAGGGGATGGGATGGGATGGGATGGGATGGGATGGGATGGGATGGGATGGGATGGGATGGGATGGGATGGGATGGGATGGGATGGGATGGGATGGGATGGGATGGGATGGGATGGGATGGGATGGGATGGGATGGGATGGGATGGGATGGGATGGGATGGGATGGGATGGGATGGGATGTTTCCAGGCTGGCTGCACGCACCATCCCTGTGGCCCAGCTCTGCCACTCACCCTCCTGCAGCAGCTCAAACAGCACCTCCTCTTTGGTCTCCTGTGCTGGAGCAGCTCCAGCGCCTTTTTCCTCCTCCTCCTCCTCCTCCACCCACACCAGCTTGGGCACTCTTAGGGGTCTCTGCTCCATGTCTCTTAGTGGATTTGTGGCTACTTGCTGGAGAGATGCCTCAGAAAAGCTCAGAGTCAGCAAGTCCTGCAGTGGTGCCTGGAAGGCACCTTCAAGTAAGAAGCCTCAGGAAGGCAACAGGACAGCAAGTCCTGCACTCTGGTCTCGAGGGCTCCTGCCACAAGGACAGGAGACTCCTGTCAAGGATTGTGGTCTGGCCTCGAGGGCACTGGCAGCAGGGATGGGAGATGCCTCTGGGGCACCAAGTCCCACACTCTGCCCTCAAGGGCACCTGCAGAAGAGAAGGGAGACCACGGGTTGGCAAGTCCTGTGGTCAGGCCTCGAGCTCAGCTGCAGGAATAACACCTTGGAAAGGCTCCGGTTTGGACAGGAACGAGCGCGCTGTGTGGGGGCTCCTCACGGCACCGCTCTGTCCCGTCCTGTCCCGTTGTGTGCTTTGAGACCTGTGGTGTGCTCTTGTCACTGCCAGCTCCTATGTCACCACGTGTCACAAAGGGCCCTTGGACACCTGTTCTATGCCACGGTGCCCATGCTGCACTGTGTCACAAAGGGCCCCTGCACACACTGCCCCTTGCCCTGGGGCCACCCCCAGCCCACCCAAAGTGGCCCAGGTTGAAGGAATCTCTCACCCCAAGTGTCTAAGACAGCCCGACAGGGTTTTTAGGAACAGCTCAAACCATCAGCAAATGCTGCCCTGCTCTGTGGGCTCAGGGCAGCAGAAGGAGCCTCCAGGGCTGCCAACACAGCTGCACTGGGAAGGGCACGGGGCCTTCCAGGGAAGCTGGCTCGGCCTCCTTGGGACACGTCCTGGCTGGTGGCCATCCTAAACCCACGGTTGTGGCATGGACATGGAACGTGTGGGCCAGGGCATGAATGCTGCTCTGAGCCCTGGGGCCCGGGGAGCGCTGACCTCAGCAGGTGTGGCTGAGTCCCTGCCCAAGCAGACCTGTCCCCCGCCCCCGAGCCCTGGCAGCGCTGGTGCCCATCTCCTGCCCCAGAGACCTGTGCCCCCAGGGGGCTTCTGTTCCAGAGGGAGCCAAAGCCCACTGTGCTCCTTCCTGTAGGGGCTGTTGGCAGGAGCACCTGGAGCAACTGCTGGCAGGAGCACCTGGAGCAACTGCTGGCAACGCTTGGTCTGGGTCAGAAGCTCTCACTCCATGCTGAAATTATTTTCTCATTGAAGTAATTTCCTTCAGCACAAAAACACCTTAGTGGCAAAGGCACAGAAGAATCTGGCATTTAGGAATCCTCACTTCAGGAAAGCTTTACTTCCCGTTGCTCAACTCAAGTAGTTCCAAAAATTTGCAGCTTCCCAACTTCATTGGGATGGCCTGAGAAGGTGAAGAGTTGGAATTCTGCTTTCTGTCTCAAAGCAGCAACTCATTTGCCTTAACATCATCCACTGAGAGTCACTTAAAATAACACTGTACAGAGGTAAAAAAACAGCCATTCTTTGGTTTGCAAATGGTTTTCTGTGAAGGGATGATATTATCCTAATTCTCTTAAAGAATAAAAGCTCTCAAGAAATTAAAGTCCACTCAGTGTTACAAAAGTAGCCCAAACAAATGAGTAGATGGCAAAAGGGCTAATCCTCCCCCTGGTACAGATATCTAAGTGGCCAGTAAAGTACAGCTCTCCCCTCTTGTTCCCTGCAGGAGAATCAGGACGATGAACAAGAATAGTCACAGATATTCTTTCTGTCCTCAGTAACCAAAGTCGTGCCTAACCACAGATGCTGCCTTCAAACTGACTCAGATTCCAGCCTAGACCTCTCACCTTGCAGATAACTCCTTCCCGACACCCCACCAACACCAACACCCCCAAACTCCAACACAGAAGCCCTCAACACCTCAGCAGGACCCCCAGCTGTCCCTGTCCCTCTGCAGAGCTTTCCCACCCTCCAGCAGACCCCCTGGTTCCCTGCACATGCCAGGGGATGGCACTCAGAAGGATCTGCCCCAATACCTTCTTCTGTGGCAAGCTCAGGCTGCCAGGCCTATGGTTCCTGGATCACCCTTCCCACCTCACTGGCAGCTCCCTGGGAAGCACTTTCCTTGAGAAGCAAGCCCCTTTCCTCCAAAGGCATTTCCCCAAATGTGTAGCTTTCCTGGGGAACACCAATACACTCTTAAGAAAAGCTGGCAAGGCTGAATAACTTCAGGTCCTTTCAGGACAGGCACTCCAGCTCTAGCTCATATTCCCCCAAGTGTGTTTCCAGGTGGAGGTTCAGAGGTGCAGCCCCAGGCCCTCTACAAACACAAGCTGCCCACTGCCTCTTCACCTGCCTCAACTCCTGCCTGCGGTCACAGCAGCAAAACCAGGCTGTTCCCAGCCAGAGCCCAGAGCCCTGTTCCTGCAGGATGCTCTTGCCAGCACCTTCCAGGACTCTCGGCTGTGCATGCAGAGCTTTTCATGCTGGCTCCCAACAGGCTTTGGAAGGCAGAGCACAACCTGGCTGGCTCTGCCGCCAGCACACTCCAAACACAGGCAGAGGAAGAAGCAGCAGGGGCTGTTTTGCAGCCATGCCCAAGAGAAACAGGAAGGGTGCCCTCCCTCTGGTCTCACTTGGTTGGCTTTCTGACTGGGTCTGAGCCTGGGGCTGCCATTCCTCGGTTGTGGGGACCAGAACCACACCTGGGATCCCAGCACTGCCTGACAGCGCTCTGGGCACTGGCATGGTCGCACCTCCGAGTCTCAGGCACCCTGCTGCTGCTTCATTTGCCCTTAGGCACACCCAAAGCTCTCTGTTAAGCCCAGATGGTCTCTGGTTCTGCCCTCTTCCTGATCCTGTGCAGGGATGGAGCACTGCTGTGCTTTCAGGAAGCTGTTCTTGAAACCTTCCAGCATTCCAAGCTCCTTTGCCCTCCATGGATGCTTTCCATGGAATCCCTCATAGGTGGGTTCAGAGCATTCTCAGGTTTGCTCTTCCAAAGTCCAGGGGCTCCAGGGTGCTCAGCAAGATCTGTAACTCCACAGCGTTGTGGAACTGGACTTTTAGCACAGGGACCTTTCCAGCCTGATCTGCCCTCGTTCCTCTGTGTCTGTGCACAAAACACGGTGTGGAAGAGAATGGCAGGAGGGGCCTGTGTGTCCCAGGGCTCTGGATTTGCATCGTTCCAGCTCCACAGAGATGCAGGTAAAGCAAAGAAGCCAAACTGTTTATTAATGGAAGGCAAAGCAAAGGGATGAGCTGGGAGGGAAGAAAGGGGATGGGCAGGTTCTGAGGGCTTTCAACAGCAAGAGAGAAGGCAGGAGCTATGGGAGCTTCCCACAGGCTCAGCTGTGCCAGTCATCAGCTGTGCCTGGAGCTCCAGCTGATCTCCTCTGCTCTCCAGGTGGTCTCACCTTCCAAGAGATCTGGAGGTCTTAAAGAGATACTGGTTCTTCTGAGCCTGCAGATGAAAGTAGTTCAGCTCTTCCCTCAAACATCACCTGAACAAATATGCTTATGCAGGAGGGGCTGTTGTATTCACTCAGGCCTTGAAGGGCTGAAAGAGACAGGAACAGAGCCACAGTCAGAACCTGGATGTGCAGGAATCCAAGGAGACCTTTCTGCCAGAGCCATCCCACCCAGCTCTTGCCATGGCCACAAGAGAGGAGGGGCCAAGGGGATCAGCTGCAAGGTGCTGGCCATGAATCCCCTGCCCACATCCCTGAAATCTCTGTGTGCTCTGCCCACAGCACCCCTCATCCACACAAGGAGCAAAGCCCACCACAGCCAGGGCAGGGATTGCAGCTCCCTGCCCAGGGATTGCAGCTCACCCATCCAGCCCCTGCTGACAGCCCGCTGCCCTCAGTCACCCTCACAGAGGGCCTGGAGCTCTTCCTTCTGCCCCATCAGGAGCAGCCTGGCCATCCTTGGGAACACAGGCTCACCATAGCTAAGGCTGCTGTGGCTATTATCCAGTTTGCTTTATGGCTTTATAAGGTGAGGGATTAATGGATTTTTAACTTCCTCTGGAAGGCAGGCACATGGATTCAGAGCTATGAGACACTAAGTGTATGTTTTGGGGGTTACTTTAATAATGGTACTTACTGTGAGGAAATGACACTGGGGGAAATTTTCTCCCAGCCATTCACCCAGCTCTTTGGGTCTGCCCCACCAGTTTTCAAAGGGTTCAGATCCACTCTAAATGCTAAAGATACCATACAGTGGTCAGTGTTCCTGATAGGCCTCTTCTATTTAGCATTCAGAGATAAAAGAAGATTAACCTGGATAACCACACTGACACCTACCCCAGAGACAAGGGATGCTGCTGCCCCAGAGCCTGACCCTGCCCCAGAGCCCATCTCAGAAATGAACCACCCAGGTTGGGTGGGGATTCTAGTGAAAGAGATGGGCCAGATGCTGAAGGAGTACATTTCCACAGCTGGTGAAAAACCCTTCCCCTGCCTCAAAGAGGGAGAGTCTGATGGTGCAGCAGTGGAACCCACAGATGTTACAACAGTCCAGGTTCCAGCTGAACTGCAAAGGCAATCACAGCCAGCAGCAGTTGCCCCAGTGGAAACAAGGAGGTCTGAGATGAAGCCAGAGCACCCAGATGAAGATAAGAAAGGAGGACCCTCACAACCCGCAGGACAGACAACAGTGGAGATCATCACTGAATCCCTGATGTGTGAAAATCTCTGTAATCTGCACAAAGACTATGTACAGCGGGGATATGAGGCTTGTACAATCTGGTTACTCTGGGTCTGGGACCTTATGGGTCCAGCTGTGCAACTGGATGGTGGTGAGGCAAGGAAATTGGGACCCCCTACCCAGGACTCAGGTATGAATCAGATTTTTGTAAGGGAGTTAGGCTCCCTTTCCCTCTGGGAGTAGATTTCATGAGTGCCAGAGGGAGGTTTGTCCACAGGGAGAGAATGCAGGATCACCGCCATAGAATGTGCTGGAAGACCCTCTGACGGGAGAGGAGGGTATCCAACAGCTGAGAGAAGTGTCAGTATTGGAGGTACTCTTTGGGAGGGATGGACAGCATGATAATGACCCCAACAGGGTTAGGTGCCCAGGGCAAATATGGTAGAGTCTGGCAAATCTGGGGCCATCTCAATACATCACCTTCATTGCAACAATTAATGCCGATACCAGCCGAGAGACAGTGGGCTCTGTTGCCAACAAGCTTAGAAATTATTCAAGTATGATCAATGGCCCGATGCAGGCTCATGTCTCTGCTGTGCTCCAAGAACTCAGAGAGGAGATGAAGGAGGAGATGAGGAGGAACAGTTCCCACATTGCAGCAGTGTGAGTCACAGGCCCCAAAGTCAGAGCCCAACGTTCCCCAGCTAGAGAGAGAGGGTACACCCCACGGGCTGACCTGTGGTTCTTTCTGCAGGACGATGGGGCAGAGACATGGGAAGGTGGAATGAGAAACCCACTTCTGTCCTGGCAGCACGACTGTGTCAACTCAAGGAGGGAAACATTAATCAAGGGAACTCCAGTAAAGTGAAGGTAGCCTCAACCTCCCATGACCGAGCTGCTGAGTATGATCTGTCTGATCCCCTTGAAGGAACCTCTGCCATGTATGCCCAGGAAAGAAATAATACCCAGGGTTAGAGGGGCCCTGCCTCTATCCAGGGAGAGGCACGGGAGAAGTGGATCTTCTGGATGGTGTGGATCCAATGGCCTGGCACATCAGAACCGCAAAAATATGATGCCTTAGTTCATACTGGTGTGCAGTGTACCCTGATACCATTGGAACATGTGGGGGCAGAACCTGTTTCCATTGCCGGGATGGCAGGGGGATCACAGCAATTGACCCTGTTGGAAGCCGAGGTGAGCCTGACTGGGAAAGAGTGAAAGAAATATCCTATTGTGACTGGCCCAGTGGCCCTGTGTGTTCTGGGCATAGACTTTCTCTGGAATGGGTATTACAAAGACCTAAAGGGACTCAGATGGGATTTTGGTATAGCTGCTGTAGAGGCAGAGAACATTAAGCAGTTGAACACCTTGCCTGGACTGTCAGAAAACCCATCTGCAGAAGAACTCCTGAAGGTGGAAGAGCAATAAGTGCCAATCGCCAGCTCGACGGTGCACCGCCGGCAGCATTGGACAAATCGAGCTGCTGTGATCCCCATCCACAAAATGATCCGTGAGCTGGAGAGCCAAGGGGTGGTCAGCAAAACCCACTCACCCTTTAACAGCCCCATCAGGCCTGTGCACAAGTCTGACAGAGAATGGAAATTGACTGTGGACTACCAGGTCTTAAATGAAGTGACTCCACTGCTGAGTGCTGCTGTGCCAGACGTGCTGGAACTCCAGTACGAGCTGGAGTCCAAGGCAGCAAAGTGGTAAGCCACTGTTGATATTGCCAGTGTGTTTTTCTCGATTCCTCTGGCAGCAGAATGCAGGGCTCAGTTTGCTTTCACCTGGAGGGGCGTGCAGTACACCTGGAACCGACTGCCCCAGGGGTGGGAGCATAGCCCCACCATCTGCCATGGACTGATCCAGACTGCACTGGAAAAGGGTGAGGCTCCAGAACACCTGCAGTATATCAATGACATCATTGTGTGGGGGAACATGGCAATGGAAGTATTTGAGAAAGCAGAGAGGAACATCCAGATTCTGCTAGAAGCCAGTTTCACCATCAAGAAGAGCAAAGTCAAAGAACCTGCCCAAGAGATCCAGTTCCTGGGAGTAAAGTGGCAAGACGGACGGCATCAGATTCCCACTGAGGTAATCAACAAGATCACCGCAATGTCTCCACCAACTAGCAAGAAGGAAACACAAACTTTCTTCAGTGCCATAGGTTTTTGGAGAATGCATACTCCTGAGTACAGCCAGATTGTGCAGATCGTGAGCCCTCTTTTCCTGGTCACCCGCAAGAAGAACGAGTTCCACTGGGGCCCTGAATAGCAACAAGCTTTTGCCCAGATCAAGCAGGAGATCGCTCATGCAGTTGCCCTTGGCCCAGTCAGGACGGGACCAGAGGTGAAGCACGTGCTCTACTCTGCAGCCAGGAACAATGGCTTGTCCTGGAGCCTTTGGCAGAAGGTGGCCTGGGGAGACTCGGCATCGACCACTGGGATTTTGGAGTTGAAGCTACAGAGGGTCCGAAGCCAACTACACTCCCACAGAGAAGGAAATCTTGGCTGCCTATGAAGGCGTTCAAGCTGCCTCAGAGGTGATTGGCAGGGAAGCACAACTCCTCCAGGCACCCCGACTACCGGTGCTGGGGTGGATGTTTAAGAGAAAGGGTCCCACCACCCACCACGCCACTGATGCTACATGGAGTAAATGGATTGCTCTGATCACACAGCGCACCCATATTGGAAACCTGAATCGCCCTGGGATTTTGGAGATAATTACAAAGTGGCCGGAAGGTGAAAACTTTGATCTCACTGATTAAGAGGAACAAGAGCAAGTGACACATGCTGAAGAAGCTCCACCATACAACCATCTGCCAGCAGAGGAAACACGCTACGCTCTTTTCACGGACGGTTCCTGTAGCATTGTAGGGATGAACCGTAAGTGGAAAGCAGCCGTATGGAGCCCCACACGACAGGTCGTGGATCGAGCCAACTCACTGAACTCAAGACTTTTCAGCTCGCCCTGGGCATTGCTAAGAGAGAGAAGTGGCTAAAGCTCTACCTTTATACTGACTTGTGGATGGTAGCCAATGCTCTGTGGGGATGGCTGGAAAGGTGAAAAAGGCCAACTGGCAGCGTAGGGGAAAACCAATCTGGGCTGCTGATGAATAGAAAGACATTGCCACTCGGTTGGAGAAGCTACCTGTGAAAGTCTGCCATGTAGATGCCCATGTCCCCAAGAGTCAGGCTAATGAGCAACACTAAAACAATGAACAGGTGAATCAGGCAGCAAAAACAGAGGTGTCCAAGACTAAGACTGGCAACACAAGGGGGAGCTGTTCCTAGCTCGATGGGCCCATGATGCCTCAGGTCATAACAGCAGAGATGCCACCTAGAGGTGGGCACGAGACTGAGGGGTGGATCTAACCATGGACAGTATTTCTCAGGTTATTCATGACTGTGAGACGTGTGCTGACATCAAACAGGCCCAGCGGGTGAAGCCCCTATGATATGGTGGGCAGTGGTCCAAGTACAAGTATGGGGAGGCCTGGCAGATTGACTACATCACACTGCCCCAGACACGCCAAGGCAAGCGCTACGTGCTGACCATGGTGGAAGCCACCACTGGGTGGTTGGAGACCCACCCTGTGCCTCACAGCACTGCCTGGAACACCATCCTGAGCCTTGAAAAGCAAGTCCTGTGGAGACATGGAACCTCTGAGGGAATTGAGTCGGACAATGGGACCCATTTCAAGAATGGCCTTATCAACACCTCGTCCAGGGAACATGGTATTGAATGGATATACCATATCCCCTACCATGCACCAGCTGTCGGGAAAGTTGAACGGTGCAATGGACTACTCAAGACTACCCTGAAGGCACTTGGTGGGGGGGGCTTTTAGAAATTGGAAAATGAACTTAGCAAAAATCACATGGATGGTCAACACCAGAGGGTCCATCAAGTGAGCTGGTCCTGCCTAGTCTGAGCCCCTGCACACAGTGGATGGAGATAAAGTCCCTGTTGTACACATGAAAGGTATTTTAGGAAAGACTGTTTGGATTACTCCTACCTCAGGCAAAGACAAACCCATCCGTGGAATTGTTTTTGCTCAACGACCTGGTTACACTTGGTGGGTAATGCAGAAAGATGGAGAAAGCTGTTGTGTACCACAGGGAAACCTAGTCTTTAGTGAGAACTGTGGGTAAGGTTTCATTGTGATGCAGATGGGAATAGAATAAGGGGTGGATAATGTTCTGGATTGCAAGGCAAGATGTAGCCTATTACCATCTGTATGGCAGTTGTCTGGTGTCAAGTGGGCAATTCCCCTTCTCTCTTTCCCTGAGTGATCATAATCACCCCTCCCTCGGTAGGGGACAGCTGCTGATAACAGGCTATTGAATGTCACTGCATGCCTGATAAGAACTGTAACATCCCATTGTGAGATGCTCCGCCCAGAGGGAGGAACCAAGCATTGCTACCCAGATATAATCTGGAGATTCTGACAACCCAGGACGGCTTCCCACTGGATTCCCCAGAGGAACAAAAGCTGCTTCTACTTCCACGGATCTGTGGAGGAAGAATACACTCTTTTTTACAGGACCCCCCCTGCTCCAACAGAACCACACCTGACACTTCAGGAAGACTGCAGCCACTTTTCCAGCTGGACTGCTACCAACCCCCTGACCAACAGGGTATCAGGTTGAGTTCTGTCTCTGTCAGTATTCTTCTAGTGTATTACATTGTTTTATTTTATCCTTTTTTTTTTTCCCTTTCCCTATTAAAGAACTGTTATTTCCTGCTCCCATGTTTTTCTTCTGAGAGCCCCTTAATTTAAAATTCATAGCAATTCAGAGGGATGGGGAGGGTTTGCATTCTCCATTTCAGGGGAGACTCCTGTCTTCCTTAGCAGGCACCTGTCTTTCCAAAACAAGACAACAGGAAATAAAGTTACAAAATAATTTCTTTCAGTTCTATTCATTTTCAGCCAGTTCCAGTTTGTTTTTCACAGTTCCACCGTCTCAGCTTACTGTGTTTGCGTCCTCCTTTCTCCCCTGCCTTTCTCTGCCTGCTCTGTTTCTCTCTCAGTGTCTCCCTTGAGCTCCTACCAAAGACCCTGCCCTGATTTAATTCCCAATCCACGAGCTACAACAACCATGGGAGAAGTTATGAAGGTTGGCAGTGAAATGTCACTGTAGGATCTTGCTCCACTTGGCTTTTGGGTCCCTTCTTAAGGGCTTTGCCTTCAAGGGCAGGAACATAATTTCCTGGCTGGGAACTGGAATTCCAGCCCCTGGGAGTGTGTGCCATGGATCCCAGAGGGGCATTCCAGAGGCTCCCAGGGTGCTGCTCCTGCCGTGCCTCCCAAGGAGCTGTGCAGGGCCAGGGAACAAGGTCCAGCAGCTCTGTGGGCTCCCAGAGCACACAGCAAAGGTGGCTTTGCTGGACATTTTCCAACACATTTCTGGCTGGAAGCACAGGGAGGGAGGAAATGGAAGCAGGTCCCCGAGAGAATCCTGGAAGGATTGCGGTGGGAAGGGACCCTGCCCCGGGGTTATGATTTCGCCTCTGCCCCAGTGAAGGTGCAAATGAGACCGTGGGAACGCAACCTGTGAATCTGCTCAAACCTGGATTGAGCTGAAAAAGAATTGGGGAGGAGAAAGGGAGAGAAATACATCGGGAAGAGGTCTCAGAGAGACAGAAAGAAATAGGAAAGAGTTCTTGGGCGGGAGAAAGAAAGAGGAAAGAGACCTCAGATGGAGGGAAAGAAATAGGAAAGAGGTCTCCGTGGGAGAGAAAGAAATCGGAAAATGGTCTCAGAGGGAGAGAAAAAAATAGGAAAAAGTTCTCAGAGAGAGAGAGAAAGAAAGAGGAAAAGGCTCCGGCCCGGACTCCGCAGCTCCGAGGGACACCCGCAGGGCACAGCGCCGTTCACAATTCCAGCCAATCAGAGAACGCACTAAACAATTTCCAGCCAACCAGAGCCTTTCTCGCCGATGACTCACCGGTTGCCGGGCGGACCCGCAGACCCCAGCGGCCCCCGGAGCGGAATTTGGGGCTCGGGCCAGGGGGACGGATCCGCACCGGGGGGGTCCCCGAGCCCCCTGCCCACCCCTGGGACCGATCGGGGGCTCCCCCCACCCAGCAGCCGGTGCTGAGCAGAGGGGTGGGGCAGAGGGGTGGGAAAGGGGGGTCCGGGCTGGGAGGGGAGGAAATGCGGGAGGAAGAGGAGGGAGGGAAGGAGGAAGAGGAGCGGGAGAATCCCGCCGCTCGTACCGCCCGCACGCTGAGTGTGCAGCACCCCCTGCCCCGGGAGCATCGCCCCCAGCCCCGAGCCGCAGGTGAGGGCGGAGGCCGAGCTCGCCCCGACTCCAGCGAGGGGTCTCCGGGAGGATTTTTTTGGAGAGTGTTCGGAGCCGGCAGATCCCGGACTCGAGCCCCGGATATCTCCGGGCCTCCCAAGAGGAGCTTTTTCAGAGGGAGAGGAGCCGCGATCGCCCCTGGGGAGGGTCCCGGGGGGTCCACGTGGGGATGGCCCCGTACCAACGGGGTGAGACATTGGTTTTGGGGATCCCCGTGAGAGCCGGGGCTGTGGAACAGGGGATCCCCGGGGTGGGGAGGGGGGAAGGGGCAATACCGGAGCTGGGGGACCCCCCGGCAGCCTGGAGATGAGGGGGGACGGGACCCCCTAACCCTGGCAGGGGTGTGTCCTGGGGTGACTTCATGATGCTCGTACCCCCATCGGTCCGTTCAGCCCAGAAATGTGTTCTGCACCTTTAAGGCTGCCTCCGAGAGCGAAGGGGAGGAGGAAGAAGCAGCAGTTTGTTTTCAGAAACTACACTCACTCCTCCACATTCCATCTCCTGGATTGTTCTGCTGCCTTAAGGAGCTGGAACAGAGGCCAGACGGAGCTAAGAGGAATAAAGTGAATTTTTATTCAATTTTCTTCAAAGGCCACACTCTGGCAGTACCGGAGCCATAGTGGTGTCTCTGCCCGGATGGCTCCAAGATGGGAGCATAAGAGGGCTCGGTCACAAGATCTCACATTTTTATAAGTTTTAGTCCATTTGTATATAGGAGTTAACTGCCCAATCAATAGCTTCAAATTATGAAGTTTCATCCTCCTTCCTTGCTTGCCCACCCTCCTCTTTTCATGTTGTTTGCGCTTTGGGCCTGAAGTTTGAAGAGATTGTCCTTGAGTCTCCAGCTAGAATGGGATTGTTTTGTCTTCACCACCCCGGGAAAAGATCCCAGTAATACTTAATATAAAGCTAAAAGCTGCACACCAAAACAGAACAGAAAAACTTAAAATCTAAGGTATCAGTTGTCTATAAATGGACAGACAGCAGGACAGAGCTCTCCTTTGCTTTTAGTTAGTTTTTAGCTTCCTGAGGCAGAGAAGTTCCCTGGACTGTGTTTTTTCTTTTTCTTTGGAGCTCTTTAAACCTGCTCTGGACTGAACACCCAGAACACCACTGGCAGCTCGCACCTGTGGTCCACCGGGCCGGTTCTGGGCCACGGCATTTCCAGTGCCAGAGGGACTGAAAAGAGACTGATAAGAGACTGATCAGAGACTGAGTGAGCCGAGTTACAGCCCACGGAGGGACTTTCTGAGTTTGTCATCTCTTTTGGAGTGGCAGAGGTTTTATTTTTTAATATTGTTTATTTTTTGTGCTGGTGATGCTTTGCCTTTTAAATAAACAGTTTTTTCCCCTTTTCTTCATGGAAATCTTTTCTCGATCTGGTTGGGGGAGGGACTGCTATAATTTTCTTTCTAGAGGAAACCCCTTTTGGGGGTTTTATCCCAAATTTGCCCTAAACCAGGACAGGGTTGTGGGAAGAGGAGGGAGCCCCAAGTGGCTGGATTGAGGGGAGGCTGGAGAGGGGGACCCTGAAACCCCCCAGCATCCCTAAGCAGGACCGTGGAGAGGGGGGATCCCCAGAACCCATGGGATCCCCAGCAGCCCTGAGACGGGGGACTACCAGAACCACAGAGGGATGAGACTGGAAATAGGACACTCCTGGTGGCTTTTTTTGATTCACTCTTGATTTTGGAGGTTTTTATGGACACCAGGTAACTTCTAGAGATGGACTTGGGCAGGAGGAATCCCCAGCCCAAGGCATTTACACCTTGTTTTTTCCCAAACCAGGATTTCCCATTCCCAAACCTTGGCTGAATGAAGGAGGAGAAGGCTATGAGGAAGAGGAAGATGCCCCAGGACACCCAGGCAGGTGAGGAGGAAGTCAGTGCCCCTTTCCCCCTCTTTCCTGCTCCATCTCCCAGCCCAGCATGGCCCCTGGCTGCAGGACAACCCCACTGCCAAAGCCGTCCTGCTGGGGATGCACTGTGGGGATCTCCTTCCCCTTCCCTCTGGCACACGGGCAAGTCCCATTCTCTCCTTGTCCTTCCTCCCCCAGGGAAGGAACTGAGGATGGAGACCAGGGAGGACCAATGCCCGGGGCAGAACCTCATGGAAGAGCCCATTTTGGGCAGCTTCGCAGTGCAGGAATCCAATGGGGAGGAAAAGCCCCAGAGGTCCCAGAGGAGAAGGGACACCAATCCCAGCCCAGGTTGCTCTGAGGGGGAAATACCAGTCCTGGGCCAGGAAGGTGGACAGAGCTTCAGCCAGAGCTCAGAGCTGGTGGCCCATGAGCAGCTTCATGAGAGCAAGAGGCCCTTTGAGTGCTTGGAGTGTGGGAAGAGCTTCAGGAAGAGATTCAACCTGATCTGCCACCGGAGGATCCACACTGGGGAACGGCCCTATGAGTGCTTGGAATGTGGGATGAGCTTCAGCCACAGGTCTGACCTGGGTGTCCACCAGAGGTTCCACACCGGGGAGAGGCCCTACGAGTGCCCTGAGTGTCAGAAGAGGTTTCACACCAGGTCCCACCTCCTTGTGCATGAGCGGATTCACACAGAGGAGAGGCCCTTCCGCTGCCCTGACTGCGGGATGGGCTTCAAACACAACTCCACCCTCGTCACCCACCGGTGCATCCACACTGGGGAGAGGCCCTACGAGTGTCCCCCGTGTGGGAAGAGCTTCTCAGACCGCTCGTTCTTTACCCGACACCAACGGAGGCACTGGTAAGGGAAGCCCTGCAAGAGCCCCGACTGCAGGAAGAGCTTCGTGCACTGCTCCAACTCCATCCCCATCAGAGGTCCCACATTAGTCAGAGCCCTGGTGATCCACATTCCCTTTGATACGCAGTGGGAAGTGGTTGATGTTCCTTTTTCTTTGCCTCTCATTATCTTTTGATTTATCTCTCTCCCTTCAAAACATAGAAAATTGGGGTAAAAGTCAACAAATTCAACAGAGGCCTCACATTTTCCTTGTGTTTTGGGGGAATATTGGATTCTGGGAGATATCTGGGTAGATATGGGTCTGTTTGGGGGGCATCTGGTTTAGTTGTCTTTATTTCTTGGCACTCCAAAAGATGAGAGGGATTGATCTGTCTGCTCAAAACTGCTCAATGCCACTTAAAACTACTTGATCCCATGCCAAAATTACACAATTCTGGAGCCTCTCAGGGTGAAATTGGGTTGGAATGGAATTGGGCAAAGTGGGATGCAGATCAGGAGGGGTGAAATCAGCAGTGGGTGGGGAGGGATGGGTGGGATCAGGTTTGGGTGGGGCAGGATGGGTGGGATGGGGTTTGGGAGGTGTGAAGTGGGGGAAATAGAGCTTGGGAAGGGGGTTGATGTTCATGAGGGGTGGGATGGGTTTGGGTTGGGACTGGGGAGGTGGCCTGGGGTCTGGAATGAGACAGCCAAAGTTTGGGGATGATAAAGGAAGGGGAAGCCCGTTTTTGGGTATTCGATGTTCATGAAGAGATGCTGGGGTATCTCACATTTCTGAGGCTGTTTTGGGGCACTCCCCAGCTTTTGGGGGGTTTCCTGAGAGTAGCCCCATGTAGTCCCATTGCTAGGGGTGGTTGCCACGGGCACAAGCCAGAGTCTGTTGTTTTGGTGATGAGGAGCAGAGAAATGATGAACAGCCTCAGACATCTCCAGTGTGTAATTGTGAAGACCTGTGAGCTTACTGGGGCAAGGTCAACAGCAATCCCCCAGAGAGATGCACTTAAGGCTCCGGGCATTCCTCACAGCTCAGGGTGAGGAAGGAAGCTTCCCCCATGGTGCTCTGCAGCACTATGTTAATTTGTCCCAGTTCCATTCTCCATATTGGCCCCTTGGCCTTTCCTATCCCTTTTACCCTCATATGTTCATGTTCTAGAGAGTTCTCCCTTCCCTGTTTTCCCATTGGTTTATGTCTCTGCCTATCCACTCTAGCATTCCCTGTTGGTCCCTTCCCTGTGTATTGCCCCTGAGCCCTCAGACTACTGGGTCCTTGTTGCTCTTCTCCGCCCCCTCTTTTCCTGTATTTATACCCTAGACCCTGCTTTGTCTTTGGCCCCTGGACCTCTTCAGCGTCCCCTGAAATAAAGCACGCGGGAACTCCATACCTGGACCCTCCCGTGTCTCCGCTGCTGAGCTGTCTGTGAGTGCCTGTGTGTGTGTGTGTCTGTGTGTGTCTGTGTGAGTGCCTGTGTGTGTGTGTATGTCTGTGTGTGTGTGTGTGTGTGTGTGAGTGTGTGTGTATGTCTGTGTGTGTGTGTGTCTGTGTGTCTGTATGAGTGCCTGTGTGTATGTCTGTGTGTGTGTGTGTGAATGCCTCTGTGTGTCTGTGTCTGTGTGCCTGTGTGTGTGTGTGTGTCTGTGTGTGTGTCTGTGTATGTCTGTGTGTGAGTGCCTGTGTGTGTGTGTCTGTGTGTGAGTGCCTGTGTGTGTCTGTCTGTGTGTCTGTGTGTGTGTGTCTGTGTGTGTGTGTGTGTGTGTCTCTGTGTGTGTGTGTGTGTGTGTGTGTCTCTGTGTGTGTGTGTGTGTGTGTGTCTCTGTGTGTGTGTGTGTGTCTGTGTGTCTGTGTGTGTGTGAGTGCCTGTGTGTGTATGTCTGTGTGTGTGTGTCTCTGTGTGTGTGTGAGTGCCTGTGTGTGTCTGTGTCTGTGTCTCTGTGTGTGTGTGAGTGCCTGTGTTTGTGTGTGTCTCTGTGTGTGTGTGAGTGCCTCTGTGTGTGTGTGTGTGTGTGTGTGTGTGTGTCTGTGTGTGTGTGAGTGCCTGTGTGTGTGTGTGTGTCTGTGCACTGGTGCTCTCGTGGCTCCTGCCTATTGGTGCAAGATGCTCTCAGGGAAGGTGGCATCCACCACCCCTGGAGACCACAACAAGTAGTGCCTGAACAGGGACCTTTGTCTGGCACCCCTGAGGAATGTCTCCAGCATGGCTGGAATCCAAGTCACCTTCGGGTCAGGCACTACCCTAAGGCAACCTCTGAGTTTTATCAGGGCACGCTGAGGGGAGAGACCTGCAACCCTCCCAGAGTCACAGACTGGAGGATTGCTTTCCTTGACAGACCCCCACAAGATCCTTTGCTGGCCCACCATTGGGTGAGTATGTTGGAGTCAGGGTCACCCTTTCCTTTTGTTCTCTCATTTTAAATCTTGTGGGTGGGAAGACTGCAGAATGGGCACAAAACTCATTGTTCAACAATGGGAGATTTATATCCAAGTGACATTAGCCCTTGTTGCTCGGGAAATTCATTTTTCAAAGGAGAATTTGTAAGCTTTTGTTCATCTTCTTTTCAAATATTTTTTGTTACAAGGGAATCAGTTTTGTCGCTTGAGATTTGGGATATGGTTGGGATCAAGTTATTTGTTTTATAAATGGAGGGAAATTTTAAAGTGGGGAAGTTTTATCCTCTTTTCCATTTTATTTATGGCAAAATATTTTATCTTCTTTTTCGTTCTATTTATGATTCAGTTAAAAAATCAGGGGAAAATTTGGGAAAAGTTTCAGCTCCCCAGTTCAAGACCCTTTCCCTTTCATCCTCTCCCCGAGCCGCTAAACCCTCTTCCCTGCCTGAGGAGCAATCGACAGGCAGATGTCACTATTCAGCACAGGGTTGCTGCCGTCTCCCTGATGCCTCCCGATCTCCTCTCTCCCCTTCCCAGGACTGGCCATGCCGCTCTGGACCTTCCCCTCAACCTTCTCTCTATGCCCACATCCCCAGTTTCCATTGGTTACCCAGCTGCTGTTACTCCACAAAATGATGCCAGCAGTATGGCCAGCCCTTCCATTTTGTCCCTTCCTAATCGAAGTTTTCCCACACTCGCACCCCAAAATAGCCACTTTCCTGCCTCTCCTCTGCCCTTTCCTGCTCCTACATCATTGGGCTCCTCCCCTGCAATGCGTTCCTCTCCGCCCATCACGTTGATGGTCACCCCTGTGTCGGGATCCCCCCTTTCCATCAGTACCACCCTTCCCGACACAGGCCCTGCCTCTGCCCTCGTGGTCTCCACCTTCTCCACCTCAGGCTCTTCCCCTGGCGGCCATGACCCGTCTGCCTCCCCCATCCCCGGAGCCGGAAGTGGACATGATGGTGACCGGAAGGCAGCCATCCTGGCTGCCCGCAGCCCACGACACGGGGCCGCACCGGTTATCCAGGAGTGCCGCTCCTCTACCAGCAGGCCCTCCTCCTCAGTAGAAGACAGTGATTCCCCAGACTCCAACACCGAGCCTGAGGATCACGGGGCAGAGGTGTGGTAGCAATCTGCTAGGGAAGGTGATTGGGGGATGACAGGGAGATTGCAGGCCCTGGCAGCCCCTGTCCAATCCAAAAGAGGGAGGAACCCAAAACAGGAATCCCTGCCTGATAAGAAGCATTGTAAGGCACGCAGGGACTGTGAGAGGGGGTCCCTGTCCTGCAAGAATAACGAGCCTCACCAAAAGCCGTGATGACAAGCACAAGCGGTATAGAAAAGAAGAAGATAAGACACAGTGCACAGATGCAAACCAATAACCTGAAAAAGAAGACAGCTCTATGCTGCCTGAACAATACAACTTCCTACTGGACTTGAGTTCCACAAAAAAGATGTTGTTTAATTAGTTCCTACCAATTCCATTATTTCAGTTGTATCCTAATTTTATGTACTATTTCCTTTTTGATTTATTACTTTAGTACTCTTATAAGTAATAGTTTTTGTTATGTAATTATGTTCCCTTATTTTGTAAGGTGCTTGCAGAAATCTATAAAAGCCTTTTAATTAAACAAAAAGGGAGAGTTGTAGAGTTGTAGACCTATGAGCCTACTGCAGAGAGGGCAACAGCAATGCTTGGAAGAGATGCACCTTAGGGTCCAGGCATTCCTCACAGCTCAGGGTGAGGAAAGAAACTTCCCCCATGGTGCTCTGCAGCACTAAGTTAATTTGTCCCAGTTCTGTCCTCCCCATTGGCCCATTGGCCTTTCCTACCCCTTTTACCCTCATATGTTCATGTTCTGGTGAGTTCTCCCTTCCCTCTCTTCCCATTACTTTATGTCCCCACAATTCCACCCTAGCATTCCCTATTGGTCCTTTCTGTGTGTACTGCCCCTGAGCCCTGAGTCCCTTCCATGTGTACTGCCCCTAAACCCTTTAATCCCTGATGCTCGCCTCTACCCCTCTTTTCCTGTATTTATATCCTAAATCCTCCTTTATCTTTGTATTTAACGCCCAGATCCCTGGAGCCTTAGACCTTAATAAACCCTCGTTAGAACTCTGTGCCTGGACGTTACCGAGTCTCCACTGCCGAGCAGAAAACACTCTTCTGGGAAAAGTTGTGTCCACCACAACCACGGGAAGCAACAGTGCCCCTTGGGACCAAGAGGCCATTGTGACACTGTGGAACCAAGGAGAGCATTGCTGCCCTGCCAGACCTCATGGATCCAAGAAACCACTGTGACCCTGCAGGGCCTGGGGGGACCACAGCGCCATTGTGACACTGCAGGGCCCAAAAATCCAAGGGAATTTGTGACATCAAGGGGTCTCATGGAACCAAAGGGACATTGTGACACTTGGAGGCCTCATGGAATCGTGAAGACCATTGGGACACTCTGGGGCCTCAGGGAACCGTGGTGACACCAAGCTGTCTGGGAGTGTTGATCTGCTGGAGGGTAGGAGGGCTCTGCACAGGGCCCTGGACAGGCTGGATCCAGGGCCCAAATCCAACAAGGTGAGGTTTAACAAGTCCAAGTGCTGGGTCCTGCACTTTGGCCACAACAACCCCTGCAGCACTACAGGCTGGGGACAGAGTGGCTGGACAGCAGCCAGGCAGAAAGGGACCTGCAGGGACTGATGGACAGCAGGCTGGACATGAGGCAGCAGTGTGCCCAGGTGGCCAAGAAGGCCAAGGCTCCTGGCCTGGATCAGGAATGGTGTGGCCAGCAGGAGCAGGGCAGTGATTCTTCCCCTGTGCTCACACTGGCAGGGCAGCACCTCAAGTGCTGTGTCCAGTTCTGGGCCCCCAATTTAGGAAGGACATGGGGAGGGGCTGGAGCGTGTCCAGAGAAGGGCAACAAGGCTGGGGAGGAGTCTGGAGCACAAGTCCTGTGAGGAGCGGCAGAGGGAGATGGGGTTGTTCATCCTGGAGAAGAAGAGGCTCAGGGGAGACAAGGTTGTGTCAGGGCACAGCTTAGGCCTGATGATCTCCAAGGTTTTTTCCAACCTTGCTGATTCTGGGATTCTCCAAAAGCACCCTTGGAGCAGTTGCAGGATGAGCCCTTGGCCTCCTCTTCAGAAGCTCCAGCAGCCCAGGTCCCTCAGCTTCTCCTGCCAGGCCCAAAGCCCATCCTGTCAGTCCTGCAGAGCCTCTGCAGCTCCTCCTCATTGCCCAGAACAGGGAGCCCCAGAGCCAGACACAGCAGCCCAGATGTGCCCCCCTGGCCTGGGGTGCCTCTGGCAGGGGAGCAGCAGGAGGCACTGCAGGAGCCTGCAGACAATTCCTGCAGCACTTGTAGGATGATCCTGCTCCCCAAGGGACGTTCCCATGGTGCCATGTCAGGAACTGCAATGGGGAGTGGGGCCAGAGAGGGAAGGGCAAACAGGGATGGGCAGTTTGCAGGAGAGGGAACAGCGGTGGGCAATGAGAAGAAATTTGTAGCAGGAAGCGTAAAGAAAGCAAAGGTGAAGCCAAGGAAATGCTCAGGGCAGTTTGGGGGTGGCTGCCAGGCAGCTCTGGCTCTGAGCAAAAGCGTCTGCTGTGGGACAGGAAGCTCCCAGCCCATGGGAACAAACTTTCTGGCTGACTGCAGAGGCCAGGACAAAGCTGAGTGGTTTCCCTGGTGTCCCCCAGCCCTTGCTGGCCCCAGGGGCTGATGGCATTTGTGCTCCCTCAGGTTCATGTCCCCACAGCAACAGCATGGGGGTGCTCCCCCTGCTCTGTGCAATGCAAACAGGGGCTCCTGAGCCAGTGCTGCCATGTCTGTGCCTGCAAGGATGGGGCACCTGTGTGAGCTGGGGGAGAGGCCAGGGCTGCAGAGGGGGGATGTTGCTGGCAGCTCCATGAGGATGCTCTGGGACGCTGCCCTGGGCTGTCCAGCGCCCTGGGGATGGATCAGCCCCTGCTCTGCTGCTCCTTCCCATCTCCCCCAGGGCCCTTGCAGAGCACCAGCCATGCTGTTTGCCCCCAGCCTGCCCATGGCCACCCTGGGGCTGCTCACGGGGGTTTTCTGTGATCAGTATTGGACTGGCCGTGTTCTTGAGAGAGCCTGGGCAAGGAGCCTGGAGCCCCCAGGGCCTGGCCTGAGGTGTCAGCGCTGCCCCAGCAGTGCCCATGGCCTGTCCCTGCTGCAGCCCTGGCACTGCCACCCCCAGGGCTGTGCCCGGCCCCGAGAGCACTCAGGCCCTACAGCAACACCAGGGCCACCAGGGCAGCGGGGCAGGGCCACGGGAGCAGCACTGGCAACACCAAGTGCTGCTGCTGCTGGGCACAGCTGCTGTGCCAGCACTGATCTGCCCCCAGCTCTGCACACAGACATTGCTGCTGCAGCTCCAGAGAAGGCAACACAAGGGCATCTCTGCAGAAAACTCTGCTGGGACATCCTTTAGTTCCTTTAAAGCCACCAAGAGCACAGCCTCTTATTGACACAGTCTGTGGCCACTGAAGGTGGAGAAGAAAAAAATGGGAAATGGCACAAACAATGACATTTCTTTGTGGACTATATGAAAAAAGTAAAACTAAGAAAAAGAACCTCCAAAATGAAACCAACAAGAAGTATCAAAGATGACTTTTATTACAAGTGATTTGCAGACACTGACCAGTTCTTTAATGTTTCCGAAGCCATCCAGTGATCAGTCTCCACACTGCAGCCTTGAGCTCCTGGTTCCTCAGGCTGTAGATGAGGGGGTTCAGGGCTGGAGGCACCACTGAGTACAGAACTGACAGGGCCAGATCCAGGGATGGGAAGGACATGGAGTGGGGCTTCAGGTAGGCAAACATGACAGTACTGACAAAAAGGGAGACCACGGCCAGGTGAGGGAGGCAGGTGGAAAAGGCTTTGTGCTGTCCCTGCTCAGAGGGAATCCTCAGCACGGCCCTGAAGATCTGCACATAGGAGAAAACAATGAACACAAAACAACCGAGTCCTAAACAGGCACTAACTGCAATGAGTCCCAGTTCCCTGAGGTTGGATTTGGAGCAGGAGAGCTTGAGGATCTGGGGGATTTCACAGAAGAACTGGCCCAGGACATTGCCATGGCACAGGGGCAGGGAAAATGTATTGGCCGTGTGCATCAGTGAATAGAGAAAGGCACTGGCCCAGGCAGCTGCTGCCATGTGGGCACAAGCTCTGCTGCCCAGGAGGGTCCCGTGGTGCAGGGGTTTGCAGATGGACACGTAGCGGTCGTAGCACATGATGGTCAGGAGGGAAAACTCTGCTGAGATGAAGAACAGAAAGAAAAAGAGCTGTGCAGCACATCCTGTGTAGGAGATGTTCCTTGTGTCCCAAAGGGAATTGTGCATGCCTTTGGGGACAGTGGTGCAGATGGAGCCCAGGTCAGCGAGGGCCAGGTTGAGCAGGAAGAAGAACATGGGCGTGTGCAGGTGGTGGCCGCAGGCTACGGCGCTGATGATGAGGCCGTTGCCCAGGAGGGCAGCCAGGGAGATGCCCAGCAAGAGGCAGAAGTGCAGGAGCTGCAGCTGCCGCGTGTCTGCCAAGGCCAGCAGGAGGAAGTGGCTGATGGAGCTGCTGTTGGACATTTCTTCCCTCTGCCCATGGAGTCCTGGTCAAGGAGGACACAGTGACAAGTCAGGGCAGACTTTCCTGAGCAATGTCCAAGCCCTTTCTCCCAGCTCTGCCCCTGATGCTCTGTGCCACCCAATTTTCCTTTTCTCAGAGCCCTTCCTTCAGCCCTATTCCTGGAGCTCTGCTGGGATCTGGCCCTGTTCCTTTGATGAGCAGGGGCTCTGCCCATGGACACCAAGAGTTCAGCTCTGCTCTGCAGCAGTGGGGGCATGGGAACGGAATCAGGGGTCAGTCCTGGGCTTGGACTTCCTCAGCCCAAACTGCTCCTGAGGCAGAGGAGCTTGGCATCATCTCCTGTCCCAGGGCTAAGGAACAGTGACAGACAAAGGCAGTTTGAGAGGGTTTCCTGCTGTGCCCAGGGAGATGAGAGAGAACTGTGCAAAGCAAGAGCAGTGGCTGGAACTCAGTGAAGGGTGAGGGGAGCTGCTCTGTCACTGCATCTGTCCCCAGCTGCCCTTGCTGAGATCCAGGGCAGTCCCTGTGTTCCCCTGAAAATCAGCCTGGCACAGCTGAGAGCAGAGGAACCCACAGCAGATCAAACTGGCTCAGCCTTTCTCAGAGTGTCAGCCCCACTCTGGCCAAGGTCACTCCTGTCCCCCAGTGTCCTCTGGAGGCAGCTCACAGCTTGGATGGCATCCCAAGGACACGCCAAGGGTCCTGTCCATGGCACTGCTTGAGGAGAGTGGGCTCATTGCCAGCCTCCCAGGCTGCCCTGCCCAGAGCTCCCCGGGCACAGGGAGCTGGGACACCCCATTGCTGTGCTCAGCCTGCACAGGAGGAGCCCAAGGGCTGGGCCTGACCCTGCAGCTGGAACTGCCATCCCAGAGAGCCCCTCTGCAATGCCAGGAACACCTGGGCAAGGCAAGGAGAGAGAGCCGGGCCTGAGGAAAAGCCTTTCCCTGCCCAGCCCTGCCCAGCCCTGTCAAGCAGCAGCAGGGCAGGACAGCGGCCCTCAGACCCTGGTCAGCAGGGAACGGCTGGGGAGATGCCCTTCATCTCTGGTGCTGTTCTGCTGGCCCAGGAGGGACTGAGGGCCCCGAGCCCTGGCCTGAGGGCTGTGCTGGCTGGGAGGGGACACAAGAGCTGTGCTGCTCAGGGCAGTGTCTGTCCTGCAGAGCAGGGCTGGCAGGTGCCACATCTGCCCTGCAGCAGGGCTTCCCTCAGCACTGCCTCCCTCCCTCCCTGCCCAGGGCTCTGCTGCTGGAGCTGTCCCAGCCCAAGCTGCTCCTGTGGCCCCGGGCTCCTTCCCTGCCAGAGCTGCCAGAGCTCAGCCCCTGGGCCAGCCCTGCCCTGCAGCTGCTCGGGGCTGCGGGGATTAAAGAACAGCTCCCCCAGCCTGGGCACCATGGAAAGGTGATGTAGAATGAATATGGAGGCTGGGGAGGTTGCAGGCACTTGCTGAGGTTCCCAGGAAAACTCTGTGATGGTTTAAGAGCCTCAGCCCCTGCTCTGCCCTGCACAGCTGAGTTTCCATTGCCACCCAGCTGAGCCAGGGAAAAGAGGGAGCACAGATTCAGGATAGCAAAGAGCCAAGCAGGAAACCCCTGTCCTGAATGAGCTCATGAAAAGTCTCCTCAGGAATGACCTGGGCATGAGCTGGAGCTCTGAGCAGCCCTGGCCCACACAGCACCCTCTCCACAGCAGCAGGACCTGCCCTGGCAGGAGTCCCTCCTTGCACCCGTAGCTCCCCTGCCCATCCATGGGGAGCTGCCAGGCAGGCTGAGAGCTGCCCCTGGCAGGTGGCACATGCCCTGGGCTGGCCAAGAACCCTCAGGGCTGCAGGACCTGCTCTGCAGGACAGCCCTGGGCAGCCCTGGCTGCAGCCCCAGCTTCACCCCCTGCAGCCGTCCCTGGCAGCAGGAGCCATCCTGCCCTGTCCCTCTGATGGTGCCCAGGGCAGCCCTGCTCTGCAGCACATCCTCCCCCAAAGCAGAAACAGCCGCAGAGCCATCCTTACAGTCATGTCAGTTGTGCCATCTCCACCTTTAGGAGAGCCCTGCAGCCAGAGGTTGTGGCAAAAACTGTGAAGGTTTCTCCATGAGTGAGTTCAGAATTGTCCTTCCAGCTGCTTTAAGCCTCCGTCTGCTTCACTGCTCTCAGAGACCTGCCAGCAGTGCCCTCAGCCCTTCTGGGCTGGGAGAAGAGCTGCTCCTCAGGAAAAATGTCTTTCTGAGCTCTGCTTGGTTTCCAGGAGCTCCTTCTGTGCCAGGAGCCCAGCCCAGCTCAGAAGCACAGACACAGCACAAGGACTTTAATGACCCTCTGGGGCTTTGGTGTTGTTTACATCAGACTCATTCCCAGAGAGTGTTCAAAAAACTTCTCAAGAACTAAAAATTAAATTTAAACTCCAAAGTTTCTTGAAGTTTTAATGGGTCCCACTGAGGGACACACCTGAGAGTTTTCACCAGGTAGAGCAGAACACTGGAGGCAGTGATGACAGATGGGGACAAGCAAGGCAAAGGTGTCTCTGGTGCTGAGCAAACCTGGACGTGTTTCAGGAATGCAAAGGGCCAAGGCCTGAGCCCCAGCCCCTGGCAAGGCAGATCCTGTCCCTCCCTCAGTGCTCAGGGCTCTTCCCGGGATGGGCACTGGGATGTGGGGATGGGCAATGCCAAGGGCAGGACCATGGGGCAGCCCCTGCCAGGCTGCTGAGCAGGGACAAGGAGGCAATGAGGCCCCAGGGCTGCCAGGGTCACTTGTCCCCTCGTGGCCTCAGGCCCAGGGCCAGCAGCCACGGCCAAAGTGCTGCCCAAGTTGGCTCTGTCAGGGCCTTGCAGCTGCTGCCCATCCCTGTGCCCTGTGCAGCCCAGGCTGTCCTATGGTGTCCCTGCCCTGGCCTCTGTCCCTGCAGGCTGTGCTCATCCCCTGGCTGCCCCACCTGGCTGGCCCCTTCCTTTGCTGACAGCTCTGCCTCCTGCCTGCCTCTGCCTGCCCACACAAAGCCTTCGTCTGCTCCAGGCTCCTTCTGGGGACATGCTGCACCACAGCCCTGCCCTGGCAGGGAAATTCCTTTGTCCTGGTGCCCAGTCTGGGCTTCCCCAGCTGCCCTTGGCATTAATTCTTTCTCTCTCTGGCTGTTTTCCACTATGTCAAAAGGATCCACCATCCCTGAAATTGCTCTTTAATCACTCTCCTGGCTCTGCTCCACCATCCTCAGTCTCCACCCCACTGAGCACAGAGCTCCTTTGTCCCTATACAGTGCTCATGTGCCTGAGGCCTCCAAACACCACCTTGGGAGATCTCTAGGCCCTCTCCAAGGTGTTTCCAAATAAAAACATTCAGCTCAGAGTCTAAGAAAATCACCAGAGGACAGGGCCAGCCTGACCTGTCTGTCCTGGCTACTTTTTTCTGGGAGCAATCCTTGGATATACAGAATTTGGGAGGCCAAATTCTAATTTCGGTCATGGTCCTTGGACAAGAACGTCGGTTCTTTTCCATAGGAAGGAAGGAACAGAGCCCCTCTGTTTAAGGGGCAGAATGAGAGGTGACTACCAGAGGCCAAGGGCATCCAGAGCTGGCAGGTTTTGTTCTGAGAGATACCTTTGCTTAGAGGAAATTGTTTAGGGAGAGTACCAATTTTGGCAATGGGCATCTAAAAAGTCAGACAGTTCTCTCCCATAGCAAGGAAAGCACAGAGCCCCAGTGCTCCAGGAGCTGATGAGAGGCAGCCCTTGGCATTCCAAGATCAGCCAGACCTGTCAGGTAGCCCTGGGAGGCCAAGCCAGCCAGAGCTGTTCCATGTTCCTTTGGTTCCAGGGGCCCCACAGTGTTTCAATGGTCCCTTGCTTCCAGGAGGCCCTGAGGTGTCATAATGACCCCTTGGTGACACCAGGCCCTGAAGGGTCACAATGGTCTCCATGGTTCCATCAGGCCCCACAGAGCCAGAATGGTCTCTGGGTTCCATGAAGCCCCACTGTGTCACCATGGCCCCTTGGTTCCACGGGCTCCAGTGGTGCCACAATGATCCCCCTGGTTCCATGGGCTCCAGTGGTGCCACAATGATCCCCTTGGTTCCCTGGGCTCCAGTGGTGCCACAATGATCCCCTCGGTTCCATGAGATCTCCACAGTGTCCCAGTGATGTCCATGGGAAGGAAAGAACCCAGCCCCAGTGTTGCACGGGCAGTCACCAGAGGCCAAGGCCAGCCAGCCTTGATGGTACTGGCAGATTTTTCCTGGGATCACCCCTTGGATATTCAGAATATCAGAGGTGGAACCCCAATTTCAGACACGGACACCGTAAGAGAAGGATGGTTCTTTTCCATAGGAAGGAAAGCACGAACACCGGTGTTTGAGGGACAAATGAAAGGCAGCCATCAGAGGCCTAGGCCAGCCAGACCTCTCTGTCCTGGTAGATTTTGTCTGAAAGCAACCCTTGCATATAGGGAATTAGGGAGGTGGAGCCCCAATTTTGGCTGTTTCTGCATAGATAAGAAGGATTGTTCTTTTCCATAGGAAGGTGAAGCAGCGAGTGACCTCAGAAGAGGGCTCGACCCTCACAGCCGCCCGGCAAGCACCCAGCACGCTGCTTGCAGTAGGGGGCACTCCCTTAGGCTTGGCTTACCCAGAGAGCGCCTAGGGACGACAGCCCCACTCTGTGGTGGAGACAGCTCCCTACATAGGACGGGAGACTCACGGCAGCAATCCAGCCAGGAAAGAGAGGGACTCCAGCTGAGGGTTGAAGCAGCCTTTATTAACTGGGGAGCCCCAGTGCAGAAGACGAACCCAGACCTGGAGACAAAGCACAAACCCGGCTTACACCAGCTTTTGAGGGGCACCAGAAATGAGGGTGGAGACAGTCCTTGGGCCAATGGGAAGCAGAGAGGGGTTTGGCCTCTGAGGGAGTGACAATGAGGAACATCCAATAAGGGAACACGGGGGGCGGAAACCTGTCCCCTGAGCCAATCACCCGACGCCCCAGCTGGAACTTTCTAGAGGGAAGGGAGGGGGCGCCGAGTGACAGGCAGGGCACCAGGGAGGAGTCCGGGAAGGATGCATTGAGGGATGGGAGGAGCGGTGTTGATGGGCTGTGAGGAGGAGGATGGAGTGAGCCAAGGCTGAACCATACCAGATACAGGGGAAAACAGAACAGTCCAACTCATAACTGAGGGGGAACAACTTAACACAACACAACAGGAAGGAAAGCACCCAGCCCCAGTGTTTGGACAGCAGGGGAGAGGCAGCCCCCAGGAGGCCAAGGGCAGCCAGACCTGTCTGTCCTGGCAGCTTTCACCTGGGAGCAATCCTTGGATGTACGGAGTTTTGGAGGTGAAATCCAAGTTTTGGCCATGGTCAAGATGGGTGGGTTTTTCCCATAGGAAAGTAAAGCACAAAGTCCAAGTGTTTTGGAAGATGAGAGGTGGCCACCCTCAGGCCAAGCCAGCCAGACCTGTCTCTCCAGGTGCCTTTTCTCTAGGGGCTATCCTTGGACATTGGGCATTTTGGAGGTGGAATCTCAGTTTTGGCAGTGGGGGCCTGGACAGGAAGAAGAGTTCTTTTCTTTAGGAAGGAAAGCACAGAGCCCCAGTGTTTCAGAGGCAGCTGAGTGCCAGACCTCAGGAAGCCAAGGCCAGCCAGGCTTGTCAGTCCTGGCAGATTTTGTCTGGGAGCTATCCTTGGATATAGGGAATTCCAGAGGCAGTTGCCCAGTTATGGCATGAGTGCCTGGTCGAGATGGATGGTTTTTCCCATAAGAAAGAAAAGCACGAGGTCCCAGTGTTTCAAAAGCAGATGAGAGGTGGCCCCAGGTAGCCAAGGCAGCCAGATCTGTCTCTCCTGGCAGATTTCATCTGGAGAAGGAATCCCAGTTTTGGCCACAGGGCCCTGGAGGAGGAGCAGGACAGTTCTCTCCCATAGGAAGGAGAGCCCAGAGCCCCAGTGCTTCAGGGGCAGATGAGAAGCAGCCCTCGACATGCCAAGGTCAGCCAGACCTGTCCAGCAGCCCCCGGGAGGCCAAACCAGCCACATCTGCTCACTGTCCCCTTGGTCCCATGGGGCCCCACAGTGTCCCAATGGTCTCCTTGATTCCAGGAGTCCCTGTAGTGTCACAGTGTTCTCCTTTCTTCTGCAGTGTCCCCATGGCCCCTTGGCTTCCCTGAGCCCTTGCAATGTCACCATGGCCCCTTGGCTCCCTGTGGCCCCACTGTGTCACAATGGCTCCTTGGTTCCATGGGCCCCACAGCTTCATCCTTGGCCTTTGGTTCCATAGGGGGCCTGAGTTTCACAATGGTCCCCCTGATTCCGTGAGGCACCAGAGTGTCATGATGGTCTCCTTGTGTGGAGAGTTTTGTGGAGACGTGGCTTGAAGAGAAGGGACATGATAAAATACAGCTGGTAAAGCAATGGGCCTTTGGTGAGGGGCCTTTGGCAGGGCCAGAGTGTCCTTGAGCAGGAAGTTATACGATAACGGGATGCAGAAGCAGAGACTAGCTAATGAGAGGAGAAAACATAGGCATCCTGAGTATCTGATAGCAAAGGTTGAGCTGACCTCTTATGGCGAACCAATAGTGAGCTTTAGTTTTGCAATATGTATGAGCCTTATTATCACTGTTATAAGAGCACGCATGTTAAATCAATAAATTGAGACTTGTTGATCATCATCGGATGTGCTTGTCTCCCATCGACTCCGTCAAATGGTGACCCCTACGACGTGATCCTTGCCAGACACCACGGACGAGCGACGACCGGGTCGGGTCCTGAAGCAGCTGGGACGGCAAAAAAGCGCAAAAAAGAAGAGTTAAGACGCGCCGTGCCCTGGGTGTCCGTACAGACGAGCCTGGCCGATACGTGCTGCCGAGACCTTGAGGGGCTGCAACAGCGCTGACGAATTAGGTATGGAAAGGCAAGCAGCATATGATTTATTTACCGCTTTTTTACAAAAGCGGCAGGTTAAGGAGATAGATTTACAACAGGAGTTACCGGGGCTTTTAGCATATGGGTATGCCAAGGGAGTTTTTGCAAATCCTCATACTGTACATGAGTTGACAGAGTGGCGAAAATTCGGGGATTTATTATGGGAGGCTACATTAGAGGACGATAAGACGGCTAGAAAGTTGGGAAAGCTTTGGAGGGTGGTACACAATGAGCTTCTGCAGCATCAGGCAGAAAAGAAAGCAGCTGAGCAGGCATCTGCCGCTCACACCAAGAATAGGAGTTATGGGAGTGATCAGGATCAGACCACTCCTTTACCCCCTGTGTTCACAAAGGTGGTCCTGTCGCCTCCACCATCGCCTTCTACCAGAGCTACTCCTGAGGTTGCTTGTGAGCCTTCTGCACCCCCCGAAGAGCAGGGGCCACGGCCGAGGCCACCCACTGCTAAATTCCCGCAGGGTAATGAGCCGATCCCTGGGGCGGAAAGCGACCTAGCGGAGGCCATTGCCAGGGAGCGAAGGGAGGCTTGGGCTGCGCTGGTGAAAGATGGCTTGGAGAGAGGGGATGACGGTGCAGTTAGTGTGGCAACCCAGCTAGCATGCCCGGTGACCTTCCAGGCACAGGCTGGTGGAGGATTACTAGCAACAATCACTGCTCTCGATTGGAAATTGCTACCACAATTGCGATCTACTGTTAGTCAGTTTGGGGTAACTAGTGAACCAGCAACACAGATGTTGGATTATGTTTGGAATACTCAGGTACTTTTGCCTGCTGATTGCAGAGGGATAGTGAAGTTGATTTTCACTCAGCATCAACAACTTTTATTTAATGCACATTGGCAGGCGCTTGTTAATGAGTGTGTAGCGATACAGCGGCAGCCAGGAGACCCTCTCCATGGGGTGACTGTGGATGAGCTTATGGGTTTAGGAGCATTTCTTCGCACTGAAGCACAGGCTCTGATTGGACCGGACAAGTGCCGAGAGGCAATGAGGTTGGTTAGATTAGCAATAGATAGAGTGAAGGAACCAGGAGGAGTACCTGTGTGTATGGGAATTAAGCAGGGCCGGGAGGAATCGTTCGGTTCATTTATAGATAAAGCTGCTGCTGCGATTGAGAAGGCAGGGGTACTCGAGTATATGAAAGGGGCTTTGTTGAAACAATGTGCTCTTCAGAATTGTAATTCAGCTACAAGGAGTGTAATTAATACACTAGGTGCAAACTGGACCATAGAAGAAGCACTAGAAAGAATGGCACAGATGCTGGTAGGATCACAAGTCTGTCTGGTAGATGCTATCAATCAGCTGGGATTAGGGTTACAAGAACCAGCAAAGGCTTCTCAGAATCAGGTGTTAGCTGCCCTTGCACCCCTTCAAGCGTCAGCTGCACTTACCCCGGCTCCGACAGGAAATCGGATGAGATGTTACCGATGCGGAGGCGTGAGTCACATGTGTCGGGAATGCCGAGCAACAGCGATCTGGTGCCAGAAATGCCACTCGAATACACAATACAGGAGCTGTGTGGGTACCCGCAAAGTGGACTAAACCTGTTCTCAATACAGCGGTTGGTGGGCAATCTGAGAGAAGTGGACAAGAAGCGACTAGAGGAGAAGCTGCCAGTGATCCTACGGCCACTACTGATACAGCTGAAGGGACACTCGAAGGCGATCGACAGAGCTGTGACACACTGTCAGACTACTAAGGAGCTGACTGAAACTATTGAATCACTGTCATCTTTTTACATAAGGGGCCCAGCGGGCCAGAACTGTCTTGATTGTAATTGTTTATGTTGTGCTGCTTGGGTGGCATTGTATTGTGGGGGCTGCTGTAAAGACCTTTTGGATAGAGCAGTCCTTGATCCGGCAATTGTGGTGCGGTACGTGCTGGTATGACCATCGTTTTGATAGCTGGCAAAGGGAGCTGAGGGAACAAACAAGATTGGACATAGGTTCAGCTTTAAATCTTTTTGAAGCGCCTGAACAAAAGATTTTGGCTTACTATCGGTGGGAATTAAATCATATTGTAAAAAGGGTTAAAGCTCAAAGTAGGTCCTATATTGCATCTGCAAGGTGTAGAAAGTTGGTGCCCTTAACACAGCATTCTGTAGTAGGGCCCATTAAGGGGGATCCCGATGAAGAATTGGATCAATGCTTAAGAAAATTACAGGATCTAAAATTACAACGGTTAGGGACGCTGAAGATTAAAAGGAAAAAGAAGAAAAATAAGAGAGAAAAATGAAGCTTATTTTTGTTGTGTTGCTTAGTGCTGTGATAGCTGGGGTAGTAGGAGTAACGCGCTTTAATCAGCCAAGAGACAATATATAGATAACGCTTGCTAATCAAACTAATCAATCATCGCTTTGTTTTAGCTTAAGAAGAGTTACTAACCCCTTTCGAACGTGCTTAGTAGGCCTGCCTGTGTGGTCTCCCAAGGAGTTTTGTGGTCTGATAGATAATCAAACCTTGTAACATATGCTATAGGGATACTGGGCTTAGTTTTAATGCTTTTGCTTATTTTTCCTTGTATTTTTAATTGCATTTAGAATATGGTCAGTCGAATGATAGAAAAAACCTGGCAGACAAACCTTCTTGCTCAAAAAGAAAACGGGGGAAGTGTGGAGAGTTTTGTGGAGACGTGGCTTGAAGAAAAGGGACATGATAAAATACAGCTGGTAAAGCAATGGGCCTTTGGTGAGGGGCCTTTGGCAGGGCCAGAGTGTCCTTGAGCAGGAAGTTATACAATAACGGGATGCAGAAGCAGAGACTAGCTAATGAGAGGAGAAAACATAGGCATCCTGAGTATCTGATAGCAAAGGTTGAGCTGACCTCTTATAGCGAACCAATAGTGAGCTTTAGTTTTGCAATATGTATGAGCCTTATTATCACTGTTATAAGAGCACGCATGTTAAATCAATAAATTGAGACTTGTTGATCATCATCGGATGTGCTTGTCTCCCGTCGACTCCGTCATCCTTGCTTCCACGAGGTTCCATAGTGCCACCATGGTGTCCTTGGATCTGCATTGTCACAATGGCCCCTTGGTTCCATGAGTTTCTGTACTGTCAGCAATGGTTTCTTTGTTCCAGAGGGGCCTTGATGTGTCACAAGGGCTCAGTGGTTCCGTGACATTCCATAGTGTCATGTAGGGAAAATCAGGCTATGAAAAGCCAGTGTCCATGAAGGAGACAGAGGAGTCCTTCAACTTTATTGGAACAAAGGGAGAGAATCCATCAGGGCACACGCCCACAGGGTTTTCTCTCTCAAGGTTTCAGAGGGCACAGCCTCCTTTTATCCTGAGCTCCTGGCTGCATGTTGCCCTCCTCCTTTCCCCACTGGCTGAGGTACTAGGAAGGTGCAGCCTTCCTGAACTGCCCACCCCATATTCCCCTCTTGAACCTGTCATTTTAACCCAAACATCAGAAACTCAAGCTAGTACAGATCCCCTTGTCTGTTTCAGGAGCCAATCTGTCCAGGCTCTGTAATAAACCTGTTGCTTGATGTTAGTAGAGACATTAAGACCCATTTCAAAGTTGTTAACAGCCCCACCTTCATCCATCGAATAATCAGTAAAGACATCTTGCCTGTCAATCACCATGGACTCCTCAGTTCCGTGAGGCCCCACAGAGTCACCATGGACTCTGGGCTCCATGAGGTTCCCCAGTGTCACCGTGGTGTCCTTGGACCTGCATTGTCACAATGCCACACATGGCTCCATGAGGTTCCCCAGTGTCACCGTGGTGTCCTTGGACCTGCATTGTCACAACTGACCCCTGGCTCCATGAGGTTCCCCAGTGTCACCGTAGTGTCCTTGGACCGGCATTGTCACAATGACCCCTGGCTCCATGAGGTTCCCCAGTGTCACCGTGGTGTCCTTGGACCTGCATTGTCACAATGACCCCTGGCTCCATGAGGTTCCCCAGTGTCACCATGGTGTCCTTGGACCTGCATTGTCACAATGACCCATGGCTCCATGAGGTTCCCCAGTGTCACCGTGGTGTCCTTGGACCTGCATTGTCACAATGACCCCTGGCTCCATGAGGTTCCCCAGTGTCACCATGGTGTCCTTGGACCTGCATTGTCACAATGACCCCTGGCTCCATGAGGTTCCCCAGTGTCACCGTGGTGTCCTTGGACCTGCATTGTCACAATGACCCATAGCTCCATGAGGTTCCCCAGTGTCACCGTAGTGTCCTTGGACCTGCATTGTCACAATGACCCCTGGCTCCATGAGGTTCCCCAGTGTCACCGTGGTGTCCTTGGACCCGCATTGTCAACAAATGACCCCTGGCTCCATGAGGTTCCCCAGTGTCACCGTGGTGTCCTTGGACCTGCATTATCAACAAATGACCCCTGGCTCCATGAGGTTCCCCAGTGTCACCGTAGTGTCCTTGGACCCGCATTGTCAACAAATGACCCCTGGCTCCATGAGGTTCCCCAGTGTCACCGTGGTGTCCTTGGACCTGCATTGTCACAATGACCCCTGGCTCCATGAGGTTCCCCAGTGTCACCGTGGTGTCCTTGGACCTGCATTGTCACAATGACCCCTGGTTCCATGAGGTTCCCCAGTGTCACCGTGGTGTCCTTGGACCTGCATTGTCACAATGACCCATAGCTCCATGAGGTTCCCCAGTGTCACCGTGGTCGCTGTCAGAGGCTGGATGAGATCGCTGTCCCCAGAGCCCTTGGGATGAGCTGTCAGTCAGTCCCACAGCAGGCAGTGCTAACCCAGGCTCTGACTGCCCGAGCCATCACAAGTCCCACTTGGGGGGAGGCCCATGAAGGCCTGGGGCTTAAAACATGGAGCAGGTGCTCAGCCTCTGGTCCATATCCTGCCTTCTCCTGGGTTGTGTCTCACCCACACTGGAACTCCAGCAGCTGGTAGCCATATGCATTTCTTTCTGTAGAGCTTCTGTCTTCCTGTCTCTCTGTCTTCTCCTTCTAATGCTCCTGATATAGAACATTTTTGGTGCCTCAACAATTTAAGTGTTTAAAGGTTGCCAGGTGTAATGGGCTGAGTTAATGAAGTTACTGCTATGGTGTTTTATGTTGAATTGGATGTTTTATTACATCATTTTCCAAAGTTTCTTGATTTTCTGTACTTTACCAATAAAATTTTGTGTCATTTTAACCTCTTGAGAATATATGGTTGGTGTTTGTCCTGTGCACCAAACTCCAGTAAGGGAACCTTTGGTTACTGTGAGAAACGACTGCTCACTTTCAAAATTTTAAAAGGTTTATTCAACCTTAATAAAAATGACAACAAAAGGACTAAATAAGGAAAACAGGCCTGGGAGCTCCCCTCGTGGCTGCCTACCACATCGCCACCTCGTCCTCAAGATGGACGCTTTGCCTTTTATACCCCAAGGGGTTTGCATCAGCCAACCCTGGCCCCTCCCAAAGTCTGTCAGTCAACTCTGCTTTGCTGTTTATTGGTGGAGTCTGCTTTCCTGCAACTTGATTGGAGGGTAAGTGTTCTCATGCCACGCCCCCTCCCTAGGAACAAGTTTCTGGACTCGCCTTCTTTCCACCTATCCTGGATGACTCAGGCTGTCTGGTGGGAACAATACGGGGGGGAAAGGGACTCTGGGGAGAACAGAGGACATCTAAACAACAGTCTGCAATAACAGAATTACACATCAATAAAGCTTCTCTCAATATTCACACAGTACTCATCCCTTAATTGTGAGAGCCAATCATCTCATTAGCCATCGATAACACAAAGGGGCCTAAAATCAATGTTAAAAGGCTTGGTTCAACCTAAAATTACCCAAAGAGTTCTAAAATCCACCCATGTGGGCCTAAAATCATCCAAAGAGATCTAAAATCCACCTTAAAACTGCCCAGTTTATCTTGAAATCTCTCAAACAGGCCCAAACCCCACCCAAATGGGCCTCAAATCAGTCAAAGACATCTAAAATCCAACCTCAAAGCCACCAGATTTGGCCTAAAATCAGCAAAAAGGGCCTCAAATCCACCCTAAAAGGCTTGAAATTACTGCAAGGGATCTAAAACCCACCCTAAACCTGCCCAGTTTGGCCTAAAGTCATCCAAATGGACCTAAATTTTCCGGGGCGGAGACCAAACCCAGCAGCAGAACCAGCACCAGCAGCAAGACTGAGACCAACACTGGAACTGAGATTGGCACCACTACAGGACCGGCCCCGGGACTAGGACTGAGACCCAGACCAAAACCGGCACCAGAACTGGCACTGGGACCAAGACTGGGACTGAGACTGACACTGGGACCGGCACCAGGAGCACTTTGGGACTGACACTGGGACCGGCACCAGGAGCACTTTGGGACTGGCACCGGCAGCGTTCCAGGACTGGGATCAGGACCAAGACTGGAACCCGGCACCTGCACTGGGACTGCTCTGGGACCGGGACCAGGACTGAGACCGAGACTGTCACCAGAACCAGCACCGAGACTGGCAGCGCTCTGGGACCGAGACTGGGACCGGAATCGTTCTGGGATTGAGATCAACATGAGACCCAGAATCAGCACTGGGATCAGCACCAACAACTCTCGGGGACTGAAACGGCAACCGAGGCTGGCACCGGGACCGGGATCAGTGCTGGGATTACTCTGGGACCAGCATCAGGATTGGAAATGGGATTGGCACTGGGATCCCTCTGGGACCTCTCCAGAGAGCTTTGGCTGCGTGCCCAGCCAGGATGGGGAGGGACCCCTGGGCACGGCGGGACCCCCTCAGTTAACATTGATCCTGTGCAGCAATCCTGGTCGATATGGTCCAGTTTGTATGATCCCAGTCTCTGGTCCTAATCCATACGGTCCAACCCTGTGAAATCCCAGTCCATGTGATCCCAGTCTGTACAATTCCAGCCCATACAATCCCAACCTTTACAATCCCAGTCTACAAGGTCCCTGTCACCATGATCCCAGTCTGTATGGTTCTGCATGGCACACACTCCAAGGGCCTGGAATTCCAGTTCCCAGCCAGGAAAAGATGTTCCTGCCCTTGAAGGCAAAGCTTTTAAGAAGGGGCCGAAAGCCAAGTGGAGCAAGATCCCACAGTGACATTTCACTGCCAGCCTTCAGAACTTCAGCCATGGCTGTTGTAGCTCCTGCACTGGGAATTAAATCAGGGAAGGGTCTTTGGGGGCAGCTGCCCTGGCTCAAGGGAGACACTGAGAGAGACACAGAGTGGGCAAAGAGAGGCAGGAGAGAAAGGAGGACACAAACACAATCAGCTGAGAAAGGGGCACTCTGCAAACAGAACTGTAATGGACTGAAAATGAATGGGACAGAAATCAGTAACACTTGAGAGTTTTATTTACTATAGAATATATCCCACCCACCCAGCCCCACACAGTCCCTATCCCACCGCCCCGAATTTGGATCCCAATTCTCCCAATCTCCTTCCAATCCCATCTCACTCTTGAGGCTCTGGAATCAATGAGTTTGGCATGGGATTGAGTTTTTCTGAGGTAGCAACAAGCCATTCTGAGCTGGGATTGAGCCTGTATGAATTAAATTCAGTTGTTTTCAGTGGGATTCAGTTGTTTTGAGGTGACCCTCTTGGCTTTTAGAGTGCAAAGAGATGGAGAACACTGCCCAAAATCCACCCAGAACCCACAAATCCCCAGAATATTGTCCCCAAACCATCAATTCCCCTTCAAAAACCTCTGAAATTGTGAAACTTTAGATATCTTTAAACAATTTCTTTCTTTTAACTCTGTGCTGTTTTTAAGGGATAAAGATGAATCAGAAAAAAACTGAGGCCAAAAAAAAAGGAGAAGGTGTGTTCCCAAGAAGGATCACAAGGAATGTGGGTGACCAGGGCTCTGCCCAAAGTGGCTCCTCTAATGGGGGATGGAGCTGGAGCAGTGCACAAACTCCTCCCACACCTGGAGCACTCGCAGGGCTTCCCTTACTGGTGCCTCCGTTGGTGTTGTGTCAAGGTAGAGCTCCGTGAGAAGCTCTTCCCACACTGAGGACACTCGTAGGGCCTCTCCCCAGTGTGGATGCGCCGGTGGGTGATGAGGGTGGAGTTGCGCTTGAATCCCTTCCCGCAGTCAGGGCACTGGAAGGGCCTCTCCTCTCTGTGAATCTGATAGTGCTGGAGGAGATGAAAGCTGGTCTTAAACCTCTTCCCACACTTGGAACACTTGTAGGGCCTCTCCCCAGTGTGGATCCTTTGGTGGACAAGCAGGTTGGAATGCTGGCTGAAGCTCTTCCCACACTCCCCACACTTGTAGGGCCTCTCCCCGGTGTGGGTCCTCTGGTGCCTGATCAGGTTGGAGCTGTGCCTGAAGCTCTTCCCACATTCCCCACACTCGTGGGGCCTCTCCCCAGTGTGGATGTGTCGGTGCATGACAAGATGGGCATTCTGCCTGAAGGCCTGCCCGCAGTCGGGGCAGCGGAAGGGCCTCTCCTCTGTGTGAGTGTGCTGGTGCTTGAGGAGATCAGAGCTGGTCTGAAACCTCTTCCTGCATTGATCACACTCGTAGGGCCGTTCCCCAGTGTGGGTCCTCTGGTGCCTGATCAGTTCAGAGTTCCACCTGAAGCTCTTCCCACACTCCTCACACTTGTGGGGCTTCTCCCCATTGTGGAGTTGCTCATGCAGCACCAGCTCCGAGCTCTGGCTCCATCTCCAGCCGCCTTCCCGGCCCAGGCTGGCTCTTTCCCCCTCAGATCCCCGCCATCTGCGTTTGCAGCCCCTCCTCGTGAGGGATCTCCGGGGCTTTTCCTCCCCGTTGGGTTCCTGCGCCATGGAGCCGCTCAAAATGGCCTCTGCTGCCAGGTTCTGCCGTGGGGATTTGTCCTCCCTGCTCTCCATGCTCAGGTCCTGCTCTGGGGGAGGAAGGACAAGGACAGGATGGGATTTGCCTCCGTGCCACAGGCAAGGGGAAGGAGATCCCCCCAGGGCTGTCCTGCAGCCGGGGGCCGTGCTGGGCTGGGAGATGGAGCAGGACAGAGGGGGAAAGGGGCACTGACTTCCTCCTCACCTGCCTCAGTGTCCCAGGGCACCTTCCTCTTCCTTGGAGCCTCCCAGGAGTTGGCAATGGGAAATCCTGGTTTGGGGAAAACAAGGGATGAGCTGTTGTAGGATTGTTGGAGGGGTAGGACAGTCGGGATGGATGGAGACGAGAGATCTCTGCAGCCAGGTCGTGGAACTTGGGGTTCATTGCAAAGGGCCTGGGTGCAGGGGCTCTGCTGGGAGCTGCCAGCCACAGCTCAGAGCAGGCCCGAGAGAAGAGAGTGGGAGAGAGGATGAGAGGGTACAAGATACAAATCCTACAGCATTTACATACAGCCTAGAGGAATCATTACATCACCATACCGTGTTACATTTTAAAGCCTAAAAACTCCTCTTTGGACCCCTTCTGCTGAGCTAGCAGGGTCTGCTCTGGCCCTTGGACCTGTCTGCAAGCAGAGGGAATTGTTTCATCACAAAGGGATTACCTTCAGTGGGGCCACACCATTGTTTTCCAGCTGTTCAGTAAATAAGGTAACTCAAAGCTTGCTTTCATTTCAATCTTGCTTCTACTTTATATATTCTCAAAATCTTTTGCCAGATAATCATATTTATAATGCTTTCCTGTTTCATCTTCCTCAACATACATTGAGTTTGAAGGTCCCTCTGTCCAAGTCCATCTCTACAAGTCCCCAGCCATCTGGGCTCCAGGAAAACCTCCCGAACAACAAGATTCAGCCCAAAAAAAGCCTCCCAGGAGCTCCCGTCCCTGGTCCCTCCCCTGTGGCTTTCAGGATTTCCCCCCTGTCCCAGCTGCCAGGATAACGCTTGGATTGGGGGTCCCCCTTCTCCTCGGTGCCCGCCCTCCCCAGGCTGCTGGCAGTCCCAGCAATCCCAAAAGCTCCCCCCTCTTCGCTTTCACTATTTTGGGATGCCGGGGCTGTTTGGGCTCCCAGGTCCCTTCTCCCCTCACTCTCTGCTCTGGGCTGCAGGGGCTCCAAGGAGTCCCCCCTGCCCCTCTCCAGCTCTTGAGGGTCCCGCCAATGGCGCCGCTCCCCCCTCTCTGGGCTCCCCACTTTGGGCTCCTGGGGGACACAGGGCTCTGCTCCTCCAGGCTGTCTCTGCCGGCAGCCACCACCGGCTACCCCCCGATGTCCCCCCGAGGGGCCTTTTCCACTCAGCCTTGGACTTCTTCATTCTCCAAACATCCTGCCCCCAAAAAACTCAACCCAGGCACCCCCTGGGATATCTGGACCGAGCTCCCCCTCCCCGGGCACCTGCGCGATGGGGGGGGCGATGATCCCACAGGTGGGGGCTGCGAATTCAGGGAGAGCTCGAGCGCTTGGTTCCGTCTGCCCAGCCTGGATCCGCCTTTGTCCTTCCTCTTCCTCTCGCTCTTCCCCTTCCATCCCCGCTCCTCCTCCCCCTCCTCTGTCTTATCTCCACCTCCTTCTCCTCTTCCGTCCCTCCCCTTCCATCTCTTCTCCTCCTTCCATCCCTGCTCTCTCTCTTCCCTTATCCCTCCCCTTCCCTCCCTCCTCCTCCTCCTCCCCCAGCAGCAACGACACCCTCGGAGCCCCGTTCCCGCAGCCCTCGCAGCCCGCAGCAGGAGCGGGGATGGAGCCGGGACAGGTCGGGATGGGCAGCGCGGGGCTCTCGGCTGCTCCCAGCCGCTGCGGGCGGGGGGAACCCGGCCCGGGCCAAAGGAGAGGCAAACTGGGAAAACTGGGGGCTGCACATCCAAACTGGGCCTTGCTGGGGACCCTGCCTGGGCACTGCCAGCCCTTGGGGCTCCTCTCGGCACCTCCGGGAGGGAGGAATGCACACAGGGCTGGGGGATCCCAGCAGTGGCAGCGCTGCCAGGGACTGGGCTGGACTGGGATGGTACTGGGAGTGACTGGGGCTGTACTGGGTTTGTATGGACATCATACTGGGATTGTACTGGGAGTGACTGGGACTGTACTGGGTTTGTGCTGACATTATACTGGGATCATACTGGGAGTGACTGGGACTGTGCTGGGTTTGTACTGATATAATACTGGGATCAGACTGCCAGGGCAGACTGTGATCACACTGATGGAGACTAGATCACACTGGGAGTGAGCAGGAGCCTGTGAGGAGCAAATGAGACCATGTTGGGGCAAATGGGATATACTGGGAATAACTGGGATGGTGCTGAGGGTGATTGGGAGCAGCTGTGAGGAACTGGGATCATGCTAGGAGCAACTGGGAATGACTGGGAGTGACTGGGTGCATGCTGTGGGCCATTGGAAACTGCTGGGCTTATCCTGGGATGAACTGGGATCATGCTGGAGGTGACTGGGATCATACTGGCAGTGAGTGCCACTAAACTGAGGGTGACTGGGAGTGCTTGGGAGCAAATGGGATCATACTGGGAGTGACTGGGAACATGCTGGAGGGAACGAGGGAACTGGGGAACACTGGGAGATACTGGGAGTGACTGGAACAAAAGTGAGGGTGAAAGAGAGCAGCTGGAACCATGTGGAGCACAGCTGGTTCATACCAGTGGGCTGGGGGAGTTTGTTGGGAGTTTAGGGTAATTATTGGGGTTTCTGGAGAGAATTACTGAGTTTGGGGGGTGTTGGGGATTTTGGGGGGTTTGTGGATTTTGGTGGGTTTGGACTTTGGGGGATTCTATCAGCCTTGTGGGGGGGGTGTTTTGAGATTTATTGAAATCTTCTAAGGTTTTTTGTACTTTTGGGGCTTTTACTAGGATTTTGTGAGGGTTTTGTGAGATTCTCTGGAATTGGGAGGGGGTTTATTTGGATTATTGGGGGATTTGGGGGGGTTTATTGGAATTGTGGAAGCATTTAGTGGGATCCTTTGGAGATTCAGGTTTTTTAAGGAATTTTTTGGAGTTTTTTGTTCGCATTTGGGGAGGTTTTTGTGGGGTTTTTTGGGTGTTGCCAATATTTCTTTGGGTCTCACGGTGGATTTTGTGGGACTTTTTATGGTTTTGCGGACATTTTTGCAGGGATTTGTGGGGTTTAATGAGGATTTTGGGGATTTGTTGAAATTTCAATGGATTTTGTGGGCATTTATCGGGATTCTAGGGTGTTCTAACAGAACTTTGTGAGAGTTAATTGGGATGTCGTGGGTTTTATAGGGACTTTTGGGGATTTTAAGGAGATTTTGGTGCCTCTCAGCCTTTCCCCACAGCTGGGGATAACTACAAAGCCCCCCCAAAATTCCACTAAAAACCTCCAAAATCCCCAAAAAACCTTCTGAACACCCGCAATTCCCACAAAATACCAGTGGAACCCACCGAAATTTAAAAACACTCTCGAAAATTTCAATAAAACCCCCCAAGAAACCCTCCACAACTACAATAAAATCCCCCAAAATTCAAAACCCCAAAAATCCACAAAACCCCCCCAAATCATGTAACACCCCCCCCCAAAACCCAGTAATTCTCCTCAAAAACCCCCACCAAATCCCCAAAACCCCTCCTAAAATCCCCCAAAAAAGCCCCCAAAACCCCCCAGACTCACTGGGGCCGTCCTGGATCAGGGGGCACCGGCCGGTGGAACAGGAGCCACTTCAGGGGGCCCTCGGAGCTTTTTGGGGAGGGGGCACCATGGGAGACCACCCAAAAACGTGAATGGGGAACCCCTGCTGTGCCCCCTCCCCCTGAAACCCCCCGACCCCGGTTCAGGGTGAGCCTGAGACCCCCCCGGGACCCCCAAATCTCCTCCAGGTCCCCCACAGTCCCCCAAGGTTGGCCCAGGACCACTCCGGACCCCAAAACCCACAGTTCCACTCACAATCCCCCAAAATCCCCTCAGACCCTCTCAATTCCCCTCAGATCTCCCTAAACCCACCTGAGAACGCTCCAGACCCTCTCAAGCTTCCCGCAAAGCTCCCTAAAGCCCCCTCAGACCCACCAAAGCCCCCTCACACACCTTCATTCCCCCCAAACCCACCGCACACCCCCCTATTTCCAGTCAATGCCCCCAAAAATCCCCCCTTTCGCCTCAGACCCGCCCCAAACCCCCCCCCCCCCCCCCCCCCAGTTTCCCCTCCCGACCCCACCTCAGCTTCTCCTCTGCCGCTTTCGCCTCACAATCACCCGCCTCCGCCGCGTGGGCAGGCTCCCAGCCAATAGCGACGCGCCCCAACCCGATTCAACCAATGACCACGCTGCATGTCCCCAAAAAACCAATCACGGCGTGGTTCCTCTCAGTAACGCCCGCCTTCCCTGCGCGGCTCCGGCCAATCAGAGGCGAGCCGGAAGTGGCGCCCCGTTCCCCGCTGCCACCGGGACCCGCCGGGCTGGGGACAGGTGCGGGAGGGTCCTGGGGGGTCTGGGGGGGCTTTGGGGAGGGGTCCGGGGCTTTGGGTGGGGTCTGGGGAGGGTCCTGGGGCATTGTGGGGGGACCTGGGGGTGCGGATGGGTCCTAAGAGGGGTCTCGGGGGGGGCGGGGGACGGACGTGGGAGGGTCTGGGGGGATTTTGGGGAGGGGTCGTAGGAAGGTCTTGGGAGGGTCTGGGGGTGTTGGGATGGTCCTGGGGGAGTTTGGGGAGGGCTCTGGGGGGTCCTGAGGGTGTCCTGGGAGGGTTTTGGAGGTTTTGGGGAGGGGCTTTGGGGGGTCTGGAAGGGTTTGGGGAGAGGTCCTGCGGGGGTCTGGGGAGGGGTTGGGGGAGCCTGAGTTGGGTTTGGGGAGGGGTCTGGAGGGTCCTGGCAGGGTCCTGGGTGGGGTCTTGGGAAGGGTCTGGGGGGGTCTCAGGGGACATCTTGGGCTGGGCCCGATTGGGGTCTGGGGGCTCTCAGGGGGTCCTGGGCCAACCTTGGGGGGCTCTGGGGGGTTTGGGGTTCCTGGAGGGGTCCTGGGGGAGATTTGGGGGTCCCGGGGGGTCCCAGGCCCACCCTGAACCGGGGTCGGGGGGTTTCAGGGGGAGGGGGCACAGCAGGGATTCCCCCATCAGGTTTTTGGGGGGTCTCCCATGGTTCCCCCTCCCCAAAAAGCTCCGAGGGCCCCCTGAAGTGGCTCCTGTTCCACCGGCCAGTGCCCCCTGATCCAGGACGGCCCCAGTGAGTCTGGGGGGATTTTGGGGGCTTTTTTGGGCATTTTGGGAGGGTTTTGGGGATTTGGGGGTGGCCTTTTTGGGCGTTGAGGGATTTTTTTGGGAGTTTAGCGGGAATTATTGGGGTTTTTGGAGACAATTACTGAGTTTTGAGGTGGTTGTGTATTTGGGGGGTTTTGGAATTTGGGGGATTTTATTGGGGTTTTGTGGGGGGTTGGCTGTTTTGGGGCATTTATTGAAGTTTTTGGGAGTATTTTTTAATTTGAGTGGGTTTCACTGGTATTTTGTGGGATTCTCTGGGGTTTTGGAAAATCTTATTGTTATTTTGGGGGGATTTTGGGGGACCTTGGGTGGTCTGAGGGGGCTTTGGGGTTGTCCGCAGTTGTGGGGAAGGGCTGAGAGGCACTCAAATCTCCTTAAAAACCCAGAAAATCCCAATAAAACCCACAAAATCCCAATTAAATCTCACAGAATCACATTAGAACACCCTAAAATCCCAATCAAAGCCCACAAAATCTATTGAAATCCCAACAACCCCCCCAAAAATCCCAATTAAACCCCACCAATCCTCCCAAAAATATGCCCAAAACAACAAAAAGTCCTACAAAATCCCCCCAAGACCCAAAGAAATCTTGGCAGCATCCAAAAAAACCCCACAAACCCCCCGCAAATCCCACCAAAGAACAAAAAAAAAATTCCTCAAAATTCCTGGACCTGCAAAGAATCCTAATAATGCTCCCAAAAATCCAATAAAATTCCCCAAATACCCCAATAAAACCCTCAAAATTCTGGAGACTGTCACTGTCCTGGTTCTGGGCAAGTTTGGGAGAGAACCCCTCAGAGGGGCTCCTCTAGGAAAGCAGATTCAGTCGCCCCTCCCCCAACTGGTCCGGGAGAAAATACCTCCTTGGAGAAAAGTGGAAAAACCTGTTCATTAAACAATAAAACTTAAACAATATTAAACAATGAAACTCTTACTGCTCCAAAAGAGATGACAAACTCACCAAGTCCCCCCTGGGTTGCAGTTCAGCTCACTCAGTCTCTGCTCAGCCCCTCCGGTGCTGGAAATGCCGCGGCCCAGGCCCGGCCCGGGGGCCACAGGTGGAGCTGCCGGTGCTCTGCTGGTGTTCAGTCCAGAGCAGGTGTGAACAGGGCCAAAGAAAAGGGAAAAACCACAGTCTAGAGAACTTCTTTGCCTCACCTAGCTAAACTAACTAAAAGTAAAGGAGAGCTCTGTCCCGCTGTCTGTCTGCAGACAACACAGTCCAGGAGCAGGAATGTGGAGGAGTGAGTTGTGTCTGAAAACAAACTGCTGCTTCTTCTCTCTCTCCTTCACTCTCTGGAACAAGTCTTAAAGGTGCAAAACTTATTATTCAGCACAAACAGAACAAGACGACTGGGGATAAAAGCATCATATAGTCAACCTATAACACTGCTACACTCAGGGAGAACAGAGCAAGTTCTGTGAGGCAAAGTGGTGAGTGGAGAGTGAGGGGAGATGGTCTGTCATTCTGACCTGTTCAGAGTTTCTCTGGGATTTAACCTTTCTCAGGTGGAGGGTCATCACCTTCCAACCTTTCCCTTAAAAAGTGACCAGGTGCTGCTGAGAGCAGATGGATCCACCACAGCCCAGCTCCACATTTGTGGCCAAGGACTCACGTTGCTCATTCCACCAACCCAGCAGCATTTTCTGTGTCACAACACCTCTGCCTTTCCCTGTCAATCTTATAACTCAGAGATGCCCTAGGACAGATTTGTACCCTGGACTGAAGTTCCCAGCTTGGACTGAAATCTCAGGGAGACTTCCAGATGTTCCTATGATGGCATTGGATGAAGGGAGATGCAGCTCCTTCCCTGGCTGCACTGACAGCATTGCTCAGAGCCAGGCACTGGGGACAGCGTCACCCTGAGCCAGCTGTGCCCCCTGCCAGAGCCTCCAGGGCCAGGCAGCTGCTCCCAGCCCTGTGCCCTGCAGAGGGAACTGGGCCCGGGGCTGCAGAGCTGCCCCACGGCTCTGCTGCAGCTCTGCCTGCACAGGAGGGGCTGCACGCCTTGGAGCCCCGGCCCTGAGGGCAGAGGCTTGGCTGGGAGCACAGGAGGGAGGGGACTTGTTCAGAGGGAGGGGCTGCACTGCAGGGGATCCTGTGGACATCTCTGATCTCTCCCTGCCACAGCATTTCTGAGTTTGGTTTTCTCTCATTGCCTGATCTTCTCTCTTCCTGGAGATTTTCCTCCTGCAGGTGTTTCCCTGTGCCTGATCTCTCTGTGCCAGCACTCACAGACCCCAAATCTCTGGGCACTCTCCTTGGCTTGACAGAACCCTCCCTGTTTGCAGGGCACTGGCTGGGGCAGGTTCTGTTTGCAGCTTGGAGAAAGGACAGCTCAGACTGAGTCTGATGGCTCCAGCAAATGTGATTCTTGGGCTGTCCATGGGCAGAGTGGCTGCTTTGGCGGGGCTTGACAGCTGGCCTGCAAGCAAAGCTGAGTTAATAGAAGAAATAACAATTGATGATTTTCGGTGTATCCATAGCAAGGAAGAAGACAAGGCCGTCAGCATGGAAACCGATTAGAAAAGATACATGAGAATTTTTGTAAGCTAGACTACGTGCCTTATTAAATTTCTGTAAAACTTTTGCCAATTATATTGATGCTGATTGCTTGGCACCAATGAATATAATAAGTTATTGTGATGTAGTTAATGACTTAAGATCACGCTCTGTTAAGGGTGTATAAACGGGAGAAGACGCAGAATAAAAACTTTTTTTCTTCTTGGACTTTGGTCACGTGTGTATGTCACGTCCGGCCTAAAGGTGACATTTGGTGCTACCCTGACGTGATGGAACTGCCGGGCGAGGGGCAGTGAGCACAGAGCCCAGCGAAGCTGAGAGCAGCGGGGAGCAGCTGCCAGTCCGGACCTGATTCTGACACCTGGAAAAAAGGTGAGCTGCTGGGAACAATGGGAAATAATTTAACAAGTGAAGAACAGATTGTTTTATCTACATGGAAAACGTCCTTAAAAAGAAAAGGAGTTAAAACAACGGACTATGCTCTGCGTAGTATTTAATTATGGGCAAAGTCTCAAAATTTTTAAGACTGATGTAACTACTGCTTTTAGTGTTAGAGCTTGGAAAGAAGTTGGAGAAAAACTCTGGAAGTAATTCAGAATGGGGATAAAGCAGCTGCAGATTTATCTCCTACTTGGAGGTTGCTTTATAACACCTTAAAGGAGTGGAAAGCAGAGCAGGACAAGAAAGACCTGGAGGAGGAACTCATAGCTGCTGGGGAGCAGCAAAGGGAAGAAGCTCAGCCTGAGTGTTCTGCTGGGATTTTTTCTGCAGAGACTGTTGCCGGGTCTGTTGCTACGGGAAAAGTTGATAAGGCTTCTTCGTGTTTGTCTGCAAAAAGCTTCAAACCCACGTACCCCTCCCCCATAGAGCCACTAGCTGAACTTAATGTTAAATCTAACTCTGAGTCCTCGGCACAGTGGCCGGCTAAGATGACCTTCAAAAAGAAATAAATTGAGCCATCTGCTGCTCCTTTGCTTGACTCTGACTCTGAACTGCATGAGCTTGCTGCCGAAGAAGGCCTTGGAGCAGATCCTCCTGAGTGCCATCCCCTGGCATGTGCAGGGAACCAGGGGGTCTGCTGGAGGGTGGGAAAGCTCTGCAGAGGGACAGGGACAGCTGGGGGTCCTGCTGAGGTGGTAAGGGCTTCTGTGTTGGAGTTTGGGGGTGTTGGTGTTGGTGGGGTGTCGGGGAAGGAGCTGTCTGCAAGGTGAGAGGTCTAGGCTGGAATCTGAGTCAGTTTGAAAGCAGCATCTGTGGTTTGGCACAACTTTGGTTAGAGAGGGCAGAAAGACTGTCTGTGACTATTCTTGTTCATCGTCCTGTTTTTCCTGCAGGGAACAAGAGGGGAGAGCTGTACTTTACTGGCAACTTAGATATTTGTACCATTGGGAGGATTAGCCCTTTTGCCATCTACTCATTTGTTTGGGCTACTTTTGTAACACTGAGTGGACTTTAATTTCTTGAAAGCTTTTATTCTTTAAGAGAATTAGGATAAAATCATCCCTTCATAGAAAACTATTTGCAAACCAAAGAACTGTCCTTTTTTTACCTCTGTGCAGTGTTATGTTCTCTAAAGTGACTCTCAATGGATGATGTTAAGGCAAATGAGTTGCTGCTTTGAGGCAGAAAGCAGAATTCCAACTCTTCACCTTCTCAGGCCATCCCAATGAAGTTGGGAAGTTTGCAACTTTTTGGAACTACTTGAGTTCAGCAACGGGAAGTAAAGCTTTCCTGAAGTGAGGATTCCTAAATGCCAGATTCTTCTGTGCCTTTGCCATTAAGGTGTTTTTGTGCTGAAGGAAATGAGAAAATAATTTCAGCATGGAGTGAGAGCTTCTGACCCAGACCAAGTGTTGCCAGCAGTTGCTCCAGGTGCTCCTGCCAACAGCCCCTACAGGAAGGAGCACAGTCCCCAATGCACGTGGGCTTTGGCTCCCTCTGGAACAGAAGCCCCCTGGGGGCACAGGTCTCTGGGGCAGGAGATGGGCACCAGCGCTGCCAGGGCTCGGAGGGTGGCAGGTCTGCTTGGGCAGGGACTCTGCCACACCTGCTGATGTCAGCGCTCTCCGGGCCCCAGGGCTCAGAGCAGCACCTGTGCCCTGGCCCCCACATTCCATGTCCATGCCCCACCCATGGGTTTAGGATGGCCACCAGCCAGGACGTGTCCCAAGGAGGCTGAGCCAGCTTCCCTGGAAGGCCCCGTGCCCTTCCCAGTGCAGCTGTGTTGGCAGCCCTGGAGGCTCCTTCTGCTGCCCTGAGCCCGCAGAGCAGGGCAGCATTTGCTGATGGTTTGAACCGCTCCTAAAGACCCTGTCGGGCTGTCTTAGACACTTGGGGTGAGAGATTCCTTCAACCTGGGCCACTTTGGGTGGGTCGGGGGTGGCCCCAGGGCAGGCGGCAGTGTGTGCAGGGGCCCTTTGTGACACGGTGCTGCGTGGGCACCGTGGCATAGAACAGGTGTCCAAGGGCCCTTTGTGACACGTGGTGACATAGGAGCTGGCAGTGACAAGAGCACACCACAGTGCTCAGAGCACACAACAGGACAGGACGGGACAGAGCGGTGCCGTGAGGAGCCCCCACACAGCGCGCTCGTTCCTGTCCAAACCGGAGCCTTTCCGAGGCGTTATTCCTGCAGCTGAGCTCAAGACCAGACCACAGGACTTGGTGCCCTGTGGCCTTCCCGAGGCTTTTCTTCTGCAGGTGCCCTCGAGGGCAGAGCGTGGGACTTGGTGCCCCAGAGGCATCTCCCATCCCTGCTGCCGGTGCCCTCGAGGCCAGACCACAATCCTTGACAGGAGTGTCCTGTCCTTGTGGCAGGAGCCCTCGAGACCAGAGTGCAGGACTTGCTGTCCTGTTGCCTTCCTGAGGTTTCTTTCCTGAAGGTGCCTTCCAGGCACCACTGCAGGACTTGCTGACTCTGAGCTTTTCTGAGGCATCTCTCCAGCAAGTAGCCACAAATCCACTCAGAGACATGGAGCAGAAACCCCTAAGAGTGCCCAAGCTGGCCTGGGTGGAGGAGGAGGAGGAGGAGGAAGAAGGCGCTGGAGCTGCCCCAGCACAGGAGACCAAAGAGGTGGTGCTGTTTGAGCTGCTGCAGGAGGGTGAGTGGCAGAGCTGGGCCACAGGGATGGTGCCTGCAGCCAGCCTGGCAACACTGCATCCCATCCCATCCCATCCCATCCCATCCCATCCCCTGGGCCATGCCCATGGACAGGGGCCAGGCAGACACCCCGCAGTGGCCGTGCTCCATCCCCTCAGGCATCCCAGGGCTGTCCCCACCTGGGGAGCGCAGGGCTGGGCTGTGTTCTCCGGCCTCTCCCGCAGCCCCTCAGCTCTGGCTGCGCTCGTTCTTTGCCAGGTGCAGCCCTGGAGCGCACACAAGAGCAGGACCCCGCCCGTGGCCTCTTCCGCCGAACAGCGCAGGTACCTGTAGCCACCCCCAGCTGGGCTGGGCCTGCTGTCACCGCACTTGGAGCATTCTATGCAACATCCTTGGCTTCTTGCCCTTCTCCTACAGCTGGTTTGCAAATTCATCAAGAGAATTCGGGAGGAAGAGACCAGCACCATGGGAACTGGGCTCAGAGCATACACGCACATCTTCAAAACCAAGACCAGTGCTGCCCTGCTGGATATGCTTGTAGAGGAGGGCTTTTCCAACCCAAAGCAAGTAAGCAGCCTGTGGCCAGGGTTTGATCCTCCCAGGAACTGCTTGGCCTCTCAAGCCACACCCACTGGTCACTGGAAGGCTTTGAGGCCATGGCAGTGTGGTGGGAAGGGAAGAACTTCTCTGGGGACACTGGGGACATTCCTCCTTCTGGCAGCTTTCCAAGTCTTCCTGTGCCTTCTCCAGGTGCCCGCCCTGGTCAGGTACATCCACCAATGGCTCCTGGCCAATCAGTTTGCTGAGCACAGGCTGAACAGGACCCTGCTGGATCTCACAGAAGCACAGCCTGCTGACGTACTAATGACGCTGCTGCGTGTGGCCCCATCCTGTGACAGGTATGGGGCCCACCTGCCCAGAGAGCTCAGGGCTCCCCAGCCCATCAGCCTGTACAACTTGGCCCAGGTGTCTGACCAACAGAGAGTTCCAGGGCCCTCTGGCTGCTCCCTTTGCCAGCCCTGGCATGTCACCTCCCATGCCTGCTGCCATGCTCCCTCCCTGCCCCTCAGGGGTCTGTCCCCACAGGGCTGGGCTGCCTGGGTGCTGCCAGTGAGAGACAATGGGCAGAGGCAGAGCTGGCAGCTGGCTCAGATCCCCACTGCTGCCCAGGCCACTGTGCTGTGTCTGAGACCTCCCTGAGACGGAGCTCTAACCCCACAGAGCTGCCATGGCCATGTGGAAGACCATCATGTGCTCGCCCAGGACTGCGGAACCAGTGCTGCTGATCCTCCTGGATGTGCTGGGGAGCTGGCCAGAGCACAGCACGTGCACCTCTGATGGGGACGAAACGGGTGTCTTTGCCCTGGCTGTGAGTTTCTGACACTGGCCTTTGCTGGCCCCAAGGCCACCTCTCCAGCAGCTCTCCATCCTCCTTCCCCCACTGCATCTCCCTGCCTCAGGCGCTGGCCTCAAACCTGGCCCAGGGGCAGCTTCAGGCCCGCCAGGCCCCGCGCTCCCCCTGTGTCTCTCTGGGCCTCTTCCTGCCAAGCTCGGGCCCTGCCACACTGACACCTCGGCACTGAGCACTGTCTCGGGTGGCTTTGTTCTTTCCAGGCAGCTGTGGTGATGTGGAAGATCCTCCAGGTGCCCTGTGTCCCACATATGGTGACGGTGTATTTCCCCCGCCTCTTTGTGCATCTGCTCTTCCAAGTGCTCTTCAGCACTCTGGATATGCCAGAGGAGGTCATTACCTTCTGGAAGGGATGCCAGGAGCAACATGGCCTTGCCACCAGCCCCAGGAGGTGCTCCATCCTACTCCTCCTGTCCCTGCCACGTGACCTGGGAAGGAGCCAGTGCTCCCAGCGTGACCTGGGCTTTGCTCTGCACGCAGGTTTGCAGTGCAGACCCTGAAGTCCCTGCTCTGCCGAACGCAGCACGAGGATGTGGTGGTGGCAATGGAACACAATTGTGGCTGGGACATGCTGCTGTGTGCTGACACCCACCACTGTGCCGTGAGTCTGCTGGGCAGGTGAGACCCCCTTCTCCCCACTGCCTCTGACATTTGTGCTCTGTGCCCAGGGAGCTCCACACAGATCCTGTGGTTGTGGGCCAGAGGGTCTTGTCACCGAGGGACAGCCAAGCAGACTGGAAAAGGCTGGGAGAGGAGGGTGCCCACAAGGAGCCGCCTCCCAAATAGTCCAGGGCCACTTGCACAATGCTGGGGAAAGACCAGACCTGTGTGTGTCAGTCCTGGCGGAGGTTTGTGGCCCTGGCCCACAGTCTTGGTTACTTTTTCTCCTGCCAGGGAGATGTCCTGTGTCTCCATCCCCTTGTGTTCCCGGATCGCTCGCTACCTGCTCCGGCTGCTCAGCACACAGGAGCCACGCTGGGAGCTGCCTGCCCTGGCGTTCCTTGTGGAGGTGAGCCTGATGGCCAGCGCTGCCTCGCTCAGCTGCCTCCCAGCTTTCTGCCCTTTCAGAGCCACAGCTGCCTGGGATGGAGCCCGTGCCCTGCGCTGCTGCCTGGGCCCGGCCCTGTGCGGTTCCGGGCTCCTGCCGGCCAGGTCCGCCGTCACTGCCCTGTGCCTTTCAGGTCCTCGAGTGCCTGGACTTGAGTGAACGCAGTGCTAACAGAGTCCTGCAAATCTTGTCAAGGCAGCTGCAGAGGGAGTGCAGAGAGAGGCGTCGCCTGGCGCTCAGGGCCCTTCTTGATCTCACTGATGATCCCTCAATGGTGAGAAGGGGGCAGTGGCTGAGGCTGAGCTAGGGAATGCAGTTGCTTGGGCTTGGCTGGGCTTTGGGAGCTGGGGCAGCTGCTCCCAGCTCTCCTGCCTCCTGCTTCAGCTGCCCAAGTGCTTCAGGACAGGCCTTTGGCCTTTAGGCCCTGCAGCAGGAGGATGGCATTTCACAAATTTGTGTTCTGCACAGACCAAAAAAATGCGGAGCCTGACTGAAAGTCTTGTAAAGTTCCTGTGGGACACAGATGGAGAGATAGTTATCATGACAGTCATGCTACTCAGCTTTATCATCTTGGACAATGACATGCTGATGCCCAGCCCCATCACACTGCAGCTGCTCGAGGCACTCCTGCCACTCTTTGACCACGTAAGGCTCGCTGCCCCCAGCCACGGCCACTGGGTGCTACCCGGACAATTCGTGCCCTGAGGATTTGCAGGCCTGTGTCAAACTGAGCCCCATGCAGCCGATTCTGAGGTCTTTTTTCCTTCCTTTCAAACAGGACAATAGCCAGGTGCAGGTAATCTCCATACTGCTCTTCCGAACATTGGTGACTCATCCAGCGGAAAAGGCAAAAAAGGCCCTGAAGACACCCCTGCGCCAGAGCCTGCTGCCACTCTTCTTCCACTGCCATGATGAGAATCGTCTTGTGGCACAGGTGAGGACTCGTGGGCTGCTGCAGTCGCCCTGGCAGGGGGCTCGGCTGCCTCCTGCCCTGGTGCCTGCCAGGCTGCAGCCTCCTCCAGGCCTTGGCACAGGGACACGGGTCCTGCGCCCTGGGCTTTGGGGTCATCTCCTTGTCTCTGCTGCTCTCCAGGCTTCACGGGAAACGCTGCTTTGTGTGGCCAAGTTCCTGAAGAGGAGGGATCTTGAAAGACTTCTGAAGAACAAGAAGCTGTGGAAATTCACCGAGTGCCTGGTAAGGATGGCCTGGAAGTCCCAGCATCAGCCTGGAGAAGGCCCCCGAGGGCGGTGCTGAGAGTGCGGGGCGGGCAGCTGTGCCCCTGCCCGCTGCTGCACGCAGAGGCCGCGCGGGCTCCTCTCAAGGCTCCCGTGGGCCCAAGCCAGGTGCCCGTGGAGCCCCGGCCCGGCGGAGCTGCAGGGCGGGCCAGCACCGCGGCTCCCCGGGCAGCAGCCGGCCCTCTGCCCCTCCCCTCGGGAGCCCGGCGCCAGCGGCTGCTGGCCGCGCCTCAGGGCTGTGTGGGCAGGGGAGGCCGGGGCTGGGTGCAGGCAGCGCCCGGCCGAGGGGCTGAGCCCGCGCCAACCCTTCCTTCCCTCCCGCCGCTCTCTCCAGCTGGCAGAGGACAGGAGCGGAGCGGCCGAGCACCTGCGCCGGGCCCTGCGCTACCTGCAGAGCCCACAGGAGCCCCTGCGAGAGGCGGCCATCAGGTTCATGGGTGAGCCACGAGCCCGGGCTCCCTCCCCGGCCCGCCACAGCTCGGCCCCAGCCCCGCCTGCTGCCCCGGCAGTGCCGGCCGGGCCCGGCGCCGTGGAGCCCCGGCTGGCCTCGGCGCTGCTGCCGCCCTCTGGCAGCCGTGCCCTGGGGCGGCAGCGTGCGGCCAGGGCCCGGGCTGAGCCCTGCCGGGCCAGCAGGCCGTGTGGCCACAGCGCCGGCAGCGCTGCTGGCAGGGAGCTGTGCCGCTGGGGCTGTGACAGGCTCTGTGGTCACAGGGATGGCTGGGCAGCACCTGAGGGGGAAGAAGGAAGAGCTCCAGCTCATCTGCACTGGTGAGTGAGGGCAGGGGGCTGGCAGTGGGGGCTGGTGGGGGCAGCTGCAAGCCCTGCCCCGGCTGCAGAGGGCTCTGCTCCCTGTGCGGACGAGGGGCAGCGTGGGCAGAGCACACAGAGATTTCAGGACCACGTGGGGGATTCGTGGCCAGCAGCTTCAGGCTGGTCCCGTTGTTCCCTGCTTCCTCCTGGCTATGCCTAGAGCCGGCCGGGATGGCCCTGGCAGGGGGCTCTCCTCGCGTCCCCAAAGATTTGGGATCTGACCATGGCTCTGTTGCTCTCTCTTTCAGCCCTTGAACACCTGACAGAGGACATCAGCAGTGCTGTGTCAGACATGGCACTTCAAACATTGTATGTCGTCCGGGCACTATATAGTGAGCAATATTCCATCTTCCAGAGGCTGCAAGATCAATTCTGCAGGGCATGGAGGACACGGCCTCGTCTGTCGGGGCTCGGCTGGCTGCGCTGCTGGAGCTCTGCAGAGAGCTGAGCCCACAGGCTGTGTCTGCTGGAGCAACCTGAGCCAGCGGGAATTTTCTGTTTCTTTAAAATTGTTCTTTTATTCTTTTTGTTTTTTTTCTTTAGTCTATGAATATAGAATGTGTTATAATACACAGACTCCCAGGAGTTTTCTTTTGCTGGCAAGGGTTAGCAGGGCATAGGGGAAGAGGGGGAAAAGGGTGCCTGGGCTCAGCCAACTGCCCAGACGTGCAGTGTAGCAGGGAAAATGGTCAGAAGGCCCTTGCCCTTTTTCTGGTTCTTCTGAAGCCTTTGTGCAGGTGACAGAGCGGCTGAGCAGGGGCCGGAGCTGCGGGGATCCCTGCGAGAGCGGTGCCTGGAGATGGCCACAAGCCCTGTGCCAGCCAGGAAGGGCCATCTGTGTCCTCCTGCCCGTGTGCTGCTGGCTGGATTGCTGAGGGCTCGGAGGTGCCTCTGGCTGGGGCTCCTCTGGAGCTGCTGTGGGGCTGTGGTGCTGCTGCCGGGCAGGTTGGCTGGGATGGGGAAGACCCTGAGGGGACAGAGCCACGAAGGGATGAGGGGCTGGAGAAGCCCTGACAGGACACGGCAGTGGGAAGGCACGAGGGGGGATGTGTGAGGGAGTGGGTGGCTGTAACATTGGCAGGGGGAGGGAATGGGTTGGAGACAAAGAGACTACTTACCCCAATGTCCATGTGGCAAACAGAGAATGTTTATTCTGAAGCCCTTCCTTCTAAAGGGCCTTTGAAAAACCCAGTCTGGATAATTTCATTACTCTGATCTCTATGCCCTGTCAGATTCTGACCAGTGAAATGCTGCAGCCTTGGCAGAGATGTGACTGGGTGAGGCCCCTCTCAGTCAAACCAGGGGCTGGTGCATTCACACAGTACCAGCCAGCCTGCACTGTGACACACGGCAACAGAGTGCAAGGCACCGCTCCGGGTGCTCCCCAGGAACCTCAGCTCTGGGAGCACTGTCTGCCCCAAGCTCCAGGGGCTGCAATGGGAGCCAGGCTGGGCTCTGCCCTGGGGCCATCCTGCAGGGACAGCTGGAAACAGGGAGCATTCCCTTGCCACAAAGAGCCAAGCCAGGCCTGCAGGGCAGCTGCTCCAGCCTGGACTGCACTGTTGGTGCTGTGCTCTGGGCTGGGGCTCCCCGCACAGGGCACTGGACTGGTGTGCCGGAGGAGACAGAGAAGCTTCAGCTTCAGCCAAACTGAGGGGGGTGCATGGGCTGGGAAGAGTGGGCTGGGGAGGCTCAAGGGGATTCACAGAGCTCATCCTGCTGAAAGGATGAGGAAAAGGGAACTCAGGAGTGAGCAGAGCTGAGGGCTGGAGAGTGGCTCTGAATGACACTAAAATCCCACTGGACCTCTGAGACATTGCTGCTCCTCAGCCAGTCCCAGGATGAATTCCTAAGTCTGGGGCTCCCTCTTCCTTGTGGTGAGGGGGCACCAAGGAAGGCAACAGTGTGATGGAGACTGCGATGGGCTGGGAGCTCACTGCGGGAAGAGAGCAGTTGGGAAGTAAAAGGCAGGCAGTGGAGAGAACTGTTCAGAGAAGGGCTGAGCTAGAGCTAGAGCAAGCTGAGAAATGTAATTTGGGGTCACCCCAGATTGATTTCATTTCAGAAGTTATTGAACAAGTTTTTTTTTTTTTGGGGGGGGGTGTCATGTTTTCCCTTGGAGGTGTACACTCTGCAAACTTGAGCTGTGTTGCCGAAATGCTCAAGCAAGTCTGTGCTACAGGTCACACCATTTCTTCTTTGGCTGATTCCAGCCCAGTGCTGAGCTCCAGCAGAGCCCTGGCAGAGCCCAGAGCAGCCTCAGCACCCACAGAGCCCAGCTGCAAGGAGAGACACCAGAAACTGCCTGTCAGCTGAGGGCTCCTGTCCCCTTGTGCCAAAGCTTGCAGTGCCCAGGCCATGCTGGCTGTGCCCAGAGCTGTGCCCAGAGCTGCCCATCCCTGCTGCCTTTGGGAGCAGAGCAGGAGGACAGGACATGTGCCCAGCCTGCAGCCAGCTACGGCACATCCAGCCCTCAGCAGCTGCCCAGAGCCAAAAAGCAGCCGGGCAGCCAACTGAAGAATTCATTGCATCTGCCCCAGCAAAGGGGGAACCTTTGGTGCCTGGCCAGGCCATGCCATGCTCAGATCTGGGAGCATCCCCCTAGCTGTGGACTCACCTGCAATTTGGGCATGGTGCCTGGCTTTGAAGAAGGTGCAAGAATCAAAGTCCATCATCTTCAGCTGGCCAGGCTGAGGAAGAGATTGTCATCCTTGAGGTTTTCCTTGGTGTCTCCAGCAGCAGCCCCACCAAGTATAGCTTCTCCAGGGGCTCCTTCTCTTTCCCTGGGGCCAGACCAGGCTGTCAGGGCTCTGCCCAGGGCCCCAGCCATCCATGAACCAGACAAACACAACCAGCAGGGATGGTGGCCACCAGTGCTTGCTACACCAGGTCTCCAGCTCAGCTCCAGCCCAAGAGCTGCGTATTCCCTTCTGCTGACCCCTGCTCAGAGCTACAGGCAGGACAAAACCAGTCTGGTATGCTTTGCCACTGATTGCCAAGAGATGTGTGGAGCTGTTACCTGCCAGGCCCCTGGATCCAACTGTGCACATGGATCTCTCCCATCTTCTAGGGCAGAGGAACACCCTGTACCCAAGGATGACAGAAAAGCTCTTCTAAGGATGGCCTGTCCAAGGGTTGCATGGACAATATGATGTCCTGGCACTCTGGGGAGAGAAACCAGAAATCACCAGTCAGTCCAGCGTCTGATGGCCAATGCTGCGAGCGCTGCCCGTCTGGCTGTGGCCAGCAGCTCGGGTCCAAACACAAGCAGGTGCCTTCTGGGCAAGGGAATGGACTGGCATGGGCAGCGATTTTCCCTGGTGAACCTGGGAGGAACCTGGGCAAGTGCAGAAGATTGGGATAACTCCGGCATGAGAGAACCTGAGGTGTGTCCCTGATGATGCTGCCAGCACTGAGAAGGAACAGCCAAGGCAAGCGCTGGGAGCAGACACATCCTGCCGCTTTCTGCTCTTTGATGGACACGGAACCCACTTGTTCCCCCAGCTCCAGAAGACTTGATGCAGAAACAAAAACGTTCCTGCAGGACCACCAAAGGCCAAGGGGCTTTTGGCCACTTTCCCTTCCACACCACTTCTGGGCCACTTGCTCAGAGGAAGAACTCTTTCTTCCCCTCTTCCCCATTGGCCTGAAGACACTCTGCACCAAGAGAAAGCTCCTGGACATCGGCGTATGACAACAGCAATTTAATGTTCCTATAGAGGGTGGGAAAAGAAGTGCTTGCAGAGGAGAGGTGTTCCCCGCAGGTTCAGGTGGCCCCAGCAGACGCAGCCTCCCGGATCACTTCTCCACGGCGCCGCAGCAGGACACTCAGCCACGGTAACACAGGAAAGGCCGCGACTTCCAGAGCTGGCGGAGTTGGTCTCGCATCTTCTGGAGTCGGGAGGAGGGAATGCTCTGTACAGCTAAATTGATGTACAGAGTTTGAAGTGCCAGGCATGAGACGGCAGGGCTGGTGTCATCTGTCATGTCCTGAAGGGCTGCAAGAGAGAGAAACAGAGCCACAGTCAGAGGGTGGATCTGCGGGGACCTGGGCAGAGCCTCCTGCCACGTCCATCCCACGCAGCTCCAGCCAGGGCCTGGAAGAAGCAGGACAGAAGAAGGACGAGCTGGCAGCTGCTGGCCAGGAATGTCCCCCAGGCCCCTGAAGAGTGTCTGTGTTGTGGCCATGCTGCCCTTGGTGCGCGCAGGTAGCGGAGCCGCCCACGGGCAGGCCAGGGAATGCAGCTGCCGGTGGCAGCCCCCGCTGAGAGCCTGCAGGCCTCACTCACCCATGCAGATGATCCGGAACTCTGGCTGCTGCCCTGTCAGGTAGCGCCCGGCGATCCCTTGGGAACACAGAGCGAGTCCTGCCTTCAGAGCCACAGCTGCCGCACATGGGTGCTGCCAGCCCTGAGGCCACAGGGCCTGCTGGCCCGGCAGGGCTCAGCCCAGGCCCCTGGCACAGGCTGCCACCCCAGGGCACGGCTGCCAGAGGGTGGCAGCGGTGCCAAGGCCAGCCGGGGCCGCAGATGCCTGCGCCCGGCTCCTGTTGCCGGGGCAGAAGGCAGTGCTGGGGCCGAGCTACAGCAGGCCGGGGCGGGGAGGGGAGGGAGCAGGGCTTGGGGCTCACCGATGAACCTGACAGCCGCCTCTCGCAGGGGCTCCTGTGGGCTCCACAGGTATGGCAGGGCCTGGCGCAGGTGCTCGGCCGCACGGCTCCTATCTTCTCCCAGCTGCAGAGAGTGGCAGGGCACGGAGAGAAAGGGTTGATGAGAGCCCTGCCCCAGGGCCGGGCGCTCCCTACACCCTGCACTGCTCCCCCTGCCCACACAGCCCTGAGGCCTGGCCAACAGCCGCAGGCGCCAGGCTCGGGACGGGGCAGAGGACCCAGTGAGCCATGGTGCCGCCCCGCAGCAGAGCCCAGCTGGCTCGGGGCTCCATCGGCATGAGGCTCGGTCAGAGGAGCCTGGAGAAAAGCCCGCACGGCCCAGGAAAGGGAGTGGTGTGTGGGGCGCAGGCCGCTGCCCCTGCGTGGGGCACTGGGCAGGGGCCACAGGTGCCAGCCCCACAGACTGGGTGCCATGGGCAGGCGGCTTCTCCAGGGATTGGGCTGGGGATTCCAGGCCGTCCTTACCAAGCACTCGGCCAACCTCCACATCTGATCCGTCTTCAGCAGCTGCTTGAGATCCTTCCTCTTCAGGAACCTTACTGCAGAAAGCAGCGTTTCCCGAGAGGCCTGCAGAGCAGCAGAGACCCAGAGATGGCACCGCAGCCCAGGGCACAGGACCTGCATCTCTGTGCCGAGGCCAGCAAGAGGCTGGAGCCCGTCAGGTGCCAGGGGGTGGGCAGACAACTGAGCCCCCTCCCACGGAGACACCAGAGGCCAGGAGGCCTCACCTGTGCCACATGCCCGTTCTCATCGTGGCAGTGGAAGAAGAGCGGGAGCAGGCTCTTGCTCACATGCTTCTTCAGGGCCTTTTTGTCCTTTGCCACTACCAGCGTGATCACGTCTTGGAAGAGGCGGATGGAGAGCAGCTGCACATGGCTGTTTTCCTGTGGGAAAGGAAGCAAAAGCCCTCCGCATCAGCTGCTCCAGGTCCCGCTATGCCCTGGCCCAAGGCAGCATCCAAGTGCCCATGGCTGGGGGCACAGAGCCTCACATTGTCAAAGAGGTGCCAGAGCGCCTCAGCCAGCTGCAGGGCGATGGGGCTGGCTATTGTGAGGTCTTTGTGCAGCAGCAGTAAGCTGAGCACAATGAGGGTCATCTCCACGATGTCTTCGTCCGCATCCCACAGTAGTTTCGCAAGGCTTTCAGTCAGGTTGAACATGCTTGGATCCTGTGTGCAAAACAAGGCTGGGCCACCCCACGCTGCTGCTGCAGGGCTCAGAGGCCGAAGGCCTGTCCCAAAGCACTCGGACAGCTGAACAGTGACCTTGGAGAGCTGGGAGAGCACAGCTGCCAAAGCCCAGCTGAGCCCTAGGGGCTGCTTGCCCCAGCCCCATGCTGCCAGCACAGCTTCAGCTGCTGCCTCCTTCTCACCATCGAGGTGAGCACCACGAGGCCTCGGAGCACCACGCGACGCATCTCCGTGGACTCGCTCTGCAGCTGACTTGTCAAGACCTCCAGGACTTTTTCGCCACATTCGCTCAAGTCCAGGCAGTCCAGGACCTGAAAGGCACAGAGAGCAGGCGCAGAGGTGCCCAGGAGCTCAGAAGCACACAGGGCCGAGCCAAGACAGCAGCACAGGGCACGGGCACTGTCCCGGGCAGCTGCGGCTACCAGAGGGCAGAAGGGTGGGAGGCAGCTCAGCGAGGCAGCGATGGCCATGGGACTCACCTCCACCAGGAATGCCAGGGCGGGCAGTTCCCAGTCTGAAATGCCTTCGCTGAGCAGGTCAAAGAGGCAGGATGCCATGCCGCAACACCAGATGATGGAGACGCGGCGCATCTCCCTGGCGGGGAGAAAAAGGCACCATTGCTCCTGAGCCGGGTGGGCAAGCCTCTCCCAGGGCTGACTCACAGAGGCCTGGTCTTCTCCCAAGCACCCAGGGGGTGCTTTGGGAGGCGGCTATTCCCGGGCACCCTCCTCTGCCAGCCTTTTCCAGTCTGCTCATCCCTCCCTTGGTAAAGAGGCCCTGCCGCCCATGACCACAGAGACTGTGTGGGGAGTTCTAGGCACAAAGGAGAGGGCTGGGGGGGAGAACGAGGTCTCACCTGGCCAGAAGACGCACTGCATAGTGGTGGGTGTCAGCACAGAGCAGCGTGTCCCAGGCACGCTTGCGTTCCATTGACACCACCACGTGCTCATAGCGCATTTGGCAGAGCAGGGCCTTCAGGGTCTGCAGTGCAAAGCTGTGTGCACAGCAAAGCCCAGGTCACGGTCGGGAGCCCTGGCTCCTGCCCTGGGGGCATGGGAGGGATGGGGAGACTGCGAGGACTGGCATGGAGCACCTGTTGGGGTTGGCGGCCAGGCCATGTTCCTCCTGGCATCCCTTCCAGAAAGTCTCAACCTCTTCTGGCATCTCCTGCGTGCTGATGTAAGCTTGGAAGAGCAGACGCAGAAAGAGATTGGGGAAATACTCCAGCACGACAGGGGAGCGCCAGGTCAGATTGAAGACTCTCCACAGTGCCACGGTTGCCTGCAAGAAATAAAACACCCAGAGACAACGCTCAGTGCTGAGACATCCATGTGGCAGGGCTCCAGCGTGCGAGGGAGAGGCCAGGGGAGACACGGGCCGAGCAGCCGGCCTGGTGCCCCTGAACCCTGCCCCTAAGCCAGGTTTCAGCCCAGTGCCCGAGGCAGGGAGATACAGCTGGGGGAGGACAGAGAGCTGGCTGCTTGAGAGGCGGCCTGGGGGCTGGCAAAGGCTGGTTCCAGAAACTCACAGCCAGGGCAAAGACTCCTGCATTGTCCCCATCAGAGGTGTACACGCTGTACACTGGCCAGGCGCTGAGCGCGTCGAGGAGTAACTGCAGCGCCGGCTCCGCAGTCCTGCTCGAGGACATGATGGTTCCCCACATGGTCGCGGCAGCTCTGTGGGGTCAGAACTCTGTGTCAGGGCAGTCTAGGCCACAGCCCCGTGGCCTGGGCAGCTGCAAGGGCCCACGCCGGCCCTCAGCCCTGGCTCTGCCCACTGCCCCGGGCTGGCAGCGGCCAGCCAGCCCACGTGGGTACAGGCCCTGAGGGGCAGGGAAGGAGCATGGCCCCAGGCTCAGGAACTGATGTCCCAGCACTGTAAAACAGAGGAGCCAGAGGATCCTGGAACTCCCCGCCCCGTCTGGCAGTCAGCAGGGACAGGCTCTACTGGGTGACGGGCTGATGAACCCTAAGCCCTCAAGGCACGTGGGGCTGCCCTACCTGTCACACGATGGGGCCCAGCGCAAGAGGGTGATCATCACGTCCAAGGGGTATTCCTCAGTCAGCTCCAGAAGGGCCTCGTCCAGCCTGTGCCCAGCAGACTCATTGGCCGTGAGCCACTGGTGGATGTACCTCACCATGGCGGGCACCTGCAGAAGGCACGGGGAGACTCGGAGACCTGCCAGAGCAGCAACTTGCCCAGCTTCCCCTAAGAAGTGCTTCCCTTCCAACCACATTGGGCTGGGCCTCAAGAGCCGAGGGAGCCCGGCAGAGCTGGCTCGAGGTGCCACAGCAGTGCTGGGGCGATTGAGCCCTTGCCCCAGGCTGCTTACTTGCGTTGGATCGGAGACACCCTCCTCCACAAGCAAATCCAGCATGGCAGCACCGGTCTCAGCATTGAGGAACAGAAGGTCCGCCAAGAGGCCGGTGCCCACACCAGCGGTCTCTTCCTGCCAAAGGCACATGATGTAGTCACAGAGGGTCTGCAGGAGAAGGGCAGGAAGGGAGGGAGCATCCATGGAGCACTCCAAGCCTGGTGCTTGGCTGAGCAGTGACAGCAGGCCCAGCCCAGGTAGGGATGGCCACAGGTACCTGCGCTGTTCCGCAAAAGCGGCCAGGGGCGGCTTCCTGCTCTTGTGTCCGCTCCTCGGCTGCATCTGGCAGAGAGCGAGCACAGACAGGGCTGAGGGGCTGCGGGAGAGGCCGGAGAACAGAGCCCAGCCCTGCGCTCCCCAGGCAGGGAGAGCCTCGGCATGCCCCGGGGGATGGAGCACAGCTGCCAGATGATCCAGCCCAGCTTCTGTCTTATCCATGGGCATGTCCACAGGGATGGGATGGGGCCAAGCTGGCTGCAGGCTCCAGCCCTGCAGCCCAGCTCTGACACTCACCCTCCTGCAGCAGCTGGAACTGCTCCAGTTCTTCAGGCTGCTGTGCTGAGGGAGCTCCAGCCTCTTCCTCCTCCACCCAGGCCAGCTTGGTCATGCTGGGTGGTCTCTGCTCCATGTCACTCTTTGCAGTTATGAGTGCCTGCTGAAGCAGAGAGGCCTCGGAAGAGCTGAAGATGAGCAAGTGCTGCAGTCGTACCTAGAAGGCACCTGCAATAGAGGGGCCTCAGGAAGGCTAAATAACAGTAAGTCCTGCAGTCTGTCCTCGAGGGCACCAGCAAGAGAGAAGTCTCTAGAAAGAAATAGGACTGAGAGACCTGCAGTCTATCCTCGAGGGCACTGGCCGCAGGGATGGCAGACGCTTCGGAAATGCTCCACGTCACCGAGTCCTGCAGCCTGGCCTCGAGGTCACCTGCACAGAGAACACCTCGGAAAAGCTCCGGGTCAGCAAGGAATGAGTTGGCTGTGTGGGGGCTCTTCACAGCACTGCTCTTTCCCGTCCTGTCCCGTTGCGTGCACCGAGCACTATGGCACGGCTGTGTCACTGTCAGCACATATATCACGACGTGTCACAAAGGGTCACCATGGAACACTCTCTCCCTTACCATCCCATGGTGACCACGGTGCACTGTGTCACAGAGAGCCCCAGGACACACCCCCACCCCACCCAAACTGCCCCAGCTTGCATGGAAGACCTTGCCCCAAGTGTTGAATACGCAGCTAGCAGGAACTTTAGGAACAGCCAAACAAGAAGCAGCTGCTCCTCTGCTCTGCCTGCTCAGGGCAGCAGAATGAGCCCCCATGGCTGCCAACGGAGCAGGGCAGGAAGGGCACCGGGGCCTTCCACTGGCCCTGCCACGGCCCCTTTGGGACCAGTCCCAGTGCTGGGGGGCCCGGCCCACTTGCAGGGGCGTGACACAGACACGGGCAGGCATGCTGCTCAGTCCCCTGGGGCATGCTGCCATCAGGAGTCCCTGAGGAGGGGGTGGGCATTCAACTCCCTCTCGGAGGAATTGGTGGCAGCTCAGCTTGCCAAGTGCTTGCCACATCATCTTTATGTCCTACTCCATGCTGGACTGTTCTGTGTTCATCTTGCTCACCTCCTCATGGAGACCCTGACACAAACCCATGGCCTAGGACCCCTTATCCTTCCATTTGGAGCCCATCACACAGCCAGGTCAGCAGGGATGGATCCAGCACCTCCTGCCCAAGCCAGGCTCTGTGCTGGATCATGGAATCCCCTCTGAATGGCAAACACCTGCTGCCCTCTGGCAGTGTGAAGCCATTCCCCTGTTTGTCCTGGCCCTCCAGATGCTTGTCCAAAGCCCCTCTCAGTCTCTCTTGGAAGCCCTTTAGGCACTAGAAGAGGCTCTAAGGTCTCCCTGGAGCCTTTCCTTCTCCAAGCTGTCCACCCTCAGCTCTCACCCTTTCCTCACAGGAGAGGGCTCCAACCCTTGGAATATCTTCATGGTCTCCTCTGGATTTGGTCAAACAGCTCCATGTCCTTCCTGTGGTGAGACCCCAGGGCTGGAGGCAGCTCTGTGTCACAGCACATGTCGCAGTTGAGATGGCCACCATACACAGAGAATCACCACACAATATCAGAAAGCTCCAACCCACACACTGTAACACCTCACCTCTTCAGAAGGCTGCAAGCATCTGCCCTTCTTCTCCTTCAGCCCAGCCTTTCATAGTCCTCCTGTTCATGCACTGCACCTGTGTGCCCTCTGCTCCCTTTGGTGGTTGGTCAGTGCCCCTGGGCACTCCAGAGCTCATTGCTGTCAGTGCTGCTCACAGCTGTTCCCAGTGGGATGAGGCTGGGCCCAGCCCCACTCCCAGTCACCACAAACTGTGTGCCTACAGCTTTGCAGATGTTCAGGTCTCACCCTGAACTCCCTGTCCTTCTGCCCACGCTGTGTGATCAGCCCAGCACATCGTTGGTTTCTGGGGGTGAGTGCACATGGCCAAGGCATGTCCAGCTCCCACCCACCAGTATCCACAGCTCCTCCTTGGCAGGGCTGCTCTCAATCCCTTCATCCCCCAAGCTGGACTGATGCTGGGGGTTGCCCTCACCCAGGTGCAGCATCAGCACTTGGCCTTGTTGAACCTCATGAGGCTTCCCTGGGCCACTTCCTCAGTTTGTCCAGGTCCCTCTGCATCATTCAGTCCTTCAGGTGAGGCATTGCACCCTCAGCTTGGTGCCATCTGCAAACTTGCTGAGGGTGCACTCGATCCCTTCATCCATGTCATTCATAAAAATATTACACAGTACTGATCCCTGTACAGACCCTGAGGATCACTTGCTTTCTCCTAAGTGTACCAGGACACTGAAAGACCTTGTGGGACAAAGTGGGTGGCATCATGTCAAGAGACAGTGCTTAGGATCACCATGGTCATGGCTAAATCTTGCATCTCTTTTTATTGCATGTAATAAACCAGTCTGCATTTATATCTCTCTTTTCATGTGCTGCAACTCCTGAAAAACAGAAACAGATTTCCTCCAAAACAGAAAAATAATCTCAGAAAGTTTTCTTGGAAGAGTCTGGGGCTGCCACCCAAGATGTCAGGTCCCAAAACCATAGATCAAAAGACTCCAGATGCCTGGGATGAATCTTGAATAGATTCCAAACCTGAGAGTTTCTCGAAAGGAAAAAAAATCACCTCAGCTAACATCCTGGGAGTAGTCTAGGACTGACACCTGGCATCTCTGAAATCAGAGATCAAAATACTCTAGAAGATCCCTAGGAAGAGTGCCAGAGGACTCCTGGAAGAAGCAGTTTCTATCAAACAAGAATTGTACTAAATATATCCTGTATCTACTTGATCTCTTCTGCATGTGCTCAATCCAAAATTGCAGCTTGGAGAAGATTTTAACAATAGGTGAAATCCACACAGCCATGTCCTCTCAAGACACATCACCACATGACACTTGAATAATTCAGTTTCAGCAAGAAGAAATTCAAATGCAGAGTAATATCACAGACAGGTATAAAGAGGTCCATAATTTGGAAAAGGCAAACAGGGCTGAGTTGAGACAGCCTGAGCTGAATCTTCTTAAATAAATAAGTTTTTCTGTCTTGCTTATCTGCATGAGCGTAAGCAGCAGGATGAGGGAAGTGATCATTCCCCTTTAGTGAGCTGCTTCCTTGATTACATTTTTCTGTGGCTAAATGCTTTAGAGGAGGCACAGGCTCCCAGCATGGTTTGGTGGATATGGTGCTCACACGTCTGGGGACAGGCAAGCCAAGCCACATGACATGAGGCTGCTGTGCCAGCTCCCCTCTGCCTGGGACACACACTAGCAGACAGAAAGGAGAATACAGTGAAGTTCCTCTTGCATCACCCTTAGCAATTTATTATCCCATCTGACTTCCAGCTCTGACAATGACCTGTGAATGCCCCAGGGCACCACGGTCTGAGTTGGGGGAAGCCTGGAGCCCTGGGCTCAGGCTGTGCCATGATGCCAACCACCTCACAGCTTTCTGCTTCAGCTGCCCCTTCTCCAAGGGCTGGTGGTGACTTCACCTGCGGAAGGTAGGTGCCACCAGCTGGGGGACAGAACAATAAGAAAATTAAGCAAAGCACTCCTTTTCTTACACACCTGGGGGAGGACAGGTATCCTTCCCTCCCAGCACAGGCTCCAGAGTAGAGCGAGTAACTCAAAGGCCATCACTGGCACCCACAGTACAGAGGTCAGCTCAGCAGGGATTGTGCGGTGCCCCCCAAGCCCCAATGGTGGGCACAGGGGAGACCCCAAATCCCACACTCTTGGTATAGACAGACAGACTGTGACAATAAAGGCAGCCTTGCGACCCAGGATGAGAGTCTGTCCAAATGTGAAATACAACACAGCTCGGCAGCTTCATCTGATCTTCAAAATGGTCTGAAAAGGCACTTCGCTCCCCATCTGGGGATGGAGAACATACCTGGAAAAAACCTTAGAAAGGGAATGTTTAGAAGAGGTTCAACAGCAAGCAGAGGCTCTGCAGCACCGGCACAGCACCCTTCCCTGGCAGAGGCAGCAGTCAACATGCTAAGGTCAGCATGGAGATGTCCCATGCAACACACACCGCCACGGCCCCACACAGACACCGGGATCCAAGACAAGTCCAGGGCTGCAGGTTCAAGTAGACAGGGCTCCCTGCTCCTCCTGCCCTGCCCCAGCCGAGGGGCTGGCTCTGGCTCTGGCTGGCAGCTGCCCAGCCAGGGGGCTGTTGGGATGCAGCCGGCAGAACCGCCCCAGCGTCCAGATGGGGAAGATGTTGCGGTACACGGTGTAACTGATGGCACACGACTTGTTGAACACCCCAGCAATGTTCTCCTGAGAGACAAGCAGAGAGCAGAATGGTATGAGTGACAGGGGACTGCTGCGTGTTCAGGAACTTCTTGGAAAGACTAAAGATGTACCTGAGGCCAGTCCCCGTTGGGCAGCTGCTTATCCATCAACACTTTAATGCCCCTTTCCAGCACACTGATGTCAGGGTACCTACAAAGCACAAGGGAAATGTAAGCATCTTTATCCAAACATCTGCAAACCCTCATCCACATGTCTGGGGAGCTCAACTACCTCCAGGCTGCCCTGAGCTTGCCCCAGGCATGCTGAGTGCTTTGGGACCCTCCCCACAACCCCAAGACACTAAATAATATGAATACGGCACCATTTTCCCAGGCTGGAGGCCTGCAGTCATGATCAAAAGCTTTGCTTTGCACTGGGTCACACCAGCCAGGCCCAGGGCCACCCAACCCAGCTTGATCTCTTTTCCCTGAGCACTGGGGCTACTCTTACCTGACAGCCATGAGCCCCAGCAGGGCCCAACAGGTGTTGTGGATCTGTGACTCGGCACTCTGCACGTATGTGCACAGCTCACAGGACTCGAAATCATCTCCCCACCCGCCATCTGCTTGGAGATCAGGAACTGGCAGGCCTGGGCCACTTCTTGGCAGACAGTCCTGCAGGGATGGGGGCCAGAATCAAGACAGGACTGGGGACAGAGAGTATTTGGATGCTCACAGTTCTCAGCTGCAAGGAGAAGAAGTGCCCATGGCTGGGACTGCCCTGAGTTTGAGGGTAAGGCAGCAAGTATGCCCTGGCCATACTGCAGGCACTGGATTTGGGAGGAGCAGTCCCTGAGGCAGGAGAGCCCATGCACAGCCAGGGATCCATCCAGCTCCACCACAGAGTCCTGCCCTGGCCCAGGAGGTAGGCAGGGCTAGGGCACCCAGACATTCCCTTCTCACCCGTCGTGGTATGTGTGCTGCATGCTGGCAAACGCCTCCAGACCAAACCAGGTGCCGCAGGTGAAACAAACCCCCCAGCTCCTAGAAGAAGGGGAGGGCAGCACTGTCAGGAGTGAAGGCCACAGGGAGAGGCAGCCTGCAACATAGCTGTGTTCACAGGAGAGCAGAGCCAGGCACAGAGCTGCAGCCTGCCTTCCCCTATGACCCAACCATGCCCAGTCCCACCAGCACCTGCTCCCAGCTAACTCAGGTGTCAGCAGAACTGGGACCACAGGAGCTGGAGCCACCCCAAACTTCTCTGCATCTTGTACCTGTTCTGCCTGGGCTGGAGGGAGGTTAACTGAGAGCAAAGCAGAGCAGCTAGAGGAGGATCAGCCCTTCTTTTCCCTCCCACAGATCCTGCCAGCCAGGAATGCTTGCCATGATGATCCCTCTCCCACTGGGGCAGCCAGAAGAAAACGGGGTGCTGGGAACACCACCTACCCTTCCCAGGACCCATCCGCTCGCTGCTTCTTGCGACAGAAATCCAGGCCCTTCTGCAGAGTCTCCCTGGACAGGAAAGAAGTCATCCATTTCAGAAACAACTCAACCTCAGTGTTTGCTTCACTGGGGGCTCCATCAGCCCCTCTGACGCTTGGATGGGTCCCATTATTGGAGGGCACAAGAGACAAGAGCATGCCGACAGGCAGCTACATTGTTCAGGAGGCCATGGCAGGCAGCTTGGGACACTGAGCCTGCCTTCTCCCCTGGCCAGCTCTCATCTCAGTGCCTCACCTGATCTCCATGGCTCGGTGCTCAGGGAACTGGCTCTGGAAGTGTCTCAGTGCCTGCATGACAGCTGATGTGCATTCCACGTATGTGTAGTCAATCATGATGTCACCTGCCAGCAGGCAATGGGTATCAGTGCCACAGCCCCTGTGTGGGCAAGCCTCCAGGCCAGCTGCTGCCAGCCTGCCCTAGACCCAGGGCACATTGATCCCCTGTCAGGCACCCACTGGGCATGGTGAGCCCAGGCCACTTTGTCCCTTCTCACTGGGCAGGACAACCAACCCCCAGAGCTGCCCTTACCAAACACCTCTGAGGGGTTCAGCAGCTCCAGTAAGTGGCCTCCTCGCCTGGTTTCATAAGTGGCAAAGCCTCCATCAGAGTTCCTCATGCTCAGCAACTGCCCAGACAAGCAGAGAGGGGGGGTGGTACAACCTCATGGACAGTACTACTCCAGTCTGGCCCCAAGCCAGCTGTGAGGATAAAGTCAGACCTACAGGTCTATGGGGCGGGCAGAAAACCAGGTCCCAAACCACCGTGACAAAGCAAGCTCAGTCTGGGCCATCACATGACATTAGGTCACATAGGCAGCTCTGAATCAGGTGAGGGTGGAAACCTCCAGGAGCACATGGATTTGGATGCGCTCTGGTTCTCCAAAGGGAAAGCAGAGCACCGTGTTGCTTTTGGAAAAGCTGAGCAGAGCTGGATGAAGCTGAGCAGGGTGCCTGAAGTGGCACCTAAAGGCCTCTCACTGCTTCTGCTCCATCAGCCTGACTGCAGGGCTCTTTCAGAACACGTTTCCTGCAGTGCCAATGCCATTGATGAGAAGTGATTCCAGCACAAAGTGCAGAAGACTCAGCCCCTGAGCTGTGACTGTGAACTGCACAAAGGGAGCCAAACTGGCTGAGAGAAGCAGAGACTCCTACCAGGAGCCAAGATTAACCAAGGAGACACAGGGTGTGGGATAGACTCAAGGCACAGCATGAGAGCAGGTAAGAACTGTACAGCCCTCAACATTCCTGTCAATGCAGAGCTTGCAAGAGAAGGAAACTCCTTTGGGATAGACACCATCAATGCATAGCCAAAATCTGGGGGCAATTCCCAGCACAGGAAGATTTCCAGCATCTTGCAGAACAAGGTGCTGAGACATTTTCTTCTGCATGTGCTGCAGCAGAGAACTTGCTTTGCTGTACACCCAGGGAATGACAGCACTCTCCTCTTCCAGCACAGTGTTAAAGCTCCGGGTGCCAGCACTTACCTTGTCCTTATTAATGAGAGACAGCTCCATCTCAGAGACCTCCCGAGCGACGAAGTTCTGAAATACCAGCTCTGGTGGGGAAACCCCAAACCAGCTCTGTTTCGGGGCAGCTGACGGCAGCTGGAGAGGCGAGAGAGAGCAGGGAGAGCTTCAGCTGCTGGGAGGAAGGTTCATGAAGGAGAATCTTCCACTGATCCCCAGGGAAGTACAGACTCTGGGTGAGCACATCTGCCCCACCCACACTGGGCAAACAGTGGCTCACCCACCTCTGCTCTGAATGATCCAGAGCTGCTGGGCCACACACAGCAGGCTCAGGCCAAGCTGCTCTTTTGGCATCTATTTCTCCAGGTTTCTTTCTCCACAATGCCAGGCAGCACTTCCCTTAAGCACAGCCCTGTGCCTATGTGGACACAGAGCTCTGGGGCACTGACTGAGCACTCATGGAGTATGTAAAACCCATGAATTTATAAGAGACTCAATGGGAAACAATTCTGGGATGTCCTTTACTCTGAGACAGGGAAACCCAGGCCCACACAACTGCAAATATCTCTTTTGCTCTAGAACTTAGACCTATCAGTAAGAAGAGCAGAAGACCAGAGGAGGTGGGAGAGATGAGGTGGTATTTGGCTGAAGCCAAAAGGTCATGAAGCAAAAGAATGGAATTAGTTGGTTCTGTGTGTTGTTTGTGGTTTGGATTTGTTCAGGTTGGTTTGTTAAGTGTGGCAGTGTGAGGGACGGGGTTGAAGACCTGACCAAAAGGAAGTAGGACGAGAGGGGAGGGGACAGAAAAGTTGGTAGTGAGCAGAGAATGGAAGCTCCTGAGTACCCATCCAATGGGAAAGGGGACAGGGACCGCCCCAGCCGGGTGTAAAGGGCACAGAAAGATTGCCATTTTCTCGGAGGGTGTGTGTGCGCTTGCCTCTCGGGGAGGGAGACACGCCCGGCTCAGCTGAATCCTTACTAAAAAACAGTTTTCTTTTGCTTTGATGATTTTGTCCCCTTTCATTGTACTTAAAAGTCAGTGTGTTTCAAACAGAGGGAAAGGCAAAAATAAAAAGACAGATGAGGTGAAAATCAAAAGACAAGGGAGGTGAATGCTGAATGAGGATAAGGTTCAGTTATTTTCTCAGCAACTTGGGTAAAAGTAGAGTTGGTATCTCCTTTTCCCATGACCTTTAAATGAGTGCTTTCTTGTCATTACTGCTATCTTATTTAATGCCACTATAGAGGCACGTCTGGAATGACACAACAACAGCAAATGCTTCTGGAGCAGAGACATTGCTTTGAGAAAACTCTCCCCTGCTTTGTCTGCCTGCTCCAGCCACACTGCTGTCACTGCAGGGACACCAGCAGGTCACCTGTGGGACTTCACAGCAGACACATTCTGCTGAAGGGAGTGGCTGCAGCACACTGGCCCTTAGCTGTGCCCTTCCCTGAGGTGTTCCCAATGCCCCTCTCCAGGGCAATCCTTAACCACTTTGTTCCATGTCTCCTGCTGCCAATTTCCTGTTCAACAGCCTACCTTGGTCACCTGCCCCTTTGGACTGTGCTTTCTACTGAGCCAGTCCTGCCAGAAAAGCAGCTTTAAACACACCTCTAAGTAGGCACTGATCCAGATAAAGCACATCCATTCCCCTCTGCCCAGGGCCAGTCCCCTGCACATCTGGCAGCCTGCAAAATCTAACACCCCGTCAGGGTCCAACACATTCTTCCAGCCCAAAGCAGGAATGCAATTTGTTTTGCTAAATCTGAAGTAATTCCTGCACATCCTTGGCCTTCAAAGGCCAACGCTGCCACTCTGGAGGGAATCCTGTGACCCCAAGCATTTGATGGTGACCACACAAAAGCAAGAGGAGGCTCTCAGCAGGAGAATGGCAAATGGCAATGTTGTGCCTTTGTGTCCCCAGCCTTCCCCTTGTTAGCAATGGCAGTTACACTCCAGCACAGCCCAGCAGCTTTAACAATTTTTCTATTCAAAAGACATTTTCCATTAAGTCTTGTTTCACTAGTTCTTCATGAAAAAATGTCTGTTAAAATAAATTTATGACCTCTTGAGCTAATTATTGAACATGTTATTGGCACTCAGAGGATAAAAATCAAACTTTCTGAACACAAGGTCTTTTTCTTGTTTCTCTAAACATACATGAGAAACACCACAAGTACAAATGAATTTCCCTTTCTCTTTGCTTGCACTACCACAAAATACCAACTGAAGTGCTGTATTTGTGCCAGATAAGCTTGGGCAAGCCCTGAGGAACACGACAAAACCATTTTAGAGCCACCAACTGCTTCTGTGTCTTGAAACCAATGCTCTTACATGGCTTTTACAAATATTCCTGGCCTTGTAAGCAGTGGAGAGAAGCTGTATGTGCCAAGGACCATGAAAAGGGTGCTCAAGACAACCCATTTGCTAGGTCTGGATTGTAGCAGCTTTCAGGTCTGGATTAATTATTCCCTGTGACACCTAGAACCAGCTCTGAATTCTTGCATATTGAGTCTACTTTTCAAAGCTACTTAAGACACTTCCTGCTAACAAGCTTTAAAATTTAAAGATGGAACATTCTAGAAAACTTTTTGTCCAAATACTGACATTGTATTATTTACCTGAACTCTCTCTCATGTTCCAGTCTTGATGAAGTGACACCACAGGAGGAGTCAGTGGATGAGAATTTAGGAGAAGCTGACAGACAGGAAAAAGAAAAAGCAAATCTTACCACAAACTTCAGTACAGTGTCCAATTGTTAGAATAATACTGATTTTTTTCTCCTGTGCTCAGTGTCTCATAGGACAGCAGCTTCAGCAGCTCTGACACAGTGGGATACTTTGCCAAGACAACACTCATGGCAGCTGTTGGTTAAAATGATTGGAAGGAAAAGAAAGTCGATTGTGAGTGTACAGGAATTATCCAAGGATCAAATGCTGGGTTTGGAGGGAACTGTACAGAGCCCTCAAAGCCTTGGGCCTGCTCAGCCCTGCCCTGCTCCACCTTGAACAGCTCAGATTACCCCACCCCTCCTGTGCTGCTCCCAAATCCAGCCCTGCCCATCCTCCCAGCCTGTGCTCCATGGAGAGGAGGCAGAAGATCTGATGAATGAGGAGGGCTTTGCACTGTGCAGCTTCTGGAAAATCTGCTGAGTTTCTCCATGTCCTTGATCAGCTCCAGCATGGAGCCAGAGAGAGTTGAATAAGCTTTGACAAGCAGAGTATCTGCCATAAAAAGAGCAGGGGGCAAGCCCTTCCTGGCACTGGCAACACCACTGCTAGAGCATCCACGCTGAGGCCCAGTCCTGTCACACCCAACTGAGCTGAAACTACCCTCACAACTAGTGCAGGCTGATGCTTTTCAACTTCTGGGAATTTCCATTTGAAGCTCTTATGGCAGAAGTGTGAGGTACAGCAACCATGGCCACAGCACAGGCTCGTCAGGATCACAGGTTTCTGCAAACCTTCTGTGGAAAACACAAAACCTCATCAGGAGAGCAGTACCCGGCCAGCAAACCAGAGCAGAGTGTGCTGTGCACAAACACCACGTCCATTCAGCTCCACCTCTAAATGACTAAAGCTTCCTAAAGCTACACAATTTATTATTCAGCCATAGGCACAACTCCAGGATCCAAACTGACTGGTCAAATCCAGGCCCAGAGCTCAGCTTTACTTACCCAGCACGGGCTGGAGCATCTCAATTTTAATTTTCAGTTGGGTTTAAATTTCACTGCATTTATTTGAGCAACAATGGGACAGTAATCCACCTCAGATGAACTGAATCACTCCCCACTTACACCTCTGAGTTTTAAAAAGCATTGCAACATCCACTGAGATGTGTAGAACTGAACTGCCTTTAAGCATTCATTTCTGCAACTTTTCAACCAGCAAAAGACTTTAAAAATAGCATTTTAAAGTTGCCACTGATCAAAAATGTCTTTCCACTCACAGTTAGTAGCAATACAGGCATCTACCACTGCAGTTACTACCATTGCAGAGTCTTTGTTACTACCACTGCAAGTCTCATGCTGGAGTGACACAAACAGGAATCATGCATAAGCTCAAAGAGAACTTTGGCTAATGTATCCAATCCCCCAATAGAAACAAAAGATTTCTGCACATCTGCTCTGTGGAAAAAAGAAAAAAATGTGATTTAAGCAACAGAGTTTGCGAATTCTTTTAGCATTTCACCAAGTAAGTCCATCAGAGTTTTTCTGTGCATGTGTCAGTCATTACATTTCTTCTACAACAGAAGCTGGAGATACATTAATCTCAAGAAATGCAGTAACTGCATATAAAATAGTTACAGGAAAACATGACCCTGATATGTGCACACAAATGGCAAACATCATGCCTGAGTTCTACCTAAGTCATTGTTTTCAGTCATGTCAGAAGGACTTTAATTTAGACACACTTTTAATCAGAACAGCTCCCAGCAGTTCTACTGACCCTATCAAATGTAAGCAGGCTGTGGCTATTTGTGGCCTTGAGCACAGCACAGTGTAAGTAAAGATGGTGGAGTACAGTGGTCAGAGTAAAAGTGGGAAGAACAGCAAATGACTTTGTAGAGATTGACAAGAAAGGAAAACCCATTTAGCTCTCGAATTAAACTTCCTTTTATCAAATTCAAAGCTGTGTAAAGCTTGAGCTGCACTTCCGGTTGTTTGCAACTGTGAGACCAAGAAATGAACAGATGGGACGAACTATCTCAGGCTCTGTGCAACTCTCGAGCCACCCTTTGGCATAGGGAAAAACCCCACAGCAAATGTTCTGATTATCTTCTGGAAAAGTAAAAACAAATTACCCCAAATCAAAACGCAATGAAATCAACTTCAGCTGAACAGTAAAAATGAAACCAAAGTGTTACCGATTTGGAGAATATCTTTGGACTTCTTCCACAGTTTTCAGAGCAACCTGTCCCGTGCTGGGGGTTGTTGACACAGGCACAGAGAGTGCTGCACACTGAGGACCAGAGCTGATAGCAGGGATCAGTGTTTTCAGCTGACAGATTCTTCTCAGATGTGGAGAGAGTTGTTCGTTAAGGACAATGAAAACAAGTCCCAGACAGTCAAGGAAACATAGCTGCAAACCAGCCTACTATTTGTCTGTTTGAATTGCAGCCCTGTTCACCTGAACAACTGCAGCAGCAGGCTGATGCAGCCTGTGTCTCTGACATAGGTTTGCCCATTTCCTAAAAGAGAACACACAAGACTCCAGAGACAAATGCAACTGCAGACAAAATCTTAACAGCAAGTTGAATTTACATACATACATTCCCTTTCCTGAGCACATATCCTCCCCACAAGGAAATGTAAAATCATATCAACATATTGGTAAATAACCTTTCTATGTCTCTCTCTTTCTAGACACTCTCAGAAACTATGGGTTTGCATTTGCAAACTCTCTTCTTAGAACTAAATCATGTTCTGCTGTTTAAGGAAATCCCAGTGAGCAATGACCTACTTCGACAATTCAGGTTCGGTTACATGCAAACATTCATCTTTATAAATTCACTTCACCAGAACATTGCTTATTGCATGTTCCAAAGTTTGGACTGCAGATTGGCAAACAGAAAAGGAGTGTTCTTGTAACACAGAAAAAAAACCAACTTACCATTATTTGACACCAGTACTAAGATGACAGAAACAGACATTCTTTTCAAGTTCACATCAGAATCCTTTTAAATTCAAAATAAAATGAGTTTTTCAAGCAATGCAGAAGTACACAAAGTCTGTTGACAAGACACTGAAAACAAAAAGTGAAAACCATTAAGTCCTAAAGTAAGCTACTCATTATCCTAAATTATTAAGTTTCAGTTGTGGCCAGTATGTGGGGAGCAGAGACAGGGCAGGACTATGAAGTGCCTGAGGGCTTTCCCCTGCAGTGAGTTCTACACCAAGCAGGACCCTGGCAAGCTTTGGAACAATCCAGGAGTCACTGAACACTTGCTGCTGAGGGACAGGGGGAGTGCAGCTGTCTGGTAACTTAAAGACACCCTGTGTGCACAAGTCAGCAAGGCACAGATCAAATCTGGGGATGGACAGGGCAACTGGGGCACCTTCCCTGCCTTTGCTCCAACTGACAATCTTGTAGTCTCATTTTGTGAGACCAAAAGAAAATGGAGACAAAGCAGGAGCACAAGTAATGACAGGGGGCCATAGCACACTCAGAAATACAAACAGTGTTATTTTTATTGCCATTACTCTCTAGAATAATCCCCAATGTAAATAAAGCTGCTTCCTTTACGATGCAATGAGCACTCGACTTGGCAAGGTCATTTCTAAACATCAAACCACCAATTTCTCCAAAGTATTCGCTCGCTTCACCTACAAGAGGAAAGAAGAACAGAAACTTTTGCTTCTGTTTCTCTGCAAAATGAAAGGCTTCTAAGATTTTCCAGCATCTCAAGCCTTATGTCCTTTAGACATTTTCACAGTGCCCACCAGTTCCTTGGCATATATGGGGAACATAAATGCCTGCATTGTTTCTAAGGAAAAGCCTTTCTTACTGTTTTGTTGGCAAATGGAATAGACAGTGACCACAGCCTCCTGCTGAGACAGAGGGCAGTCCAACTGAGATTTAAGGCATTCCAGCAGTAAGGTCAGGTCTGTTTTCATATCTAGGAGCAAACACAAAAAACTTCATTAAAATTGTTATCTTTTCTATTAATCTAGTCAGTATTAGAATAAACCTGTCAAAATGCAGTATGTAGGTGTATTTTAAAAAAGGGGGGGAAGTGAGCCAAAATGGAGCTACATCACTTCTATTCAGCCACAAACAACAAACCTAGAAATATTTCTGTCCATCCTTTGTTATTTGAGCATGAGTTCCTTTGCAGAGTAACAGCCTCCTTTTAATATTTCTGGCCTTTAATTACTAGTAATTCTTAGTAAATCTGATGTAAACCACTAAATATTAAATTCACAATTGCAAGGTGCATTAAGTGTAAACAATACACAGCCATTAAAGTATTCAGAGTGCAAATAAAATGCAGGGTGCAGGAGAAAATCTGTGGAGTAGTAAGGAAAGAGTCCAAGAGCACAAGGCTGCTCCGTGGTACTGAGGTACAGGAGACATAAACCATGCAGCACAGCAGCAGAGCCCTCAGTCAGGTGGGTGGAGACAGAACACAAAATATTCTCTGGGCACCTACACACAACCCTGGGTGGGAAAACAGACTTGGAAAATCTGCTTCTTAGTCTTTGGGGTATCATTAAAAGACTTAGTTGATAATTATTTCTAACAGTGACAGAAGGTATTGTTAACAGTAAACCCTTACAAGGTCTGAGGGTTCTTAAAGAAGTTAAAATACAATAAAAATGTGGATAAATATTAGCAAATTAAAAACAAAAAAAGTGACTTTGTGGTAGTGTGTTTTACTATGTGTGCAGGTTTGGCATTGGATTTACCCTTTGCATATCCAATACAGTATCCAAAATGTGGAAATTAGGAAAAAACATGTTCTCCCAACTGCTCACCACCCCACAACAGGCCTATCACAGTCTACTAAAACTTTGTAAAATTGATGCAGATTATAATGACAAATTATATTAGATATCTTACCACACTGATTTATCTGCACCTTTTGAGTGTTCATTGTTTTTAAACTCTGCTCTTGTTCTACAACAGCAAGGAAAAAGTTTTTTCAGTTCTGTTCAGATTAGCAGTGTTTATAATATATGCAGTAGAAACAACATCATTTTTCTAAAATGCACTTTTCCCAGTTTTCTGCTTTTACTTTGTCATCTCACACACACACAGTTGAATGCGTTCTTACATGGCAGAGTTTTCCTTTGGAAATACAGTCTTTTATGACAGCCCTGCATTTGTAACTAACAGGTGATCATCTTTTGAGAGTGGACATTCTGCAGAAATCAGGTCGTTCCATGTTACCCCTGAGGGGCACTGTCAGTAAAGAACATCCCCTGCTCTGTGTCACTGATCACAACAAAGCTGATCCAACTTTCCTTACAAGAGTGGCCACCTTTGCCATCAGCCAACAACTGGCACTAAGACCAAGTCATGTTACTTAGGGGGTGGACACTCTAAAACACTCGGCCTCCTGCTGCTCAAGGAGCCACCAAACCATCAGCATTGTTCTGGCAGCACTGATCAAACCAAGGGCAGTGAGCACAGAGACATGTTCCTTACAGGGAGAACCCACTGAAATTCCCCAAAGACATTGCCACATTACATGAACCATGTAACCCACAAAACCCCACAGCATTGCTTCTTCACAAACCCCACGGGGCAGCCTCTCAGAGCAGAGCAGCAGAGTGACATTCAGCTTTGGAGGCACAAAGATGCTCCCTCAAACATGCCCCAAGTCCCAAACAGAGAAGGTTGATGCAAGCATCACAGTAACCTCTTACAATTTCTCCAAAAATTACTTCGCTCCAGGTAGAAACTTTAAATCAGTGGCAAATGCAGCTTAAGAATAGATTCATTTTCCTTCTCCAAGTAAAGCAAAGGCTCAAAGCAGAATCATTGTCATCCTAATGAAGACAGCCAGCCCTGCTTTCTCTTGGGAGTTACTGACTGCCCCCATTCCTTTGCGGCTTCCCTTACACAGCGAGAATTCAGAGAGTTCATCTCCCTGCAGTAATAACAGACATGCATTTCATTTCCTGCAAATCCAACCCTGCCACAACAAGGAAAAGCTTGCCAGCCTTCCTCACCTCTTTTTGTCCTACTGCCACCACCCTGCCAGCCTAACAAAAAACACAACCCACCCAAACAAAAGGAAGCCTGTAAAAATGAGTTTGCTCTGGAGCTAATTACTTTTCAGAAGAGTTTCATTTAATACATGTTTATACAATTATGCAATATAAGAAGCACAAGGCAAGGAATTTAAAACTGGATGTATACAAGGACACATCTTGACCTTTACCTGCATCTTTTTGACTTTTGCAACCTACAGGAGGTACGCAAAATAGTATTGATAAGCCAGCCTACATTAATTAGACACAAATAGCTCACCTCGGATGTTCCATCACAGAGCAAGGTGGAAAGAAAACTAGATTTGCTTCAATAAACAGCTGGCAAATGTTGCATCTAAAACTCTTCTCCATCAGTTATGGAAAATAACCCAGTAACATTGCTTCAAACTTCAGAAACCACTCCTGGAGAAGTGCAGATCTGTCAATGTGTGCGCTCAGCAGCACCAGAGCACATGGCTGGCACGGTCAGCAGACCAGCCAGTCTGGGCAGGACTTATCCTTCAAAACCCAGGGAGCAAAGGCCAGAGGGGAGAAGTGCGGGTTGTTGGCGTCCTGTGGAAACCAAACCCCACAGCAGCAGCTGAGGCCGTGAGGACGCTGCGCTGTGGAACAGGACTTGGGGCTCTCCTGGCCTATTTCAGCTCCCTCGCACCCTCCTCCCTCAGATGGGCCGTGTGTGATTTACAGCTCGTTATCAGAGCTCCACTCTGAAGCCTTAGCAAGCACTCCAGATCAGCCTAAATATAAAAGGGAAAGAACATATACAAATTTAAAGTAAGGGCGGGGGGGAGGGGGGAGAGTTGGAAGGCAACAGTTTAAAGAGAAACAGCAGCTGCATTCTTCTGTGGGAAGGCTGGGGAGTGCCGAGGGGGGAAATGGGGCACGGCTCGGGTACCTGTGATCCAGTGGTGCGGATGGCTCCGGGCAGACCCCGAGGCGGGCGCCCGCTGCCGAGCGCTGTCCGGCTGAGGGGTGGGAACTGCGGGCTGAGGGGTGGGATCTGCGGGCTGAGGGGTGGGATCTGCGGGCTGAGGGGTGGGATCTGCGGGCTGAAGGACAGCGGAGGCCCCGCCGGGCTGATCTGGGATCTCGCGGAGCTGAGGGCAGAGCCCGGCCCGGCCCCTCAGGAGATGCCGCAGCCGCAGCGCCGCCCCAGCGCGGCCGCCCTCAGCCCTCAGACTCGGGACAGCCCTGAGCCTTCCCCTCGGCCAGGCGGGAAGCGCTTGGAATTGTAGAACCGAAAGGGGTGAAAGAGATCTTGAAGAGCATCAGTTCAGCGTTAGCCCAGCACTGACACTGCAAACCCTAAACCACTGAACCATTTGCCAGTGTCAGATCCAGAGGCCTCTTTAACACCTCCAGGAATGGCAAGTGCACCACCTCTCTGGCCAACATATTCCCAGGCCTGAACACCTGAGCAGTGGAATTTTTTTTCTAAAGTCTAACCTGAATTTCCTCTCAACGTGAGGCCACTTCCTCTGGCTCTCAGTGCAGGCCCAGCAGAAGAGAGCAGCCCCCCCTCAGTGCACGCTCCTGTCAGGGAGTTGGAGAGAGCGGTGAGGTCCCTCCTGAGCCTCTTCTCCAGACTGAACAAACCCAGCTCCCTCAGCTACTCCTCATGGGACATGTTTTCTAGAGCCTTTGTGAGCCTTGCTGCCCTTCTCTGGACACACTCAGCCCCTCAATGTCCTTTTTCCCAAGGGGCCCAGAGCTGACACAGCCCTCGAGCTGTGGCCTCAGCAGTGCCCAGCACAGAGGGGCAGGCACTGCCCTGGTCCCGCTGCCCACACTGCTGCTGATCCAGGCCAGGTGCCATTGGCCTCTTGCCCCCTTGGGCACACTCTGGCTCACACTGAGGCGGCTGGTGACCTGCAGGATGTGGAACTTGGCCTTGTGGAACCTCAATGGCCTTGTCCTTGGCCCATTGATCGAGTCCATCCAGGTCTCACTGCAGAGCCTTCCCGTCCTCCAGCAGATCCACACTCCCACCCAACTGGGCATCTGCAAATTTACTGAGGGTGCTTTTAATCTCCACCTCCAGATCATCAATAAAGAAGTTAGCCAGGACCAGCCCCAAAACTGAGCCCTGGAGAACACATTTCAGTGCAGCTCAGTTTGCATACTCTGCAGTTGGAGGCTGCAATGCCCCCACAACAGAAAGAGCTGCCATCCCTTGGCATTGGCCACACACACAAGTGCAGGAAAAAAGCCTTTTACTCGGTGAATATGGCTGACAGAGCTGAGCTTTCCGGCACACACTCCCTTTCCCTAATGACCCTGAACTCAAGAAAAGGTATTTCACCTTCCAGCTCTTTGCACCATTGCATCCTCAGACCATCAGAGCTCCACCAGCCTCTCATCCTTTTGCGCCTTCTCCCCACTCAAACTGAGGAGCAGCTTTGATAAGAAAAAATGCAGTTCTGCTGCCAAGGAGGTGAGCCAATTTGCAAATGCAACTTACCCTGCCAAAACCAGCTACTGTCTTTTTCTTTCAGAGGTGAGCCATCAGAAGTAATGAAAATGTGTTGCATTTTAAACCAAAGAGGAAAAGAAACGAAAGCACTCACAGAGGATTTGGCAAAGCCAATAGGTGCCAGTGTGGCTAATCCTGTTGGCTGCTCAGTTATTGCAGCCCTTTGCTACTTTACCATTTGTCTTGTTTGGAGATTGTGCTCAGATAATTCAGTGATGGGTACAAGAGAAATTTAAAAAATCATAGCTGATTGCAAAATAATACAGCCTAGGAAAATTTGAATAGATTGTGAAGTATTTACATCAGGGTGATGACAGTTACCACACAGAGACCAAAAGAAGCCCTTTTAATAAAACTTCAATTATATCCTTGTTCCTCAAGCCCTACTATCCATTTGTTTGGCGATGTAGTATAATGTAAAAATACTGTTCAATACCTTGTATTGTTTATACTTTCCAACACTTCTGTTGTGTTTTCTAAAAGCTGTGAGTATTTTTTATTTTGAAAAAAAATCTATTATTTTGGTAGCAACATTGCAGTTCTGTGTTTCTTTTTGGTACTCAGCTGGAAAAAATAAAGAAAAAAAAAGAGCAGAAAAAATTGCAGAGGTGGACAGTAGATCACAAGGAGCAAAGTTACAGGAGATGAGTACATTACTACTGCCACTGCTTAAGAGCATCTCTCACAAAAAGCAGACTGGCTACACTGTCCCAACTCCATCATTTCAACTCTGCATGACTTGTTTCTTGCTTGGCAAAGCTGATCTGAGCCATTTTTACCTAGTATGAATAACAACTAGTAATACACACTTACAGTTCTCTTGTATTACTGCAACAGCACTAGGTTCCCTTAGAATTTTTTAGGGCAATTGCAATGCCGTCCCTGAATTTAAACCAGATCAAGATATTATTTGTAGCTTATTCTTGAAGGTAATTTGTAGCAAAAGTAAAAAAAAATTATTGCAGATGGTCAGTGACTGGACTGTTATGTGTATGGCATGCACAGGATGATTTAAGTGCTGCTCCATTCTGTGTGACTGCAGGCTTTGAAAAGAGTAATCCCACTTGGCATTTGGACTCCATTTGGTCTCAGGAATTATGGATCCAGAGTAACTTGTTAGAAGCTTGTGAAAAAATGTCTCTGAAGTTTACAGCAGGGCTGAAGTGTACAGAAGGATGAGAATTCAATGAATAATTCAATGAATACTAAGATTAGGTTTGAAAAGCATATCCAGTTATCCTGCTGGCTATGTCCAGTGACTGTCCACTGCTACAGTACAGTGCACAACGTCACCAGGAAAATTGTGAATGTCATCTTCAGACCAATCTATTCACACTTTTTTGTAATCAGAGTTACTTTCTACAAATTACCAAGCTGTTTTGCCTTTTTGAGGCTCTTGGTTTTTTTCGTGTGAAGTATTTGCATGTATAATACAGGTGGCTCCTGTGTCTTGGTTTGGAAAGACAGGTGTTTGCTAAGGAAGGCAGGAGCCTTTCTGGAAATGGAAAAATGCAAACCCCTTCCTTCTCAATTGTTATAAATTTGAAATTAAGGGAGGCTCTCAGGTAAAAATATGGGAGCAGGAATAACAGTTCTTTATTAGGGAAGTGTTGGAGATGGAGAGAGATGGGGAGACTGACTTGGGGATCAGAATCCGATTTTATTGTGGGATACAAGCACTTATATACTATTTTAGGGAGACTAGTAATGTGTACTACAATGATTAGGTTACAATCACCTACACAAACTTATGCATAAAACAACATCCCTTGCTTGCAGAGTTTAATGGGATTTTCTTTTTCCAGCAAACCCATCTGATTTAATCTTCTTGCAATCTAGGTCTAATTTTCAAAGTTCTGTTTGCTTTTGCCAAGGCATCCTGGTATCAAATCTCTTCTGTTAACCACGTCCAAAGTCCATCATCTGTCTTCTGTCCTTCAACATTCCAACATCTTAACACCTGAATTATATTACTGACTGATGGGAATGGTTTAGATTGTAACCTCTGTCATCAATGTACAGCTCAGATTCTTAAGGAAGCATCCTGAAGGAGATGATGCCTATTTGGAAAACGTGGGGGTTCCCAGGAGGGGGCACCCCTGATCCAGGGCATCGAGGCGCTGCCTGCAATCGTCCATAACCACCCCTAAGGAGCCTCCAGGGCTTCACCCTCCATGAGCTGCAACAGACGTGTCAGGAAAGGTGACAAGAGCCCGTGGAATGGTCCTTGCTGCAGGCAGATTAGCCACTTGTAGCTCTTCAAAACTCCCTCCTGTAAAAAACTGAAAAAACTTTACCCGTTCCTAAATTTGGAAAACACGTTCACTCTCCTGGGAAAATGTAAAAAGTTTAATAAAGGACAATGGGAGACCAGGACCATGGAGCAATAGTTATTATGGCCAGGTGCATCTTGGCACTCAGCCAGGAGCACCCTGTTCCCTTCGGGGATCCCCCTGAAATGCCTTTTCCCTTTCATCAGCCTGTTGCATATTCATAGACCCTCATGCATATCCATAAACTAGTTTACATATTCCAGGAACTCTTCTACCTGGCCCCTCCTTGGGTCTGCCTTTTCAGAGCATGTGTGTTTTTTTGGCTGTGGTTTTGGCTCCTTCTCTTTATCACCTCCAGGTTTTTGGGCCTTGGTCCACTCTGCCTTCAGACAGGGAGAGCTGATAGTTGGCAGATCTGTGCAGGTGTCCTCATCCTGTGTGCATTGGATGTTATCCCATCCCAGCAGGCATTTAACACAAGCAGCTATTTCTCTGAGCTTAATTAACAACAGAAATAAAACCCATATATTTGTACCAAAGTTGCTTTAACATCACACATATAAAATCCATTTTAATATCTGTGAAAAGCCAATATTAGAAGATGTATCCATAACATTGCTCATATCTTTCCTTACCCTTTTGTTCCCAAGCGTGCAGCAAGGAGTGAAAACTGCCAGCATGGCACGGGGTTGCTGCCATCTCTCCGTCACCCCGTGTCCCTCTCCTGTAAGAGCCTGAATGAGAGATGAGGGGCTCCAGGCATTTTTCAAAATGCAGTTTATTGTATCCTGGATGTTACAGCAGTCCAGGGTTGTGCGTGGCAGAGCCTGTGCCTACAGCTGCAGGCAGGCCTGGAGATCCTTTAGCTTTGGTTACGGCGCATTATATACTCTGCTTTGCTGAGCATGTTAACACAGAATAACCAATCTATACCTTTACTTTTACCTATAGCCTATCATAACTCCTGTAATTACCATATTCATGTTACTATTCTCCAATCACTCAAAGTTATTACGTTACAGTTTTAGCTAGAAGTTGTTTTTCAGTTTTCTTGCAGTGGAAAATTCTGAGACCTTTTTTCTACTTGCAATATTGGCAGTCTTGTTTACCTGTAGAATCTTTTTGCTTGGTAAAAACATCTTCTTGTTTGAGGTGGGTTTATCCTTTGCTCTAAGCCATAAAAACCACTTGTAAGTAACACAACCTTTGCCTTAGTTACCCAGTAAGACTGGCTCAACAATTCTTTTCTTTTATATCAAAACTTGCTTTCATTTCTATTCCTTCTGCTCATTCTACATTCAAAAATCTTTCTGTCATGCACACATATCTGTTAAAGATTCTTGTCAAACTTTCATCCTTCCCAACACTCTGTGCCACTCTGTCTCTCTTTTCCTGAGGACAGAACAAGGGACAGAATCCATCCAGAGGTGACATGGGAGCGCTGCTGTCCTCTCTCCGTCCTGTGTCCTCCTTTCCCCCCCATTTTTCCATGTTCCCCTTTCCTGCCTGTCACTGCTGAGTCAGAAATGACACGGATAAATGGGTGACACACTCCATGCATCTTCAGAAGGCCAATAATCATCTTTATTAGGAAACCCATTTTTTTGTACTCGATCCCAATACAGGTGGACCTGATTGGTTATTTTACATTTCACATGATTGGCTAATTAAGAAAACACCCCTTGGGGGTAAACAATCCATGAGGAAAACAATTGTCACAAACACCACCTGCGAGGTTGTTCAGGATTCTTCATCTCCAGCTCCCTAATGTTTCCCAGACGGATCCATGGGAAATCTGACCTGGATTGTGTATCCACACCTACCCGGGAAGGTGACGGCCGCGCCGTCCCGGGCCCTCCCTCTAGAAATGGCGCTTACCACGCTGTTTAAGGTTCCCTTTTTTCCTGCCCAAGTCTTTCTTTTCCCGTCCCCAACTTCCCCTTCCCCCCTGCTGTTGGAACCCAGGGCACAAGGAATGTCTCCCTGAGAAGTCCTGATCCCCAGGAGATCACTGCTTTTAACTTTTGTCCATGGAGAAAGCTTCCAAGATGGAGGATTTTGGGTGTTGTCTAATCTCCTCCTTGTTCTTCATCTCCATTTTCTGCTGTGTTGGGAGCACAGGGTGATTGGTTGGAAAAAGCTGCAATGCAGACACTGAGTGGCAAACAAAGAATTAGTTACTTGTAGAAAGGTAGAAATAAAATGCGTTCCAAGAGTTAATTGGACAAAATAATTTTAAAAGACCTTGAACCTGTGTGTCTTGTGACTTTTGGTGCCTTCTCTTTGTACGCTAAGTCTGGTGTGCAGACGGCGTGCTGAACTTTTGGTAAGAGAAAAATAAACAACAACCTGAAGACCAAAAAAACCAAAGGTCCCGTTCATTTCTCAATCCTGGCACAGAACTTTTTAGGGGTGTCCCCATCAGGGGATCCTCAGGGGGGGTTCACACCTCCCTCCCTCCCCTGGTTCCTGCCCCGCTGCTCAGCCCCACTCCTAGCCCTGCGCCCTCACTGCTTCACAAAAGGACCCAAAATTAACCCCAAATCCACCCAAAATTACCTCAGAACCCATCCTGAGAGGCTCTGGGGGGAGCCAAATCTTGTGTCTGGGAGTTACCAAAACCACCCAAAATCGACCCAGAATTGACCCAAAATTACCTGAAATTCCCAAAGCTACCTCCAAATCCATCCTGATGGAGTTTGGGGGAGATATGGAGGGATTTTAGGGGAATTTTAGGGGGAATTTTTAGTAGGTTTGAAGCCTACACCCACTTTGGATTCCACAAGGTACCAAAACCCCCCCAAATCCACCCCAAATTACCTGAATTTATCCAAATTCATCCTAAGGGGGTTGGGGGGGGGGGAGTTGAGGGAATTTCGGGGTTCTGGGGGGGATTTTATGGGGGTTTTTTGGCAGTCATCATCATCCAAAACAAAACACCCCATGCCAAAGCCATGACCAAACCCTAAGGACTGTGCCCCGCGTGAAGAGGAGATCAAAGAACTGCTCCCCTTCTGGGGGGAAGATCAAAAGCCAGAGGAGACTAAAATACTAACTCATTAGGTTAAAACGTATTCATTTAATCAAGTATCATCATTTCTGTTCCTTTATCCATTGTGATTAAGTCCCGAATGCTTTTCTATTCCTCGTTAATTTAGCTGAATAATATTCATTTTGGTTTTGTAAACTATTAAGTCATATTGCTGATGTTATATATGGGGTCCCATATGTCTAATTTAATAAACCACAAACCTAAAATTTAGCAGCAGTTTTAACTGAGATAAAATAATACAATCAAATAGAATCCAGTAGTTACAAAAGGAAATTTGGCAGTGGTTTGGATAAAGCATAACCAAAACTGCTCAGTCAGGGTACAGGGAGGGCTTCCACCCTGCCTGATGTGCAAAAGGCAAAAGGATCAAAACATAACTTCTGTACTGTGGGCTAATACATATTCATCAATGTTTTCCTGTAAATCTCCTCCTGTTTCTGATTCTTGAAATCTACATCACCACACTCACAGCGCATGCTCCAGCTGTGGCTAAGGGGGCTTCTGGCTCTCTGGGGCTCTTCCTCTGAGGAAGGCCGACAGTCTTCCTCACTGTCCCCTGAATAACCTGGCAGGCTGTGCCTGTGCCCCAAGTCCTGTGTTATGTAAGTAAGCACTACGCTCCAATTAAGCGTTTTTATTTTATAGATAAGAACACTGTTTTAGACTCCCTGTCTGGAATTATCCCAACGTTATTCATGTCATGGCCGATCCTGTCCTGGGAGTTGTCTTAACTTCGTCTTGATGCCAATTCTGACTTGGGAGTCTTCCTAACTTTTGTTCATCAAGGCCAATTCCAATCTCCTGTATCCTGTTTCCCACATGTATCATCTACAAAGAAACCCATCTGCTTCATACTATGAATCACATATACCTTTCCAATTTTCTTCCCAAAATATTGATATAATTACAATTTTGTTAGCAAAACCACATCCATTTATCACAATTTCCCCCATCTTCTCTTTGGATAATATTAATTCATGCTTTTTATTAAAGACTGAATTTTGGTATCTTCTACATCCCACAAATCCAGGTTTTCACACTCCCACATTTTTCTTTTTGATCAAATTTGATACATGGTATTTTACCTATGCAGGAAATAAAACATGGTATAGACCACAATAGAGTCCAGCTGGTATAAACCACCAGATTTTGTTAGCACGAAACACATCCATTTATCACAACAGGCCAAAAGCTTGGAAAAGGATGAAAGAAATGCTTCGATGACGACGATAACAAACAAAAACCAAAATAATTTATCTTTGACAGCAAATGAACATGGGCTGCCCTCCAGCCCCCCGAGCCTGGCAGGCTGAGCGGTGCCGTTCCCATGGCATGAGGTACTGGCAGCCTGCGGAGAGCCACGGTCAGTCGCAGCAGGCTCCTGTCCCCCTGTCCTGCCATGGCCTGTGCCCGGGCCAGGCTGCTGGCTGTGCTCAGAGCCCAAACCTCCCAACCCATTCTCTGTTTTTAGAGAAGGGCAACGTGGCAGGCACCATTCCACCTCCTCCGCTTAATCACAGCACAGCAACTCCTCAGCAGCTGCAAGAGCGGGATGCCCGTGTGCCCGCTGCCACCTGCCCAGAGCCCTTCTGCCAGCTGAGCTATGGAGCCGGGTGCCCACCTCTGGAGAGCTGCTGCCAGGAGAGGAGCCGATCACGCACCAGGTCCTCGTCCTTCTGGAAGGGGCTGTCCCTGCAGACCGTGGCCCCTGGGGTAGTGCTGCCACTGGACGTGCTCCACAGACGCTGCAGGCGCTTCCCCCTCCAGTCTGGGCACCAGGTGAAATCCTCCTGGGAAAAAGAGAGAACAATTGCATGAAAGTCAATTCAAAACAAGACCTGGAAACAAGAAAAAGCACAAAGCCTGTCACTGTTTCACAGGCCTGAGGAGGGTCTGACCGCTCCATGAGAGAATTAAACCTGCCCACAGGTGGGGAAAATCCCCACCTTTCCCACATGTAAACGCGCCCCTTCCTCAAGGGCCTGCAAAGCAGACCAGCTGGGGCACAGCTCCGGAACCCGTCCCCCATCCACATGGATGGATGCTTTTGTCAGGCTGGCTGCCCCCGCCTCACCCCCTGCCAGGCTGGCTGGCAGAAGCTGTCAGCAAGGCCAGCAGTCGGCTCCCCTTCCACAACATCTGTCCCCTGTCCCGCCAAGAAGCAGCTTGGCGGCCAGCATAAAAATTAATATTCCCCAGTGCCACCGAGCGGGGAACCTCTGGCGCAGGGTCAGGCCGAGCCCTGCCCTGCCTGGAAGCACCACCATCCCCCCACCCCTGCGCCGGCTGGGGACTCATCTTGATTTCATCGGGGCGCAGAGCGTGTCCTCCAGTCAGGGGCCGCAGCCAAAGCCCATTGGCTCTGCCCTGCCAGCGGCCAGCTCCAGGATGGTGTTCCCAGCTCCATGTTGTGCTCCAGAAGAACACGCCAGCGGTGCCTCAACTTGCAGCGACATCACTATGCCACTGAGCTGCAGGGGGATGTTTCCCCTGTCCCAGTCCGTGGCACCTTCACTGCAACTGCCACCACTTCTGCAATAGGACGGGGAGCTCGGAGCCGCTCCCTCCACAGCTCCCTGGGGACCAGCGGAAGCATCTCCTCGGCTGTGCTCTCTCGTCCGCACCACAGCCGCAGGGAAACGCTCTAGGCTTTTCTTCCAGCGCCACGAGACGTGTTCCACTGCTACTTGCTGGGTTCCTGGATCTACTGTGCACAGGGATGCAGCTCTGCTGTCTCCTGGGCCAGGCAGGGCTCCTGCAGCCAAGAATGCTCGAAAAGCTCCTCCAGAGATGGTCTGTCTGTGGGGTCCATGCATAAACACCACCTGATGAGGTGCTGGCACTCTGCGGAGAGAAACCAGAAATCGCCACTCAGCGGGACAAAGCTCCTGTCCATGCTCTCCCACATTCCACAGTGCTCAGGCCACACCAGGAGTGCTCAGAGCTGCAGCCAAAAGCTTCCCATTGATCCTCTCTTGCAGTGGACACCACCACAGAGGCACAGGTGCCACCTCCTCCAGCTAAGCCCAGGAGATCCACCTCCTCACCAGCTGCAAGAGCAGGACGCTTCTGTGCCAGCTGCCCCTCCCAACACCGTTCTTCCCCTCGTGCCTTGAAGGCGTATCCCCACCTTGAGACACCCGGATGGGGAAGCAGAGCTGGCCCTGGATGATGTCCTCCTTGGTGTGGAAAGGAAGGTGCCCGCAGACCAGCTCATAGAGCAGGATGCCCAGAGACCAGATGGTGGCTGGCTGGCCATGGTAGCAGCCAAAGAGGATCCACTCTGGTGGGCTGTACTCCGGCGTTCCTATGGGACACGGGCACAGCTCATCAGGCATATCCTGCTCCCTCCCTCCCTCCTTCCCTCCCTCCCAGCCAGCCCCTGCCTTGCCAAAAAGCAACTTGGCTGCAGCTGGCTGAAGAAGGATCCCTCTCCCGCCCTCCCTTCCTCCCTCTTCCCCCTATTCCAGCAAAGGAGGGAACCTCTGCTGCCTGGCTGGGCCCCGGCTTTGGGCTCACCTGACATCCGGGTGTAGAATGTGTCCTGCAGGATCGTGCTGCACCTGAAGTCAATGAGCTTCACCTCGCCCGTGGCCAGGATGACGAGGACATTCTCAGTGCAGAGAAACACGTTCACTCTCCTGGGAAAATGTAAAAAGTTTAATAAAGGACAATGGGAGACCAGGACCATGGAGCAAAAGTTATTATGGCCCGGTGCATCGTGGCACTCAGCCAGGAGCACCCTGTTCCCTTCGGGGATCCCCTGAAATACCTTTCTCCTTACACCAGCCTGTTGCATATTCATAGACCCTCATGCATATCCATAAACTTGTTTATATTTTCCAGGAACTCTTCTACCTGGCCCCTCCTTGGGTCTGCCTTTTCAGAGCATGTGTGTTTTTTTGGCTTTGGTTTTGGCTCCTTCTCTTTATCACCTCCAGTTTTTGGGCCTTGGTCCACTCTGCCTTCAGATGGGGAGTGCTGATAGTTGGCAGATCTGTGCAGGTGTCCTCATCCTGTGTGCATTGGATGTTATCCCATCCCAGCAGGCATTTAACACAAGCAGCTATTTCTCTAAGCTTAATTAACAATGGAAATAAAAACTATATCTTTATAACAAAGTTAGTTTAAAAAATGGTCCCAGCCCGTATTTGATCCCATACAAGTTGATCCCAGTCTGTGTGGTCCTGATCCATATGGTCCCACTCCCTAGAATCCCAGTCCATAGGATCCCAGTCAAGGTGATCCCAGTCCGTATAATCTCAGTCCAGTATATCCCAGTCTGTGTGGTCCCAATCCATAGGAGCCCAGCCCATATGGTCCCAGTCCATATTTGATCCCACTCCAGGCTATCCCGGTCTGGAGGGTTCTGATCCCCAGGATCCCTGTCCATGTGATCCCCGTCCATGTGATCCCAGCCCATATTTGATCCCAGTCCAGTTTATCCCAGTCTGTGTAGTCCTGATCCATATGGTCCCACTCTGTGCAGTCCCTGTTCATAGGATCCTAGTCCATATTTGATCCCAGCCCATATTTGATCCCAGTCCATATTTGATCCCAGTCTGTGTGGTCCTGCACACACTCCCAGAGTCTGGAATTCCAGTTCCAAGCCAGGAAACAATGTTCCTGCCCTAGAATTTCCTTCCTATCATCTCAAAAAATTAGAATGAAATTATAAATAAAGAAATAATAAATAAAATGAAATAATAATGATGAAAATGAAATATAGTTATTTCAACTCTTACTTACGATATTCCAATAATGATTCAACCCAAAACAGCAAAACCTATTACTATAACATTACCAATAAATTTATATAAACAAATTATATACCAAGAAATAACTTTTGAAAGTTTTAACTCAATGGCTAATATACTTCAGATAAAAAATATCTAAAAAAACCAACATGCAATCTAACACACCTTAGTTAAACAATTCATATTACAAATATACTAAACACAAAATCAAACACCACTATAATTTCTCACACATTTTAACCAAACAATTAAACTTTAATAACATCCTTAAGTACTCTTAAAAAATTAAAATTATTTTTAAAAAATTAATTGTGTGTGGGTGGTTTTATTTGGATATTGGTTTTTGGGTTGTTTGGGTTAGATGATTTAGAAAAATGTTTGGGTTAGATGATTTAGAAAAATGGGATTTTTACAGGAATTTAATCAGCTGAGAAGGCATCACTGCAAACAGAACTGACTGAAAATGAACAGGACAGAAATCAGTAACTCTGAAAGTTTTATTTGCTATCAAATACATCCCACCCAGCCAGCCCCACACAATCCCCATCCCACTGCTCCAAACTGGGATCCCACTTCTCCCAATCTCCTCCCAACTCCATCTCAGCCTGGCAGCTGTGGCATGGAGCGAATTTGGCCTGGGACTGAGTTTTTTTGAGGAGGGAACAAGAAATTTGAGGTGGAATTGAGCCATTTTGGGTAAAAATACAGTTCTTTTCAGTGGGATTTGAGGCAACAGATCGATCCCTCTTGGCTTTTGGAGTACAGAGAGATGGAGAAGAGAAAAAAATTAAGGCCAAACACATGGATAAGCAGCCAGGTGTGTTCCCAAAATGGATCACAGGGAATGTGGGTGACCAGGGCTGTGCCCAAAGTGGCTCCTCCAGTGGGGGATGGAGCTGGAGCAGCGCACTAAGCTCTTCCTGCACTCGGGGCACTCGCAGGGCTTCCCTTACCGGTGCCTCCGATGGTGTTTGGTCAAGGTAGAGCTCCGTGAGAAGTTCTTCCCACACTGGGGACACTCGTAGGGCCTCTCCCCAGTGTGGATGCGCCGGTGGGTGATGAGGGTGGAGTTGCACTTGAATCCCTTCCCACAGTCAGGGCAGAGGAAGGGCCTCTCCTCTGAGTGAATCTGAAAGTGCAGGATGAGACTGGAGCTGATACAAAACCTCTTCCCACACTCGGAACACTCGTAGGATCCTAGGATCCCCGCAGCTCCGGCCCCTGCCCAGCCGCTCTGTCGGCAGCACAAAGGCTTCAGAAGAACCACCAAAGGCCAAGGGCCTTCTGACCATTTTCCCTGCTACACTGCACGTCTGGGCAGCTGGCTGAGCCCAGGCACCCTTTTTCCCCTCTTCCCCTATGACCTGCAGACCCTGGGCAGCAAAAGAAAACTCCTGGGAGTCTGTGTATTATAACACATTCTATATTCATAGACTAAAGAAAAAAAACAAAAAGAAGAACAATCCTAAAGAAATAGAGAATTCCCGCTGGCTCAGGTGGCCCCAGCAGACAGAGCCTCTGGGATCAGCTCTCTGCAGAGCTCCAGCAGCGCAGCCAGCCGAGTCCTGACAGACGAGGCCGTGTCCTCCATGCCCTGCGGAATTGATCTTGCAGCCTCTGGAAGAGGGTATATCGCTCACTCTGCAGTGCCCAGAGGACATACAATGTTTGAAGTGCCATGTCTGACACGGCACTGCTGATGTCCTCTGTCAGGTGTTCAAGGGCTGAAAGAGAGAGCAACAGAGCCATGGTCAGATCCCAGATTGGCAGAGACCCGAGGAGAGCCCCCTGCCAGGGCCATCCCAGCCGGCTCTAGGCATGGCCAGGAGGGAGCAGGGACCAACAGGACCAGCCCAAAGCTGCTGGCCACGAATCCCCCACGTGGTCCTGAAATCTCAGTGTGCTCTGCCTATGCCGCCCCTCGTCCGCACAGGGAGCAGAGCCCTCTGCAGCCGGGGCAGGGCTTGCAGCTGCCCCCACCAGCCCCCACTGCCAGCCCGCTGCCCTCACTCACCAGTGCAGATCAGCTGGAGCTCTTCCTTCTTCCCCCTCAGGTACTGCCCAGCCATCCCTGTGAACACAGAGCCTGTCACGGCCCCAGTGGCACAGCTCCCTGCCAGCGGCGCTGCCGGCGCTGTGGCCACACGGCCTGCTGGCCCGGCGGGGCTCAGCCCAGGCCCTGGCCGCACGCTGCCGCCCAAGGGCACGGCTGCCAGAGGGCGGCAGCAGCGCCCAGGCCAGCCGGGGCTCCACGGCGCCGGGCCCGGCCGGCACTGCCGGGGCAGCAGGCGGGGCTGGGGCCGAGCTGCGGCGGGCCGGGGAGGGAGCCCGGGCTCGTGGCTCACCCATGAACCTGACGGCCGCCTCTCGCAGGGGCTCCTGTGGGCTCTGCAGGTAGCGCAGGGCCCGGCGCAGGTGCTCGGCCGCTCTGCTCCTGTCCTCTGCCAGCTGGACAGAGCGGCGGGAGGGAAGGAAGGGTTGGCGCGGGCTCAGCCCCTCGGCCGGGCGCTGCCTACGCCCAGCCCCGGCCTCCCCTGCCCGCACAGCCCTGAGGCGCGGCCAGCAGCCCCCAGCGCCGGGCTCCCGAGGGGAGGGCCAGAGGGCCGGCTGCTGCCCGGGGAGCCGCGGTGCCGGCCCTCCCCGCAGCTCCGCCGGGCCGGGGCTCCACAGGCACCTGGCTCGGGCCCACGGGAGCCTGGAGAAGAGCCTGCGCGGCCTCGGCGTGCAGCAGCGGGCAGGGGCACAGCTGCCCGCCCCGCACTCTCAGCACCGCCCTCGGGGGCCTTCTCCAGGCTGAGGCCAGGGATACTTGGCAGTCCTTACCAGGCTCTCGCCAAACCTCCATGTCTGATCCGCCTGTAGCACTTGATCGAGATCCCTTCTCTTCAGGAATCTGGCTGAAGAATGCAGCATTTCCCGGGAGGCCTGGGGAGCAGCAGAGATGTGGAGATGGCCCCACAGGCCAGGACACAGGAGCATCCCAGTGCCACAGCCTGGAGGAGGCTGCAGCCTGCAAAGTGCCAGGGCAGGAGGCAGCCCAGCCCCCTCCCGTGGGGACAGCAGCCAGCCACAAGTCCTCACCTCAGCTACAAGCTGATTCTCATCATGGCAGTGGAAGTAGAGTGGGAGCAGGCTCTGGCGCACGTGTGACTTCAGGGCCTTTCTTCCCTCCTGCGTTAATAAGTCCAGCACCTCTTGAAAGACACACATGGAGCTCAGCTGCACCTGGCTATCATCCTGTATGAAAGCAAGGGCAAAAGACCTCAGCATCAGCTGCTTCAGGCCCCCCAGGGCACAGGGCTGCATCTCCACAGGGCAGCGAGTGTCCTGGCAGCAGCCAGTGGCCGTGGGCACAGAGCCTTACGCAGTCAAAGAGTGGCAGGAGTGCCTCAGCCAGCTGCAGGGCGATGGGGGTGGGTATTGGGGCACCATTATCCAGGAGCAAATATCTGAGTAGAAGAATGGTCATCCTGACCATGTCACTATCATTTTCCTCCAGGAGCTCCACAAGACTTTCAGTCAGGCTCCCCATTTTTTCAGCCTGCGTGGAACACAAGTTTGTGAAACACCACCCTGCTGCTGCTGGGCCCAGAGGCCAAAGGCCTTTCCCAAAGCACTCGGGCAGCTGAAGCAGGAGGCAGGAGAGCTGGGAGCAGCTGCCCCAGCACCCAAAGCACAGGCAAGGCCAAGCGACTGCGTTGCCCAGCCCCACGCTGCCTGCATGGCTTCAGCCACTGTCCCCTCCTCACCATCAAGGGATTCTTGCCCAGCACTACGAGGCCTCTGAGGGCCAAGTAACGCCTCGCCCTGTGCTCGCTCTGCAGGTTCTCTGACATGATCTCCAGAACACTGTCACTGCATTCCCTCAAGTCCAGGCACTCGAGGACCTGAAAGGCACAGGGCAGTGACAGGGGACTCAGCCAGCAGGAGCCCGGAACCGCACAGGGCTGGGCCCAGGCAGCAGCATAGGGCATGGGCACTGTCCTGGCAGCTGTGGCTACGAGAGGGCAGAGAGCTGGGAGGCAGCTCAGCAAGGCAGTGCTGGCCTTGAGGCTCACCTCCACAAGGAATGCCAGGGCAGGGAAATCCCAGTATGGCATTTCTTTGCCGAGCATGCTGAGCAGGTAGAATGCAATCTCGGAACAAAAGTGTATGTCTGATTGGCAAATTTCTCTGACAAGAGGAAAAAGGAAACAAGACCCTGAGCCAGTGGGCAAACCTCTGCCAGGAGTGACTCACAGAGTTCAATTCTTTCCCCACCAGCCTTCCAGCAAGGAGCCCTGGGCCATGTGGGAGTTGGTTGCTCATGGGCACCCTCCTCTCCCTGCCTTTCCCAGTGTGCTTGGCCATTCCTCAGTGACAGGGCCCTGTAGCCCACGACCACGGGGACTGTGTGGGGCACCTGGGTACAGAGCACAAATGTCAGAGGCAGTGGGGAGAAGGGGTCTCACCTGCCCAGCAGAGCCACGGCAAAGTGGTGGGTGTCAACAGAGAGCAGCGTGTCCCAGCCACGCCTGCGTTCCATTGCCACCACCACATCCTCACACCGCAGAAGGCAGAGCAGGGACTTCAGGGTCTGCACTGAAAACCTGTGTGCACAGCAAAGCCCAGGTCACACTGGCAGTACTGGCTCCTTCACAGGCCACGTGGCAGGAAAACAGGATGGAGCACCTGTTTGGGCTGGTGGCAAGGCCGTGCTCTTCCTGGCATTGCTTCCAGAAGTTAATGACCTCCTCTGGCATATCCAGAGTGCTGAAGAACACTTGGAAGAGCAGATGCACAAAGAGGCGGGGGAAATACACCTTCAATATACGTGGGATACAGGGCACCTGGAGGATCTTCCACATCACCACAGCTGCCTGGAAAGAACAAAGACCCCCGAGACAGTGCTCAGTGCTGAGGTGTCCGTATGGCAGGGCCCGAGCTTGGCAGGGAGAGGCCCAGAGAGACGCAGGGGGAGCACGCGGCCTGGTGGGACTGAAGCTGCCCCTGGGCCAGGTTTGAGGCCAGCGCCTGAGGCAGGGAGATGCAGTGGGGGACGGAGGATGGAGAGCAAAGGCCAGTGTCAGAAACTCACAGCCAGGGCAAAGACACCCGTTTCGTCCCCATCAGAGGTGCACGTGCTGTGCTCTGGCCAGCTCCCCAGCACATCCAGGAGTGTCAGCTGCACCAGCTCCACAGTCCTGGCTGAGCCCATGATGGTCTTCCACATGGCCATGGCAGCTCTGCGGGGTTAGAGCTCCGTCTCAGGTAGTCTCAGACAGAGCACTAAGGGGGAGCTGAGCTGGCTGCCAGTTCTGCCTCTGCCCACTGCCCCTCGCCAGCAGCACCCAGGCAGCCCAGCCCGTTGGGGACAGAGCTCTGAGGGGCAGGGAGGGAGCATGGCAGCAGGCTCAGGGGCTGACATGCCAGGGCTGGGAAAGGGAGCAGCCAGAGGGCCCTGGAACTCTCTGTTGGTCAGACACCTGGGACAGGCTGTACAGGGTGATGGGCTGGGGAGCCCTGAGCTCTCTGGGCAGGTGGGCCCCATACCTGTCACAGGACGGGGCCAGACGCAGGAGCGTCACCACTGCGTCATCTGGCTGTGCTTCTGTGAGATCCAGCAGAGGCTTGTCCAGCCTGTGCACGTCAGAATCATTGGCCATGAGCCACTGGTGGATGTACCTCACCATGGCAGGCACCTGGAGAAGGCCAAGGGAGACTTGGAAAGCTGCCAGAAGGAGGAATGTCCCCCAGTGTCCCCAGAGAAGTGCTTCCCTTGCCACCACACTGCCATGTGGCCTCAAAGGCTCACAGCAACCAGCATGAATGGCTTGGGAGGCCAAGCAATTTTTGGGAGAATCAAACCCAGCCCACAGGCTGCTTACTTGCGTTGGATTGTAAAAATCTTCCTCTACAAGCATACACAGCAGGGCAGCACTGGTCTTAGTCTGGAAAATGGGTGAGTATGGTCTGAGCCCAGTGCCCATGGCGATGGTCTCTTCCTCCTTCATTCTCTTCATGAATTGGCAGATGAACTGTAGGAGAAGGGCAGGGAGGCAGGGATGTTTCATGGAATGCTGCACACATGGTGCTCGGCTGAGCAGGGACAGCAGGCCCAGCCCAGCTGGGGATGGCTGCAGGTACCTGAGCTGTGCTGCGGAAGCGGCCACGGCTGGATTCCTGCTCTCCCGTGCGCTCCAGGGCTTCATCTGGCAAAGAGTGAGCGCAGACAGAGCTGAGGGGCTGCGGGAGAGGCCGAAGAACACAGCCCAGTCCTGCTCTCCCCAGGCAGGGAGAGCCCTAGGAAGTCCCAGGAGGATGGAGCACGGCCACTGCGGGGTGTTTGCCTGGCCCCTCTTCTGTCCTGTCCGTGGGCATGTCCCCAGGGGATGGCATGGCATGGTATGGCATGGCATGGCATGGCATCGGGTCAAGCCGGCTGCAGGCACCAGTCCTGCAGCTCAGCTCTGCCACTCACCCTCCTGCGGTGGCTGGAACGGCACCACCTCTTCAGTCTCCTGTGCTGGGGCAGCTCCAGGGCCTTCTTCCTCCTCCTCCTCCTCCTCTACCCAGGCCAGCTTGGGCACTCTCGGGGGTCTCTGCTCCATGTCTCTGACTGGATTTGTTGGTATTTGCAGGAGAGATGCCTTGGAAAATCTCCAAGTCACCCAGTCCTGCAGTCGTGCCTGGAAGGCACCTTCAAGAAAGAAGCCACAGGAAGGCTAAAGAACTGCAAGTCCTGCACTCGGTCCCAAGGGCTCCTGCCACAAGGACAGGAGACTCCTGTCAAGGATTGTGGTCTGGCCTCGAGGGCACTGGCAGCAGGGATGGGAGATGCCTCCGGGGCACCAAGTCCCACGCTCTGCCCTCAAGGGCACCTGCAGAAGAGAAGGCTCAGGGAGACCACGGGTCGGCAAGTCCTGTGGTCAGGCCTCGAGCTCAGCTGCAGCAATAACGCCTCGGAAAGGCTCCGGTTTGGACAGGAACGAGCGCGCTGTGTGGGGGCTCCTCACGGCACCGCTCTGTCCTGTCCTGTCCCGTTGTGTGCTCCGAGCACTGTGGTGTGCTCTTGTCACTGCCAGCTCCTATGTCACCACGTGTCACAAAGGGCCCTTGGACACCTGTTCTATGCCATGGTGCCCACGCAGCACCGTGTCACAAAGGGCCCCTGCACACACTGCCCCTTGCCCTGGGGCAGCCCCCAGCCCACCCAAAGTGGCCCAGGTTGAAGGAATCTCTCACCCCAGATGTCTAAGACAGCCCAACAGGGTCTTTAGGAACAGCTCAAACCATCAGCAAACGCTGCCCTGCTCTGTGGGCTCAGGGCAGCAGAAGTAACCCCAAGGGCTCTGCTGGGCAGGGCACAGGGCCTTCCACAGAAGCTGGCTCGGCCTCCTTGGGACACATCCTGGCCAGTGGCCATCCTAAACCCACTGGTGTGACACGGACATGGAACGTGGGGGCCAGGGTATGAATGCTGCTTTGACCCTTGCGGCCTGGGGAGTGCTGACATCAGCAGGTGTGGCAGAGTCCCTGCCCAAGCAGACCTACCACCCTCCGAGCCCTGGCAGCGCTGGTGCCCATCTCCTGTCCCAGAGACCTGTGCCCCTGGGGGGCTTCTGTGCCAGAGGGAGCCAAAGCCCACAGGCACTGGGGACTGTGCTCCTTCCTGTAGGGGCTGTTGGCAGGAGCACCTGGAGACACTGCTGGCAACACTTGGTCTGGGTCAGAAGCTCTCACTCCATGCTGAAATGATTTTCTCATTGAAGTCATTTCCTTCAGCACAAAAACACCTTAGTGGCAAAGGCACAGAAGAATCTGGCATTTAGGAATCCTCACTTCAGAAAAGCATTACTTCCCGTTGCTGAACTCAAGTAGTTCCAAAAAGTTGCAAACTTCCCAACTTCATTGGGATGGCCTGAGAACGTGACGAGTTGGAATTTTGCTTCCTGTCTCAAAGCAGCAACTCATTTGCCTTAACATCATCCACTGAGAGTCACTTAAAATAACACTGCACAGAGGTAAAAAAAGGGCCATTCTTTTTTTTGCAAATAGTTTTCTATGAAGGGATGATTTTACCCTAATTCTCTTAAAGAATAAAAGCTCTCAAGAAATTAAAGTCCACTCAGTGTTACAAAAGTAGCCCAAACAAATGAGTAGATGGCAAAAGGGCTAATCCTCCCCCTGGTACAGATATCTAAGTGGCCAGTAAAGTACAGCTCTCCCGTCTTGTTCCCTGCAGGAAAATCAGGACCATGAACAAGAATAGTCACAGGTATTCTTTCTGCCCTCTGTAACCAAATCTGTGCCAAACCACAGATGCTGCTTTCAAACTGACTCAAATTCCAGCCTACACTTCTCACCTTGCAGACAACTCCTTCCCGGACACCCCACCAACACCAACACCCCCAAACTCCAACACAGAAGCCCTCAACACCTCAGCAGGACCCTCAGCTGTCCCTGTCCCTCTGCAGAGCTTTCCCACCCTCCAGCAGACCCCCTGGTTCCCTGCACATGCCGTGGGATGGCACTCAGAAGGATCTGCCCCAATACCTTCTTCTGTGGCAAGCTCAGGCTGCCAGGCCTATGGTTCCTGGATCACCCTTCCCACCTCACTGGGAGCTCCCTGGGAAGCACTTTCCTTGAGAAGCAAGCCCCTTTCCTCCAAAGGCATTTCCCCAAATGTGTAGCTTTCCTGGGGAACACCAATACACTCTTAAGAAAAGCTGGCAAGGCTGAATAACTTCAGGTCCTTTCAGGACAGGCACTCCAGCTCTAGCTTGTATTCCCCCAAGTGTGTTTCCAGGTGGAGGTTCAGAGGTGCCGCCCCAGGCCCTCTACAAACACAAGCTGCCCACTGCCTCTTCACCTGCCTCAACTCCTGCCTGCAGTCACAGCAGCAAAACCAGGCTGTTCCCAGCCAGAGCCCAGAGCCCTGTTCCTGCAGGATGCTCTTGCCAGCACCTTCCAGGACTCTCGCCTGTGCATGCAGAGCTTTTCATGCTGGCTCCCAACAGGCTTTGGAAGGCAGAGCACAACCTGGCTGGCTCTGCCACCAGCACACCCCAAACACAGGCAGAGGATGAAGCAGCAGGGGCTGTTTTGCAGGCATGCCCAAGAGAAACAGGAAGGGTGCCCTCCCTCTGGTCTCACTTGTTTGGCTTTCTGACTGGGTCTGAGCCTGGGGCTGCCATTCCTTGGTTGTGGGGACCAGAACCACACCTGGGATCCCAGCACTGCCTGACAGCGCTCTGGGCACTGGCACGGTCGCGCCTCCGAGTCTCAGGCACCCTGCTGTGGCTTCATTTGCCCTTCGGCACACCCAAATCTCTCTGTTAAGCCCAGATGGTCTCTGGTTCTGCCCTCTTCCTGATCCTGTGCAGGGATGGAGCACTGCTGTGCTTTCAGGAAGCTGTTCTTGAAACCTTCCAGCATTCCAAGCTCCTTTGCCCTCCATGGATGCTTGCCATGGAATCCTCACAGCTGGGTTCAGAGCATCCTCAGGTTTGCTCTTCCAAAGTCCAGGGGATCCAGGGTGCTCAGCAAGATCTGCAACTCCACAGTGTTGTGGAACTGGACCTTCAGCACAGGGACCTTTCCAGCCTGATCTGCCCTCGTTCCTCTGTGTCTGTGCACAAAACACAGTGTGGAAGAGAATGGCAGGAGGGGCCTGTGTGTCCCAGGGCTCCGGATTTGCATCGCTCCAGCTCCACAGAGATGCAGGTAAAGCAAAGAAGCCAAACTGTTTATTAATGGAAGGCGAAGCAAAGGGATGAGCTGGGAGGGAAGAAAGGGGATGGGCAGGTTCTGAGGGCTGTCAACAGCAAGAGAGAAGGCAGGAGCTATGGGAGCTTCCCACAGGCTCAGCTGTGCCAGTCATCAGCTGTGCCTGGAGCTCCAGCTGATCTCCTCTGGTCTCCAGGTGGTCTCACCTTCCAAGGGATCTGGAGGTCTTAAAGAGACACTGGTTCTTCTGAGCCTGCAGATGAAAGTAGTTCAGCTCTTCCCTCAAACATCACCTGAACAAATATGCTTATGCAGGAGGGGCTGTTGTCTTCACTCAGGCCTTGAAGGGCTGAAAGAGACAGGAACAGAGCCACAGTCAGAACCTGGATGTGCAGGAATCCAAGGAGACCTTTCTGCCAGAGCCATCCCACCTAGCTCTTGCCATGGCCACAAAGAGAGGAGGGGCCAAGGGGATCAGCTGCAAGGTGCTGGCCATGAATCCCCCTGCCCGCATTCCTGAAATCTCTGTGTGCTCTGCCCACAGCACCCCTCGTCCACACAAGGAACAAAGCCCACCACAGCCAGGGCAGGGATTGCAGCTCCCTGCCCAGGGATTGCAGCTCACCCAGCCAGCCCCTGCTGTCAGCCCGCTGCCCTCACCACCCTCACAGAGGGCCTGGAGCTCTTCCTTCTGCCCCATCAGGAGCAGCCTGGCCATCCTTGGGAACACAGGCTCACCATAACTAAGGCTGCTGTGGCTATTATCCAGTTTGATTTATGGCTTAATAAGGTGAGGGATTAATGGATTTTTAACTTCCTCTGGAAGGCAGGCACATGGATTCAGAGCTATCAGACACTAAGTGTATGTTTTTGGGGTTACTTTAATAATGGTACTTACTGTGAGGAAATGACACTGGGGGAAATTTTCTCCCAGCCCTTCACCTAGCCCTTTGGGTCTGCCCCACCAGTTTTCAAAGGGTTCAGATCCACTCTAAATGCTAAAGATATCATACAGTGGTTGGTGTTGCTGATAGGCCTGTTACATTTAGCATTCAGAGATAAGGGAAGATTAACCTGGATAACCACACTGACACCTACCCCAGAGACAAGGGATGCTGCTGCCCCAGAGCCTGACCCTGCCCCACAGCCCATCTCAGAAATGAACCACCCAGGTTGGGTGGGGGTTCTAATGAAATGATGGGCCAGATGCTGAAGGAGTACATTTCCCCAGCTGGTGAAAAACCCTTCCCCTGCCTCAAAGAGGGAGAGTCTGATGGTGCAGCAGTGGAACCCACAGATGTTACAACTGTCCAGGTTCCAGCTGAACTGCAAAGGCAATCACAGCCAGCAGCAGTTGCCCCAGTGGAAACAAGGAGATCTAAGATGAAGCCAGAGCACCCAGATGAGCATAAGAAAGGAGGGCCCTCACAACCCACAGGAGAGACAAGAGTTGAGATCATCACTGAGTCCCTGATGTACAAAAGTCTCTGTAATCTGCACAAAGACATTGTAGAACGGGGATGTGAGGCTTGTACAATCTGGTTACTCTGGGTCTGGGACCTTATGGGTACAGGTGTGCAACTGGATGGTGGTGAGGCAAGGAATGTGGGACCCTTGACCCAGGACTCAGGTATCAATCAGATTTTTGTAAGGGAGCCAGGGTCCCTTTCCCTCTGGGAGCAGCTTTTAGTGAGTTCCAGAGAGAGGTTTGTCCGCAGGGAGAGAATGCAGGAGCACCACCATAGAATGTGCTGGAAGACCCTCTGAGGGGGGAGGAAGGGATCCAGCAGCTGAGAGAAGTGTCAGTATTGGAGGTACTCTTTGGGAGGGATGGACAGCATGATAATGACCCCGACAAGGTCAGGTGCACAGGGCAAATGTGTTGGAGTCTGGCAAATCTGGGGCCATCTCAATACACCACCTTCATTGCAACAATTAATGCCGATACCAACTGAGAGACAGTGGGCTCTGTTGGCAACAAGCTTAGAAATTATGAAAGTATGATCACTGGCCCAATGCAGGCTCATGTCTCTGCTGTAGTCCAAGAACTCAGAGCAGAGATGAGGGAGGAGGTGAGGAGGAACAGTTCCCACATTGCACCAGTGACTAATTGCCTACATAGAATCTCCCTTAATTTTTCATCCTCTATCTGTTTTTCAATTGCTGCAGCAATTTTTTTCTACAAATTGCAGAAAAGGTTATTTAAGACCTTGTTTTATAGTGACATATTTTTGTTTTGGATCTGCCATTTCCATTGTTTTATAGCGTTCATACCTAATTGTTGAGCCTGTGTTAAAACCAGGGGATCCCACCATGCCTGTAAATCTGGATTAGAAAAAGGCCCTTGACCAAGCAAAACATCAACTCCTACAGCAGGACGAGGGTCCTGCTGAGGGAGTTTCATTTTATCTAAAGCTGTTCGCTCAGCTAATTGCCTCCAATTTTCTTGAAATACGTTATACTGCACTGGTTGAAACAAAACAGTTGCCAAATGCACAATATCATAAGGAGACAGCAAATCTGTATTAACAATACGAATTAATTGCATTACTTCAACAGAATTAATACCAAATTTAGCTACTTTAGACTGAAGATCCTGCACAACCTTCCATGCAAAAACCTCATGACTATCACTTCGTCCTGAATTAGGAACTGTTTTAAACACAGGAAAAGCCATTTTACCATTACCAACACTAGTAGCAACACTATTAGCATCCATATCAAGAGCATCCAAGCCCTTTGGTGTGCCTATTTTCTCCATTAAATCCCAGCCTCCTATCTCAACTGCTTTCCTTTTAACATGTTCCCAGCACCGAAAAGAATCACGAACAGTTACAGTGACATTATCAGAAGGCTGAGCTTTTGAAACACCAAGCTTATTTCTACTTCCAGTTTTACCAAGGTTATTTCTACTACCAGTTCTACAAAGCTTATTTCTATTACCAGTTTTACAGCAAACAGAAGTATGCATTAAGTCAGACCTTTTAACCCCTGTAATTTCCTCATTATCACTATCAGAATCAGAAAACAAAGGAGGAGAAAGAGTTAATATTTCCATGTGTTCATGCAGTTCAGAGTCAGAATCAAGCAAAGGAGCAGATGGCTCAATTTGTTTCTTTTTTAAGGTCATCTTAGCCGGCCACTGTGCCGAGGACTCAGAGTTAGATTTAACATTAAGTTCAGCTAGTGGCTCTATGGGGGAGGGGTACGTGGATTTGAAGCCTTTTGCAGACAAACACGAAGAAGCCTTATCAACTTTTCCCATAGCAACAGACCCGGCAACAGTCTCTGCAGAAAAAATCCCAGCAGAACACTCAGGCTGAGCTTCTCCCCTTTGCTGCTCCCCAGCAGCTATGAGTTCCTCCTCCAGGTCTTTCTTGTCCTGCTCTGCTTTCCACTCCTTTAAGGTGTTATAAAGCAACCTCCAAGTAGGAGATAAATCTGCAGCTGCTTTATCCCCATTCTGAATTACTTCCAGAGTTTTTCTCCAACTTCTTTCCAAGCTCTAACACTAAAAGCAGTAGTTACATCAGTCTTAAAATTTTGAGACTTTGCCCATATTAAAATACTATGCAGAGCATAGTCTGTTGTTTTAACTACTTTTGTTTTTAAGAAAGTTTTCCATGTAGATAAAACAATCTGTTCTTCACTTGTTAAATTATTTCCCATTGTTCCCAGCAGCTCACCTTTTTTCCAGGTGTCAGAATCAGGTCTGGACTGGCAGCTGCTCCCCGCTGCTCTCAGCTTCGCTGGGCTCTGTGCTCACTGCCCCTCGCCCGGCAGTTCCATCACGTCAGGGTAGCACCAAATGTCACCGTTAGGCCGGACGTGACATACACACGTGACCAAAGTCCAGGAAGAAAAAAAGTTTTTATTCTGCGTCTTCTCCCATTTATCCACCCTTAGCAAAGCGTGATCTTAAGTCATTAACTACATCACAATAACTTATTATATTCATTGGTGCAAAGCAATCAGCATCAATATAATTGGCAAAAGTTTAACAGAAATTTAATAAGGCACGTATACACATCCACTTAGGCACGTAGTCTAGCTTACAAAAGTTCTCATGTATCTTTTCTAATCGGTTTCCATGCTGACGGCCTTGTCTTCTTCCTTGCTATGGATACACCGAAAATCATCACGTGTTATTTCTTCTATTAACTCAGCTTTGCTTGCAGGCCAGCTGTCAAGCCCCACCAAAGCAGCCACTCTGCCCATGGACAGCCCAAGATTCACATTTGCTGGAGCCATCAGACTCAGTCTGAGCTGTCCTTTTTCCAAGCTGCTAAAAGAACCTGCCCCAGCCAGTGCCATGCAAACAGGGAGGGTTCTGTCAAGCCCAGGAGAGTGCCCAGAGATTTGGGGTCTGTGAATGCTGGCACAAGAGATCAGGCACAGGGAAACACCTGCAGGAGGAAAATCTCCAGGAAGACAGAAGATCAGGCAATGAGAGAAAACCAAACTCAGAAATGCTGTCGCAGGGAGAGATCAGAGATGTCCACAGGATCCCCTCCAGTGCAGCCCCTCCCTCTGAAAAAGTCCCCTCCCTCCTGTGCCCCCAGCCAAGCCTCTGCCCTCAGGGCCGGGGCTCCAAGGCGTGCAGCCCCTCCTGTGCAGGCAGAGCTGCAGCAGAGCCGTGGGGCAGCTCTGCAGCCCCGGGCCCAGTTCCCTCTGCAGGGCACAGGGCTGGGAGCAGCTGCCTGGCCCTGGGGGCTCTGGCAGGGGGCACAGCTGGCTCAGGGTGACGCTGTCCCCAGTGCCCGGCTCTGGGCAATGCTGTCAGTGCAGCCAGGGAAGGAGCTGCATCTCCCTTCATCCAATGCCATCATAGGAACATCTGGAAGTCTCCCTGAGATTTCAGTCCAAGCTGGGAACTTCAGTCCAGGGTACAAATCTGTCCTAGGGCATCTCAGAGTTATAAGATTGACAGGGAAAGGCAGAGGCGTTGTGACACTGAAAATGCTGCTGGGTTGGTGGAATGAGCAACGTGAGTCCTTGTCTACAAATGTGGAGCTGGGCTGTGGTGGATCCATCTGCTCTCAGCAGCACCTGGTCACTTTTTAAGGGAAAGGTTGGAAGGTGATGACCCTCCACCTGAGAAAGGTTAAATCCCAGAGAAACTCTGAACAGGTCAGAATGACAGACCATCTCCCCTCACTCTCCACTCACCACTTTGCCTCACAGAACTTGCTCTGTTCTCCCTGAGTGTAGCAGTGTTATAGGTTGACTATATGATGCTTTTATCCCCAGTCGTCTTGTTCTGTTTGTGCTGAATAATAAGTTTTGCACCTTTAAGACTTGTTCCAGAGAGTGAAGGAGAGAGAGAAGCAGCAGCAGTTTGTTTTCAGACACAACTCACTCCTCCACATTCCTGCTCCTGGACTGTGTTGTCGGCAGACAGACAGCGGGACAGAGCTCTCCTTTGCTTCTAGTTAGTTTAGCTAGGTGAGGCAAAGAAGTTCTCTAGACTGTGGTTTTTCCCTTTTCTTTGGCCCTGTTCACACCTGCTCTGGACTGAACACCAGCAGAGCACCGGCAGCTCCACCTGTGGCCCCCGGGCCGGGCCTGGGCCGCGGCATTTCCAGCACCGGAGGGGCTGAGCAGAGACTGAGTGAGCTGAACTGCAACCCAGGGGGGACTTGGTGAGTTTGTCATCTCTTTTGGAGCAGCAAAGAGTTTCATTGTTTAATATTGTTTAAGTTTTATTGTTTAATGAACAGGTTTTTCCACTTTTCTCCAAGGAGGTATTTTCTCCCGGACCGGTTGGGGGAGGGGCGACTGAATCTGCTTTCCTAGAGGAGCCCCTTTGGGGGGTTCTCTCCCAAACTTGCCCTGAACCAGGACAGTGACAGTCTCCAGAATTTTGGGGGTTTTATTGGGGTATTTGGGGAATTTTATTGGATTTTTGGGAGCATTATTAGGATTCTTTGCAGGTCCAGGAATTTTGAGGAATTTTTTTTTTGTTCTTTGGTGGGATTTGCGGGGGTTTGTGGGGTTTTTTTGGATGCTGCCAAGATTTCTTTGGGTCTTGGGGGGATTTTGTAGGACTTTTTGTTGTTTTGGGCATATTTTTGGGAGGATTGGTGGGGTTTAATTGGGATTTTTGGGGGGGTTGTTGGGATTTCAATAGATTGTGTGGGCTTCGATTGGGATTCTAGGGTGTTCTAATGTGATTCTGTGAGATTTAATTGGGACTTTGTGGGTTTTATTGGGATTTTCTGGGCTTTGAAGGAGATTTTAGTGCCTCTCAGCCCTTCCCCACAACTGGGGACAACCCCAAAGCCCCCTCAGACCACCCAAGGTCCCCCAAAATCCCCCCAAAATTACAATAAGATCTTCCAAAACCCCAGAGAATCCCACAAAATACCAGTGAAACCCACTCAAATTAAAAAATACTCCCAAAAACTTCAATAAATGCCCCAAAACAACCAACCCCCCACAAAACCCCCAAATCCACACCACCCCCAAAACTCAGTAATTGTCTCCAAAATAAAATCCCCCAAATTCCAAAACCCCCCAAATCCACACCACCCCCAAAACTCAGTAATTGTCTCCAAAAACCCCAATAATTCCCGCTAAACTCCCTATAAAATTCCCCAAAGCCCAAAAAAGCCACCCCCAAATCCCCAAAACCCTCCCAAAAAAGCCCCCCAAAATCCCCCCAGACTCACTGGGGCCGTCCTGGATCAGGGGGCACCGGCCGGTGGAACAGGAGCCACTTCAGGGGGCCCTCGGAGCTTTTTGGGGAGGGGGCACCATGGGAGACCCCCCCCCCCCCAAAAACCGGTAAGGGGGGGACACCCTGCTGTGACCCCTCCCCCTGAAACCCCCAGACCCCGGTTCAGGGTGGGCCTGGGACCCCCCGGGACCCCCAAATCTCGCCCAGGACCCCTCCAGGAACCCCAAACCCCCCAGAGCCCCCCAGGGTTGGCCCAGGACCCCCTGAGAGCCCCCAGACCCCAATCGGGCCCAGCCCAGGATGTCCCCTGAGACCCCCCCAGACCCTTCCCAAGACCCCACCCAGGACCCTGCCAGGACCCTCCAGACCCCTCCCCAAACCCAACTCAGGCTCCCCCAGCCCTTCCCCAGACCCCCGCAGGACCTCTCCCCAAAGCCTTCCACACCCCCCAAAGCCCCTCCCCAAAACCTCCAAAACCCTCCCAGGACACCCTCAGGACCCCCCAGAACTCTCCCCAAACTCCCCCAGGACCATCCCAACACCCCCAGACCCTCCCAAGACCTTCCTACGACCCCTCCCCAAAACCCCCCCAGACCCGCCCATGTCCCCCCTCGAGACCCCTCTTAGGACCCATCCGCACCCCCAGGTCCCCCCACAATGCCCCAGGACCCTCCCCAGACCCCACCCAAAGCCCCGGACCCCTCCCCAAAGCCCCCCCAGACCCCCCAGGACCCTCCCGCACCTGTCCCCAGCCCGGCGGGTCCCGGTGGCGGCGGGGAACGGGGCGCCGCTCAGGGCTCGCCTCTGATTGGCCGGAGCCGCGCAGGGAAGGCGGGCGTTACTGAGAGGAACCACGCCGTGATTGGTTTTTTGGGGACATGCAGCATGGTCATTGGTTGAATCGGGTTGAGGTGCGTCGCTATTGGCTGGGAGCCTGCCCACGCGGCGGAGGCGGGTGATTGTGAGGCGAAAGCGGCAGAGGAGAAGCTGAGGTGGGGTCGGGGGGGGAAACTGGGGGGGGGGGGGGGGGTTTGGGGCGGGTCTGAGGGGAAAGGGGGGATTTTTGGGGGCATTGACTGGAAATAGGGGGTGTGCGGTGGGTTTGGGGGGAATGAAGGCGTGTGAGGGGGCTTTAGGGAGCTTTGGGGGAAGCTAGAGAGGGTCTGGAGCTTTCTCAGGTGGGTTTAGGGAGATCTGAGGGGAATTAGGAGGGTCTGAGGGGATTTTGAGAGGAACTGGGGTGTTGTGAGGGGATCTGGGAGGTTCTGAGGTGGGTCTGGGGGGAATTTGGGGGAGTCTGGGGAGATTAAGGGGTCTGAGGGGGATTTGGGGCAGTCTGATGGATTTGGGGGGCGTCTCAGGTGGGTCTGGGGTGAATTTTGGGGAAAACTGTGGGGAGTCTGATGGTCCTGGGGAGGTTTTGGGGGTCTTGAAGAGTGGTTTTGGGTCTGGAGTGGTCCTGGGCCAACCTTGGGGGACTGTGGGGGACCTGGAGGAGATTTGGGGGTCCCGGGGGGTCTCAGGCTCACCCTGAACCGGGGTCTGGGGGTTTCAGGGAGGGGGCACAGCAGGGGTTCCCCCTTCAGGTTTTTGGGGGGGGGGGTCTCCCATGGTGCCCCCTCCCCAAAAAGCTCCGAGGGCCCCCTGAAGTGGCTCCTGTTCCACCGGCCGGTGCCCGCTGATCCAGGACGGCCCCAGTGAGTCTGGGGGGATTTTGGGGGCTTTTTTAGGGGATTTTGGGAGGGTTTTGGGGATTTGGTGGAGGTTTTTGGGGAGAATTATTAGGTTTTGGGGGGATGTTACATGATTTGGGGGGGTTTTATGGATTTGTGGGATTTTGGATTTTGGGGGATTTTATTGGAGTTGTGGAGGGTTTCTTGGGGGGGATTTATTGAAATTTTCAAGAGTGTTTTTAAATTTCGGTGGGTTCTGCTGGTATTTTGTGGGATTTGTGGGTGTTCAGAGGTTTTTTTGGGGATTTTTTGGGGATTTTGGAGGTTTTTAGTGGAATTTTGGGGGGGCTTTGTAGTTACCCCCAGCTGTGGGGAAGGGCTGAGAGGCACCAAAATCTCCTTAAAATCCCCAAAAGTCCCTATAAAACCCACGACATCCCAATTAACTCTCACAAAGTTCTGTTAGAACACCCTAGAATCCTGATAAACACCCACAAAATCCATTGAAATCCAAAATCCTCATTAAACCCCACAAATCCCTGCAAAAATGTCTGCAAAACCATAAAAAGTCCCACAAAATCCACCCCGAGACCCAAAGAAATCTTGGCAACACCCAAAAAACCCCACAAAAACCTCCCCAAATGCGAACAAAAAACTCCAAAAAATTCCTTAAAAAACCTGAATCTCCAAAGGATCCCACTAAATGCCTCCACAATTCCAATAAACCCCCCCCAAATCCCCCAATAATCCAAATAAACCCCCTCAAAATTCCAGAGAATCTCACAAAACCCTCACAAAATCATAGTAAAAGCCCCAAAAGTACAAAAAACCTTAGAAGATTTCAATAAATCTCGAAACACCCCCCTCCCACAAGGCCAATAGATTCCCCCAAAGTCCAAACCCACCAAAATCCACAAACCTCCCAAAATCCCCAACACCCCCCAAACTCAGTGATTCTCTCCAAAAACCCCAATAATTGCCCTAAACTCCCAACAAACTCCCCCAGCCCACTGGTATGAACCAGCTGTGCTCCACATGGTTCCAGTTGCTCTCTTTCACCCTCACTTTTGTTCCAGTCACCCCCAGTATCTCCCAGTGTTCCCCAGTTCCCTCGTTCCCTCCAGCATGTTCCCAGTCACTCCCAGTATGATCCCATTTGCTCCCAAGCACTCCCAGTCACCCTCAGTTTAGTGGCACTCACTGCCAGTGTGATCCCAGTCACCTCCAGCATGATCCCTGTTCATCCCAGGATAAGCCCAGCAGTTTCCAAATGCCCACAGCATGCACCCAGTCACTCCCAGTCATTCCCAGTTGCTCCTAGCATGATCCCAGTTCCTCACAGCTGCTCCCAGTCACCCTCAGCACCATCCCAGTTATTCCCAGTACATCCCATTTGCCCCAACATGGTCTCATTTGCTCCCCACAGGCTCCTGCTCACTCCCAGTGTGATCCCAGTCTCCATCAGTGTGATCACAGTCTGCCCTGGCAGTATGATCCCAGTATTATATCAGTACAAACCCAGCACAGTCCCAGTCACTCCCAGCATGATCCCAGCATAATGTCAGCACAAACCCAGTACAGTCCCAGTATGATCCTACTATGATCCCAGTATGATGTCAGTACAAACCCAGTACAGCCCCAGTCACTCCCAGTACAATCCCAGTATGATGTCCATACAAACCCAGTACAGCCCCAGTCACTCCCAGTATGATTCCAGTATGATGTCCATACAAACCCAGTACAGCCCCAGTCACTCCCAGTACCATCCCAGTCCAGCCCAGTCCCTGGCAGCGCTGCCACTGCTGGGATCCCCCAGCCCTGGGTGCGTTCCCCCCTCCCGGAGGTGCCGAGAGGAGCCCCAAGGGCTGGCAGTGCCCAGGCAGGGTCCCCAGCAAGGCCCAGTTTGGATGTGCAGCCCCCAGTTTTCCCAGTTTGCCTCTCCTTTGGCCCGGGCCGGGTTCCCCCCGCCCGCAGCGGCTGGGAGCAGCCGAGAGCCCCGCACTGCTCATCCCGACCTGTCCCGGCTCCATCCCCGCTCCTGCTGCGGGAACGGGGCACCGAGGGTGTCGCTGCTGCTGGGGGAGGAGGAGGAGGGAGGGAAGGGGAGGGATGGAGGGGGAGAAGGAGGTGGGGTTAGGGAGGGGGAGGAGGTGGGGGAGATGGAAGAGGAGGGATGAAGGCGGAGAGAGCAGTGAACGAAGGAGGGAAAGGAGGTGGGGTTAGGGAGGGCGAGGAGTAGGGATGGAAGGGGAGGGATGGAAGAGGAGAAGGAGGTGGAGATAAGACTGCGGAGGAGGACAAGGAGCGGGGATGGAAGGGGAGAAGCGGCAGGAAAAGGAGGGGCAAAGGCGGATCAAGGCTGGGCAGACGGAACCATGTGCTCGAGCCCTGCCTGGATTTGCAGCCCCCACCTGTGGGATCATCAACCGCCCCCCATCGCGCAGGTGGGCGGAGAGCGGGAGCTCGGTCCAGATATCCCGGGGGGATCCCTGGGTGGGGTTTTTTGGGGAGATGTTTGGAGAATGAAGAAGTCCAAGGCTTAGTGGAAAAGGCCCCTTGGGGGGACATCGGGGGGTGCCGTTGGTGGCTGCCGGCAGAGGCAGCCTGGAGGAGCAGAGCCCTGTGTCCCCCAGGAGCCCAAAGTGGGGAGCCCAGAGAGGGGGGAGCGCTGCCATTGGCGGGACCCTCAAGAGCTGGAGAGGGGCAGGGGGGACTCCTTGGAGCCCCTGCAGCCCAGAGCAGGGAATGAGGGGAGAAGGGAGCCCGGGAGCCTAAACAGCCCCGGCATCCCTAAATGGGGAGGGCAAAGAGGGGGGAGCTTTTGGGATTGCTGGGACTGCCAGCAGCCTGGGCAGGATGGGCAGTGAGGAGAAGGGGGACCTCCAATCCAAGTGTGACCCCCGGCAGCTGGGACAGGGGGGAACCCCGAACACCAGAGGGACCAGGGACAGGGAACTCTTTGGAGGCTTTTTCAGGGCTGAATTTTGGTGTTTGGGAGGTTTTTATGGAGCCCAGGTGGCCTGTGACTTGTAGAGATGGACTTGGGCAAAGGGACCTTCAAAATCCACGTGGTCATCCATTGTTTTACCCAAACCAGGATTTCCCATTGCAGCCCCTGGGAGGCAGTGAGGAAGAGGAAGGTGCCCCAGGACACTGAGGCAGGTGAGGAGGAAGTCAGTGCCCCTTTCCCCCTCTCTCCTGCTCCATTTCCCAGCCCAGCGCGGCCCCCGGCTGCAGGACAGCCCTGGGGGGATCTCCTTCCCCTTGCCTGTGGCACGGAGGCAAATCCCATCCTGTTTTTGTCCCTCCTCCTCCAGAGCAGGAGCTGAGCATGGAGAGCAGGGAGGACAAATCCCCACGGCAGAACCTGGTGGAAGAGGCCGTTTTGAGCAGCTCCACAGCACAGGAATCCAATGGGGAGGAAAAGCCCCGGAGATCCTGCACGAGGAGGGGCTGCAAACGCAGATGGCGGGGATCTGAGGGGGAAAGAGCCAGCCTGGGCCGGGAAGGCGGCCGGAGATGGAGCCAGAGCTCAGAGCTGGTGCTCCATGAGCAGCTCCATGATGGGGAGAAGCCCCACACGTGTGAGGAGTGTGGGAAGATCTTCAGGTCGAACTCTGAGCTGATCAGGCACCAGAGGACCCACACTGGGGAACGGCCCTACGAGTGTGATCAGTGCAGGAAGAGGTTTCAGACCAGCTCCAATCTCCTCAAGCACCAGCGCACTCACACAGAGGAGAGGCCCTTCCGCTGCCCCGACTGCGGGCAGGGCTTCAGGCAGAATGCCCATCTTGTCACGCACCGACGCATCCACACTGGGGAGAGGCCCCACGAGTGTGAGGAATGTGGGAAGAGCTTCAGGCACAGCTCCAACCTGATCAGTCACCGGAGAACCCACACCGGGGAGAGGCCCTACGAGTGTCGGGAGTGTGGGAAGAGCTTCAGCCAGCATTCCAACCTGGTCATCCACCAAAAGATCCACACTGGGGAGAGGCCCTACGAGTGTTCTAAGTGTGGGAAGAGATTTCAGAGCAACTCCCTTCTTCTCCAGCACTATCAGATTCACAGAGAGGAGAGGCCCTTCCAGTGCCCTTACTGTGGGAAAGGATTCAAGCACAACTCCACCCTCATCACCCACCGGCGCATCCACACTGGGGAGAGGCCCTACGAGTGTCCCCAGTGTGGGAAGAGCTTCAGCTGGAGCTCTAACTTGACCCAACACCAACAGAGGCACCGGTAAGGGAAGCCCTGCGAGTGCCCCGAGTGCGGGAAGAGCTTCGTGTGCTGCTCCAGCTCCATCCCCCACTGGAGGAGCCCCTTTGGGCACAGCCCTGGTCACCCACATTCCCTGTGATCCATGTTGGGAACACACCTGGCTGCTTCTCCTGTTTCTTTGGCCTTAATTTTCTTCTGATTCATCTTCATCCCTTAAAACCACCATAAACATGGTTAAATAAATGAAATTGATCAAAGATATCTAAAGTCCCACCATTTCTCAGGTGTTTGAGGAGGAATTTAGGATTTGGGGACACATTCTGTGTGGAGTGTCCCTGTTGCTAAAAGGCAGGAATTTGATCTCATCCTTCTTGTGTTGCTAACAACTCCTCCCCTCGCCCAAACCCAAACTCCACCCCTGGCGTACCCTATAAAAACCCCATGGCCCTGCCTTTGCCCTGTTTTTTGGGGTCAGAAATGAATTCTGGAGCTCTCTGAAACCAGGACCCGTCTCGTTTGTTCCCAGCACCGGCAGCTGCAGCCTCCCTGGACACCATGAACTCTGGAGAATGGGGGCAGCCAGTGAGGACATGTCCTGGATTGCAAGATAAGTGTGTGTTGTGTTTGCCATCTGTCAGAGGTGGGGCAGTTATCTTCTGTGCATTGGGCAATTTAGCTCTTCCACAAGCAATCCTCAGGAGAGTGAACATGTTTTTCACAGGCAGCTTCACAGAAACTGGAAAACGTGGGGGTTCCCAGGAGGGGGCACCCCTGATCCAGGGCATCGAGGCGCTGCCTGCAATCGTCCATAACCACCCCTAAGGAGCCTCCAGGGCTTCACCCTCCATGAGCTGCAACAGTCGTGTCAGGAAAGGTGACAAGAGCCCGTGGAATGGTCCTTGTTGCAGGCAGATTAGCCACTTGTAGCTCTTCAAAACTCCCTCCTTTAAAAAAATGAAAAAACTGAAACCATTCCTAAATGTGAAAACCATGTTCACTCTCCTGTGAAAATGTAAAAAGTTTAATAAAGGACAGTGGGAGACCAGGACCATGGAGCAATGGTTATTATGGCTGGGTGCATCTTGGCACTCAGCCAGGAGCACCCTGTTCCCTTCGGGGATCCCCTTGAAATGCCTTTTCCCTTACACCAGCCTGTTGCATATTCATAGACCCTCATGCATATCCATAAACTACTTCACATATTCCAGGAATGATTTTACATGGCCCCTCCTTGGGTCTGCCTTTTCAGAGCATGTGTGTTTCTTGGCTGTGGTTTTGGCTCCTTCTCTTTATCACCTCCAGTTTTTGGGCCTTGGTCACTCTGGCTTCAGACAGGGAGTGCTGATAGTTGGCAGATCTGTGCATGTGTCCTCATCCTGTGTGCATTGGATGTTATCCCATCCCAGCAGGAATTTTAACACAAGCAGCTATTTCATGAAGCTTAATTAACAACAGAAATAAAAGCTGTATCTTTACAACAAAGTTGCTTTAACATCACAGATATAAAATCCATTTTAATATTTGCTAAAAGCCACTATTAGAAGATGTATCCATAACATTGCCCATATCTTTCCTTAACCTTTTGTTCCCAAGTGTGCAGCAAGGAGTGAAAACTGCCAGCATGGCACGGGATTGCTGCCATCTCTCCATCACCCCATGTCCCTTTCCTGTAAGAGCCTGAATGAGAGATGAGGGGCTCCAGGCAGCTCTCCAAAATGCAGTTTATTGTATCCAAGATGTTACAGCAGTCCAGGGTCTGGTGACAGAGCCTGTGCCTCCAGCTGTCAGCTCCAGCTGCAGACAAGCCTGGGGACCCTTTAGCTTTGGTTATAGTGCATTATATACTCTGCTTTGCTGAGCATCTTAATACAGTAGAACCAATCATTACCTTTACTTTTATCTATAGCCTATCATAACTCCTGTAATTACCATATTCATATTACTATTCTCCAGTCACTAAAAGTTAGTACCTTACAGTTTAAGCTAGAAGTTGTTTTTCAGTTTTCTTGCAATGGAAAATTCTGAGACCTTTTTTCTATTTGCAATATTGACAGTCTTGTTTACCTATGGAATCTTTTTGCTTGGTAAAAACATCTACTTGTTTGAGGTGGGTTTATCCTTTGCTCTAAGCCATAAAAACCCCTTGTAAGTAGCACACCCTTTGCCTTAGTTACCCAGTAAGACTGGCCCAGCACTTCTTTTCTTCTATATCAAAACTTGCTTTCATTTCTATTCCTTCTTCAGATTCTGCATTCAAAAATCTTTCTGTCATGCACACATATCTGTTAAAGTTTCTTGTCAAACTTTCATCCTTCCCAACACTCTGTGCCACCCTGTCTCTCTTTTCCTGAGGGCAGAACAAGGGACAGAATCCATCCAGAGGTGACACGGGAGCGCTGCTGTCCTCTCTCCATTCTGTGTCCTCCTCCCCCCCATCTTTCCATGTTCCCCTTCCCTGCCTGTCACTGCTGAGTCAGAAATGACACGGATAAATGAGTGACACACTCCATGCATCTTCAGAAAGCCAAAAATCATCTTTATTAGGAGACGGATTTTTTTATACTCAGTCCTGATTTCGGTGGACCTGATTGGTTATTTTACATTTCACATGATTGGCTAATTAAGAAAACCCCTTGGGGTAAACAATCCATGAGGAAAACAATTGTCACAAACACCACCTGCGAGGTTGTTCAGGATTCTTCATCTCCAGCTCCCTAATGTTTCCCAGACGGATCCATGGGAAATCTGACCTGGATTGTGTATCCACACCTACCCGGGAAGGTGACGGCCGCGCCGTCCCGGGCCCTCCCTCTAGAAATGGCGCTTACCACGCTGTTTAAGGTTCCCCTTTTTTCTTGCCCAAGTCCTTCTTTTCCTGTCCCCAACCTCCCCTTCCCCCCTGCTGTTGGAACCCAGGGCACAGGGAATGTCTCCCTGCCTGTCCTGAGAAGTCCTGATCCCCAAGAGATCACTGCTTTTAACTTTTGTCCATGGAGAAAGCTTCCAAGACTTTGGGATGAATTGGAATCTACGAGTGTGTGAAATAGAGATTAGTGTAGTTTATCACAGGGTGAAAAACTGAGAGCTTTGGGTGTTTAGTATGAGGGTGGATAGAAGACAAGACAGAGGATTTTGGGCGTTGCCTGATCTCCTTCTCGTTCTTCATCTCCTCCATTTTCTGTTGTGTTGGGAGCACAGGGTGATTGGTTGGAAAGAGCTGCAATGCAGATGCTGAGTGGCAGACAAAGAATTAGTTACTGGTAGAAAGGTAGAAATAAAATGCGTTCTAAGAGTTAATTAGGCAAAATGATTTTAAAAGACCTTGAACCTGTGTGTCCTATGACTTTTGGTGCCTTCTCTTTGTATGCTAAGTCTGGTGTGCAGACGGTGTGCTGAACTTTTGGTAAGAGAAAAATGAACAACAGCCTGAAGACTGAAAAAACCAAAGGTCCCGTTTGTTTCTCAATCCTGGCACAGAACTTTTTAGGGGTGTCCCCATCAGGGGATCCTCAGGGGGGGTTCACACCTCCCTCCTTCCCCCCCTTCCTGCCCTGCTGCTCAGCCCCGCTCCAAGCCCTGCACCCGGGGCCCTCGCCACTTCACAAAAGGAACCAAAATTACCCCAAATCCACCCAAAATTACCTCAGAACCCATCCTGAGGGGCTCTGGGGGAAATTTGAGGGGAGTTTTGAGGGGATTTGAGAAGATTTTGGCTGGGTTTGAATCCTTCACCCGCTTGGGCATGCACAAGGTACTAAAACCACCCAAAATTTCCTCCAAATTAACCCAAAATCCACAAAAAGTAGACCCAACAACCAGGCGGTTGGGGGGAAAATTTGTGGGGTTTTGAGATTTAGGGGGATTTTGTCTGGGTTTGAATCCTACACCAAATTTTGTGTCCAGGAGGTACCAAAACCACCCCAAATCCACCCAGAATTGACCCAAAATTACCTGAAATTCACCCAAAATTACCTCCAAATCCATCCTGAGGGGGTTTGGGGTAGATTTGGAGGGATTTTAGGGGGGCATTTAGAGTGGATTTGAATCCTATGCCCACTTCAGCATCCACAAAGTACCAAAATCCCCCAAATCCATCCAAAATTACCTGAAATGAATGAAAAATTCATCCTGAGGGGGTTGGGGGGAGGTTTGGTGGGGGGGGTTTAGGGGTTTTGGGGGGGATTTAAGGGGGCTTTTTGGCAGTCATCATCAGCCGAGACCAAACCCTAAAGACTGTGCCCCTCGTGAAGAGGAGATCAAAGAACTGCTCCCCTTCTGAGGAGGAGATCAAAAGCCAGAGGAGACTGAGCTATTAACTCATTAGGTTAAAATGTATTCATTTAATCAAGTATCATCATTTCTGTTATTTTATCCTTTGTGATTAAGTCTCAAATGCTTTCCTATTCCTTGTTAATTTAGCTGAATGATATTCATTTTGGTTTTGTAAACTATTAAGTCATATTCTTCATGTTATATATGGGGTCCCATATGTCTAATTCAATAAACCACAAACTTAAAATTTAGCAGCAGTTTTAACTGAGATAAAACAATACAATCAAATAGAATCCAGTAGTTACAAAAAGAAATTTGGCAGTGGTTTGGATAAAGCATAACCAAAACTGCTCAGGGTACGGAGAGGGCTTCCCACCCTGCCTCACGTGCAAAAGGCAAAAGGATCCAAACACAACTTATGTACTGTGGGCTAATACATATTCATCAATATTTTCCTGTAAATCTCCTTCTGTTTCTGATTCTTGAAATCAACATCACCACACTCACAGCGCATGCTCCCACTGTGGCTAAGGGGGCTTCTGGCTCTCTGGGGCTCTCCTCTGAGGAAGGCCAACAGTCTTCCTCACTGTCCTCTGAATAACCTGGCAGGCTGTGCATGTGCCCCAAGTCCTGGGTTATGTAAGTAAGCACTATGCTCCAATTAAGCCTTTTTATTTTATAGAAAAGAACACTCTTTTATGCTCCCTGTCTGGAATTATCCCAATGTTATTTATGTCATGGCCGATCCTGTCCTGGGAGTTGTCTTAACTTCGTCTTGATGCCAATTCTGACTTGGGAGTCTTCCTAACTTTTGTTCATCAAGGCCAATTCCAATCTCCTGTATCCTGTTTCCCACATGTATCATCTACAAAGAAACCCATCTGCTTCATACTATGAATCACATATACCTTTCCAATTTTCTTCCCAAAATATTGATATAATTACAATTTTGTTAGCACAAACCACATCCATTTATCACAATTTCCCCCATCTTCTCTTTGGATAATATTAATTCATGCTTTTTATTAAAGACTGAATTTTGGTATCTTCTACATCCCACAAATCCAGGTTTTCACACTCCCTCATTTCTCTTTTTGATCAAATTTGATACATGGTATTTTACCTATGCAGGAAATAAAACATGGTATAGACCACAATAGAGTCCAGCTGGTATAAACCACCAGATTTTGTTAGCACAAATCATATCCATTTATCACAACAGGCCAAAAGCTTGGAAAAGGATGAAAGAAATGCTCCGATGACGACGGTAACAAAAAAAAAACCCAAAATAATTTATCTTTGACAGCAAATGAACATGGGCTGCCCTCCAGCCCCCTGAGCCTGGCAGGCCGAGCGGTGCCGTTCCCATGGCATGGGGTGCTGGCAGCCTGAGGAGAGAAACCAGAGAGCCACGGTCAGTCGCAGCAGGCTCCTGTCCCCCTGTCCTGCCATGGCCTGTGCCCGGGCCAGGCTGCTGGCTGTGCTCAGAGCCCAAACCTCCAGTCCTAGTCTCTGTTTTTAGAGAAGGGCAGCATGGCAGGCCACGTTCCACCTCCTCCGCCTAATCACGGCACAGCAACTCCTCAGCAGCTGCAAGAGCGGGATGCCCGTGTGCCCGCTGCCGCCTGCCCAGAGCCCTTCTGCCAGCCGAGCTGTGGAGCTGGGTGCCCACCTCTGGAGAGCTGCTGCCAGGAGAGGAGCCGATCCTGCACCAGGTCCTCGTCCTTCTGGAAGGGGCTGTCCCTGCAGACCGTGACCCCTGGGGTAGTGCTGGCACTGGACGTGCTCCACAGACGCTGCAGGCGCTTCCCCCTCCAGTCTGGGCACCAGGTGTAATCCTCCTGGGAAAAAGAGAGAACAATTGCATGGAAGTCAATTCAAAACAAGACCTGGAAACAAGAAAAAGCACAAAGCCTGTCACCATTCCACAGGCCTGAGGAGGGTCTGACCACTCAATGAAAGAATTAAACCTGCCCAAGGGTGGGGAAAATCCCCACCTTTCCTCCCGTAAACGCACCCCCCATCCACACGGATGGATGCTTTTGTCAGGCTGGCTGCCCCTGCCTCAGCCCGTGCCAGTCTGGCTGGCAGAAGCTGTCAGCAAGGCCAGCAGCCGGCTCCCCTTCCACAACTGCAAGCAAGGGATGTTGTTTCATATATAAATTTGTGTATGATTTTAACCTAATCATTGTAGTGCACATTACTAGTCTCCCTAAAATAGTATATAAGTGCTTTTATCCCACAATAAAATCGGATTCTGATCCCCGAGTCAGTCTCCCCGTCTCTCTCCATCGCCGACACTTCCCTGATAAAGAACTGTTATTCCTGCCCCCATGTTGTTACCTGAGAGCCCCCTTTAATTTCAAATTTTTAGCAATTGAGAAGGAAGGGGTTTCCATTTTTCCATTTCAAGAAAGGCTCCTGCCTTCCTTAGCAAACACCTGTCTTTCCAAACCAAGACACAGGAGCCACCTGTATTATACATGTGAATACTTCACACGAAAAAAACCAAGAGCCTCAAAAAGGCAAAACAGCTTGGTAATTTGTAGAAAGTAACTCTGATCAAAAATAAAATGTGTGAATAGATTGGTCTAAAGATGACATTCACAATTTTCCTGGTGACATTGTGCACTGTACTGTAGCAGGGGACAGCCACTGGACATAGCCAGCAGGATAACTGGATATGCTTTTCAAACTTATTCTTAGTATTCATTGAATTATTCATTGAATTCTCATCCTTCTGTACACTTCAGCTCTGTTGTAAACTTCAGAGACATTTTTTCACAAGCTTCTAACAAGTTACTCTGGATCCATAATTCCTGAGACCAAATGGAGTCCAAATGCCAAGTGGGATTACTCTTTTCAAAGCCTGGAGTCACACAGAATGAAGCAGCACTTAAATCATCCTGTGCATCCCATACACATAACAGTCCAGTCACTGACCATCTGCAATAATTTTTTTTACTTTTGCTACAAATTACCTTCAAGAATAAGCTACAAATAATATCTTGAACCGGTTTAAATTTAGAGACAGCACTGCAATTGCCCTAAAAAATTCTAAGGGAACCTAGTGCTGTTGCAGTAATACAAGAGAACTGTAAGTGTGTATTACTAGTTGTTATTCATAATAGGCAAAAATGGCTCAGATCAGCTTTGCAAAGTAAGAAACAAATCATGGAGAGTTGAAATTATGGAGTTGGGACAGTGTAGCCAGTCTGCTTTTTGTGAGAGATGCTCTTAAGCAGTGGCAGTAGTCATGTACTCATCTCCTGTAACTTTGCTCCTTGTGATCTACTTTCCCCCTCTGCAATTTTTTCTGCTCTTTTTTTTTTCTTTATTTTTTTCAGCTGAGTACCAAAAGGAAACACAGAACTGCAATGTTGCTACCAAAATAATAGATTTTTTTTTTCAAAATAAAAAATACTAACAGCTTTTAGAAAACACATCAGAAGTGTTGGAAAGTATAAACAATACAAGATATTGAACAGGATTTTTACATAATACTACATCAGCCAAACAAATGGATAGTAGGGCTTGAGGAACAAGGATGTAATTAAAGTTTTATTAAAAGCGCTTCTTTTGTTCTGTGTGTGGTAACTGTCATCACTCTGATGTAAATACTTCACCATCTATTAAAATTTTCCTAGGCTGTATTATTTTGCAATCAGCTATGATTTTTTAAATTTCTCTTGTACCCATCACTGAATTATCTGAGCACAATCTCCAAACAAGACAAATGGTAAAGTAGCAAAGGGCTGCAATAACTGAGCAGCCAACAGGATAAGCCACATTGGCATCTCTTGGCTCTGCCAAATCCTCTGTGAGTGCTTTCGTTTCTTTTCCACTTTGGTTTAAAATGCAACACAATTTCATTACTTCTGATGGCTCACCTCTGAAAGAAAAAGGCAGTAGCTGTTTTTGGTAGGGTAAGTTGCATTTGCAAATTGGCTCACCTCCTTGGCAGCAGAACTGCATTTTTTCTTATCAAAGCTGCTCCTCAGCTTGAGTGGGGAGAAGGCGCAAAAGGATGAGAGAGGCTGGTGGAGCTCTGATGGTCTGAGGATGCAATGGTGCAAAGAGCTGGAAGGTGAAATACCTTCTCTTGAGTTCAGGGGCATTAGGGAAAGGGACTGTGTGCCTGAAAGCTCAGTTCTGTCAGCCATATTCACCGAGTAAAAGGCTTTTTTCCTGCACCTGTGTGTGTGGCCAATGCCAAGGGATGGCAGCTCTTTCTGTTGTGGGGGCATTGCAGCCTCCAACTGCAGAGTATGCAAAGTGAGCTGCATTGAAATGTGCTTTCCAGGGCTCAGTTTTGGGGCTGGTCCTGGTTAACTTCTTTATTGCCTGGTTAACTTTTTTATTGATGATCTGGAGATGGAGATTGAGAGCACCCTCAGTAAATTTGCAGATGCCCAGTTGGGTGGGAGTGTGGATCTGCTGGAGGACGGGAAGGCTCTGCAGTGAGACTTGGACAGACTGGATCAATGAGCCAAGGACAAGGCCATTGAGGTTCCGCAAGGCCAAGTGCCACATCCTGCAGGTCACCAGCCGCCTCAGTGTGAGCCAGAGTGTGCCCAAGGGGGCAAGAGGCCAATGGCACCTGGCCTGGATCAGCAGCAGTGTGGGCAGCGGGACCAGGGCAGTGCCTGCCCCTCTGTGCTGGGCACTGCTGAGGCCACAGCTCGAGGGCTGTGTCAGCTCTGGGCCCCTTGGGAAAAAGGACATTGAGGGGCTGAGTGTGTCCAGAGAAGGGCAGCAAGGCTCACAAAGGCTCTAGAAAACATGTCCCATGAGGAGTAGCTGAGGGAGCTGGGTTTGTTCAGTCTGGAGAAGAGGCTCAGGAGGGACCTCACCGCTCTCTCCAACTCCCTGACAGGAGCGTGCACTGAGGGGGGGCTGCTCTCTTCTGCTGGGCCTGCACTGAGAGCCAGAGGAAGTGGCCTCACGTTGAGAGGAAATTCAGGTTAGACTTTAGAAAAAAAATTCCACTGCTCAGGTGTTCAGGCCTGGGAATATGTTGGCCAGAGAGGTGGTGCACTTGCCATTCCTGGAGGTGTTAAAGAGGCCTCTGGATCTGACACTGGCAAATGGTTCAGTGGTTTAGGGTTTGCAGTGTCAGTGCTGGGCTAACGCTGAACTGATGCTCTTCAAGATCTCTTTCACCCCTTTCGGTTCTACAATTCCAAGCGCTTCCCGCCTGGCCGAGGGGAAGGCTCAGGGCTGTCCCGAGTCTGAGGGCTGAGGGCGGCCGCGCTGGGGCGGCGCTGCGGCTGCGGCATCTCCTGAGGGGCCGGGCCGGGCTCTGCCCTCAGCTCCGCGAGATCCCAGATCAGCCCGGCGGGGCCTCCGCTGTCCTTCAGCCCGCAGATCCCACCCCTCAGCCCGCAGTTCCCACCCCTCAGCCCGCAGATCCCACCCCTCAGCCCGCAGATCCCACCCCTCAGCCCGCAGTTCCCACCCCTCAGCCGGACAGCGCTCGGCAGCGGGCACCCGCCTCGCCTCGGGGTCTGCCCGGAGCCACCCGCGCCACTGGATCACAGGTACCCGAGCCGTGCCCCATTTTCCCCCTCGGGACTCCCCAGCCTTCACACAGAAGAATGCAGCTGCTGTTTCTCTTTAAACTGTTGCCTTCCAACTATCCCTCCCCCCCGCCCTTACTTTAAATATGTATGTGTTCTTTCCCTTTTATATTTGGGCTGATCTGGGGTGCTTGCTAAGGCTTCAGAGTGGAGCTCTGATAAGGAGCTGTAAATCACACATGGCCCATCTGAGGGAGGAGGGTGCGAGGGAGCTGAAATAGGCCAGGACAGCCCCAAGTCCTGTTCCACAGCGCAGCGTCCTCACGGCCTCAGCTGCTGCTGTGGGGTTTGGTTTTCACAGGGCGCCAACAACCCGCACTTCTCCCCTCTGGCCTTTGCTCCCTGGGTTTCGAAGGATAAGTCCTGCCCAGGCTGGCTGGTCTACTGACCGTGCCAGCCATGTGCTCTGGTGCTGCTGAGCACACACATTGACAGATCTGCACTTCTCCAGGAGTGGTTTCTGAGGTTTGAAATGATGTTACTGGATTATTTTCTATAACTGATGGAGAAGAGTTTTAGATGCAACATTTGCCAGCTGTTTGTTGAAGCAAATCTAGTTGTTTGTCTTTCCACCTTGCTCTCTGATGCAACAACCGAGGTGAGCTATTTGCATCTAATTATAATGTATGCTGGCTTATCAATGCTATTTTCCATGCCTCTTGTAGGTTGCAAAAGTCAAAAAGATGCAGGGAAAGGTCAAAATATACATCCTTGTATACATCCAGTTTTAAACCCCTTGTGCTTCTTATATTGCATAATTATATAAACATGTATTAAATGAAACTCTTCTGAAAAGCAATTAGCTCCAGAGCGAACTCATTTTTACAGGCTTCCTTTTGTTTGGGTGGGTTGTGTTTTTTCTTAGGCTGGCAGGGTGGTGGCAGTAGGACAAAAAGAGGTGAGGAAGGCTGGCAAGCTTTTCCTTGTTGTGGCAGGGTTGGATTTGCAGGAAAATGAAATCCATGTCTGTTATCACTTCTGAAAGGCTGCAGGGAGATGACCACTCTCAATTCTCGCTGTGTAAGGGAAGCAGCAAAGGAATGGGGGCAGTCAGTAACTCCCAAGAGAAAGCAGGGCTGGCTGTCTTCATTAGGATGACAGTGCTTCTGCTTTGAGCCTTTGCTCCACTTGGAGAAAGAAAATGAATCCATTCTTAAGCTGCATTTGCCACTGATTTCAAGTTTCTACCTGGAGCCAAGTCATTTTTGGAGAAATTGTAAGAGGTTACTGTGATGCTTGCATCAACCTTCTCTGTTTGGGACTTGGGGCGTGTTTGAGGGAGCATCTTTGTGCCTCCAAAGCTGAATGTCACTCTGCTGCTCTGCTCTCAGAGGCTGCCCCGTGGGGTTTGTGAAGAAGCAATGCTGTGGGGTTTGGGGGGTTGCATGGTTCATGGAATGTGGCAATGTCTTTGGGGAATTTCAGTGGGTTCTCACTGTAAGGAACATGTCTCTGTGCTCACTGCCCTTGGTTTGATCAGTGCTGCCAGAACAATGCTGATGGTTTGGTGGCTCCTTGAGCAGCAGGAGGCCGAGTGTTTTAGAGTGTTCACCCCCTAAGTAACATGACTTGGTCTTAGTGCCAGTTGTTGGCTGATGGCAAAGTCGGCCACTCTTGTAAGGAAAGTTGGATCAGCTTTGTTGTGATCAGTGACACAGAGCAGGGGATGTTCTTTACTGACAGTGCCCCTCAGGGGTAACATGGAATGACCTGATTTCTGCAGAATGTCCACTCTCAAAAGATGATCACCTGTTAGTTACAAATGCAGGGCTGTCATAAAAGACTGTATTTCCAAAGGAAAACTCTGCCATACAACAATACATTCAACTGTGTGTGTGTGAGATGACAAAGTAAAAGCAGAAAACTGGGAAAAGTGCATTTTAGAAAAATGATGTCATTTCTACTGCATATATTATAAACACTGCTAATCTGAACAGAACTGAAAAAACTTTTTCCTTGTTGCTGTAGAACAAGAACAGAGATTTAAAAAAAATTAACACTCAAAAGGTGCAGATAAATCAGTGTGGTAAGATACCTAATATAATTTGTCATTATAATCTGCATCAATTTTACAAAGTTTTAGTAGACTGTGCTAGGCCTGTTGTGGGGTGGTGAGCAGTTGGGAGAACATGCTTTTTCCTAATTTCCACATTTTGGATACTGTATTGGCTATGCAAAGGGTAAATCCAATGTCAAACCTGCACACATAGTAAAACACACCATTACGAAGTCACATTTTTTGTTTTTAATTTGCTAATATTTATCCACATTTTTATTGTATTTTAACTTCTTTAAGAACCCTCAAACCTTGTAAGGGTTTACTGTTAACAATACCTTCTGTCACTGTTAGAAATAATTATCAACTAAGTCTTTTAATGATAACCCCAAAGTCTAAGAAGCAGATTTTCCAAGTCTGTTTTCCCACCCAGGGTTGTGTGTAGGTGCCCAGAGAATATTTTGTGTTCTGTCTCCACCCACCTGACTGAGGGCTCTGCTGCTGTGCTGCATGGTTTATGTCTCCTGTACCTCAGTACCACGGAGCAGCCTTGTGCTCTTGGACTCTTTCCTTACTACTACACAGATTTTCAACTGCACCCTGAATTTTATTTGCACTCTGAATACTTTAATGGCTCTGTATTATTTACACTTAATGCACCTTGCAACTGTGAGTTTAACATTTAGTAGTTTACATCAGACTTACTAAGAGTTACTAGTAACGAAAGGCCAGAAATATTAAAAGGAGGCTGTTACTCTGACAGGAACTCATGCTCAAATAACAAAGGATGGACAGAAATATTTCTAGGTGTGTTGTTTGTGGCTGAATAGAAGTGATGTAGCTCCATTTTGGCTCACTTCCCCCCCCTTTTTTAAAACACACCTACATACTGCATTTTGGAGAGAAAAGATAACAATTTTAATGAAGTTATTTGTGTTTACTCCTAGATATGAAAACAGACCTGAACTTACTGCTGGAATTCCTTAAATCTCAGTTGGACTGCCCTCTGTCTCAGCAGGAGGCTGTGGTCACTGTCTATTCCATTTGCCAACAAAACAGTAAGAAAGGCTTTTCCTTAGAAACAATGCAGGCATTTATGTTCCCCATATATGCCAAGGAACTGGTGGGCACTGTAAAAATGTCTAAAGGACATAAGGCTTGAGATGTTGGAAAATCTTAGAAGCCTATCATTTTGCAGAGAAACAGAAGCAAAAGTTTTTCCTCTTGTAGGTGAAGCAAGCGAATACTTTGGAGGAATTGGTGGTTTGATGTTTAGAAATGACCTTGCCAAGTCGAGTGCTCATTGCATCGTAAAGGAAGCAGCTTTATTTACATTGGGGATTATTCTAGAGAGTAATGGCAATAAAAATAACACTGTTTGTATTTCTGAGTGTGCTATGGCCCCCTGTCATTACTTGTGCTCCTGCTTTGTCTCCATTTTCTTTTGGTCTCACAAAATGAGACTACAAGATTGTCAGTTGGAGCAAGGGCAGGGAAGGTGCCCCCGTTGCCCTGTCCATCCCCAGATTTGATCTGTGCCTTGCTGACTTGTGCACACAGGGTGTCTTTAAGTTACCAGACAGCTGCACTCCCCCTCTCCCTCAGCAGCAAGTGTTCAGTGACTCCTGGATTGTTCCAGAGCTTGCCAGGGTCCTGCTTGGTGTAGAACTCACTGCAGGGGGAAGCCCTCAGGCACTTCATAGTCCTGCCCTGTCTCTGCTCCCCACATACTGGCCACAATTGAAACTTAATAATTTAGGATGATGAGTAGCTTACTTGAGGTTTTCACTTTTTGTTTTCAGTGTCTTGTCAACAGACACTGTTGACAAGTACACTGTCTTGTGTACTTCTGAGTTGCTTGAAGAACTCATTTTATTTTGAATTAAAAAGGATTCTGATGTGAACTTGAAAAGAATGTCTGTTTCTGTCATCTTAGTACTGGTGTCAAATAATGGTAAGTTGGTTTTTTTTTTCTGTGTTATGATAACTCTCCTTTTCTATTTGCCAATCTGCAGTCCAAACTTTGGAACATGCAATAAGCAATGTTGTGGTGAAGTGAATTTATAAAGATGAATGTTTGCATGTAACCGAACCTGAATTGTCGAAGTAGGTCATTGCTCACTGGGATTTCCTTAAACAGCAGAACGTGGTTTAGTTCTAAGAAGAGAGTTTGCAAATGCAAACCCATAGTTTCTGAGAGTGTCTAGAAAGAGAGAGACATGGAAAGGTTATTTACCAATATGTTGATATGATTTTGTATTTCCTTGTGGGGAGGATATGTGCTTAGGAAAGGGAATGTATGTATGTAAATTCAACTTGCTGTTAAGATTTTGTCTGCAGTTGCATTTGTCTCTGGAGTCTTGTGTGTGTTCTCTTTTAGAAAATGGGCAAACCCATGTCAGAGACACAGGCTGCATCAGCCTGCTGCTGCAGTTGTTCAGGTGAACAGGGTTGCAATTCAAACAGACAGATAGTAGGCTGGTTAGCAGCTATGTTTCCTTGACTGTCTGGGCCTTGCTTGCATTTCCTTAACAGAACAACTCTCTCCAGGTCTGAGAAGAATCTGTCAGCTGAAAACACTGATCCCTGCTATCAGCTCTGGTCCTCAGTGTGCAGCACTCTCTGTGCCTGTGTCAACAACCCCCAGAACGGGACGTGTTGCTCTGAAAATTGTGGAAGAAGTTCAGAGATATTCTCCAAATCGGTAACACTTTGGTTTCATTTTTACTGTTCAGCTGAAGTTGATTTCATTGCGTTTTGATTTGGGGTAATTTGTTTTTACTTTTCTAGAAGATAATCAGAACATTTGCTGTGGGGTTTTTCCCTATGCCAAAGGGTGGCTCGAGAGTTGCACAGAGCCTGGGATAGTTCGTCCCATCTGTTCATTTCTTGGTCTCACAGTTGCAAACAACCGGAAGTGCAGCTCAACCTTTACACAGCTTTGAATTTGATAAAAGGAAGTTTAATTCGAGAGCTAAATGGGTTTTCCTTTCTTGTCAATCTCTACAAAGTCATTTGCTGTTCTTCCCACTTTTACTCTGACCACTGTACTCCACCATCTTTACTTACACTGTGCTGTGCTCAAGGCCACAAATAGCCACAGCCTGCTTACATTTGATAGGGTCAGTAGAACTGCTGGGAGCTGTTCTGATTAAAAGTGTGTCCAAAAAAAAGTCCTTGTGACATGGCTGAAAACAATGACTTAGGTAGAACTCAGGCATGATGTTTGCCATTGGTGTGCACATATCAAGGTCATGTTTTCCTGGAACTATTTTATATGCAGTTACTGCATTTCTTGAGATTAATGTATCTCCAGCTTCTGTTGTAGAAGAAATGTAATGACTGACACATGCACAGAAAAACTCTGATGGACTTACTTGGTGAAATGCTAAAAGAATTTGCAAACTCTCTTGCTTAAATCACATTTTTTCTTTTTTCCACTGAGCAGATGTGCAGAAATCTTTTGTTCCTATTGGGGGATTGGATACATTAGCCAAAGTTCTCCTTGAGCTTGTGCCTGATTCCTGTTTGTGTCACTCCAGCATGAAACTTGAAGTGGTAGTAACAAAGACTCTGAATGCCTGTATTGCTACCAACTGTGAGTGGAAAGACATTTTTGATCTATGGCAACTTTAAAATGCTATTTTTAAAGTCTTGTGCTGTTGGAAAAGTTGCAGAAATGAATGCTTAAAGGCAGTTAAGTTCTCCACATCCCAGTGGATGTTGCGATGCTTTTTAAAACTCAGAGGTGTAAGTGGGGAGTGATTCAGTTCATCTGAGGTGGATTACTGTCCCATTGTTGCTCAAATGAATGCAGTGAAATTTAAACCCAACTGAAAATTAAGTTTGAGATGCTCCAGCCCTTGCTGGGTAAGTAAAGCTGAGCTCTGGGCCTGGATTTGACCAGTCAGTTTGGATCCTGGAGTTATGCCTATGGCTGAATAATAAATTGTGTAGCTTTAGGAAGCTTTAGTCATTTAGAGGTGGAGCTGAACGGACGTGGTGTTTGTGCACAGCACACTCTGCTCTGGTTTGCTGGCCGGGTACTGCTCTCCTGATGAGGTTTTGTGTTTTCCACAGAAGGTTTGCAGAAACCTGTGATCCTGACGAGCCTGTGCTGTGGCCATGGTTGCTGTACCTCACACTTCTGCCATAAGAGCTTCAAATGGAAATTCCCAGAAGTTGAAAAGCATCAGCCTGCACTAGTTGTGAGGGTAGTTTCAGCTCAGTTGGGTGTGACAGGACTGGGCCTCAGCGTGGATGCTCTAGCAGTGGTGTTGCCAGTGCCAGGAAGGGCTTGCCCCCTGCTCTTTTTATGGCAGATACTCTGCGTGTCAAAGCTTATTCAACTCTCTCTGGCTCCATGCTGGAGCTGATCAAGGACATGGAGAAACTCAGCAGGGATCTGCAGAAGCTGCACAGTGCAAAGCCCTCCTCATTCATCAGATCTTCTGCCTCCTCTCCGTGGAGCACAGGCTGGGAGGATGGGCAGGGCTGGTTTTGGGAGCAGCACAGGAGGGGTGGGGTAATCTGAGCTGTTCAAGGTGGAGCAGGGCAGGGCTGAGCAGGCCCAAGGCTTTGAGGGCTCTGTACAGTTCCCTCCAAACCCAGCATTTGATCCTTGGATAATTCCTGTACACTCACAATCGACTTTGTTTTCCTTCCAATCATTTTAACCAATAGCTGCCATGAGTTTTGTCTTGGCAAAGTATCCCACTGTGTCAGAGCTGCTGAAGCTGCTGTCCTATGAGACACTGAGCACAGGAGAAAAAAATCAGTAATATTCTAACAATTGGACACTGTACTGAAGTTTGTGGTAAGATTTGCTTTTTCTTTTTCCTGTCTGTCAGCTTCTCCTAAATTCTCATCCACTGACTCCTCCTGTGGTGTCACTTCATCAAGACTGGAACACGAGAGAGTTCAGTTAAATAATACAATGTCAGTATTTGGACAAAAAGTTTTCTAGAATGTTCCATCTTTAAATTTTAAAGCTTGTTAGCAGGAAGTGTCTTTAGTAGCTTTGAAAAGTAGACTCAATATGCAAGAATTCAGAGCTGGGCTTAGGTGTCTCAAGGAATAATTAATCCAGACTTGACAGCTACTACCATCCAGACCTAGCAAATGGGTTGTCTTGAGCACCCTTTTCATGGTCCTTGGCACATACAGCTTCTCTCCACTGCTTACAAGGCCAGGAATATTTGTAAAAGCCATGTAAGAGCATTGGTTTCAAGACACAGAAGCAGTTGGTGGCTCTAAAATGGTTTTGTCGTGTTCCTCAGGGCTTGCCCAAGCTTATCTGGCACAAATACAGCACTTCAGTTGGTATTTTGTGGTAGTGCAAGCAAAGAGAAAGGGAAATTCATTTGTACTTGTGGTGTTTCTCATGTATGTTTAGAGAAACAAGAAAAAGACCTTGTGTTCAGAAAGTTTGATTTTTATCCTCTGAGTGCCAATAACATGTTCAATAATTAGCTCAAGAGGTCATAAATTTATTTTAACAGACATTTTTTCATTAAGAACTAGTGAAACAAGACTTAATGGAAAATGTCTTTTGAAAAGAAAAATTATTAAAAAATTATTTCAACATAAAAAAGGTTTTTCTTCAAATGCCAACACTGTCAAAATAAAAATGGTAAAAGTTTTTATTTCCTTTTTTTTGTTAAGTTTAAAGAAGAAAGAACTATGTTTAGCAATTATCCATTATATGATTCCATATGGGAATGAGAGCACAATAAAAATTCAGCCAATGACAGAAGAAATGAGGAGGAACAGATTGGCTAGACCAGGCTTAAGCTACTAATTTTATTTTGCTAAATAGAAACCTTGAGATTTTGATATTTCTGCATCCCAGGCCTCACAGAAATGTTGCATATCTACTCCAAGAGCAGGTCGTGAAAGAGAAGAAAAACAGGAGTCATTATTCAAATGTTTTGAGCCACAATTAAATGAGCTTGGAACTCCATCAAATAAGTGGTCTCAGTCCTTCAGTTTTCTTACAGCAACCTGAGTTCTGGTCAAATCATCTTGTGGGATGTAAAGCTCTCCTGCTGTCACTGCAGCAGGCTCGGGTCTGGAATGAAAATCTCTCTTTCTGCAGAAACTTGCAGAGAGTTGCCAGTATTGGCCCCTACAGTGACTGTAAGGTGAAGGTGTGTGGGGCTGAAACCAAACCTTTCCTTTACCATGTCCTGTTCTAGAAGAGAACCAGTGTGAGCTGCCTCAGAACAATGGTCTGCCACTCATGGTTCAGGTATTGACAGAATCTCAGGACGAGGAGCTCGTCAAAGCTGCTACTTTTGTGCTGCAGAGCTGCAAACAAATGAGTAAGCTTGCTGTGACTGCTTTAAAAAGGAGAGGGATTGTTTCCATCTCTGTGTTCTGCTGATTCCCCAAGTGATTTTAACTTCTGTGGCAGCTTTTTTTGTAATTCTGTATACTCCAAAAGATGTTTGTTTTCTGCACAGAAAGTTGCCTATTTGTCTTTAAGAACTGACTTAGGCAGAAAAAAAAAGAAGTAAAAATTCCAAGAGTGTTGCAAAAATGCATTTGTGAAACCTCTCCATGTAGGGCCAATTCTTAAAGCTTTCCCATCTCTAAATTGTGTGGAAAAGATCAACATTGTCATTTATCACCCAGGGGATACTTTCTTCCTGGGGGTGTACCACTAGAGGGAGGGAATAAACCAGGAGATAATCAAGCCTGAAATCACTGTGTCTGCACTGATTTCCAATCTGAAGAAATCTTGATCTTTTTTTTCTAAAGTAGGATGTATTTTTGGGCCCCCTGTTTCAGTTTTTTATAAATTATCTGTACAATCCCTCCCATGAAGCAGAGAGACCTTGTCCTCTAATCTCTAGAGCATGGAGGGTGTGCAGTTGCTAATTAGGAAAAAACAAACCTGTATCTCCATTTCTGTGCTGCAAGCACAACAAAGAGGTTTGTGTCAGATTGAGGTGTGGAGATTTGTAGTGTCCATTACTGTGGAGTTGTTTTTTTAAAAAAACAGTGACTCGTACTGGTGAAGAACCCAGAGTTAATTCAATGAAAAAGCTTTTTTTTCTTTCACAGCATCATTGTGGAAACAGTTTGTAGGAACTCTAATTGCAAGTTCACCTTTTGTAACAGCAGCTTATATTTCAAGTGTGTTAACATTTATGTAGAAATCTTAGTTTTATAAAAATTGTAATTTTGCATTAAATTATTGGGGCTGTCCCTTAGCATACAAAAATGTAATAAATGCTTCTTAAATGTTGTGTTTACATGATAAAATTTTATTTATTAATGTTGTTTATATTTTATAAAGCTGAACAGTTGTTCTGAAATGATATGATAACTCATTAAATGTGAACAGTGCAGAAGAATTGGATATGCAAGTCAGAAAAAGATGTCTGCAAGATAGCTGGAAGAAAGCAAAAGTAATTTTACACAGAATAAACTCAATTGAAAAACAGCATGATGAGGTTGGCCTACTTACCGAAATGGGATAAAACTAATCACATCTTTCCAGAGTTTAAGGAGCAAGCAAAAGTAAAGCCTTAAGATAAGTTCAATGTGAGCAAAAAACCCAGGAAAAAACGTCGAATTTGTGTGAAACGACAACCTGCAACATTTATCAGTATTGTAGATCAGCCTGAGTTACAGATGTGCAGAGAATGGAGGCATCTGTATTGTAGGAAGTATTCTAGTTTCCTGTAAACCCAGATTTTCTATAAGCTAGAAAAAGAAGTTGAAGTAATTTGTAATTGCTAGACATTCAAACCTGTAATTTTAATATTTGGGTGCATGAAATGCTCAGGATTGTATGGCTGTGGGAACTGACTTACTGATCTACCCCAAATGGTGGATATTTTTTATATATATATATATATATATATATATATATATATAACCTCCCCTCTCCTAGAGAATGTGTTAGTAGTAGAGGTAGGTAATGACTGAAGGAGGCGTGCAATGACATGGATTTTTTTCCCCTTCTTTTCAAATTAATACATACTGCATAAAATAAAGTATCTTACTCTGCTGCCAGGTTGGTATGCTCTCATTTCATCCACTGACAGTCTGGTTTCCTTTCCAACCTGAAAGATCATTTCCTTTTTTATGTCTTTCAGGACATGATTGAGACTGGTGGAACAATGAAAGCTCTGCTTTCCAAAATAAAAGACAAGAAACCAAGGGATGGTAAGAGGTAGATCCTTGTAAGGTACAAGGATAAAGCCACTAACTAACACCTTCAAATCATTTGGGTCAATAGGCAGTGTATGCTGACAGGTGCTTGTTTGGCTTGAAGTTTGGAATGGGAGGAAGCAAATGCAGGAAGTAATCCTTATCCAGCTGCTGAAAAATTAACTGTTTCTTCAGCTGGGAAAGGGACCAGGGCACTGCCATCTTCACTGCTCAGATAATTATAAAAAGGTTTTATGGCTCTTGCCATGCAGTCATCAAGTCTGATGGATTCCCTGTTTCTTACTTTATGTTTGAAGGAAATTCGGCTCTTTCCATAGCTTTTCTAACAGCACCTCAGTTGCCTCCATACTAGAATGACAACACTCAGAATATTTCTTCATACTGTCAACCATAGAGGTTTTCAGAATCTGAGAGTCTGTCAGCCCTGGGAGGATGACTTCAAGTAGCATTCTAGATCTGCTTTTAGTAGATCTCAAAAGAAATTGTGTGGAATATCCCTGTGTCTGTCAAGTAACCACAATGCTCTGTAAAAACAGTTGCTTTAAGCATCAGGTATCCAGACAGTCTTTCTAGTGACTGTCCAGGAGGTTCTCAGGTTCTTCTGAAGTGCACAGGAAAAGCAAGAATAGATATGATTTTGCAGAAGAAATTGTCCTTTTCTCCCTTCCCCCGACTAAAATCATTACCAGCCACTTGGACATGCTTCCCCCTCTGTGCTATTCTAGTGTGCATTGCTGCATGGAAGGGCAAAGATCTGAGACACGGGATTGAAGGGAACGGAATACAAAGTCGAGCCACTTGGACAGACAGATCAGAGCCTTTGCTTCTCCCTCCACTTCAAGGCTGGGCACTCCTTCTTTCTGTGCAATCATCTCACTGTTTTAATTGAAGTGCATGATTTTAGACACTTATGGGAAGTGTCGAGAGCCTGGGTTCCCCCCCGGCCGCGCCTTCCTTGTGCAGGAGCAGCCCGGAGCTGGGGCCGAGGCCCCGGCGATATCGAGCGCTGCCGCTGTGGCCCGTCACGTTCCGGGCCCCGGAGCGGATTCCTCCCCCTCCGGCCGGGGACCGAGGGGGCAGCAGGGCTGGAAGGAGCGGGGACCGAGGCCCGCCCGGCGTCACCGCCCCCGGCCCGGCCCCGACAATCGGGTGCTGCGGTTGCCGGGGAACCGCGGGCGCGGCCACAGCGGCTGTGACGGCGCCGCCGCCTCAGTTGCCGCAGAGCGCGCTCCGGGCTGGTTGTTCGCAGCCTGGGCTCCTGCAACGGCTGCACTCAGCGATTCGCTCGGTGACTTTTTCACAGAGATTGTCTCTGCCAGCCATCCCTGGACTCGCAGAGCTTTGGTCTCTGCCAGCGAGGAGTCCTCAATTTCATTTGAAGGTAAAGATTGATTGTGCTTTTTTGTTTTGTCCCATCTGTGCTCTGAAAGAGAATTCCAAAAGGAAACAGAGGATGGGATAATGTGCAGCTGAATAGATGAACGATATATGGTCTACTGATGGTGCTTTTTTTCCACTGAAGAAATGCAGAATTTCCTAAATGTAGTAGTCTATAGGCATTTTTTTTCCCTATAGTGATGACTTAAACTGCTTAAAGGTGAATGAGTTCTACTCAGGTGTCTGTGGGTTGTTATGGTCTGGTTCTTAAAATTATTAGGGAGATGCTCCTGAATTAAGGTGCAAACAGGACCATATGCCAAAGTCAATTGTCTGGATTTGATGTAACAGCAAATGTGAGGAAGAGAGAGAGAGAGAAATAGAGAAGGGAGTTGGGGAGGGGGAGAGAAAGAGAGTGACCAATTAAATAGAAAGTAGAAAGTATCACCATTGCATGGATCTCACTGGCATTCCATGAAATACTCTTCTGGTCTTCTCTGTGGTGAGGTGTCACAAAACATGAGACTCCAATGGATTCATGCAGATTTGGGCAAGGTGGGACTGCCCAGGTTCCTGCCTGGGGTGGGGCAAGTTGGACTCTGTCTCTTGCTACTTTCAAATAAGATAAAATCTTTAGCACCAGTATATCCTTTTGAGCCTGCTGTGAATTGGGTTGTGGATTTTCAGATCTGTTGTGTTCCTTTGCATGCCATGCAGTCACCTGGTGCAAGGCCTCAGGAATGGCTCTGGGGACACTCTGGAGGTCTTTGATGGGTTCTGACACCCCGTCAGCTGCCCCTGATGGGAATGTGCCCTGGATGTGGCCTTCTGGGGCTGGGGGGTTTTAGAGCTGAGCCAGTTTGTCTGAGGGAGGATGGGTGTCCACTGCCCCTTACCAGAGGTTGTGCCACAAGCCCAAAATTTCCTCTTTCCCCCTATGTTGATGGGAGGTTTGTGTGCAAAGCTGGCCTCAGCAGATGAGTCTGTAGCTATGACTTCCCCAGCCTGAAGGCAGAGAGAGCTGATTTTCAGGACAGCTGCTGGGTTTGGCTTGGTTGTGGATACATTTTTCTCAATTAGCCTTGTTTAGTTCTCCCCAGACCTGAGCTAGGAGGACAATAGTGTCTCCTTGATCTTGTCTCAAGTTCCCTTAGGTGGCTTAACTCCCAGTCCCAAGTTCGAATAAGGAGGCATTTTCAGGGAGGGCTGGGCTTCAGTGGAGGCAGCTTCCTTATTCAGTTTTGTCAGAATGGGCAAAAAGTCCTTCCTAACAAGATTTAAGCCATTAGCCATAACATTCCAGTCTCTCCCAAGTCCTGTGAGAAGCAGCTGAGAGAGCAGGGGTGCTTTAGCCTAAAGAAGAGGAGGCCCACTCTAGCTATTTTTAAGTAATATTTAAGCTACAGCTTTGTCTGTTCCAACTATTCTTAATATTCATCTTCTGAGCTCCAGGTTTCAGTACAATCCATCTTTGAATTGCACAAGGCAGCCATATAGCTCAAATAAAGTCCAACTAGAGGCCTAACAATACTAGCTATTTATGCCAAACAAGCACTCAGCTACTTTCAAATCATATCAAATTGTTTAGCACCAGTATATGCCTTGAAACTGCCATGGATTGGGTTGTGGATTTTCAGAGTTCCGTTGTTGCTCCTTCCAGTTTTGTTGAGGCACTGTCTCCCTCTGTGACATCATCCCTTGGAGATGGCGTCTGGATTGCCCAAGAAGACACCACCACCTCGTCTTTTGCTCAGGGAAAGGCTGAAGCCAAACACTGTGAGTGGCCACTGGGGCTGTGTTAAGGCTGGCACCTGCCCTGGTGTCCCTGCTCTCCCTGGCCCTGTTGTCCAGCAGCGCTGTGAAGCTGCAGAGCCCCTCCCCAGCCCTCTGTGCCGTGCTCCTGTTGCTGGGGGCTGTCCTGGTGCAGCAGGGAACACTGTGGGATGCTTCAGTTGTGTCTTGCCTGGCTGTGCCAGTGGAGCCAAGTGAAACCAATGTACAGCTGAAGCCCTGAGCAGGTGTTCTGTCCCTTTCCCTTTGCCACAGGAATTCCTTCTGTCAGACTGGGCGCTCACCTGTGCTGCTCTGACCATCCTGCCCTTGGCCACCCGGGCATGTCGGGGAGGAAACCTCAAACTCTGCCCAAAGCCTTGGGAACCACGGCTGGTCCCAGCTGGAAGAGCTTCCAAAGCAGCTGTTCTCTCCCAGCTGCTGTGTGGGCACAGATCCAGCCCTGCAGGCAGCACTGGAGCCATGGCCACAAAGGTCCCTTGCTGTCTGGAGCTCCCTTGGCTGAAGATGCCCCAGTGCTGAGGCTCTGTCAAGGAGATCCCTCTGTTTTCTTCTGTGGAGGGCTCTGTCAGCCCAGACAGAGAAAGCAATTTAACAGGGAGAACCAAAACCTGGACACATTCCTGTGCACCTCCCTCTTGGTACAGCTTTGTTTTCTTGCATCTGTTGGACTCAGCCAGCAGCGATATCTCCTTGCTGTGAGTTCTGAGTGTTGTGCAGGGATGGAGTTCAGGCAGTTCTGAGAGCTCCTTTCCATTCTCTGGAAAGGTCGCTGCCTCAGTCCAAGGAAATGTAAGAGGAAACAAATGCCCAAAGAGCAGAAATCCCCAACCATGTCCCATCCTGTCCTGGAGAAGCCAATGGGACGGAGCCATGTGGCTGGAGTGTGTGTATTGCACTCTGTATTATTAATTTACTGATGCTAAGGATTTCAGCAGGAAACTTCCAGGGCTCCCAGGACTGTCCTAGTGGCTGTGATCACAAGTTATTCACCAGTGCCACTTGTTCAAGAAAAGCCTTTCTGAACAAGCCATCTCTGAGGCTCTAGCTGGTGTATTTTTGCCTTTCAGCTGCTTCCCTCTAAGTTCCAGAGGGAGAAGACTCCCAGCAGGAAGAAGGAGGCCAGCACTGGGGGGAGTATTCTGCCCAGAATTGGCCCATTTCCAGACAGGAGTGAGACTGGTCCAAAGGTAGCCTTTTCCTGCTCTTTTCCTTTCTGTTGAACATGAAGTTTGAAGGGGGTGTGTGCTTGTGACAGGCTTGCCTCCAGCAAAACAGCTCAGTGTCCAGGTGCTGTTGTCATTGCAAACTGCTGGAAGGGGTGGACTGGGAGTCCTGGTGTGCACTAAGTTACACAAATAACCTCTGCTGGAGCTGCTGGGCTGTGCTGGAGTGTAGCTGCCATTGCTAATGGGGGAAGGCTGGGGACACAAAGGCACAACATTGCCATTTGCCATTCTCCTGCTGAGAGAGCCTCCTCTAGCTTTGGTGTGGTCACCATCAAATGCTTGGGGTCACAGGATTCCCTCCAGAGTGGCAGTGTTGGCCTTTGAAGGCCAAGGATGTGCAGGAATTACTTCAGATTTAGCAAAACAAATTGCATTCCTGCTTTGGGCTGGAAGAATGTGTTGGACCCTGACAGGGTGTTAGATTATGCAGGGTGCCAGATGTGCAGGGGACTGGCCCTGGGCAGAGAGCAATGGATGTGCTTTATCAGGATCAGTGCCTACTTAGAGGTGTGTTTAAAGCTGCTTTTCTGGCAGGATGGGCTCAGTAGAAAGCACAGTCCAAAGGGGTAGGTGACCAAGGTGGGCTGTTGAGCAGGAAATTGGCAGCAGGAGACATGGAACAAAGTGGTTAAGGATTGTGCTGGAGAGGGGCATTGGGAACACCTCAGGGAAGGGCACAACTAAGGGACAGTGTTGCTCAGCCATTCCCTTCAGCAGAATGTGTCTGCTGTGAAGTCCCATAGGAGACCTGCTTTTGACCTCCTCTGGTCCTGTGCTCTTCTTCTGATGTTTAAGGTCTAGAGCAAAAAAGATATTTGCAGTTGTGTGGGCCTGGGTTTCCCTGTCTCAGAATAAAGGACATCCCAGAATTTTTTCCCATGGAGTCTCCTGTAAATCCATGGGTTTGACTTACTCCATGAATGCTCAGTCAGTGCCCCAGAGCTCTGTGACCACATGGGCACAGGGCTGTGCTTAAGGGAAGTGCTGCCTGGCATTGTGGAGAAAGAAACCTGGAGAAATAGATGCCAAACGAGCAGCTTGGCCTGAGCCTGCTCTGTGTGGCCCAGCAGCTCTGGATCACTCAGAGCAGAGGTGGGTGAGCCACTGTTTGCCCAGTGTGGGCTGGGCAGATGTGCTCGCCCAGAGTCTGTACTTCCCTGGGGATCAGTGGAAGATTCTCCTTCATGAACCTTCCTCCCAGCAGCTGAAGCTCTCCCTGCTCTCTCTCGCCTCTCCAGCTGCCGTCAGCTGCCCCGAAACAGAGCTGGTTTGGGGTTTCCCCACCAGAGCTGGTATTTCAGAACTTCGTCGCTCGGGAGGTCTCTGAGATGGAGCTGTCTCTCATTAATAAGGACAAGGTAAGTGCTGGCACCTGGAGCTTTAAAACTGTGCTGGAAGAGGAGAGTGCTGTCATTCCCTGAGTGTACAGCAAAGCAAGTTGTCTGCTGCAGCACATGCAGAAGGAACTGTCTCAGCACCTTGTTCTGCAAGATGCTGGAAATCTTCCTGTGCTGGGAATTGTCCCCTGATTTTGGCCCTGCATTGAAAGTGTCTATCCCAAAGGAGTTTCCTTCTCTTGCAAGCTCTGCATTGACAGGAATGTTGAGGGCTGTACAGTTCTTTCCTGCTCTCATGCTGTGCCTTGAGTCTATCCCACACCCTGTGTCTCCTTAATTAATCTTGGCTCCTGGTAGGAATCTCTGCCTCTCTCAGCCAGTTTGGCTCCCTTTGTGCAGCTGACAGTCAAAGCTCAGGGGCTGAGTCTTCTGCACTTTGTGCTGGAATCACTTCTCATCAATGGCATTGGCACTGCAGGAAACGTGTTCTGAAAGAGCCCTGCAATCAGGCTGATGGAGCAGAAGCAGTGAGAGGCCTTTAGGTGCCACTTCAGGCTCCTGCTCAGCTTCATCCAGTTCTGCTCAGCTTTTCCAAAAGGAACAGAGTGCTCTGCTTTCCCTTTGGAGAACCACAGCAGATCCAAAGCCATGTGCTCCTGGAGGTTTCCAGCTTCACTTGAAGAAATTGGGATTGTTTTGCATTTTGCCAAGAGAGCTGAGAGGGGGGAAAAGTTGAAAAATGTCAGCAGTTGTGTTCCAGCGTAAAGAGGAAAACTTGAGACCATTGGAATTTCAGTCAGGGAATTATTTTCTCAAGGGGGGCTTGTGCCAAGTGTGGGCTGGTGGGAGGAGACAGGAGGGAATCCAAATCATCTGGTTTAGACTTTTGGAGAGCATTTTGGTGCTCAGGGGTTGATGCTCTCAGTGTGCCAGAAAATGCATGTTTGCTGTGTCTGTGAATGCCAGAGGGCAGAACCTGGCCTGCTGGCTGCAGACAGGAATGCCCAGCAGCCCAGCCTGCCTGCACAGGCAGCAAGAAGGCCTGGAGAGCCAAGACTGGCTTTTCATCCTGGAACCACACTGTCAGTCAGTGCTGGTCATGTTTCTCCAGGCAGAAAAGGCCTTTGAAGCCCACAGTCAACAGGCACAGCCTGTCTGTGTTTCTGTCACTTTTGGCAAGCTGATTGCTCTCATGGTTTAATGATTCTTCCTTGCTGCTTTACTGCCCATTGCAATTCTCTTTGCCATCTCCTTGTTTTAGGGGTTGTCTTGCTGTGTTCCTTCCTTCTTTTGCTTTTCAGGTTTGCTTTTCTTCCCAGTAAGGCCACAGGGCTTGGTCTCCTCTCTTGCTGCTCTGCCTGACTGACTGTATCCCCACAACATCCTTACCCAAAGCTAGATTTGCTAGAAGGGAATTTCTTCCTTCCCCCAGGACAATGTGCTGGTTTGCTTTCAGGGAGCACATTCCCCTCTGGAACATGACAACTGCATGGCTGTGTGGAGGCAGAAGCCAGCAGGTTTTTTGGCCTTGTTGAATAGGCAGATGACTTGGTTCAGGTGCTCTGTCTCCATCCTGCTGGTGCTGACCTGCTCAGCCCTTCCTTGCCAGCAGGCACTGCCCTACTGGCCCTGGCCAAAATGCTGGAGGCAGACAGAAGGGATTCCAGTTCACCCTTGTGAAGGATGTGCCTGTGCCTGCAGAGCTGAAAGTGCTTTGGGAAGGGCCCAAGGAGGGATGCCAGCAGGGCACGGACAGGTCTCCTCTGGTCCTGTTGGCACAAGTGGCACAATGATCATTTGGTGTCTTTGCTGCAGATTCCTTGGCTGGTGAAGGTATCCATGGAGAGCTGCCCTTATTTCCAGCTGGCATGCCCCAGGGATGTGTACCATGTGGTGCCAGCAGGCGCCTCTGCCCCTGTGCGCATCCGCTTCAGCCCCGCCGAGAACAAGGTGAGAGTGGAGGAGCCAAAGCACAGAATGATCTGCACAGCCATTGTTTTCCCTGCACTCTGGCTCCAGCCCATTGCATGCTGTGAGCTTGGCTTCAGGCCATGGGCAGGCAGCCTGCAGCCAGTCACACCTTGGCCCCTGCTGGCAGGCACTGCAGCCAGGCCTGACAGGCTCTGCTTCCCCTCCCTGCACATCCCTGAGCATTCCCAGGGGAAGATGCAGAGGGAACAGGATGGAAATGACAGAGGGCTGTTGATAGATGTTGGGCCATCTCTAGGTCTAGGGGAAGGGGTTTCATGATGATGGAAAACACCAGAGGAACCAAGAGGTCAGAGAGCTTTCCTCCTTGCTGACTGGCACCAGCTTCCCTGCCTGCCCCTGGGCTGGAGCAAAGACGGTGCTTTTTCACCCCCTCTGCTCTCCAGCCTTGCAGCTGTGCTGTCCCAGAGCACAAGTGAGCATGGTACAGCTGCAGGGCCAGGGCAGAGGATGTGCTGTGCCCGTGAGCCCGGCCTGGCACAGGCACACTGGGCTCTGGGTGCCCTTGGTCAGCAGGAGGTTGCTGAGCTGCAGGGGACTGGGACACCTGCCTGAAGGAGCTTGTGCAGGGCAGGTACAAGCTGCAGGCAGAGCTGTGAGCCCAGGGCTTGTGGCAGTGACACTACTGGGGCTCTGTCTTCATGCCTGTCCCTGTGCTTGCTCTGTCAGCTGGCACCCATCCCATGCCAAAGGTGCTTTTGTGGGGAGGTTTGAACAGCAGTGCTGAGGCCCTGGCAAGTCTGATCTCAGTGCTGGGATCTGGAGGGTTCATGTTCTGATCTGGAGGCTTGTTCATAGGGAAGGGTTTAGGACATGGCATGGAAGGGAGGAAACCTTGCAGGGAAACAAAGAGAGGCCCTTTCCAACAGCATCCTGCTACCTCTTGGCACTGTTCTTCTCCTGGCTTGGTTGGAGAGGCAAAGTTGGAGAGGAGTTCTGAGCCAACTGATGTTTCTACAGCAGGCCAGAGGTGCAGGATCTCTTTGGGTGCAGCTGTTTTCTCATCTTCCTTTTGCTGCTTAGAGCCAGTTGAAGACTTTGTCCTATTCTCAGACAGTTGGAATATAGAAACCTAGAGGAATGTCCTGTGTTCCCAAGCACCATGTTCTTTAGAATGAACTTAGGAATTGTTTAACAATCATTAAAATTTAGAGTAAAATTGTGGTGGCCTAGGGTATGGGTATGACCTAGTGATACAAGAGCTGAATGCCACAGAGATAGGTTTTGCAAAAGTGCCCCGGTGCCTTTAAAATGTGACATATTAGTAGAACTTAGTGCTCATTTTAGGGTGCAATAGGTAAATCGATGCCCTTGGAGCATCAATTTACCTATTGCACCCTAAAATGAACAATAAGTTTTTCTTCTGCCATGGGGATGGCACTAAATGCCCTGTGCTGAGGCAGTTTCTTTTCCTGCAGGATTATTGCCACCAGCTGGTCTGCATGACTGCAAGGGAAAGGATCGTTGTGCCCATCCGGGCCATTGGTGCCCGAGCTGTCCTGGACTTCCCTGCCCAGCTGGATTTCTCCAAGTGTGCAGTCCAGGGCAGCACCCAGAAGACTCTGCTGGTGCGCAGTGTCGGTACCCAGGCAGCTCGTTACCAGCCTAGCACCCAGAGGTGAGGCAGCTCATCTGTCCTTGTGCAAAACACCTTTGGGGGACAGCAGAGCTGGGAAAGAGCAGCAAAAGGAACCAGAGCATTGCAGCTGCTGCCCTGCAGCCTGGCTGGAAGGGAGCAGGATGGATGGCATCTGCTCTTGCTTTCAGTGGCCTTGGAGCTTTCTCTGTCCCAGATTTGCTGGAGGCTGCTGGAACATGTTGGTAGCTGGCTTGCACCCTCCTGAGCACAAGCAGCTCCTGAAATGCCTCCTCAGCACTGTCAGCCAAATAGACCCATTCCCTGAGAGGCCACAGGCACGTGGCTTTCCAGTGGTCCTGGAGGGGACCTCTGGCAATCATCTGAGCAAACACACTGCTCAAAGCAAGAGCAGAGTCTGGGGACTGCAAGGTGCCATTGGGAGATCTGGACCTGGCTTTAGATGCCGTAGAAGGGAACAAACATATCAATGGACCTAGCTAAAAAGCAGAAGAAAACAACGTGTTTTTCAAGAAAACCCCCTCCGTCCCTTATCTTTTCTGCCTGTCAGTTGCAGTAGTGATTCATTGAGAGGATGGATCTAACAGGGTGAGAAGTGTCTTAAGGAGCAGCTCACAATGAACAGAGAAAAGGCCAAAACTGAGCTTGCCAGCCCCATCTCTTGGCAGTGGTTTTCATTTGGTTATTACAGTGTCAGGGATGTCTCCTGCACAGCTCTTCTATCTGTGGGCTCAGGGAACAGCTTAGTGCTGTTGGCTGAAATTCAGAGGAGTTGAGAGATGACTGCTACAGCAGGAACAGAAGAGTCTGGTGGGTCCAGCCCAGGGTGGGATATAGCAGGTGAAGGGGCTGAATTGCACTCAGTTTTTCCGGCCTGAAACTGAGTCCTGGACTTGGCTGGATCCTCTTCTCCTGATAATTTGAAAAAAAGAAGACACCTTCTTTCTCAGGCAAGCCCTGAAGTCACCTCCAGGAATGTTCTTCCCATCCTGCCATCTGAGGGCAGGAGCATGTAACATGGGGCAGGAGTGGGAAGGGAATGGAATGGAAGGGAGTGCTGAAGCCTGGCCAGGGATTCCCCTAACTGGCAACTTCTCTGTTCTGATGAAATTTCTGGCAAAAGACTAAGGGAAGAATCCTGTGCCTTGCCCCCAGCAGGCACTGATCCTCCAAGCCCCAGCAGAGAGCTGCAGCAGGGCTGGCATCAGCCCCGGGGCAGATGCAGGAGCACGTGCACTGATCTGGCTCTGGGGCTGCTGGGGCCTTGTCTTTCCTCCCCTCCCTCCAAAGTCTCACGTCCAGCCCATAAACATTGCTGGCCCAAGGCTTCTCCACCAGCCAGCAGTGATGTTCTCCCCAGTGGCAATGGGAACAGCTCAGCCCATCATTGCAGCAAGAGGTCCTTCATGAGCAGAACCTGAAGCAAGTTCATCAGCTGTCACTGCTGACATGAGCAAAGCTCAGCTTGCCAGATGTTCTCTTTGTTTTTGTGTGTGATGCATTCATCACCAAAGTCCCCAGAAGACACTTTGAAGTGACAGATTGACCAGCAGCAAAGCACCAAGGCCAGGAACTTTTGTTTGCTCAGTGGGGCTGTAGAAGAGCACAAAGCCCAGCAGCTGCTGGGCAGAAGCACTTTTCCCCTGGGCTGTCCCTGAGCATCAAAGCACAGAGTCTTGTGTTTGTCAGGCAAGAGCTCTTTACCTGGTGATCAATGCTGATTGCTCCTGGTAAATCCAAAGTGCACCAACACAGTTGCATAATTATTTCCAGCACATTGCACAGAGTTTGTCTGGTGGGCCAAGCAAGCAGTTACCAGTCTGCATGACAACCTAGAGTCCCAGACTGCATTGCTGGTAAATACACAGAAACCTCCTGTTCTGTTTCCTTGATGTGCTCCTGCTGATGGTGCTTCATTGAGCTGGGATTGGACCCTTCAGACTGTAAATGGCATCCTCCTTTTGGGTCTTGTTTCCAGGTCACTGTATTGCTCTAATCTGCAGTTGCACTCTTTCAGAGTTTTGATTGCTCCTTTTCTTAGAAAAGGAAGCTCTCATTGAAATGCTGATAAAATGTGTCTTTTTGGCTAAATCAGGATGTTTTCAATGGAAAAGAAACCAAAGAACCACACTGCAACAGTAACTATTCCTTGGTCTTCAGGGAATAGTTCCTTCTCCCTGTCTGATTGCTAGGCTGTAATCTGCCAGGACAGGGAGTGCCCTAACGTTTGCATCTCCTGAGATGAGGTTCATAGGCAGCAGGAAAAGAGAAATTCCTGAGGCAGTCAGTGTCAAGTTGTCATGCAGATAGCTCTGAACCCTCTCTGTGCTCTTCAGAAACCATTCTCTGATGGGATTGGTGGCAGTGGGACCCTTGAGCCTCATTGCAGAGAGCTGGATGCAGAGTATGGGGGAGCTGAGGTCATTTTAGCCCCAGGATCTGGTGAGGGCTGGATCTCCTCAGCAGTGGCTCAGTGGCTGTTTCTGATGCTGTCTGTTCTGGCTGTCTTCTGCTGCCTGTGCTTGGTTTGCTCCCTGCTTGCCCCAGGGAGCTGCAGTGAGCTGCAGTGCAGAAGGAATCTCCTGGCCAGGTGTCCCCCCAGCCCTGCTCCCTCTCTCTGTGTTGCAGTCCTTTCTCCGTGGTGCCGGCCACAGGAGCTCTGGGCGCTGGTGACACCGTGCAGGTGACAGTGGGATTTCACCCGCGGGCCAGCGGTGACCATTGGGGCTCCCTGGCAGTGAGCTGCAGCACAGGTGAGTGCTGGGCCCTGCACGGGCACAGGACAGTTCTGCACCATGGCTCCCTGCTGTCCCATCCCCTGCATTCCCTCCAGAGGTACCTCCCCTGCTCAGCTTCACCCCAAAGCAAACTGAGAACTCCTTGGTCTTTAGGGGCTTGAGAAAGTGAATCCCCTCTAACAGGCAGAGATTTTGGACTCCTGTTGTGCTGGGAGTTGCTGAGTGGAGGAAAGAGGATCCCTGATTCTCCACTCCCATGTGGCTATGCCTGGCTGAAGTTTTATTTGATTCCTGGGCAGTGCTGTAGGTGAGGTCTCCATCAGACTCTCTCCAATGCAGTGGATTTCTTGCACACCTCTGTCCCATGTGTGTCTTCTCCCCTGGCTTGCCACAGACCCTTTTTCTCTGTGGCCCTTACACATAGATGTAGTTTCTGTCTAACAACCTTTTCAGGTGCTCTAGTTCTTTTTTTTGTGACAAACCCAAACAAATTTTTCCCTGTCCCCATTTCCCAGGCTGTTCCTGCTGTTGCAAACCTCTCACATCTGTCTCCCATTTGATTTCTAGACTGAGGAATCCCATTCAGTCTTAATGGAGAAGCTGCTCTGTACTTACTCATCTTTGTCCCTTTTTTATTTCATTTGCAATGCTGCAGCTTGGTTTTTCAGATCAGAACAATATCAAATATTTCAAGACTGATGAGGCTTTGGCTTTGGCCAGGGAGATGATGATGATGATGATGATGATTTTCATGGTGTTCATTTTGCAGTGGTTTGTCACATTGCAGAGCCAGGCTGGTTGTGTTTCCTCCCCTGTGTCCCCTCCTGCTGGGGGCTGTCACTTCACTTGTTCCTCTGGGCCTCCTTTTGCTGCCCACCTGCCCCCAGGCATATTTGCTGGTCAGCAACAAGGGATCCAAGGGATCAGGAGAGACAGAGTCTGGTGGGATGCCCAGGGAGAGTCTGGGCAAGGCAGGACTGAGCAAGTCTCCTCAGCCCTGTCACCTGAAGGACTTGGATGCAGAAATCCTGGTGATCTGAGTGGTCACCGGAGCACATGGACCAATCTCCCTGTCCATACTGTCACCTTGGGGCCAAATCTCCACAAACACCCTCAGAAATAAGGTGTTTAAGGAGCTGCTCAGGACATCCCCACACTCTAACACAGAGCTGTCAGGATGGGATAAATGCACTGATTCACAGAACTGCTCATTCAGCTCAAAACTGGGACACTTTCTTCTGTGCCCTGTGGTTTGCTCCATTCCTTGTGCTTCCATCAGGCAGTGAGCTGAGCAAAGACTCCCCTTTGCTTTGTTCCAGGGGAAGAAATTATCCACACAAAGCTCCACGGAGAAGCTGTGGATGTCAACGTTGGGCTGAGCACAAGTTCCGTTGAGCTTGACAAGACTTTCATCACCATGTCAAGCCACAGAACTGTGTTCATTGAGAACAGGAGTAACATCACAGCCCAATTCCAGTGGAAGGCTTTTCCTAGTGAGGAAGAAGAGAATGAAGAGAAGAGGAGGTTGGTTTGAAAGATGCATTTCAGTGAGATCCATGGCCCAAGAGTGAAACTAATGTTTGGCCTCAGGGGGGTGTTGGTGCATTTGAAGGGTTTAGGCCAAGCAAACCATCCCTGGCACTGGGGTGTGTGTCCCTGGCCTTCAGGAGCTCAGCACTCAGCATTCCAGTTCCATTGATACTCCAGCCAGGGATGGCATTTTGGGAAGGAAAGGTCGATTGTGATGACTGGATTTCCTCAGGTTCTCATTGGGCTCTTGTCTCTCTAATCTTCTTCCTACATGACCTGGCAACATCCCTAAACATTTCCTGAATTGCCAGCCCCTCTTTCCAAAGGTGATACACCCTCTTCTTTCCCTTAGTTCCTTCAAAAGCATGGTCCAGGAGAAGATGGCAAAGGTGCCAGAAGACCCCATGCTGTTCTCCCATGACATTTTTTCCATCGAGCCAATGGTAAGTGATAGCTGAGAACCTCATTTTCCTCCTCCTCCTCCTCTTCCACTTGCTCCTCCCAAGCACCCTGCCCCCGTCCCCCTTCCCCCGGCTGCAGTCACTGGGCAGATCCTCAGCTGGCCCCATGTGGTGGGAGGGAGGACATGGAGTTTCTGGAGTGGCTGCAGAGCTCCCTGCTCAAAGCATTTGTGCCCTGCAGGCTCAAGGCAGGGCTGGGAACCTGACAAAGCCGAGCTCTGCTGTCAGGCTCGAGCTGCTCAAGGCACTGTGTGTGTGTCCCTGCAGTGTCACAGGGAGCAGTTATTGCAGGCAGGGGCTCCCCCAACACGTGGGGTTCAGCAGAGGCTGTTGGAGCACTGCCAGCTCACACACTGACCTGCAGCTTGCCATGGTTCCCTGGCAAAAGGAGGTCAAATTCAGCCCAAGGGTAATGCCAGAAATGCCAATCCCCTCCTGTAAGCATGCCTTGCACTATTTCTGAGTCTGCCTTCCAGTGTCATCTGTGAGCCTGGACACCAGGGTGCAAGGCTGAAATGGGCCTTTGGAGTTCTCCTGCACACAGGGACACAAAACCTTTTCCTTTTCTGGTGATGCAAGCAAACTGCCACGTGCTACCATCAAGCTGAGCCCTGATTCTGAGTGCTGGCATTGTGAGAGATGATGAGTACCTGGTGTGTGCACAGTGCAAAATCCCTTCTCATCTTGGAGTAAAGCCCAGAATAATCCCAACCTCTGCTTTCTTTCAAAACATCTTAACTAATATTTGCATTTCAAGGAAGGGCATCATGTTCTCCTCTTGGTCACTCCTATGGCCCATCTAAGGCCAAGAGCCACCAGTGCACAGGGGCAGTTGCATCCCACTGTGGCTGCCAGCAGCATGATGTGAGCAAGAGCTTGTGTCAGAGCAGCAGGAATCTTGTGGAGAGTGGGAGCTGATCAGCTGAGCATTGAGAGCTTCCAGTGCTGGTGTGAGCTGGGTTTGGAGGGTTTCCTTGGCTCCTTGGGTGGTTCACTCATCACTGATGCTCTAAACAAAGGCTTACAGGAGTGTGGTTGCAAACAAGCAGTGTGAAGTGTGCAGAGCAATGTTTTGCTGTCTCTCTCTGTTGTAGGAAGGAGAAATCGGGCCGAATTGTTCGGCCGAAATCAAGGTGACCTTCAAACCCCTGGAAGCACGGGAGTATGGAAGTGTGGCTTACTGCAGCATCTCAGGTGCAGCTCCTTTGCCCTGCTTCTCTGCCCCTCAGTGAAGCCATGGTGCAAGCCTGAGCCCACTGGGCTCCCATGGAACTGCTGGGAAGAGTCCCTGGTCAGCAGGGACACCTCCCCCTAGACCAGGAAGCTCCAAGCCCCATCCAGCCTAGCTTGGAGCACTTGCAGGGCTGGAACCTCCACAGCTTCCCTGGGGAACCTGCTCCAATCACTCACAGTAAAAAATTCCTTGCCTGATATCTAACCTCAATTTCCTTTCTTTCAATTTCTACCCATTACTCCTTGGCCTGCCACTCCAGGACACCAGAGATGTTTTAAACTCAGCAAAGTGGTGGCTCAAATTGGAAAGCAGCCTGAGGAATGGGTTAGAAATTAGAAGTCAGCCCCAAGGGATATCTCCTGAGAGGAGAGAAGGGTCCAGATCTTCTCCTGCAGCATCAGGAGCTGGTTGCATCCAGCTCATTCAGGCACTAGCACTGAGGCAGCCTGGAAAATGCAGTGTAACAGAGGGAATGATTGCACTGCAATGGACATCTCTCCCCAGGCCGTGAGAGCAGGCTGCCCCTGCAGCTCCGAGGGGAAGGCCAAGGACCCTTGGTTGAACTCAGCTCTCAGACTCTGGACCTTGGGAACGTTTTTGTCAACACCCCCCACGTCTATGAGGTGAGCAGCAGGACTTGGGATGGATCCTGATGGCTCCTGAGGCAGCAGCAAGCATGCTGGAGCTGTGGAATTCCTGCCACCCTGGGCACTTGTGAGCAGGGAATATTTGATGTCCTGCTCAAATCTGGGGGGGGTCAGGAAGGTGTGTCTGTTGTTCCTGAAGCCCCAGTCCCTGCTTTTGGGCAGCCTTCCTTAGGGATCAGCTGGGAGGCTTCCTGCACCACAACCCCTTGGCCCATGAACCCAGCACTGGCTCCAAAAGCTGCATGTTCAGAGGCTTTTGTGGCAGTGCAGACACAAGGTTCCTTTGGCCTGGGCTCTGCAGAAGCAGTTGACACAAACTGGCTGCCTTTGAGCTTCAGCCCACTGCAACAGCTTCCAGGCAAGTGTCTCCTGCTGATTGCTGCAAGGCACAGGAAAGCCTTGGGAGTTCTCTCCCTTGCTGACCAGTCCCTCAGCACACTTCAGCCTTGGTGCATCTCTGGCTCTAGAAAGAGAAAAGTGTTCCTGGGAATAAAGCAAAGCATTTTTCTACCTATTTGCCTCTCGCACAATAGTATCAAGCTTGCCAAAAAAAACCATGAGAGATCAACTGAAGGGGTAGAAAGTGAGGCACTGCATCATGCCAGACATTTTCAAAAGCTTGGCTGGGGAAGAGAAAGACACCCTGAGTTTTCTTACCAAAAGATGGTGCTGTCTGTACATTTTGATGCTGATGCCTCATTCCCAATGTATTGTTTTTATGGTGTGGGGAAAGGTGAATGAGCAGATGGTGCTGGTGGAACTGTGCTAACTGGGGCAGCAGCAGCTCTGGGGTGATTCCCTACGCAGCTGCAATCAGCTCACGTTGCTCTCAGGGCCAGCTCTCAGTGAGCTTGGTGATGCTGAGCAGAGGTGCACAGCTCTGTGTCCATGGGATCACCCCAGGGTGAGTGCAGTTCTGTGGAGTTACCTCTGTTCTGCAGGAAAACCCAAAGGCAGAACTTGTCCTGTTGTATCTTTTGACTTCTGCCACTCAGCAGCACAAAGCATCTTCTGCCTTTTCTGGCTGTTCTTGGCATCATGAGACAATAACTCCCAAGAAGGGAAGGTTCCACATGTATTTCCACTTTGCTTTCTTGCTGCTGCAGGTGAAACTGATGAACCGAGGAGCTCTTGCTGCTCCCTTCACCTGCATCCCTTCAGCCACCAAGGTGGGCTCCTGCTTCAAGTTTGCACCCGAGGAGGGCATCATTGCAGCAGGAGGGAGCCAGACTGTGCAGATCTCCTTCAGTGCCACCGTGTTGGGCAGCTTTGAGGAAGAGTTCCAGCTCAGAGTGGCTGGATCTCCTATGCCTGCCATCCTGACCATCAAGTAAGGACCCTAGGAGCTGGGTGGGCACATCTGTAGCTGTCTCTGGGACATCCCCCACCTACCTCATGTTGGGCTGGAGCAGAGAAAAAAGGTGTTTCCTGAGGTCTGAATCTGTGCTCTGATGCTGGCACTGCTTTAGTGTGAGGATGCCTCCTGCCCTTGGTGGTGCCTGGGAGCTGGAATGACTCCTCCCTGCAGAGATCTCCCTGTGCCTTGGGCCATGGCAGGCAGTGGGATGGATCAGACTTGGGCAGCAGCTGCTCTGGGATGTCCCACCTGAATGGGCCAGCCAGGCTGATTCTGCAGCAGCAGCAGTGCTTGTAAAAACTTGTGTTAATAATCCATTGCAGGTGGGCAGCAGCAGCCTCAGCTCACCTCTGCCAGCCCTGCTGGGGGGGACAAGCTGTGCTCCCAGCTCCTGTGCACAGAGTGCTCTGGTGCCTCCTTGGCACAGCCAGGAAAGGGCTGAGGTGGGAGTCAGGGAACTGCAGCAGGAACTGTCCCAAGGACTTGGGCATCCTCCTGTGGGCTGGGGCCATGGCAAGAGATAATCCTGGCCCAGCACAAGGGAGAAGGGCTGATCACAGGGGAAGCAGAGCTCAGTCCTCAGAAGCACAGCAGCGTGAGGCCTTGTCCCTGCCAGGCTGAGCCATGTGCTGCTGGGATAATGTAGTGGGAGCAGGAGAGTTGTTCTGGCTGCTCTGCAGCTTTGGAGCTGGGCTGCTGCTGTTGGCAGGCACTGGCTCAAGGCAGTAAAGAAATGGAAGCAATCTGCACTGGATTACACCAATAAGATAAGGGAGAGGGATAAAAAAGAGCAAGGAAGTTCTTACCTAGCAAGAGAAAAGTGGCAAGTAGGTGTGCCCACAGTGGAGAAACAATGATGCTGGCTTTGTTTTTGGAGGAAAAGTGCTGCTTTTGTATTTTGGAAATCAAGAGGGAACCTTTCACCATCAAATAATTGATTCTCCTCTGTCCCTCCCCAAAAGTGATCAGGGGTGTTTCTGCATAAGCAGCTTTCTCCTTGGGCAAGGGCAGGTGTCTCTTGTTGAGATGTGCAGAGCAGAGCCAGGGGCAGTCCTGTGAACACAACACAAGGCCCAGGTCACTGCTCCTTGAGTTTGAACCAAAAGGCAGAGTGGGCATTGATTGGCAGCAATCATGAAATCAACTGGTGAGTGTTGTGCAGCTTCAAGTGCTGATTTCAGTGGATGTTGGTGACTTTTGGAGTTTGTCTGCTGAGTTCAAGAACAGCTGAGGTGCTGTGCTGGATTCAGGACACCCTGGTTTGGTTGCTGAAGCTGTTGCTCTTGGCTGTGCCAGCTGGTGCACTGCTGACAAGCTGGTCCTTTCCTCTGGGATCCATCTGTCCCCTGGCTAGAACTGTTGCTGCTCCTTTCAGAGGATGATTGGGCATGGCCTGGATTCATGTCTCAGAATTCTGTCTGTAATGATTGTGTGGGTCAAACTCTGCTGAGAAAGCTCCTCCATGGGAACAGCAGATCCAGCTAAGAAGGAGCAAAGCAGGAAACCTGTGGCTGCAAGGGCTGCTTACAGAAGTGTGTGGGGACACCTTTATGTCCATCCCCTTGCAGACGGGGAAACTGAGGCACAGAGCCATGTCTGGGTGTGTGTTCAGGGTCCTTCATGGGACCAGCAACAACCTGGGGGCTTCTCCTGCCTGCCCTGTGCCCAGAGCCCATCAGTGGCTGTTGGCTGCTGGCCACTTGGCTTTAGCTGCCTCCTGTGCACGGGGCCCTGTGCTGAGCACATGGGGCTGTGTTGGTTGGAAACCCAGGGTGCCCTGAGCCCAGGTTTTGTGCCCCCGAGCCAGGACAGCCGGACCTTTGCAATTCCTTTAACCGAGCCGTTTCCTCCTCTGTCCTCGCCCTCCAGGGGCAGCGTCAGTGCACTGAGTTTACACTTCGACCTCCCTGAGCTCGACTTCGGGGACATCTCCTTTGGTGAGTGTTCCCTGGGCTGGGACACAGCCTCAGGAATCTGTGCCTTCCAACAGAACAGCATCCCTCACTCACGCTCTGCCCCAGCAGCCTCTCCAGGCTGTGAACTGCAGGGCTGCTGCTGCCTCAGGTGGCATTTTGCCATTGGGAGATCCAACAGAAGCAAGGAATATAAAGTCAGTGTTTTCTGGTGTCTCTGTGCTGCTTTGAAAGACAGATGTCTGTCAAGGAAGGTGGGAATCTTCCTGCAATGGAAAGATGAGCCCATCCCTCCAAATAATTCTACCTTTGAAATGAGAGGGCTCCCAGGCAAAACTATGGGAAAAGGAATAACAGTTCTTTCCTAGACTCGATCAGGAGAGCACAGATAAGAAGGCAAGAACAGACGTTTCCCAGGCGCCAAGTCCCGTTTTTCCCCTTGAGTGGAGTTCGGGTCCCAGCAGGAGGAGCTGTGGGATCCGGCAGGGCAGTGATCCCCTCCCAGCCGGTGCAGGGAGGGAAGGAGGGAAGGGAAGGGAGGAAGGAAGGAAATGCTCCTTTTGCAAACTGCCAAAGGGCAGGGGGATGTCGGCAGTGCGGAGCAGCAGCAGGCAGGAGCAGGGCAGGCAGGCAGGGTCGATGGCAGCGCTGAGCTGCAGCCAGGGCAGTCCCGGGGCCAAGCACACAACCTCCCGCAGCAGCAGCGGCCGAGCTTCGATCCCCGAGCGGGAGGAAGGGAAGCTCCGCTCCCTGCCCGAGCTCAGCTCCGACTGCACAGCCGCCCCCAGTATCACGCCCGAAATCCCAAAAAACCCCGAAGGGAAAAGCCCAGCCCCAGGGCCAAAACACTCCAAAACCCCCTTCCCAGACCAAGGGCAACATTCACTGCCAAGCCTAAACCCAGAACAATGAAGTTCCTGAACTTTGGAAGGAAACTCATTGCCTTTCCTGAGCTGCTTCTTCCCCAGCCTGCATCGGCATGGAGGCACTTGTCAAGTTGCCTTGTGAAGAAATGAAACAAGCAAGGCAACAGATGGAAATATGGTTCTGAACCAGGAGATTGATCCTGCTGAATCCAATTTCATTCCTAAGGTCTCTCCAGCTGAAGGCAGCTGTTGTATCTTTGCTTCTTTGTAACTGTTGACTGTTGTCTGCATGTGCTGAGCTCAGTCTCATTTGAGGTTTTGACATCTGGGTTTGTCCTTTTTGTGCCTCTCCTACCTCCCTGCTGGAGTCACTGCTGGAGCTGGCAGTGGTCACTTGGATGGGCCCAGAGAAGCTCTGGGCTGCACCTGCAGTCCCCATCTGTGTTCCAGGGACTCTTGGTGAGCAGGCCTGGGGAGAAGTCTCCTCCCCACAGAGCTGGCCAGCCCAGCCAGGTGTGCCCTGCAGAGCAGGTTGTGGCTGCTCTGCGGGCTCTGCAGGACATCCCCACCATGAGTGGCTGTATCTCTGGCTTTCCAGGATGGAAAGCAAATCTCAGAGCTAAAGTGGGCTAAACCCTTGCAGGCAGCAATCCCAGTGAGCAGCATGGCTGTGATGTCCCTGTTTGTTGGGTGAGGTGGGACCTGATTCCTAATTGCTAATCTCAAAGCAAGGCTTGGGTGTGCCCCCAGCTGAGTGGGCTCTGAGCTGTCCCGTGCTCAGTCTGTTTGGCCCAAACCAAGAGATGCCTCAAGGATGCTGCAGAGAGAAGCTGCATTAGGGTGCTTTGCCTCACGTTCTAGTTCCTGATTCCATCCTCACTTTCTTTTGCTGTAGCTTCTTCTCAATGACGACTCCCTGTTTATATCTCTTGAAAACAGTGGGAGTGTTGGCAGGCTTCCCAGGGAATTTGACAGCTTGAATTCTCAGAGTAAATGCTGGGTCTGGATGCACACCCATCACTGAGAGATAAGTGGTGCTGGTTTGGGGCAGGTGAGGGAGCTCCTCCCCATCCCAAAGAGAGAAGCTTGCAGTGTTGAGCAGGGCTAGGAGTGGGCATTTTCAAGGCTGCAGTCTGGAATCTGGAAACTGTGTCAAAGGGAACTAAGTGACGATTAATTCCTCACGCACCTTCTCGGTGAGCTGTAGTTCAGATAATAAAGAGCTGAACTCCAATCCCACTTTGATCCTGCCAGGATATTCACCCCAGGATCATGCCATCATGGGTGCCTGACTGGATATTTGTGTCCTTTGCCAGGCTTTCCCTACACCCAGCGCTGTCGCCTCACCAACAGCTCCGCGGTGCCGCTGACGTTCCAGCTCCGCATGTCGGACGATGGCACGCAGCCGGCTGTTGACAGCGTGGATCAGATCCGCAGGCACAGCGACCCAGCCTGGAGGAAGGGAATCCATTTCTATGTTGAGCCCAGGGAGTTCACCATGAATCCCAGCCGAGGGACCATCCTCCCCCAGGGACACCAGGACATCGAGGTACAGCCAGAGTCCAGCCACAGACGCTGCAGCACCAGGGCTGAAGCTGCACTGGAGTGTGGGAGGGCTTTAGCTCTGGTGCCAGCTTTGAGCATGGTGGGAGGGAGAGATCTGCACTGCTGGGAGGCCTCTGCTAGCTGGCTTACTCGGGATGTTCCTCCAGGAGCACTGTTTGGTTTCCAAAATCATCTGCTGAGGTCACATACCTTATGGTCAAGGCCTGAAGCCATTCTTGTGTTTTTGAGAGCAATTGATTTGATTGCAAGTGGGCAGAGCAAGGATGATGGCAGAAGGTGGCTGTTAGAGAGATGTCATTGTATAAAGCAGTTAGCTTTTCTTCTTGGTCTCATTTCCCCCCTCCTGGGGAGCAGAATGATTTGTGTTCACTGCAGGAATCTCTAGAGGGGACAGAAAACTTTGCAGCCATGTGTAGTGGTTCAAATTTATTTTATTGATTTCTTCTTAAGTGGTTTGTTCTGTTGTACCCCCATGTTCTCCCCGAGTTGGTTTACCCCTGGGTTTCACCCTCCCTCAAAGCTGTCCCTCATGCCATTCCTTGCCCCTTGTTCCAGCTCTTTCCCTGCCTTTCAAGGCAACCCACCCCCTTTTGTTCCCCAGCCTTCTTTGCCAATTTGACCTCAAGCCATTCCCTGTCTGCAACACTCCTTTGGAATTCCCCTATTCCTGGAGGTCCCATTGGCCCTTGTGAGCCATCCTCTCCACCCTCCTACCCCAAGTGGCCCCAGATGTACACTTGATGTAATCCCCTCCCTGCTCCCCTGAGGATTCCCTCTTGGTTTGCTGTTTGTATCCCCCCGCCCCCCCCCCCCCCCGATTTGTGTCTGTACAAAAGCCGTTTCACAGGAGTGCCCAGGGCTCTTTTGCCTCTGATCCCCTTGCTTGGAATAAACCTTTCCTTGTGGAACTTCAAGACAGGGAGCCTCCTCCTTTCTTCTCTGCCTGCTCCCTGTCGTGGCTTGTCTCTTGCACCATAGAGCAAGTGGCTCTGAGGGTTCTGCCTCTGGTAAGTGCCCATCCTGAGGCAGTTCCCCACTCCTGGCATGGGGCCAGAGTTCTGAGAGCCAGCCCGGGCTCTGGGTCCCACGGCAGCCATGAAGTGCCCAGCACCTGCTGGGCCACACTTTGCCCTCAGCTTGCTGCTGTAAAGCTGAACTCATTTTGTTCAAGTCAGATTTCCTCTGCATGGATGTCATTGTAGTCAGATGAGAAATTGGACCCCTAATTTGAATTCAGTATTGCAAAGAGCTTTAGTCTAATGTCTGAATGTAGCTGACCTATGCCCTGATAGCAAGGTGTGTTTAACAAATCTGGTATTGCCAGAAGGCTTTTGTTCCTCTGAGACTGTGCTCTACACATGGAGCTGCAGAAGAATGAAGGCCAAATCCTCCTCAAGAACTGGAGGATATCACACATGGGTAATGAGCTTTTGTAAGGAAGAATTTCCTGTTCTTCTCTTCCACCAGGTGACCCTGTGTTCCAACACGGTGATGGAGTTCCGCCGGAGGATGCTGGTGGACCTGGAGGGCATTGGCAAGGGAGTGACAAAACTGTTCATCACAGCCAGGTACCAGCCCTTGCCTGGCCTCCCCCAGGCACTGCCTTGCACAGGCTTTGCTGGCTGCAGCTGCCAAGGAGAAGTGCTGCTTAATGGCCTCATGTTGTGCCAGCTGGACATGAGAACAGCAGGGCTTGGGCAGCAGCCTGTGGTGAAAAGCAGCCCTGCTCACAGCCCAGCACGGTCCTGGGCCCTCTTCTAAAGGGACCAGGAATGATATCATTTCTTGGCCTGGGTTTTGGTGCTTGAGGTGGAACAAATTTCCCGAGGGCCTCCTCTCTTTCTTGCTGCAAGAGGTGGAGTTGTGCTGGTTGTGACCAGCGTGCATTGGTTTGGGCCACAGCAAGCAGCCTGCTGAGAGTCAGGCTCTGCTTCTGTTCATGAGGGCACCTGGCAGGGGGGAAGTGGCTCCCAGCAAGAGTGGCGAGGGCAAGGTCTTAGGAGGGGAAAGCAGCCCTGGATGTGGCAGCTCAGTCCAGTTTTTCTCCTTCCCTCTCCTTCCCATTTTGAGCTTTAATATTCTCAGAGTTGAGACTAAAGGCCGTTGTTGCTGCAGCAGAATTCCATCCTGCAGTGCTGCTGTGGGTGCCAGTTGAATGCCCAGAGGGATGCAGCTCCCTGGTGCTGTTCCCTGTCCCAGGCAGAGCCATCCAGTCAGTGCCTGGGCTGCCATTCTGTAAAGCAGGTGGAGCTGGGGCCATTCAGTGCCTGGAGCTGTGCAGGGAAGGAGGGAGGGAGCTGCAGGGCCTGGGAGGGGGTGATCAGCCACTCTGGAGGGCAGCTGGTGTCTCGTGCCCTCCAGGGCTGGGGCAAAGAGCTGAGTTCTCAGGCAGGGCAACAGCACCATGGCAGAGAAGGGAGTCATTTTTCCTGAGACACTGGAGCTGTGTGTTCCTTGAGCCTTAGTGAGCCCTGATCCTTGTTGGGAAGGCTCCCCCAGAGCTCGTGGATGACTGGGACTGTGACAGGAGTCCTTGCAAGGCTTCTTGGGCAAAGGAGGGGCTGAGGCAGCTGTGGCACAAAGTGCTCTGCCTGGGGCACTTGGCAGCCTCTGGGTGCTGCCTCAGGGTTTGCCCCTCCTTGACAGGACCTGTTTGAGTGAGAAGAGGCAGAAGGCAATTTATCCCTGTAGGGCTGTTAAATGTCCATTTGACAGTGACCAATGTGTTCTGCTGCATTGCACAATCTTTGGGGGTAAACGTTCTCCATTCTCTCAGTATCTCTGATTCCCCTGGGGTCATCTCTTTGCCCAGATGTCTCGTTCCTGAGCTCCAAGTGTCCCCCTATGTGCTCCAGTACGATGAGTGCCACCTGAAGGTGCCCTATGAGAAGAAGCTCGTCATCAGGAATCCCAGCCACCTCCCTGGCTGCTACGGGCTTATTCCCCAGGTTTGGCATCACATCCACCTCCTCCTGTCAAATATTATTGAGGAGATTCTTAGGGGAAAAAATGGTTTGGATAAGACTTTGCTGCTTTCTATTCAGTCTTAAAGATCGTCTGAGAACAGGATCCTACCCGAATGTAAACTTGAGGAGGCAGTGTAAGCTGCTGAGGGAACAGTTGATGTTCTAGTCTTCAGGGTGTTTTCTTGTGGGAGATCTTAGAGGGTTGTGAAAAGCTGCTGCATCCAGAGACACCAGTGCCTGTGCTGGCAGCCTCCTTGCAGGATCCCCTGCGAATGTTAAGCCTCCAATTCTTGCATCTTGTTTGTTCCTTTTACCTTTGTCCTGGGGAGTTTTAAACGTGTGTGTAAGTTGCTGTTGCGGTGGATGTTAAGGAGTCTAAAGTTTCTTCAGAGGTGCCTCTGAAGCTGCATTTCATTCTGTCCCTTCCAGAAACGCAAGGAGGACTCTGCTGTGTTCTACTCCAGCCCCCAGCCCTGTGGGATTGTCCAGCCCCAGAGCACAGCAGAGATCCCAGTTGTGGTGGAGGTGCAGGCGCTGGGCGAGCATCGCACCAACGTTCTCATCGGCGTGTTCGGGGATGAGAGAAACCCCCTGGTGAGGGCAAGGGGAGCTGTGTGCCTGTGGGCAACTGCTCCTGGCAGGGGGCACAGGGACAGGGATTCTTCTGGGGAAAACAGGCACAGGCTGCTGTGGAGAAGGACAGGAGGGATGGGTGGCACAAACAGTTCGTGCCTTAGAGGTGGGAATCTCAGTGTCTGACACAGAATGGAGTTGGGCTAAGCTGGGATCCAGGGTCATTTTAGTTCATTGTTCTTTAAAATGCTGTTCACTTTGGAAACATCTGGTTTAAATGCCATCTCTCTGAGCACAAAAGAGGAGGTCAGAAGACTTCTAAGAACCTTGAGCTTTCTATAAAAGAAAGGAAAGCTGGCATTTGAAGTGTGGATGCAAAGATTGAAACTTATCTTAAGACATATGGAAATGGTGATGCCAAATTCCCTGGATGGCAGCAAACATCTGAACCTGGGCCATTGTGGCACTGCCTGTAACTCAGTGAACAGGAAGGACAGGCAGTGCAGGCTGTGCCAGGGAGCCTGAAGTTTGACAAAACAGTTGCTTTCAACTCTCAGGCTGCTTCCCTTAAAGAGGAGGGTTTCTCCCCACCAGAAGAACCAGTTGTTTAACTGTCAGCATGGTCTTAACTAGAGATTTCTGGCAAATCTTTTACCTTTGGGCCAATAATTTGTACTTTGAAAGGTTCTCTTACCTTAATCCTTTTCAATTTGGAGGTGAACATGTAATTTTCTTTTTCCCCAAAAGCCCAGCATTTCAGCTGGAGAGTGCTAGGTGTCCCTAAAGAAATAACGTGAGCAGGGTTGAGCTGTTGAAGGTTTTTTAGGTTTCCCTGTTGTAGTTTGGTTTGGGTTTTTTTAAAAATCTTTCTTGCTTGCTTCCTGGCACAGAGAGCACAGTTACGGAGCTCAGGACGGCTGGCAGAAACCTCCCCAAGCCCAAGGCTGACAGAGCTTGGCAGGATCCCAGCACCACAGCCTGTGTATGTATGGATGGGGAATGTGACCTGAGTCACCTGGGAGTGCTGGAAAATGTCAACCAAAACCCCAGCAGTGTCAGGGGAACATTCCTGATAAATCCCTGTTGGAGCTGCAGAGTTTCTGGCCTTGGGCACTGGGGGGGGCTGTGCTGGCTGGGCACTGGCTGGGTCTGCCCCTGGGTGCCTCAGATCTCACCTTTTTGCTTGCCTTCTCTGTCCTTTCCTCTCCCACTGTGCTTTTGGCATCCCCACAAGGTGTTCATGCCTGTCCTCTGGAGCTGCTCAGTGCAAGCAGTTGTAGCTGCTGCAGCAGCTCAGTGTCATCCCTGGGCTGCCTTTAGAGCAGAGCTGCTCCAGCCTGGATTGGGAAGGGCTGGATCAAACCATTTCTCAGTTCAAGGTGCCAGCACCCAGCCAGGGGCTGCATCCTGACCAGGAGCTGCTGGTGCAGGTGTCCCTCCCTCCCACTGCAGGTCCCTGTTCATAGTTCTCTTATTTTCCAGAGATGAGCTTCACCCACCTAAATTCAAGCCCCAACCACCCAAGGAGAAGAGAACCGGCTTGGACTCCTCAGCATCTCGATGGCGGAACTTCAAGATCAGAAGGGAGGAGCCAGTCCCAGCCCTGAGAGAAGTGCAGGATCTTGCCCAGTCTTCAGGAGCAGAGGTAGATTTTCTTGTCCACCCAGTGCTTGTGTTGCCTCCCCAGCCTGCCAGCACCAAGTCATGCTCGTGCTGACCTCCCTTTTTGCTGCCCTGCTGTCCTGTGCCCTGGCAGTGGGCTGGGCAGCAGGGCCAGTGGCTGGACATGGGGTGAGTGGGAGGGAGAAAGAGGAGAGTTTTCCTTGGAGAAGCTGACTCAGATCCTACAGGCCTGTGCTGAGTGTGGGATGTTTTGCCTTGTTTCCTTCCCAATGTAAGATGAGACTTTTATCTGCATCATCATGCTCAGAGCTCCAGCTTCCTTCCCAGAGCAAGCTGGGATGAGTCCTGATCTCCATGGAGCCTCTTCCCAAGCCAGCCAGACTCCCTGTGTGCAGGGCTCTGCTTTCACCCCAGAGCTGCTGTTGCACTGCTGGCCCTGAAGCTCTCTTACAAAGGGAGACTTTGCAGAGTGGCTGTCTCTTCCTCCCAGCACAGAAAATGGCTTGTTTTTCAGGTGCCAGCACAAACTCCTGAAAACCCTCCCCTCCCACGAGGCTTGGAGGGATTCAGGTGCTCCCTGGACGTAGTGCACACTCCCCTGGAAGGCAAGAGGGAATCTGTCTCACTTGCCCATTGTCAGTGTGGCCAGCAGGGCTGGAGCTCCCAGTGCCACTGGGGGCCCTCAGCATTGGCCACAGAGGGGCCTCCCCTCCCTCCAGGCCCAGCACAAAGTGCTGCTGAAGCAGCTGCTTGTTGGAGAGGCCGTGCAGGACACGTTGTGGGGCTGCCCAAGGACGCTGTGCAGCACCTGTGGAGGGCACTGCTCCCCCTGGAACTCCTCAGGTGGTCCATAGGAAATTTTTGCAGGAGCTTTTGCTGTAGCACCTTGAGAAAGCAGCATTTCAATCAGAGAGGGAGGGGAGGAGCCTCAGGAGTCAGATGAGCTGGGCTGGACTCCTTCCCTCAGCTGCAAGAGCTTTCACTCTGAGTCTTCTCCTTCTCTAAAAGCAGGAAGTTTTTAAACTTTTTCAAGGCAAGTTGTGCATCAGAGAGAATTTCTACTGCCGGGAGACATCCCAGTTCCCTTTCATGTAATGTACTAATTAATGCATTGACCCGTGAGCATGGGAGAAGATTTTCCCCATGGTCCCTGCCCTGGTCAGTGGCATGGATGCAGGATGAGGTGAGGGTGATTCTGGCAGTGTTTGGAGAATAGGCCCCTCCAGGTCCAGCTGCACTTTGCTCCAAGATGCTCTTCTGCATCCATTTCCATGCTCAACACCTCAATCTCTCCTGTCTTCCATCCAGGCTTTCAGTATCCTGCCACTCTCAGGTGTGCTGCAGCCAGGACAGAGCCAGCAGGTCTCCTCCACCTTCTCTGGCCACCTCAGCAGCACCTCCAATGTCACGGAGCTGTGCCACATGGAGGGAGGCCCCACCTGCGAGGTGCTGGTGACCGGGGAGGCCTCAAGTGTCAGCTCCTCCCTGAGCCCCCGGGAGATCAACTGTGGCTCTCAGGCACCTCTCAGGGACAGGTGAGTGAGCCTTGCATGGGTTACTGCTCTGCCATGGGTTCTTGTCCCTGCAGGGCTTCCCTGCTCCAAGGACTCTGAGCTCAGAGGTGCTGCATAGCAAAGGCCAGAAGCAACACAGGGATGGCCACTCTGAGCTCCCTGGCTCCCAAGAGAGGAAGGACCTTCTTCTGTTGAGAGAGAACATCATCTGCTCTATTGGAGTGCTGAGCCCTCCTGGCTTAGCTGCTGCCTGCAGGGAGCTGGGCTCTGGGCTTGCCTTGGCACTGCCTCTGGAGGTGTCTTGAAGTCCATGGTGTTGAGTGGCATCTTCTTCATCATCTCCCTTCTTCACCAAAGCAGTGGGATTGTGGGATGGGCAGGCATGGGGCACAGACCAAACCTTGCTTTGGGTCCTGCTCCTGCCCCAGATGAAGTCCTTGCAATGCTGATCTGCCAGGTTCTCCTTGTGGTGGGACAGCACCCAGAAAAGCTCATGTCCTTGAGGCTCCCCTTCAGCTGCAGCAGTAGGCAAGCACAGGAGAAGCTCAGCTCCAGCAAGGCAGCCCAGCTCAGGACACACAGGCCAAGTGTGGAGCTGGGAGGGGAGGCTGCTCAAAGCAAGCCTGTGCATCAGGACTTCTTCAGGCCAGGCTGAAGTTGGTTTCATGGGGAGGAGATGGATGAGGCTGCTTCCAATGGTTTCCACGGCAGCCAGCCCTGGTTTGCTTGGTCACAGCTGGGTTCCAGCAGGAAATCTGGCTGACAAGAGCCTGTCTGGCAGGAGAGGAGTTCCTGCAGCCTTTGCTTTCTGACTGACAGGATTGTTCTCATTAAGGAGCAGGCTAGGAGTCCTTAAAACCGAAGATGAGGGACAGAGACTCTCTAACTAATTAAAGTCAGACAGTGGTGTGTTTATTAACACCGGCGGGCGGCACCAGAGCCGTCCCTAAAAGGCGTGACCACGCTGCCCAAGGTTCTTTGCCCTCTCTTTATTTCCCAAGATCTTACATACAATACATCTGCACAGCCCCAGCCCCTCCCATCCCTGCTCTGTATTCAAATGAGGCCATTGGTCCTTCACACCTGTGCAATTCTTCTCTTGAATTGGGTCGGTGGTCTGAAATTGGTCAGTGGTTTTAAGGGATGAAGTCAGGAATGTCTTCATCAGGTCTCTGTGACCCTCTGGCATGATCCAAGGTCCCCTGCTTAGTGATTGATTGACATCAAGCCCAGGTGCTAACCATTGTTCTACTGGTTTCAATTTGTTCTTGGAACAGTTCACTTACTCCCCTTCCTTCTAGAAAGAAGCTCCTAATGGTAAACAATGGAACAATCAGCTCCAGCTTAAGCATCTCATAATCATTAACCTATGGTCTGCCTATCTACCTTACATCCTGATCCATGGGAATTGCTTCTAACCCTCAGCTGAAATCTTAACCCTTTAAAATCATGCTTCAGCTGTGCCCGGGGAGAAGGGGCTGAATGAGCTGAGTAAGAATGGTAGGAGAGAGAAGCAGATGTGAGCAATCTGTGCTCTGCTCTAACCTGGGAAGCCAAGAGACAAAGGGCGTTTTCAGCACCAGCACAGAGAGCTGGTGGATCAGCCTTTGGCACTGGGCTGGAGGGCTCTGGCTGAGCCTTAAGAGGGAGCTTGCACAGTCAAGAGCTGATGATGGCAAAGCTCAGGTTTGGCTGGTCCTGGAGGTCCCCTTCCACCAGTGCCCTCACTTGGGATGTTCCCAGCCTCTGTGGGTTGAGGAGAATTCACGGAAATGGCCTCAGGGTGAAGGAATGAAGTGCAGGGCCAGCCAGGACTGGTGAGCCCAAGTTTCTGGTGGGACTCTCAGCCATGTTTTCTGTTTTGTCTGCAGAAGGGAACTGAAGCAGCCCGCTCAAAAGCTTCAGGAGGAGGCCAAAACCTTAGAGGAAGAAAAGAGGCAGAAGGAGGAAGAGAGGTGGAAGAAGGGAAAGAAGGGAGTTTGTGTGGGGAAGCAGCCTCCAAAAGCAGAGAAGGGGAAAAGCAAACCACCAGAGATGAAGGAAACCAAAATCCCAAAAAAAAAAACAAAATCCCCTGAGAAGAAGGAAAAGAAAGGCCCAGAGAAGAAAGAAACCAACGCCCCAGAGAAGAAGGTCACCAAAGCCCCACAGAAGGGGAAAGCCAAAGTCCAAAAGAAGGGGGGGAACTGAAATTCCAGAAAAACCACATGGGATGGAGAAGGACTCCTAATTTTTTTATTCACACAACTAATTATACTCAGTTTATTAGACATCTTGTTTAATTTTAGCTAGTTAACAAATTTCTTAGCAGTTTTTCTATTATTGTTTAATAAATAGATTTTAGTTGTGCATCAAATCTCTCTATTGTATTGTTTTTCTGTTCTCTTCACTGATTCTCATGGCACAAATCCCTTGTTCTTGCAGGTGCATTTGTTTCTCACCCTCAGAATAGATTGTTCACAAAGTCTCATTCTCAAAATCGCTTCACTTGGGAACTTGTAACTGCTTAGCTGCACTCAGAGGAGATGACAGGCCAGCTGTTAATAGAGCAGAGCAAGGCCTGATTTCATAGGGCCTTTCTTTTATCAATTTTCTACCTGTCTATGGCATCTCCCCCTTTTTGTTCATTTAAAAAAGGCTCCTCTGTTCTGATGTTGAAACTGCTCACTCTTGTGAGGGTATTATCAAGGTTATCACTGGTTATCTATTAGATATGGGATAAGATAGATAAAGAGCAATTACAATCAACAAAACTGACCAAATTCTATCAAGTCATTGACACAGGGTTTGGCAGCCTGAGAAAACAGAAGAATAATGTCCAGTGTCTCTTGGGGAAATGGAAAGAAAGGACCATTGTTTCCAATTAGTTGAGAAGGATGAGAAAGTCCATTAGCTGGAAATGTTGATCTTTGCCATCCCTGAATGTCCTCCTGGGAGCTGGAACAGAGAATAACTGGAGAAGGTCAGTAGGAGCACTGTACCATGAGGGTGCCATGAGGCTTTTGTTGGCAAAGTGCCTCTGTCAGTTTCCAGACCCAGCCATGTCTTGGCAGTCCTCCTCCTGCTCCTACTCTGGCCACAGAGGCTGCAAGGTGATGAGGTTATTTCTCTTTGCACTGGGCCTCATTTTTTCAGAGCTGATCAGTGTCTGATGGAATGAACAGGTGACAGCTTTGAGCTGCTGATGATAAAACACAGGCACATCTTCTCCTGAAGGTAATGAATCAATTGGGCTTCACTGTGGTGCACTCAGTTGGGATTTAGATGTGGTGAGCTTTTTTCCAAATTTCTCATGTAAATATTGCATTATTAAGAATGATTAGTTGTCCAAATTTCTCATGTCCATATTGCAATATTTGAACGTTCTTAAGGCGTTCATTCCTCTTCTTTTTTGTTTTCAAGAATGAGATGCATGTCTTTTGTTATGAGTATGAAGCAACATCACAGTAAAATAATACATGCAGTGGACAAGAAACTTACAGCAATTAGGAATAATTTGGATACAACAATCAGGAATATTTCAAATAGCAGGCAAAGCTAACAACATAGGTGGAATTAGGTAAATAGCAATCTCTGAAATAATGTACCATCATCCCAGAGTCTGCAAACAGCTGACAAACCTCCATGCAGGGGGGACTTGGATCATTATTTCCAGACAATAATTCCCAAGCTCCCTTTAAAAATAGTTCAACAGTCATGTCTAGAGGGTCAGATTGCCAAGTGCAAGCCACTCAAATCTAGTTTTGATGCAGAAAACATCTGGCTCTGTTGGCAAATTCCTGTCCAGGCAGAGCTGAGGCCTGGCCACCACCCAAGCTCTAAGTGGGAGAGAATTCCCTAAAGGTAATTTAAAACAAGGCTCTAGAGAATGGCACTTAGGAGTGAAGGTCTGGGGGTGACAGACTAATGAACCATCCAATAGCTGTCTCCTCCAAAATTCCCCCAGCACAGAGATGCTTTAAACCCAGCAAACTGTTGGAGTGGTTCTGTAATAATAATTGGGGCTGCATCTGATTCCTTAGAGGAGATCTCACAACACCATCAGTTTAGAGGAGGCTTCCCACAGAGCTGAGAGATCATTTCTTGGAACTCTGAAAAATCCTTAAAAATGCTGAGACAGCCCTGGGTCAAACCATGGAGGATTTTGGTGGGATTTGGGGCAGATTGTTTGCTGTGTATCCAGAGTGACTTTGGGCAGATTTGGGGCCTGCTTGGGGCAGGTTTGGGGCAGGTTTGTTGCTGATGTTGGGGTTTTTCTCCCGTTTGCCCAGCTGTGGGCAAAGCCCTGAAGCACATCCTGTTCCTGCCCCAGCTCCTGAGGAGCCCAAGGAGCTGATGCTCTCCATGCTCTGCCCCCAGGGAGATCTGTTTGGTGGGTATTCTGGTGTTATTTGGGATTTATTTTGGGTTTTTTTGGGGGGGATTTTTCTTGGGGTATTCCAGCGTGATTTGGGATTTATTTATGGATTTTTTTTTTTGTGTGTGATTTATTTTGGGATTTTTTGGGACTGTTCCGGCGTTATTTGGGATTTTTTTGGGGTTTTTTTAGGGATTTTTTTTGGGTGTTCTGGCACATTTTGGGATTTAGTTTGGGATTTTTTTGGGATTTTTTTGGGTTGTTCCAGATTTTTTTGGGATTTGTTTTGGCATTTTTTGATTGATTTTTTTTTGGCGGTGTTCTGGCACTTTCTGGGATTTATTTTGGGATTTTTTTGGGGATTTTTTCTGAGGTGTTCCAGCATTATTTGAAAATCCCAAATAATGGGATTTTTATTTTGGGAATTCTTTGGGGCTGTTCCTGCGCTTTTTGGCATGTTCTGGGGATGGCGGCAGCTGCGGGGGAGGCACCAGGGGGTCCCAAATCCTTTGGGGTTCCTGGCTGGGCTCGGCTCTGGGGTTACTTGAAATGAAGTTTCGGGGTGGATCAAGGAGCGGTAGAATTTTTTCCCACGTCTCAAGGCAATAAGAATAATTAATTAAAGAATTAATTAACATGTAATCAAACTGTAGATACTCCTAGGACAGGAAATCTATGCCGATAATTTTATTTTGTATCATTTTCCCTTTCTCTCTGTGTTGTTTTTCACCCTTTTCCCTCTTTTTCTTTCCACCCATGTTTCAATAAATTTATTTTTTAGGATTCCTAAAAATTGCAAGTTTGGATCCTCCCCTCCGGTTTTGGTTTTGTTTTTTGTTTTTTTTTTTGTTCTGTTGTTGTTTATTTTTAATTTGTATTTTATTCTGAGTTGGGCTGTGTTATTATTCCCGATACCTTTAAAATATTGTGGGTGTTTTAATAAATTTTATATTTATTTTTTGCACTCAACACCAGGCTCGGCTGCAATTCCTGAGGGATTGGGGTTTTGGGATGGGAGTTTTTGGGGTTGGGGGGGTCTGGGAGTGGGAATTTGGGACAGGATTGGGGTTTTTGTGGTTGGGGTTTTTGGAGTTGGGATTTTTAGGATTGGGGGTCTGGTAGTGGGAATTGGGGGCAGGATTGGGGTTTTGGGATTGGGATTTTTGGGGTATTTGGGATTGGGGTTTGTGGGGTTTTTGGGGTTGGGGATTTTGGGGTTGGGGTTTTTAGGATTGGGGGTCTGGTAGCGGGAATTTGAGGCAGGATTGGGGTTTTGGGATTGGGATTTTTGGGGTTTTTGGGATAGGGATTTGTGGGGTTTTTGGGGTTGGGGTTTTTTGGACTGGGGGGTCTGGATGGAGTTCTGGGCATGGGAATTGGGGGTCCTTTGGGGGGGAGATCAGGATGAGGGCCCATCTATGGGATGAGAGGGGGGATGGGATCATTTTGGGATCCTTTTGGGGGTCGGGATGGGACCCTGGATATGGGAATGGAGTGGGGGGAGGATGGAACTTTTGTGGGGTCAGGAGGGGAACCTTTATGGGGGCAGGAGGGGACCCTTGGTGGGGACCCTTTGGGGGGCGTCGGGGGGGCGGGCCCTCTCCTGGTCCTCCGAACCACCAGGGGGCGCTCGTGGGGTGCAGCGTTGGCCCCGCCCCTTTTGTCACCGGCGCGCTCTGATTGGCTGAGCCGGAGGTGACCCCGGCGCGCCCCCGGGATGGCGGCGGCGGGGCTGAGCCGGGGCCCGGTGAGTGTCCGTCAGTCCCCTGTCCCTCTGTCCTTGTCCCCGTCTCCCTCCCCCTGCTCGTGCTGCCCTCCCGGCCCGTTTCCCCCTGTGTCCCCCCGGTGCCGGTAACCGCGGCCCGCGCTCCCTCCTGGTGTCCGTCCCCGGGCCCCGTTCCCCACCGTCTCCCGGTGTTCCCCCGTTCCTTGTACCGCTCCCGGTGCTGCCGCTCCTCACAATGTCCCCCCAGCACAGGTAACCCCCCCGCCCCTCCGCAGGCCCCGTTCCCACCGCCCGATCCTCCGGTGATGGCAGCTCCCATTCCCACCCCTCCTTCTCCCGGTTCGCCCGCATCTCCCGGGGTTCCGCAGCTTCTTGTGCCCCTCTCCGGTGCCGGCAGCTTCTATTTCACTTTCCCCTCCCCTCCGCTCCCGGGGCTGTTTTTAGGGGTCCCCCCGGGGCTCTCAGGACCGTTTCCCCCCAGCTGTTCCTGCGCTGCCGCTCCTGGCGGGGAGTCGCGCCTGGCGCGGCTGCTGCGGGAGAAATTCCCGCGGGCTTCGGCCATCAAGGTGGTGGGCATCTCAGGTAGGGACCCGCTCCTGCTGGGCCTAAACCCGCTCTTGGTTACCCCAAACCCAGTTTTTTTTAAACCCAGTCAGTCTCCATCCCCCCCAGGCTGCGGGGACCCCCAGACAGGGCAGGAGTGTGAGGGTGCTCAAGCCTTGACTTGAACTGACTTTAATTGATTTTAATTGACGTTAATTGGTGTTAATTGTCCCGGGTTCCCAGGAGGCTGCGGTGACATGTATGAGATCCACGTGGAGTCGGAGTTGTTCCGGGAGAAGCGCCCGGTGCAGCAGCACAGGATGGTGACCCAGGTGTGGGGAAGGGGGAGAGGGAATGGGAGAGAACAGGGGAGCGAGGATGAAGAGAGGGAAAGGGAACAGCTGGAATTGGGGAGAGGGAATGGGGAGAGGGGATGGGAAAGAGGGAACGGGGGAGAGGGAATGGGAGAGGGAGCAGAGGAGAGGGAATGGGTGTGAGGGAATGGGAGAGAGGGGCTGAGGGTGCAGCAGCCCTGGCTGTGGGGCTGTGGCTGCCGGCTGAGGCTGCTCCAAGGCCAGAGCCGGCCCTGAACCGCGCTTGCCCCGCAGACGCTGAGCGAGGAGATCACGCACATGCCCGGCCTGCGCATCTTCACCTCGGCCCCCAATGGCTGAGCCTGCCCCGAGCTCCAGGAGGGGCCCAGGGCTGCACTCCTGGGCGTGAACCCCACCCCGTGCTGTGTGCTCAGTCCTGGGGACGGTTGTTGTTATTATTATTATTAGCCTTGGAGCCCAAAAGGGCCCTTGAAGGAGGGTTTTGGAGCCCACGTTCTCAGAAGGGTCCTTGCAGAGGGCTTTATTCCCCAGCGGGAAGGGCTGAGGGGAGTGGAGAGACCTGAGGGAAAGGACTGAGGGGAGCATACAGGGCTGAGGGAACGGGAAGGAATAAGGGAGAGGACTGAGGGAGCGGGGAGGGCTGAGGGGAGCAGGAGATTGAGGGAACGGACTGAGGGAGCAGGGAGGGCTGAGGGGAGCAGGAGATTGAGGGAGTGGGGAGGGCTGAGGGGAGCGCGGCCAGGCCGAGCCGGGCTGCTCTGAGGGAGCCCCACCCGCGCCGCCAAGTCTTGCGAGAGCTGCGGGAAATGGCGGGAATTTTGTGAAGGGGGCGTGGCCCTGTATTGGGCGTTGCTGCACTGCCACGCCCACTCGGGGGCGGGGCAAGAAATGAGCGCGGGAACCCCAAAAGTGGGAGTGGGACCCCAAAAAAATGAGCCCAGGCAGACCAGAAGTGGGGCTGAGACCCCCAGGGACCCCTCCCCATGGGCCTGGGAGCCCCAAAAGTGGGGCTGGCTTAGGGTTAACCCCGACCTCAAACCCAGCCCCAACTGCAGCCCCTTCCTAAACCCACAGCCCTAAACCAAACCCCACCTTTAAGCCTGACCTTACATTCAGCCCCCAATTTTTATTATTATTAGCCATTAAACAAAATCCATAATAAATGTCACATTTTTATATAAGGAATAGTAATTAATATAAATAGTATATATCATGTATATAAAGTTAATATAAATTATAAATACTATAAAAATAATAAATGATATAATAAATTGTAATAAATAATCAGTCCACGCCTGGTTTGTGCTGTCAGATTTTACTGAATTTTATTTATTTCAGAGCCTGGGGGCACTCGAGAGGTCTCCATCCATGTCACACTGGGGGCACTGAGAGGGACTGGGGGGGGCCTGTGCCTCTAAATCCACAGAACAATTAAATAATTAAATAATTAATCACTTGGAAAGCCCCTGGGTGTGACAAGGATGGAATCTCTGGCTGCCCTGTGCTCCCAAGCCCAGGGGTTTGGGATTTGTTTGCATTTTTATCTCAAGTGCTACTTGGGAGAGCAAATAGCAGCTAAATAAGTAGCTAAAGTATCAGCCAAACTAACAGTCAGCCAGATAAACAGCCAAATAATCAGCCAAAATATAAATCAAATTATCAGCCAAATTACGAGCTGTTAGAATTCATTTCTGCCCTTTTTCTTTGCCTGGTGCCCCCAGACGCTCCAGGTCCATCCCCTCTGCCTCTGGGGGGTCGGAGGGGGCCCGGGGGGTTCCCCTCCCTAAATTCACTTTTCATTTCTGTCCCCTCCCTTAAGTAGGGGGGGGTCCAATGGTCCCCCAGTTCAGGGGTGGGGACCCCCAGCAGCCCCCAGGTGTGACAAGGATGGGCACAGCCCCGGGGGGGGGGCTGGGGCTTTGTGATTTGTTCGTGTTTTCACCTCAAGTGACTCCTTGGGGGCGTCAATATCAGCCAAAACTTCCCACAACTTGTAAAATTTGATTTTTGTAAAATTGGATTTTTTTTTTCCATGCGTTGTAAAATTGATTTTTGTAAATTCTAGTTTGGTTTTTTTTTTCCCCATCTGTTGTAAAATTTGATTTCTGTAAATTCTGGTTTCCATTGCCCAGAGCCTGGGGGATGCTCAGGGGCTCTCTCTGGGCCCAGGGCTGCCTGGAGGGGCTCTGGGGATGCTGCCCTGCCCCTCTCACCCCGCAGGATGCTCGGGGGGGTCTCCACCCTTCTCACCCTTGAAGGACACCGGCGGGGGGGGGTCTCCATCCTCCCGCCATTTACAGGGGGTGGGGGTCTCTGGCTGTCTTTTTTGGGGTCTCCATTTCTACATTTAGGGGCACTGGGGGTCTCAGCCCTCCTCACCTCCCTCAGGTGGGACAGGCTTGTCTCTGGCTCCGGTCTCAGTCCTCTCCCGTTGAGGAGAGCCCGGTGGGCTTGGTCCTCCCCCATGATGGAGGGCCCGGTGGTCCCGGTTCTCCTCTGTTAAGGAAGGGCCCGGTTGGTCTCGGTTGTCCCCCGTTTAGGAGGGCCTGGTTCGGGGTTCAGCTCCACCCCGGTCCCGTGCGGGGATGAACGGGGGGGGGTCAGATCATCTCCGTCCTTCCCCATTACCGGGAGGGGCCGGCTCGTCTCAGTTTGTGTTTAATTTAATGAGGGGGGGGAAGGGGGGTGGGGGTCTCCGCAGCCCCGCTGCTCCCCAGTTCCCGGGACTGTCTGTGCCCACTGTGGAGATAAGAGGGAGTCAGGTTATATCCAGCCGCTTCCCGTTACCGGGAGGGGGCCGGATCCTCTCCGTTCGTGCTTACCGTGATGTGATGTGGGCGGGGGGTGGTCTCTGGAGCGGAGTGTCCGGTGGGGTCTCCGGACCCTTATCGCTCCTCCGCTGTTGGGGGGTGGGGTGGGTGTCAGATCATTTCCGTCCTCCTTCCCTTACTGGGAGGGAGTCGGATCCTCTCCGCTCGTGTTTACCGTAATGTGTGCGGAGGTGGTCTCTGGAGCGGAGTGCCCGGTGGGGTCTCCGGACCCTTGCTGCTCCTCCGCTGTGGGGGGCCGGGACCGTCTTCACCTGAGCAGGGGGGTGAGTCAGATCATCTCCGTCCTCCTTCCCGTTACTGGGAGGGGGCGGATCGGCTCCGTTCGTGCTCACCGTAATGTGCGTGGGGGCGGTCTGTGGACCAGTGTTCATCGCTGTGGTTCCCCCGACGTCCAACGCCGTGATCCTCCGGTGTTCGGCCGCCCCAGTGTCCACCGCTGCGATCCTCCGGTGTCCGGCCGCTCCGGTCCAGGGGCTCTGGCCGTTCCAGTGTCCACCGCTGGGATCCTCCAGGCTCTGGCCACTGCAGTGTCCACCGCTGGGATCCTCCGCTGTCCGCCTGCCCTGCTCCAGGGGTCTCCGCCCACTCCGGTCCGCCGCCGATCCTGATCCCGAACTCAGCCCCCTGCTCCCGCCACCCGTTTTATATACCCAGCCTGAGCCACGCCCCCACACAGGACAGCCAATGGGAATTGAGAAAACAGCATGGGGGCGGAGCAACCAACAGTCCGCATTGTGAGCAAACAGAGGGGAGGCGTGACCAAAATGCAGACGAGCGATCTGATTGGTCGAGAGGCGGAGGGTTCCAAAGGGGCGTGGCCCAGGGGCAGGGGTGAAGGCGGGGTGGGGGCGGGGCCACGCTAAATTCGGGATTTTGGGAGCATTTCCTGCTTGTTAATAAAAGATATTGGTATTTTTTCGCTTTCAGATCTTCATTTCTTCCCGATGAAAAGTGGAATTATTGGAAACTGGAATTGGTTTATTGGAAATTGGGATAACCGGAATCCTAAAGGAGGATTCCAGGACATTAAATTCAATTTTTAAATTTCTCTGACACCCGAATGAGGACAGATTCCATTAATTCCATAAAATTCCAATAAATTCTTTACTTCTTTTTTCTACATGTTGCGTCCCTGCTTGTTAATAAAAGACTGTTATTTTTTCACTTTCATCTCTTCATTTCTTCCCAGTGGAAATTGGAATTGGGAAATTGGGATTATTGGAAGTTGGAATTGGATCCTTGGAAATGGGGATAATTGGAATCCTAGCGGAGGGTAACTCACGCCATTAAGTCCAATTTTCATTTCAGTTTTCTCTGACACCAGGACGAGGACAGACTCCATAAATTCCATGACGTCACAGCACCAGGAATGACGAAACCGAGGCTCTATTGTGACACGGCAGGCGTTCCACACCTGGTGGCACCCAGGGCAGAGTCGTGACAACGGAACCTCATGGGACTGAGGGGTCCCAGCCCCATGGGAAGGGTCTCTGGGGGTCCCAGCCCCATTTTGGGGGAGCTTGGGTTTATGAGGAGGAGTCTCTGGGGGTCCCTCTCCCATTTCTGGTGGTCCCAGGCCCACAGGGAGGGGTCTTTGGGGGTCCCAGCCCCATTTCTGGGGTGCCCAGGTTTATGGGGAGGGGTCTATGAGTGTTCCATGGCCACAGGGAGGGGTCTCTGGGGATCCCAAGCCCATTTTTGGGGTGGTTGGGTTTATGGGGTGGGGGTCTTTGGTGGTTGCTACCCCATTTCTGGTGGTCCCAGGCCCACGGGGAGGGGTCTCTGAGGGTCCCAGCCCCACTCTTGGGGGTCCAAGCCCCACTCCTGGGAGTGCTCTGTGATTTGTGCGAGTGGCGAGTGACGCATGGAGCTATCAAAGAACAGCCACGGCACGTAATGTGTTTTTTGCCAATTTTATTTTGTCCCTTACCTTTGGCAGGCCGGGGTGGTGGCCAGACCCCTCCGGTTTGGGGGGCCCGGCGTGGTCCCTCGGTGCCCCAGGTTGTCGGTCCTTACCTTTGCTGAGCCGGGGTTGCTGTCTGACCCCCCCCAGTTTGGGGGCGCTGCCGCGTTCTCCATCCCCTTACCTTGGGCAGGCCGGGGCGGTGGCCGAGCCCCCGATCTGGGAGCCCGGCGTGGTCCCTCGGTGCCCCGGCGGTTCTCGGCCCTTACCTTTGCTGAGCCGGGGTGGTGCCGCTGCTGGTGCCGCTCCCATTCGGAGGGGCTGGTACCGAGAAGGCGGCAGTGAGAAGAGGCGCAAGGACGGCGAGAGCGGCGCATCGGTGGGTCCCCGTCCCTCCCAGCCTCCCCCCAACGACCACCCCGTGCTGGAGCTCCGGGCTGGCAACACCGAGGGTCCGGCCAGTGCCAAAGCTCCAGGGCTGCTGGTTCTGCGGGCTCGGCTGGTGCTGCGGCTCTGGTGTTGGCAGCTCCGCTCTCCTCTGCCTCCTCTGCTTCCTCTGCTCCGCTGCCTCCGCTGGACCTGAACTGATCGCACAGCACCTGCTCCTGCTTTATATAGGCAGGTTTAGCTCCGCCCCCTCACCCGCAGCCAATGGGAGCAGAGTGCAAACAATGGGGGGTGGGGAATAGAGCAGGACAGAGCAATGTGATTGGCTAAGAGGGTCCCGGGAGGGGCAGGGCCTGGGTGCACTGGGCCTGGTCACCAGGAGCCTTCACATTGCCTTGGGGCAGGGCCAGGCCAGGGCATCTCGGCCCTCCTGGCCCCGGGGGATGCTCCGGCCGGTGCCCTCCTTCCCCAGGGTCCGGCGCGGAGTGGGCATGGCTGCCAGTGTCCGTTGTCGTTGCCCTGGGGGATGATCCGGCCAGTGTCTGTCCCTCCTCCTTCCCTGAGCTGGGCCCCACGGTCAGGGCACCCGGCTGGCTCTCTCCTTCCACATCCCACCGTGATCCGGGACCAGGCACAGAGGAGCCCGTGCTGCTCCCACCTCCCTCGCAGCCACACTCCCCAGGGGTGTCCCCGTCCTGCCCAGGGGCCTGGGGCTGGCACTCGGGTGGGGGCTGATGACGCCGTTGGGATTAAGGCAGGAATTGGGGCTGAGTTTGGGAGCTGGAGCTGAGCCTAGGCTGGAGTTAGGGCTGAATTTGGGATCAGGGCTGGGGTTAGAGCGTCCATGCCCTCCCCGAGCCACCAGAGACAGGGACGATGCTTTGGTGCTGCTTGGACACGGCTTTGTTCAGGAGGGAACATCCATGGGCAGCTCCCCCAGCGTTCCGGATGGGACAACCCCCTCCTGGCTGCAGAATGCACCGAGGACATCCAGAGCAGCTTGGGAGGGGGGTTCAGAGCCAGGAAATTGGGGAGCCGGGCAGCTCCTCCTCAGCGCTCCGTCAGGGGAGGCTTCGTGCCCGGCTGCTCCTTGGCCGGCAGGAGCTGGCGTGGGTCAGCCACCTTCACCTTGAGGGTGCCCTGCAGGGGGACACGGGGCAGTCAGGGCATGTTCAGGGGTGCCAGCGGGGTATTTGTGGGGCGGCGCTGACCGGGAAGAAGGAATGGAGCAGCAGGAGCAGCAGGAGTGCCACCAGCCCCAGGCCGAGCCACAGCAGGTAGCGCCAGCGGACGCCGTGGCGGACAAGGCTCAGTGGAGATGTCAGCCACAGGAACGAGGACTTGGGGTGCCTGCGGGGACACCGGGCTCAGCCACCGCCTGTCACCTGCCCACCAGCCCCTCCTGGCTTGCCCCGGGCTCACCTGGGCTCAGGCAGGGTCGGGTGCTTTTTGGGCTCCTCCCGGCCCTTCCCCACCGGCCGCTCCTCGGCCTCCTGCGCCAACAGCAGCTCCAGGCTGAGCTCCAGCTTCCCCTGCGGGGCGGTTGGACCTGTCCCTGCTGTCCCCCAGCCCCGTGTGGGTGTCCCCAATCCGTTCCCAACCTACCAAGAGCCGCTGGCCACCGTCCTTGTGCATGGTGCAGGGCCACCAGCCCCGCGCCCTCCTTCTGCGGAACAGGTTCAGGGGCGAGCGCTGCCGCGCCGGGGCACGGCACCAGCACCAGGAGAGCCAGGTCAGGGGGAGCCAGAGCCAGGAGAAGCAGGCCAGGGAGAGCCAGGCCCGGGAAAGCTGGGCCCGGAAGAACCGGGGCAGGGAGAGCCAGGCCCAGGAGAACCAGGGCAGGTCCTGCAGTGTGGCCCGGCACAGGCAGGCGCTGCAGGCCGGGTGGGGCAGCTGCATCAGCTCCAGCTCCAGGATCCCTGCAGGACAGGGCAGGGGACAGCTCTGTCACTGGGGGGAGCTCCTTGTCACCTGGGGGAGCTCCTTATCACCAATGGGTGCTCCCTGTCCCCACTGGCTGTCCCCTGTCCCCTGCGGTGTCCCCCCGGTGGTGACACGGGCTCTCACCCAGCAGATCGTCCACCTTGAACTTGTCATTGTCCCACACCTGCAGGATGAGCTTGGGCAGCACCTTCAGCAGCATCTCGTCCAAACCCCACACGTGCTCCTGCCCGAGGACACGGCAAGGTCGCACGTGTCCCTGGGCTGTGTCCCCACTCTGTCCCCTCTCTGGCTGTCTCTGACCTTGCGGCGGATGGCGCAGAGCTTCTCGGCCACCAGGAACTCGAAGGGGAACACGAAGCGCCAGTTGAAGGCACCGCGGCCGTTCAGGGAGCGATAGTGGATGTCAGTGTGCTGCTGCTGCTCGGAGAGCCCATCCAGCCACCTGCAGGGACACCGCTGTCACCTCTGTGCCACCCCCCAGGGGACACTGCTGTCACCACTGTGCCCACATGGATGGGGACACCCTGGGGTGACAGGGACCCTGGGGATGGCTGATAGGGACCCTCTGGTGACAAAGGACCTGCAAGGGGCTCTGGAGTGAGCAGGACAGAAGCTGGGGGGTGACAGGGGACATGATGGGGACACACCCGGACACGTAGATGTCACTCATGCGCTGGCCCAGCAGGTTGATGTCCCCAGGATCCATGTCCCGCATGTTCCACACCACGCAGCGCAGCTCGTACCTCGGGAGGGGACAGGGACGGGTCACCTTCCACCCGGGGTGGCCCTGTCCCCACGGGGGGTGGCCCTGTCCCCACAGGGTGTCCTGTCCCTCACTCACCCTTTCGCCTTGTGGGGGTCGATGTTCACAGGGGGCCCAGGGGGGCCAAGGCTGGTGGGGAAAATGTCCACCCACATCTGCACCTTGCCCTGGGGACAGCAGGACAGGGTGGCACCAGCCCCATGTCCCCGGGTGTCCCCCAGTGTCCCCTCTCTGTCCCCACGGCCCCAGGCTCCTCATCACCGCGGGGTTCCTTTGTCCCCCCAGCACCTGTCCTTGTCACCCCCTGGCCCCATCACCCACTCCTGGGGTCCCTGGCATCCACCCCAGCGTCGCTGTCCCTGCGATGTCCTCATCCCCACGTTCTCTGTCACCCCAATGTCCCCATCACCCCTCCCCACCAGGTGTCGCTGTCACCCCCAGCCCGGTGTCTCTGTCCCCGGCGTCGCTGTCACCTGCTCCAGGCCGGGCTGGGCGCGGCTCTGCAGCCCGCGGGTCTCCAAGTGCTCCGGGACGAGCTCGCACAGGTTCAGCACGTGCAGGGCCAGGCGCTCCCGGGGGGCCCGGCGTGTCGCGGCGGGGGGTGGCCCCGCTCAGTGACACCGACCCACCTGTCACCCACCCGACAGCCACCTCACAGACCCCCCCCAACACCCCCAAATTACCCCAGACACCCCAGACCCACCCAGATACCCCAAACCCCCCCCCCGATCCCTGGAAAACACCCCAGACCCCCCCCAAACCCCCCCAAACCCCCACCAGACCCACCCCACATGCTCCCAAACCCCACCAGATCCCCCCAAACCCCCCACACCCCCCCAAGCTCCCCCAGTCCCTCCCCTCACCCAAGTGGCGCAGCTCGAAGCGCTGCCCGCTCAGGCTCAGGGCGGTGCCCCCGCGGCTGAAGCGGGGCCCGGGCAGCCCCCGGGTGCCCGCCAGGAGCTCCAGGGCCCGGCTGGGGCACAGCTGGTCCCGCCAGCACGCGGGGCCCGCGCTGGGGACAGGGCAGTGGCACCTCTGCTGGGAGTTACCCCTGTGCCCGCCCCTGGCCCTCTGTGCCATCTTCCTGTGCCCCCCAAACCCTTCTGTGCCCTCCAAACCTTCCTGTGCCCCCCATCCTGCCCCTCTTCGTGTCCCAATTCCCCCTCTGTGCCCGCTCCGTGCCATCCTCCTGTGCCCACCATGTCCCCTCCTGGCCCCCCTCCCAGCCCCCCGTGTCCCCTCCCTGTCCCTCAGGACAGGGAATGGTTCAGCTGGTGGCACAGGGAGTGGGACAGGTGAGGACACAGGGACATGGCAGGACAGGGAGTGGGACAGGTGGTGGCACAGGGAATGGCACAGGGATCTGGTGGCACAACAGCACTGGGAATGGTGACCTGGTGAGCGACCCCAGTGCCCCCTGGAGGTGACAGTGACACGGGCCACCCGCCCCGGGGGTGACAGTACCGCACCTGCCAAAGACGGGCTCCAGGGTGTTGGGCACGTACTGGTCCCGCTGTCCCAGCGTCTTCTTGCCCAGCGCCACCCGCACGTAGCGATCGCTCTGGGGCACGGAGGGGACACCGCGGTGACACGGCCGCTCCGCCCCGCCCGGCCCGGCCCCGCGGGCGTCCCCGCTGTCCTCACCAGCCCGGTGACATCGCGGGGGGACAGGTCGAAGGCTCGCACGACGTAGACGCGCAGCAGGCACGGCTGCGGCTGGCGGGGCGGCAGGCGCTGGAAGCAGCGCGGCGCGGGGGCGGCTCCGCCCTCCTGGGGCACGGGGTAGATGCGGAACAGCCCCTGAGAGACCCTCGGTGCCCTCCGGGGGTCCCGCCCCGCGGCCACGGTGTCCCACGGGGAGGAGGGCTTCACCCACCTTGAAGCTGCCCACGGGCTCGGGGGCACGGCCGGGTTTGGAGAGGGGGAAGGTCTGGCAGAAATCCTGCAGCCCCTCGAACTCGGGCACCGCCTCCAGCTCGCAGCCGTAGATCTGCGGGGCAGGGCTGGCCTTGGATCAGACCCGGGGCTGCTCCCCACCGCGGGCCCGGCCCTTTCTTCATCCTTGTCCCATTCCCTCCTCATCCTCATCCTTGTCCCCTCCCCACCTTCATCCCTATCCCTGTCCTCACCCACTCCCTTTATCCTCCCTGTCTCTGTCCCCATCCCTGTCCCCAGCTGTCCCTGTCCCAGTGCAGGTCCCAGGCTCTGGCTCACATTCAGTCTGTCCTCGTTGGTTCCCCACGGGAATTTGGGGTCCTTGTCCTTCATGGACGCATAGAATTTGCTCCACCAGTCCTCCTCCATGTCCTCATTCTGATGAAATTTCTGGCAAAAGACTAAGGAAAGAATCCTGTGCCTTGCCCCCAGCAGGCACTGATCCCCCGAGCCCCAGCAGAGAGCTGCAGCAGGGCTGGCATCAGCCCCGGGGCAGATGCAGGAGCACGTGCACTGCTCTGGCTCTGGGGCTGCTGGGGCCTTGTCTTTCCTCCCCTCCCTCCAAAGTCTCACGTCCAGCCCATAAACATTGCTGGCCCAAGGCTTCTCCACCAGCCAGCAGTGATGTTCTCCCCAGTGGCAATGGGAACAGCTCAGCCCATCACTGCAGCCAGAGGTCCTTCATGAGCAGAACCTGAAGCAAGTTCATCAGCTGTCACTGCTGACATGAACAAAGCTCAGCTTGCCAGATGTTCTCTTTGTTTTTGTGTGTGATGCATTCATCACCAAAGTCCCCAGAAGACACTTTGAAGTGACAGATTGACCAGCAGCAAAGCACCAAGGCCAGGAACTTTTGTTTGCTCAGTGGGGCTGTAGAAGAGCACAAAGCCCAGCAGCTGCTGGGCAGAAGCACTTTTCCTCTGGGCTGTCCCTGAGCACCAAAGCACAGAGTCTTGTGTTTGTCAGGCAAGAGCTCTTTACCTGGTGACCAATGCTGATTGCTCCTTTTGAATCCAAAGCATGCACAAACACAGCTGCATAATTATTTCCAGCACATTGCACAGAGTTTGTCTGGTGGGCCAAGCAAGCAGTTACCAGTCTGCATGACCACCCAGAGTCCCAGACTGCATTGCTGGTAAATACACAGAAACCTCCTGTTCTGTTTCCTTGATGTGCTCCTGCTGATGGTGCTTCATTGAGCTGGGATTGGACCCTTCAGACTGTAAATGGCATCCTCCTTTTGGGTCTTGTTTCCAGGTCACTGTATTGCTCTAATCTGCATTTTCACTCTTTCAGAATTTTAATTGCTCCTTTTCTTAGAGCAGCTCTCATTGAAATGCTAATGAAATGTGTCCTTTTTGGGCTAAATCAGAATGTTTTCAATGGAAAAGAAACCGAAGAACCACACAGCAAATTCAACAGTAACTATTCCTTGGTCTTCAAGAACTGCTCATTCAGCTCAAAACTGGGACACTTTCTTCTGTGCCCTGTGGTTTGCTCCGTTCCTTGTGCTTCCATCAGGCAGTGAGCTGAGCAAAGACTCCCCTTTGCTTTGTTCCAGGGGAAGAAATTATCCACACAAAGCTCCACGGAGAAGCTGTGGATGTCAACGTTGGGCTGAGCACAAGTTCCGTGGAGCTTGACAAGACTTTCATCACCATGTCAAGCCACAGAACTGTGTTCATTGAGAACAGGAGTAACATCACAGCCCACTTCCAGTGGAAGGCTTTTCCTAGTGAGGAAGAAGAGAATGAAGAGAAGAGGAGGTTGGTTTGAAAGATGCATTTCAGTGAGATCCATGGCCCAAGAGTGAAACTAATGTTTGGCCTCAGGGGGGTGTTGGTGCATTTGAAGGGTTTAGGCCAAGCAAACCATCCCTGGCACTGGGGTGTGTGTCCCTGGCCTTCAGGAGCTCAGCACTCAGCATTCCAGTTCCATTGATACTCCAGCCAGGGATGGCATTTTGGGAAGGAAAGGTCGATTGTGATGACTGGATTTCCTCAGGTTCTCACTGGGCTCTTGTCTCTCTAATCTTCTTCCTACATGACCTGGCAACATCCCTAAACATTTCCTGAATTGCCAGCCCCTCTTTCCAAAGGTGATACACCCTCTTCTTTCCCTTAGTTCCTTCAAAAGCATGGTCCAGGAGAAGATGGCAAAGGTGCCAGAAGACCCCATGCTGTTCTCCCATGACATTTTTTCCATGGAGCCAATGGTAAGTGATAGCTGAGAACCTCATTTTCCTCCTCCTCCTCCTCTTCTATTTGCTCCTCCCAAGCACCCTGCCCCCGTCCCCCTTTCCCCGGCTGCAGTCACTGGGCAGATCCTCAGCTGGCCCCATGTGGTGGGAGGGAGGACATGGAGTTTCTGGAGTGGCTGCAGAGCTCCCTGCTCAAAGCATTTGTGCCCTGCAGGCTCAAGGCAGGGCTGGGAGCCTGACAAAGCCGAGCTCTGCTGTCAGGCTCGAGCTGCTCAAGGCACTGTGTGCGTGTCCCTGCAGTGTCACAGGGAGCAGTTATTGCAGGCAGGGGCTCCCCCAACACGTGGGGTTCAGCAGAGGCTGTTGGAGCACTGCCAGCTCACACACTGACCTGAAGCTTGCCATGGTTCCCTGGCAAAAGGAGGCCAAATTCAGCCCAAGGGTAATGCCAGAAATGCCAATCCCCTCCTGTAAGCATGCCTTGCACTATTTCTGAGTCTGCCTTCCAGTGTCATCTGTGAGCCTGGACACCAGGATGCAAGGTTGAAATGGGCCTTTGGAGTTCTCCTGCACACAGGGACACAAAACCTTTTCCTTTTCTGGTGATGCAAGCAAACTGCCACGTGCTCCCATCAAGCAGAGCCCTGATTCTGAGTGCTGGCATTGTGAGAGATGATGAGTACCTGGTGTGTGCACAGTGCAAAATCCCTTCTCATCTTGGAGTAAAGCCCAGAATAATCCCAACCTCTGCTTTCTTTCAAAACAGCTTAACTAATATTTGCATTTCAAGGAAGGGCATCATGTTCTCTTCTTGATCACTCCTATGGCCCATCTAAGGCCAAGAGCCACCAGTGCACAGGGGCAGTTGCATCCCACTGTGGCTGCCAGCAGCATGATGGGACCAAGAGCTTGTGTCAGAGCAGCAGGAATCTTGTGGAGAGTGGGAGCTGATCAGCTGAGCATTGAGAGCTTCCAGCGCTGGGTTGAGCTGGGTTTGGAGGGTTTCCTTGGCTCCTTGGGTGGTTCACTCATCACTGATGCTCTGAACAAAGGCTTACAGGAGTGTGGTTGCAAACAAGCAGTGTGAAGTGTGCAGAGCAATGTTTTGCTGTCTCTCTCTGTTGTAGGAGGGAGAAATCGGGCCGAATTGTTCGGCTGAAATCAAGGTGACCTTCAAACCCTTGGAAGCACTGGAGTATGGAAGTGTGGCTTACTGCAGCATCTCAGGTGCAGCTCCTTTGCCCTGCTTCTCTGCCCCTCAGTGAAGCCATGGTGCAAGCCTGAGCCCACTGGGCTCCCATGGAACTGCTGGGAAGAGTCCCTGGTCAGCAGGGCAGTGCTGGCACATCCCCCCTGGCCCTGCAGCTTCCAGGGAGTCTCCCGTGCCAGGCCAGGACTCAGAATGCTGGGTCTGCCTTACTGATCCCAGAACAGCCCAGGCAGTGCAGGGAGAGGTTTTCATGCCGTGGCTTTGCCAGCATTTCCTCAAAGGCCAGAGAGCTCCAGAGCAGAAGAGCTTTAGTGAACAATCACTGAGCCCCTCCAGGCCCCTGGCCTCCAGGATGGGTCCATTTGACATGGATCCATCATCAGGTGGTCGGAGCTGAGTTAGAAATGGGCTCCCTGAGCCTGGACCACCTCCCAGTGCCCAGACAGCAGCAGAGCAGAGGTGGCTGAGCCCCACTGAGCCCAGGCTGTTTGTAGAAGGAGCAGCCTTGGCCAGCACCTGCTCCTCTCCCTCTGTGGCAGTTGTCACTTTGCAGCTCTCAGTCTGTGCAAATAGAACACAGTGCTGAGTGTCACAAGGGGAGGACTTGGGCAACAAAGTCCTGTGCTGCTGGGCCAGGGAGTTTGGTCATTGCCAAACTCTGTGTGAGCTTTGTGTCTTCACTGAATGGATTTCAAAGCTGCTCTGGGTGCATGGGAAGGAAACCACAGAATCACAGTATGGTAAGGATGGAATGGACCCTAAAGATCATCTAGTCCCAAGGCCCCTGCCATGGGCAGGGACACCTCCCCGTCCTGGTTCTGGGCAAATCTGGGAGAGAACCCCCAAAGGGGCTCCTCTAGGAAATCGGATTCTATCGCCCCTCCCCCAACCGGTCCGGGAGAAAATACCTCCTTGGAGAAAAGTGGAAAAAACTGTTTATTAAACAAGAAAACCTAAACAATATTAAACAACAAAACCCCTTGCTGCTCCAAAAGAGATGACAAACCCAGAAAGTCCCCTCCCCAGATTCCAGTTCAGCTCATTCAGTCCCTTATCAGTCCCTCTGGCGCTGGAAATGCCGTGGCCCAGGCCCGGCCCGGCCCACTGATGCGAGCTGCTGGTGCTCTTATGGTTGTTCAGTCCAGAGCAGGTGTGAACAGGTCCAAAGAAAGGGAAAAAAAAGGAAAAAAAAAACCTAAAACCTACAGTCCTGGGAACTTCTTTGCCTCAGCTAGCTAAACTAACTAAAAGCAAAAAAAAAAAAAAAAAAGAGAGCCCTGTCCTGCCGTCTGTTCATCTGCAGGCAATGCAGTCCAGGAGCAGGAATGTGTAGGAGTGAGTTCAGTGTCTGAAAAACAAACTGCGCGCCTCCTCTCCCCCCCTCAATCCTTGGAGCAAGTCTTAAAGGTGCAAAACTTACCATTCAGCATAAACGGAACAAGATGATTGGGGATAAAAGTATCATACAGTCAACCTAGGACATGTCCCCTTGGTTCCCATGGGTCCCAAAGTGTCAGAAGAGTCTCCATTGTTCCATAAGGCCCCCAAAGTCACTGTGCTCCCCTTGGTTCCACAGGGCCCCACAGTGTAACAATGGACTCTTGGCTCCATGAGGTTCTTCAGTCACAATGGTCTCCTTGGATCCACAGTGTCACCATGGTCCCTTTGTTCCATGAGGTTCTGCAGTAGAACACGGTCACCTTGGTTCCATGAGGTTCTGCTGTGTCACCATGGTCCCTTTGTTCCATGAGGTTCTGCAGTAGAACACGGTCACCTTGGTTCCACAAGGCCTTGCTGTGTCACAATGGCCCCTTGGTTCCAAGAGGTTTCTCCGGGTCACAATGATCTCCTTGGATCCGCAGTTTCACCATGGGCCATTGGTTCAGTGTGGCCCAGTGTGCCAAAATGGATTTTGTTTCCAGGGGGTTCTGCAGTGTCACAATGGACCCTTTGGTCCAGGAGTTGGCACAGTGTCACAGCTGACTCCTTGGTTCCGTGAGGCCCTGCCATCACCACATCTCCAAAATATCAGAATAAGACTCCTTAACACTAATTTGCTATTTAAGAGGGGATCATTTATTCAGGCCTGAGGTCTAGTGAGGGATAACTCCTAACCTTATGTGGACATGTAATTCTCCAGTGTGTTGCTTATATAGAGTTGCTAAATGTGTATTACAATTTACCCATTACCATAAAACCCACCCCAAGTTCCCAGATTTAGTCCTGCTTTTATCTATCACTGCATTCTTTAGCCAGATGTCTTCTTCTTCTCTTCCAACCATCCTTCCTGGGAAAGCAGCCCCTGCATGCCTTGGTCCTGTGCTAAAAGTTCACTGGCATGGTAAAAATTGAATTAACCCTTTTGGTATCAAGGCTGACGCTTTGTGTGGGCAGGCAGAGGCAGGCAGGAGGCAGAGCTGTCAGCAAAGGAAGGGGCCAGCCAGGTGGGGCAGCCGGGGGATGAGCACAGCCTGCAGGGACAGAGGCCAGGGCAGGGACACCGTAGGACAGCCTGGGCTGCACAGGGCACAGGGATGGGCAGCAGCTGCCAGGCCCTGACAGAGCCAACCTTGGCAGCACTTTGGCCATGGCTGCTGGCCCTGGGCCTGAGGCCACGAGGGGACAAGTGACCCTGGCAGCCCTGGGGCCTCATTGCCTCCTTGTCCCTGCTCAGCAGCCTGGCAGAGGCCGCTCCATGGTCCTGCCCCTGGCATTGCCCATCCCCACATCCCAGTGCCCATCCCGGGAAGAGCCCTGAGCAAGGAGGGAGGGACAGGATCTGCCTTGCCAGGGGCTGGGGCTCAGGCCTTGGCCCTTTGCATTCCTGAAACACATCCCCACCATTTCCCTCATCCAGGCCCTGGCACTCAGAGCAGCTGAGGAATGGAGTCACATCCAGGGCTGTCCCCAGGGCTCAGGACCGGGGCCAGGTCAGTGAAATCTTTTTATTGCTGATCTGGATGAGGCCATTGAGGGCACCCTCAGTCAGTTCCCAGGTGAGCCCAAGCTGGGTGGGAGTGTGGCTTTGCTGGAGGGCAGGAAGCTCTGCAGAGGGATCTGGACAGGCTGGAGCCATGGGCCCAGGACAATGGGATGAGGTTCACCAGGGCCAAGGGCCGGGTCCTGCCCTGGGCTCACAACCACCCCAAATCCCTGACTGCCCTGCCCCTGATCCCCACAGCCTGTTCTGTTTCCTTCATCCCTGCATTGCCAGGGACTTTCTGGGACAGGGGAGCTCTGCTCTGGCTATGGAGGGAGGTGCAAGTGCCACCACTGGAGTGGGAACCACAACTCATCAGGTTTGTGTCCTTTGGGGGTCAGGAACTGGTGAGACTCGGAGGCACAGAAAGTTTCTCTTCATGGCCAACAGACCATGGTTGGACAGGACAGAATTTAATAACAGTCATGCTCTTCCCTGAGCCATGTGCAATGTCCCAGCAGTGTCTGATGAGTGCACCATCCACAGGTGATTTCCATACCAAAATTAATTTTAGACAAACATGGTTCTGAGATAGATATAAACACAATTAAGTTCTTGTATCAGGATGCTCATCCTGGAGTGAGGGCAAAACAGCTCAAACAATCCTGATTTGCAAAGCTGTCAGTGGTGGATGGAGAAGAGAGGTCAGGCTGCTCTTGGTGTTGAGGAAATGCTGAAACCAGCCTGACTCATTTCATCTCCTCCTGTCCTGGCTGCTCTCCCCTTTTTCCCCTCCCACCCATTGGTTTTTCTCTCCCACCAGGCCCCCCGGTGAAGAGCCTGGCTCTGTGTTCTCCATCACCTCCTTGGTGGCACTGCCAGGCTGGGATGAGGAGCCCCTCAGCCTTCCCTGCTCCGGGCTGGACAAGCCCAGCTCCCTCTGCCTCTGCTCACAGCCCAAGGGCTCCAGCCCCACCTTGGAGGCCCTTCCCAGACCCTGCTCCAGCTGCCAGACATCTTTCCTGCCCTGGGGAACCCAACCCAGGCCACAGTGACCTGGATAATCCATGAACTTTGTGTCCTGGTCACACAGCCCTGGCCCCTTGTCCCCATGTCAGGCTCTGGAGTGGATCCTGTGGAACATCCTTGGGTGGAGGCTGTGGCTCCAGGTGGGCTGGGGGGATCCCGTGGGACAGGGACCCTGCTGGGCATGGACAGCCTTGGACTTGTTGGGAGAAACTGTGAGGGGGATCTGGGGCAGAGTGACCAACCCAGTGACCTCACACAGCCCTGCTGGGATGTCACACAGCCCCTCTGTGATGTCACAGCCTGCCCTGTGATGTCACAGCCCATTCTCTGATGTCACACAGTTGGTCTCTGATGTCACAGCAGAGTCTGTGATGTCATAGTCTGCTCTGTGATGTCAGACCTCTGCCCTGTGATGTCACAGTCTTCTCTGTGATGTCACAGACCATTCTCTAATGTCACAGAGCTGGTCTCTGATGTCACACCAGAGTCTGTGATGTCATAGCCTGCACTGTGATGTCAGACCTCTGCCCTGTGATGTCACAGAGGCAGTCTATGATGTCATAGCTGCTCAATGACCTCACATAACCCACTCTGTGATGTCATAGCCCACTCTATGACCTCATGTTACCAGATGATAAATTGTCTCCACCAGGTGAGCTGACACCTGGAGCTTGTTCTCCAAAACCCCAGGCCTATGGAAACCACACAATGCCCATTGTGTGAGAAGGGGATCTGGAAGTTAACCAGCCTCAGTGTCCTGCCAGCTCAGCCAGGCCCACTGGAACATTGGGGTCCACGACCACCAGGGACCACCAGAGACACCCCCAGGACTAAAGGGCATGGGTAAAGGGGAGGGGAAATATGTTAATGATTTTGGGGAAATGATTATCACATGTGTGAAATAGAAGAGGAAAATCACCAGATTTGCAGATGACACCAAGCTGGGTGAGAGTGTGGATCTGCTGGAGGGTAGGAGGGCTCTGCACAGGGCCCTGGACAGGCTGGATCCGGGGCCCAAATCCAACAAGGTGAGGTTTAACAAGTCCAAGTGCTGGGTCCTGCACTTTGGCCACAACAACCCCTGCAGCACTACAGGCTGGGGACAGAGTGGCTGGACAGCAGCCAGGCAGAGAGAGACCTGCAGGGACTGATGGACAGCAGGCTGGACATGAGCCAGCAGTGTGCCCAGGTGGCCAAAAAGGCCAATGGCTCCTGGCCTGGCTCAGGAATGGTGTGGCCAGCAGGAGCAGGGCAGTGATTCTTCCCCTGTGCTCAGCACTGCTTGGGCAGTGCCTCGAGTGCTGTGTCCAGTTCTGGCCCCCAGTTCAGGAAGGACATGGGGAGGGGCTGGAGCGGATCCAGAGGAGGGCAACAAGGCTGGGGAGGGGTCTGGAGCACAAGTCCTGTGAGGAGTGGCTGAGGGAGCTGGGGTTGTTTATCCTGGAGAAGAGGAGGCTCAAGGGAGACAAGGCAGTGTCAGGGCACAGGTTGGATTGGATGATCTCCAAGGTCTTTTCCAACACTGCTGATTCTGTGATTCTCTGAAACCACCCTTGGAGCAGTTGCAGGATGAGCCCTGGGCCTCCTCTTCAGAAGCTCCAGCAGCCCAGGTCCCTCAGCTTCTCCTGCCAGCCCCAAAGCCCATCCTGTCAGTCCTGAAGAGCCTCTGCAGCTCCTCCTCATTGCCCAGAACAGGGAGCCCCAGAGCCAGACACAGCAGCCCAGATGTGCCCCCCTGGCCTGTGGTGCCTCTGGCAGGGGAGCAGCAGGAGGCACTGCTGGAGCCTGCAGACAATTCCTGCAGCACTTGTGGGATGATCCTGCTCCCCAAGGGACGTTCCCATGGTGCCAAGTCAGGAACTGCAATGGGGAGTGGGGCCAGAGAGGAAGAGGCAAACAGGGATGGGCTGTTTGCAGGGGAGGGAAGAGGAGTGGGCAAACGGAAGAAATTTGTAGCAGGAAGAGTAAGGAAAGCAAAGGTGAAGCCAAGGAAATGCTCAGGGCAGTTTGGGGTTGCCTGCCAGGCAGCCCTGGCTCTGAGTAACAGCATCTGCAGTGGGACAGGACACTCCCAGCTGATGGGAACAAACTTTCTGGCTGACTGCAGAGGCCAGGACAAAGCTGAGGGGTTTCCCTGCCATTCCCAGCCCTTGCTGGCCCCAGGGGCTGATGGCATTTGTGCTCCCTCAGGTTCATGTCCCCACAGCAACAGCATGGGGGTGCTCCCCCTGCTCTGTGCAATGCAAACAGGGGCTCCTGAGCCAGTGCTGCCGTGTCTGTGCCTGCAAGGATGGGGCACCTGTGTGAGCTGGGGGAGAGGCCAGGGCTGCAGAGGGGGGATGTTGTTGGCAGCTCCATGAGGACGCTCTGGGACGCTGCCCTGGGCTGTCCAGTGCACTGGGGATGGATCAGCCCCTGCTCTGCTGCTCCTTCCCATCTCCCCCAGGGCCCTTGCAGAGCACCAGCCATGCTGTTTGCCCCCAGCCTGCCCATGGCCACCCTGGGGCTGCTCACGGGGGTTTTCTGTGCTCAGCATTGGCCTGGCCGTGTTCTTGAGAGAGCCTGGGCAAGGAGCCTGGAGCCCCCAGGGCCTGGCCTGAGGTGTCAGCGCTGCCCCAGCAGTGCCCATGGCCTGTCCCTGCTGCAGCCCTGGCACTGCCACCCCCAGGGCTGTGCCCGGCCCCGAGAGCATTCAGGCCCTACTTCAACACCAGGGCCACCAGGGCAGCGGGGCAGGGCCACGGGAGCAGCACTGGCAACACCAAGTGCTGCTGCTGCTGGGCACAGCTGCTGTGCCAGCACTGATCTGCCCCCAGCTCTGCACACAGACATTGCTACTGCAGCTCCAGAGAAGGGAACAAAAGGGCATCTCTGCAGAAAACTTTGCTGGGAGATCCTTTAGTTCCATTAAAGCCACCGAGAGCACAGCCCCTCATTGACACAGTCTGTGGCCACAGGGAAGGTGGAGTAACACAAAATGAGAAATGGCACAAAGAGTAACATTTTTTTTTGGACCATATGAATAGCTAAACCAAAGAAAAAATACCACCACAACCTAATTACAAGAAGCTTGAAAGATTACTTTTATTACAAGTGATTTGCAGAAATTGGCCAGCAGTTTAATGTTTCTGAAACCATCCAGTCATCATTTTCCACAGTGAAGCCTTGAGCTCCTGGTTCCTCAGGCTGTACATGAGGGGGTTCAGGGCTGGAGGCACCACTGAGTACAGAACTGACAGGGCCAGATCCAGGGATGGAGAGGACATGGAGGAGGGCTTCAGGTAGGTAAATGTGCCAGTGCTGAGGAACAGAGAGACCACGGCCAGGTGAGGGAGGCAGGTGGAAAAGGCTTTGTGCTGTCCCTGCTCAGAGGGGATCCTCAGCACAGCCCTGAAGATCTGCACATAGGAGAAAACAATGAACGCAAAACAGCCAAGTCCTAAACAGGCACTGACTGCAATGAGCCCAAGTTCCCTGAGGCTGGATTGGGAGCAGGAGAGCTTGAGGATTGCAGGCACTTCACAGAAGAACTGGCCCAGGGCATTGCCATGGCACAGGGGCAGGGAAAATGTATTGGCTGTGTGCAGCAGTGAATAGAGAAAGGCACTGGCCCAGGCAGCTGCTGCCATGTGGGCACAAGCTCTGCTGCCCAGGAGGGTCCTGTGGTGCAGGGGTTTGCAGATGGACACGTAGCGGTCGTAGCACATGATGGTCAGGAGGGAAAACTCTGCTGAGATGAAGAACATAAAGAAAAAGAGCTGAGCAGCACATCCTGTGTAGGAGATGGTCCTGGTGTCCCAGAGGGAATTGTGCATGGCTTTGGGCACAGTGGTGCAGATGGAGCCCAGGTCGCTGAGGGCCAGGTTGAGCAGGAAGAAGAACATGGGCGTGTGCAGGTGGTGGCCGCAGGCTACGGCGCTGATGATGAGGCCGTTGCCCAGGAGGGCAGCCAGGGAGATGCCCAGCAAGAGGCAGAAGTGCAGGAGCTGCAGCTGCCGCGTGTCTGCCAAGGCCAGCAGGAGGAAGTGGCTGATGGAGCTGCTGTTGGACATTTGCTGTGGCTGCACTTGGGGTCCTGATCATGGAGAAAGGACAGTGACAAGTCAGGAGAGGCTGCTTTGAGCCAAACCTGGGCCATTCCCTGCAGACTGTCCTGCTGGGACTCACCCATCCTTGTTCCTGCTCTGGGAAAACCTTCACCCAGGTCCCTGCCTGAGCTCCAGTTGTTCTGGCTGAGTGTGCCAGGAGCAGCCAGGTATGTGTGTGGGGGCTCTTGAGGAGCCATCCCTGCCCCACTGCCCTGGGTTTGTGGCCATGTGGAAAAGGGACAAGGCTGGTATTCAGGATTTGTCAGGGGAATCACTCCTAATGCAGACAGGCTTGGTGGCATCTGCACTCCCATTTCTAAAGGGAGGAGTTGGTTTTAGGAATTGTTTTCCTACCAATATATCTTTCCTGGGGCTTTTTGAGGTCAGAAATCCCCAGCATTTCTGCTGTACTCCAAGTTTGCCACTGAGAGATGTGAGAGCCAAAGAATTCCCTGTGGCTCAGGGAAGGTGAGGGGCTGGATGGGCTTGTTCCCAGCTGCCCTGGCTTTGCACCTTTGCCTGCAGTCAGAGCACAATCACACTCTGCGGTCATCCTGGGATAAACCAGACCCTGCCCAGAGCAGAGGGATCCCTGAATATCTCACTCTCTCTCAAGGTCTCTGGGCAAGATCTCAGCACCCCCTTGTGCCAAGGACACTCATGGCTCCCTTGGCAAACCCAGCAGCATTTCCTCAGCTGTGGCAGCTCTGCCCTTCCCTGTGGGACATTCAGGGAAGTCCCAGAGGCTCTGGCACAGATTTGCACCCAGGAGGGCAGCTCAGAGCATGGAAGGGAACAGCAAGGAGATCCCTGGCTGTGCCCATGATGGGATCTCAGGGAGTGGGCTCAGCTCATTCCCCTTTCCCATGGACTGCTTTGCCCTCAGCCCCACAGGTGCCAGGGAAGCTTGGACACCCCATTCCCATGGACACCCCTGCCTGGCAGGAATGCCAAGGGCAGTGCCTGACTCAGCTGCTGCAAATGCCAGAGCCTCCCTGAGAGCAGCAGATATCAATGACAATATCAGGGCAGTGCAGAAACAAGGGAAGGTGTTGTGGTGCTGTGCCTGAGAGGGCAGGGCAGAGACAGCCGGGCACTCAGGACAGTGTTCCTGTGCCCAGCTGTGCCCGGCACCTCCCACACACCAGCAGTGCCCTCCTGCCCCCAGCACTGCTCTCCTCAGCCCCCTCTCCCTCCCTGAGCATCTCCATGGGCCTGGACATTCCCTCCTGAGAGGAGCCTTGTCCCACCCTGTGTGCCCTGGCCCTGGCCCTACAGAAACCTGCCTGTGTGCAGGGCCCTGGCTGGGGCAGGCTCTGTGTGCAGGTGGGCAAGGGCAGCTCAGGAGAGCCCTGCTGGGCCCTGCAGAGGTGATGCTGCTGCTGTCCAGGGCTGAGGAGTGGCTGAGGGCCCTTTGGGAGGCTCCCAACAGAGAGACTGACCACCCAAAGTTACAGTTCTGGAGTCTCTGTAAATGTTCAAACATTCCTTGGATGATCATCTCTGTCCCTTTTAACTCAGAATGTTCTGTGATTCTGGGATTACAATTCCTGTTCTTCTTCTCTCATCCCCTTGTGGTCTATAATCAAAAGAGAAAAAACCCCTTGCAACCGTGTTAGAACAATAAAGTAAAAACCAGACATTTATTGGAAGCTTCCAGGTGTCCCAGTGGGGATGGGGCACACCTGGGGCCTGGTTTTACCAATTTATTAGGGTTGATAAATCAGGATATTTAACAGGAACATCCAATAGGAGATTCAGTTGCCCCAGTTACGCACCCCTGGCTCAACTCATTGGAGTAGGTCCAAGGGCTTCTTTGCCTCTACTTTTTGTTGTGACTGCTCACATTCTGGTCAAAAAACAAAATTTTCTTGTAGGCTCTCTTCCTAATAATAAGGCTATTTGATAATAACACAGATAATAAGACAGTATTTCAGGAATGTATTTAGACAGTCAGCCCGTTGTTCTAAAATCTAAGAGAAAGGTTAGGAAATGTACCAGAGTTAATTAAGGATTCTAGTTATAGAAGTATATAATAGCAGCTTAATAAGAGTAAAAAAAAAGAGTTTAATAGAAAAAAATAATGATTATAGATTTACGACTATATAATTGTATTTTACAGAGGCATGAATATATGAAAAATATAGAAAAAGCAAAAATGTTTTGGCACCACCCCAACATTCCCATCCTTCTCCAAGAAGGAAATTGAAAACACTCTCAGGAAACCTCCTGATCCTTACAGCAATCCCAGTTTACCTTCTTTGAGAAGCGCCCTCCGGAGCTGTGCCCAGGCTGGTCTGGAGCTGGGAGCAGCCCTGCCCCACCCAGCCCCTCTCAGCAGCAGCACCTGCCCTGCTCAGGGGGGCTCCTTCCCCCCAGAGCTTCTCCCCAGCGCTGGGGGCAGCTCCCGGGCTGGCTGAGAGCTGTCCCTGGCAGGCAGCAGAGTCCCTGCCCCAGCACAGCGCCCTGGGCTGCAGGACCCTGCTCTGCAGGACAGCCCTGGGCACCCCTGGCTGCTCTGCACAAGAGAGAATCAGAGAATGTACTCACAGAGTCTGCAGGCATTGGGAGGTTCCAGCTTTAGGAGATGGCTCCAGGAGCTGCAGCTGCATTGTCCTGCAGCCAGAGGTTCCTGTGCCAAGGGCTGGCAGTGATTGTGCCCCAGGCACTTCTCAGCACCTTCCCAGCCCTGACTGATTGAAGCTCTCTGTGTCTCTGTGCTGTGCCCGGGGTGGCTGCAGGCAGTGCCCCAGCTCTGCTGGGCTGGGAGAAAAGCTGCTCATCAAGAGAAATGTGCTTTTGAAGCTCTTCTTGGTTACCAGGAGCTGCCTCTGTGCCAGGAGCCCAGCCCAGCTCAGCAGCACAGACACAGCACAAGGACTTTAATGACCCTCTGGGGCTTTATGCTGAGGACCTGAACATCAGTCCTTTAGAGGGAGCTGAAGAAACCTCTCCAGAACTCCAAGTCAGAATCCAACTCCAATGTTTCTTTCACTTTTAATGGGTCCCACTGAGGGACACAACAGAGAAAGTGTCCCCAGGCCCCAGGCAGAGCAGAGAACTGGAGGCACTGATGACAGCTGGGGACAAAGAGAAGCCAATCTTGGTGCCCTGGGGTAGAGCAGGGTCTGTGCCACCAAGGGCTGGGAGGAGACACCTTGTCCTGAGGCACTCAGGCCTCCTGGCACAGCCCCAGCCAGGCTGGGCACTGTCAGCCCCTTGTCCTGCCCTCAGCATCCCCCCCTAGCCCACATCCCAGTGGCCTCAAGGATCTGCTGGAAGGAGTCCCTGGGGAGCCTTGCTCAGCAATGGCCCTGGGGGCTCCTGAATGCTCCCAGGGACCGCAGGGTTTTCAAAGGACTTTGGGTTTGGCTTTTGCCTGGGAGTCTCTGAGAGGTGTGAGCAATCATGGCCTCCAATTACCTGCTGTAATTAGTCCCTGGAGAGGCTTTGTCAGTAACAACACTCAGTGGGGCTCATTAATGCTTCAAGGTACTTCAGTTCTTTTAAGGTACTTGGTGTTTCCCTTTGGATACAGACTGTGTGAGAGGTTTGTGCAATCATGGCCCCAATTATCTGCTTTAAGGAGTCCCTTGAGAGCTTTGTACTGACACTCAGTGGGGCTCATTAATGCTTTGAGATACTCAAGGTGTTTAAGGTACTTTGGAATTTCCTTCCCACACTGAATCTCTGAGAAGTTTTTGTGTCATCCTGGCCTCCAATTTTCTCCTCCAAGGAGTCCATGAGGAGCCACTTTTGGGATGGACCTCAGTGGGACCCATTCATGCCTTGAGATGCTTTGGGGTTTTCTTCTGCCTTTGGCTCCTGGAAAGGTTTGTGCAATCTCCTCTCAGGCCCTGATGTTGCAGGGCTCAGCTCCAAATGCACAGTGAGGCTCATTAGGATCAAGCAAGTCCTGACAAACCATGGCTCTGCCTTGATTTCCCTCTGGTCTAGTTCATGTCAGCAGGAAGTTTTCCTTTTACAGTTATGGATTCCTATTTCAATGAGCTTCTAAGAAATATTTAATTCTATTTTAAAGAATGTATTTTATTAAATTCTATTTTAAAGAATGTATTTTATTACTGTTCTCTTTAGGGAAGAGGTGATTGCAGCACTCTGTGTTTGATATTGATGTTGGACCACTCCCAAGGAGGTCGGGCCAGGTCAGAGAAGTTGTACCTTGAGAGCTGACTCAGCATGGACAACCTTCCCTCACATTCCCCAACTTCATGTGAGAAACCATTATCACTTTCAAAAATTTAAATTATTAAGATCTTATCAAAACACAACAGAAGACTGAATAAAGAGAAGGACACAGCACTGGGAGCAAAGGATTCAGTCACCGTGTCCTTATTTACTAAATGGATGTTCTGTCTTTTATACTTCCAGCCCCTCCCAAAGCTTTGTCAATCGACTCCTGTCCAGTGGTGCAGATCACTTTATTACACCTTGATTGGAGGTCAGGTGCTGCCATAGTAACAAGCTGACCCTCCCAAATGCCCCAACTACTGAGGCCATCCCATGATAACAAGGCAAGGGGGAGGGGAAAGATAATTATACATCCACAAAACTTCTCTTAACATATATTTAATATTCACCCCTTGATTGTGAGAGTCAACCATAGCATTACTCATCTATAACAAACCCCCCTTTTCTTTTTCTATTAGTCATTTGGCTCAAACAGTTAAGTAAAAAATTTCCTCTCTCTCTTGAATGAGTCATACCAGCATCTGTTGATGTGGGCAAGGACAGCGGGAAGAGGAGAAAAAGTCTCAGGTTTTCCTTGGACACACTTATTTGGAATGGACAAAAGGGCATCACAGAGGTCCAGTATGGCTTTGACTCCCATCTACCATGCCTATGTGGTTGCTACCCATAGTCAGTGTATCTTAGGGGTGAGTACAGAGGCCAGCTCGGCCCTGCCCTCCAGTCCCTGTTGTATTAAAAGACAACTGAGGAGAGGAATGACAGAGGTCTGGTCTGGCCTTTTGTCCCTACCTTACCATGCCTACGGGGTTGCTGCCCGCAGCAGGGCTATGGAGCCTTCTTGGTAGTGAGCAAAGCGGCCAACCTGGTCTTGCTCTCCTCCCTTTATCTTATTTTCTTGATGAAGCTGTCCCATTACCTTTTACAGTCCCTTGTGTACTTCTCCTCAACAGATGCTGGTAATTCTCACCCATTAAAACAGGAAGACAGTTCTCGAGTTGGTTGGTGGAAGCTTGACTCTACTTTTTGGGCATCTTGGTGTTTTTCTGGTTTTCTTTCAGTCTCTGCTTGAGAGTCAATCTCATTTCCCCTTTTTCTATATCCACAAGCAGATAGAAGGGTTTGTCTAAGGCAGGAAGACTCAGTGCCGGTACACTGACTAATTTTTGCTTTAAAGCTTCAAACTTTTGTTCATCATCTTTTTCCCACCTAATCTCTTCTTCAACCAACTTTTCATACAAGATCTGGATGGCCTGCATGTATCCTTCAATCCATAGCCTACAATATCCCCACAAGCCTAAAACCTGCTGACTTCCCTCTTAGTTTTTGGCCCTGGGAGTGAGACTATCCCCATAATTCTCTCAGGGTCAGCTGCCAGCTCCCTTGACAAATCACATGTCCTAGGTACTTTACTTCCATTTTTACAAATTGTAGAATCCATTTTGAGATCCAAAAACTTAGTTCCCCAGAAAATTTAACAACACTATGGTGGATTCCCAAACTTCTTTTTCTTCCAGTCCTGAGAGAAGCAAATAATTTACATATTGGATGAGCTTTATCCCAGGTTTAATGGAGAAGTGTTTTTAGTACTTCTCCTCCTAGGGTTTGACCAAACAGGTTTGGGGATTCAGAAAACCCTTTGGGATTACCCAGTCAACTGAAGCTGTTGCTTCCCCCAGAATCAGGGTTCTCCCATTCAAAGGCAAATATAACCCACTTTCCTCTGCCAGAGAGCACACCCAAAAAGCATCTTTTAGGTCTATCACACTGGACCACTGGGATGTTACTCAGTAGTCTATAGGGATTGGGCACCACTGGGTACCGATTCACTGTTCTTTTGTTCACTTCTCTCAACTCTTGGACAAGCCTGTAAGTCCCTTCTGACTTCTTTCCTGGTAATATGGGTGTATTATGGGGGGACATACATGGCTTTAAGGGCCTGTCCTCAAGTAGGTCCTGGATCACCGGCCGTAGTCCTTGTCTCCCCTCCAGGGAGAGTGGATGTTGCCATACCCAAACTGGATGGTTTTCATTAACTATTTTTATTACTATAGGTTTGATGTTTAATTTACGTCCATTTTTTAGTTTTGCCCACATCATCTCATGAATTTTCTCCTCATTTCCTTCCCTTAACTGGAGAAGCTTAACTACCATCTTCCCTTTCTCTGGGAGCACTCCATCCTAATAAATTTCACCCTGCATTTGGAACTAACAGAACATCCCCAATTCCTATTTTATTTGTTCCTTCAAACTTTATTGGCATTATAACTGAGGCTTTGAACCTTTCCCCTTGTCTTGGTTGGAAAAGACAGGTGTCTGCTAATGAAGGCAGGAGCCGCCCCTGAAATGGAAAATGTAAATCCCCTCCCTCCGAATTGTTATAATTTTGAAATTGAGGGGGCTCTCAGGCACAGATATGGGAGCAGGAATAAGGGAAGAAAATAAAAATTAGGGAAGAAAATAAAAGAAACGATGCAGTAATACAAAACAGCACTGACAGAATCAGAATATGACCTGACACCCTGTGGGTCCGGGTGTTGGTAGCAGTGCAATTGAAATGGTGGCTGCAGTCCTCCTGCAGTCTTCCTGCAGACAGATGTAGTTCTGTTGGAGCAGTGATCCTGTAGAAGGGTGTAGTCTTCCTCTGAAGATCCAGTGGTGGTATAGATGGGCCTGGTCTTCCTCTGGGAATCCAGTGGAAAAGGCTGCTCCTCCTTTGGGAATCCAGTGGAAAGGCTATTCGGTTGTCCCAAAATCTCAGATTCTATCCAGGTAGGAATGCTTGGCCCCTCCCTCTGGGCGGAGCATCTCACAATGGGATGATGTAACTGTTATCCGTCATGCAGTGACATTCATTAGCCCATTAACAGCAGATGTCTCCCAGAGGGAGGACTGGTGTGGAAGAGATAAAGAAAAACTGCCCAATTCACAGAAGATAACTGCCACACCTCTAACAGATGGCAAATAGAACACACACATTGCCTTGCAATCTAGGACATTATCCATCCCTTATTCTATTTCCATCTGCATCACAATAAACCTTACACACTGTTCTCATTTAAGACTAGGTTTCCCTGTGGTACACAGCGGCTTTCTCCATCTTTCTGCATTACCCACCAAGTGTAACCAGGTCCTCGAGCAAAAACAATTCCACAGATGGGTTTGTCTTTGCCTGAGGTGGGATTAATCCAAACAGTCTTTCCTGAAATACCTTTCATGTGTACAACAGGGACTTTATCTCCATCCACTGTGTGCAAGGGTTCAGACTGGGCAGGACCAGCTCGATTGATGGACCCTCAGGTGTTGACCATCCAGGCGACTTTTGCTAAGTTCATTTCCCGAGTTCTAAATGTTCCCCCCCCAGGTGCCTTCAGGGTAGTCCTAAGCAGTCCATTGCACCGTTCAACTTTCCCGGCAGCTGGTGCATGATAGGGGATATGATATATCCATTTAATACCATGTTCCCTGGCCCAGGTGTTGATAAGGCTGTTCTTGAAATGGGTCCCGTTGTTTGATTCAGTTTTCTCAGGGGTTCCATGTCTCCACAGGACTTGCTTTTCAAGGCCCCGGATCGTGTTACAGGCAGTGGCATGAGGCACAGGGCAGGTTTCCAACCACCCAGTGGTGGCTTCCACCATGGTCAGCATGTAGCACTTGCCTTGGCATGTCTGGGGCAGTGTGATGTAGTCAATCTGCCAGGCCTCCCCATACTTGTACTTGGACCACCGCCCACCATACCACAGGGGCTTCACCCGCTGGGCCTGTTTGATGTCAGCACACGTCTCACAGTCATGAATAACCTGAGAAATACTGTCCATGGTTAGATCCACCCCTCAGTCTCGTGCCCTCGTGGCATCTCTACCCTGATGACCTGAGGCATCGTGGGCCCATCGAGCTAGGAACAGCTCCCCCTTGTGTTGCCAATCTTGGTCTATCTTGGACACCTCTTTTTTTGCTGCCTGATTTACCTGTTCATTGTTTCAATGTTGCTCATTAGCCTGACTCTTGGGGACATGGGCATCTACATGGCGGACTTTCACAGGTAGCTTCTCCAACGGAGTTGCAATGTCTTTCCACTCATCAGCAGCCCAGATTGGTTTTCCCCTACGCTGCCAGTTGGCCTTTTTCACCTTTCCAGCCATCCCCACAGAGCATTGGCTACCATCCACAAGTCAGTATAAAGGTAGAGCTTTAGCCACTTCTCTCTCTTAGCAATGCCCAGGACGAGCTGAAAAGTCTTGAGTTCAGTGAGTTGGCTCGATCCACGACCTGTCGTGTGGGGCTCCATACAGCTGCTTTCCACTTACGGTTCATCTCTACAATGCTACAGGAACCGTCCGTGAAAAGAGCATAGCGTGTTTCCTCTGCTGGCAGATGGTTGTATGGTGGAGCTTCTTCAGCATGTGTCACTTGCTCTTGTTCCTCTTAATCAGTGAGATCAAAGTTTTCACCTTCCGGCCACTTTGTAATTATCTCCAAAATCCCAGGGCGATTCAGGTTTCCAATATGGGTGCGCTGTGTGATCAGAGCAATCCATTTACTCCATGTAGCATCAGTGGCGTGGTGGGTGGTGGGACCCTTTCTCTTAAACATCCACCCCAGCACCGGTAGTCGGGGTGCCTGGAGGAGTTGTGCTTCCCTGCCAATCACCTCTGAGGCAGCTTGAACTCCTTCATAGGCAGCCAAGATTTCCTTCTCTGTGGGAGTGTAGTTGGCTTCGGACCCTCTGAAGCTTCAACTCCAGAATCCCAGTGGTCAGCCTTGAGTCTCCCCAGGCATCTTCTGCCAAAGGCTCCAGGACAAGCCATTGTTCCTGGCTGCAGAGTAGAGCACGCGCTTCACCTCTGGTCCCGTCCTGACTGGGCCAAGGGCAACTGCATGAGCGATCTCCTGCTTGATCTGAACAAAAGCTTGTTGCTATTCAGGGCCCCAGTGGAACTCGTTCTTCTTGCGGGTGACCAGGAAAAGAGGGCTCACGATCTGCACAATCTGGCTGTACTCAGGAGTATGCATTCTCCAAAAACCCATGGCACTGAAGAAAGTTTGTGTTTCCTTCTTGCTAGTTGGTGGAGACATTGCGGTGATCTTGTTGATTACCTCAGTGGGAATCTGATGCCGTCTGTCTTGCCACTTTACTCCCAGGAACTGGATCTCTTGGGCAGGTTCTTTGACTTTGCTCTTCTTGATGGTGAAACTGGCTTCTAGCAGAATCTGGATGATCCTCTCTGCTTTCTCAAATACTTCCACTGCCGTGTTCCCCCACACAATGATGTCATTGATATACTGCAGGTGTTCTGGAGCCTCACCCTTTTCCAGTGCAGTCTGGATCAGTCCATGGCAGATGGTGGGGCTATGCTCCCACCCCTGGGGCAGTCGGTTCCAGGTGTACTGCACGCCCCTCCAGGTGAAAGCAAACTGAGCCCTGCATTCTGCTGCCAGAGGAATCGAGAAAAACACACTGGCAATATCAACAGTGGCGTACCACTTTGCTGCCTTGGACTCCAGCTCGTACTGGAGTTCCAGCACGTCTGGCACAGCAGCACTCAGCAGTGGAGTCACTTCATTTAAGACCTGGTAGTCCACAGTCAATTTCCATTCTCTGTCAGACTTGTGCACAGGCCTGATGGGGCTGTTAAAGGGTGAGTGGGTTTTGCTGACCACCCCTTGGCTCTCTAGCTCACGGATCATTTTGTGGATGGGGATCACAGCAGCTCGATTTGTCCGATACTGCCAGCGGTGCACCGTCGAGCTGGCGATTGGCACTCATTGCTCTTCCACCTTCAGGATTTCTTCTGCAGATGGGTTTTCTGATAGTCCAGGCAAGGTGTTTAACTGCTTAATGTTCTCTGCCTCTACAGCAGCTATTCCAAAATCCCATCTGAGTCCCTTTAGGTCTTTGTAATACCCATTCCAGAGAAAGTCTATGCCCAGAACACACAGGGCCACTGGGCCAGTCACAATAGGATGTTTCTTTCACTCTTTCCCAGTCAGGCTCACCTCGGCTTCCAACAGGGTCAATTGCTGTGATCCCCCTGCCATCCCGGCAATGGAAACAGGTTCTGCCCCCACATATCCCAATGGTATCAGGGTACACTGCACACCAGTATGAACTAAGGCATCGTATTTTTGCGGTTCTGATGTGCCAGGCCATTGGATCCACACCATCAGAAGATCCACTTCTCCCGTGCCTCTCCCTGGCTAGAGGCAGAGCCCCTCTAACCCTGGGTATTATTTCTTTCCTGGGCATACATGGCAGAGGTTCCTTCAAGGGGATCAGACAGATCATACTCAGCAGCTCGGTCATGGGAGGTTGAGGCTACCTTCACTCTACTGGAGTTCCCTTGATTAGTGTTTCCCTCCTTGAGTTGACACACTCGTGCTGCCAGGACAGAAGTGGGTTTCTCATTCCACCTTCCCATGTCTCTGCCCCATCGTCCTGCAGAAAGAACCACAGGTCAGCCCGTGGGGTGTACCCTCTCTCTCTAGCTGGGGAATGTTGGGCTCTGACTTTGGGGCCTGTGACTCACACTGCTGCAATGTGGGAACTGTTCCTCCTCACCTCCTCCTTCATCTCCTCTCTGAGTTCTTGGAGCACAGCAGAGACATGAGCCTGCATCGGGCCATTGATCATACTTGCATAATTTCTAAGCTTGTTGGCAACAGAGCCCACTGTCTCTCGGCTGGTATCGGCATTAATTGTTGCAATGAAGGTGATGTATTGAGATGGCCCCAGATTTGCCAGACTCTACCATATTTGCCCTGGGCACCTAACCCTGTTGGGGTCATTATCATGCTGTCCATCCCTCCCAAAGAGTACCTCCAATACTGCCACTTCTCTCAGCTGTTGGATGCCTTCCTCCCCTGTCAGAGGGTCTTCCAGCACATTCTATGGCGGTGATCCTGCATTCTCTCCCTGTGGACAAACCTCCCTCTGGCACTCATGAAATCTACTCCCAGAGGGAAAGGGAGCCTAACTCCCTTACAAAAATCTGATTCATACCTGAGTCCTGGGTAGGGGGTCCCAATTTCCTTGCCTCACCGCCATCCAGTTGCAGAGCTGGACCCATAAGGTCCCAGACCCAGAGTAACCAGATTGTACAAGCCTCATATCCCCGCTGTACATAGTCTTTGTGCAGATTACAGAGATTTTCATACATCAGGGATTCAGTGATGATCTCCACTGTTGTCTGTCCTGCGGGTTGTGAGGGTCCTCCTTTCTTATCTTCATCTGGGTGCTCTGGCTTCATCTCAGACCTCCTTGTTTCCACTGGGGCAACTGCTGCTGGCTGTGATTGCCTTTGCAGTTCAGCTGGAACCTGGACAGTTGTAACATCTGTGGGTTCCACTGCTGCACTATCAGACTCTCCCTCTTTGAGGCAGGGGAAGGGTTTTTCACCAGCTGTGGAAATGTACTCCTTCAGCATCTGGCCCATCTCTTTCACTAGAATCCCCACCCAACCTGGGTGGTTCATTTCTGAGATGGGCTCTGGGGCAGGGTCAGGCTCTGGGGCAGCAGCATCCCTTGTCTCTGGGGTAGGTGTCAGTGTGGTTATCCAGGTTAATCTTCTTTTATCTCTGAATGCTAAATAGAAGAGGCCTATCAGCAACACCAACCACTGTATGATATCTTTAGCATTTAGAGTGGATCTGAACCCTTTGAAAACTGGTGGGGCAGACCCAAAGAGCTGGGTGAATGGCTGGGAGAAAATTTCCCCCAGTGTCATTTCCTCACAGTAAGTACCATTATTAAAGTAACCCAAAAACATACACTTAGTGTCTGATAGCTCTGAATCCATGTGCCTGCCTTCCAGAGGAAGTTAAAAATCCATTAATTCCTCACCTTATTAAGCCATAAATCAAACTGGATAATAGCCACAGCAGCCTTAGTTATGATTACCCTGTGTTCCCAGGGATGGCCAGGCTGCTCCTGATGGGGCAGAAGGAAGAGCTCCAGGCCCTCTGTGAGGGTGACTGAGGGCAGTGGGCTGTCAGCAGGGGCTGGCTGGGTGAGCTGCAATCCCTGGGCAGGGAGCTGCAATCCCTGCCCTGGCTGTGGTGGGCTTTGCTCCTTGTGTGGACGAGGGGTGCTGTGGGCAGAGCACACAGAGATTTCAGGGATGTGGGCAGGGGGATTCATGGCCAGCACCTTGCAGCTGATCCCCTTGGCCCCTCCTCTCTTGTGGCCATGGCAAGAGCTGGGTGGGATGGCTCTGGCAGAAAGGTCTCCTTGGATTCCTGCACATCCAGGTTCTGACTGTGGCTCTGTTCCTGTCTCTTTCAGCCCTTCAAGGCCTGAGTGAAGACAACAGCCCCTCCTGCATAAGCATATTTGTTCAGGTGATGTTTGAGGGAAGAGCTGAACTACTTTCATCTGCTGGCTCAGAAGAACCAGTATCTCTTTAAGACCTCCAGATCTCTTGGAAGGTGAGACCACCTGGAGACCTGAGGAGATCAGCTGGAGCTCCAGGCACAGATGATGACTGGCATAGCTGAGCCTGTGGGAAGCTCCCATAGCTCCTGCCTTCTCTCTTGCTGTTGACAGCCCTCAGAACCTGCCCATCCCCTTTCTTCCCTCCCAGCTCATCCCTTTGCTTTGCCTTCCATTAATAAACAGTTTGGCTTCTTTGCTTTACCTGCATCTCTGTGGAGCTGGAACGATGCAAATCCAGAGCCCTGGGACACACAGGCCCCTCCTGCCATTCTCTTCCACACCGTGTTTTGTGCACAGACACAGAGGAACGAGGGCAGATCAGGCTGGAAAGGTCCCTGTGCTAAAAGTCCAGTTCCACAACGCTGTGGAGTTACAGATCTTGCTGAGCACCCTGGAGCCCCTGGACTTTGGAAGAGCAAACCTGAGAATGCTCTGAACCCAGCTGTGAGGGATTCCATGGCAAGCATCCATGGAGGGCAAAGGAGCTTGGAATGCTGGAAGGTTTCAAGAACAGCTTCCTGAAAGCACAGCAGTGCTCCATCCCTGCACAGGATCAGGAAGAGGGCAGAACCAGAGACCATCTGGGCTTAACAGAGAGCTTTGGGTGTGCCTAAGGGCAAATGAAGCAGCAGCACGGTGCCTGAGACTCGGAGGCGCGACCGTGCCAGTGCCCAGAGCGCTGTCAGGCAGTGCTGGGATCCCAGGTGTGGTTCTGGTCCCCACAACCGAGGAATGGCAGCCCCAGGCTCAGAGCCAGTCAGAAAGCCAACCAAGTGAGACCAGAGGGAGGGCACCCTTCCTGTTTCTCTTGGGCATGGCTGCAAAACAGCCCCTGCTGCTTCATCCTCCACCTGTGTTTGGGGTGTGCTGGTGGCAGAGCCAGCCAGGTTGTGCTCTGCCTTCCAGAGCCTGTTGGGAGCCAGCATGAAAAGCTCTGCGTGCACAGCCAAGAGTCCTGGAAGGTGCTGGCAAGAGCATCCTGCAGGAACAGGGCTCTGGGCTCTGGCTGGGAACAGCCTGGTTTTGCTGCTGTGACCGCAGGCAGGAGTTGAGGCAGGTGAAGAGGCAGCAGGCAGCTTGTGTTTGTAGAGGGCCTGGGGCTGCACCTCTGAACCTCCACCTGGAAACACACTTGGGGGAATACAAGCTAGAGCTGGAGTGCCTGTCCTGAAAGGACCTGAAGTTATTCAGCCTTGCCAGCTTTTCTTAAGAGTGTATTGGTGTTCCCCAGGAAAGCTACACATTTGGGGAAATGCCTTTGGAGGAAAGGGGCTTGCTTCTCAAGGAAAGTGCTTCCCAGGGAGCTCCCAGTGAGGTGGGAAGGGTGATCCAGGAACCATAGGCCTGGCAGCCTGAGCTTGCCACAGAAGAAGGTATTGGGGCAGATCCTTCTGAGTGCCATCCCCTGGCATGTGCAGGGAACCAGGGGGTCTGCTGGAGGGTGGGAAAGCTCTGCAGAGGGACAGGGACAGCTGGGGGTCCTGCTGAGGTGTTGAGGGCTTCTGTGTTGGAGTTTGGGGGTGTTGGTGTTGGTGGGGTGTCGGGAAGGAGTTATCTGCAAGGTGAGAGGTCTAGGCTGGAATCTGAGTCAGTTTGAAGGCAGCATCTGTGGTTAGGCACGACTTTGGTTACTGAGGACAGAAAGAATATCTGTGACTATTCTTGTTCATGGTCCTGATTCTCCTGCAGGGAACAAAAGGGGAGAGCTGTTCTTTACTGGCCACTTAGATATCTGTACCAGGGGGAGGATTAGCCCTTTTGCCATCTACTCATTTGTTTGGGCTACTTTTGTAACACTGAGTGGACTTTAATTTTTTGAGAGCTTTTATTCTTTAAGAGAATTAGGATAATATCATCTCTTCACAGAAAACCATTTGCAAACCAAAGAATGGCTGTTTTTTTACCTCTGTACAGTGTTATTTTAAGTGACTCTCAGTGGATGATGTTAAGGCAAATGAGTTGCTGCTTTGAGACAGAAAGCAGAATTCCAACTCTTCACCTTCTCAGGCCATCCCAATGAAGTTGGGAAGCTGCAAATTTTTGGAACTACTTGAGTTGAGCAACGGGAAGTAAAGCTTTCCTGAAGTGAGGATTCTTAAATGCCAGATTCTTCTGTGCCTTTGCCACTAAGGTGTTTTTGTGCTGAAGGAAATTACTTCAATGAGAAAATAATTTCAGCATGGAGTGAGAACTTCTGACCCAGACCAAGTGTTGCCAGCAGTTGCTCCAGGTGCTCCTGCCAACAGCCCCTACAGGAAGGAGCACAGTCCCTAGTGCACGTGGGCTTTGGCTCCCTCTGGCACAGAAGCCCCCCGGGGGCAGAGGTCTCTGGGGCAGGAGATGGGCACCAGCGCTGCCAGGGCTCGGAGGGTGGTAGGTCTGCTTGGGCAGGGACTCTGCCACACCTGCTGATGTCAGCGCTCCCCAGGCCCCAGGGCTCAGAGCAGCATTCATGCCCTGGCCCACACGTTCCATGTCCATGCCACACCCGTGGGTTTAGGATGGCCACCAGCCAGGACGTGTCCCAAGGAGGCCGAGCCAGCTTCCCTGGAAGGCCCCGTGCCCTTCCCAGTGCAGCTGTGTTGGCAGCCCTGGAGGCTCCTTCTGCTGCCCTGAGCCCACAGAGCAGGGCAGCATTTGCTGATGGTTTGAGCTGTTCCTAAAAACCCTGTCGGGCTGTCTTAGACACTTGGGGTGAGAGATTCCTTCAACCTGGGCCACTTTGGGTGGGCTGGGGGTGGCCCCAGGGCAAGGGGCAGTGTGTGCAGGGGCCCTTTGTGACACAGTGCAGCATGGGCACCGTGGCATAGAACAGGTGTCCAAGGGCCCTTTGTGACACGTGGTGACATAGGAGCTGGCAGTGACAAGAGCACACCTCAGGTCTCAGAGCACACAACGGGACAGGACGGGACAGAGCGGTGCCGTGAGGAGCCCCCACACAGCGCGCTCGTTCCTGTCCAAACCGGAGCCTTTCCAAGGTGTTATTCCTGCAGCTGAGCTCGAGGCCTGACCACAGGACTTGCCAACCCGTGGTCTCCCTTCTCTTCTGCAGGTGCCCTTGAGGGCAGAGTGTGGGACTTGGTGCCCCAGAGGCATCTCCCATCCCTGCTGCCAGTGCCCTTGAGGCCAGACCACAATCCTTGACAGGAGTCTCCTGTCCTTGTGGCAGGAGCCCTCGAGACCAGAGTGCAGGACTTGCTGTCCTGTTGCCTTCCTGAGGCTTCTTACTTGAAGGTGCCTTCCAGGCACCACTGCAGGACTTGCTGACTCTGAGCTTTTCTGAGGCATCTCTCCAGCAAGTAGCCACAAATCCACTCAGAGACATGGAGCAGAGACCCCTAAGAGTGCCCAAGCTGGCGTGGGTGGAGGAGGAGGAGGAGGAGGAAAAAGGCGCTGGAGCTGCTCCAGCACAGGAGACCAAAGAGGTGGTGCTGTTTGAGCTGCTGCAGGAGGGTGAGTGGCAGAGCTGGGCCACAGGGATGGTGCCTGCAGCCAGCCTGGAAACATCCCATCCCATCCCATCCCATCCCATCCCATCCCATCCCATCCCATCCCATCACATCCCATCCCCTGGGCCATGCCCATGGACAGGGGCCAGGCAGACACCCCGCAGTGGCCGTGCTCCATCCCCTCAGGCATCCCAGGGCTGTCCCCACCTGGGGAGCCCAGGGCTGGGCTGTGTTCTCCGGCCTCTCCTGCAGCCCCTCAGCTCTGGCTGCGCTCGTTCTTTGCCAGGTGCAGCCCTGGAGCGCACACAAGAGCAGGACCCCGCCCGTGGCCTCTTCCGCCGAACAGCGCAGGTACCTGCAGCCACCCCTACCTGGGCTGGGCCTGCTGTCACCGCACTTGGAGAATTCCATGCAACATCCCTGGCTTCTTGCCCTTCTCCTACAGCTGGTTTGCAAATTCATCAAGAGAATTCGGGAGGAAGAGACCAGCACCATGGGAACTGGGCTCAGAGCATACACGCATATCTTCAAAACCAAGACCAGTGCTGCCCTGCTGGATATGCTTGTAGAGGAGGGCTTTTCCAACCCAAAGCAAGTAAGCAGCCTGTGGCCAGGGTTTGATCCTCCCAGGAACTGCTTGGCTTCTCAAGCCACACCCACTGGTCACTGAAAGGCTTTGAGGCCATGGCAGTGTGGTGGGAAGGGAAGAACTTCTCTGGGGACACTGGGGACATTCCTCCTTCTGGCAGCTTTCCAAGTCTTCCTGTGCCTTCTCCAGGTGCCCGCCCTGGTCAGGTACATCCACCAGTGGCTCCTGGCCAATCAGTTTGCTGAGCACAGGCTGAACAGGACCCTGCTGGATCTCACAGAAGCACAGCCTGCTGACGTACTAATGACGCTGCTGCGTGTGGCCCCATCCTGTGACAGGTATGGGGCCCACCTGCCCAGAGAGCTCAGGGCTCCCCAGCCCATCAGCCTGTACAGCCTGTCCCAGGTGTCTGACCAACAGAGAGTTCCAGGGCCCTCTGGCTGCTCCCTTTCCCAGCCCTGGCATGTCACCTCCCATGCCTGCTGCCATGCTCCCTCCCTGCCCCTCAGGGGTCTGTCCCCACAGGGCTGGGCTGCCTGGGTGCTGCCAGTGAGGGACAATGGGCAGAGGCAGAGCTGGCAGCTGGCTCAGATCCCCACTGCTGCCCAGGCCACCGTGCTGTGTCTGAGACCTCCCTGAGACGGAGCTCTAACCCCACAGAGCTGCCATGGCCATGTGGAAGACCATCATGTGCTCGCCCAGGACTGCGGAACCAGTGCTGCTGATCCTCCTGGATGTGCTGGGGAGCTGGCCAGAGCACAGCACGTGCACCTCTGATGGGGACGAAACGGGTGTCTTTGCCCTGGCTGTGAGTTTGTGTAACTGGCCTTTGCTGGCCCCAAGGCCACCTCTCCAGCAGCTCTCCATCCTCCTTCCCCCACTGCATCTCCCTGCCTCAGGCGCTGGCCTCAAACCTGGCCCAGGGGCAGCTTCAGGCCTGCCAGGCCCCATGCTCCCCCTGTGTCTCTCTGGGCCTCTTCCTGCCAAGCTCGGGCCCTGCCACACGGACACCTCAGCACTGAGCACTGTCTCGGGTGGCTTTGTCCTTTGCAGGCAGCTGTGGTGATGTGGAAGATCCTCCAGGTGCCCTGTGTCCCACATATGGTGACGGTGTATTTCCCCCGCCTCTTTGTGCATCTGCTCCTCCAAGTGCTCTTCAGCACTCTGGATATGCCAGAGGAGGTCATTACCTTCTGGAAGGGATGCCAGGAGCAACATGGCCTTGCCACCAGCCCCAGGAGGTGCTCCATCCTACTCCTCCTGTCCCTGCCACGTGACCTGGGAAGGAGCCAGTGCTCCCAGCGTGACCTGGGCTTTGGTCTGCACGCAGGTTTGCAGTGCAGACCCTGAAGTCCCTGCTCTGCCGAACGCAGCACGAGGATGTGGTGGTGGCAATGGAACACAATTGTGGCTGGGACATGCTGCTGTGTGCTGACACCCACCACTGTGCCGTGAGTCTGCTGGCCAGGTGAGACCCCCTTCTCCCCACTGCCTCTGACATTTGTGCTCTGTGCCCAGGGAGCTCCACACAGATCCTGTGGTTGTGGGCCAGAGGGTCTTGTCACCGAGGGACGGCCAAGCAGACTGGAAAAGGCTGGGAGAGGAGGGTGCCCACAAGGAGCCGCCTCCCAAGTAGTCCAGGGCCACTTGCACAATGCTGGGGAAAGACCAGACCTGTGTGTGTCAGTCCTGGCGGAGGTTTGTGGCCCTGGCCCACAGTCTTGGTTACTTTTTCTCCTGCCAGGGAGATGTCCTGTGTCTCCATCCCCTTGTGTTCCCGGATCGCTCGCTACCTGCTCCGGCTGCTCAGCACACAGGAGCCACGCTGGGAGCTGCCTGCCCTGGCGTTCCTTGTGGAGGTGAGCCTGATGGCCAGCGCTGCCTTGCTCAGCTGCCTCCCAGTTCTCTGCCCTTTCAGAGCCACAGCTGCCTGGGATGGAGCCCGTGCCCTGCGCTGCGGCCTGGGCCCGGCCCTGTGCGGTTCTGAGCTCCTGCCGGCCGGGTCCGCTGTCACTGCCCTGTGCCTTTCAGGTCCTCGAGTGCCTGGACTTGAGTGAACGCAGTGCTAACAGAGTCCTGCAAATCTTGTCAAGGCAGCTGCAGAGGGAGTGCAGAGAGAGGCGTAGCCTGGCGCTCAGGGCCCTTCTTGATCTCACTGACAAGCCCTCAATGGTGAGAAGGGGGCAGTGGCTGAGGCTGAGCTAGGGAATGCAGTTGCTTGGGCTTGGCTGGCCTTTGGGAGCTGGGGCAGCTGCTCCCAGCTCTCCTGCCTCCTGCTTCAGCTGCCCAAGTGCTTCGGGACAGGCCTTTGGCCTTCAGGCCCTGCGGCAGGAGGATGGCATTTCACAAATTTGTGTTCTGCACAGACCAAAAAAATGTGGAGCCTGACTGAAAGTCTTGTGGAGTTCCTGTGGGACACAGATGGAGAGATAGTTATCATGACAGTCATGCTACTCAGCTTTATCATCTTGGACAATGACATGCTGATGCCCAGCCCCATCACACTGCAGCTGGTTGAGGCGCTCCTGCCACTCTTTGACCACGTAAGGCTCGCTGCCCCCAGCCACAGCCACTGGGTGCTACCCGGACAATTCGTGCCCTGAGGATTTGCAGGCCTGCGTCAAGCTGAGCCCCATGCAGCCGATTCTGAGGTCTTTTTTCCTTCCTTTCAAACAGGACAATAGCCAGGTGCAGGTAATCTCCATACTGCTCTTCCGAACACTGGTGACTCATCCAGCAGAAAAGGCAAAAAAGGCCCTGAAGACACCCCTGCGCCAGAGCCTGCTGCCACTCTTCTTCCACTGCCATGATGAGAATCGTCTTGTGGCACAGGTGAGGACTTGTGGGCTGCTGCTGTCGCCCTGGCAGGGGGCTCGGCTGCCTCCTGCCCTGGTGCCTGCCAGGCTGCAGCCTCCTCCAGGCCTTGGCAAAGGGACACGGGTCCTGCGCCCTGGGCTGTGGGGTCATCTCCTCGTCTCTGCTGCTCTCCAGGCTTCACAGGAAACGCTGCTTTGTGTGGCCAAGTTTCTGAAGAGGAGGGATCTTGAAAGACTGCTGAAGAACAAGAAGCTGTGGAAATTCACCGAGTGCCTGGTAAGGATGGCCTGGAAGTCCCAGCATCAGCCTGGAGAAGGCCCCCGAGGGCGGTGCTGAGAGTGCGGGGCGGGCAGCTGTGCCCCTGCCCGCTGCTGCACGCTGAGGCCGCGCGGGCTCCTCTCAAGGCTCCCGTGGGCCCAAGCCAGGTGCCCGTGGAGCCCCGGCCCGGCGGAGCTGCGGGGCGGGCCGGCACCGCGGCTCCCCGGGCAGCAGCCGGCCCTCTGGCCCCTCCCCTCGGGAGCCCAGCGCCAGCGGCTGCTGGCCGCGCCTCAGGGCTGTGCGGGCAGGGGAGGCTGGGGCTGGGCGCAGGCAGCGCCCGGCCGAGGGGCTGAGCCCGCGCCAACCCTTCCTTCCCTCCCGCCGCTCTCTCCAGCTGGCAGAGGACAGGAGCGGAGCGGCCGAGCACCTGCGCCGGGCCCTGCGCTACCTGCAGAGCCCACAGGAGCCCCTGCGAGAGGCGGCCATCAGGTTCATGGGTGAGCCACGAGCCCGGGCTCCCTCCCCGGCCCGCCGCAGCTCGGCCCCAGCCCCGCCTGCTGCCCCAGCAGTGCCGGCCGGGCCCGGCGCCGTGGAGCCCCGGCTGGCCTCGGCGCTGCTGCCGCCCTCTGGCAGCCGTGCCCTTGGGCGGCAGCGTGCGGCCAGGGCCCGGGCTGAGCCCTGCCGGGCCAGCAGGCCGTGTGGCCACAGCGCCGGCAGCGCCGCTGGCAGGGAGCTGTGCCACTGGGGCCGTGACAGGCTCTGTGTTCACAGGGATGGCTGGGCAGTACCTGAGGGGGAAGAAGGAAGAGCTCCAGCTCATCTGCACTGGTGAGTGAGGGCAGGGGGCTGGCAGTGGGGGCTGGTGGGGGCAGCTGCAAGCCCTGCCCCGGCTGCAGAGGGCTCTGCTCCCTGTGCGGACGAGGGGCAGTGTGGGCAGAGCACACAGAGATTTCAGGACCACGTGGAGGATTCGTGGCCAGCAGCTTTGGGCTGGTCCCGTTGTTCCCTGCTTCCTCCTGGCTATGCCTAGAGCCGGCTGGGACGGCCCTGGCAGGGGGCTCTCCTCGCGTCCCCAAAGATTTGGGATCTGACCATGGCTCTGTTCCTCTCTCTTTCAGCCCTTGAACACCTGACAGAGGACATCAGCAGTGCTGTGTCAGACATGGCACTTCAAACATTGTATGTCCTCCGGGCACTGCAGAGTGAGCGATATACCCTCTTCCAGAGGCTGCAAGATCAATTCTGCAGGGCATGGAGGACACGGCCTCGTCTGTCGGGGCTCGACTGGCTGCGCTGCTGGAGCTCTGCAGAGAGCTGAGCCCACAGGCTGTGTCTGCTGGAGCAACCTGAGCCAGCGGGAATTTTCTGTTTCTTTAAAATTGTTCTTTTATTCTTTTTGTTTTTTTTCTTTAGTCTATGAATATAGAATGTGTTATAATACACAGACTCCCAGGAGTTTTCTTTTGCTGGCAAGGGTTAGCAGGGCATAGGGGAAGAGGGGGAAAAGGGTGCCTGGGCTCAGCCAACTGCCCAGACGTGCAGTGTAGCAGGGAAAATGGTCAGAAGGCCCTTGCCCTTTTTCTGGTTCTTCTGAAGCCTTTGTGCAGGTGACAGAGCGGCTGGGCAGGGGCCGGAGCTGCAGGGATCCCTGCGAGAGCGGTGCCTGGAGATGGCCACAAGCCCTGTGCCAGCCAGGGAGGGCCATCTGTGTCCTCCTGCCCGTGTGCTGCTGGCTGGATTGCTGAGGGCTCCGAGGTGCCTCTGGCTGGGGCTCCTCTGGAGCTGCTGTGGGGCTGTGGTGCTGCTGCCGGGCAGGTTGGCTGGGATGGGGGAGACCCTGAGGGGACAGAGCCACGAAGGGATGAGGGGCTGGAGAAGCCCTGACAGGACACGGCAGTGGGAAGGCACGAGGGGGGATGTGTGAGGGAGTGGGTGGCTGTAACATTGGCAGGGGGAGGGAATGGGTTGGAGACAAAGAGACCACTCACCCCAATGTCCATGTGGCAAACAGAGAATGTTTATTCTCAAGCCCTTCCTTCTAAAGGGCCTTTGAAAAACCCAGTCTGGATAATTTCATTACTCTGATCTCTATGCCCTGTCAGATTCTGACCAGTGAAATGCTGCAGCCTTGGCAGAGATGTGACTGGGTGAGGCCCCTCTCAGTCAAACCAGGGGCTGGTGCATTCACACAGTACCAGCCAGCCTGCACTGTGACACACGGCAACAGAGTGCAAGGCACCGCTCCGGGTGCTCCCCAGGAACCTCAGCTCTGGGAGCACTGTCTGCCCCAAGCTCCAGGGGCTGCAATGGGAGCCAGGCTGGGCTCTGCCCTGGGGCCATCCTGCAGGGACAGCTGGAAACAGGGAGCATTCCCTTGCCACAAAGAGCCAAGCCAGGCCTGCAGGGCAGCTGCTCCAGCCTGGACTGCACTGTTGGTGCTGTGCTCTGGGCTGGGGCTCCCCGCACAGGGCACTGGACTGGTGTGCCAGAGGAGACAGAGAAGCTTCAGCTTCAGCCAAACTGAGGGGGGTGCGTGGGCTGGGAAGAGTGGGCTGGGGAGGCTCAAGGGGATTCACAGAGCTCATCCTGCTGAAAGGATGAGGAAAAGGGAATAGGAACTCAGCAGTGAGCAGAGCTGAGGGCTGGAGAGTGGCTCTGAATGACACTAAAATCCCACTGGACCTCTGAGACATTGCTGCTCCTCAGCCAGTCCCAGGATGAATTCCTAAGTCTGGGGCTCCCTCTTCCTTGTGGTGAGGGGGCACCAAGGAAGGCAACAGTGTGATAGAGACTGCGATGGGCTGGGAGCTCACTGCGGGAAGAGAGCAGTTGGGAAGTAAAAGGCAGGCAGTGGAGAGAACTGTTCAGAGAAGGACTGAGCTTCAGCTAGAGCAGGCTGCGAAATGTAATTTGGGGTCACCCCAGATTGATTTCATTTCAGAAGTTATTGAACAAGTTTTTTTTTTTTGGGGGGGTGTCATGTTTTCCCTTGGAGGTGTACACTCTGCAAACTTGAGCTGTGTTGCCGAAATGCTCAAGCAAGTCTGTGCTACAGGTCACACCATTTCTTCTTTGGCTGATTCCAGCCCAGTGCTGAGCTCCAGCAGAGCCCTGGCAGAGCCCAGAGCAGCCTCAGCACCCACAGAGCCCAGCTGCAAGGAGAGACACCAGAAACTGCCTGTCACCTGAGGGCTCCTGTCCCCTTGTGCCAAGGCCTGCGGTGCCCAGGCCATGCTGGCTGTGCCCAGAGCTGCCCATCCCTGCTGCCTTTGGGAGCAGAGCAGGAGGACAGGACATGTGCCCAGCCTGCAGCCAGCCACGGCACATCCAGCCTTCAGCAGCTGCCCAGAGCCAAAAAGCAGCTGGGCAGCCAACTGAAGAATTCATTGCATCTGCCCCAGCAAAGGGGGAACCCTTTGTGCCTGGCCAGGCCATGCCATGCTCAGATCTGGGAGCATCCCCATGGCTGTGGACTCACCTGCAATTTGGGCATGGAGCCTGGCTTTGAAGAAGGTGCCAGAATCAAAGTCCATCATCTTCAGCTGGCCAGGCTGAGGAAGAGATTGTCATCCTTGAGGTTTTCCTTGGTGTCTCCAGCAGCAGCCCCACCAGGTACAGCTTCTCCAGGGGCTCCTTCTCTTTCCCTGGGGCCAGACCAGGCTGTCAGGGCTCTGCCCAGGGCCCCAGCCATCCATGAACCAGACAAACACAACCAGCGGGGATGGTGGCCACCAGTGCTTGCCACACCAGGTCTCCAGCTCAGCTCCAGCCCAAGAGCTGCGTATTCCCTTCTGCTGACCCCTGCTCAGAGCTACAGGCAGGACAAAACCAGTCTGGTATGCTTTGCCACTGATTGCCAAGAGATGTGTGGAGCTGTTACCTGCCAGGCCCCTGGATCCAACTGTGCACATGGATCTCTCCCATCTTCTAGGGCAGAGGAACACCCTGCACCCAAGGATGACAGAAAAGCTCTTCTAAGGATGGCCTGTCCAAGGGTTGCATGGACAAACACCCCTTAATGATGTCCTGGCACTCTGGGGAGAGAAACCAGAAATCACCAGTCAGCCCAGCGTCTGATGGCCAATGCTGCAAGCGCTGCCCGTCTGGCTGTGGCCAGCAGCTCGGGTCCAAACACAAGCAGGTGCCTTCTGGGCAAGGGAATGGACTGGCATGGGCAGCGATTTTCCCTGGTGAACCTGGGAGGAAGCTGGGCAAGTGCAGAAGATTGGGATAACTCCGGCATGAGAGAACTTGAGGTGTGTCCCTGATGATGCTGCCAGCACTGAGAAGGAACAGCCAAGGCAAGCGCTGGGAGCAGACACATCCTGCCGCTTTCTGCTCTTCGACGGACACGGAACTCACTTGTTCCCCCAGCTCCAGAAGACTTGATGCAGAAACAAAAACGTTCCTGCAGGACCACCAAAGGCCAAGGGGCTTTTGGCCACTTTCCCTTCCACACCACTTCTGGGCAACTTGCTCAGAGGAAGAACTCTTTCTTCCCCTCTTCCCTATTGGCCTGAAGACACTCTGCACCAAGAGAAAGCTCCCGGACATTGGCGTATGACAACAGCAATTTAATGTTCCTATAGAGGGTGGGAAAGGAAGTGCTTGCAGAGGAGAGGTGTTCCCCGCAGGTTCAGGTGGCCCCAGCAGACGCAGCCTCCCGGATCACTTCTCCACGGCGCCGCAGCAGGACACTCAGCCACGGTGAAACAGGAAAGGCCGCGACTTCCAGAGCTGGCGGAGTTGGTCTCGCATCTTCTGGAGTCGGGAGGAGGGAATGCTCTGTACAGCTAAATTGATGTACAGAGTTTGAAGTGCCAGGCATGAGACGGTAGGGCTGGTGTCATCCGTCATGTCCTGAAGGGCTGCAAGAGAGAGAAACAGAGCCACAGTCAGAGGGTGGATCTGCGGGGACCTGGGCAGAGCCTCCTGCCACGTCCATCCCACACAGCTCCTGCCAGGGCCTGGAAGAAGCAGGACAGAAGAAGGACGAGCTGGCAGCTGCTGGCCAGGAATGTCCCCCAGGCCCCTGAAGAGTGTCTGTGTTGTGGACATGCTGCCCTTGGTGCGCGCAGGTAGCGGAGCCGCCCACGGGCAGGCCAGGGAATGCAGCTGCCGATGGCAGCCCCCGCTGAGAGCCTGCAGGCCTCACTCACCCATGCAGATGATCCGGAACTCTGGCTGCTGCCCTGTCAGGTAGCGCCCGGCGATCCCTTGGGAACACAGAGTGAGTCCTGCCTTCAGAGCCACAGCTGCCGCACACGGGTGCTGCCAGCCCTGAGGCCACAGGGCCTGCTGGCCCGGCAGGGCTCAGCCCGGGCCCCTGGCACAGGCTGCCGCCCCAGGTCATGGCTGCCAGAGGGTGGCAGCGGTGCCGAGGCCAGCCAGGGCTGCAGATGCCTGCGCCCAGGCTCCTGTTGCCGGTGCAGAAGGCGGTGCTGGGGCCGAGCTGCGGCGGGCTGGGGCGGGGAGGGGAGGGAGCAGAGCTTGGGGCTCACCAATGAACCTGACGGCCGCCTCTCGCAGGGGCTCCTGTGGGCTCCGCAGGTATGGCAGGGCCTGGCGCAGGCGCTCGGCCGCACGGCTCCTATCCTCTCCCAGCTGCAGAGAGTGGCAGGGCATGGAGAGAAAGGGTTGATGAGAGCCCTGCCCCAGGGCCGGGCGCTCCCTACACCCTGCACTGCTCCCCCTGCCCACACAGCCCTGAGGCCTGGCCAACAGCCGCAGGCGCCAGGCTCGGGATGGGGCAGAGGACCCAGTGAGCCATGGTGCCGCCCCGCAGCAGAGCCCAGCTGGCTTGGGGCTCCATTGGCATGAGGCTCGGTCAGAGGAGCCTGGAGAAAAGCCCGCACGGCCCAGGAAAGGGAGTGGTGTGTGGGGTGCAGGCCGCTGCCCCTGCATGGGGCACTGGGCAGGGGCCACAGCTGCCAGCCCCACAGACTGGGTGCCATGGGCAGGCGGCTTCTCCAGGGATTTGGCTGGGGATTCCAGGCCGTCCTTACCAAGCACTCGGCCAACCTCCACATCTGATCCGTCTTCAGCAGCTGCTTGAGATCCTTCCTCTTCAGGAACCTTACTGCAGAAAGCAGCGTTTCCCGAGAGGCCTGCAGAGCAGCAGAGACCCAGAGATGGTACCGCAGCCCAGGGCACAGGACCCGCATCTCTGTGCCGAGGCCAGCAAGAGGCTGGAGCCCATCAGGTGCCAGGGGGTGGGCAGACAGCTGAGCCCCCTCCCACGGAGACACCAGAGGCCAGGAGGCCTCACCTGTGCCACACGCCCGTTCTCATCGTGGCAGTGGAAGAAGAGCGGGAGCAGGCTCTCGCTCACATGCTTCTTCAGGGCCTTTTTGTCCTTTGCCACTACCAGCGTGATCACGTCTTGGAAGAGGCGAATGGAGAGCAGCTGCACATGGCTGTTTTCCTGTGGGAAAGGAAGTAAAAGCCCTCCGCATCAGCTGCTCCAGGTCCCGCTATACCCTGGCCCAAGGCAGCATCCAAGTGCCCATGGCTGGGGGCACAGAGCCTCACATTGTCAAAGAGGTGCCAGAGCGCCTCAGCCAGCTGCAGGGCGATGGGGCTGGCTATTGTGAGGTCTTTGTGCAGCAGCAGTAAGCTGAGCACAATGAGGGTCATCTCCACGATGTCTTCATCCGCATCCCACAGTAGTTTCCCAAGGCTTTCAGTGAGGTTGAACATGCTTGGATCCTGTGTGCAAAACAAGGCTGGGCCACCCCACGCTGCTGCTGCAGGGCTCAGAGGCCGAAGGCCTGTCCCAAAGCACTCGGGCAGCTGAACAGTGACCTTGGAGAGCTGGGAGAGCACAGCTGCCAAAGCCCAGCTGAGCCCTAGGGGCTGCTTGCCCCAGCCCCATGCTGCCAGCACAGCTTCAGCTGCTGCCTCCTTCTCACCATCGAGGTGAGCACCACGAGGCCGCGGAGCACCACGCGACGCATCTCCGTGGACTCGCTCTGCAGCTGACTTGTGAAGATCTCCAGGACTTTTTCGCCACATTCGCTCAAGTCCAGGCAGTCCAGGACCTGAAAGGCACAGAGAGCAGGTGCAGAGGTGCCCAGGAGCTCAGAAGCACACAGGGCCGAGCCAAGACAGCAGCACAGGGCACGGGCACTGTCCCGGGCAGCTGCGGCTACCAGAGGGCAGAGGGGTGGGAGGCAGCTCAGCGAGGCAGCGATGGCCATGGGACTCACCTCCACCAGGAACGCCAGGGCGGGCAGTTCCCAGTCTGAAATGCCTTCGCTGAGCAGGTCAAAGAGGCAGGATGCCATGCCGCAACACCAGATGATGGAGACGCGGCGCATCTCCCTGGCGGGGAGAGAAAGGCACCATTGCCCCTGAGCCAGGTGGGCAAACCTCTCCCAGGGCTGACTCACAGAGGCCTGGTCTTCTCCCAAGCACCCAGGGGGTGCTTTGGGAGGCGGCTATTCCCGGGCACCCTCCTCTGCCAGCCTTTTCCAGTCTGCTCATCCCTCCCTTGGTGACAAGGCCCTGCCGCCCATGACCACAGGGACTTTGTGGGGAGTTCTGGGCACAAAGGAGAGGGCTGGGGGGGAGAACGAGGTCTCACCTGGCCAGAAGACCCAATGCATAGTGGTGGGTGTCAGCACAGAGCAGCGTGTCCCAGGCACGCTTGCGTTCCATTGACACCACCACGTGCTCATAGCGCATTTGGCAGAGCAGGGCCTTCAGGGTCTGCAGTGCAAAGCTGTGTGCACAGCAAAGCCCAGGTCACGGTCAGGAGCCCTGGCTCCTGCCCTGGGGGCATGGGAGGGATGGGGAGACTGCGAGGACTGGCATGGAGCACCTGTTGGGGTTGGTGGCGAGGCCGTGTTCCTCCTGGCATCCCTTCCAGAAAGTCTCAACCTCTTCTGGCATCTCCTGCGTGCTGATGTAAGCTTGGAAGAGCAGACGCAGAAAGAGATTGGGGAAATACTCCAGCACGACAGGGGAGCGCCAGGTCAGATTGAAGACTCTCCACAGTGCCACGGTTGCCTGCAAGAAATAAAACACCCAGAGACAACGCTCAGTGCTGAGACATCCATGTGGCAGGGCTCCAGCGTGCGAGGGAGAGGCCAGGGGAGACACGGGCCGAGCAGCCGGCCTGGTGCCCCTGAACCCTGCCCCTAAGCCAGGTTTCAGCCCAGTGCCCGAGGCAGGGAGATGCAGCTGGGGGAGGACAGAGAGCTGGCTGCTTGAGAGGCGGCCTGGGGGCTGGCAAAGGCCGGTTCCAGAAACTCACAGCCAGGGCAAAGACTCCTGCATTGTCCCCATCAGAGGTGTACACGCTGTACACTGGCCAGGCGCTGAGCGCGTCGAGGAGTAACTGCAGCGCCAGCTCCGCAGTCCTGCTCGAGGACATGATGGTTCCCCACATGGTCGCGGCAGCTCTGTGGGGTCAGAACTCTGTGTCAGGGCAGTCTAGGCCACAGCCCCGTGGCCTGGGCAGCTGCAAGGGCCCACGCCGGTCCTCAGCCCTGGCTCTGCCCACTGCCCTGGGCTGGCAGCGGCCAGCCAGCCCACGTGGGTACAGGCCCTGAGGGGCAGGGAAGGAGCATGGCCCCAGGCTCAGGAGCTGATGTCCCAGCACTGTAAAACAGAGGAGCCAGAGGATCCTGGAACTCCCCGCCCCATCTGGCAGTCAGCAGGGACAGGCTCTACTGGGTGACGGGCTGGTGAACCCTAAGCCCTCAAGGCACGTGGGGCTGCCCTACCTGTCACACGATGGGGCCCAGCGCAATAGGGTGATCATCACGTCCGAGGGGTATTCCTCGGTCAGCTCCAGAAGGGCCTCGTCCAGCCTGTGCCCAGCAGACTCATTGGCCGTGAGCCACTGGTGGATGTACCTCACCATGGCGGGCACCTGCAGAAGGCACGGGAAGACTCGGAGACCTGCCAGAGCAGCAACTTGCCCAGCTTCCCCTAAGAAGTGCTTCCCTTCCAACCACATTGGGCTGGGCCTCAAGAGCCGAGGGAGCCCGGCAGAGCTGGCTCGAGGTGCCACAGCAGTGCTGGGGCGATCGAGCCCTTGCCCCAGGCTGCTTACTTGCGTTGGATCGGAGACACCCTCCTCCACAAGCAAATCCAGCATGGCAGCACCGGTCTCAGCATTGAGGAACAGAAGGTCCGCCAAGAGGCCGGTGCCCACACCAGCGGTCTCTTCCTGCCAAAGGCACATGATGGAGTCACAGAGGGTCTGCAGGAGAAGGGCAGGAAGGGAGGGAGCATCCATGGAGCACTCCAAGCCTGGTGCTTGGCTGAGCAGTGACAGCAGGCCCAGCCCAGGCAGGGATGGCCGCAGGTACCTGTGCTGTTCCGCAAAAGCGGCCAGGGGCGGCTTCCTGCTCTTGTGTCCACTCCTCAGCTGCATCTGGCAGAGAGCGAGCACAGACAGGGCTGAGGGGCTGCGGGAGAGGCCGGAGAACAGAGCCCAGCCCTGCGCTCCCCAGGCAGGGAGAGCCTCGGCATGCCCCGGGGGATGGAGCACAGCTGCCAGATGATCCAGCCCAGCTTCTGTCTTATCCATGGGCATGTCCACAGGGATGGGATGGGGCCAAGCTGGCTGCAGGCTCCAGCCCTGCAGCCCAGCTCTGACACTCACCCTCCTGCAGCAGCTGGAACTGCTCCAGTTCTTCAGGCTGCTGTGCTGAGGGAGCTCCAGCCTCTTCCTCCTCCACCCAGGCCAGCTTGGTCATGCTGGGTGGTCTCTGCTCCATGTCACTCTTTGCAGTTATGAGTGCCTGCTGAAGCAGAGAGGCCTCGGAAGAGCTGAAGATGAGCAAGTGCTGCAGTCGTACCTAGAAGGCACCTGCAACAGAGGGGCCTTGGGAATGCTACAGGACAGTAAGTCCTGCAGTCTGTCCTCAAGGGCACCAGCAAGAGAGAAGTCTCTAGAAAGAAATAGGACTGAGAGTCCCGCAGTCTATCCTCGAGGGCACTGGCCGCAGGGATGGCAGATGCTTCGGAAATGCTCCACGTCACCGAGTCCCGCAGCCTGGCCTCGAGGTCACCTGCACAGAGAACCCCTCGGAAAAGCTCCGGGTCAGCAAGGAATGAGTTGGCTGTGTGGGGGCTCCTCACTGCACTGCTCTTTCCCGACCTGTCCCGTTGCGTGCACCGAGCACTGTGGCACGGCTGTGTCACTGTCAGCACATATATCACGACGTGTCACAAAGGGTCACCATGGAACACTCTCTCCCTTACCATCCCATGGTGACCACGGTGCACTGTGTCACAGAGAGCCCCAGGACACACCCCCACCCCACCCAAACTGCCCCAGCTTGCATGGAAGACCTTGCCCCAAGTGTTGAATACGCAGCTAGCAGGAACTTTAGGAACAGCCAAACAAGAAGCAGCTGCTCCTCTGCTCTGCCTGCTCAGGGCAGCAGAATGAGCCCCCATGGCTGCCAACGGAGCAGGGCAGGAAGGGCACCGGGGCCTTCCACTGGCCATGCCACGGCCCCTTTGGGACCAGTCCCGGTGCTGGGGGGCCCGGCCCACTCACAGGGGCGTGACACAGACACGGGCAGGCATGCTGCTCAGTCCCCTGGGGCATGCTGCCATCAGGAGTCCCTGAGGAGGGGGTGGGCATTCAACTCCCTCTCGGAGGAATTGGTGGCAGCTCAGCTTGCCAAGTGCTTGCCACATCATCTTTATGTCCTGCTCCATGCTGGACTGTTCTGTGTTCATCTTGCTCACCTCCTCATGGAGACCCTGACACAAACCCATGGCCTAGGACCCCTTATCCTTCCATTTGGAGCCCATCACACAGCCAGGTCAGCAGGGATGGATCCAGGCTCTGTGCTGGATCATGGAATCCCCTCTGAATGGCAAAGACCTGCGGCCCTCTGGCAGTGTGAAGCCATTCTCCTGTTTGTCCTGGCCCTCCAGACACTTGTCCAAAGCCCCTCTCAGTCTCTCTTGGAAGCCCTTTAGGCACTAGAAGAGGCTCTAAGGTCTCCCTGGAGCCTTTCCTTCTCCAAGCTGACCACCCTCAGCTCTCACCCTTTCCTCACAGGAGAGGGCTCCAGCCCTGGGAATATCTTCATGGTCTCCTCTGGATTTGGTCAAACAGCTCCATGTCCTTCCTGTGCTGAGACCCCAGGGCTGGAGGCAGCTCTGTGTCACAGCACATGTCGCAGTTGAGATGGCCACCATACACAGAGAATCACCACACAATATCAGAAAGCTCCAACCCACACACTGTAACACCTCACCTCTTTAGAAGGCTGCAAGCATCTGCCCTTCTTCTCCTTCAGCCCAACCTTTCATAGTCCTCCTGTTGATGCACTGCACCTGTGTGCCCTCTGCTCCCTTTGGTGGTTGGTCAGTGCCCCTGGGCACTCCAGAGCTCATTGCTGTCAGTGCTGCTCACAGCTGTTCCCAGTGGGATGAGGCTGGGCCCAGCCCCACTCCCAGTCACCACAAACTGTGTGCCTACAGCTTTGCAGATGTTCAGGTCTCACCCTGAACTCCCTGTCCTTCTGCCCACGCTGTGTGATCAGCCCAGCACATGGTTGGTTTCTGGGGGTGAGTGCACATGGCCAAGGCATGTCCAGCTCCCACCCACCGGTATCCACAGCTCCTCCTTGGCAGGGCTGCTCTCAATCCCTTCATCCCCCAAGCTGGACTGATGCTGGGGGTTGCCCTCACCCAGGTGCAGCATCAGCACTTGGCCTTGTTGAACCTCATGAGGCTTCCATGGGCCACTTCCTCAGTTTGTCCAGGTCCCTCTGCATCATTCAGTCCTTCAGGTGAGGCACTGCACCCTCAGCTTGGTGCTATCTGCAAACTTGCTGAGGTGCACTCAATCCCTTCATCCACGTCATTCATAAAAATATTACACAGTACTGATCCCTGTACAGACCCTGAGGATCACTTGCTTTCTCCTAAGTGTACCAGGACACTGGAAGACCTTGTGGGACAAAGTGGGTGGCATCATGTCAAGAGACAGTGCTTAGGATCACCATGGTTGTGGCTAAATCTTGGATCTCTTTTTATTGCATGTAATAAACCAGTCTGCATTTGTATCTCTCTTTTCATGTGCTCCAACTCCTGAAAAACAGAAACAGATTTCCTCCAAAACAGAAAAATAATCTCAGAAAGTTTTCTTGGAAGAGTCTGGGGCTGCCACCCAAGATGTCAGGTCCCAAAACCATACATCAAAAGACTCCAGATGCCTGGGATGAATCTTGAATAGATTCCAAACCTGAGAGTTTCTCCAAAGGAAAAAAAATCACCTCAGCTAACATCCTGGGAGTAGTCTAGGACTGACACCTGGCATCTCTGAAATCAGAGATCAAAATACTCTAGAAGATCCCTAGGAAGAGTGCCAGAGGACTCCTGGAAGAAGCAGTTTCTATCAAACAAGAATTGTACTGAATATATCCTGTATCTACTTGATCTCTTCTGCATGTGCTCAATCCAAAATTGCAGCTTGGAGCAGATTTTAACAATAGGTGAAATCCACACAGCCATGTCCTCTCAAGACACATCACCACATGACACTTGAATAATTCAGTTTCAGCAAGAAGAAATTCAAATGCAGAGTAATATCACAGACAGGTATAAAGAGGTCCATAATTTGGAAAAGGCAAACAGGGCTGAGTTGAGACAGCCTGAGTTGAATCTTCTTAAATAAATAAGTTTTTCTGTCTTGCTTATCTGCATGAGCGTAAGCAGCAGGATGAGGGAAGTGATCATTCCCCTTTAGTGAGCTGCTTCCTTGATTACATTATTCTGTGGCTAAATGCTTTAGAGGAGGCACAGGCTCCCAGCATGGTTTGGTGGATATGGTGCTCACACGTCTGGGGACAGGCAAGCCAAGCCACATGACATGAGGCTGCTGTGCCAGCTCCCCTCTGCCTGGGACACACACTAGCAGACAGAAAGGAGAATACAGTGAAGTTCCTCTTGCATCACCCTTAGCAATTTATTATCCCATCTGACTTCCAGCTCTGACAATGACCTGTGAATGCCCCAGGGCACCACGGTCTGAGTTGGGGGAAGCCTGGAGCCCTGGGCTCAGGCTGTGCCATGATGCCAACCACCTCACAGCTTTCTGCTTCAGCTGCCCCTTCTCCAAGGGCTGGTGGTGACTTCACCTGCGGAAGGTAGGTGCCACCAGCTGGGGGACAGAACAATAAGAAAATTAAGCAAAGCACTCCTTTTCTTACACACCTGGGGGAGGACAGGTGTCCTTCCCCTCCCAGCATGGGCTCCAGAGTAGAGCGAGTAACTCAAAGGCCATCACTGGCACCCACAGTACAGAGGTCAGCTCAGCAGGGATTGTGCGGTGCCCCCCAAGCCCCAGTGGTGGGCACAGGGGAGACCTCAAATCCCACACTCTTGGTATAGACAGACAGACTGTGACAATAAAGGCAGCCTTGCGACCCAGGATGAGAGTCTGTCCAAATGTGAAATACAACACAGCTCGGCAGCTTCATCTGATCTTCAAAATGGTCTGAAAAGGCACTTCACTCCCCATCTGGGGATGGGGAACATACCTGGAAAAAACCTTAGAAAGGGAATGTTTAGAAGAGGTTCAACAGCAAGCAGAGGCTCTGCAGCACCAGCACAGCACCCTTCCCTGGCAGAGGCAGCAGTCCACATGCTAAGGTCAGCATGGAGATATCCCATGCAACACACACCGCCACGGCCCCACACAGACACCGGGATCCAAGACAAGTCCAGGGCTGCAGGTTCAAGTAGACAGGGCTCCCTGCTCCTCCTGCCCTGCCCCAGCCGAGGGGCTGGCTCTGGCTCTGGCTGGCAGCTGCCCAGCCAGGGGGCTGTTGGGATGCAGCCGGCAGAACCGCCCCAGCATCCAGATGGGGAAGATGTTGCGGTACACGGTGTAACTGATGGCACACGACTTGTTGAACACCCCAGCAATGTTCTCCTGGGAGACAAGCAGAGAGCAGAATGGTATGAGTGACAGGGGACTGCTGCGTGTTCAGGAACTTCTTGGAAAGACTAAAGATGTACCTGAGGCCAGTCCCCGTTGGGAAGCTGCTTATCCATCAACACTTTAATGCCCCTTTCCAGCACACTGATGTCAGGGTACCTACAAAGCACAAGGGAAATGTAAGCATCTTTATCCAAACATCTGCAAACCCTCATCCACATGTCTGGGGAGCTCAACCACCTCCAGGCTGCCCCAAGCTTGCCCCAGGCATGCTGAGTGCTTTGGGACTTTCCCCACAACCCCAAGACACTAAATAATATGAATACGGCACCATTTTCCCAGGCTGGAGGCCTGCAGTCATGATCAAAAGCTTTGCTTTGCACTGGGTCACACCAGCCAGGCCCAGGGCCACCCAACCCAGCTTGATCTCTTTTCCCTGAGCACTGGGGCTACTCTTACCTGACAGCCATGAGCCCCAGCAGGGCCCAACAGGTGTTGTGGATCTGTGACTCGGCACTCTGCACGTATGTGTGCAGCTCACAGGACTCGAAATCCTCTCCCCACCCGCCATCTGCCATCTGCTTGGAGATCAGGAACTGGCAGGCCTGGGCCACTTCTTGGCAGACAGTCCTGCAGGGATGGGAGCCAGAATCAAGACAGGACTGGGGACAGAGAGTATTTGGATGCTCACAGTTCTCAGCTGCAAAGAGAAGAAGTGCCCATGGCTGGGACTGCCCTGAGTTTGAAAGTGAGGCAGCAAGTATGCCCTGGCCATACTGCAGGCACTGGATTTGGGAGGAGCAGTCCCTGAGGCAGGAGAGCCCATGCACAGCCAGGGATCCATCCAGCTCCACCACGGAGTCCTGCCCTGGCCCAGGAGGTAGGCAGGGCTAGGGCACCCAGACATTCCCTTCTCACCCGCTGTGGTATGTGTGCTGCATGCTGGCAAACACCTCCAGACCAAACCAGGTGCCGTAGGTGAAACAAACCCCCCAGCTCCTAGAAGAAGGGGAGAGCAGCACTGTCAGGGGTGAAGGCCACAGGGAGAGGCAGGCTGCAACACAGCTGTGTTCACAGCAGAGCAGAGCCAGGCACAGAGCTACAGCCTGCCTTCCCCTATGACCCAACCATGCCCAGTCCCACCAGCACCTGCTCCCAGCTAACTCAGGTGTCAGCAGAACTGGGACCACAGGAGCTGGAGCCACCCCAAACTTCTCTGCGTCTTGTACCTGTTCTGCCTGGGCTGGAGGGAGGTTAACTGAGAGCAAAGCACAGCAGCTAGAGGAGGATCAGCCCTTCTTTTCCCTCCCACGGATCCTGCCAGCCAGGAATGCTTGCCATGATGATCCCTCTCCCACTGGGGCAGCCAGAAGAAAACGGGGTGCTGGGAACACCACCTACCCTTCCCAGGACCCATCCGCTCGCTGCTTCTTGCGACAGAAATCCAGGCCCTTCTGCAGAGTCTCCCTGGACAGGAAAGAAGTCATCCATTTCAGAAACAACTCAACCTCAGTGTTTGCTTCACTGGGGGCTCCATCAGCCCCTCTGACGCTTGGATGGGTCCCATTATTGGAGGGCACAAGAGACAAGAGCATGCCGACAGGCAGCTACATTGTTCAGGAGGCCATGGCAGGCAGCTTGGGACACTGAGCCTGCCTTCTCCCCAGGCCAGCTCTCATCTCAGTGCCTCACCTGATCTCCATGGCTCGGTGCTCAGGGAACTAGCTCTGGAAGTGTCTCAGTGCCTGCATGACAGCTGATGTGCATTCCACGTATGTGTAGTCAATCATGATGTCACCTGCCAGCAGGCAATGGGTATCAGTGCCACAGCCCCTGTGTGGGCAAGCCTCCAGGCCAGCTGCTGCAAGCCTGCCCCAGACCCAGGGCACATTGATCCCCTGTCAGGCACCCACTGGGCATGGTGAGCCCAGGCCACTTTGTCCCTTCTCAGTGGGCAGGACAACCAACCCCCAGAGCTGCCCTTACCAAACACCTGCGAGGGGTTCAGCAGCTCCAGTAAGTGGCCTCCTTGCTTGGTTTTGTAAGTGGCAAAGCCTCCATCAGAGTTCCTCATGCTCAGCAACTGCCCAGACAAGCAGAGATGGGGGTGGTACAACCTCATGGGCAGTACTACTCCAGTCTGGCCCCAAGCCAGCTGTGAGATTAAAGTCAGACCTACAGGTCTATGGGGCGGGCAGAAAACCCAGGTCCCAAACCACCGTGACAAAGCAAGCTCAGTCTGGGCCATCACATGACATTAGGTCACATAGGCAGCTCTGAATCAAGTGAGGGTGGAAACCTCCAGGAGCACATGGCTTTGGATGCGCTCTGGTTCTCCAAAGGGAAAGCAGAGCACCGTGTTGCTTTTGGAAAAGCTGAGCAGAGCTGGATGAAGCTGAGCAGGAGCCTGAAGTGGCACCTAAAGGCCTCTCACTGCTTCTGCTCCATCAGCCTGATTGCAGGGCTCTTTCAGAACATGTTTCCTGCAGTGCCAATGCCATTGATGAGAAGTGATTCCAGCACAAAGTAGAGAAGACTCAGCCCCTGAGCTGTGACTGTGAACTGCACAAAGGGAGCCAAACTGGCTGAGAGAGGCAGAGATTCCTACCAGGAGCCAAGATTAACCAAGGAGACACAGGGTGTGGGATAGACTCAAGGCACAGCATGAGAGCAGGTAAAAACTCTAGAGCCCTCAACATTCCTATCAATCCAGAGCTTGCAAGAGAAGGAAACTATTTGGGGTAGATACCATCAATGCAGGGCCAAAATCAGGGGGCAATTCCCAATACTGGAAGATTTCCACCATCTTGCAGAACAAGGTGCTGAGACATTTTCTTCTGCATGTGCTGCAGCAGAGAACTTGCTTTGCTGTACACTCAGGGAATGACAGCACTCTCCTCTTCCAGCACAGTGTTAAAGCTCCAGCTGCCAGCACTTACCTTGTCCTTATTAATGAGAGACAGCTCCATCTCAGAGACCTCCCACGCGACGAAGTTCTGAAATACCAACTCTGGTGGGGAAACCCCAAACCAGCTCTGCTTCGGGGCAGCTGACGGCAGCTGGAGGGGAGAGAGAGAGCAGGGAGAGCTTCAGCTGCTGGGAGGAAGGTTCATGAAGGAGAATCTTCCACTGATCCCCAGGGAAGTACAGACTCTGGGCGAGCACGTCTGCCCAGCCCACACTGGGCAAACAGTGGCTCACCCACCTCTGCTCTGAGTGATCCAGAGCTGCTGGGCCACACAGAGCAGGCTCAGGCCAAGCTGCTCTTTTGGCATCTATTTCTCCAGGTTTCTTTCTCCACAATGCCAGGCAGCACTTCCCTTAAGCACAGCCCTGTGCCCATGTGGTCACAGAGCTCTGGGGCATTGACTGAGCATTCATGGAGTAAGTCAAACCCATGGATTTACAGGAGACTCAATGGGAAACAATTCTGGGATGTCCTTTACTCTGAGACAGGGAAACGCAGGCCCACACAACTGCAAATATCTTTTTTGCTCTAGAACTTAGACCTATCAGTAAGAAGAGCACAGGACCAGAGGAGGTGTGAGAGATGAGGTGATATTTGGCTGAAGCCAAAAGGTTATTAAAGAAAAGAATGGAATTTGTTGGTTCTATGTGTTGTTTGTGGTTTGGATTTGTTCAGGTTGGGTGTTGAGTGTTGCAGTGAGAGGGACGGGGTTGAAGACCTGACCAAAAGAAAGTAGGACAAGAGGGGAGGGGAGAGAAAAGTTGGTGGTCAGTAGGGAATGGAAGCTCCTGAGTACCCATCCAATGGGAAAGGGGATAGGGACCGTCCCAGCCGGGTGTAAAGGGCACAGAAAGATTGCCATTTTCTCGGAGGGTGTGAGTGTGCGTGGCTCTCGGGGAGGGAGACACACCCGGCTCAGCTGAATCCTTACTAATAAACAGTTTTCTTTTGCTTTGATGATTTTGTCCCCTTTCATTGTAATTAAAAGTCAGTGTGTTTCAAACAGAGGGAAAGGCAAAAATAAAAAGACAGATGAGGTGAAAATCAAAACACAAGGGAGGTGAATGATGAATGAGGATAAGGTTCAGTTATTTTCTCAGCAACTTGGGTAAAAGTAGAGTTGGTATCTCCTTTTCCCAGGAGTTTTAAATGGGTGCTTTCTTGTCATTACTGCTATCTTATTTAATGCCACTGTAGAGGCACGTCTGGAATGACACAACAACAGCAAATGCTTCAGGAGCAGAGACATTGCTTTGAGAAAACTCTCCCCTGCTTTGTCTGCCTGCTCCAGCCACACTGCTGTCACTGCAGGGACACCAGCAGGTCACCTGTGGGACTTCACAGCAGAAACATTCTGCTCAAGGGAGTGGCTGCAGCACACTGGCCCTTAGGTGGGCCCTTCCCTGAGGTGTTCCCAATGCCCCTCTCCAGGACAATCCTTAAACACTTTGTTCCATGTCTCCTGCTGCCAATTTCCTGCTCAACAGCCCACCTCGGTCACCTGCCCCTTTGGACTGTGCTTTCTACTGAGACAGTCCTGCCAGAAAAGCAGCTTTAAACACACCTCTAAGTAGGCACTGATCCAGATAAAGCACATCCATTCCCCTCTGCCCAGGGCCAGTCCCCTGCACATCTGGCAGCCTGCAAAATCTAACACCCTGTCAGGGTCCAACACATTCTTCCAGCCCGAAGCAGGAATGCAATTTGTTTTGCTAAATCTGAAGTAATTCCTGCACATCCTTGGCCTTCAAAGGCCAACACTGCCACTCTGGAGGGAATCCTGTGACCCCAAGCATTTGATGGTGACCACACCAAAGCTAGAGGAGGCTCTCTCAGCAGGAGAATGGCAAATGGCAATGTTGTGCCTTTGTGTCCCCAGCCTTCCCCCTGTTAGCAATGGCAGCTACACTCCAGCACAGCCCAGCAGCTTTAACAATTTTTCTATTCAAAAGACATTTTCCATTAAGTCTTGTTTCACTAATCCTTCATGAAAAAATGTCTGTTCAAATAAATTTATGACCTCTTGAGCTAATTATTGAACATGTTATTGGCACTCAGAGGATAAAAATCGACCTTTTTGAACAAAAGGCCTTTTTCTTGTTTCTCTAAACATACATGAGAAAAACCAGAAGTACAAATGAATTTCCCTTTTTCTTTGCTTGCACTACCACAAAATACCAACTGAGGTGCTGTATTTGTACCAGATATGCTTAGGCAAGCCCTGAGGAACATGACAAAACCATTTCAGAGCCACCAACTGCTTCTGTGTCTTGAAACCAATGCTCTTACATGGCTCTTACAAATATTCCTGGCCTTGTAAGCAGTGGAGAGAAGCTCTATGTGCCAAGGACCATGAAAAGGGTGCTCAAGACAACCCATTTGCTAGGTCTGGATGGTAGTAGCTTTCAGGTCTGGATTAATTATTCCCTGTGACACCTAAGCCCAGCTCTGCATTCTTGCATATTTAGTCTACTTTTCAAAGCTACTAAAGACACTTCCTGCTAACAAGCTTTAAAATTTAAAGATGGAACATTCTAGAAAACTTTTTGTCCAAATACTGACATTGTATTATTTAACTGAACACTCTCTCGTGTTCCAGTCTTGATGAAGTGACACCACAGGAGGAGTCAGTGGATGAGAATTTAGGAGAAGCTGACAGACAGGAAAAAGAAAAAGCAAATCTTACCACAAACTTCAGTACAGTGTCCAATTGTTAGAATAATACTGATTTTTTTCTCCTGTGCTCAGTGTCTCATTGGACAGCAGCTTCAGCAGCTCTGACACAGTGGGATACTTTGCCAAGACAACACTCATGGCAGCTGTTGGTTAAAATGATTGAAAGGAAAAGAAAGTCGATTGTGAGTGTACAGGAATTATCCAAGGATCAAATGCTGGGTTTGGAGGGAACTGTACAGAGCCCTCAAAGCCTTGGGCCTGCTCAGCCCTGCCCTGCTCCACCTTGAACAGCTCAGATTACCCCACCCCTCCTGTGCTGCTCCCAAATCCAGTCCTGCCCATCCTCCCAGCCTGTGCTCCACGGAGAGGAGGCAGAAGATCTGATGAATGAGGAGGGCTTTGCACTGTGCAACTTCTGCAGATCCCTGCTGAGTTTCTCCATGTCCTTGATCAGCTCCAGCATGGAGCCAGAGAGAGTTGAATAAGCTTTGACAAGCAGAGTATCTGCCATAAAAAGAGCAGGGGGCAAGCCCTTCCTGGCACTGGCAACACCACTGCTAGAGCATCCACGCTGAGGCCCAGTCCTGTCACACCCAACTGAGCTGAAACTACCCTCACAACTAGTGCAGGCTGATGCTTTTCAACTTCTGGGAATTTCCATTTGAAGCTCTTATGGCAGAAGTGTGAGATACAGCAACCATGGCCACAGCACAGGCTCGTCAGGATCACAGGTTTCTGCAAACCTTCTGTGGAAAACACAAAACCTCATCAGGAGAGCAGTACCCGGCCAGCAAACCAGAGCAGAGTGTGCTGTGCACAAACACCATGTCTGTTCAGCTCCACCTCTAAATGACTAAAGCTTCCTAAAGCTACACAATTTATTATTCAGCCATAGGCATAACTCCAGGATCCAAACTGACTGGTCAAATCCAGGCCCAGAGCTCAGCTTTACTTACCAAGCATGGGCAGGAGCATCTCAGTTTTAATTTTCAGTTGGGTTTAAATTTCACTGCATTTATTTGAGCAACGATGGGACAGTAATCCACCTCAGATGAGCTGAATCACTCCCCACTTACACCTCTGAGTTTTAAAAAGCATTGCAACATCCACTGGGATGTGTAGAACTTAACTGCCTTTAAGCATTCATTTCTGCAACTTTTCCAGCAGCACAAAACTTTAAAAATAGCATTTTAAAGTTGCCATAGATCAAAAATGTCTTTCCACTCACAGTTAGTAGCAATACAGGCATCCAGAATCTTTGTTACTACCACTGCAAGTTTCATGCTGGAGTGACACAAACAGGAATCAGGCATAAGCTCAAGGAGAGCTTTGGCTAATGTATCCAATCCTCCAATAGAAACAAAAGATTTCTGCACATCTGCTCAGTGGAAAAAAGAAAAAATGTGATTTAAGCAACAGAGTCTGCAAATTCTTTTACCATTTCACCAAGTAAGTCCATCAGAGTTTTTCTGTGCATGTGTCAGTCATTACATTTCTTATATAACAGAAGCTGGAGATACATTAATCTCAAGAAATGCAGTAACCGCAGATAAAATAGTTCCAGGAAAACATGACCTTGATATGTGCACACAAATGGCAAACATCATGCCTGAGTTCTACCTAAGTCATTGTTTTCAGCCATGTCACAAGGACTTTAATTTAGACACACTTTTAATCAGAACAGCTCCCAGCAGTTTTACTGACCCTATCAAATGTAAGCAGACTTTGGCTATTTGTGGACTTGAGCACAGCACAGTGTAAGTAAAGATGGTGGAATACAGTGGTCAAAGTGGGAAGAGCAGCAAATGACTTTGTAGAGATTGACAAGAAAGAAAAACCCATTTACCTCTTGAATTAAACTTCCTTTTATCAAATGCAAAGCTGTGTAAAGCTTGAGCTGCACTTCCAGTTGTTTGCAACTGTGAGACCAAGAAATGAACAGATGGGACGAACTATCTCAGGCTCTGTGCAACTCTCTAGCCACCCTTTGGCATAGGGAAAAACCCCACAGCAAATGTTCTGATTATCTTCTAGAAAAGTAAAAACAAATTACCCCAAATCAAAACGCAATGAAATCAACTTCAGCTGAACAGTAAAAATGAAACCAAAGTGTTACCAATTTGGAGAATATCTCTGAACTTCTTCCACAATTTTCAGAGCAACCTGTCCCGTGCTGGGGGTTGTTGACACAGGCACAGAGAGTGCTGCACACTGAGGACCAGAGCTGATAGCAGGGATCAGTGTTTTCAGCTGACAGATTCTTCTCAGATGTGGAGAGAGATGTTCTGTTAAGGAAATGCAAACAAGTCCCAGACAGTCAAGGAAACATAGCTGCTAAACAGCCTACTATTTGCCTGTTTGAATTGCAACCCTGTTCACCTGAACAACTGCAGCAGCAGGCTGATGCAGCCTGTGTCTCTGACATGGGTTTGCCCATTTTCTAAAAGAGAACACACACAAGACTCCAGAGACAAATGCAACTGCAGACAAAATCTTAACAGCAAGATACATACATTCCCTTTCCTGAGCACATATCCTCCCCACAAGGAAATGTAAAATCATATCAACATATTGGTAAATAACCTTTCCATGTCTCTCTCTTCCTAGACACTCTCAGAAACTATGGGTTTGCATTTGCAAACTCTCTTCTTAGAACTAAACCACGTTCTGCTGTTTAAGGAAATCCCAGTGAGCAATGACCTACTTCGACAATTCAGGTTCGGTTACATGCAAACATTCATCTATATAAATGCACTTCACCAAAACATTGCTTATTGCATGTTCCAAAGTTTGGACTGCAGATTGGCAAATAGAAAAGGAGTGTTCTTGTAACACAGAAAAAAACCCAACTTACCATTATTTGACACCAGTACTAAGATGACAGAAACAGACATTCTTTTCAAGTTCACATCAGAATCCTTTTAAATTCAAAATAAAATGAGTTCTTCAAGCAATGCAGAAGTACACAAAGTCTGTTGACAAGACACTGAAAACAAAAAGTGAAAACCTCAAGTAAGCTACTCATCATCCTAAATTATTAAGTTTCAGTTGTGGCCAGTATGTGGGGAGCAGAGACAGGGCAGGACTATGAAGTGCCTGAGGGCTTCCCCCTGCAGTGAGTTCTACACCAAGCAGGACCCTGGCAAGCTTTGGAACAATCCAGGAGTCACTGAACACTTGCTGCTGAGGGAGAGGGGGAGTGCAGCTGTCTGGTAACTTAAAGACACCCTGTGTGCACAAGTCAGCAAGGCACAGATCAAATCTGGGGATGGACAGGGCAACTGGGGCACCTTCCCTGCCCTTGCTCCAACTGACAATCTTGTAGTCTCATTTTGTGAGACCAAAAGAAAATGGAGACAAAGCAGGAGCACAAGTAATGACAGGGGGCCAGAGCACACTCAGAAATACAAACAGTGTTATTTTTATTGCCATTACTCTCTAGAATAATCCCCAATGTAAATAAAGCTGCTTCCTTTACGATGCAATGAGCACTCGACTTGGCAAGGTCATTTCTAAACATCAAACCACCAATTTCTCCAAAGTATTCGCTCGCTTCACCTACAAGAGGAAAAACTTTTGCTTCTGTTTCTCTGCAAAATGAAAGGCTTCTATGATTTTCCAACATCTCAAGCCTTATGTCCTTTAGACATTTTTACAGTGCCCACCAGTTCCTTGGCATATATGATGAACATAAATGCCTGCATTGTTTCTAAGGAAAAGCCTTTCTTACTGTTTTGTTGGCAAATGGAATAGACAGTGACCACAGCCTCCTGCTGAGACAGAGGGCAGTCCAACTGAGATTTAAGGCATTCCAGCAGTAAGGTCAGATCTGTTTTCATATCTAGGAGCAAACACAAAAAGCTTCATTAAATTGTTATCTTTTCTCTCTATTAATCTAGTCAGTATTAGAATAAACCTGTCAAAATGCAGTATGTAGGTGTATTTTAAAAAAGGGGGGGAAGTGAGCCAAAATGGAGCTACATCACTTCTATTCAGCCACCAATAACAAACCTAGAAATATTTCTGTCCATCCTTTGTTATTTGAGCATGAGTTCCTTTGCAGAGTAACAGCTTCCTTTTAATATTTCTGGCCTTTCATTACTAGTAACTCTTAGTAAGTCTGATGTAAACTACTAAATATTACATTCACAATTGCAAGGTGCAATAAGTGTAAATAATACAGAGCCATTAAAGTATTCAGAGTGCAAATAAAATTCAGGGTGCAGTTGAAAATCTGTGGAGTAGTAAGGAAAGAGTCCAAGAGCACAAGGCTGCTCCGTGGTACTGAGGTACAGGAGACATAAACCATGCAGCACAGCAGCAGAGCCCTCAGTCACGTGGTTGGAAACAGAACACAAAATATTCTCTGGGCACCTACACACAACCCTGGGTGGGCAAACAGACTTGGAAAATCTGCTTCTTAGTCTTTGGGGTATCATTAAAAGACTTAGATGATAATTATTTCTAACAGTGACAGAAGGTATTGTTAACAGTAAACCATTACAAGGTCTGAGGGTTCTTAAAGAAGTTAAAATACAATAAAAATGTGGATAAATATTAGCAAATTAAAACCAAAAAATGTGACTTCGTAATGGTGTGTTTTACTATGTGTGCAGGTTTGACATTGGATTTACCCTTTGCATAGCCAATACAGTATCCAAAATGTGGAAATTAGGAAAAAACATGTTCTCCCAACTGCTCACCACCCCACAACAGGCCTATCAGAGTCTACTAAAACTTTGTAAAATTGATGCAGATTATAATGACAAATTATATTAGATATCTTACCACACTGACTTATCTGCACCTTTTGAGTGTTCCTTTTTTTTAAATCTCTGTTCTTGTTCTACAACAGCAAGGAAAAAGTTTTTTCAGTTCTGTTCAGATTAGCAGTGTTTATAATATATGCAGTAGAAACAACATCATTTTTCTAAAATGCACTTTTCCTAGTTTTCTGCTTTTACTTTGTCATCTCACACACACACAGTTGAATGTATTGTTGTATGGCAGAGTTTTCCTTTGGAAATACAGTCTTTTATGACAGCCCTGCATTTGTAACTAACAGGTGATCATCTTTTGAGAGTGGACATTCTGCAGAAATCAGGTCATTCCATGTTACCCCTGAGGGGCACTGTCAGTAAAGAACATCCCCTGCTCTGTGTCACTGATCACAACAAAGCTGATCCAACTTTCCTTACAAGAGTGGCCACCTTTGCCATCAGCCAACAACTGGCACTAAGACCAAGTCATGTTACTTAGGGGGTGAACACTCTAAAACATTCGGCCTCCTGCTGCTCAAGGAGCCACTAAACCATCAGCATTGTTCTGGCAGCACTGATCAAACCAAGGGCAGTGAGCACAGAGACATGTTCCTTACAGTGAGAACCCACTGAAATTCTCCAAAGACATTGCCACATTTCATGAACCATGCAACCCACCAAACCCCACAGCATTGCTTCTTCACAAACCCCACAGGGCAGCTTCTGAGAGCAGAGCAGCAGAGTGACATTCAGCTTTGGAGGCACAAAGATGCTCCCTCAAACACGCCCCAAGTCCCAAACAGAGAAGGTTGATGCAAGCATCACAGTAACCTCTTACAATTTCTCCAAAAATTACTTCGCTCCAGGCAGAAACTTTAAATCAGTGGCAAATGCAGCTTAAGAATGGATTCATTTTCCTTCTCCAAGTGGAGCAAAGGCTCAAAGCAGAATCCTTGTCATCACTGTGCATCCATCCATTGAAAGCAGCCAGCCCTGCTTTCTCTTGGGAGTTACTGATTGCCCCATTCCTTTGCTGCTTCTCTTAGAGAGGAGAATTGAGAGAGGTCATCTCCCTGCAGCCTTTCAGAAGTGATAACAGACATGCATTTCATTTTCCTGCAAATCCAACCCTGCCACAACAAGGAAAAGCTTGCCAGCCTTCCTCACCTCTTTTTGTCCTACTGCCATCACCCTGCCAGCCTAAGAAAAAACACAACCCACCCAAACAAAAGGAAGCCTGTAAAAATGAGTTCGCTCTGGAGCTAATTGCTTTTCAGAAGAGTTTCATTTAATACATGTTTATACAATTCTGCAATATAAGAAGCACAAGGGGTTTAAAACTGGATGTATACAAGGACACATCTTGACCTTTACCTGCATCTTTTTGACTTTTGCAACCTACAGGAGGTACGCAAAATAGTATTTATAAACCAGCCTACATTAATTAGATTCAAATAGCTCACCTCGGTTGTTGCATCACAGAGCAAGGTGGAAAGACAAACAACTAGATTTGCTTCAACAAACAGCTGGCAAATGTTGCATCTAAAATTCTTCTCCATCAGTTATGGAAAACAATCCAGTAACATTGCTTTAAATCTCAGAAACCACTCCTGGAGAACTGCAGATCTGTCAATGTGTGCGCTCAGCAGCACCAGAGCACATGGCTGGCACGGTCAGTAGACCAGCCAGCCTGGGCAGGATTTATCCTTCAAAACCCAGGGAGCAAAGGCCAGAGGGGAGAAGTGCGGGTTGTTGGCGTCCTGTGGAAACCAAACCCCACAGCAGCAGCTGAGGCTGTGAGGACGCTGCGCTGTGGAACAGGACTTGGGGCTGTCCTGGCCTATTTCAGCTCCCTCACACCCTCCTCCCTCAGATGGGCCGTGTGTGATTTACAGCTCGTTATCAGAGCTCCACTCTGAAGCCTTAGCAAGCACTCCAGATCAGCCCAAATATAAAAGGGAAAGAACATATACATATTTAAAATAAGAGCGGGGTGGGGGGGTGGGGGTTGGAAGGCAACAGTCTAAAGATGAAACAGCAGCCTTCTGTGGGAAGGCTGGGGAGTCCCGAGGGGGGAAATGGGGCACGGCTCGGGTACCTGTGATCCAGTGGCGCGGGTGGCTCCGGGCAGACCCCGAGGCGAGGCGGGTGCCCGCTGCCGAGCGCTGTCCGGCTGAGGGGTGGGAACTGCGGGCTGAGGGGTGGGATCTGCGGGCTGAGGGGTGGGATTGCCGGGCTGAGGGGTGGGATCGCCGGGCTGAGGGGTGGGATCGCCGGGCTGAGGGGTGGGATCTGCGGGCTGAGGGGTGGGATCTGCGGGCTGAGGGGTGGGATCTGCGGGCTGAGGGGTGGGATCTGCGGGCTGAAGGACAGCGGAGGCCCCGCCGGGCTGATCTGGGATCTCGCGGAGCTGAGGGCAGAGCCCGGCCCGGCCCCTCAGGAGACGCCGCCCCAGCGCGTCAGGGCACGGCCGCCCTCGGACTCGGGACAGCCCTGAGCCTTCCCCTCAGCCAGGCGGGAAGCGCTTGGAATTGTAGAACCGTCAGAGGTGAAAGAGATCTTGAAGAGCATCAGTTCAACGTCAGCCCAGCTCTGACACTTCAAACACAGACCACTAAACCATTTGCCAGTGTCAGATCCAGAGGTCTCTTTAACACCTCCAGGGATGGCAACTGCACCACCCCTCTGGCCAACCTATTCCCAGGTCTGAACACCTGAGCAGTGAAATTTTTTTTCTAAAGTCTAACCTGAATTTCCTCTCAACGTGAGGCCACTTCTTCTGGCTCTCAGTGCAGTCCCAGCAGAAGAGAGCAGCCCCCCCTCAGTGCACGCTCCTGTCAGGGAGTTGGAGAGAGCGGTGAGGTCCCTCCTGAGCCTCTTCTCCAGACTGAACAAACCCAGCTCCCTCAGCTACTCCTCATGGGACATGTTTTCTAGAGCCTTTGTGAGCCTTGCTGCCCTTCTCTGGACACACTCAGCCCCTCAATGTCCTTTTTCCCAAGGGGCCCAGAGCTGACACAGCCCTCGAGCTGTGGCCTCAGCAGTGCCCAGCACAGAGGGGCAGGCACTGCCCTGGTCCCGCTGCCGACACTGCTGCTGATCCAGGCCAGGTGCCATGGGCCTCTTGCCCCCTTGGGCACACTCTGGCTCACACTGAGGCGGCTGGTGACCTGCAGGATGTGGCACTTGGCCTTGCGGAATTTCACACCCTTGTCCTTGGCCCATTGATCCAGTCTGTCCAAGTCTCACTGCAGAGCCTTCCCGTCCTCCAGCAGATCCACACTCCCACCCAACTGGGCATCTGCAAATTTACTGAGGGTGCTCTCAATCTCCATCTCCAGATCATCAATAAAGAAGTTTACAAGGACCAGCCCCAAAACTGAACCCTGGAGAACACATTTCAGTGCAGCTCAGTTTGCATACTCTGCAGTTGGAGGCTGCAATGCCCCCACAACAGAAAGAGCTGCCATCCCTTGGCATTGGCCACACACACAGGTGCAGGAAAAAAACCCTTTTACTCGGTGAATATGGCTGACAGAGCTGAGCTTTCGGGCACACACTCCCTTTCCCTAATGACCCTGAACTCAAGAGAAGGTATTTCACCTTCCAGCTCTTTGCACCATTGGATCCTCAGACCATCAGAGCTCCACCAGCCTCTCTCATCCTTTTGCACCTTCTCCCCACTCAAACTGAGGAGCAGCTTTGATAAGAAAAAATGCAGTTCTGCTGCCAACGAGGTGAGCCAATTTGCAAATGTAACTTACCCTGCCAAAAACAGCTACTGCCTTTTTCTTTCAGAGGCGAGTCATGAGAAGTAATGAACATGTGTTGCATTTTAAACCAAAGAGGAAAAGAAACGAAAGCACTCACAGAGGATTTGGCAAAGCCAATAGGTGCCAATGTGGCTTATCCTGTTGGCTGCTCAGTTATTGCAGCCCTTTGCTACTTTACCATTTGTCTTGTTTGGAGATTGTGCTCAGATAATTCAGTGATGGGTACAAGAGAAATCTAAAAAATCATAGCTGATCTCAAGATAATACAATTTAGGAAAATTTGAATAGATTGTGAAGTATTTACATCAGGGTGATGACAGTTACCACACACAGAACAAAAGAAGCCCTTTTAACAAAACTTCAATTACATCCTTGTTCCTCAAGCCCTACTATCCATTTGTTTGGCTGATTTAGTATAATGTAAAAATACTGTTCAATACCTTGTGATGTTTATACTTTCCAACACTTCTGTTGTGTTTTCTAAAAGCTGTGAGTATTTTTTAGGTTGAAAAAAAAATGTATTATTTTGGTAGTAACATTGCAGTTCTGTCTTTTCCTTTTGGTACTCAGCTGAAGAAATAAAGGAAAAAAAAGAGCAGAAAAAGTTGCTGAGGTGGACAGTAGATCACAAGGAGCAAAGTTACAGGAGATGAGTACATTACTACTGCCACTGCTTAAGAGCATCTCTCACAAAAAGCAGACTGGCTACACTGTCCCAACTCCATCATTTCAACTCTCCATGTTTTGTTTCTTACTTTGCAAAGCTGAGCTGAGCCATTTTTACCTAATATGAATAACAACTAGTAATACACACTTACAGTTCTCTTGTATTACTGCAACAGCACTAGGTACCCTTAGAAGTTTTTTGGGCAATTGCAGTGCAATCCCTGAATTTAAACCGGTTCAAGATATTATTTGTAGCTTATTCTTGAAGGTAATTTGCAGCAAAAGTCAAAAAATCATTGCAGATGGTCAGTGACTGGACTGTTATGTGTATGGGATACACACGATGATTTAAGTACTGCTCCATTCTGTGTGACTGCAGGCTTTGAAAAGAGTAATCCCACTTGGCATTTGGACTCCATTGGAGCTCAGGAATTATGGATCCAGAGTAACTTGTTAGAAGCTTGTGAAAAAATGTCTCTGAAGTTTACAGCAGAGCTGAAGTGTACAGAAGGATGAGAATTCAATGAATAATTCAATGAATACTAAGAATAAGTTTGAAAAGCATATCCAGTTATCCTGCTGGCTATGTCCAGTGCCTATCCACTGCTACAGTACAGTGCACAATGTCACCAGGAAAATTGTGAATGTCATCTTTAGACCGATCTATTCACACATTTTATTTTTGATCAGAGTTACTTTCTACAAATTACCAAGCTGTTTTGCCTTTTTGAGGCTCTTGTTTTTTTCGTGTGAAGTATTTCCATGTATAATACAGGTGGCTCCTGTGTCTTGGTTTGGAAAGACAGGTGTTTGCTAAGGAAGGCAGCAGCCTTTCTTGAAATGGAAAAATGGAAACCCCTTCCTTCTGAATTGTTATAAATTTGAAATTAAGGGGGGCTCTCAGGTAAAAATATGGGAGCAGGAATAACAGTTCTTTATCAGGGAAGTGTCAGCGATGGAGAGAGACGGGGAGACTGACTCGGGGATCAGAATCCGATTTTATTGTGGGATACAAGCACTTATATACTTTTTTAGGGAGACTAGTGATGTGTACTGCAATGATTAGGTTACAATCACCTACACAAACTTATGCATAAAACAACATCCCTTGCTTGCAGAGTTGTGGAAGGGGAGCCGGCTGCTGGCCTTGCTGACAGCTTCTGCCAGCCAGACTGGCACGGGCTGAGGCAGGGGCAGCCAGCCTGACAAAAGCATCCATCTGTGTGGATGGGGGGTGCGTTTACGCGTGGGAAAGGTGGGGATTTTCTCCACCCTTGGGCAGGTTTAATTCTCGCATGGAGTGGTCAGACCCTCCTCAGGCCTGTGAAACGGTGACAGGCTTTGTGCTTTTTCTTGTTTCCAGGTCTTGTTTTGAATTGACTTTCATGCAATTGTTCTTTGTTTTTCCCAAGAGGATTTCAACTGGTGCCCAGACCGGATGGGGAAGTGCCTGCAGCGTCTGTGGAGCACGTCCAGTGCCAGCACTACCCCAGGGGTCACGGTCTGCAGGGACAGCCCCTTCCAGAAGGACGAGGACCTGGTGCGTGATCGGCTCCTCTCCTGGCAGCAGCTCTCCAGAGGTGGGCACCCAGCTCCATAGCTCAGCTGGCAGAAGGGCTCTGGGCAGGCGGCAGCGGGCACACGGGCATCCCGCTCTTGCAGCTGCTGAGGAGTTGCTGTGCCGTGATTAAGCGGAGGAGGTGGAACGTGGCCTGCCATGCTGCCCTTCTCTAAAAACAGAGACTAGGACTGGAGGTTTGGGCTCTGAGCACAGCCAGCAGCCTGGCCCGGGCACAGGCCATGGCAGGACAGGGGGACAGGAGCCTGCTGCCACTGACCGTGGCTCTCTGGTTTCTCTCCTCAGGCTGCCAGCACCTCATGCCATGGGAACGGCACCGCTCGGCCTGCCAGGCTCAGGGGGCTGGAGGGCAGCCCATGTTCATTTGCTGTCAAAGATAAATTATTTTGGTTTTTGTTTGTTATCGTCGTCATCGGAGCATTTCTTTCATCCTTTTCCAAGCTTTTGGCCTGTTGTGATAAATAGATATGATTTGTGCTAACAAAATCTGGTGGTTTATACCAGCTGGACTCTATTGTGTTCTATACCATGTTTTATTTCCTGCATAGGTAAAATACCATGTATCAAATTTGATCAAAAAGAGAAATGAGGGAGTGTGAAAACCTGGATATGTGGGATGTAGAAGATACCAAAATTCAGTCTTTAATAAAAAGCATGAATTAATATTATTCAAAGAGAAGATGGGGGAAATTGTGATAAATGGATGTGGTTTGTGCTAACAAAATTGTAATTATATCAATATTTTGGGAAGAAAATTGGAAAGGTATATGTGATTCATAGTATGAAGCAGATGGGTTTCTTTCTAGATGATACATGTGGGAAACAGGATACAGGAGATTGGAATTGGCCTTGATGAACAAAAGTTAGGAAGACTCCCAAGTCAGAATTGGCATCAAGACAAAGTTAAGACAACTCCCAGGACAGGATCGGCCATGACATGAATAACATTGGGATAATTCCAGACAGGGAGCATAAAAGAGTGTTCTTTTCTATAAAATAAAAAGGCTTAACTGGAGCATAGTGCCTACTTACATAACACAGGACTTGAGGCACAGGCACAGCCTGCCAGGTTATTCAGAGGACAGTGAGGAAGACTGTCAGCCTTCCTCAAAGGAGAGCCCCAGAGAGCCAGAAGCCCCCTTAGCCACAGTGGGAGCATGCGCTGTGAGTGTGGTGATGTTGATTTCAAGAATCAGAAACAGGAGGAGATTTACAGGAAAATATTGATGAATATGTATTAGCCCACAGTACATAAGTTGTGTTTGGATCCTTTTGCCTTTTGAACGTCAGGCAGGGTGGGAAGCCCTCCCCATACCCCGATCGATCGGTTTTGCTTCAGCTTTATCTGAACCACTGCCAAATTTCCTTTTGTAATTAGTGAATTCTATTTGATTGTATTATTTTATCGCAGTTAAAACTGCTGCTAAATTTTCAGTTTCTGGTTTTATAAATTAGATGTATGGGACCTCATATATAACATCAGAAATATGACTTAATAGTTTATAAAACCAAATTTATTATTCAGCTACATTAACAAGGAATAGAAAAGCATTTGAGACTTAATCACAAAGGATCAAGTTACAGAAATGATGATACTTGATTAAATGAATACATTTTAACTTAATGAGTTAATAGCTCAGTCTCCTCTGGCTTTTGATCACCTCCCCAGAAAGGGAGCAGTTCTTTGATCTCCTCTTCACGAGGGGCACAGTCCTTAGGGTTTGGTCTCAGCTTGGCAGGGGGTGTTGTTTTTTGGATGATGATGACTGCCCAAAAGCCCCCTTAAATCCCCCCCAAAACCCCCAAATCCCCTCAAACCCCACCCAAACCTCCCCCCAACCCCCTCAGGATGAATTTTTCATTCATTTCAGGTAATTTTGGGTGGATTGTGGAGGGTTTTGGTACCTTATGGATACAGAAGTAGGCATAGGATTCAAACCCACTCAAAATGCTCCCTTAAAATCCCTCCAAATACCCCCAAACCTTCTCAGGACGGATTTGGAGGTAATTTGGGGTTAATTTCAGGTAATTTTGGGTCGATTCTAGGTTGATTTGGGGTGGTTTTGGTACCTCCTGGACACAAAATTTTGCGTAGGATCCAAACCCAGCCAAAATCCCCCCCAAATCTCAAAATCCCAAAAATTTCCCCCCAGCTGCCTGGTTGTTGGATCGATTTTTGGTGGATTTTGGGTTAATTTGGAGGAAATTTTGGGTGGTTTTAGTACCTTGTGGATGCCCAAGCGGGTGAAGGATT